>NC_133324.1:225589644-227989644 GCF_042186555.1 Aquarana catesbeiana
GTTGCTAACCAGCTTACAGTAAATGAGGTAATGTAAAAAGGCATTCATGTTGCAAGGAGTACACAATCACATGCAAGGGCAATTAATGAAAACACTTTGAGGCTTGCATATGATTTGATGATGGAAATCAGCAGAGCTTCTGCTCATTTACTAAAGCACTGGAACAAATGCACTTGTAGAGTGCACATGCATTTTGCAAAGTGCAACATATATTTGCTTTAGACAAATCAACACCACAGAACATTCCAGCAAATTTTAACGAGGGTGGGGGTGGGGGGGTTGTGAAATCTAGATAATTGCTCATTAGCAGCAAACTATTTGGAGTGAGTTTAGGTGGGGGGGGGTGGGGTTGTGAAATCTAGATAATTGCTCATTAGCAGCAAACTAGCAAACTATTTGGAGTGAGTTTAGGTGGGGGGGGGGGGGGGGGGGGGGGTTGTGAAATCTAGATAATTGCTCATTAGCAGCACACTATTTGGAGTGAGTTTAGGTGGGGGGGGGGGGGTTTGTGAAATCTAGATAATTGCTCATTAGCAGCACACTAAATACACTCAAACAAAATACATTCCAAATGAGTAGACTAGGTGGATATGTTCCCATCACTTCATGCTGGGAAGGTTATTGAAGGAAAATATACATGCATGACAAAAAATAACAGGAAAAAAATCCAGCATGTGTGAGGATAAAAAGGGGACATTCACACTATATTGCAATGATGGTAAGTAGTGTTTGAAGCAAGAAATACATTATATTATCAAAGATTACATAAAAGAACATGTGATGCTAATAAAAGCAAAATATCTTACCTTAATATAGTCCTTCTGCAGGACCTGTATGATGGCAGAACAGGTCTCTGGGATAATGATCCCCAGAGCCTGGGGGGAGATGCCTGTCGAGAACTTAAGGTCCTGCAGGCTTCTCCCTGTGGCCAAATACCGCAAGGTAGCGACCAGCCTCTGCTCCGGAGTGATGGCTTGCCTCATGCAGGTATCCTGCCTGCTGATATAGGGGGTCAGCAAAGCCAACAAACGGTCAAAAACGGGGTCCGTCATCCGGAGAAAGTTCCTGAAATCCTCAGGATTATTCTCACGGATCTCACGGAGCAAAGGCATGTGACAGAACTGGTCACGCTGAAGCAACCAATTCTTGGTCCATGAACTCCTCCTCGCCCTGTTCATGGACTGGTCTTGGGCTGAAGAATAAACTACAGCACCAAGCACATACAATGCACGAGCTCGACGACGAGTACGTACAGGTAACATGGCTTCAAAACGGTCGGCTGGTCAGAACGCACTAAACAGAACGCACTGAAGAACAGCAAGGCCTGTGAAGAACGACCTGAAAATCAGGAACGAGCGGCCAATAAAACAAAGATTTCTCAATGCCAACTGACCAAACGCACTGAAAAGCAGATACAAACCTCACAAGCACAGACTGAACAACAGTTAAAACGAACTGAAAAATACGAGTCTCACAAGCGCGAATCGTCTCTCACCAAACTTCTACTAACACGAGATAAACACGAGATTAGCAGAAGGAGCCCAAAGGGTGTCGTACGGGCTATTGAACTTCCGTTTTATAGTCTCGTCGGACTTGGTGTACGTCACCGCGTACTAGGCTGTCGTACTTTTGTGTGGTCGTGTGTGTGTAAGTCCGTTCGTAAGAAAGTCTGCCGCAAGTCCGCCGAAGGTACGTCGGAAGTCTGTCGGACAGGCTGTCGGACTTTTGTAGACGAAAAGTCCGACCGTGTGTACGCGGCATAAGAGTTTCAATTTGTATGTAATCAGGCAGGCCCTTGCACTACATGGTTTTGGTAAATCTAAAGGAAATCAGACAACAAAAGATGTATATATCTATATATACAGTATATATATTATAGTTCTAATACTATCATAGTTGCTCACAGCCATAGACATAAATCATAACAGAATCTCAAACCAACAGGACCAGTGAGATTAAAAAAACAATTATGTTGGGAAAGACAGGGCACAGTTGTATCAGGGTTAATAACATAGTAATGCATTGCAGCAAAAACAATATTAACATTCAAACAAAAACCCAAGCCAACAGCTGTAACATTTGAAAAAAAAAATCTATGAACTATGAGCAATGAACTATAATAACTTTGCTGACATAGTTGTCTTAAACATTAGTCCTGGACAGGCATATAATTGACCAACGGCCCAGAAAGCACAAAATATATGTCGCTAACACACTGGCAAGGCAAAAGCTGCCAATAATGCTGTAACAGAGGATGGGAACTTGCCAGGAAAATGCGGGGAGTTAAAGGTCGATCCCACCCCCTCAAGTCTGCAAGCGGAACTTCAGCCAGACATGAAAGTGCCTTTCATTGTCTTCCTCCTCCCATCCTATACCTATAATGTAACCTTTTTTTTTATTATTTTGGCAGGTACTCACTCCCCCTTCCTTATCCTCACCTAGCCAAGAATTGCGGCACCTAAAAAAGCCACCCTCAGCCTGTCGCTCCTCTCCTATGAGGAGCCAGCTGTGAGACACCAGGAAGTCACAGGAGGCTCCCATATTCAAGATGGCAGCACCAGGGAATCCAAAACGCAGTAAGAATCAGCTTTGGGGAGGACTCCATGGACTGGTAAGTACCTGTTTGTTACGTCAACGTCAGCAGCTACAGTATTTATAGCTGCTGACTTTTAATTTTTAAGAAAAAAAGTGAAGTTCCTCTTAAAATAGGATCACCATTTGCCACCCTCTTAGGCAGTAATGGGCTATAGCTCACCTCTCTAGATAAATACTTTTCAGGTTAAAGTGATTGTAAAGTCTTGTTTTATTTGCATAAATATGATAAATATGTTATACTTACCTGCTCTGTGCAGTGGTTTTGCACAGAGCAGACCAAATCTTCCACTTCTCGGGTCCCTCTGTGGTTCCCCTGGCCCCTCCCTCCTGTTGAGTGCCCCCACAGTAAGCAGCTTGCTATGGGGGCACCCAAGCCGAGCTGCAGCTTTGTGTGTCCATTCAGACACAGAGCCCTAATTCAGCCCGCCCCCACTCTCTCCCGATTGGCTAACTGACTTTGATTGACAGCAGCGGGAGCCAATGGCACCGCTGCTGTTTCTCAGCCAATCAGGAGGGAGAGTCACGGATGGCTGAGGCACTCATGGACATCACTGGATAGAGATGGGGCTCAGATAAGTATTAGGGGGGCTGAGGGGGGTTGCTGCACACAGAAGGCTTTTTATCTTAATGCATAGAATTAAAAATTGCTACGCTCAGGTGTGAATGAAGTCTAATGCCGTGTACACACGGGCAAACTTTTCGACTGAACTTGTCCGCCGGAACAGTCCCGGGGCATGATGGGACTATGACGTCATAAGGGGCAGGGTCACCGGGTGACATCACCCGGTGACCACGTCCCATGCCTATATAAGTCATTGCGCACCGCTCACATGGCATTACAGCGGGAGAGAGCATCGTGTCAACATCAGAAGATAATAGGGAACGAGACGACGGAGAAGACTGGGCTAACGCTAGCAAAAGAGCAGAAGATAGCGGAAGAGCCCAGCAGAAGATACCGGAGAGCGGGAGAAGAACCGGAGAGCGGGAGAAGAGGCCGAAGAGCGGGAGAAGAAGTAGGAGAGAGCCGAGGAATCGGAAGAGACCCCCGAAGTCGGAAGAAGACCCCCAGAGCTGCCTAATAAATTACTTTAAAAACCTGTCTAGTGTGTTTTTTATTGACACTTTTTCCCCCAGGTGAATGAGTAGGGGTATGATGTACCCAATACTCATTCACATAGGGCGGGGGGGGCCGGGATCTGGGGGGCCCCCTTATTAAATTAGGATAAATTATGATGGATTATGATAAACTTCCTGCAGCCCCCGACAACCAACGGCCAGGGTTTTTGGGAAGGGGCCCTTGTCCTCATCAACTTGGGGACAAGGTGCTTTGGGGTGGGGGAGCCACAGGGCGCCCTCCCTTCCCCAAAGCACCCACCCCCCATGTTGAGGGTATGCAGCCTGGTTCGGGGGGGGGGCGCTCGCTCGTCCCCACCCCCTTTCCTGACCGGCCGGGCTGCGTGCTCGGATAAGGGTCTGGTATGGATTTTGGGGGGACCCCAACCCCGTTTTTCGCTGGCTCCCGTGACGGGGCTCGCAAGGTGTCAATCTCGCTGATAAAAGCGACGAGATTGACTTCCTTTTCTAGTCCCATCGTACGTCATCACGTTCAAAATGAACGGACTTTCGACGGACTTTAAAACGGACTTTAGTCCGTTCGTGCGTGAGCAAGTCCGTTCGTTCGGAAGTCAGTCGTAAGTCTGTCGGAAAGGCCGTCGGAAGTTTGATGCTGAAAAGTCCGCTCGTGTGCACACAGCATAAGGCTCAAGAGGTGTTCATTCACACCAAGACTCTTGTAATATGCAATAATCACTACATAAAGTATGTGGCCTCATTTAAATTGTATGTAAAAAATTAAAATTAACTTCTCTTCTTTTAAATATACAGTAAAACCTTGGACTGAGAGTAAAACTTGGTTTGAGAGTGTTTTGCAAGACAAGATAATTTTTTTTACAAACAGTGACGTGATAAACAAGCGATGTCTTGATATACAAGTAGCGTCATGTCACAACTGAGTATAAAAGAGAAGAGAGATGCCTCTTAGGCCCCTTTCACACCGAGGCGCTTGTAAACTGCCAGTAAAACACTAAGCACTTTTAAAGAGCTTTTCAGGCGCTTCTGAAGGGCTTTTCAAGCATTTTTGAAGCGCTTTCCATTCATTTCAATGAAGAGGGGCGTTTTTTCACCACCCTGCCAGCGCACTGCCCCAGTGTAAAAGCATTCATTGATTTTAATGAAAATAGGTTTTCATGAGCTTTTCAGGCACTTTTTTTAGCGTTAAAGCACCTGAAAAGCGCCTCAGTGTGAAAGGGGTCTAAGTGTAGCGATATGGTTACATTTAACCACTTCGGCTCGGTTCACACTAGGACGACTTATCAGGGGACCTAGTCGCCTGACAAGTAGCGTCCTGTTCTGTACAATGGAACCTTGCGACGCTCCGACTTAGAAAAATGTTCCTGTACTACTTTGGGGGCGACTTGAGGCGACTTGCATAGACTTCTATATAGAAGTCGTTTTGCAAGTCGTGCCGCCCCTAGTGTGAACCGAGCCTTAAGGACCGAGCCTATTTCTGAGATTTGGTGTTTACAAGTTAAAAACTGTTTTTTTTGCTAGAAAATTACTTAGAACCCCCAAACATTATATATATATTTTATCTTACATCCTAGAGAATAAAATGGCAGTCACAATACTTTTTGTCACACCATATTTGCGCAGCGGTCTTACAAGCACACTTTATTTTTTAAAAATTCACTTTTTTTAATTAAAAAATTAGACAACAGTAAAGTTAGCCCATTTTTTTTTTTGTTATATTGTGAAAGATAATGTTACGCCAAGTAAATTGATACCCAACATGTCACGCTTCAAAGTTGCGGCCGCTCGAGTAATGGCGACATACTTTTATGCTTAAAAATCTCCATAGGCGACGTTTAAAAAATTCTACAGGTTGCATGTTTTGAGTTACAGAGGAGGTCTAGGGCTAGAAATATTGCTCTCACTCTAACGATCACGGCAATACCTCACATGTGTGGTTTAAACATCATTTTCATTTGCGGGCGCTGCTCACTTATTCGTTCGTTTCTGCACGCGAGCTCGGCGGGACGGGGCGCGTTTACATTTTTTTTTTCTTATTTAGTTTACCTTTTATTTTTACTTTTTACACTGATCTTAAAAAAAAAAAAAAAACTATTCCTAATACAAGGAATGTAAACATCCCTTGTAATAGAAAAAGAGCATGACAAGACCTTTTAAATATGAGATCTGGGGTCAAAAAGACCTCAGATCTCATATTTACACTAAAATTCAATTTAAAAAAAAAAAAAATTATGTCATTTAAAAAAAAAAAAAATGTCCCTTTAAGAGCATTGGGCAGAAGTGACGTTTTGATGTCGCTTCCGCCCTCCAATGATATGGAGATGGGTGGGGGCCATCTTCCCCTCACTCGTCTCCATGTCAGGCTAGGGAGAGGATCCAATCGCCTCCGCCGCTACCGACGGCTCCGGTAAGCGACGGAGGGCACCGGAGAGCAGCAGGAGAGGAGGGGGCCTTTCCTGCCGCCGAAAAAAGTGATCTTGCGGCGAATCCGCCATAGAGACCACTTTTATCTTGAAGCGGATCGCCCGCTGAAGAAGAGATTACTGGGGTTATGGTAGCTAACTGCTGCCATAACAACGGTATTCCTCTTCAAAGTAGCGACGGAACACTGCGGCGGGTGGTCCGGAAGTGGTTAATGAAGGTACAACATTTAGCAACTCACATGGTTGATGATAAAAACAGGCAAATCTAAGTATACAGACATCCGGGGTAAAGCTGTTCACATATACCATCCTCCGCACCGCCCATTGACGTTGTCCCTTCCACGCTGCGCTCCAAGCTTTGTTTTCAGATCACTCTACCGCAGTATAGTCTTCCTGGTCACGATTGCAGACTGACAGCAGTGAGAGCCGGCAGTGCGGAGGATGGTCTATGTGGACAGCTTTACCCCGGATGCCTGCATACTTAGATGTGCCTCTTTTAATCATCATCCATGTGAGTTGCTAAATGTTGTACCTTCATTAAATGTAACCATATTGCTACACTTAGAGGCGCCTCTCTTCTCTTTTATTATCTGTAGCTCCTGATGGATTTTGCTTCTAATCCCCTTGTGGAGGTTGCCATTTGTGGATGGACATTTTATGGTTACACAACCTATCACATTGCTATAATCTTTTTATTTGGATTATAAACTGAAGGATTTATGAATAAATGGTTGTGGAACGAATCACCTGAGCTTTCATTATTTCTTATGGGGAAATTTGCTTTGTTATAAGAGTGCTTTGGATTAAAAGCATGTTTCCTGAACAAATTATGCTCGCAATCCAAGGTTTTACTGACCATTGAAAGAGTTGCATTATATTGCTGTGATAACTGCAAAAAATACCTGTTAATTCTGCCAGAACTCCTGATAACTGGGTGTCAATCTTCAGGAGTTTGCATTGCTAGGCATGCAGACTGCCTAGGTAACGTCATGCTAGATGGTGCTGGATGTCTTTCAGCTCACAGTGTGCAGGGAAATCAGAGTAAGCAATTTCAGTACTGGAGAGGAATCTGTACAACTGCATAGCTCTCAACTGTCCCTGATTTCAAGGGACTGTCCCCCTGTCCCTCGTTCCTCCTCATTTGTCCCTCATTTTGGTCTGATCTATATAGTTGTATATAAAATGCACTTTTTATCTTTCAAAAAAGGTTTTTCCCAGTGCTTAACCTTTCATCCAATTACTAAATCGCTGCATTTGTACATTTTAAAAGCCAATATAAAGGAATAGTAGTGGTTAAAAAAAAGTCCTTGTGGATTTAGGTAACCTATTTTTTTTTTTTTTTAATTCTTCTTTAAGGGGGTATGGCAGGGGGCGTGTCCTATGTGCCTACATACGTTTGTTAGTAGGTGTCCCTCATTCCCATCTCAAAATGTTGGGAGGTATGCAACTGGAAGTAAGGCTGTCGTTCAGCTTAATAATTTTTTTTCTTGGAGTTTAGACACACTTTAATAACATTCATAGTTTATTATGTAAAAGTTTCTCAACTTCAAAAGATTTGCAATATTTCACATTGTAGTAGTCCAACATGGCAATACGAAATACAACAATAACAGGCAACAAGCCCCAGCGGGGATGCGAATGAGAGTTCAATGTACTGTCTAATAATTGTCATTTAACTGAACACTAATGAGCAGTACACAAGGAGGAGGATCAGTGCATTCAATGTGGAATATGGCTTGTCTAACACCTTTAGGTTGTTGGTGACTTTCCAGAAGTATAATGAGATCTACTACGCTGTTTACAGAATATGTCACTAATCAGCTTGGGAAAAGGAAGAAGTAAATGAAAGCAATACTTTGTATGTTCTAAAATATGATTTTTTATTTTTTTTTTTTGGGGGGGGGGGGGGATTTTGTAGAAACCATAGCAAATCTATTAAATCTATTTTAAATTATGCAACAACAACTAAAGCAGGGGAGCTGAGTATGCATGACTGATCACATTACTGCAGCTCTACTTCATGCTGCGAAGTCAAACTGTAGCTTTAACAAGGAGCACAAACACTAAGAGGATTTCACCAGAGAAGCAAACGACAATTGTCCTAATGCTCTGCTGAAATTGGATACCAGAAACAATAAGAGCCCACAGCTAGTAGCAAAATGACTGCAGCCCAGATGGCCTTGCCTAGGGGAATACACAAACTGCAACCCACTTGTCTCTCTCTGTCTCCTAAACTCTTATGTTTTTCAGTCTGTGCATGTTTTGTACAGTCTTGCACTTGTGAGCTCCTTGCCCACAAACAGACGAATGTTGGCATACAGAAAGATTAAATGTAGGCTGATATTAAAAGCACAGTCGTCTTTTCATAAAAAAAAAAAAAAAAAAAAGAGTTCAAATGTATTTTCAAATGCAGCAAGTGTAAATGCCTGCATTTATGTGATATTAACTGTAATCTGTACAGAAGGACTCTGTAGAGAGGAAGGGTAAGCAGTAGTAGCCAATCAAGCTCTGTTGTAATGCACATGTGCTAAGAGGAGAAGAATCAGCAATATGATTATTCCTGAGTGCGCTCCTGCTGCAGGGAAGGTCCTGACTGTATTATCTGGGAGATAACCTTAAAAGAAAAGTATGAGTTTTTTATTTCAGACTCATACTTACCTAGGTGGATGCAGCATCAATCTGATGCTGCATCTGTCCCCCGCCAGTTCTAAGGCTGAGAACCGATCGATCAAACACTGCCGATTGCTTAGTTCTCAGTGCTCCCTGAGCAGAGAGCTGATGACTGTCAGTCACCGCTGCCTGCTCTGCCCTCCAGCGCTCACTGGAGCCCTAGGCTGTGGAGGGGGCAGAAGCGGCCGGCTCAGGGCTCTCAGCAGCTCGCTGAGAGGCTGAGCCGGGTGCCAGTCCAGGCATGTGGGTGGATCTCGACCATATGGTAGCGAAATTCTCCCAAGCCTGGACTGGCTCTGTGACTTCAGCTTGCTGTCTGCTTAAAACGGGTCACAGAACGATCTGCACTCCTGTGATCCACAGAAGTTTGGGCAAACGAGCTTTGGCTGTACTTCTCCTTTAAAGTGTATTTCCACTTTTGCAGTCAAATTTAGGAAAACCCCAACTATATGTTTTTTATGTGTTCCCATTCATACAGCATGCCTAAAAAAATGTTTTTTTTTTGTTTATATTTTTTACCTTTCTAGTGTTTCTCAGAAGGAGGTGCCATGGCTGACTGCAAGTTTTTTCCGAAAGATGATACAGTGAGTCTTGCCCAGGTCTGTCCTCAACAACATATAATGCAAAAAAAACAGCTTCTTCACCTTTAACTATTTGTTAAGACACATCTAGTTACCATTTATAATGAAGATCTACCTGCACATTACAGATAGGATTAATTATGGCAAACAGCTGCCCTGCCCCCTCATAAACAAAGACTACCTAGGATTGTTTTTCCTTGCAGAAGGGTCCAGAATAGAGCATCTAAAAAAGTTAAGTGTCAATTTATTTATTTTTTTTTTTTGTTATGCTATGTGAATGGGGACATGCAACAAATATAATGTAGATGCTATCCCGATTTGGTTGCAAAAGTGGAAATACACAGCAGTGGGGATCAACCTAAAAACTATTGAAGGCCTCAATTTTGGCCCCATTATTATCAATGGTTCTGTCAGCACTCACCTAGGGATGTATGAGCGCTAAACACTAGAAGTCCTCAAAACACCCCTGTGCAATATAAGCTTCTCCCAAAGCAACCCACAGACATCAGAAGGCAATCATACATGTAGAAATGATCCAACTGTCCTTAGGGCAGGGAATCCCAGGAGTGTTGTACTTCATTGATTTGTCGCATTATCTCTACCAGAAGCTTAGCACTTTTATGTGAATAGAGAGGGGAGCTGAAGCGAGCAAAGCAGGCAGACACTGTCAATGTTACTTAGCTCAGGGGATCAGTAAAGATTAGGACAGGTTTTCTAAACTTGATTGTTTCTTCTAGATGTGGCCAGCTGACAGTATCTTGTGGGACCCATAACCATGAAACTGTCCCCTAATTCATTTAAAACAGTAGAAATAGGAGACTGCCATTGCTGCCCTCCTTCTGAAAATATTAACTGCCTGGCTGTCATTCTGATCATATGGCTTCAAGAGGGACTTTGATACAAACTACATTTACAGGTGCTGCTCAAGGCTTCACAGGTCCTGAGTGTGAAATCTGGGCATATAGCCAAGACAGCTGATTGGAGGAAAGGCACACAGCCCCACTCCACAGAGGTAGAGGAAGGAAGGAATGTGCAGAGCTCTGCTCTGACAAGTCACACTCTCTGCTAATCTATTTATAGCAACCTCCCACAACACAAATTTCAGGTTGGTTTTATCTTCTGTGTCAGAAAACCTATCATAAGTTATCATGCTGGTAACAGAAGAACGGAGCAGGAGAAAGCACCTGGACTTAGTGCTTTGAAGAGAGATAAGAAAACACTGTAGATATATGTGGTCAGTTCTTTACTTTAATTATTGTTTATTATTTGCGCTGGTGACACACATATTATATTCATTCTGATTCATCCCTGAAGCCCTACAGAAAGAAGAGGGAGGTGAGCGTGGATTTCAAATCCCCGGATCGCTACACTGACTTCCAAGGCACAGACAGCTCATCACCCACAGAGGTAAGTACAGGGGGGACTGAGGAATGGGAAAGGGGTGCAGGGTGTTAGTCCACCTTTTCATTTTTTCTGAAAAGGGGAGCTTAAATTTTAAATCAAACATAGCCAGGCAATGATGTTGCCACTGTTTCCTCTCCATATTTCATTTTAGACACAGTGACATCATCACTGGGTCTCTATACTTTCTTATGCTATGCAGGCAGATCATGGCTGATGGGATGGGCCAAGAAGGTGCTGTACATCAGTAAATCCTGATGCAAACAGTGGTCTTGCATTTAGGAGGAATTATGCACATATAAAAATGCACTGAGAGGTCAGTTTGAGGGTCTGGGCTTTCCTATGCAGGCAGCACTTGCATGTAGACTGCCTTAGGAAATGCCTACATGTGATGCTGACCTTCATGATTGAAAGGTCTGAAATCCAGTAAATGAAAGTTTTGGGTCAGGGACAGTAAGGTTGGGGAGGAAAGTGTTGGATGATGCTGGACATCCTCCTGGTTCTGGCCAGCTCAGTGGATTGTTTTAAAAAAGAACTGGATGAGAGGTGTTGTATATGACTTGCTGCAACTTCTAATGCACATTGTGAGATGCCCACAGTGTGCATAAAAATCAAAGTACACAATTTTAGTACAGGAGAAGTGCCTGTACATCTGTGCAAGACTGAAGGTAAGGCTGGTTGTTCAGCTTTAAGAATTATGCAGATCAGGAAACCATGACGGTAAGAGAACAAGCATTTTATAGGGAGGCCAGCAATGACAGCCCCATATTACTCCTATGACAGATTAGCTACAACATTTAGATTTTGACCTTCATGATCAAACACGCCATAAAATAAAACCACAAAAAGCACAGACCATTCTAATTGATTATAATTGTCATTTTAAAGGACTATATGTTTAACACAAGTCAGATTTTCTTTATAAATGTAGGAAACCCTCAAGCCGTAACCCCATTACATAAAGCAAGTCATTTTCCAGTTCATCCACCATTCAAATGTATCATGTGTCCACTCACGCTGAAATGACTAAGTGATTTGTAAGGTACGCTTAACTCGTGTTGGTGCTTTAGGACTATGCATTTCTAACATCATACCATACAATAATTACATTACTGGTATTTACAACACTGGCTTTAACTTCTATGAGGTTCCTGGATGTATCTCTGCTATTTTGGTTCACTCAGCATTTGAAGACTATGTGGTCATTATTGTGATTTATTGATCACTATGTTGATCACAGCCCAGTGAACACAGAATAAAGCACCCCTACAGCCATCACTTCCAGTCTACCAGATTTTACCGTTTGTGACTATGGCCCAATCAGAACATTGAAATACGATTGTTGATTGATTGTTGTCACTGCATTTTACACACTGCTCATTTGATTTATTTTCAGATGAGCGTTACAAACACTACCAAGCATTAGTCCTTTTTTCTTATGTTGAGGGGAATTCTGAACTGACCTTGGTGCTGAATATATGTATGTTAGTGCCGGGAAAACTACAGCCTGTATTTCTCTTATCGGGCTATGCAATGCCTAATACTGCTGTAAAGCACACAAGGTCAAAGACTGCTAAGCTTCAATAAAGTTATCTGTACACCTATACGCTGGTATTTTTGATCTCTGTACCAAACCAAATTCAGGTATGCAAAGAAGCAAAAGACAGCCGTAAACTATATGTGTTGTATTATCCTACTGCCTGCTGCTCAGGCTTGAAATGGCAGTTTTCCAACGTTGGCATCTGCCAGAACACTTGCCTTGTCTGCGACTCTTCACAGATTGAACTTTCTTTTATTAGAAAAATACCAATATTCATCCTCATTATTGCACATTCACTCTCTACTCCAATGCAACAGAAGGGGGAATTCATAAAAAAAAGTGTCTCAGACAAATATTGTCTCAACTGGAACGCAGCCAATCAACTTTTACATTTTCATTTCCTAAGTTTTGCAGCGATCATGAGATAGAACTGACTGTATGCTATGGGCAATGGCACCAGCTAGAATGTGTCTCAGACACTTTTTAATTATCCCCCTTATATGTTAGGTTCACACCTGAGAAGCCTGAGCTTCCTTTAACATTTTTGGGATGTTTTTTAAAGTGCGTTTCTACACACAGTTTTCAGTCATTTTCAGCAGTTTTGTTTTAGCCAGTGGATAGCTAGTTACTAGGAAAAGGAGAGGCAAGAAATTTCTCAACAAACAGGTGTTATATTCAATTTCATGCATTTTCAGGTTCCTTTTGATGTCTATAGGGACTAAAAATGCATGACTCTGCTCAAAGAAGCTCAATACTTTTTTGAACTTCAAGTGACAAGTTTAAAGCAACATGACACACGGGTATGAAGGGGCACCATAGTTTCTAGAGAAGCAGTAATGATGCAAATAAATAGCTATTTCATTGGGCTTAGCAAGGTCTGGCTATGTGCACTGTTGTCTGTTCAAACTTTCAAGCATACCGCACTGCTCCAGACCTGCACCTCATGCAGGCTCTGTGAGAGTCAAGGGTGCTGGCTCAAAAAGCTCATCTCCACTTGCAATTTGAACACATAGATTCAAAAAATGCTACACACCAAATGTCTCTTCTTTCTAAAAATCTTTTATTGAGTCATCAATGGTAAAGCTGCTTCCATAATGTCCCTTGTGCAAGGATCACCTTTCCTTGATGCATTTCATCTGTGAAACGCGTCATGGCAAGGTGATCCTTGTGCAAGGGACACTATGGGAGCAGCTATACCACTGATGACTCAATCAAATTTCTTTAGAAGGAAGTGTTTGCTGTTAAAGGATGGCTTTCTAGTCATGATCGGGACAGTTGCTTCCTTTAAGAGTAGTTGTATGATGGAAGAATTTGATATATATGCTATCACTGTGCTTGCAGAATTCTTTTTAGGTACCATACTCATGAAACAACATAAGGAAACATTTAAATATGTCTTTTGACTTAGCTGCTGCAATATTCTAAAATAAACACAAACTCATAGGGCAAATACAGGCATACCCCACTTTTAAGTACACAATGGGGTTTATATACTTAAGCTGGAAAGTGCAAAATCAGGCTCACTTCTGTATAGAAACCAATGAGCTTCCAGGTTTTATTACCAAAGCTTAATTGAACAAGATGGGGTTAGAAGCTCATTGGTTTCTATGAAGAAGTGAGTCTGATTTTGCACTTTCCAGCTTTAGTAAATAAACACCATTGCGTACTTAAAAGTGGGGTATGCCTGTAGACTGTGCACTTTGCAAAGTGCAGGTGCACTCTATGAGTGCCGTTGCTCCAGAGCTTAGTAAATAAGGAAAGGCTTCACTTTGGAAAGAATACTCAAGGAAAATAAAAAAAAAAACTGTATTATTGCTTGCACGTCATTGGATGACGGAACTCAGCAGAGCTTTTGCTCATTTACTAAGCTCTGGAGCAACTGCTCTTGCAGAGTGCAACTGCACTTTGCAAAGTGCACAGTCTATTTGCCTTTAGTAAATCAACCCCATAAAGTGCAATGTCTGTGGTTAATGAAGACAGTATTAGAAAGTGTTAAATGAACAGCAGGTGATTTTGTCACAAAAATAAACACAAAAATGCAGGCAGTTTCTTAAAACAATTAGAATCTTAGCAATTGGAGTGTCTAACCAAAACTCTGACGTATTACCCACTGTACTTCATAAATGACTTGTTCAAACATTTTACTTGGTGTGGATGGTGAGCAGTGATTCATCAGGCTCTTTAAGTGGACTGCTTCTGGGCATTTTCTTTCTACTACAAGGTCAAAACACCAATGGATTACTATATATTTAAAGACTTCTGCTTCATTCTTGCAAATACAAGCTTTTTTTGTTTTTAGATGTTCATATCAAGTTTATTGTGACCTTAAACACATCTTGGTCGTTTCAAACATAATGCGAGTAGAACATGTAATCCAAATTTTCAAAGATTTTCCAAAAGAAGGTATGCATACTTTTTAGTTAGCACTAATGTGTGCACACCAATGCAGGTACATCGTTTTTGGTAGCCCCATTGTATTTAGAATTTTGGTGAGCCCCGTTGTACGCACACTTTTTCTATTGTACCAGTGTTTAGGGGAGCACCAATATGAACACATTTTTGGTATCACTTTTTGGTGCATGTCCATCGGTTTGCTTTTGATGGTCATTTCTGTTTTTTCAGCCTAGTAAATCAACTAACTTTAGGGAGTCTTCTAATGCCTCTACTTATGTGAAAATTTACAAAAATCCTCTGTAAACACAGCAATAATTTTTAGAGCTGCCCACAAAATGGATCTTCGCTCATGTTCAGTGGTGGCCGCTCCTTTAGGGGTGCAGGAACGCCGCCCCCTTAATCCCTGTGCCCAGCCCCTAATTTACAGTGGGGACAGAAAGTATTCAGACCCCCTTAAATTTTTCACACTTTGTTATATTGCAGCCATTTGCTAAAATCATTTAAGTTCATTTTTTTGCTCATTAATGTACACACAGCACCCCATATTGACAGAAAAACACAGAATTGTTGAAATTTTTGCAGGTTTATTAAAAAAGAAAAACTGAAATATCACATGGTCCTAAGTATTCAGACCTTTTACTCAGTATTTAGTAGAAGCCCCCTTTTGATCTAATACAGCCATGAGCCTTTTTGGGAAAGATACAACAAGTTTTTCACACCTGGATTTGGGGATCCTCTGCCATTCCTCCTTGCAGATCCTCTCCAGTTCTGTCAGGTTGGATGGTAAACGTTGGTGGACAGCCATTTTTAGGTCTCTCCAGAGATGCTCAATTGGGTTTAAGTCAGGGCTCTGGCTGGGCCATTCAAGAACAGTCACGGAGTTGTTTTGAAGCCACTCCTTTGTTATTTTAGCTGTGTGCTTAGGGTAATTGTCCTGTTGGAAGGTAAACCTTCATCCCAGGTCCTGAGCACTCTGGAGAAGGTTTTCATCCAGAATATCCTTCAACTTGGCCGTATTCATTTTTCCCTCGATTGCGACCAGTCATCCTGTCCCTGCAGCTGAAAAACACCCCCACAGCATGATGCTGCCACCACCATGCTTCACTGTTGGGACTGTATTGGACAGGTGATGAGCAGTGCCTGGTTTTCTCCACACATACAGCTTAGAATTAAGGCCAATAAGTTCTATCTTGGTCTCATCAGACCAGAGAATCTTATTTCTCACCATCTTGGAGTCCTTCAGGTGTTTTTTTAGCAAACTCCATACGGGCTTTCATGTGTCTTGCACTGAGGAGAGGCTTCTGTTGAGTCACTCTGCCATAAAGCCCCGACTGGTGGAGGGCTGCAGTGGTGGTTGACTTTCTACAACTTTCTCCCATCTCCTGACTGCATCTCTGGAGCTCAGCTACAGTGATCCTTGGGATCTTTCTTTCTCTCTCACCAAGGCTCTTCTCCCCCGTTAGCTCAGTTTGGCCGGATGGCCAGCTCTAGGAAGAGTTCTGGTCGTCCTAAACGCCTTCCATTTAAGGATTATGGAGGCCACTGTGCTCTTAGGAACCTTAAGTGCAGACATTTTTTAGTAACCTTGGCCAGATCTGTGCCTTGACATGCACTGTGAGCTGTAAGGTCTTATATAGACAGGTGTGTGGCTTTCCTAATCAAGTCCAATCAGTATAATCAAACACAGCTGGACTCAAATGAAGGTGTAGAACCATCTCAAGGATGATCAGAAGAAATGGCCAGCACCTGAGTTAATTATATGAGTGTCACAGCAAAGGGTCTGAATACTTAGGACCATGTGATATTTCAGATTTTCTTTTTTAATAAATCTGCAAAAATGTCAACAATTCTGTGTTTTTCTGTCAATATGGGGTGCTGTGTGTACATTAATGAGCAAAAAAAATGAACTTAAATGATTTTAGCAAATGGCTGCAATATAACAAAGAGTGAAAAATTTAAGGGGGTCTGAATACTTTCTGTCCCCACTGTACATGCAGGGTGCAGGATGCATGGATTTCAATGTTTTTTTTTTTTTTGAAGCACATGATTAGAGCCTGAGGTTTTAAATGGCTTCAAAAAAGGGTGGGCTCGGGGGCGCAGAGCACTGTGCCAGTACATTTTGGGTGTCGTGCCAGTAAATTTCAATCTGGTAGGTTGGCAACACTGGTTGTGCTGCAGTGCTCATATGCTAAAGAAGTACATGCTTATAGAATGAGAAGAGAGAGACAGAGAGATGAGCTCTTAGACCCCTTTCACACTGGGGCGGTTTGCAGGCGGTATTGCGCTAAAAATACGGCCTGCAAACCGCCCCTAAACAGCCTCCGCTGTTTGTTCAGTGTGAAAGCCCGAGGGCTTTCACACTGAAGCGGTGCGCAGGCAGGGCGGTGAAAAAAACGCTTTTTTGGAGCGGTGAAGGAGCGGTGTATTCACCGCTCCTTCACCGCTCCTGCCTATTGAAATCAATGGGACAGCGCGGCTATACCGCGGCAATACCGCGGCTATAGCCGTGCTGTACGAGGGATTTTAACCCTTTTTTCGGCCGCCAGCGGGGGTTAAAACCGCACCGCTAGCGGCCGAATACCGCTGCAAGAACGACGGTACAGCAGCGCTAAAAATAGCGCTGTTGTACCGCCGACGCCCCCACCGCCCCAGTGTGAAAGGGGCCTTAAGATTGCTGCTTCTCCATTACTGACTAATTACAGGTCAGGAAAAGGGGAAAAAAACAATTCTATTATATAACTGCAGTAGAAAAATATCAGGTCTCCTATATTTACAAACAGGGCTGTTCTGGTGCAGAACTTTCTACATCGCAAAACCTCAATAGACAGAAATGCAAATCTTTTGGCAGGTAAAACAGCTCCCGTATATGTATTTTGTGTTTGTATTTTGCTTGTAGATACATTTTAATGTACTATGATTATTGCAGTTTGCTTTCTTCCTCTGTTGAAAAATCAAGGTACCCATAAATGTTTTTTTTTTTCTTTGGCTCAGCGATTTGACACTGCAGCTACAATAAAACAACTGTATGGCTTTGATAACACTTTATATGTGGCAGGCATTTTCTGAAAAGTGAAAGGTGGACGGGTAAACTACCGTATTTGCCGTTTGTTGTTTTTGACCATTCTGACACTGGCTAATTCACAACAGACATAGACTTTCTGCGAACCATAGCTTGAAAAGAGTACCTGAGACTGATAAAAGAGACATTTTTTCTAAGCTACATATAGATAAATTAATTTTACCTATATTACCTTTGTCAGCTGTTGGTCTTTGGACTAAATTGTTAAATTGTCATTAAACTGTGCAATTTGTATGTTTGTACGCATAATTTCTTCTGTTCAGAGATTTCACTTGGAACCTCAACCTCATCTTACACAGGACCTTGACTTCTGTACAGTGCCTAAGCTCTGTTGCATCCCAGTGCCACCCCGGATTTAGCAGTCAAACCACAGAGGTTCTGATATTTGACATATGTAGCCCAAACAATGAAAACAGTACTTCTCAAAAGCTCCCCAAACCTGTATGAGTCAGATCAGCATGTAAAAAGACAGACAGGATCTGTTTTTCAGGCTCCTGTAGACTTCAACAAAATGGCTGCCATCTGCACACAGACATCAAGTCCATGCTGTATGAGAGTGAATAGAATGGGTAAAAGATGGCTTTAGCTCTTTCTCTCCTCAGAACTCCTCAGATGTGTTTTTCCCTTTTCAGGGATTAATCATAGAGACCTCTACGATTAGGCCCCGAAAAGGACGAAACATGTTTGAGGAGTTCTCTACAAGTAGAGAAGAGGAGCTGAAGCCATCTTTCACCCATTCTATTCACTCTTATACAACAGGGAGCCGGTGTTTGTGTGCAGACAGATGCCATTTTTGTTGAAGTCTGATATTTGATATTTGAATAACGGTGGCATGACACAATAATGGGAGGGGTAGAGCTTTATTTCAACTTGGAGGGGTATCAAATCTTAAAGTAGTGCTAAAGTTACAAAATAAAAAATTGCAGTCAGGGCATTTATTGCAGAAAAGACCCGCTGTTCGCAGTCCCCTTTTGAATGTACACTGAGCTGCGCATATGCAGCTCAGTTTACTTTCCAGCACACTGCCTATTCGCCAAATGACTGCACTCCCGCACATGCACGGGAGAAACATCATCTCACGCTGACCAATCAAGATGGCTGAAGACTGGCACACGGAAGAGGTGGGGAGAAGATGCCGGCACCAACAAGGAACTTTGCGTGTGTCAGTCCACTGGAATAGAGGTAAGTATTTTTACCTTTAGTCCTGCTTTGAGCTTCAGCTTAAGATTCATAGTTATTTCCATGTACAATGGAACTAAATTAAAAAAAAGCTCAAAAACCACCAGTACATGACCAGTTATGTTAGTTTATACACTGTGGTGGACATAGAAGGCTCATAAAACTCTGTTTTATAAAGGATACAGATAACAGCTTGTACCTATTGCTGCACAGTGAACTACGGAACACACAGGAAACATATTCTGGATTGCATTTTGATTGTGAATTTCTTTTTTTTTTAAGTATTTAAAAGTGGAAGTAAACCCTCCTATCGTTTTCAGCCAAGGAAGCTGCCATCTTGGCCTCTGTTTAATCTTCAACTGCCATGTGCTGCACATGAGATCAGTTATGACTTAGCCATTGGATGGTTTGACAGTTTGGTTGAGAGCACATCCAATGTGACAGTTACATTCCCGGGCACGTGCTGGAAAAGTAACTGTTTTTTTAAACTGTTAAATCGATGGGTTTACTTCCACTTTAAAGGTGAACCCCAGGCAAACAGCTAAATACACAGTTAATACACATACAGTATGCAAATTTGTAAGCCAAAGGATTTATAATTCTGCTCAGCCACTTTAATTAATACGCCTCTGCCAAGCAGCACAGTCAGGAGAGCGACATCACTTTTATTGTTAGAGTTAATGATTACAGTGGTGCCACCTACCTTCCTTCAGCCTGCAAACCGGATAATAAAGGAACATCAACAAACTAATAAATCACTTGTTGGGTCTGCTCCCTCCTCCCATTAGCATGCTACCTGTCAGCACATGTGTATGCAGCCTATACTGCTTAGCTCCTAGTGGATCAAACCCCCTCTAGTCTGAGTGCTTCTGTACAGAGGATGATAGGAAGCTGATATAAAAACAGATCTGGGTACTTTTTTAGCTGTATATAAAAATGTATTTTTTAGCTGGATTTTTTTAGCTGTATACAAAATCTCCCCGTGCCTGAGACCTATCTTCCTCCCACCCTCCCACAGCTACCTCTCATGTATAACGTAACCATCTATTTGTTTGTTTATGTGACCTGTCTATCTTCCTCCTAATTTCAGTCATTCAGTGACAAACACATCCGGCATTATATTGTCTCCCAATTTCTCATCTTTTTACCGTGGAGTGTCTCTCCCACACGCTCATTGTACCTGTCATCTTCTTTCTCAATGTGTCTGTCTGCTTTATATATTTTGTCTGTTTGTTGCAAAAAGAGAAACAGGCATGCATGTATTATTTATATATGAGTCTTTTAAAGATCACTCCTCTTTTTTTACAGTTTGCAACAGGTAGTCAGGCATGAAGAATAGCACATAGGAAATTGGAAAGTTATTCATAGCCACTGTTGAACCAATGTACAATTTAATTACACATATATTCATGAAATCAAATAATTCATATTCATATAATCCGAGTAATAAAGGCAAAGATGCCTAAAATGCTGATTTGGTAGATATCAATGGCAATTGTTAATAAAAGCACATATGAAACATATCAGAATTCTTTCAACAAAACTGTTTAATCACAATACAAATTCAGAAATTGTTTAAATAATAGTACTGATAGTAGAATTATAGTCATTTTAATAGTACTTATAGCAAAAAGTGGTTATATAGTAGTTGTAGCAGTAGTACTAGAGTATTAGTAATAGTAGTAATATCATTAAACTGTAGACATGTGAATCCCCTAAGATTTCCCATCATCACAGACCCCATCAGACCAGGTAGATATTCATATGCTGCTAGGCAGTACAAAATAAAATAGAGATAATATGTAAAATGTACTAAGTAGTAGCAAATAATCAGATTTGCTGTATGTATACTAAGCTATGGGTAACTTTACTTTACCCATGAATACTTCTTTTTTACGCTGCTTTATTGAATATGCTTGGTTCAAATAATGCAGTATATATTATACATATTTGCTAAGGATACTTGTCTGGATTCTTAATAGCATCTTTGATAAGGAAATTAATATGTCACTGTCCAGTTAGCAATATAAAAGCCTTCTCTAGGCAGTCTAACAAAGTTAATGAGGTCATTATTCCATGGCTGTTGCATCAAATGTCAGGATAAAAAAATACACATTTAATTTATAGAAAGAAATAAATGACTACTATTATGAGTGCTTGGTGATTGTTTTAAGCTAGGGCTATTATTAGCACCATGCCAGTGAAGGTGTTTCCCATCCTTATTTAACATAACTTATTTTTTTCTTACTAGATCCCTTTAAAAATCTGTTCCCTTTAAAATTCTTGCCAGAATACAGTGGTAATTGTAAAATTCCCTTTTACCTTATGGACAATAATGCCCTGTACACACGGTCGGATTTTCCGACGGAGAAAGTGCGATCAGATTGTGTTGTCGGAAATTCCGATCGTGTGTGGGCTCCATCGGACTTTTTCCGTCGGATTTTCCGACACACAAAGTTTGAGAGCAGGATATAAAATTTTCCGACAACAAAATCCGATCCTTTCAATTCCGATTGTGTGTAGACAAATCTGACGCACAAAGTGCCACGCATGCTCAGAATGACAAAAGCTATTGGCTATTGCCCTGTTTATAGTCTCGACGTACATGTTTTACGTCACCGCGTTCGGAGCGAACGGATTTTCCGACAACTTTGTGCGACCGTGTGTATGCAAGACAAGTCTGAGCAAACATCCGTCGGAAAAAATTTGATGGATTTTGTTGTCGGAATGTCCGTTCAATGTCCGGTCATGTGTACAGGGCATAAAGGAACACGGGTTCACAGGTCTTGTTTTAAGCTTGTTCATTCAAATCCCCCCAACTGGAGTATTACAGAAATCCACTACTCCAACATGATTCCTCCGGTCACAATATTGCAATAATATCTGATCAATCATGCAACCATAAAACAAATGAGCGAGGATCAGGTTGGAGAAAATGGTCATCCACAATATACAACCGGTCATGGTTGTCTACACATGGCTCATATGACAGCAAATTTGCTCATATAATTGAAGTTGCTGCAAATCTGTTTTTGTTTTAGTTCTCTATTAAGTAGTTGGCACACAAGGGGGGCAAAGAAGACATTTGTCAAATACAGTAAAACCTTGGTTTGAGAGTAACTTGGTTTGAGAGCGTTTTGCAAGACAAGCAAAATGTTTTAATACATTTTGCCTTGATATACAAGCAATGTCTTGATGTAAGAGTAGCGTCATGTCACAAAAGAGTAAAAAAAGAAGAGAGGAGCCTCTAAGTGTAGCAATATGGTTACATTTAATGAAAGTACAACATTTAGCAACGTATTGCTACACTTAGAGGTGCCTCTCTTCTATTTTATACCCTGTAAAAAAAAATGCTTTGATATACAAGTGCTTTGGATTACAAGCATGTTTCTGGAACAAGTTATGCTCGCAAACCAAGGTTTTACTGTACAGGATTTAGCTTTGTACTAACAAACATTGACAAGCAGCTAGTGAACCCCACTTGTTATAGCACTGGCTTTGCATTGGGCAATGATGTTGTGCAAAATGGAGATAGCATCAAACCAGATTTCATTTGACTATGGTCAGATCATTTAGCGGTCTGATGGTGGCTATGTGTTCCTGCCATTTACAAATTGCCTATTTTCTGATTGAATAGACCTTCCCAAATACAGAGCTAAAATGCCCACAGTGCTTGCAGGATCTCACACTTATATTTTTATGGCCCCAAAAGGTGGATATTTATTAACTTTATACCTTTTAATAATCATGTTAGTGCTTGTTGTGTACCCTCTCCTTGTCTGTTTTTCACTGTGTCCTCTAAGACCGGCCAAGTAACATTGCCATGCACTGTAGCTGGTTACTGGAGCGTGGAAGCATCTTTTGCCTTTCTCAGGTCATCTTGCACTAAGATTACAGAATCTGAAAGCTAATGGGAAAAGTTTCAAAGACCTCTACCTGACATCCATTTTTTTTCTCAATGACCCCTTTTACCTCTAAAGAAACAGTTATCGAAATATCCCTGCAGGTTGTTCTACACAGTTACAAAATTCAATTACTTTACTAACACAAATTAACTGCACAGCTATTTTTTCATTTGAGCTTTTCCAAAGCCTACAACAGAGATGGAGGATAAGTATAACAGGAGTAGATAAGAAACATCCTTGTTTTTCTAGCACGTATCAATCTATAAAAGAATCATTAAACAGTCATGCGCTCCTATCCAGCAGTGTTTCTAAAACATTATTGTTGTTTTAATACTCAGACCAATTATTCCATACTGTGCTAATGACAGTTATTGCTGGTGTAGAATATAGTGCAAATGCCTAGACAATTACTGCATAGCACAGGACAACAATTAATGGTCAGCTTCAGAATGTCAACGGTAGGTAAGAGATTAAAGTCTACATATTGTAAGTTATTTATGTTTTCCCACTGAAAGGAATACTTGGCTTTTTTTATATACGCAGGGTATATATTTAGTATTCTTCACGGATTAAGCTGTATTTCTTTGGCACAGTGTTTTATCTTAGAAACGTTTTTTTCAGCACATGGCAGCTTTTAGCTTAAGTCGTTCTGGGACAAACATCTTGTCAGTTGGGTGTCAGCCAACTGCAAGGTCTATAGAGCTACCTAATCAGTAGTGTAATCACATAAGAGAATGCACAAGACTTACTGGAAGCAAAGTATATAATTACACTTTCTAGTGTTAAGGGAAAAGAAAGAGGTCATCAAAGATCGATCTGCAGTCATTGCTCTTGGTGCCCAAACTGCTGTATAGAACAGTGTTCTGTAATTCTCTATCTAAAGTAGTAAAATTGAGAATGTTTGTCCTTTTCACCTTAGCAGCGCATGCACTGAATACCGTCCATTTACTGCTGCAGATCTGAATTCGCCAGCTATCAAATGTTCACATTACTGGCTCTTAATTACTACATATTTTACTATTTCCTACTGACATAACCTGATGACTGTAGCTACTCATGGTTTAGTGGTTTTGACATTAATGATCTCTTCTAAACTAGTCTCAACTTGGTATATAGCATTTATTGGGAATTTAAGGTTATGCCATTGAGCTTATTTAATAAAGCATAAAGGGCATAATGCATGGTAACTAATCAGAAATCATCTTTCATTGTTCTAACTGCAGAAAACTGACGATCTTTGGTTGTTATGGGTTACTGCACTGTTCATGTGTCATCATCATTTGATCAGTAAGTCTGATTTTATACCAGGATTGCATATTGCTAAGCCAGGCAACCCTTTTGTAATAGATCAAGCACAAAGACATGAACACATGGATCACACAAGAAGGATACATAGATGGGGAAGTCTATGGGTGAAATTTTGGTTTACCAGCAGCAGAGTGTTAAATCTGTTTTACAATTTTATTGACATGCATTACTTATAAATGTATGATGTCTATACATTACATTTATATTTAGATTAATCTGAATTTAAAATGCACGTCAATCAAGTTAGCTAATTGTAAAATCTGAAAGCTGCTCATGCCTTCCTAGCAAATTTTTATAGCTCCCAGCGTAAAAGAACCAGTTCACCTGTAAAATGTCTCTATAGTTTATGAAAGGTTTCATGTTCCATTGCACAGTTCATATACTTCATTCAATACCTGAACAATGAGCCCTGGGGCAAGCACAAAATAAAAATTGCCTGCTTTGCTGCAAACACAAAAGAAAGTAATGAGTGCTGAGCACAGGAGCAGTCTCACGTTTGCTTTAAATAATTCATTTCCCTCCAATATGCTAAGTCAGTGACAGAGGCTCCAGCTGCACCATTGCGCATGTAGAGGACTACTAGTTTCATGGAGTCAAATTCTGACATGGTCTCACTCACTAAAAACCAATAAAGATCCACACTGTACAAAGCATAAATCTGTTGCATTTTCCCCACAGTAAAGAATGCAATAATACACGCTACTTTGCCAAGCAGTGATCATTATCACACGATCATGATGAATGACTGCAATTCTCAAGTTCAGCACAAAATATTTCACTCCGGAACACCTTGAAAGGATTTAATGATCTGATGCTATGTACTACCCTGCAACACAAAATGCTGCCAAATGGCCACAGCACATCACCTCTAAAAAAAACGATCCATCCGGTTTAACGTAGAATCCTTTTTTTTTGCATTTCTCCCTGACTTATGTATAGTAAAGCAAATTTATATGACGTCTTATAACTTTCATGTTGATACAAAACTCAGCAAGTGATCAATTATTCTTTAGATCAGCCTTTCTGAACCTTTTTAGCATGGAAGAACCCTTAAAATAACTTTCTGGTCTCAGGGAATCCCTGCTAATATTTAATAACTCTACAGCTCACTGTACGCTAGTGTGATGGTCAATGGGAAGAGTGCTCCTTACATATGTGATCAGTGGGAAGAATGCTCCTTATATATATGTAGTAGGTGGGAAGAGTGTTCCTTATATGGTCAGTGGGAAGAATGTTCCTTATATATGTGGTCAGGATAAAGAATGCTACTTATATATGTGGTCATTGGGAAGAATGCTCTTTACATATGTGGTCAGTGGGATGAAAGCTCCTTATATATGTGGTCAGTGGGATGAATGTCCTTTATTTATAGGGTCAGTGGGAAGAATGCTCCTTATATATATGTAGCAGGTGGGAAGAGTGTTCTATATATATATATATATATATATATATATATATATATATATATATATATATATATATATATAGTCAGTAATGAAGAATGCTCTTTATATAAGTGGTCTGTGGGAAAATTGCTCCTTATATATGTAGTTGGTAGGAAGAATACTCCAGTCTATATATATATATATATATATATATATATATATATATATATATATAATATAGTCAGTGGCAAAAATGTTCCTTATATATGGGGTCAGTATGAACAATGCTCCTTATATATGTGCTCAGTAGGAATAATGCACCTCATATATTCAGTGGGAAGAAAGCTCTTTATATATGTGCTCAGTGGGAAGGATGCTCTTTATATATGTGGTCCCACTGAGCATATATATAAAGAGCTTTCTTCCCACTGACCACATATATATATATAATGTGGTCTGCAGGAAGATAGCCCCTTATATATGTGGTGAGTAAGAAGAATGTCCCTTATATACATAGTCTGTAGGAAGAATGCTCCTTATATATGTGGTCAGTAGTAAGAATGCCCCTTATATATATGGTCTGGTGGAAGAACGCTCCTTATATATGTGGTCAGTAGCAAGAATGCTTCTTATAAGGCGGTCTGTAGGAAGAACACCCCTTATATATGTTGTCAGTAGGAAGAATGCTCCTTATATATGTGGTCAGTATGAAGAATGTTCTTTTTATATGTGGAAAGTAGGAAGAACGCCCCTTATATATATGGTCAGTAGGAAGAATGCCCCTTATATATATATATGGTCTGTAGGAAGAATGTTCCTTATATATGTGGTCGGTATGAAGAATGCTTATTATATATGTGATCAGTGAGAAGAATGTTCTTTATATATGTGGTCAGTGGGAAGAATGCTCCTTATATATGGGGTTAGTGGGAAGAATGCCCCTTATATATGTGGTCAGTGGGAAGAATGCTCCTTATATATGTGGTCAGTATGAAGAATGCTCTTTATATATGTGGTCAGTGGGATGAATGCTTCTTATATATGTGGTCAGTGGGATGAATGCTCCCTATATATGTTATCAATGGGATGAAAGTCCTTTATATATGGGGTCAGTGGGATGAGTGCTCCTTATATATGTTATCAGTGGGATGAATGCTCCTTATATATGTAGTGGGATGAATGCTCCTTATATATGGGGTCAGTGGACTGAATGTTCTTTATATATGTGGTCAGTGGGATGAATGCTACTTATATATGTTATCAGTGGAATGACTGCTCCTTATAAATGTTATCAGTGGGATGAATGCTTCTTATATATGTGGTCAGTGGGATGAATGTCCTTTATATATGGGGTCAATATGATGAATGCTCCTTATATATGTGGTCAGTGGGAAGAATCCCCCTTACAGATATATGAAAAAATTCATCATTGTGAGTGGCTACTGATCTAAGAGTCAGAAATGACTCAATCCTCTAGAGGAACCCCTATAGGGTTAGATGTACCCTGTTTATAAAAGCATGATATATCCAACAATATGGGTGATAGTAGCTATTAGTACCTATATAAAATATAAGACTGGATGGCATAATGCTATTAGAAGCTGTGCCACTTGAGCAGACAGCTGTGTGTACATGTGATCCTGGCTGCCCATGCATTGTCTATGAATAGGGAGTACATGCTGCTTCTCATTAATAGGAGTGAGAGCTCCCTCCAGGACAAAGGGACTGTCACACAAAGATTGGAGATGTCTATTGATGTCCATTGAACTCTTCCTAATCTAACAAAAAGTAGCGATCTCTCCTCCTCCACCACCCCCATTGTAGAAGACTGGCTCCTTCTCATTGTCTGTATTCTAGGAGTTTAGAAGAAATCGGGGATGGAAGGAGAAGAACCCTGAACCCAGGCAGTCTGCTGTGCTGTGTAACAATGAGGTCCCGGAATATGGACCACAAGCACCATCCCTCCCAAATCCCTACCTGGCTAAGGGCTTCCGACTCCGAGAGGTGATGCTGGCTACGATGATGCTTTCCCTCCGCGGGGTCGCCACGGCTTTAAAAGTCCCCATCCAGAACTTCTCGAAGAGCTGCTTCTCCCCTTGCTGGACGCCGGCCATAGTTCTAGGATCGGAGAGGAGAGCGGGGCGCCGCACCGATCACTCTTCAGGAGCTGTCCAAGTGCTGGTGGTCCTGAATCCACTCCGCTGGGCAGACACTGGGGGGCGGGGCCTCACTGACTCCTCCCCCCGGGCTGTGTTCAGTAATCAGCGTGTGGTCCTGGCGGCATCACCCTACAGAGCCAGGGACAGGGGATACCATAGACTGGGACTGGAGAGGAAAGACAAGTCTAGGCTCTCGTTGTGTCTCCTATGACGTGTAAACAGGGGCTGGCAAAGTTTCAGCCTTTCCCTCCCTTTCATTTCTTTATTCCACCTTCTGCCCCCCTCCCTTTGTATTAGAAGAAGACAAGTGCTTGCTTCCCAGGCCTGAGCCATCTGCATAACAAAAGCCCGCAGGCCAAGCGTGTGCCTGGCATAATGGTCCAAGGTTCACTCCAGCAATGACCCAGAAGAGGGAGGAGGAGGAGGAGGGGGGACAATCCACTCCTCAGTCTGCTCTCATCACACAAGGGTCTGCTCTCAACACACGAGGGTCTGCGCTCTCATCACACGAGGGTCTGCACTCATCACAGGAGGGTCTGCGCTCTCATCACACGAGGGTCTGCGCTCTCATCACACGAGGGTCTGCGCTCTCATCACACGAGGGTCTGTGCTCTCATCACACGAGGGTCTGCGCTCTCATCACAGGAGGGTCTGCACTCTCATCACAGGAGGGTCTGCACTCTCATCACAGGAGGGTCTGCACTCTCATCACAGAAGGGTTTGCACTCTCATCACACGAGGGTCCGCACTCTCATCACAGGAGGGTCTGCACTCTCATCACACGAGGGTCCGCACTCTCATCACAGGAGGGTCTGCACTCTCATCACAGGAGGGTCTGCACTCCCATCACACGAGGGTCTGCACTCTCATCACAGAAGGGTCTGCACTCTCATCACAGAAGGGTCTGCACTCTCATCACACGAGGGTCTGCACTCTCATCACACGAGGGTCTGCACTCTCATCACACGAGGGTCTGCACTCTCATCACACGAGGGTCTGCACTCTCATCACAGGAGGGTCTGCACTCTCATCACACGAGGGTCTGCACTCTCATCACACTAGGGTCTGCACTCTCATCACAGAAGGGTCTGCACTCTCATCACAGAAGGGTCTGCACTCTCATCACAGGAGGGTCTGCACTCTCATCACACGAGGGTCTGCACTCTCATCACAGGAGGGTCTGCACTCTCATCACAGGAGGGTCTGCACTCTCATCACACGAGGGTCTGCACTCTCATCACACGAGGGTCTGCACTCTCATCACAGAAGGGTCTGCACTCTCATCACACGAGGGTCTGCACTCTCATCACACGAGGGTCTGCACTCTCATCACACGAGGGTCTGCACTCTCATCACAGAAGGATCTGCACTCTCATCACAGGAGGGTCTGCACTCTCATCACAGGAGGGTCTGCACTCTCATCACAGGAGGGTCTGCACTCTCATCACAGGAGGGTCTGCACTCTCATCACAGGAGGGTCTGCACTCTCATCACAGAAGGGTCTGCACTCTCATCACAGGAGGGTCTGCACTCTCATCACAGGAGGGTCTGCACTCTCATCACAGGAGGGTCTGCACTCTCATCACACGAGGGTCTGCACTCTCATCACAGGAGGGTCTGCACTCTCATCACAGGAGGGTCTGCACTCTCATCACAGGAGGGTCTGCACTCTCATCACAGGAGGGTCTGCACTCTCATCACAGGAGGGTCTGCACTCTCATCACAGAAGGGTCTGCACTCTCATCACAGGAGGGTCTGCACTCTCATCACAGGAGGGTCTGCACTCTCATCACAGAAGGGTCTGCACTCTCATCACACGAGGGTCCGCACTCTCATCACACGAGGGTCCGCACTCTCATCACAGGAGGGTCTGCACTCTCATCACAGAAGGGTCTGCACACTCATCACACGAGGGTCCGCACTCTCATCACACGAGGGTCCGCACTCTCATCACACGAGGGTCCGCACTCTCATCACACGAGGGTCCGCACTCTCATCACACGAGGGTCCGCACTCTCATCACAGAAGGGTCTGCACTCTCATCACACGAGGGTCTGCACTCTCATCACAGGAGGGTCCGCACTCTCATCACACGAGGGTCCGCACTCTCATCACACGAGGGTCCGCACTCTCATCACACGAGGGTCCGCACTCTCATCACACGAGGGTCCGCACTCCCATCACACGAGGGTCCGCACTCTCATCACACGAGGGTCCGCACTCTCATCACACGAGGGTCCGCACTCTCATCACACGAGGGTCCGCACTCCCATCACACGAGGGTCCGCACTCCCATCACACGAGGGTCCGCACTCTCATCACAGGAGGGTCCGCACTCTCATCACAGGAGGGTCCGCACTCTCATCACACAAGGGTCCGCACTCTCATCACACGAGGGTCTGCACTTTCATCATCATGAGACACTTTATTAACCCTTCGCACTCACAGCACACTAAAACACTTTGGAGGCTGATTCCACATCGCAGCCAATCAGGGAAAATATAGAATGTCCTTTAAAGCCTGGCTCCAGAGAAAGGAAAAGTCTTCCCTTCACTTGGCACCAGCAATGCAAGAGATAAATGTTAGTTTTTCTGTCATGGGGACGGTAAATACACTTTTACTTATTTGGTCCTTCGCTCCAGCAGCAGACGTGGACCAACCGTCAGTAAATTTACAGTTTGTAAAAATCAATGATTTTTTACAACTGTCAGTAAATGTCAGGGGCTGATCGTTTGTCATGTTGTGCTGACTTTTTAAGTTTAAACCAGGCAAATGACTTGTTATGGGTATCGTCAGTGTTTCCATATTGTGTTTATACTGTTAACCACTACAGCCCGGGAGGGTTTACCCCCCATCATGACCAGGCCATTTTTTACAGTACGGCACTGCGTTATTTTAAGGCCCCTTTGACACTGATGCTCTTCTAAACTGCCAGTAAAACATTTGAGCGCTTTTGAAGAACTTTCCATTCATTTCACTGAAGAGGCGTGTTGTTTCACCGCCCTGCCAGCCCACTGCCCCAGTGTGAAAGCATTTATTGATTTTAATGGAAATAGGTTTTCGTGAGCTTTTCAGGCGCTTTTTTTTTTTTTACCGTGAAAGCGCCTGAAAAGCGTCTCAGTGTGAAAGGGGTCTAACTGACAATTGTGCGGTCATGCCTAAATAAAATGTACAGTATCTCAGAAAAGTGAGTACACCCCTCACATTTTTGTAAATATTTTATTATAGCTTTTCATGTGACAACACTGAAGAAATGACATGTTGGGGGTTATTTACTAAAGGAAAATCCACTTTGCACGGCAAGTGCACGTGGAAGTGCAGTCGCTCTAAATCTGAGGGGTAGATCTGAAATGAGGGGAAGCTCTGCTGATTTTATCATCCAATCACGTGCAAACTAAAATGCTGTTTTTTATTTTCCCTGCAAGTCCCCCTCAGATCTACAGCGACTTTACTTCCAAGTGCACTTGCAGTACAAAGTGCATTTTCCTTTAGTAAATAACCCCCTTTGCTACAATGTAAAGTAGTGAGTGTACAGCTTGTATAACAGTGTAAATTTGCTGTCTCCTCAAAATAACTCAACACACAGCCATTAATGTCTAAACCACTGTCAACAAAAGTGAGTACACCCTTAAGTGAAAATGTCCAAATTGGGCCCAATTAGCCATTTTCCCTCCTCCGGTGTCATGTGACTCGTTAGTGTTACAAGGTTTCAGGCAGGGCCTTCTTTAATATTAATTGGACCCTGGGCAAACATTTTCTTGGGCCCCCCTTCCGTGTAATTTTGCTTTTCACCTACTCTGAAACATGCAATAAATAGCAGCTAGATTCAAAATCAGTTTACTGAATCAGTTCAGGCAGCTAATGCAATTGGTTACCAGAGGTTACAGTGTATCATTACTGCTCACTGACTGTCTGCTAGAGGTTACAGCACACATTATGGCTCACTGAATATTTGCTAGAGGTTACCGGACATCCTTACCACTCATTAATTGGTGGCTAGAAGTTACTGCACATTATTACTGCTCACTGATTGGTTGCTAGAGATTGGTGCATATCCTTACCTCTTAATGATTGGTTGCAAGAGGTTAGTGCACATCATTACTGCTCAATGATTGGTTGCTAAAGGTTACGGCACATCATCTCCTCACCACCTGCACACCATGGACTGGGGAGGTGAAGGGGCCCATTAATAGACAGAAAACTCCCAGGGATTCTAGGGGAGGGGGAGAGGGGGTGCTGGGGGAGGGGGTGTGATCTGTGGCAATGCTGGTGGGTTGATGGGATCTGTTACAGTGGTGGGGGGATAGGATTAGTTAGGAGGCAGTACACTGTGGCAATTTATGAATCATGTAGAGCAAAGCTGGAAATCTTTGGCAAGTATATAGTGGGGGATTCTACACTGACCCCCAATGTGAGGGGGATTTGCACTGACCACCAATGTGATGGGGATTTACACTGACCACCAATGTGCGGGGGAATTTGCACTGACCACTATGTAACGGGGGGATTTTATGCCGCTGACTCGGTTAAATTGATGATAGGCAACTCCTATCCTCATATTGATTAGTGGTTCCAAATTAATAATAACTACTGCAGTAGGGAACAGACACAAAAGATACGCTCAGCATCTTTCCAAATTACTGTTCTGCTTTATTATGACGCAATTGAAGGTTTTTATGCACATGATTACGTAGGTATCACATTAATATTACAATTGTACATTTATGGTAACAAGGGGCGTTACATAGGCAGGCTAATTCTAATCAGGACTCAAAAGAATGTAAACATTTACTGAAAACATTATTAGTGCTGTGTGCACAGTGAGGGCAGTGTGCAATACATACAAAATACAATACAATTATATACAGAACTTACAAATTTCCATTACACCACCAACCAATATAAAGAGGGATTTCTACACTGACACCAATGTAATAGGAACATTACACCAACCACCAGTGTAAGGGGGAATATACAATGACCTCCATGTAAGGGGGTATTTACACTGACAACCATTGTCGAGGCAGTTTGTACTGACCACCAAAGTAAGGCAACACTTCTGCACCAACCACCAATGTTAGGGGGATTTACACTGACCACCAATGTAATGAAGAATTTACACTGACCCCCAATGTAAGGGGGGCCTTAACACTGGCCACTTTGTGTGAAAGAAAGGATTGTACACCAAGCCCCAATGTAATGAGGCAATTTACACTGACCAACAATGTAACTGAGATATTTAACCTGCTTTCACATTTGTCTGTCAGGAACGCATGCAAAATCACTTTCCTGACACCGCAGAAACGTGCTGCCCTTTAGCAGATTCACAGCAGTGGCATTAATTGTTAATGACACCCTCATACATCTGCTGAGATGTGCGTATTCACATGCACCCAAATTCAGGGTGCTGGGGCACCATGTTATTTTGAAAAAGGGTTCCACCTCCAATTTGCTTACCTTTGTAGAACAGGCTGATGCAAGGCTAAATGACCACAGTTGTAGGCAGGACTTTCAAGCATGCCCCTTTACCTCCCCAGTGGGCAGCATTCAGCAGAAGTGATGGTGGATATAACCTCAGGGTGGCATGATATACATATGAATGCCACCTCTATTCACATATCAATGCCGCCGGTCCGCAGCTATTTACATATTGATGCCACCACTATTTACATATCAATGCAGGTTATTTACATGTAAACTTAGGAAGATTTGCGTTTCGCTTGATTGTATATCATACAGGGAAATATCCAAAATCACTAGTGAAAAAAATGTCACTGCTCACATATAATGTGCATAATTGTGCAAAAAATATATATATATAAAAAAGGTTTGCATTGTGCTTGATTATATGTCATACGGGATAATATCCAATTTCTCTTATAAAATTAAAAATAATTTATATCACTCACATACATATAGTATATATATAAACTTGTGAACAGTAAAAGTATGAAGTGCACACATGTACCTAGAATGGTGCTAAATATAATTGTGCGTAAAAAATATAGTGACAAAACTTAAATAAAACATGCAATGCTGTTATAACGTGCAACATGCAAAAATCTATTGAGATATTGAACATAAACCGCACAATGCGTTTATAAAGATGCAATCAACAATTTTCATATTAGTGTCCCAAAATAAAAAGTGCTTCCATATCCATAAGAATAAAAAAAAACGTCCAAATCCTCCAATGTGCTGAATTCCAGTGCCATAAACAACCGTGATGCGCCTCAGTGCCCCCCCACAGTGGTTGCGCTCACCTTGGAGCATGTGACACAGTGTTTAAATTGTGTCAAAACACGCTATGTAGCCACCCCCTGGGCTATATATGGTTAGCTAGATCGATCTCCACTCTGGGTCAGTTTGGCTCCATAGACATCATTCATGAAAACGAAAAAAAACTACATAGTGTGATCCAATTTAAAATATTTATTCAACAGGCAACTCTCCCACAAATGGGTTACTCACATTTCCTTGGTGCTATTGTGCACCAAACAATCCAAAGCTCTAAAGGGTATATCGGATGGTCTGCCGCGGGGTATGCGCTTCTCCTGGCTCAGCTGCTCACTGCTCAGCTGTTCGCTGCTCACTCCGTCCTGGCCCCTCCCCTACGCGTGTTCGACACAGGGAGACTGGTGTCTTCATCAGGGGGATATGATTGGATGGGCGCTCTATCGTTTAAATACTCTCCCGGTGGCCATTTTTCTTGAGATCCCAGACTAGTTAGACAACGGGCTACACTACTCTATCTCATGCGTACCGTTAGAATCAACTCATAACGAGAAGACGCTGTGTTTAACAGACTGTAAAACACTAGTAGACCCATTGAAGGTTGTGAACTTATTAATCCAGGACGGAGCTCGGGACTAAGCAACATACCGCACCGCATCCCAATATTAAACATAATCGTACAGATAATATAGAGCTCAAATGTTCTTATATTATAGATACATACAATAGATTATCACCCATGGAAACGTTATTGCAATAAAGGGAGACATAATTGTAGTATTAACCCAGTATTAACCCATTAAAAATCATATTCTAATACTTAACAATGTGGTATTTTAAAAAACTGTATTTATTAGTGGAAAATTTAATTAAAAAATTGTTTATTAGAAAAATGTATATAAAAATATATAAAATATATATATAAACCTATATAGGGACAAAAATCTCTAATCAATGGTCATCATTAGATAAAGCTCCCCCATTAATAGTGACCATATAGTAAAAAGCAAAAAGTAAAAAATTAAAAATTAAGAATTAAAAATTATGTCAAAGCCTATAGTGAATAATTAAATTAAATTAAATACACTACTACAAATAATTCATTAATGAGGTAGATTGCTTTTTACTATATGGTCACTATTAATGGGGGAGCTTTATCTAATGATGACCATTGATTAGAGATTTTTGTCCCTATATAGGTTTATATATATATTTTATATATTTTTATATACATTTTTCTAATAAACAATTTTTTAATTAAATTTTCCACTAATAAATACAGTTTTTTAAAATACCACATTGTTAAGTATTAGAATATGATTTTTAATGGGTTAATACTGGGTTAATACTACAATTATGTCTCCCTTTATTGCAATAACGTTTCCATGGGTGATAATCTATTGTATGTATCTCTAATATAAGAACATTTGAGCTCTATATTATCTGTACGATTATGTTTAATATTGGGATGCGGTGCGGTATGTTGCTTAGTCCTGAGCTCCGTCCTGGATTAATAAGTTCACAACCTTCAATGGGTCTACTAGTGTTTTACAGTCTGTTAAACACAGCGTCTTCTCGTTATGAGTTGATTCTAACGGTACGCATGAGATAGAGTAGTGTAGCCCGTTGTCTAACTAGTCTGGGATCTCAGGAAAAATGGCCGCCGGGAAAGTATTTAAACGATAGAGCGCCCGTCCAATCATATCCCCCTGATGAAGACACGTGACTCCCTGTGTCGAACACACGTAGGGGAGGGGCCAGGACGGAGTGAGAAGCGAACAGCTGAGCAGTGAGCAGCTGAGCCGGGAGAAGCGCATACCCCGCGGCAGACCATCCGATATACCCTTTAGAGCTTTGGATTGTTTGGTGCACAATAGCACCAAGGAAATGTGAGTAACCCATTTGTGGGAGAGTTGCCTGTTGAATAAATTTTTTAAATTGGATCACACTATGTAGTTTTTTTTCGTTTTCATGAATGATGTCTATGGAGCCAAACTGACCCAGAGTGGAGATCGATCTAGCTAACCATATATAGCCCAGGGGGTGGCTACATAGCGTGTTTTGACACAATTTAAACACTGTGTCACACGCTTCAAGGTGAGCGCAACCACTGTGGGGGGGGCACTGAGGCGCATCACGGTTGTTTATGGCACTGGAATTCAGCACATTGGAGGATTTGGACGTTTTTTTTGATTCTTATGGATATGGAAGCACTTTTTATTTTGGGACACTAATATGAAAATTGTTGATTGCATCTTTATAAACGCATTGTGCGGTTTATGTTCAATATCTCAATAGATTTTTGCATGTTGCACGTTATAAGAGCATTGCATGTTTTATTTAAGTTTTGTCACTATATTTTTTACGCACAATTATATTTAGCACCATTCTAGGTACATGTGTGCACTTCATACTTTTACTGTTCACAAGTTTATATATATACTATATGTATGTGAGTGATATAAATTATTTTTAATTTTATAAGAGAAATTGCATATTATCCCGTATGACATATAATCAAGCACAACGCAAACCTTTTTTATATATATATATTTTTTGCACAATTATGCACATTATATGTGAGCAGTGACATTTTTTTCACTAGTGATTTTGGATATTTCCCTGTATGATATACAATCAAGCGCAACGCAAATCTTCCTATGTTATATCCTTTGCACGGTTATGAGCACGTGGACTGCGTCTGCTGCTAGATATTTATCTTTGGTACTGTTTGCATACTGAGCATAGGATTATTGTGGCTCGCAAGACTTCTATCTTTTGTTTCCTATTTACATGTAAACACAGGGTCTGCAGGTGAGCCATCTGTACATGGCATTAGTAACAGAACTTCACACTGAGATATCGAGACACAGCACAGGACTAAAACTTCAAGGAACAAGGAAATTTAAACTGGGATAGTTGGAAAGTATGAGACAGCTGCTTTGGGCCCCACAACAATGATGGGGCCCCTTTTGCCCTGCCTTAAAGACGGCCCTGATCTCAGGTGTGAATGGGGAGCAGGTGTGTTAAACTTGGTGTTACCACTCTCACTCTCTCATACTGGTCACTGGAAGTTCAACATGGCACCTCATGGCAAAAAACTCTCTGAGGATATAAAAAAAAGAATTGTTGCTCTACATAAAGATGGCCTAAGCTATAAGAAGATTGCCAAGACCCTGAAACTGAGCTGCAGCACAGTGGTCAAGACCATACAGCGGTTTACAAGGACAGGTTCCACTCGGAACAGGCCTCGCCGTGGTCGACCAAAGAAGTTGAGTGCACGTGCTCAGCATCATATCCAGAGGTTGTCTTTGGGAAATAGACGTATGAGTGCTGCAAGCATTGCTGCAGAAGTTGAAGGGGAGAGGGTCAGCCTGTCAGTGCTCAGACTATACGCCACACACTGCATCAAATTGGTCTGCATGGCTGTCATCCCAGAAAGAAGCCTCTTCCAAAGATGATACTCATGAAAGCCTGCAAACAGTTTGCTGAAAACAAGCAGACTAAGGACATGGATTACTGGAACCATGTCCTGTGATCTGATGAGACCAAGAAAAACTTATTTAGTTCAGATGGTGTCAAGCGTGTGTGGTGGCAACCAGGTGAGGAGTACAAAGACAAGTGTGTCTTGCCTATAGTCAAGCATGGTGTTGTGAGGGTCATGGTCTGGGGCTGCATGAGTGCTGCTGGCACTGGGGAGCTACAGTTCATTGAGGGAACCATGAATGCCAACATGTACTGTGACATACTGAAACAGAGCATGATCCCCTCCATTCGGAGACTGGGCCGCAGGGCAGTATTCCAACATGATAACGACCCCAAACACACCTCCAAGATGACCACTGCCTTGCTAAAGAAGCTGAGGGTAAAGGTGAAATACTGGCCAAGCATGTCTCCAGACCTAAACCCTATTGAGCATCTGTGGGGCATCCTCAAAATGGAAGGTGGAGGAGCGCAAGGTCTCTAACATACGCCAGCTCCGTGATGTCATCATGGAGGAGTGGAAGAGGACTCCAGTGGCAATCTGTGAAGCTCTGGTGAACTCCATGCCCAACTGGGTTAAGGTAGGGCTGGAAAATAGTGGCCACACAAAATATTGACACTTTGGGCCCAATGTGGACATTTTCACTTAGGTGTCTACTCGCTTTTGTTGCCAGCGGTTTAGACATTAATGTCTTTGTGTTGAGTTATTTTGAGGGGACAGCACATTTACACTGTTATACAAGCTGTACACTCACTACTTTACATTGTAGCAAAGTGTCATTTCTTCAATGCTGACACATGAAAAGATATAATAAAATATTTACAAAAATGTGAGGGTTGTACTCACTTTTGTGAGATACTGTATGTCCTTTTTTCCCACAAATAGAGCTATATTTTGGTGGTATTTGATCTCTGCAATTTTCTTTTGCGTTAGAAACAAAGAACAATCGACAATTTTGAAAAAAAAAAAAAAAAAAAAAAACATTTTTTACTTTCTGCTCTAAAACATATCCAATAAAAAAATGTAAAAAGTCAAATTTCTTCATCAATTTGGGCCAATTAGTATTCTGCTACATATTTTTGGTAAAAAAAATCCCAACAAGCATATATTGATTGATTTGCACAAAAGGTATAGTATCTATAAATTATGGGATATACTGTATTTTTGGAACTTTTATGTATTTATTTATTTTTTACTAGTAATGGCAGCAATCAGGGACTTATAGCGGGACTGCGATACTGCGGTGGACAAATCAGACACCTAACTGGCACTTTTGATACTTTTTTGGGGACCAGTGACACTAATACAGTGAACATTACTAAAAAATATGTACTGTCACTGAACTAGTGACACTCGCAGGGAAGAGGTTAACATCAGGGGCGATCAAAGGGTTAAATGTGTCCCTAGGGAGTGCTTTCTGACTGTGTGGGGTATGCTTGTACTGCGAAAAGGCAGGGATCCGTGTTTCTGCTTAGCAGGATCACAGCCTTCCCTTATCACAGAATGGCAATCTGCCTTGTTTACATAGGAAGATAGCCATTTTGCCAGTACCCCAAACGATCGGCGGGTCCCGGCGGACATCGAGTCCGCTGGACACGCTGATTGGCTTCTGCTGTGTCTAGTCACACTGGGAGTGGGTTGCCTGGTGTCGCTTGTGCGCGTCCCAGATCCGGAAGTGCAGAATCATGTACAGGTATGTGATTCTGCGCAGAGGAGCTGCTGCCCTGCAGTAAATGTACGTGGGGCGGTCGGCAAGAGGTTAAACCAGGCAAGTTACTTGTTATGGGTATTGTCAGTGTTTTTATATTGTGTTTTTACTGTTTAAATATTAGATGTCTTAATTTTTAAAAGGAGATTTTTCATTTTTCAGGTTGTCAGTTAAAAATGTGCTCCGTCCCTAAATTTGCCATGCTTTGTCAGTAAAAATGTTGCAGGAGGTTGGCAACACTGCTGCGGACTGTCCTTTAGCATCCTCAGGTCCAGTGCAGGGTTATGGGCACTGTTTCAGGCTTAAAGCGGTATTTAACCCAAAAGTAAACATTTAGAGCCCTTGCACACTGGGGCGGTTTGCAGGCGCTATTGCGCTAATAATAGCGCCTGCAAACCGCCCCGAAAGTGCCGCTGCTGTGTATCCAGTGTGCAAGCCCCGAGGGCTTGCACACTGGAGCGATGCGCTGGCAGGACGGTAAAAAAAGTCCTGCTAGCAGCATCTTCGGAGCGGTGAAGGAGCGGAGTGTATACCGCTCCCTTACCGCTCCTGCTTATTGAAATCAATGGGACGGCGCGGCTATACCACCGGCAAAGCGCCTCTGCAGAGGCGCTTTGCGGTGGTATTTAACCCTTTCTCGGCCTCTAGCGGGGGGTAAAACCGCCCCGCTAGCGGCCGCATACCGACGGTAAAACGCCGCTAATAATAGCGGCGTTTTACCGCCGACGCCGCCCCCCGCCCCAGTGTGCAAGGGCTCTTATTATATTGCAGCTTAACAATTCATAGATGTGAAGGCTGCATGAGTTTTCTTTTATAGGCTCCCTTTCTTCTAGTTTTATCTGGTGATCCAACCAGCAAATCTGTTGTTTTTTTCTCTCTATAATATTGGCGTGAGATTTCATCCATACCAGAAGCAAAGGAATTGTTTTGATTGGCCAAAGGACAAGTTGCAATCATCTCAAAGTCGGATCCCGTACATTGAAGTCGCATGGAAGTCGGACATAAAGTCTGAAGGCACAGTCATATCGGAAGTTGTGCAACTTCAGTGTCAGATCAGTGTGAACTCGTCCTCATACAGAAGGTGTGTTACTGGCCAGATCAGAGTCGAAAAAAAAAAAAAGAAAAGAAAACTAATGCAGCCACCATATCTAATGATTGGTAAGCTCCAATATAATACATTTTGGGTTTTGGGTTTAGTAAAACTTTAAAGTGGAAGTCCAGGCTACAATTAACTAAGCTGAAAACTCAGGGCACTCCCATCCGATGACTGGATCCCAGCGGCAGCTTCAGGGTAGAGGAGGGACAGCTGACAACGAATAAGTCTATGGGTGACGTTATTGTCCAGGTATTCTAATCCATTGTTGGTTATCTTTGCTCTCTCCTGTGATCTGTAGAGATCACTTAACTGGATCAGAGTGCCCTGAGAATAGGCAAGTACAAGCATCCTTCTTCTACAAGGCTTTTAGTATAGGAATTAGAAATGGGGAGAGAGCAGTTTTAAAGTGTTATTAAACTCAGCACCTGGCTATTTTGGCTTTTTGACTGTCATTAGGACAATTTCCAGATCTTTCTCCTACTCCTTGACAAAGAAGAGGTCCAATTGTGACTCCAAACTAAAAGAGTGAGAGAAGCTTAAAGTGTTACTAAACCCAGGACCCTGCATTCACTATATCTGGTCCCCACAGTACACAGAACATGGAAATGCATTGATTGTAGTAAATATAAACTGCTAAATACCTTTTCTCATCAGCAGTATATAGCAGTCTTGTGACTTCTATCAGTGTCCGGCCAAGCACTGGTTAAAGCTTGTAGGAGGAGTTTTCATTCTACTCTGCATGACACCTCACCCTCTGTATGGACAGTGCTGATTGGCCCCGTGCTGATCACATACACCCTCCAAAAAAACTCTAGCAATAAACACCAAACTGAGCATGTGCTGAGAGTCTCCTAGGGCTCTCTGCTATAAGAAGATCGATTGGGGACAATAAAAGAAGGGGAGGATCAGGGAAGACAGGATCACACAGCCTTTATACCCAATACAGAGGATTAACCCCTTAGGTTTCACAGTGAGTATAACAAGCATGCTTTACTGCATATACAAACTGATATTACTGTTGTGGGTTTTGTAACATTTTAAAGTGTTACTAAACCCATAACCCTGCATTCACTGTATATGGTCTCCCATAGTACACAGAACATGTAAATGCAATTATTTTAGTAAATATAAACTGCTAAATAGCTTTTCTCATCAGCAGTATATAGCAGTCTTGTGACTTCTATCAGTGTACAGCCGAGCACTGGTTAAAGCTTGTAGGAGGAGATTTCATTCTCCTTTAGCTGTCCTATGAGAGGTCCCAGAAGGCAGCGGGGGAGAGGGAGGAAATGACGCACTGATCCAGCTTGGATGGAAGTACATTATGTATTTCAGAAAAGGAAAGAAAAAAAAGTCATCCAAAAATGAGAGGTGAGGGGTGGTCTTTTCTTTAACACCAAGTTGTAAAAGTGGGTGGAACTCCGCTTTAAGCTTAGTTCTAGCATTAAATTCCATGCTAATGATGTCAGAGTGCAGGGTAGAAGGGGCAGAGGAGCCTGCAGGAGCAGAGGATCAAGTAAATCAAACTGCTTTTCCTGGTACTCCTAGATGTAAATGAGTAGTTTAATCCTTCCAGCGTGCATGCAGCCCCACTGCAAGGGAGGACTTTTACTTTTCCAAGAGTTCGGCTTTAAATTAAATCTTATTCTAAAAATCCTATTTTGAATTTGAAACATGGCAGAGGAAAAATAAAAGTCATAGCCGTTTTTCATACAGAGCTCTGCATTCTGACTTTACGGTTGATTAACCCTTTGCACTTGCATCACACTTGTTCACATTTAAAAAAAGAATTTCAGGGACACTTTGAGGAGGATTCCATATCACAGTTAATCAGGTAAACTAAGATTGACTTCTTTGCTGAGCGATCTATCCTGAGAAAAATAAACAATCTACAGTCAACAACCCCAATTGATCAAGATGCCACACACACAGGGAAGTGGTTTTCGATCGACAGTTAGAAGAACTGATTGTCAATTATCAATCGCATGCAAAACAATCAATCATTTTCCACCTGCTGATCAACTCAGTTTGATTGGAAGGGAAGTTAAGCCTGCTAGATTGTTTGCTGATTTGATCGTTTTGATTGAACCACACATTGATCATATAAAAAAAAAATCAAATTGTGTATGGCCACCATAACATATATAGATCTACATTCACATTTTACAGATTTTTATGTACAGCACAGTGCTTTTGTATGCCCTTTGGACACATTTTATAATACTCTATGGCAGGCTTTCTCAAACTTTTAACCCTAGAGGAACCCCAAAAAATAATTTTTATGTGCCGAGGAACCCTTACTAAAACCAAATCATCAGGGCTCAATAGGAACAATGCTCCTGATATTGGTGGTCAATAGGAAGAATGTCCCCTGTTAAAGTGGTGTTCGGAATGCCACCCTTGAAGACAGCTAAAAAGATATTTGGTGTCATGCTGCTGGCTTTGCCAAGTGGTGCTGAACCTTGAACTCTGTAGGCATCATCAAATAGGTGGTTCATCATCCACAGCTCAAGGAACCCCTAGCAATCTCTGGAGGAACCCCAGGGTTCCACGGAACCCTGGTTGAGAATGGCTGCTCTATGGTATAATACTTTATGGGAGATGTACCAAAGATACAGAAAGCAGGATTGTTTAAAGAGGAAGTAAACCCTGATGGGTTTTACTTCTTCTTTTGCTCGCTGCAAAGCCTTCAAATGAAAAGCATAATGGGCTAGTATGCATTGCATACTAGCCCATTATGTGCCACTTACCAGCAAAAGAATCCAGCGATGTCCCCTGTGTAAGCAGCGTCCATCTTCTGGCCCCTCTTCCTTCCGGGCCGCGGACTCCGGCTCTGTGATTCGCCGGAGCCGCGTGACGTCACTCTCGCGCATGCGCACGGGAGCCGCGATTAACGGCACAGGCTAGGGAAGAAACGGCACGTGGTTTCGCTGGAATTTTTGGCAGATTACAAGTGAAACGTTTAGGAGATATTTCCACTACCTATAGGTAAGCCTTATTCTAGGCTTACCTATAGGTAGAAGTCCAAAAAGTGGGTTTACAACCACTTTAAGCTTTTCAGGTGTTTTAGCGCTCAAAATAGCACCCGTAAAGCACCTCTCATGCCTCCCCAGTGTGAAAGCTCAAGTGCATTCACACTAGGGTTGCCACCTCATCCCTTTAAACCCAAACACATATTAATTACACAGATTCTGAGGCTGATTAAGATGGTAATTGAACTCACTTGGTGCCTTATCTGTATTAAATTAGCCTCAGAACCTACAGGGATGAGGTGTCAACTCTAATTCACACTGAGGCGGTGCGCTTGCAGAACGGGGAAAAAAGTCCTGCAAGCAGCATCTTTGAGGCAGTGCGGGAGCGGTCAATACACCGCTCCTAAACCGCCCCTGCCATTGAAATCAATGGGCAGCGCTGCCGAAGCGCTTTGCAGGCAACACTGGCACTTTTAACCGACAAAAGCTGGATGTGCAGACTATAAAATTATTGTTGTACGTGAACTCAACGTCCGATTTTTGTTTAATTAGTATGGTTTTCGTAGGAAAAAAATCGTAAGAGCAAGACTACGCATGCTCGGAAACAAAAGAATACATACAAAATGAATCAACAGATTACATCACTTCACTTTCGACACGAGACTAGCATGACACAAAAAAACGGACGTTCGGTCGTCCGAAAATCTGATCGCGTGTATGAGGCTTTATCAAACAGAGTTCTGCACTCTGACTTTGCAGTTTATTAACCCTTTGCACCCTTACATCACACCTGTCCATATTTTAAGAAAAAAAAAACATTTCATGTTGCAGCTAATCAGGCAATGTATAGATTGTCCTAATAATTAAGACTTTTTCTTAAGTCCAAGCTTGCCTCTGAGATGCTCTGGAGGAAAAACATAAGACATTAAATCTATTGCTGGCCATACATGCTTTAATAAACGATCAATTTATTTATCTATTGATCTCTTGCGATAAAAATTAACCGGTCTATAGTCAATAACCTAATCGATCAGTATGCCACACATGAGGAAGTGGATTTTGATTGATTGTAAATTATTAAATGCATCTCTGTTCTCCCCATACAATCTTCTAATCCCATTGATGGAAATATGATCAAATTCATGACCAAAGCATCTCAGTGTTGCCGATCGATGCAAAACAATCAATCATTTTCGCCCTGATCGATCGGCTCAGTTTGATTGAATCTCCTCTAAATAGAGTCTAAATTCATAGGGAACAAGTTGCCTTTGCTTGTTTTCAATTGTTTGCCAATTTGATTGTTTTGAAAGATTTCACATTGAATAATAAAAGCGGATAATAAAATCAAAGTTTGTATGGCCACCATAAATCGGATCGGTGAATCGGATCAGATGGCAGATGGATAAAAAAGGACAGGCGGTCCGTTTCCATCTGATCTCCCCATAGAGAACAGCGAAGCAGAGTGGACATGGATCTGTCATCCACCTGCTCAGTGGGGATAAGCAGAGTGACCCCTGCTGAGCAGGCGAATGCGCATTACGGAGTCTGCACCGTGTGAAAGGGACCTAAAACACATAAATTTTCAATCTTTTATGAGAAAGAGCCCTGCACTCTATTAACCCTTTGCACTTATATTACCCTTGTCCAAAGACTTCCAGGGACACTTTAAGGCTCATTCCTTATGACAGCAAATCAGGAAAAATATTACTTGTCCTTTAAGCCCCTGTTCACACTGAATCTGACTTTGAAATCACGCACCTTGACTTGAAATTGCACAACTTTAATTCCGCAGGTCAGTGCGACTTTATGCACAGATGTCTATGAAAGTCACACCATGAAATCGCATGAATAGTGAAGGAACACTTTTTTCAAATCGGTGCGTCGCCGCAAAGTCAGAATCACACAGATTTGAACAGTTCCATTGCCGACAATAGGTTGCAATTTGTCATGAGGTTTGGACCTGTCAAGTGGCACTGGTGTGATCGGGGGGCTATATCAAGTCTTATTCTTATAAATCCTTAGATGTGTGATCAGTTTTCTTTTTTTTCTTCTTTTTCTCTGTTCTCACCTAGTGATCTGGTCAGAAACACACCTCTTGTACTAGAGTGTCTACACCCTGGATGAAGGAGCACACAGGGGTACCGACACAGGGGTACAGCAGCATTGTCAGTCTGGGGGAGGGAAGTGTTAAATTTACTAGAAGATTTAGGCAGCCCATTGATGATTTGATATCTTTTCACCTATGAAAGAAAATTAATTGATGCCGCCCGCAGCGCTATTATGTTCTGCCTGCAGGGGGGAGGGGGGGGGGGGGCACGGGGAGCCTTCTCTGCAGGCGATCACAATGATTACTGCTAGCGGCTATAGCCATCAGCAGTAATCGCATGTAAAAATCTGATTATCCATCAATTAACTTGGGTACAATCAACCTGCCCATAGATGGATCAAATCTTGGCTAGTGCCTGCTGCACCGATACGCCAATAAGAGGTCTGTTCACTGTTCTCTAAATTGAACAAGGTTTTCTGATTCTGTACTGTGCTCATATTATGGTGTTTTCACATTTCTTTATGACACTCTTCTTTTAAAATGTGATTATACTGTTTCTTTGTTTTGGAACCTGTACAATGACCTCAATAAGCCGCCGTTCACACTGGGACAATTTTTACATGCGATTTGACATGTCAAATCGCATACAGAAATGGAGCTATTGCTATTGCCGGCAACGGCACTGTTCGAATCGTCGACTTTGCGGCGCTGCACCGATTCTCAAAAGTAGTTTCTGCATTACTTTTGGTGACTTCAGGGGTGATTTCAATAGACATCTGAGCATAAACCCACACAGATGTCTGTCACATCACCCCGATGTTGCACTGAAAAGCCCCTTTTGCCTGACAGTTTGACATGAATAAATGAAAGCTGATCATTGTAAGCATCCCTGCTAGTGTTAAATGGTTTGTCTCATCCCTGTAACTGATACATTTGCAGGACAGCTTGTTCTTTTGAAAAACAACAGACTTACTGGCTTGATCAGAAGATGAAAATAGAAGAAATACATTATAAAAAAAGAAAACAAATGCAGCCATCATTTGAGATGCTGCATAGGAAAAACTTAAGACATTGGATGTATTGATGATCATACATGCTTTAATAAATAATGATTTATCTATCAATTGATCCCTCCTGCTAGGAATAATCACTCTCTAGCTGAAAATCTAGTCGACTGATACACTACACATGGGGAAGTAAAGTTCAGTTGATAGATGAAAGATATAGTTGTAAGGCTGCATTCAGATCTGAGCGTTTCAAAGTTGCGCGTTTATATCGCAATTTACCTTGATTTTGCGGCGTTTTTTACCGCGATTTGCCATGTTTTTGCCGCGATTTTGTTCAGGTTACTAATGTAAAAGGCAGAAAAACACCTGTAATCTACCCCAAAGAAGCTCATGTTCTTTTTTGAGCTCAGGGTGTTTTTCAGGCGTTTTGCTTTAGCTGACAAAACGCTCAGATGTGAACAGATGCCATTGAAATGAATGGGATTTTGCTTGTCGGGCGTTTTTCTGAGTGTTTTATGAGGGGAAAATGCTCAGATCCGAATGCCGCCTAAGTTATCGATCACACCTCTGTTTTCCCCATGCAACCACATAATCTGATTGATCGAAATATGATAAAAAAATGATGAAAAAAGCACCTCAGAGCTGCTGATTGATACAAATCAAACAATCATTTTCTAACCTGGATGGGCGATTCGAGTTTTATCGCATTTGGTGTAAGTTGGACCCCATACACACTATTAGATTTTCTGCCGATTTTTGTCTTCAGATTTACCAAAACCATGTAGTGCAAGGGCCTACCTGATTGCATACAAATTGAAATGTTTAGGGTTTGACCTCATATTATATGGTTTTGGTAAATCTGAAGACAAAAATCTGCAGAAAATCTAATAGTGTGTATGAGGCCTTAATCAGAAAGAAAGTTGTGCCTAGGTAATTGTTTGTGCATTCAACCGTTTGATTGAACCACATAGTGATCAGACAATAAAGTTGAGATTGTCACTAAAGCATGCATAGGTCTTCAGTCACATGTCTAAATTTTATATTTGCAGCACAGTGCGTTTTACATGCATCTTAAGAGAATTACCAATCACCCCACATATATTCCCTATAGAAGATGTACTTTGCATTAAGAATACAGGAGGCGCACTGTTGCACACATACAGTTTATAAATGCAGGCTAAAAGGTAGCTTGCTGTTGGAATTGTGTCTAATTATAACTATGGGAAGATATTCAGGGGCAGCAGATTACATGAACATTTTTTTTTTAAAAAGCTGTCAGCATCCCTGTATAAATAAAAAGTGATGGCCCCAGCATGGGGTGTCCTCAGTGTACAGATAAAGCAGATGCATGTATGCTACAGCAATGCACATCTGCACTGGATACTACCGTCCCCCTTACTAAGCATTGCCTCAGGCATCTGCTTTGTTCCAATCCTAAAGTCAGTTATTGTTTGAATCCCTGCTGACCTTCAGTGTATATTGCAAGAAAATCCACCTTTTATTCAGAGCCCAGCCATATGTGTCAACCTTGTAAATGACTTCTGCATAATGGCTGAGCCAATATTGCTATAACCTCATCTTTAGAAATATGCAGCTCTAGACACTAAAATTTGAATTGAAATGAAATCCTGCCATTCCTGCCAGTTTGGGGGCAGCGCTGACGCATTCTTCACATACAGGAATAATACTTAAAGGTCAGTTTATTACATACATACATTCATGGCCATGCACTCTGATATAGGGGTGTTAACCTCTAAGCAATCATTATGCTGCTATACAGAACAGGACATGCACTAACCGCTCAGGCTTTATAAAGGGGGCTTCCTCTAGGGTCAAGGATGACTGGCTTTGTTCATCTGACATTATCATTCACATGTTTCCTTTATTAATGAAACCAATTAAATTATAGTTTAATGAGGGGGAATGTTGGAAAGTTAAATGTAATTAATCATCTCAGTAAGTGGATATGTCATTAGGCTATTGCCTTTTATTAGAGTACCATACATACCCCTTTGTGGGTGTCTGTGTGCTTATCCCTGATATACCAATTTCACGCTTAAATTATATGTATTTAAAGAACTTCTGTCTGTTAATACCATTAATGCTATGGGACTTAAAGGGAACCTGTGTGGTTAGAAATATGGAAGCTGATTTGAATATGTAAGCCCCAGGGCTTCCAATGGTTCTCTACTTTGTGAATCACTGGCTGCATGCTTATTTTGGGTCAGCAACTCTCTGAATAAGGCCCCATTCACACTTGTACAACTGCAAAATTGTGCCGACTTTGGAGTGCAACTTTGACGCAAACTTTGGATGGGTGCAACTTGGGTACGACCTTAGCTTTGATCAGTGATAATGGACAACTGCTGGCTGCTCAGCTGTCGGCTAATTGCCAGCTCTCTTCTCTCTCCACAGTTAACCAGCTGTTGTGGATCTGCTCGTCAGTCCTGGCTACTTACAGACGTCCAGCTCACTTCTTTCCTGCCTTTGCCCTGGTCACATCACAAGAAACCATCTCTTGTGTTCCTGTTTAAAGACTGGCTTGCTGACATCCCTTCTGGCTCCTTATCCTGCTTGCTGTTCCTCCACTTGGATCCCTGACTTCTGGCCTGGCTGATTACCCAATCTGGTTACTGAACTCTGGCTTGGCTGATTACCCAATCTGATTACTGAACTCTGGCTTGGCTGACTACCCAATCCGGTTACTGGACTCTGGCTATGCTTTGACTACGCTTACTCTATTTACCTTTTTATTTTTATTAATAAACTAGTGTGATTTAACTGTATTTCTGTCTCGGTCTGGTTCATGGTTTCTGACACTTTGCTACAATGTAAAGTAGTGAGTGTACAGCTTGTATAACAGTGTAAATTTGCTATCCCCTCAAAATAACTCAACCCACAGCCATTAATGTCTAAACCACTGGCAACAAAAGTGAGTACACCCCTACGTGAAAATGTCCAAATTGGGTCCAATTAGCCATTTTGCCTCCCCAGTGTCATGTGACTCTTTAGGGTTACAAGGTCTCAGGTGTGAATGGGAAGCAGGTGTGTTAAATTTGGTGTTATCACTCTCACTCAAAAGAACTCAAAGAACTCTCTGAGGATCTGAAAAAAATAATTGTTGCTCTACATAAAGGTGGCCTAGGTTATAAGAAGATTGCCAAGACCCTGAAACTGAGCTTCAGCACAGTGGGAAAAACCATACAGCGGTTTAACAGGACAGGTTCCACTCAGAACAGGCCTCGCCGTGGTCGACCAAAGAAGTTGAGTTCACATGCTCAGCTTCATATCCAGAGGTTGTCTTTGGGAAATAGACGTATGAGTGCTGCCAGCATTACTGCGGAGGTTGAAGGGGTGGGGGGGGTTAGCCTGTCAGTGCACAGACCATAAACTGCACACTGCATCAAATTGGTCTGCATGGCTGTCGTCCCAGAAGGATGCCTCTTCTAAAGATGATGCACAGGAAAGCCCACAAACAGTTTGCTGCAGACTAAGCAGACTAAGGACATGGATCACTGGAACCATGTCCTGTGGTCTGATGAGACCAAGATAAATTTATTTGGTTCCGATGGTGTCAAGCGTGTGTGGTGGCAACCAGATGAGGAGTACAAAGACAAGTGTGTCTTGCCTACAGTCAAGCATGGTGGTGGGAGTGTCATGGTCTGAGGCTGCATGAGTGCTGCTGGCACTGGGGAGCTACAGTTCATTGAGGGAACCATGAATGCCAACATGTACTGTGACATACTGAAGCAGAGCATGATCCCCCTCCCTTTGAAGACTGGGCTGCAGGGCAGTATTCCAACATAACAACCCCAAACACACCTCCAAGACGACCGTTGCCTTGCTAAAGAAGCTGAGGGTAAAGGTGATAGACTGGCCAAGCATGTCTCCAGACCTAAACCCTATTGAGCATCTGTGGGTCATCCTCAAACAGAAGGTGGAGGAGCGCAAGGTCTCTAACATCCAACAGCTCCGTAATTTCATCATGGAGGAGTGGAAGAAGACTCCAGTGGCAACCTGTGAAGCTCTGGTGAACTCCATGCCCAAGAGAGTTAAGGCAGTGCTGGAAAATAATGGTGGCCACACAAAATATTGACACTTTGGGCCCAATTTGGATATTTTCACTTAGGGGTGTATTCACTTTTGTTGCCAGCGGTTTAGACATTAATGGCTGTGTGTTGAGTTATTTTGAGGGGACAGCAAATTTACACTGTTATACAAGCTGTACACACACTACTTTATATTGTAGCAAATTGTAATTTCTTCAGTGTTGTCACATGAAAAGATATAATAAAATATTTACAAAAATGTAAGGGGTGTACTCACTTTTGTTAGATACTGTATATATACAGTGCCTTGAAAAAGTATTCACACCCCTTGAAATTTTCCACCTTTTGTCATGTTACAAACAAAAACGTAAATGTATTTTATTGGGATTTTATGTGATAGACCAACACAAAGTGGCGCATAATTGTGAAATGGAAGGAAAATGATAAATGGTTTTCAACATTTTTCTACACTCTCATGGTGGTTTTCAAAGTTCATGAACTTATATATCACCATATGGACACGGGTCTCTATATAGACACTGTATGTGTAGTTTTTGATCCATCAATATAGGTTCCTCATATGGACACATTTTTTTTTTTCAATCATTTTTCAATGTTTTTTTTCAATATTTTTGCTGCTTAGACATCACAATACATGTACAAGGATTTATTCTTGCTAATACTTGTTCAATCTATATATACATTATGTACTTGGTCATCCATTTGTAGTACAGTGGAGGTTCTTTTAGAAATTGTTTTTAAGAATATATTTGTGTACAATAAAGTTGATGTATACAGTGCTTTGCCTATCAGGCCTATTGTATAAATACATACCCCTTCCATGTCTGGTTGAGTCCATAACTAGTATTTGTATATCCTTAGGTAATACAATTAATTAAAAGGTGCTGACAATATAGAAATCACACTGGCAACCATACCGGTAACCAGTTAATATGGTGAAAAATTGACTCTCAATTGACTCAACCTTTCTGTTGTGTGTCTCTGTGTGCGCATGAAGAAGTGAAAGAGCAGCAAAGAACTATCTGAGGATTTGAGAACAAAAATTATGGAAAAGTATGTACAATATCAAGGTTATCAGTCCATTTCCAGAGACCGTAATGTTCCTGTGTCCAGTGTGTGCAACATTGTCAAGAAATTTACAGCCCATGGCACTGTAGCTAATATCCCTGGGCATGGACAAAAGAGAAAATTTATTAAAAATTGCAACGAAGGATTGTTCGAGTGGTGGATAAAGAACCTCTATCAACTTCCAGACCAATTCAAGCTGAAGTTGCACAAACAAAGTGGCACATAATTGTAAAGTGCAAAGAAAATGATAAATGGTTTTCACAATTTTTTACACATAAATATGTGAAAAGTGTGGCGTGATTTGTATTGAGCCCCCCTTTGTAGAATTACCTTTCACTGCAACTACAGCTGCAAGTCTTTTTGGGTATTTTTCTACCAGCTTTGCACATCTAGAGAGTGAAATTTTTGCCCATCCCTCTTTACAAAATAGCTCCAGCTCTGTCAGATTGGATGGAGAGCATCTGTGAACAGCAATTTTCAAGTCTTGCCACAGATTCTCAATTGGATTTAGGTCTGGACTTTGACTGGGCCATTCCAATGCAGTGTACACACGGGCGGACTTTTTGACCGGACTGGTCCGACGGTCTATCCGACGGACTTTCGGCGGATTTCCGACGGACTTTCCCAATGAACGGACTTGCCTACACATGATCACACCAAAGTCCGATGGATTTGTACGTGATGACGTACGACTGGACTAAAATAAGGAAGTTGATAGCCAGTAGCCAATAGCTGCCCTAGTATCGTTTTTTGTCCGTCGGACTAGCATACAGACGAGCGGACTTTTCGACCTGACTCGAGTCCGTCGGAAAGATTTGAAACATTCCAAATCTAAAGTCTGTCATATTTTCGACCGAAAAAGTCAGCTGCAGGTCCGATGAAGCCCACACACGGTCAATTGTCCGCCCGACTCGGTCCGTCGGACCAGTCCGGTCGAAAGGTCCGCTCGTGTGTACGCGGCATAACACATGAATATGCTTTGATCTAAACCATTCCATTGTACCTCTGTATGTATGTTTAGAGTCATTTTCCTGCTGGAAGATGAACCTCTGCCCGAGTCTCAAGTCTTTTGCCAACTGTAACAGGTTTTCTTCCAAGATTGTCCTGTATTTGGCTCCATCCATCTTCCCATCAACTCTGACCAGATTCCCTGTACCTGCTGAGGAAAAGCATCCCCACAGTTTAGTTAGTTTAGTTTAGTTTAGTGTTAGTTTTCTGCCACACATAGCGTTTTGCTTTTAGGTAAAAAAGTTAGATTTTGGTCTCATCTGACCAGAGCACCTGCTTCCACATGTTTGCTGTGTCCCCCACATGGCTTCTCACAAACTTCAAATGGGACTTCTTATGGCTTTCTTTCAACAATGGCTTTCTTCTTGCCACTCTTCCATAAAGGCCAGATTTGTGGAGTGCACGACTAATAGTTGTCCTGTGGACATGTTCCCCTACCTGAGCTGTGGATCTCTGCAGCTCCTCCAGGTTACCATGGGCCTCTTGGCTGCTTCTATGATTAATGCTCTCCTTGCTCGGCCTGTCAGTTTAGGTGGACAGCCATGTCTTGGTAGGTTTGCAGTTGTATTTATACTGAGATTAAATTACACACAAGTGGACTCTATATATTAATTAGGTGACTTCTGAAGGCAATTGGTTCCACTAGATTTTATTTAGGGGTATCAGAGTAAAGTAGGGCTCAATACAAATGCACGCCACACTTTTCACATATTTATTTGGAAAAAAAATTGAAAACCATTTATCATTTTCCTTCCACTTCACAATTATGGGCCACTTTGTGTTGGTCTATCACATAAAATCCCATTAAAATACATTATTTTTTAGTTGTAACATGACAAAATGTGGAAAATTTCAAGGGGTATGAATACATTTTAAGGCACTGAACCTGTGGACAGACAAAACAAAATGACAGCTTTTTGGTAAAGTTTATCATTCCACTGTTTTCAGAAATAGAAATGAGGCCTTTAAAGAAAAGAATACAGTCCCTACAGTCAAACATGGTGGAAAATCACTGATATTTTGGGGTTGCTTTGTTGCTTCAGGCACTAGATGTCTTGACCGTATGCATGGCATTATGAGATCTGAAGACTACCAAAGAATTCTGGGGTACAATGTAACGCCCCGTATCAGAAAGTTGGGTCTCCGTCAGAGGTTATGGGTCTTACAGCAGGACAATGACCCAAAGCACATGCCAAAAAGCACCCAGAAATCGTATAAGACAAGGAGCTGGAGAGTACTAAACTGGCCAGCAATGAGTCAAGATCTAAATTCCATATTGCACCTGTGGAGGGATCTCAAAACAGCAGTTGGGAAAAGGAACCCTTCTAATCTGAGAGACCTGGAGCAGTTGGCGAAAGAAGAGTGGTCCAAAAATCCAGTCGAGGAATGTAAGAAACTCATTGATGGTTAAAGGAAGTGATTGATTTCTGTTATTTTTTCCAAGGGGTTTGCTACCAAATATTAAATTGAGGGTGCCAATAGTTTTGTCCAGTCCAATTTTGGAGTTCTGCGTGGAATGTGTTATATTTGACGTTTTGTTTCTACACGTTTTTGTGTCATATCAATACAAACAAATGAAATAAACATGAGAATGACTTAACATTTGTAATTGCAACAATTTTCTAGGGAAGTGGTGCATTATCTGACAGAAATGCAGGGGTGCCAGTATTTTTGTTCATGACTGTATATATATACACACACACAGATGTTTTGCCTTTCATTTCTATTTTAAACTGAATGGGTATGACCCTGACGGCAAAACCTGTATTGACAAATGTTAATATTTCTATTTGACTTTCGTCAAATTAGCTGGGTCTGCATTGAATCATACTGCTTGAGCATTATGACAGCCGGCGGGAGATTCCGCTAGCAGCATGGATGGAGAAATCTGTTAGATTTCTTTCGTTCAACCCACAGGGTTTAGGGCACGTGCATGCACGCCCCCCCCCCCCCCCCCCCGGCCACCTCCTGCTATCAGCAAGTCCCAGCCAATAATTCATGTATTTGTGTATATTCAAAGTTGAGAGCTCTGTGTTGACATTCAACACAGAGTTCTGTATACAGGGAGGGATCTGTCAGTTAGTAAATTGAATCTGTTAGAAACTGAGAGATATTTAGTAAAAAGCAGCACACGGTACACACATTATACATAGTTAGGCACATATTTAACACTTGTTCTCCCTTCATGTTAACCCCTTACCAGCCAGTGCCATTAGTTCAGTGACAGTGTATATTTTTAGCACTGATCACTGTAAAAATGTCACTGGTGATGTCAGTGGCAGTTAGTCAGTTCCCCTCAGCGTCAGTTAGTGTCAGATTGTCCAACGCAATATCACAGTCCCATTATAAGTTGTTGATTGTCACCATAAGTATAACTTTATTTTTTTAAATTCCAGTATATATACCATAGATTGTAGGCAATATAACTTTCATGCAAGCCAATCAATATTCCCCTATTGGAATTTTTTTTAAAACAAAAACATGCAGCAGAATACATTTTGGCCAAAACTTATGAAGACATTTGATTTTAATTTTTTTTTATTGGATATGTTTTATAGCAGAAAGTAAAAAATATTGTTTTTTTTTCTGTATTTTTTCGTCTATTTTACAAAAAAAAAAAAAAAAAAAAATCGAGTGATTAAATACCACCAAAAGAAAGATATATTTATGTGAAAAAAGGTATATAAATGTAGTTTTGGTACAGCGTTGCATGACCGCAGTGCTGAATAGCAAAAAATGGCCTGGACATGAAGGCGGTAAAATCTTCCAGAGCTAAAGTAGTTAAAGCAGCCAAAAGCCAGGTGACACCAGCCCTAAGGATGATAGCTCTGGAGCTTACACTAAAGTCAAGTCTGCAATGGCATCGTTTATATTTCTATCCTGACAGGATCCATTTAAAAGACAGCATTTTGGGACAATGGCTGACTCCTCCTCCCCTCACTAATACCTAGTATGCTTGTAAGGACTTAAGGGAGATGGGATTTGTGATCTGAATTCCAAGTGTAAGCATATGATGAGAACAAGGCTGTTGTACAGTAAATAAAGGCTGAGGATCTGATGGGCTGTCTTTTTTAAAATGACATTTCTGTCATTGCGGGTGTATGGTAGCCCTAAGAACTTCTTTTATTAAATCCCTTTTGGCCTGTTAAAGGCAGAGCAAAAAAATACCTGTTGATCCTTCCAGAAATCTTGTGAGCTGATAATTCCCCGTGTGCTTTGTCTGTGCTGCAATGTTATCTCTGATAACAAGGGATGTGTAGTCAGGGGAGGCAGGTGAGGAGGAGCCTCACCTGCCATGAACATAAAAAAAAAATCGAGCTTCGAGGGTCGTAGGTCGGCGACCTGAGGTCACAGAGGGGGGCATGTAGCTTAAATCCTACCCCACCACTGGTAAATTTGTGGCTCCTACGAGCTATGGTTCTGGAGATATGGGGCTCCTTGCACGGCCTGTCAGAAGCTACATACAGAGCAGCCAGTTTAAATACAAGTTGACACACTCTGTTTGCAGCAGACTGAGAGGTTGAGCTCACAGTGCCTCTCACTTCTTGTCAGAAGCACTGAGCTCAATGGACAGCTTGGAGTCTTTGACCAATGGTAAAGTACCATGAGCCCCAGCTGTCCAATAAAAATGCTGCAGTGGAGGCACGCCTCTCACTGCAGTGTCATAGAAGGGGCATGTGTCTAAAAGGCAAATACTCGATTCCAGCCCAGCCCTCTTAACTATAAGGAAATACTTGGGTTTATGGGTATAAGATTTACCCACAATCCCGTGTTTTTCTCACACAGTTAAGAGGTAGAATGAGAATCTGCTGCTGTTGTTGAAAAGGTACTGTTATATTCAAGCTAAATCATATATTTATATGCTATATGTTATAACATAATAATTTATTATTTATCTATTTACTGTGAAATTACTGGTTTGAGTTATAACTTCAAACTTCAGTAATTTCTCCGTTAAGCCACCTGCTTAAGTACAGTTTTTGAAAATATAGTAAATTACCTTAAAAACAATATATAATATGTTAATTAACCCCTTGCCAGCCAGGCCAAAGCTGACACTTCTCCCGTACATATTATAATCATCAATTGTTTGCTAGAAAATTACTCAGAACCCCCAAACATTATATATATTGTTTTAACAGGCACCCTAGGGAATAAAATGGTAGTCGTTGCAGCTGTTTATGTTACACTGTATTTGCACAGCAATTTTGCAAACATGTTTTAAAAAAAACAAAAAAACTTTCATGAATAAAAAAAAAAAAAAAAAAACCACTACAGATAACCCGATTTTTTTGTATAATGTGAAAGATGATGTTACATGGAGTAAATAGATACCCAAGATGTCACGCTTTAAAATTGCACACACTTGTAGAATGGCACCAAACTTCAGTATTTAAAAATCTCCATAGGTGACCCTTTAACATTTTTTACAGATTACATGTTTAGAGTTACAGAGGGGATCTAGTGCTAGAATTATTGCTCTCGCTCTCACCTATGTAACCTGTGTGTATCTGTCTCTGATACTAGCTAGTGCCTCATCAGCCACTGACCTCACCGCACGTCCCTACTGCGAACCACAGAACACCCCCTATGTTATGGAGAAGGGGAGGTGTCACTGGAGTCCTGTTGTAGGATGCCATAGATACAGTATAGTGAACATTATTGTCCTAGAACAGGAAGCGTGTTACTGGCAGGATCACCAAACAAAATTAAAGATTAAAAAAACCTGGAAAAAAGAGAGGGTGCAGTCATCACATCTAAGAACTGGTAAGCTGCAATACATGTCATTCTTGTTCTTGTTTTTAACCACTTGCCGACCAGCTGCCGTCATTATACTGCGGCAGGTCGGCATGATCCCGCAAATCGCTGTAGGGGTACGTTGGCTCCTTTAAGAGTCATAGCAGGCGCGGGCCCACTGCATGGCTGGGGACCCGATGTGCGTGGCCGGAGGTCGCAATGTCTGCTGGCCACCCACGATACATTGACAAGGTATGCAGAATACCATCTCTGAAGGCACAACACATCGAACCTTGAAGCAGATGGGTTACAGCAGCAGAAGACCACACCAGGTGCCACTCCTCCTGCCACTCCTGTCAGCTAAGAACAGGAAACTGAGGTTACAATTCTCACAGGCTCACCAAAATTGGACAGCAGAATATTGAAAAAACATTGCCTGGTCTCATGAGTCTTTATTTCAGCTGCGACATTCAGGTGGTAGGGTCAGAATTTGAATAACATGAAAGCATGGATCCATCTTGTCTTATATCAATGGTTCATGCTGGTGGTGGTGTAATGGTATGGGGGATATTTTCTTGGCACACTTTGGGCCCCTTAGTACCAATTGAGCATTGTTTAAATGCCACGGCCTACCTGAGTATTGTTGCTGACCATCATGTCCATCCCCTTATGACTACAGTGCACCCATCTCCTGATGACTACTTCCAGCAGGATAATGCTCCATGTTATGAAGCTCAAATCAACTCAACTAGTTTCTTGAACATGACAATGAGTTCACTGTACTCCAATAAACTCCACAGTCACCAGATGTCAATCCAATAGTGCACCTTTGGGATGTGATGGAACAGGAGATTCGTATCATGGATGTGCAGCCAACAAATTTACAGCAACTACGTGATGCTATCATGTCAATATAAACCAAAATCTCTGAGGAATTTTTCCAACACCTTGTTGAATCTATGCCACGAAGAATTAAGGCAGTTCTGAAGGCAAAAGGGCAACCAACTCGGTACTAGCAAGGTGCACCTAATAAAGGGGCCGATGACTGTGTTATCACTATAACTAGACTGTATTATATAGAAATAAAGCATATGACAATATGTTGTTTCTTACAGCCAGAATGAGTAAAGTCATCACTCCCCATTAAAGTTGCACTCCATCCTTAACCACTTGCAGACCAGGCCATAGCCGAATGATGGCTACATCGCGGTTGGCTAATTCTGAGAGGGCATATAATCACGTCCTCCCAGAATCGCGCTTCCCGCGCACCCCCTGGGACGTGCATCTGGGAATGTCCATGACCGCAGGGTCACAGGGGTAAAGGGCCAATGACAGCGGCCCTTTACCACGTGATCGCTCCATCCAAACCGGTGCATCTTTGGTTCAGCTCTCCCCTCTCCTCGCTCGCTGTACACATCGATCGGTATAGCATGCGAGGAGAGGAGAGAGACCGCAGCAGCACTCACCCGTGCTTCATCCATGGCTGATCTGTGCCCATTTGTGCCTCATATGTGCCTCATTCATGCCTCATATGTGCCTCACTCATGCCCATCTGTGCATCATCCATGCCTCATCTTTGCCCATCTGCGCCTCATTCATGCTCATCTGTGCCTCATTCATGCCCATCTGTGCCTCATCCATGCCCATTCATGCCACATCAGTGCTCATCCATGCCTCATCTGTGCCACATCCATGCCTCATCCCTGCCACATCAATGCCTCATCTGTGCCACATCAGTGCTCACCCGTACTTCATCCATGCCCATCCGTGCCGCATCCATGCCGCATCCATGCCGCATCCATGCCTCATCTGGCCTCATCCATATCTCATCCATGGTTGATCTGTGCCCATCTGTGCCCCATTCATGCCCATATGTGCCTCAATCATGCCTCATTTGTGCCCCATTCATGCCCATATATGCCTCATTCATGCCTCATCTGTGCCTCATTCATGCCCATATGTGCCCCATTTGTGCCCATATGTGCCTCATTCATGCCCATATGTGCCGCCTCATTCGTGCCCATATGTGCATCATCACATCTCTGGTTCACCTCTCCTCGCACGTTGTACACACCGATCGGTACAGCGTGCGAGGAGAGGAGGGAGACCTCAGCAGCACTCATCCGTGCCTCATCCACGGCTGATCTGTGCCCATTTGTGCCCCATTCATGCCCATATGTGCCTCATTTGTGCCCCATTCATGCCCATATGTACCTCATTCATGCCTCATCTGCACCTCATTCATGCCCATATGTGCCTCACTTGTGCCCATCTGTGCCTCATTCATGCCTATATGTGCCTCATTCATACCTCATCTGTGCCTCATTCATACCTCATCTGTGCCTAATTCATGCCTCATTCATGCCCATATGTGCCTCATTCATGCCTCATCTGTGCCTCCTTCATGCCCATATGTGCCTCATCTATGCCTCATATGTCCATCTGTGCCCCATTCATGGCTATATGTTCCTCATTCGTGCCTCATATGTGCCTCATTCATGCCCATATGTGCCTCATTCATGCCCATCTGTGCCTCATTCATGCCTTATCTGTGCCCATCTGTGCCTCATTCATGCCCATCTGTGCCTCATCCATGCCCAGCTGTGCCTTATCAATGCCCATCTGTGCCTCATCCATGCCCATCTGTGCCTCATTCATGCCCATATGTGCCTCATTCATGCCTTATATGTGCCTCGTCCATGCCTCATTCATGCCCATATGCGCCTCATCCATGCCCATCTGTGCCTCATTCATGCCTCATCTGTGCCTCATTCATTCCCATCTGTGCCTCATCCATGCCCATCCATGCCACATCAGTGTTCATCCGTGCCTCCTCTGTACCACATTCATGCCTCATCCCTGCCACATCAATATCTCATCCATGCCACATCAGTGCTCACTCGTGCTTCATCCATGCCCATCCGTGCCACATCCATGCCTCATCTGTGCCTCATCTGTGCTTCATCTGGCCTCATACGTGCCTCATCCATGGTCATTCATGCCACATCCATGCCTCATCTGTGTCCATCCATGCCTCATCCGTGCCCATCCGTGCCGCATCAGTGCTCATCCACTACAGTGTGTATCAGTGCCCTACAGTGCCTCACAACAAAAGTGTAATAGGCAGTCAGGAAATTTGATTTGTAATGTTATTTCGCTAGAGCACCTGACGGTGCCCCCTGAATGTTGGGCCTCTATATGTGGCCAGACTGTGTAAAGGTCTCACACATGTGGGATCACCATACTCAGGAGGAGTAGCAAAATGTATTATTAATATCTTATAAATGGACAACTTTGTGTAAAAAAAAAAAAAAAAAAGTGTTTTCATTTTCTTTCCCACATTTTCCAAAAATTTGTTGGAAAAAATGACATGTTCAAAAGACTTGTAATGCCTCATAGAATATAGGTTGGGGTGTTTGCTTTCCAAAATTTTGTGGGCGTTTCCATTGTCCTGGTGCTCCAGGGCCTTCAAAAGTGTGATAGGTTGTCAAGAAATGATATGTGTAATTTATGCTCCTAGAACACCTGGAGGTGCTACCTGCATGTTGGGCCTCTGTATGTGGCCAGGCTGTGTATAAGTCTCCGTCACGTACCTTACAGCGGAGCCCGAAATGATAAGGGTGGTCTCTTGCACGGTTCTGGTCCAAGCACCCCTGGTGGTGGGAACAGGGAGTGCAAGGGCAACCAAAGAGTGCAGGTGCCTGCAGGCAGGGGGCTGGAACTTGGAGATACAGGAACCTCTGCTGAGGAGATGTGGAAACTGATCACCAAACTTGTTCAGCGAGAGCCAGATCAGGATCAACTGCAGAATCAGGAACAGGCAGGAGTCAGCAACAGGCTGGCAGCAGGGTACCAAATCAGAAGGCAAAACCGTGATCAGAAACAGGCAGAGGTTGACAACAGACGGGCAGCAGGGTACAGAATCAGGAGGCAGAGCCGTAATCATAAGTTCAAGCCAAGGTCAGTATTGCAGGTAGAGGCAGGTTCAGCAGGCAGGGGAGATCCAAGAGAATGATCAGAAGATAGCTGGGTTTTCAGGAACAAGGTCAATCAAGAGTAACAACAGGAACACAGGAACAAGCTGAAGACAATCCAGCACTGATGTTAGGCAGACTCTCTGTTTATATAGGGTGCTGTGTACCAGGATTCGCGCCAGCGTACGTGCAGATTGCCCCTTCTGGAAGCTGTAGTGAGACAGGAACAGTAATGTGAACAGATCTGGTCAAAGGCAATACACAAGAATCGTAAAGAGGGGAGTCAGACTTACGGGTCTTGTTGGGGCACATGCTTGCATAATGGCCAGCTTCCCCACAATACAGACAGAGGTTATTCTGATGACGACGCTGCTTCTCCTCTGGTGACAACGGTGAGCGAAGCAGGCCTATCTGCATTGGCTCTGGGGCTTCAGTAGTGGTGGTAGATAGTGAGGAAGCAGGAACAGATGGACTGCTAGGTACTTTAGGCAGCATCCACATGGGACGAAATTGGCTAGTCCTCTCAGATCTTCGTTCCCTTAAGTGGCGATCGATCTGGATGGATAATTGGATCAAATCCTCCAAAGCATTGGGGACCCCAACTCGAGCCAGCTCATCCTTAAGTGCTTCAGAGAGTCCTAGACAGAACAGGTAGCAGAGAGCGGCATCATTCCATTGTGTATCAGAACTCCACCGCTTAAAGTCAGTTACATAGTCCTCTACCGGCCTGCGACCCTGCTGGAGGGCGTGAAGGCTGGCTTCCGCCGTTTTGGTACGCTGGGGGTCATCATACAACTTAGCCATTTCATCCAGGAAAGAGTCCATGGAATTCAAAAGAGGGCTGGCTTGTTCCATCAAGCGGTGAGCCCATGTTTGGGGGTCACCCTGGAGTAGTGAGACGATGAACCCCACTTTAGTGCTTTCCAAAGAGAAAGTGCGTGGTTGTAGCAGGAAGTATAACTCTTCTTCTTCTTGAAGGCACGGAACTTGCTGCGATCTCCCGAGAATCTCTCAGGAGTAGGGACCCAACGTTCTGGAGGTGGCACCACTACTGTGGGGACCGATGCTGATGTTGCAGGAACAGAGGGTGGAGGTGGCTGTCAGATGTGCTGAGGTGCCTGCTCTTTGTTCAAGTTGACGATAGACATCTTGTAGGCCCTGGACTGCATGGGTAAGGGCTGCGATCTGTTGGCACAGTGCTTCCATGGGTGAGGCCCCCCTTTCGGGCTCCATGTGGCTGGATTGTACTGTCACGTACCTTACAACGGAGCCCGAAATGATGAGGGTGGCCTCTTGCACGGTTCCGGTCCAAGCACCCCTGGAAAGGGTGCAGGTGCCTGCAGGCAGGAGGCTGGAACTTGGAGATACAGGAACCTCTGCTGAGGAGATGTGGAAACTGATCCCCAAACTTGTTCAGCGAGAGCCAGATCAGGATCAACTGCAGAATCAGGAACAGGCAGGAGTCGGCAACAGGCTCGCAGCGGGGTACCAAATCAGAAGGCAAAAACGTAGTCAGAAACAGGCAGAGGTTGGCAACAGACGGGCAGCAGAATCAGGAGGCAGAGCCGTAATCATAAGTTCAAGCCAAGGTCAGTATTGCAGGTAGAGGCAGGTTCAGCAGGCAGGGGAGATCCAAGAGAATGGTCAGAAGATAGCGGGGTTTTCAGGAACAAGGTCAATCAGGCAGAGTAACAACAGGAACACAGGAACAAGCCTAAGACAATCCAGCACTGATGCTAGGCAGACTCTGTTTATATAGGGTGCTGTGTACCAGGATTCGCGCCACCACACATGCGTGCGTGCATGCGCATTAGTACATGAGCATCATAGTACATTGGCGCATGTGCGTTAGCACACCGGCACATTGGCACATGTGCGTTAGCACATTAGCACTTTGGCACTCGTGTTCGCATAGAGGTGCCATTGTGCATGCCCACCCTGGATCTCATTTGTCTCTGGCTACGGATCCGTGCATGCACATTGACATTAGCAGAACGAGGATTGGCAGCTGCTGCACGGAGACGGGTGCTTGCTGTGTGAGTTCTCTGACAGTCTCACACATGTGGTATCACCATACTCAGGAGGTTTAGTAGAATGTGTTTTGGGGTGTAGTTGCAAGTATGCATATGCTATGTTTATGAGAAATAACTTGGTATTATGGCAATTTTGTGAAAAAAAAATCTTCATTTTGCAAAGAATTGTGGGAAAAAATTACAACTTCAAAAAACTCACCATGCTTCTTACTAAATACCTTGGAATGTCTGCTTTCCAAAAAGGGGTAATTTGGGGGGGGGGGGTATTTGTACTTTCCTGGCTTGTTAGTGTCTCTAGAAATGAGGCCGTCAGTACATCAGGTGTGATCAATTTTCTATGATTGCCACCATAGCTTGTAGACTCTATAACTTTCACAAAGACCAAATAAAATATACTTATTTAGGTTATTTTTTTACCAAAGATATGTAGCAGTATAAATAAAATGAAAAGTCGCGCTAAGCGATGAGATTTGCAAAAATATGGACCCAACAAATGTTACGTGGATAGCAAACCAATAATTATTGATACATATTGAAATCTACAAATTACAATAGGTATATCAAATGACCCATAACGTGATTAAATACCAAATGTGAAAGTGAATATTTTGAGATGATACAAAATCAGTCCATAAAAGAACAGTCTGTGTGAGTGAACATCACATATTCCAATAGATTCCAATGGAGGGTTCACACCGAAGTGGCTAGTGAAATGTGAAAGTCTCCTCCACCATTGAGAAATACTGCCGCTTACCAGAACGTGTTGGTCCCTTATTACAGGGGACCACACAAAACGAATGACTGCAACCCCAGCCCGGGATCTCTCTGGCAAGCCCTGGTCTCCAAGGTGTCAGCAAAGGTGGTCAGCAGACAGGATCAGCAGGAACCAGTATTATGCCAGAAAAACAAGAAAACTCCACATAGTGTAAACCTGTTACATTTATTAAAATATAAAAACAGGTGGCAACTTACATCAAAAGGAGAGTAAAACGCATATAAAAGATTAGCCGGCCGGCTTGAACAAAGCCCGTATGCTTCCGGGACTCAGCGGTGACGTCAGGGCATAGCTCCTCCTCCCTACGTTGTTTCGTCACAAGTAGATGAAGGCACGTGATCCCGGTGCCGAACACGCGTAGGGGAGGGGCCTGGACGAAGCTGTCAGCAGAGAGAGAGAGAGAGGGAGAGTTCGTATGACACACCGCACCGCACGCCATACCACGAGATCGGCCGTTTTTAATCTGTTTAGGATGGTGCACTAACGCACCCACAGTATGTGAGTACCCCCACAAGGGGAGTTAGTCTTTTCTCAATAAAACGTTTTATTACATCATGCAATGTTGCACTATGGAGTCTCTTTTCTTTTTGCATATATAACCTTGATTGAGAGCATTGGAGATCTACACAGCGGTTTCCATTAGAGCACAGGAGTGTCTCCAAAGCTTGGTTTGACAGAGTGTAACCACTGTGTCACACGCAAGAAGGTGAGCATATATGCTTGTGGGGAACACTGGAAGACACTTTAGCACGTTTTATGGTGATACACCTTCAGAAGGAAAGATGTGTGGATTTCACTGAATATGGACAATGTTTTTGGGCACTTTTACATTTTTGGATGCACATTGTCTTGGACTTTATTAGATTCACAAGAAGATATTCCCTTTTATATTGTATTCAATTTCTTGATTGAGCACTTATATCGAATTTTTTGATATTCTATTTTCTGATTGAGCACTATTATTGCATGTTTGATATAGCACTGAGCACTTTACAAATTTATGTACTTATGGTTATTTTTTGATTTATTGGTTAGCTATAACACTTTTTTTTACGTATTTATTTTTGTATTTATTATTGAAACGATAATTTTTATCTAGCGCAGACACATTTTTTCTATTTGGCATTGAAAATACCTATCAAAAGGGCCATCTAGCATCCCAATAAGTCTATATATCCCCACCGGTGGAAACCTATGAATTGTCAATAAAGGAGTTGACATCAACTTCAATGTTAAGACTGAAGGGGGTGTAACATTTCACCTTATGGACCCAGGCCATTTCCAACCTAGAGATACTTCTGACTAACCCACTACCCCTCCAGTGAGGCCTGAATTTGTCGATCCCCCAAAAAATGGTACCAGTAGGGTCTCTCTGATGGGTGGTCAAATAATGTTTAGAGACGGAGTGTTTATGTAGCAGTATAACTCGTGGCCAAAAGGTTTTTAAGAAAAATTACTAATTAGCAAAATTTTATAACCAAAACAAAGAAAATTGCATTTTTTTACAACTTGTTTTTTTTTTTTCATTTATTGCGCATAAAATAAAAAACCCAGTTGTGATTAATTACAACCAAAAGAAAGCTTGATTTGTGTGGAAAAAATGACAAAACTTTTATATGGGTACAGTGTTGCATGACTGAATAATTGTCATTCAACATGTGAGAGTGCTAAAGAGCTGAAAATTGGCCTGGTTAGGAAGGGGGTTTAAGTGCCCAGTGGGCAAGTGGTTAATTAAAAGTGGCCATTTTTGTCCAGAATATGCATATATATTGCTATGTGATCATTTAATTTTTCCCAAGGATTGTGAACCATTAGAAGTGTAGCGTGCCTACATGCTGACATCACCTTGAGTTTTATGCCCCAAAATTGTAGGATTTGCTTGTATGTACAGAACAATGTTTACATCTCCTAAGCAATCTAATGTTTACCTGATGATGCTTTAAAGCTGCTGACATTACTTTCTATGCATAATCTACATGACTAGTATGGCTTTGATCCTCGTCCTGTCATCAGCCTGTTGGATTGAACTTATCTGGTGGTTCATACACTCATCACATGTATCCCTACACTGCTTCTCTGTGTGAGCCAATGAGCTCAAGTGAAGCTGTAATAAAGCTGACTGTAAACTATTTTCATGGTGCAGTCTCTGTTAGATCTACCATCATCTATGTAGCGCAAAGACCTGCCTGATTTGAAACTAAATGGATCGTTTAAAGTGGAACTTCACCTTCTTCTTCTGTTCTTGTCATTTTTTTTTTTTTGGGGGGGGGGGAGTGGGTACCTGATTTTGACTTCCGGTTTGGGTCTCTGCAGCGATCCACTGGAAGTTCCCACACATCACAGGTCCCAGAAAACTGTGGGACCGTTCACAAAGTACAGTGCGGCTCAAGTATGCACAGTGGGCAGTTGGTGTGAAGCTGCAAGGAATCTGGCTGTCCACAGTAAACATTCAGATGCCTGGAGACCTGAAGACTGGTGAGGAATCAATTCAGGTGAGCACGGCATTGGACCCCTGGACAGGTGAGTGTCCTTTTATTAAAAGTTAGCAGCTACAGTATTTGTAACTTCTGACTTTTATTTATGTATTTATTTTCAAAAAGGATGAAGAACCGCTTTAAAGTGTAAGTTCACCTTTACAGAAAAATCTGTAAGGTGAACTTACACAGGACCCCCACCTCACCCCGCTGACCCGGAGAGCAGCGATCTCCTCTTCTGAGCCCTGCTATAGCCGCGTCATGGGTCCGAGCCTTGAAAAACCCCTCGCCATTCATGTGTCTTCTTCCCCGCTGACAGGACAAGCTACGTGAGTTCTGATTGGTCAGTGCTGCCCATGTGACAGCGCTGACCAATTAGAATGCTCCAAAACATCCCTCCTGACAGGTTACGTTTTGGAGATTCAGCTGTGGGGATTTCTAAGCCCCGGACCTCTAACGCGTCTGTACCAGGGCTCAGAATGGGAGATTGCCACAATCCAGGTCAGCAGGACTGGGGGGGGGGGAGGGGGGAGTGGAGAGGAGGGGGTCCTGTGTAAGTTCGCCTCACAGATTTTTCTGTAAAGGTGAACTTACCCTTTAAGTTTCTCCTTATATTTTATATTACAAGTTTTTCATAAATCTAAAGGATTTTTTTTATTATTATTTTTATTATTTAAAGAAAAATAGATGCATAAAACACAGAGCCTATTGGGCATACCCAGGCTCGAAAAGGTCACTAGGACCAGACTAACTATGCAGAAACAACTGACTATTATTCCCCCCCCCCTTCCCACCCCCTTGGGCAACATGCCCATTCTCAAGCAGTAGGATAAAGATATTCCCACCTACCACCAATATCTCAATGAAGGCAATCCCCAAATCACCACCTGCATTATCTACCAGGTATAATTGCTACAAATTAGGTTATTTAAGTCCAACCCTTATCAGGAGCCAGATAACACCTCAGCCGACAGTAGACGAATCTGCCAAATTTTAAGGATTTAAATGAAAATCGAATATAAGTTTCCATCATGTCTTTCCTACATGCTTTGTAGCTTCTCCTTCTCCTACATATCCCATAGTACCTTGGCCAATGATGGAGTCCATCTACTTGTGTTATGGTTGTAGGTGGAGTCATAAATTGGCAGAACCCTGCCTGGGTCTTTTTGTAGTGTTTTGTTTTAATCAGGTGTTGTTTGCTTTGAGAAAACTGGCTTATAATTATACAGGATTTATACAGCACCAGCAGTTTGCACAGTGCTTTACAATATAAAGGGAGACAGTACAGTTGCAATACAATACAAGAGGGTTGGAGGGCCCTGCTCATAGGAGTTTACAATCTAAAAAGGTGCGGTAAGTGGTACAAAAGGCAACACCAGTGAGATATGAGCTGATGGAGGAATTAAAAGTTTAGTTATTGGAAGGGGGATAGGCTGCGCTAAAGAGATGAGCTTTCAGAGACCGCCTGAAGGTGAGTAGGAGATAGCTGGACAGATTGAGGTAGAGAGTTCCAGAGGATGGGAGAAGCTGTGGAGAAGTCCTGAGGGGGAGCATGGGAGAAGGAGACAAGGGAGCAAGAGAGCAGCAGGTCTTGGGAGTTGCTGGAAGGATGGTTTAAGTGATATTCTGAGACCACATTGATGATGTAGCTTGCAGAGTGAAAGGCTTTGTATGTTGTCGTTAGTTATACCTCTCTGAAATATCAGAGTATTAAAAGTTATGCTACACCCACAAATTCTTGTGGGTTCCTTATCTCTTTATCAATACCTACATACATGAGCTGCACCCCGGTTCATTCTACAGTATTGTGTGCCAGTACCCTCTCTATCGCTGCCTAATAGATGCCCACAGAAGATGACTGATGGCTCAGTCAGTGGCGTCTCCAGCTTTCATATTAAGGGGGGGCACATGGGGGGACAGGGATAAAAATAGGGGGGCAATATAAAATGCAAAAAAAATATATATAGATAGATATATCTATCTATCCTGGGGCCCTTTACCCCTTTACTACGACCCCACAACGGCTCTTTCACATGTTCTGCAGTGAGCTCCCTTCCTACTGTATTGGGGCCCCCCAGGGTGGCAGAAAACAAGCGATATATGTCACCAGCATACCAAGAAAATATAAGGATCCAAAGCAGTGGGAGAACTATCAGGGTTGCAAAGGTTGTCTTGCCTCCGGGCCCTGGTGTTCTGCCACTGTGGGGTTCCCCAGCCTCCTCTTGCTGTCCTGCCCCTGCTATTGACTGTGCTGGTCTGGCATCTCTTGGAATTTACAGGCTGGTTCTCCTGTCCTAAGGATGGGAGAAATCAGTCTGTTTTTTCAGTGACTGAGAGTCCTGGTGGAGTCCTTCCTGCAACTCGCTCTTCTCCCTGCCAATGAGGATGCAGGGGAAGGAGCAGATCGGGCGGCCGTGGTTGTGTGAGCGCTCGCATTATGCAGTGTCAGCGAGCAGAGGGAGGGGGGAGGAATCACCCACAGGAGCTGACTGGGGACGTTCTCCCTCTCAATAGAGACTGTGTTACCCCAGCGGTGTCCCGAGTAAGATGCGGCACATCCGATATGAATACAAACAAAAATAAATTGCCTTTTTGTAAAAAAAAAAATTAAAAAAAAAAAAAAAAAATTTTTTTTTGGGGGGGGCACATGGTGGGGCCCAGCATAATGTTGGGGGGGTCAGGGACCCCTCTGCCCCCCCCCTAGGGTCGCCATTGGGCTCAGTACATGTAAGCAGTTCCCGGTATCACCTATTCTCTATCTGAATACTTCCAATTGCCCAATAAAAGTCTCTCACATTCAGTATTCTCCTATATGAGGCATCTACCAATAAGAAGCAGGTCACAGAATGTTTCTAGAACTATTATGGTATGATCTAGGTATGCTCTGTATAATAAAGAAGTTCTGCTTTTCCCCTTTTATCTGTTTTAATAGAAGCTTTCGTAAGCACATAACCCATTATATGGCAATATAAAAAGCCTACACAAATAAATAATGGGTCAGTATACTACATTTTATAGCCACACACTGTCCCACCTATATCTATTGTAACATGTAATCTTAGGGTCTGCGTCTATAGGATTTTGTTCACTTCAAATTGGATTTGAATTCTTATAAAATTACTAGTAAAAAAAAAAAATCCCATAGTTTGTAGACGCTATAACTTTTGCGCAAACCACTCAATATACGCTTATTGGGATTTTTTTTTACCAAACATATATATTGACCTAAATTGGAGAAATTAGATTTTTTTTTTAAAATTTTTGTTGGGTATGTTGTATAGCAGAAAGTAAAAAATACCACCAAAAGAAAGCTATATTTGTGGTTTGTATTTGGGTACAGCATTGCATGTCTGTGAAATTGTCAGTTAAACTAATTCAGTGCCGTATTGCAAAAAATGGCCTGGTCATTAAGGGGGTAAACCTTCCATAGCTGAAGTGGTTAAATAGGATTCAATGAATGTGTGAATCTTGAATGAAAACATAAATATACTCCTGAAAGCATACCTAAACCCAAGACCAAAAGTTCATTATATTGCAGTTTACCATTTCTTAGATTTGGTGGCTGCATTTGTTTTCTTTTTTCAGGCCAAGTACAGAAACCTGTTGATCTTGAAAGAAATCCAGTATCCTTATAAATGTATACTGAACTAAAATCTCAAACAATATAAACAGTTTTCCCAGCTATTTTATGTGAACTTGAAGCCCCACCTCCCTATGTAATGGAAATTAAAAGGGAATGCATTTGTAGTCTAAACTTCTTCCTAGGTACAGTGCAGTGATGAATACTCTAAGGCAGGAAATGTGTTACTGGAGAATCATCTGTTAAAAATATGGAAAAAAAAATCCCATAAAAGGAAATAAATGTATATATCATGTGAGATGGTAAGGTACAATTTACAATTTATAATTTACTTTCTCAGCCACATCTGAATGCACACATTAGTTAAAAGGTCATAGAAGGATAATATCTTGGATATAATTTATAAAAAACTGTCTAGAGAAAAGTCAGTGAAACATAAAAAAATTTACAGGGTGACATAATCAAAATGTCATTTTCGATATGTTATATACAATTAAGTTTAATAGAACATCCCAGTATGTTTGATTAGAAAAAAAATCTTAATTTTCATTACTCTATATTTATTTGCTCTTGTTATAATTTTGTATTTTACCATTAAACACTAAATGGGTTATCATAGTAAAGCGAGACAGAAGAAAAAAAGACAGATAGAAAGTCCACAATAAAATAAAGACATAACAAATCATTTATTACAAACAAAAATTATATACTACGTTAGGTATATAATTTTGGACTGTTACCATACCAAGGCCACTTTCTTCATTTTCTTGGAAGGATAATCACCTTGGCTCCCACTTACCGCTGGGCTCCTGGACACACCCAGGAGATATACATTTCCATGTCTTCTTCCCACCCTGAGGTGCTCAGAGAGAATGCCCCAAGGCTGTTGCTGGCGAGAAACCAGCAGACCCTTCTGCAAATGAACAGATTCCACCCGTGGAGAAAGTGCAAATCACCTCAGAGGAAGCCAAGATGGGCAAGGTCATCAAGATGTTCTGTTGTGTGTAAATGCTTTCAGCCATATTTATGATACTGGTTCACAGGTCAGTACCCTGCCAATGAGCTCCCCATCGAAGTAGCCAGGATGACCTTGATAATAAAAGGGGGCAGGATATCGGCTAGTATTGACTACACATGTAGTGCTCTCCTCGACCTCCAGAGGCCTGGTGGCGACCCCCAGAGTCAGGGAGGGCTGACATTCCTTATCAGGGTGCAGGTTACTAGGCATGGCGGGTGTAGAGCAAGGTGGAAAGATGGGCACCAGTCACTTTTAAAAATGAACAAAGAGAGTTTTATTGTCACGGTACTACTACAGTGAGCCCACAGGTGAGCAGGTGACACGGGATCCCCTAGGGCGTGGAGTCTAAGGGCCAGCCAGTATTCTGCCAGGGACCCCCTCACGAGGGTTTGGGCTTAGCTGCGTGCTGACCCCAAGTCACGACCCCCGGGTTCACCCTGCTCGCTAGGGGAGTACCAGAAGACACTGTCAGACAAGGATGGATGGATGGATGGATGAAGCAAAGGAGAGCCGGATAGCGAGCCAAGGTCAGGGCGGGCAGCACACAACGTAATCAAGAGGACTAGCCGAGTCGGTAAACAAGAAATCAGTTCACGAGAGGTCAGGTTCAAACAGGTTACACCAAGGGAGCTCAGAGACAAGCATTGCTCAAGCAACCAGAAACTGGTCTGAGAGGAATTTCAATAGAGAAGCACATGGGGGGCTGGACAGGAAGTAGCAGGAAGTGATGATATATTAAGCAACAGGTGAAGATGGTGACACCTATAGCTGCAGAGAGCAGCCAGAGCTGAACACAAGCTAGTGGAACAACAGGTGCCAGACGACCTACAGCAGTAAAGGTAAGACACAGATCAGCTCTGCAGCTGATCTGTGACATTTATTTCTCTTAACAGGAACACGGGAGAGAGGGGTAGGGCACAGGACACTCTTGGGCAAATGCAATAGCAACCCGGCAGACTCTTTGGACAAAAATAGAACTAGGCAGACAGCAATACAGAAAAAGGGCTTTTAAGCTGAATGCAGCAATCTGTATTTCGTAGCAACTGCTGTCTCCTATAGCAACAACTTTACTCACAGTATCCCACTGTAGATCCTCAAGCTTAGCTCACAGCTACCTGCTGGACTCTTCAAGCTCACTCACAGCTACCGGTTGTAATCTTCAAGCTTCAACCACAGCTACCCGCTGGATCCCTCAAGCTTTACTCACAGCTACCCGCTGTACTTATCTTCAAGTTTTACTTACAACTACCTGCTGTACTCCTTCAAGCTTTTCTCACAGCTACCCGCTTTACTCCTTGGATGAGTTCTCTCTTAAAGCTTTCCCAGCTACTTCACAGTCCCGGCTGATGAAGAATACCTTCTGGTACTCCTTCAGAACTCCATCCCTTTACACCTGCCTCCAGCAACAAGAGTGGTTGACCTTCTGGCAGCTTCTTCTCCCTTGCCTCCTTGCAGTGATCAGGCTTCCCTCAGGCTGAGCCCCTTTACATGTGGTTAGGCCCCAGGCTTCGGGCCAACACCTTGGCTGCTGCTCCACAGGCACCCAACCAGGCCACAGCCTGGTTGGAAAGAACCCCGATCACCTGACTTTTTCCGAATAAATAGACTATCCCAGCAGCCTCAGCGGCCAAATCCTGCTGATTGGCCGAGAAAAGCATATTCACTCATAACCTGAATTCACTGTAATCTATCATACTAAAGCCAAAGGTAACAGTGCCACCTGTTGACAAAAGAGAGAAATCACAGTTAAACCCAAGATTAGGAGAAACCCATTTGATCAAAGACTACAAATTTGCCAGGCTTAGTTGCCACCTAGCACCACTAAATTTACTAGCAGCCTTGTTTTGTACAAGGTTGCTAAACACACATCTCTTGGAGGGGCAACCACAGGTGATTTTAGTTATGAATGTCATCTGAGCGACTGAAGGCTGAGATGCTGAAAGGATGCTCTGCATATTTAGGCCTACCCTTGGAAATTAAGCAACAGCTCTGGTAGCACTGGAACAGTTAAATTTGTAAAGAGATGCCCTGTGATGATACTCACTAACCAAGCCTCACTGAGATGTGGATAAAGAAGCTCAAGAGACAGAAATCTCTGACTTGACTGGAAAAAGGACTCAGTTGGACAGTATACATATACTGAGAGAGTATAACTTGATAGAGATACAGAGAGAATCCAGTTGCTTCCCCCTGATAGAGGTGATGCAGTTATGGCAGTGACCCACTTCAAGAGAAAGATCCAGGCTATTACCAGAAATCAACAAAGTGCTGAGTGCATTGCCCTGTCTCCTTCTGAGGGGTGGAATACTATTCATCAGAATACTTCTGTCTTGGCATGTGTCTGCCTACCACATGTACTGACCATTGACTTTCTTACACTTGACATGTTAGAAGATGCATACCATCAAGTTCTAGTTATGGTGGATCACTTAAACAAGTTTGCAGTAGCAGTACCGATCCGTGACCAGATCACCAAGATTGCTGTCCAGATGCTGTGCACTTTTGTCTTTTTTATGACTGTCCACAAATTATGTATCCAGATCAGGGTTTTGAAAGCAAGTTCTTCTAAGACTGGTACCATTCAATAGGCAGTAAAAATTTGCATAAACAAAAAGGAGAGAAAAGCACCACTACCTAAGTAGCATTTATTAACCACTTCACCCCCATTTCTGACCAGGCCATTTTTTGCGATACGGCATTGCATTATTTTAACTGACAATTGCACAGTCGTGTGACACTGTACCCAAATAAAATTGATGTCCTGTTTTTCCTCACAAATAGAGCTTTCTTTTGGTGGTATTTGATCACCTCTGCGGTTTTTCTTTTTTGCGCTATAAACGAAAAAGCCTGACCATTTTGAAAATAAAAATATTTTTTACTTTCTGCTATAAAACACACCCAATAAAAAAATGTAAATTTCTTCATCAATTTAGGTCATGTATTCTGCTACATATTTTTGGTAAAAAAAATCCCAATAAGAGCATATTGATTGGTTTGTGCAAAAGTTATAGCGTCTACAAACTATGGAATATTTTTATGAAATTTTTATTATTTATTTATTTTTACATAAAGGCGGCAATCAGCGTTTTTTAGCAGGACTGTGGCATTGTGGCGGACAAATCGGACACTAACTGACAGTTTGGGGACCAGTGACACTAATACAGTGATCAGTGCTAAAATAATGCACTGTGACTGTACTAATAACACTGGCAGGGAAGGGGTTAACATCAGGGGCAATCAAAGGGTTAAATGTGTCCCTAGGGGGTGCTTTCTAATTGTGTGGGGGATTCATTTCCTGGGGAGGGAGAAACAGAGATCCGTGTTTCTGCTTAGCAGAAACACAAGATCTCCATTTTCCCCTCTGGCAGAACAGCGATCTGCCTAGTTTACATAGGCAGACCGCTGCTCTGCCTCTCCTCAGAACGATCGGCGGGTCCCAGCGGACATTGTGTCCACCGGACCCGCTGATTGGCTCTCACTGTGTCCAACCACAGCGGGAGCAGGTTGCCGACGGTGCGTACGCGTGCCCCAGACGCTGTGCACGAAATCCCATACAGTTACATGATTTCATGCAGGAGGACCGCCCTGCCACAGTATATTTGCATGGGGCAGTCTTAAAATGGTTAAAACATATTTATGAAACGAAAAACAAAAAAAATGCACTCAGATTTACAAGATATTAAAAAGCGTATAGATAATTCTCCAGCAGGTGGCGACCTTCTAGATGGTCAATGGTAAGCAAGCCCCTCTGGGTGGATGTGATGTAAGGTGCTTGGAACCAGGATGTTAACTAGGGAAACTCCAGGAATAACCCACAGAAGCAGCGGACTGTCTGTGTATATCACAAGGATGAGAACCACTGTAGACGGCAAAGAAGTGTAGCAGGATGGCCATGATGATGTCATGTGACATAAATGGGCATGGTTACGCATTTTAGGGCCTGGCCCCCTTTTCAAACCCCCTGGACTCAACATGTAGGCAGCTGGGCTAAAGCCCAATAACATGCAGCTCCCACGTGTGGGCGGGGCTTGATGCACCAGTGGGAACAGTGTGAAACAGCGCTCTCCAATGCCTGCATGGCAGGCAGAAGCCGCAGTCACGTAAATTCAGCATTAAGGTGGCATTCCAAACTTAAAAGCGAGCCAGAGGACTTGCACAGTTAACACCTTGAAATCTGTAGCTGTACTTTTTACACTGTTGACAACTACTGCACTACGGACACAACTTTGGTTAGAGAGCACCTCTCCCTAGGTGTGCATCATTTCTGAGCTGGTACTGTGGAGCTGTCCATATGTTAGTATCGGTATACACTTCTCTATATCTCCATGCTTGCTCCTCCCGGGGCCTCTTCTACATCTCTCTCTCTCTCTCTCTCTCTCTCTCTGTTACTCCATGCTAGGTCCCTAGGTGCTCTGTGCTGTAAGACAGGTCCCAGCATATGGGAAATCAGTCATTAGTGATACTACCAAGCATAACACCCCTTCACTACCAGAGTATCCATCACCTCGGCCATGTTACTTGTTTCCTGGCTGGTTGGCTGCTTTAGCATGTGACACAAAATATGGAAGTGTTTTGCAAGGACAGTCTGTCCTCCTTGGGGCAGCGTTTCTGCTTGTTAGACCCACATACTATATTTTCTCTAACTCCTCTTGCCCCCTAGAATAATCCCTCTTTTTTGATACATCTTGCATGCACTTTTTTAATAATTTCAGACCAGGCAGTTAAACTGAACAAGTTCTTTTACTAAGGTAGTTGAAAGCAGTTCTCCAAGACATCTCCAGCACATATTCCGGACAAAGTTCTCTTAAGCGACCATATTGAAGTGCCAAGTTAGGTAGTCATACTTGACTTAGGTGGTAAAGTCCATTAAAAGAGAAGTTCAGAATTAAAAAAAAACAGGCATACTTGCCTAGGTGGATGCCGCAACAATCGCTCAGATCTCAGTCCTCATTGAATAGAGAGCCTGAGACTATCAGTCACCAGCTTTGTACTCTGCCCCTCCAGCACTCACTAGAGCGCCGGACTGTAGAGAGGGGTGGGAAAGGCTGGCTCAGGCTCTCGGCAGCTCCCTGAGAGGCTGAGCAATGTAACAATAATCCACAAAAGGCAGTAAATCCATGACTGGCAGCTTAAGTCTATACAAGTCCATACACCCTTGAGCCCTGACTGGGCTCCCACAAGGGGGTGCAGTGCAGAGTACAGAGTAATGGCTACATCTTGAATGTCTCCCTTCTCCATCTCTCCATAAATGGCGGCAACCGCCCTGTAAACATAACTTGACCAGCAGTGTTAACTCCTCCTTCTCAGGATCCACCAGCTCAACAGGTCAACCCAGGACACAGTGCAATTAAACTGCATTGTAGCAAATGATTCTTACACATAACTTTGGTTAAAATAACCAGGCCCAAAACGTAGAAGAAAACGTTTAGCACACAGAATATTCTGGAAGCACCTGCTTACACACAGGCGGCCCAGCCACTGCAAAGAACACTATGCCAATTGCTACTGCACTTAAAGTGATGCTGCCTTGCATCTCCAGCTGCCCACCTTTAAGTATGTAAACAGTAAAAAAGGGAGGACAGACCATATTGGTCCCATAAAGAATGAGGAAGGACATCTGGTTACAAAGGATGGGGAGATGGCAAAGGTATTGAATTTATTCTTCTCCTCAGTCTTCACGAGTGAATCGGGGGGCTTCAGTAACCAAAACTGCAGTGTTTATCCTCATGACACAACACAGGAAGCACCTCCATGGTTAACAGAGGACAGAATTAAAATTAGACTTGAGAAACTTAACATTAATAAATCACCAGGACCAGATGGCATGCATCCGAGGGTACTTAGGGAACTCAGTCAAGTGATTGCCAGACCGTTGTTCCTAATTTTTACAGACAGTCTGCTGACTGGAATGGTACCAGCTGATTGGAGAAAAGCCAATGTAGCACCAATATTTAAAAAGGGCCCAAAATACATCACTGGGAATTACAGACCAGTTAGCCTAACATCAATAGTATGTAAACTCTTGGAGGGGATGATAAGGGACTATATACAAGATTTTAGTAATGAGAACAGTATCATTAGCAGTAATCAGCATGGATTCATGAAGAATCATTCTTGCCAAACCAATCTACTAACCTTCTATGAGGAGGTGAGTTGCCATCTAGATAAAGGAAGGCCCGTAGACGTGGTGTAACTGGAACTTTATAAAGAATGCAACAAGAAATGTAAGGGTGCAATTAGGGCGGCTAAGATAGAACACGAAAGACACATAGCGGAGGAGAGCAAAAAAAATCCCAAGAAATTCTTTAAGTATGTAAACAATAAAAAAGGGAGGACAGACCATATTGGCCTCTTAAAGAATGAGGAAGGACATCTGGTCACAAAGGATGGGGAGATGGCGAAGCTATTGAATTTATTCTTCTCCTCAGTCTTCACGAGGGAATCAGAGGACTTCAGAAACCAAAACTGTAGTGTTTATCCTCGTGACACATCACATGAAGCACCTTCATGGCTAACAGAGGACAGAATTAGACTAGGGAAACTTAACATTAATAAATCACCGGGACCAGATGGCTTGCACCCGAGGGTACTTAGGGAACTCAGTCAAGTAATTACCAGACCATTGTTCCTAATTTTTACTGACAGTCTACTGACTGGAATGGTACCAGCAGATTGGAGAACCATTTATGAGGAGGTGAGTTGCTATCTAGATAAAGGAAGGCCTGTAGACATGGTGTATCTGGATTTTGCAAAAGCATTTGACACAGTTCCCCATAAACGTTTACTGTACAAAATTAGGGTCCGTTGGCATGGACCATAGGGTGAGTACATGGATTGAAAACTGGCTACAAGGGCGAGTTCAGAGGGTGGTGATAAATGGGGAGTACTCGGAATGGTCAGGGGTGGGTAGTGGGGTTCCCCAGGGTTCTGTGCTGGGACCAATCCTATTTAATTTGTGCATAAACGACCTGGAGGATGGGATAAACAGTTCAATCTCTGTATTTGCAGACGATACTAAGCTAAGCAGGGCAATAACTTCTTCGCAGGATGTGGAAACCTTGCAAAAAGATCTGAACAAATTAATGGGGTGGGCAATTACATGGCAAATGAGGTTCAATGTAGAAAAATTTAAAATAATGCATTTGGATGGCAAAAATATGAATGCAATCTATACAATGGGGGAGAACCTCTGGGGGAATCTAGGATGGAAAAGGACCTGGGGGTCCTAGTAGATGATAGGCTCGGCAATGGCATGCAATGCCAAGCTGCTGCTAATAAAGCAAACAGAATATTGGCATGCATTAAAAAGGGGATTAACTCCAGAGATAAAACGATAATTCTCCCACTCTACAAGACTCTGGTCCGGCCGCACCTAGAGTATGCTGTCCAGTTCTGGGCACCAGTCCTCAGGAATGATGTACTGGAAATGGAACGAGTACAAAGAAGGGCAACAAAGCTAATAAAGATAAGCACCTGAATGACCGCAACATACAGGGATATACAATGTAATACTGACACATAATCACACATAGGTTGGACTTGATGGACTTGTGTCTTTTTTCAACCTCACCTACTATGTAAGTATGTAACTGTGTAACCTGTGGTACAAACTCTGGGACTCCTCCAACCATTTACATGTGATGCCAGCCTAGAGACCCCTTCAGCTGTTCCCCTGTGTACCAAGACCTACCGACTTCTCTGTTTGAGATGCTGTTGCAGAGAAGTGGGAAATTTTCTAAAACTGGGGCACACAGAATTTGGTGGATCGGTGCATACTAAACAATCAGCTTCCAGATTGTATTGTCAAAGCTTAGTTGAACAAACTAAAGTTAGAAGCTGACTGCTTACTATGCACGACTGCACTAGTTTTAGTAAATCTCCCCCAAGTGCAAGTAGCCATTTATATTCTCTACTGTTTACTACAGTATCAGTGGCCACAGGGCCTTATAGAGACTGACACCCAGTGCTGACATCTAGTTTCCTTACAAAGTTGCAGAGACATTGCTCCTATAATCCTACACCGCACCTGTTTAGTAAAGCTTAAGTTACAGCTACCCTCTGTCTGATCATTTGGCCGCTTCCTTCGTGACCTGTTATACTTTCTAAAGCCTTTTGCTCTGTAATGTCTTCTCTGTCTACTTCCTGTATTGCCTGCCTCATTCAAACTTCCAAGGCAGGTTTGAATTAAATTAGTGTCTGGCAAGGTGGCTGGGAGTTCTAGGTTCACAAGCAGATGTGTTTTACAATCATCAGTTGAGTGGACTGGTGTACTACAATAATTTACGGATGAAAAATATTATGCAAGTGAACTGTTACCTCCATGTGCTTCAGGAAGCAACGTAGTTAGTGCAAGGTTAGGGATGCAAGCCAGGTTAATGACAGAGCATCCACAGGTCAGGACAGTAAAGGAACAGCTGAAGACTACTCAGGAAGAAGGCTAGAAGTGGCAGGGCTATAAACAGTCCATTTGATGCCAGAATGGGCAATGGACAAGTGCACATAGATGAAAAGCATATGGGAAAACACATGAAACTTTATGAACCATGCACACAAATGGTTATGTCCATGTGTAGAAGAACATTCCCAGTCACAACTCCATGTGCAGAGCCATATAACAGAGTGCACATATGAACAGGTGCCCATGTCTAAGGCCAATTAAACTTCCCTTACACTCCTCTCCTGTTGAATCGATGTAGCTAATAGCAAGACATTTTTATTAGTAGCAATGAGCAAACCGGTAGATGATGATATGATGGACTAGCAATTCGTTCGGGAACTAGTGAAGGGGTATTTTGGACTGCTTTCCAACCTGCTTTCCAACCTGCTTACCTCCACTCAGCTTTTATTGATGACCATAGGGAAAAGGTGATCAGCTACAGAAATATGACTCCAGTCATGCTATCCCTGTGGTTTGTGCAACCATATAGTTCCTTATGCCTTCTACCAATCAATAAATGTGGGATTACATTGGATCCTGTCTGCTCATCCACTTATCAAAGTCCCCCTTTGTTTTCCAGAAAAATATAGTTCACTACACGATGGGCAGATTGTGATTATCTATGCAGAAAAGCAAATGTTACTATTTGCTGTATCACTGATGGAGCAGATCTGCTAAGATTTAATTATCACTATTTATCAGTAAAATGCTTTTCTGCTTTAACATTTCAGTAATATTATATAAGGAGATGTCACAGTGACTGTAGGAGGTTGGCTATGCCCTTCTGCAAACATGCATGAGTGTGTTTATACTGTCATTACTCTCATTCTAGCACTGCCTACTTGTGGGTGGGGCTTATACACCCTAGTGGAGACAGGTGGAACTGCAGAGAGTTGCTGTCATGTTATGGTCCATATTAAAGTAGGTCTCCCAAACTTAGAAGTGAGCTGTAATGACACTGTTAACTCTTTGTAACCTGTGGCTGACTACATTACACTGATGACTCTCCTTTTGTGTACCAGACCCCACCAATCCAGCTTTAGTGTCACCTCTCTCCCAGTGGCTAATCCCATGGCTGCTAGGGGATACAGGAAAGGCTCTCTCATTCTCTAACCACCATGCTTTCTCTGAGGTACCTTATACATCTCGCTTGTGACTCCAGACTGGGTCCTTAGGCACTCTGTGCCACAGATCTGGTCCCAAAGAGTGGGAAACTGGCCACTAGTGGAGGTGCAAAGCACCTAACCCCTACACTAGCAGAGTGGCTGTCACCTCTGCCATGTCACCAGTCTCCTGGCTGATTGACTGCCTTGCATGTGACACAAACACTGTAGTCCATAGGAATTAGAAAGTAAAATAATATTTTTTTTCATTTTTATCACAAAAAATAAATAACCCAGTGGTGATCAAAAGAAAGCTATATTTGTGTAAAAAATATATATATACATTTTGTTTGGGTACAGCATTGCATAATCGCAAAATTGCCAGTTAAAATAGCACAGTGCCAAATAGCAAAAAATGGCCTGGTCATGAAGGGAGTAAAATCTTCTGGAGCTGGTTAAGTGGTTAAAGTGATACTAAAGTTTAATTTTTTTTTTCTTTAAAAATAACAAACATGTTATACTTACTTACCTGCTCTGTGAATTGGTTTTGCACAGCAGCCTGGATCCTCCTCTTCTTGGATCCCTCTTCTGTGCTGTGGCTTCTCCCTCCTGTCGAGTGCCCAAACAGCAAGCACCCAAGCTGAGCAGCAGCTCCCTGTGCCCATTTAGACACTGCGCCATGGTTTAGCCCCACCCCCTCTCTCTGCTGATTGGCTAAGTGACTTTAATTGACAGCAGTGGGAGCCAATGGCACTGCTGCTGTGTCTCAGCCAATCAGAAGGGAGAGTCCGGGATGGCCGAGGCACTCGTGTAGATCGCTGGATAGAGATGGGTCTCAAAAGGGTCAATTCACTAAAGGTTATCATGATTTATTTTTATTTCTTTTAAATATCGCATGAGGTAATTAAAGAGTCAATTCATCAAAGTAAAATAACGAATGTGAGATATATGCCACAAAAAAAAGAAAAAGAAAAAAGAAAAAGATAAATCATTAAAGTCAATTCACTAAAGAACACACACATTTGTTATTTATCACCTACCAGTAGGCAGTCGGTATTTTAGAAAAGTACAAAAAAACAATGATCGGAACTCTGCACTGGCCAGTAAATTAAAAGTTAAATTAAAGTGGAGGGCCACCCCGAAAAAAAAAATCACCAAAAATCCTAAAAAAAATTGAAAAAAAACATTTGAAAAAAAAAAAATTTAAACTTACCTAAACCCTTGTTGCCAAGCAGTCTTCCTCATCTGCCTCTTCCCGATGTGTTCTTCTCCTCGGTGAGCGGCCCCGTTGTCTTCTGAGAACTGTGTGTGTTCCCAGAACACCACGGGGCCATTCACAGATCGCCGCGCCGCTCGCGCGTGCGCAGTAGGAAACTGTCAGTGAAGCCGCAAGGCTCCACTGCCTGTTTCCCTTACCTAGGATCGCGGCGCCGGGACCCGAGAGCCGAGGGACGGGTCGGCCTCAGGCGGCCGACATCGCGGGCACCCAGGACAGGTAAGTACTTATTTAAAGTCAGCAGCTACAGTGTTTGTAGCTGCTGACTTTTAAATGTTTTTTTTCAGGCCGGAATCCCGCTTTAAAAGCTCAGGAATGAAGATTGTAACATTTCACCAGAGGAAAATTGTTCTGTGATTGAAAGCACACTGGAATGTTTTCACAGTATAGTATTTTTGTGTGCATTTATTTCTTCCTCTGGTGCAGTGTTAGTATGTAAAAAATATTTTGAGAAAATGCCAAAAACCCCTCAAAATGTAATTAATAAATATTGCAAAACATAAATATTTAATGCATTTGGTAAATAACGCATGTTTAGTGAATTGACTACTTTTGAGATAAATACGCATGAGATATTTTATCTAAAAAATTAATTTACCTCTTAGTGAATTGACCCCAATATCCTTTATAAGAGACAATAAATAAGGGATAGGGGACTTTAAAGGTACATTGTGTATAAAGAAAGAAAAAAAAAAACTTGTGTATACCAAAGTTTAAAAAATAATTTAGTTTATTACAAAAATTTTATAAAAATTAAAGAATACAGTATATAACACAGTCATAGGTATATACACATCTGCCTATAGATGACAGCAAAACAAACTGTAATCACATACAAAGAACTGATGCGTCCACAAAATTCAACATGTTTTGCCAGTGTGGTTTCATCAGGAAAAGGGGACGCTTTATTTAGTAACCATAAAAACATACATTTTTTCTCAGCTTTAGGTGTATAGAAAGAGAAAAGGACAATAATATTAATATATGGCATTTTTGTTTTTACATATTATACACATATACATGACTGTAAGAGGAAAAAAAAAACCACAAAAAAACCCCACACAACCAAACCCAACCCCCCCCCCCCCCCCAAAAAATTTTTTTGAAGAGCCTCCCGTACCTTGAAGGGCATGAGAGTGTGTTCAAATGATAGTACTCCCAGGTAGGTGGGCACTCCTTGGCCCCACTGTAGCCAGATCACCCGTAGGGAGGGATGTAGCTAATGTTCAAAAACCCATATGCTGCCTGTAACACGTAACGTGTATTAAATAACTTTGGTGTTTCAGGAGAGGAGCACATGTTCAAAAACAGGTCCCAAATAAACATGAACCGATGAACCGACTCACCTCCAACAAAAGCTTTACACAAGTATATATACTGGAAGCTCAAATGGGCGAAGCAGATAATGAGCCTTAAATTGATGCTGGCATGTGTGAATTTCACTTATTTAGAAATTGTTTCATAATACTGGTGTCCCCCATTATGAAAACCCACCACCAACCTAAGGTCACTGAGAACCAAGAGGCGGTGGAGGTACACAGGGAAGAGAAATGGATGGTAAGTACAGCCGATGACCAGATGATAAGGCAGCAAGACTAAGCCTATCAATGAAAAAAGGGGTAAAAGAAAAGAAACATAAATGGGCTGATAAATGGATATCAAACAGACATGAAAGGGATTAATGGTCCATCAATTCAGAGAATTTACTTGTGAAAGCATCGCCTTTGTCTCAAGAGCTCCCAGGCCACCCCCACCATGGCCATCATCTGGATGATGACGATTCATCTCCGGCTGTGCATGTCTGTGTGCTGTAATACAGCACACAGACATGCACAGCCGGAGATGAATCGTCATCTTCCGGAAGATGTCTGCACTGCATTTGCGGTGAGGTTCTGTAGCGCGTACTGGCTATCACTTCCGGTATTCCGGGGGACGCTTTGTGCCTCGCGCACCCTTGCCTTGCGTCCGCATTTGTATCATGGCAGTGTGATGTCACACGCTGTGTTTTGATGCCAACGGGGGGGGGGGTATTTCTAAATAAGTGAAATTCACACATGCCAGCATCAATTTAAGGATCATTATCTGCTTTGCCCATTTGAGCTCTCAGTATATATACTTGTGTAACGCTTTTGTTGGAGGTGAGTTGGGACCTGTTTTTGAACTTAAATTACAAGCCTTAAATTGATGCTGGCATGTGTGAATTTCACTTAGAAATACCCCCCCCCGTTGGCACCAAAACACAGCATGTGACATCACGCTGCGATGGCGCAAACGCGGACGCAAGCATCTCCCCATTCTCCAGCTCCGTGAGACGATCGTGGGTATCCCTGCGGACATCGAGTCCGCAGGACCCGTGATCCTACTCACAGAGCTCGCGGCAGGGTCGCGTGCACTCCGCCGGCTGCGTACACGCGACCACACGGCGGCAAATTCAAAGGGACGTACCTGTATGCCCATTTGCCCAGCTGTGCCATTCTGCCGACATAAATGTACATGCGATGGTCGGCAAGTGGATAAAGTGTGAGTACCTTATGCAGAAGGCAAGTCCATAAAGTAATCCATTTTAGGGCAAGAGTCCATTTAGGCAATAATCCACAAGAGGTATTACAAGTCCCTTAAGGGTTGATTTACTAAAACTGGAGAATGCAAATTCTAGTGCAGGTCTGCATAGAAGCCAATCAGCTTACAGGTTTTATTGCCAAAGCTTAATGGAACAAGCTGAAGTTAGAAGCTGATTGACTACAATGCACAGCTGCACCAGATTCTGAGTGCTCCAGTTTTAGTAAATCTCCCTCTAAGCCCACATTCACACCTAAGAGACTTGTCATGTGATTACAAGTCGTACCCTATTGTCGGCAATGGCACTGTTCAAAACGGTGTGGTGTCGACATTGTTACATAGTTACATAGTAGGTGAGGTTGAAAAAGTCCATCAAGTTCAACCTATGTGTGTGATTATATGTCAGTATGACATTGTATATCCCTGTATGTTGCAGTCGTTCAGGTGCTTTTCGAATAGTTTTTTTAAACTATTGATGCCCCCCCACTGAGACCACCGCCTGTGGAAGGGAATTCCACATCCTTGCTGCTCTTACAGTGAAGAACCCTTTACGTAGTTTAAAATTAAAAATCTTTACTTCTAATTTTAATGAGAGGCCACGTGTCTTGTTAAACTCCCTTCCGCAAAAAAGTTTTATCCCTATTGTGGGGTCACCAGTATGGTATTTGTATATTGAAATCATATCCCCTCTCAAGCGTCTCTTCTCCAGAGAGAATAAGTTCAGTGCTCGCAACCTTTTTTAAAAACTAATGTCTTCCAGACCCCTTATTAGCTTTATTACCCTTTATTGTACTTGCACCATTTCCAGCAAATACTTCCTGAGGACTGGTGCCCAGAACTGGACAGCATACTCCAGGTGCAGGTGGACCAGAGTCTTGTAGAGTGGGAGAATTATCGCTTTATCCCTGGAGTTAAGCCCTTTTTAATGCATGACAATATTCTGTTTGCTTTGTTAGTAGCAGCTTGGTATTGCATGCCATAACTGAGCCTTTCATCTACTAGGATCCCCAGGTCCTTTTCCATCCCAAATTCCCCCAGAGGTTCTCCCCCTAGTGCAGGGATATGTAATTAGCGAACCTCCAGCTGTTGCAGAACTACAAGTCACATGAGGCATAGCAATACTCTGATAGCCACAAGCATGACACCCAGAGGCAGAGGCATGATGGGACTTGTAGTTTTGCAACAGCTAGAGGTCCGCTAATTGCATATCTCTGCCCTAGTGTATAGATTGCTTTCATATTTTTGCCACCCAAATGTATTATTTTACATTTTTCTACATTAAACCTCATTTGCCATGTAGTTGCCCACCCCATTAATTTGTTCAGATCTTCTTGCAAGGTTTCCACATCCTGCGGAGAAGTTATTTCCCTGCTTAGTTTTGTATCAACTGCAAATACAGAGATTGAACTGTTTACCCCATCCTCCAGGTCATTTATGAACAAATTAAATGAACAAATTAAATAGGATTGGTCCCAGCAAAGAACCTTGTGGGACCCCACTACCCATCCCTGACCATTCTGAGTATTCCCCATTTATCACCACCCTCTGAACTCGCCCCTGTAGCCAGTTTTCAATCCATGTACTCACCCTATGGACCTTATTTTCTACAGTAAACGTTTATGGGCAACTGTGTCAAATGCTTTTGCAAAATCCAGATACAACACGTCTATGGGCCTTCCTTTATCTAGATGGCAACTCACCTCCTCATAAAAGGTTCTCCAATCCGCTGGTACCATTCCAGTCAGTAGACTGTCAGTAAAAATTAGGAACAATGGTCTGGCAATTACTTGACTGAGTTCCCTAAGTACCCTCGGGTGCAAGCCATCTGGTCCCGGTGATTTATTAATGTTAAGTTTCCCGAGTCTAATTTTAATTCTGTCCTCTGTTAGCCATGAATGTGCTTCATGTGATGTGTCACGAGAATAAACACTACAGTTTTGGTTTCTGAAGCCCCCTGATTCCCTCGTGAAGACTGAGGAGAAGAATAAATTCAATAGCTTCACCATCCCCCCATCCTTTGTAACCAGATGTCCTTCCTCATTCTTTTAGCGGCCAATATGCTCAGTCCTCCCTTTTTTACTGTTTACATACTTAAAGAATTTCTTGGGATTTTTTTTGCTCTCCTCCACTATGTGTCTTTCGTGTTCTATCTTAGCCGCCCTAATTGCACCCTTACATTTCTTGTTGCATTCTTTATAAAGTTTGAATGCTGATGATGATCCCTCAACCTTGTATTTTTTAAAGGCCTTCTCTTTTGCTTTTATATGCATTTTTACATTGGCGTTAAGACATCCAGGACTTTCGTTCGCTCTTTTAAAATTATTACCCAATGGGATGCACTGGCTAATGCCCTTATTTAATATGCTCTTAAAGCAAACCCATCTCTCCTCCGTGTTCTTTGTTCCTAAGATTTTATCCCAATTTATATCTTCTAGCAAGGTTCGTAGTTTAGGGAAGTTGGCTCTTTTGAAATGCAGTGTCTTTGTATTTCCCTTATGTTTCCTATTTGTGTGATTTATTCTGAAGCCAATTGACCTGTGATCGCCGGTTCTTAAATTGCCCTGTATTTCCACATTCGTGATAAGGTCTGTATTGTTGGTAATCAGTAGATCTAGTAACACTTTATTTCTAGTTGGTGCGTCTACCATCTGACCCATGAAATTGTCCTGCAAGACATATAGAAACTGGCGAGCCTTAGAAGAATGCATGGTTCTCTCTGCCCAGTCTATGTCTGGATAATTAAAATCCCCCATTATGATTGTGATGCTGCATCGATTTGAAAAAGTGCTTCCTGCACTACTTTTGGCAATTTCAGGTGCGACTTGCATATACATCTGTGCATGAAGCTGCACAGATGTCTTGCAAGTCACACCTGAAGTTGCACTGACATGAAATTGTGCGATTTCAGATGAAGTTACACGATTTACAAGCCACATTCAATGTGAACGAGGGCTTAAAGTCCATGATTGGCACTAATCCATAAAGGCAGTAAGCTCATGATGAACAACTACAAGTCCATAGGGGACTCCAGGCTCAAGACCCTCAGACGGAACCCTGATTAGGCTCCTATCACCCCCCAAAGGGAATGATCCTCCAGCAGAGTAACCAGCTACATCTTGACAGTTTTTCCCCAGGGCTCAAACCAGGGGCTTGGAGGTGGCCCCTTTTATGTTGGTTGGTAGGGGTGACAACCTTGCCGAAAATAACAGGAAAATCATTAACCCTTACAGCCTGGTTACCCTTAGCTATCAGGTAAACCTGAGGACACTGCAACATCAATACATTTTAAGATTTGGTACCTGACCTGGCTGGATCAATTTATTATGAGGAATTGAGCACAGCCAAGGAAAACAAGTGCTTACACCAGACAACCTGTTAACCCCTGGTAGGTCCCTGCCTACATGCTCATTTGTACAAACATACGTTCTAAATCAGTGCTTTCTGAAGAGTACCAGCACTATATCATGGACAATTGGCAATTTCCATGCTTTGCACTTTTTGCATTTTTTGCACCAAGATACATTTTGTACTATTTATTGTTGTGAGATAAAATATAATAAGGTTGATTTACCAAAAGTAAATAGACTGTGCAGTTGCTCCAGAGCTTATTAAATGAGGTGAAGCTTCACTTTGTATAGAATACCCAATCACATGCAATAAAAATATTTAAAAAAAGCATTTTTGCTTGCACATGATTGGACAATGGAAGTCAGCAGAGCTTCCTCTCATTTACTAAGGTCTAGAGCAACTGGCTTTTGGACAGTCTATTTGCCTTTAGTAAATCACCCTTGATTTATGTAAAAATATAAGGTTCTGTAAATATCCATAACATTGTAAGTATGTATGGACAGTGGTCAAGGCATGAGCTACTGAGGTACTGTAATATTGGAAATGAGTCATATTAGTATATAGATAAGTCTTGGGCCTCTGGATATACAACAATGATCTCTGCATATACAACAGTGTAAACAGTGACACCTAGGGGCTAAATTTATTATTTGGATGAATGATCTAATAAGGGCAGAAGAATAAGTGTATTTATCTGAGCAGGAACATCTACAAAGTCAAAATGGTGTCTGTTCCTGATTTAAACCAACTAGTAAAGCTTAATTTATTTTCGTCACGTCTGCTCATTTAGATCTATGCTCTGTATCAACATTCCTTGTAAAAAAGAGAAAAAATATGTACTTTAAAAAAAAAATCGTCAACATACATCTGGGGGCTATTTTTTTTATTTTTTATTATTACATTTTTTTTATTTTCCAGTATATCCATTAATTCATACTTCAAATCTACAGTATTCGTGTTTTATCCAAATAAATACATTCTTATCATTAACAATTCTTCCCCCTTCCCCAATAATAACATATAAACAAATCCTTCCCCCCTCCTCTTTTCTCCCCCCCCCCGCACCAATAGTGCCCCCCCCCCTCCCGTCTCGTCTCTTCCTCCAGATATAGTGTTTCCATTGTGCTTCACACCCCCCTTCCAAATCCACGAAATTTCAATTCAAACATTCCATCATTGTAAAAAAAAAAAAAAACCCTCAACCTATACAAAAAATTATTATATTAAGAGGCTACTAAGCCAATTCAGATCACTCTTAAACACCAAACTCAATATCCAAAAGTATTATATGAGGCTTCTATGAGCCATACATCCCTCATATTTGGTGAATATATATACCATCTTCCCTTTACTATATCTATTCCGATTATCCCTTCTCTTCTGTGCCCCCCTTCCTACCTAAGTGTTCTATCCCCTCCCATTTCCCCACCCCTTATCCCTTCTCTGTATTCAACCCCATTCTACAAAAAAACATGTGTACCACTCTATACAACTAAAAAATGCGTGAAAAGGAACAAATAAAGGGGAAAAAGGAAAGAAAAAGAGAAAAGGAGAAAAAAAAACCCCCACCCCCTCACATGAAACAAAAAAAAAAAAGACAAAATTCAACAAAATTACCCGCATTCTAACCCAGAGACCATACAGCTCTTTACATCATTACTCTATCCAATCTCTTTCAAGCAGCACACCCATCCTGCCCATATTTCAGTGTTTTTATCCTTCCTGTCTTTCACTGCATGCACCCATCTTTCGGCCTCCATTATTAAGTTAACCTCTTTCCTCCAGTCTAACAAGGTTGGACTTCTAGTTTTTTTCCATAGCCTGGGTATTAATAATTTGGCAGCATTTAATAAGTGTGGGATAACACTTTTCTTATAAGCTCTAACAGACATTGAAGTTCCATGAAACAAAAAATTCCAAGGCATCACCTCTATTGGTCCGGGGGATAACCTTTTGACCCAAGGAGCGATTGCTTCCCAAAACACCTCAAAGTGGGGTTCCACCCAAAAAACAAAAATACCTGGAAAAATTCTAAAAAAAAAAACAAAAAAAATTTGGATATTTTTTTTTTTCACTTACCTCTAAATGCCTGTTGCTAGGTGGTCCCTCGTAGTCTGCCTGTTCCTTTGCCTGGGCTGGTGACATCACTTCCCCCCCAGGCACAGGAAGGGCTCCGCTCTGCTCCCTCCCTCCTGTCAATCATCTGGGACCCATTACGGGTCCCAGGTGATTGAGCGGCCAATCACGGCGTGCGGCGCCGCTCGTGCATGCGCAGTGGGTGCCAGGCTGTGAAGCCACAGCCCGGCGCCCACAGTTGAAATGCCGGCGCCGACGAGCAGAGGGGGGGGACGAGCGGGGCTTCGATCCCCCGCATCGCTGGACCCAGGGACAGGTGAGTGTCCAATTAAAAGTCAGCAGCTGCAGTATTTGTAGCTGCTGACTTTTAATTTTTTTTTTTTTTTGACGGCCCCCCTGGGTGGAACTCCTCTTTAATCCTAGGGCAAGACCACCATAGGTGGATAAAAAACCTATAAACCATGCGCTTACTCCAAAAAAGTCATAGATGTAAGCAGCTAACACAACAAATAGAAAATTTGTAATAAATCATATGTAACCAAGTGTAGCGCTAAAAAATGAGAAAGAGAATATTGCTATACCACATATAATAGCAAAATGAATTGTGAAAAGATAGTGTTTTGTATACTTTGTGAACATTCATACGTATAGAACACTTATGTTATAAAGCCTTAGGGTCACCAAAAGTGATAACAGGATGTAAAAATGGCAATAAAGTCCAAAACTGAATGTGCAGGTACGATGAACATAAATTTTGCAATGGTGATAAATTCCAAAACATATACTCGTGAGAGATTTCTGTATGTAATCCAACATGTGCTGACAAACACTTGTGCGAAACCGCCACCTAGGATGACTGGAGGCTTACCAGAAAGTTGGGACCCACCTAGCATACGCTATATGGGTCAAACAGGCTTGGATTGCTCACTGGCAATGAAGGTAGGGAACCCAGGGCTGGTGAATGGTGAAGTTGTAACGTTGCTATCCCAAAGAGGTCTTCTTCATATGGAAGCTCGGACACCAACGGACATTACCCACATGTAATGAAGAAGGGGCTCATAGCGTAATTCCGTAAACCATAAAAAATTTATTAAAAGGAAAAACACTTACATTTCAGAATAAAAAGTGCTTGCAAGTAAAATGGCGGCAGTGGAGTCCTCCCGACGCGTTTCGTCATACAAGAGTTCGTCTGGGGTCTGTTTGACCCATATAGCGTATGCTAGGTGGGTCCCAACTTTCTGGTAAGCCTCCAGTCATCCTAGGTGGCGGTTTCGCACAAGTGTTTGTCAGCACATGTTGGATTACATACAGAAATCTCTCACGAGTATATGTTTTGGAATTTATCACCATTGCAAAATTTATGTTCATCGTACCTGCACATTCAGTTTTGGACTTTATTGCCATTTTTACATCCTGTTATCACTTTTGGTGACCCTAAGGCTTTATAACATAAGTGTTCTATATGTATGAATGTTCACAAAGTATACAAAACACTATCTTTTCACATTCATTTTGCTATTATATGTGGTATAGCAATATTCTCTTTCTCATTTTTTAGCGCTACACTTGGTTACACACCATAGGTGGAGAAGGGTGCCTTTCTATCTGCACCCTCTCCAACATCTGGCGTCTGCCGTCGGGAACATCTTTGCTATCTTAACTGGGGTCCAATAGCACTAAGTCAAAAATTTGTATGACATTTCTTGGATCTGTGAGCTTATAGACATAGAATGCGTCAAGTCAATGAGCTTCTTAATTTGTGCCGTGGTAAGATTTTGTCCTAATTCTCCTTCCCATTCTCTGATAAAATATGGAACCGTTTGGTTTTGTGTCACGAGGACCAATCTATACATCTGTGACAACAAATGTCTTTCAATGGGTGTATTTACACACATCTGGGGGCTATTGACATCAATAAAAGTGCAGGTAAAATGCATGTAAAAAAATGTTGTATTATCCATCAAAATTTGTTAGTAAACACATTGGGGTTGATTTACTAAAGGCAAATGGACTGTGCATTTTGCAAGTGCAATTGCTCCAGAGCTTAGTAAAGGAGGTAAAACTTTACTTTACAATGAAGACCCAATCACATGCAAGCCAAATAAAAAAACAGCATGTTTGCTTTCACGTGATTGGATGCTGGAAGTCAGCAGAGCTTCCCTCATTTACTAAGCTCTGGAGAAATAGTTGTCTTCATTTTCCCCAGAGCTTAGTAAATGTGGTAAAGCTATGTTATATATATATATATATTTTTTTTTTTTTGTTTTGTTTTGTTTTTAGGGTACTCATTGGGTATTAGAGACAAAGTGAAGATTTGAAAAATTGTGCAACTGCACTTGCATAGTGCACAGTCTAGTTGCCATTAGTAAATCAATCCTATAAATTCATATAAAAATGCTAAATAATCTGTGTTAAAAATGCACAAAAATTCCCAGACACAATTGCAATGTAAATAGATTTTTATGGATGCATTTACAGTTTTTAGAAGGAAGTTATCAAGAGATTAAGGTTTCTATCTAGTGCAAAAGATCAAAGATTGTATGATCCCTTTGCTTGCAATATGGGACATCTAATGTAGCAGTTTTGCAAATGTTTGTGACAAATCCATCAAGAATTTATTATTTATTATTTTAGCCAGAATTGTATACAGCATCTGCCTCATTCCTCCTGTTTTGCATGAGGGGGATTCACTAAAACACAGAATCTGGTGCAGCTATACATAGTATGCAATCAGCTAGGTTTTATTGTCAAAGCCTAATTGAACAAGCTGAAGTTAGAAGATGATTGAGCACTATGCACAGCTGCACCAGATTCTGTGTGCACCGGTTTTAGTACCTACCCCATAATCTTTCTAATAGATTGTTTGAGATTACTGTACAACCCTGTTTAAACTTAAAGTTTTTTTTTTAAAAATGCTCCTGTTCCTTTAACCACTTCCCGCCCGCCCTATGGCGGATTGACGTCCGGGAAGTGGTTCTGTTATCCTGACTGGACATCATATGACGTCCAGCAGGATAACATGCCGCAGCGCGCCCCCGGGGGCGCGCATCGCGGCGATCGGTGGAGCGGTGTGTCAGTCTGACACACCGCTCCACCGATCTTGGTAAAGAGCCTCCGGCGGAGGCTCTTTACCACGTGATCAGCCATGTCCAATCACGGCTGATCACGCTGTCAATAGGAAGAGCTGTTGATCGGCTCTTCCTCACTCGCGTCTGACAGATGCGAGTAGAGGAGAGCCGATCGGGCAGGGGGGGGTCTGTGCTGATTGTTTATCAGCGCAGCCCCCCCGCAGATCACCACACTGGACCACCAGGCATCTCCACTAGGAACACCAGGGAAGGGGCAACATGTGGATGGCCAGGTATGTACACCATGGCCATCCACATGTGCCCAGTGTGCCAAATCTGTGCCAATCAGTGCCCACAAATGGGCACTAATTGGCACCATTATGTTGCAGTGATGCCCAGCAATGCCACCCTTAGGGGCATCACTGCAAACAAGCAGTGCCATCAGTGCCACCCATAAGTGTCCATTCATGCCACCTGTCAGTGCCCATCTGTGCCCATCAGTGCCCATCTATCAGTGCCCATCCGTGCCCATCTGTGCCAACTATCAGTGCCACCCATAAGTAACCATCAATGCCACCTACAAGTGCCCATTAATGCCACCTATGAGTGCCCATCAGTGCCGCCTATAAGTGCCCATCCGTGCCACCTATGAGTGCCCATCAGTGCCTCATACCAGTGCCACCTATCGGTGCCCATCAGTGCCACCTATCAGTGCCCATCAGTGCCGCCTATCAGTGCCCATCATCAGTGCTCGTCAGTGCCACCTCATCAGTGCCACCTCATTGGTGCCACCTCATCGGTGCCCATCAGTGCCGCCGTATCAGTGCCCATCAGTGCAGCCATATCAGTGCCCATCATTGAAGAAGAAAACGTACTTATTTACAAAAAGTTTTAACAGAAACAAAGAAAAACTTGTTTTTTTTCAAAATTTTCGGTCTTTTGTTATTTGTTGCGCAAAAAATAAAAACCGCAGAGGTGATCAAATACCACCAAAAGAAAGCTCTATTTGTGGGAACAAAATGATAAAAAATGTGTTTGGGTACAGTGTAGCATGACCGCGCAATCGTCAAATTCAAATTGCGACAGCGCTGAAAGCTGAAAATTGGTCTGGGCGGGAAGGTGTTTAAGTGCCTGGTATTGAAGTGGTTAAAGCACAATATACAGTACAGTGTCATTTGTCCCAATACAAGTTGTACAATACCTAGTAGATCCTGCCTGTTCCTGTGTTCCCTTCTGTAATCTGACCATCATGTATTGATATAGAAGAGGTCGGACTTTAAGGGCACAATAAACAGTGGAGGATATAAAAAAACTGTTTCAATATTTATTATAGCAATACATGATAAAAAAAGACTTAAAGTATTAAAAAAGCATATATATAACACATAACAGAGAGGTACATATATAGTAAAGTGAGCCCGTGTGCGTCAACGCGTTTCGCTGTCTAGCTTCGTCAGGACACACTTAGGAATTGTTGGAGAAAAAAGGTCTCTATCTAGAATAAAACACATAGATAAGCTTTCAAAAAGTAATAACACATGTATTAAAAATGGATCATCATTATATCTGAGCGACATGTATATCACACAAAGAAAAGATACCTTGCAAGGGGAAAAGGTCAGTGAAAGATAGTCTCACCCATAAAACTTCAAAAATTCACATCCATTAATATTGCAGATATTCATAGAGAGAGCCAGCTAGAACAGTTAATCCAAAAGAAAGACCGATATATACTCTATATATGCTAGAATGAAGAGATACTTACTGGCTCAAAATGCCATATAATAAGCTCTATCATTCATAATATTCGCTGAAAAGCCATACAAAGATGATGCTAAGAATAGGGGGGGGGGGGGGTGGTACGACTAAGTCATAGACCTGAATCGTGTAAACATATATTTGAGTTTGAATTTACACCCCTACAGTCAGTTCCATGTACATGACCATTAGAGCAAAGAAAAACAGGCTTCAATCAGGCAAAGCAGATGCACAGTCAGAGCAGGTTTACACAAACCCATAAAGCCATCTAAGGAGAAAAGGAAAAATAGTGTAATATAAATAAGTATAATGTGGATAATGGCTATGTAGGCAGGATCAAAAAAGATCTTTCCTGTACTTACTGTGACTGACAGGTCTGTCCAGCTTACCTCCCAGAGAGAAAACACACACTCACCACATCAGGGTAGAAAAAAGGAGAGCTATTTATAGCCCTCATAGCATATCAAGGACTGCTCTAAATGACAATGCACATGGCGCAGGTCCTGCGCCGAAACAATGGCGCCGCCGAGTGTCGTCAGTGGCCTACTTTTGTGCCCTTTTTCTCCTCTATAGCAATACTTTCATATGGATGTGGCCATAGGAGTGTTTTTCCTGTACTGACCATCATGTAATCTCCATCATCCAGCTCTCCTCTCAGTATCTCTGCATCTCCCCCTCTCCCCTTCCCTCCCTGCCTGTCATTTCTATAGTCTGTGCTCTTAGTCAATCTCCTCTACACTCTGCCCCTCCCCTCCTGCATCTATTCCCTTGACTCATCTATGACTTGTATCCCCTCTGTTTTAGGGACATATTAAATACAGTGTGTGATTTTTTTAATTATAAAGCTAAATACCTTCTTTGCCCAGTGCTGCTGTGTGGGTCACGTGTCCTCCCTCTGCTGGGATTGCATACATAAGAGGAGAATCTCAGCCCCTCCCACTATCCTCCCTTAGATCAGGAAGGAGAGTGGAGGGAGGAAACGTGACCACACAGCAGTGCTGGGCAAAGAATGCATTTAACATTACAATTTTTAAAAATCACACACACTGTACTTTATATGTTCCTAAAACAGAGAGGACAAAAGTAATTTTATATATGTGACTTTACAACCGCTTAAGGCTGGGTTCACACTGCTGCCGGATGCGGCTTGCAGCAAGGGGTCCGTTGCGTCAGTATTCTCTATTTCAGGGACAAATCAGGGCCACATTTCTACCTGAATTTGGCCCTGAAATGGAGCCAAAGATGCACTCCTGTGCAACCCACTCAGCAGCCACCTTGGAGATGTGTGAACCGGCCCCATAAATAGCCGGTCACAATCTTCTGTCATGCGACTTGGGTGCGGGGAAACCCACATCCAATTCACACTAGTGTGAACCCAGCCTTATAGTGTGTCTATAGCCCAAACGTTTTAAAGTATTGGATAGCTCGGGACAATCACAACGCTGGAGCCTGCGAACCCAGAAGAAACTCCAAGGAGAATGTCAGCCGTCTTAGCGGTGTTTGGGCGCCGTTCAAACAGCTTCATTCTAAGGTAAGTATTTCATAATGAGCTAGTATGCCATTCATACTAGCTCATTATGCCTTTGTCTTACGGGGTTTATTTTTTTTATTATTTTATTTTTTTTCAGAGTTTACAACCTCTTTAACTTTCAGTCCTGAAGATTCCACAAAAACTGAAAGGAATTCTCTCCAAAAAGAAGGAGATCTTAGACGGTTATCTTTGGAGCAGATAATCCCCCACTGGAATGTTTTCCCTCTTTTCTTCGTTTAAGAGGCATTGAGCCAGCCAGATTTTGTAGTCTTCCTCCCTTTAAAGCTGAAGTTTAGGCATTCATTTTACGGCATATATATACTGCAAGTTCTAACCACATTCTTTAATACGCCTTAAAAGTGGAAGTGAGGGGAAAGACATCAAAATGAACAAAACACATTTCTTTTGCATTACTTAGGAGGCCAGCGAGTGACTACCACACTAATAATTAGGCATTTCTGAATGTGTGCTTTGCTTACACAGGGCAATGTAAGAGGTTTGCAATAGTACACCCCCTTCCCGAGCAGCACAAACTCATCTTTCCTTCATTCCTCTGCTGCTCCATTTGGCTGCCAGAAGTTTCTCTGTGTAAGCTACAAATTGCTCAGGCTAAAGCTTACGCATGGCTATGGACTCTCTATTGCACATGGTGATTGGCCCAAAATTGTCACATGGAGTAAGCTGTTAAAGCTGAGAGTGGTGATGAAGAAAAGGAAAGGTAACGCTGGGGGATTAAAAAGAACATGTTGCTTTGCCTTGAAAGCATGCTTGCTTTTCTCCAGTAGATTAGAGTAGGAGAACACTTGGAAATGTATGTGTGTTGCTGAGATCCCTACTGATTAGCGAAAGCAAATGTTAGTGACTTTAACTTGCTCTAGGTACGCTGTATAGTGAAAAGTCAATGCTTGAAAGTGTGCCAGATACTGAAGGGTCTCCTACCACCATAAGGCCTTGAAGAGAGCAAAATTAGGACATTTATGAAATAGCAACATGTGTCACTCACCTCTTCTTTTAGAAATATTTTTTAAAGGAAACATGGTGCACTTCAAATACAGATCCTCTTTATGCAATGCCAGTTTCCAATGTATACACTAGATAGGTGAACCTAAATACTGTACACTTTAATGATGATTAGTTGAATACTTTGATGCTGTATTGCAGTGAGTTTCAGTCATAATTACTAGCGATATTAATGATGCTGCTGCCTTAATTCACCACGTGTACATTACTACAGAAATTTGTCAGCATTATCCACAGAATTTCGTCCATCATTTATGAAACTGTTTTGTGTGTCATGGCTGAAACCATTACTTTAATGTATTTATAGTATACATCATTTATCAATGCATGCTAACCTTGAATGATTTTGTGAACATTTTACTTACATTTTGTTGTCTTTGTGTAGATAAAGATGGATCTGTGCAAAAAGAGGAATGTAGATTAGCCACAATGAACCTTGCTATAAAAAGGGAACACATTAATACCAACCTCTCATTCCCCACGTAAAAGCATTCTGATATTTTTCATACTGTATATCATCTACTTTTTCAAGCGTTGTCTGCATTAAAAGCAAGATAGTGTTGTGGAACTTTACTTTTTTTCAATCACTGTGGAGAACAGCAGCAGGATACAGATTGTTAAAGGTAAACATAGACTTTAGGCTATTGTGGTCTAATACCTGTGATTTTGACAGAGTCAGATGTTTCTCAAATTGTTTGTAGGGTATGTGCGAGTCTACTACAGGTAAAGGCTATCAGTCAGGTAGAAATGTTATTGTCCTGTGGTGATAGATACCACTTTGCCTACCTACGTTATGGACCAAATAAACATTGATTACTTCTTCTAGGCTATAATCACATTGTTTTAGAGGCAGAAGAGCATTCAGTGCAGAATGTTTGGGCAACATTTCGCCTGGGGCTGACCAGTTCTTGGGGGGCCTGCCAAAAGAAGTTACTGAAATCAGGAGACAGCTTGGCATGTGGCATTTTGACTTCCATGCTGCAACACTCCACCCAACCAACAAAAAACTAAGCTCACATTTAGGGCCATCATTTTATGGGTGCTGGGCAGGTGTCAGTACCAGCTGTCCAATGTCTCTTTACAAATGCAGTGTGAATCAGCCCTAAAATGTGAGATTCTTTAGCTAAAAAACATTTATATTTTGTAGTTTACTCTTTAGTGCTTGGACATTGTTATACTGTCCTAGTATTAGTCCCCATGCACACTAGAAAGCTAAACACTGCTGTAAAATTGCTGAGCAAAAAACGTTATTTTTGCGTTATTTTGCCGGTGTTTAGCAGTATTAGCTTAGTGTGTAAACTATGTTTAGTAGCTACAGCATTAAGGAGCGGGGCCGCTGGCGTCCTTAACAACCGGTGAAAAGCTGGTTGTTAAGGAGCAGGCCAGAAAGCCAGCCAGCAACGGATGAGTCATCAGCTGTCAGCGGGCTTCCCTGTGGATTGTCTTGTTTATCTTTGACTGAAGCCAATGAATGAGCCACTTGATATTATTAGTTGGTATGTTATATAGTATTACGTTTTATTATACATTCTGGTACAATAATTTTATTGAGAAAAACAATGCCAGAATACCGGCTTGAAGAAAAGGAAGGCAAAGTGGTCCCGCACATGGGGAACAAAAACATTACATTTCACGTAAATACGAACAAAATATATATTTTTTTAAATGTAAAGGCAAACAGTAAAAGCATCCGGCGACTGAGTCGGAAGTGGGAATGAGTAACTGGACTCGGAGGTCCGAGACATAGTAAGACTAACAGACAAATGGGCAAACAAAATAAAGAAAGAAAGAAAGGCAAAAAAAAAGAAAAGAAAAAAAATCTAAACAAAAGCAAAAAATAAATAAATTAAAAAAATAAATAAACAAATAAAAAAAAGGGGGGTATGGGAAGGAGAGCAGGGTAGGGAGGATAGGGTCGGGAACGGGATGTAGAATTAGGCCAGAAGTGAGGAAGAGAGACAGGCAAGATAAGAATGGGAAAGGAGGAGGTGTAGACTTAGACAAGAAAAGAGCTCGGGCCTGCGGGTTGGGTGGTATATTGGAACGGTCTGGGATACCCAAGCTGGCTGGGGGCAGAGCAGAGAGAGCATAAGACCACCGTGGATTCCACACTTTGAAGAATTTAGCATGAGTGTCATGAAGTACACTGGTCTTTTCATGTAACATGAGGGTGATCAAAATGCTCTTCACCTCTGTATTACCAACTGAGGGCTTCCGCCAGGCTCTATCAATAGCGCGTTTTGCAGCAATGAAGAGATAGGTAGCCAGCTTTTTTTGGTAGAAGAGGCACGGGAGGGGGCAATGGAGTAAAGCATTCTGGGCATCTTTGTGGATAGGTACATGAAAAAGGGTTGACAGGAGGCCATAGACCCTAGACCAGAATCCCACCAGTCATGGGCAGGACCACCAAATGTGTATCTCATCTCTGCAATGGCCACATCCCCGGAAACATGTATCATTGTACGATGGATTTGCATGAGCTATGTGGGCCGGAACTCAATACCAGTGGAGGAGGACCTTGTAGGCTGCTTCCATGGTAACCGTTTTAAAAGAACATTTGGCGATGGATGACCAGAACTTGCTCCAATCCTCTAATTCTATATTGGTTGTCAAGTCTCGCTTCCATCTGGAAATGTACAGATGGGAGCAGGACGAGCCACCCCAGGATAAAAAGGAATAGATAGAGGAGATAGTGCCCCAGGTTCCAGGTGAATTAATGCAGATGCGTTCAAAAGTCGTCATCTGGAATGGGAATGAGGAGTTACAACGGAGAGTTGAAATCCAGTGTCAAAGTTGTAAATAACGAAACCATTCCGTAGGGGGTACGTCATACGTCTCACGAATGGAAGCCCAAGATGGGAAGGTGTGGGATCCTAAAAAATTACGTACCTGTGAATAGCCGTGAGCGGGCCACCAGGCAAAAGCCAGGGGTTGGTCTAGCCCCGGAGGGAAGAGGGGGTTAATTAGATAGAGGAAGGAGTGGGAGAAAGGGGGACATTAAATCTCCTGAATAGCGGACCAAGTCCCAGAGATGCAAGCTATGGGTCATGAGAGGGCTAAGAGAAGGGGGGCACGAAATTGAGGGAAGCCATTAAAAAGAGCCAAGACTGGGATAGGAGCGCAGTTGGGGATTTCCAGAAGTACCCATAAAGGAATGTCCGAAGAAGCGTGCAACATTGTAAGCTGTGAGAGCTGTGCAGCTGGGTAGTACTTGGAGATGTTGGGGACACCCAGTCTGCCTCTTAGTCTGTGGGTGAAAAGAGTAGTGCGGGCCACTCTGGGGCATTTGTGGGCCCAGATGAATGCTAAGATTTTATTATGGAGTGAGCGCAAGAAGAAGGCAAGCACTCGGACCGGTAAGGTGCGAAAGAAATAGAGAATCTTAGGGAGCACAGCCATTTTAGCTGTGTTGAGTCGACCGATCTACGAAAATGAAGGGAATCGCCAGGAGTCTATAAGGGTGGTGATAGTATGTAGGCGGGGATAATAGTTAGCAGCAAAGAGAGAAGAATAAGAAGGGGTCAAGCGGACTCCCAGGTATTCTAGAGAAGGGCCAGCCCAGCAGTATGGGAAGGACGATTGGAGGTGAGAGACAATGGAATTTTGGAGAGACACCTTCGGGGCGGTTGTTTTCTGGGGGTTAATCTGCAAGCCAGAGATGACTGAAAAGCAGGACAGCAGTGTGTGCAAATTGGGGAGTGTTATGATGGGATTAGAGAGGGTCAGAAGAGCGTCGTCCGTGAATAAGTTAATCTTATAGGATTCACCGGCGTAGGGAATCCCAGTAATATTAGGGTCAGCATGGAGGGCCGCCACCAGAGGTTCCAGGGCCAAGATAAAGAGGGCCAGGGAGAGGGGGCAGCTCTGATGCATCCCTCGAAATATAGGAAAGGAAAAGGAGGAGAAGCCCTCATAGCGGACTGATGCTGTAGGAGAGGAGTACAGGACTGAGAGTCAGGTCAGGAAAGAATGTTATATTAGACATTCAGACTTTAAAGCACAACTCCAGGCTATTTCTGGTTCACAGGGGTTTTCAAAATGAAAAAGCAGCACTGGCTACAATACCCACCTCTCATGCACTGTTCTCTAAAGTAATTGCTTTCTGTTAGAAAGAGGTCCTAGTCTTTGTTGTAATTTCCTGATAGATTGAGGTAATTCTGTGAGTGCAAAGTGTCAAAGACCTGTCTATTGAGGGGATGTCACCCCCACACCCTACATTCACAGTGTAATGATGCAGAGAGCAGCAGTGGTATCATCATGTAAGACTGCTGGGATTTGACATGAAGAGCTTAAGGACCCTGTCCATCATGTAGCTAGCCTGAAGTCCTCTGAAATGTAAGTATTACAAATATAAAGCAATACATACTAAGGGGGGGGGGGGTATGTTTTTCATGGCATTTGGTTCTATAGGGGTAAGGGGGTGGGGGGTGCAGGCGGGATTTAAGAGGAAAGTATGGTGTCTTTTTAGTGAATACATATTTGTAACAACAAAACCTTCTATTGACCATTCAGATCAAATCACTAGTACTATGTATATTAATCCATTATACTGTGCATGCAAAAATATATAAAAAAAAGAGACTATGGGAGTCACCGATAAAACTAAAACAACTTCCAAAATTGAAAAACCTGGTTTAGACTATACCAACTCTCATATATAGAAAACCTCAAATATAGCAAGACCAAAAAAACAAGTAAAAAAAATTGAAAAAAATTATAAACAACTCACGCACTATACATTGTTACATACTGGTATATCAAACTTAGAACAATATCGCACTCCACACTTCTGTTGATAAGTTATCAGTATAAGAGATTCTAAATATTGTATATACAGTATAAGTGATTCATGCTTGAGAGATGTGGAGTGTATGTTTTAATGTGTGTTTAGTATGTGTGTAGTGTGATATTGTTTTATATTTGATACATGTAATAACGTATAGCACGTTTTGTACTTAGTCCAGTGAGTTGTTTATGATTTTATCTATTTTTTTTACTTGTTTTTTGGTCTTACTGTATTTGAGGCTTTTGATATATATTTTGAGAGTTGGTAAAGTCTAAACCAGGTTTTTTTACTTTTGGAAGTTGTTTTTGAATACATATTTTTACCTAATATTGCAGTGTTTCTTTTGAAGTATATTTGACGTGACTTTCATTTTTAAATGCTTGTTCTTCCATTGTTCTGTTATTGTATTAAAAAGATGTTAAAGGAAAAATAATGTTTTTTAATACAAAAAAGGAATGATTAAAAGCCTACCAGTTTTCAGGCGAGATGCTGACGTGATGCCTCAGAGTGAGGGGAGGGGCCTGATGGCGGCACTGGTGTGAGGGAGCAGAGGCAATCACCCCCCGGCATCCGTTAAAGTGAATGGGGTCCTTTCGAGACCTTTTAAGATGGAGACTGGAACCAGACAGGGGTGTCCATTGTCTCCCCTCCAATTTGTATTAACTTTGGAACCCCTGCTGGCCTTTATTCAAAATAATCCAGACTGTAGCGGGGTAAAGATAGGAACTGAGGAACATAAACTCGCGGCGTTTGCTTATGATGTCCTTTTTTTATACTACTAATCCTAGGATCACAATCCCAAATTTGCTGCTGATTTTAAAAAGATACGGTGATATCTCAAACTTCAAGATTAATCTCAGCAAATCTGAAGTCTTAAACATAAATATAGACAAGCAGGAAGAAGAAAACCTTTCAAGGGAATTTCATTTCCCCTGGAGAAAGGACATAAAATATTTAGGAGTTCATCTGGCTAATTCTCTGAAGAAAATGTATCTAATAAATTTTATACCCTTATTAGACGAAATTAAACAATATGTTAAGGAGCCACCTCTCCTGGATCGGACGCATCAACGCAGTAAAAATGGTGTTGGCTCCGAAAATTCTTTATAAATTCCAGATGCTTCTGATCCCTCTCCCACAGCCATATATGAGAGCTTTACAAGGTCTAATTGCGAGGTTTGTCTGGTGTAACAAAAAGCCACGAATTGCATACACGGTTGTGACTAGGGGTAAAGAACAAGGAGGATTAGCTCTACCGGACTTCAATAAATACTACATTGCAGTTACACTTTCACGGGTTATGGAATGGTCAAGGGAGGTTTCGGATAAGAGATGGGTTAGTACTGAACATAGTATGAGTAGCACTCACCTAGGGCACATAATATGGAACCCTCCAAAATACAGATCACTTAGCACAAAGACACCGGATTTAACACTTAATACACTAAAATTATGGGATCAGATTCACACACAAAACAAATGGAACTATAACTCTCCTTTGATATATTTGAAGGATAATACATTTTTTGAACCGGGGATGAGGGAGGTGGGAGGGAATTGGATAAAGAATGGTAATACACAAGTAAAAGATTTAATTAGAGAAGGGAAAATTCGCACATTTCACAACTTGATAAACGATACAGATTTAATGGTGATTGATTCATGGCGGTACATCCAATTGTCCCATTTTGTCGAGAAACTTCCAAAGCCGATCAGAGGTGAAGAAGACTATAGGCCGCTTGAGCAGCTCTGTAAGAGAGAAAAATCAAGAAATAATATTTCTTGACCTTATAAAATCTTAATGTCTAAAGAGGAATTGGATGTGCCTCCCTATATCAAGGCTTGGGAAACAAAATTAGGGATACAATGTAGTAAACACACTCTGATACATGGTTCTTCAGTTGACACCAAGATGATGGAAACAAATTTTAAGTGTTTAGCAAGGTGGTATGCGACACCAGACAAAATTCCAACCGGAAAAATTGGCGGATTGTTGGAGAGGGTGTAAAAATATTGGAACGATGGCTCATATATGGTGGGAGCGTCCTATCATTAAAGCATATTGGAAGAAAATTATACCGCTAACAAAGGAAATTATTAATAAAACTATATTGGAAGATCCATGGACATGTTTATTTCACGGGACAGAGGAATCAACTAAGCAATATCAAACATCCATTGTCCCTATATTATTGAACGCTGCCAAGAGTCTGATTCCAAAAAAATGGCAGGAATCAGAGAGTCCTAAAACTCGAGATTGCCTTTTCTGCGTTAACGAAATCTACAATATAGAGAGTTTGGATGGTATAGGAATAGACCTAGATGAGGCGGATGAACGAAAAGACAAATGGGCAGGGTGGCGGAGGTTTAAGAATACGTGGAGTTATGTCAAGGAGATTATTGGTTGAAGCCTAATTGGGCTTAAACTTAGGGAATTATTCGAGGAAAATAGGTTTTATGCATGTATAACAGATCAATTGCAGGATGGTTGTGGGAGGGGGGTGGGTTTTTGATATAGGAGGGATACTAGAGAAGTACTTTTGCAAATTGTATGCCAATGTATGGTTTTAGTTTTGTATCTGTAAAACATAAATAAAGAATTAAAAAAAAAAAAAAAAAGACTATCACTCTGACACCTGACAGTGTAGGGCACTAGACACTCCAGAAACATCTGTGGAAGAACTGACAAGATGGAAACTATGTAATCTTTGCTAATAATGAAGAATGACTGACTGACTGACTAACTGACTGAATAACTGACAGACTCACCGTTCCATATCAACTTTTCTATGATAACAGTGTTGCTGGATATGAGACCGTTCAGCTAAAAACAAATGTTAAAGAAGCACTCTAAATTAAGTTATAGCAAAGGACAAACTGAAGCCAATGTTTAAGGGACACATCCCTACATGACTGACTGACAATTGGCAACAGACTGTACCCTGTGGCACCGTGGTGCAGTGCTGTAAGCGTTGGGTAGCAGAAATTCCAAAATGGAACATTCTCCTGACAAATACAAATGTAAGGACAAAACGCTGTTGGTTTGCTGAGGCTGGGGAGTGCAGGGTCTGGTGCAGCTGTACATGGTAGCCAATCAGCTTATAACTTCAGCTTGTTCAATTAAGCTTTGACAAAAAAAAAAGGAAGCGGATTGGTTTCTGTGTGGAGCTGCAGCGGATTTTGCACTCTCAGGTTTTAGTAGATCAACCTCAATCTGTCATCTCAATACTTTTATATGGGATGGTGTGCCAAACCAACTCATTCCTCTTGATTTCTTCAGTCCAAGAGTGAGAAATTAATGTTTGGAAGGAATTTGGGGATTCTAAAGATCATGGGGGGGGGCGAGTCCCCAAACATCCTGACATACACATGTGGAGTTAAAAACAGTGCAAAGCTTATAGTGGAGATTGTCAAGGTCTTACAAAATACCTACTTTCAGATAATCATCCTTAATCAGATTTGAATCTTGGTTAAGATGAATTGATTCACTCATCTCAAGAGATAACACAACTTAGAATAACTTTTACTGTCTGTATAGCAAAAAACATGTAATAAATATGAATTCCGATGAGTATAATATGTATATGAATTTATAGAGAGCACCTGAAGGTCATCCATCACCTTAATGCATGTATGTTTAGCTACTGAAAATGTGAGTGGTTGGTTTTCTAAACCTGAAAATCTGAGCTTACTTTTTTTCAGACAAAAACAAAAAAAAGCCTGCCAGTTTTAAATATGGATATTTGTCAAATAACCAGCAGAGGGGGCTCTGTATTTTACTCACCGAGCCTTCCTGATTATTAACTATTGAACTGAGACGTGCGCCATTCATGAAGTGTGTTGTTTTCAGGTCTGTCAGCCCATAGTATTGCGTTGTGAAAAAGTGTTATGAGGCTCAAATATTACCTTGAAGCAGAAACTGCATATGTAATGAACAAATATGGCTACCTCTAGGTAGATATAGAATTTCAAACTATATACAGATACAACATTTTTAAAAAACATTAACAAACATCACACTCTTCAATCATAACTTTGATAAAGAGATCAAGCTGATCTCTTCAAGTACAAAACAGTCTACAACTCTACACTACTTTCCCATTTAGGAGCTGACTGATGGATGTGGCTGTGCTTCAGGTTTATCTGTGGTTTTCCTCCTATATACTCAAATTGTTGTTTCTGCTTAGATTGATCGATCATGTCATGTAAATGAATGTAGCACTTTAAATGTAACCTGAGATTGTGGTCAAGATAACCACATAGTTCAGATATCCCAAAGGCTGCTTCTGGCTGTTTTCCTTCTATTTTACCAGTCAGGAAGAGAGATTAACAGAGTACATGTCTGATTGCGGTTCTAAATCTTCTTGAAGGTTGTATAGCAATTATACAGTATTATAGTGTAAATTACATTTTAGACTCCAATTAGTTAACAATAGCAAAATTATCATTTTTGAATTATAAGTAGATAGATGCATTATACAAGGATGACTTGGGTTAAAGATCCAACTAATACAAGCACTAAAAGTAGTAAAGTAGAATAACAAATATCAATTTAAAGAAGCTCTTCTCAACTTAATATAAGGTGTATTATTAAAAAACAAACAAACACGCAAACAAAATTAAAAAAGGTGTGTGCTACCTGAATTCAATTAATCCTCTTGACATGGATACATTCCTAATGCCATTACCACTTAAATAAGTGTAAATGTTTTCTTTATTTAATTCATTATAATTTTGATTACTCAGAATTACTCATTGATATTTATTATTGTAAGAAGCATCCTCTGGGGGAAAAGGTGCATGTGCACAGCAACTCTGATGACACCAGCTTAACGATCTCTGCACCAGCTGAGAACATTTTTTGATTTTAACTGCGAATGCAAGCATGAATTCACCCCAATTCCCCAATTACATACCCATTTGGTCAGCTAGGAGTGCTGTGTTGTCTTGGTGCAACAGCTTTACCAGCTTGAAGGCTAAAGGGAAAACTGGTTACAAATCCATCAAGGAGACCCTTGCACGAGCGACCACAAAGCTGGCCACCACAAACTCATAAGATGTCTCATCTGTGTTAAAGAGCATGCTGGACACCAAATTCTCCAGTCTTGATACTGTGGACCCTACCTTTCACTGAATTAATGCCTGACCCTGGAAAAAAAAAATATCAAAACAATATTTCCACCAAAAAAAATACATTAAAATCATTATTAGTGGACACAAACATAACTTACATAATTCCTGCTAAATGTAAAAGATAAAAAACTGTATTGAGTTAATAAAGTTCTATGCGTAAATGAGGTCTTGAGGCTCATTCACATGACTGCTGTGGCCTGTACAGTGTAAATCAGCATTTTTTTAATGTGGCTTTGTGCAAGCAGCCTATTTTACACTATGGGGATGCAGCAGCAATATGAACACAACCACAGGTCCTAATTTGTCAGGCATGCGGATGCAGGTGTATGACCCCAAACACACACAGTATGAATTCGGGACCACTTACCCACACCTGCACACCTATCAAATTAAGACCTGCGGCTGAATTCATGCAGCCGATGCATCCCCATAGACTAACAGACAGCAACAAATCGCTCACTCTCACTGTATGGGCCTGAGAACCCATGTGAATGAGCCCTTCATTTTTTTAAATCCCCTGACATCTCACCTTTGAAACAGAGAAAAGAATTGAGGACACAGATTATCCAATTCCTTTCTCTGCAGGCTCAGCATTGAAGATGAATGACTAGAAGACTCTTCATTCATAAACTGAAGCATAGTAAACACAGGGGGGCACACAGGGGGGTGATGATCAGATATGCGCAGGACAGGGAGGAGGATTGGTGCATCTGGCCAATTAGAGGAACAATGCACTGTGTGTCTCTCCGTCCAGCAGCTAAAAGCTGAAAACATTACCAATACCAATTAACCATCCATAGTGTCCTGGAAAAAACCCTGAACTGATCATTATAGTTTATATGCACTATTACCACACCAGGGAGTTTCATATATTATGGTGGTGCCATAGATCTATGGAAAAGTTTCATGAGGATCATCTGACCTTTCCTTTCAAAGCCACAAATATCAGCTCTGGACACCTCAACCTTCACTTTCATTTATTGCAGGTTTTCCACCACAGATGAAGCCAATGCTGGTCTCCAGACCCTGGGCCTAATCAATATAGACCCTTCACATCATACTACTTCACTGGTGATGTAACCTGCTTCACCGCCTACCTTTGGGCTCCCAAACTGACAGCAGACCAGGGCCTTCTCAGCATGAAGACTGGTACCAGATGAGCACATTTTAACTTACCTGCTCAAATCTCCAAATAACTGCTATGCCCTGTAAAAAACACCCAAAAAAGGGTGCAAACACCTAGTGCATTACAACCATAACCATTTAATAAAAGCAAAATTATATTATACTCACAGACATAGATAAAATCAGGCATATCTGACACAGAACACCAGCAGGTAGCTCAGTCGTCCTCATCCAATGCCACACGATTAAAAGGCTTACATGTTTCAGGGGACAAGCCCCTTTCCTCAGAGTTAATCCAACCACCATGAAAGACCCCCCCTCACCAAACGAATGTCAAGTGGCCCAAAACAATCCTCCTTACCAAATAATGCAGAAAGGTACTAAGCCTCCTTTAGTGTGCATCCCCCAAAAAAGTGCATACACATATTAAAATATTTATTGGATATGCCACTTTACTTATCTTTTTAATATATATGTTGTGAGAACCACTTTGTTCAGAAGGAAAATTTAATGGTCCATAGTGAGGTTTGTGCATCAGAGGCAACCCGCCCCTCCTTCCTTTTTTTCTTTTTTTTTTTGAGGGATCCCGCTTGGTTACCGCTTGGTTACCCCATGCAGGTATGCACACCAACACTGATACATACACTCATATATGTGTATTTTAGTTTACATACATTTATCCAGTAACAGTAAATATGGGATCATTACTCTATTCTCGGAGGCATTCTGTTTGGCTATTATGTTAAAAAAGAACAATAGAGTACAAAAAAAATGTTCCATTTACATATTATTAATTATTCTACAGCTTCAATGTGCCATGGGAGCTGTCCAGTATTCTATTAATGTGCACAGCAATTTCCTATATGCTAAATGTATGGATATATATATATATATATATATATATATATATGTATATATATATATATATATATATATACCGTAGACCTAATACTGTTTTTGCATTCTAGAATACCTCTATACATAACATATGAGCATCCCTGAAGAAGATTGTAAACCTGAAATATCAAAACGCGTAGGATACCTCATCTTTCAAATTATGTTTAAGGTCTTTTTCCTCTATTTTAGACTATTTTATGTTGTTAGTCAATAACATTTATATATAGTTTTTACATATCCTTGCCTTGGAGGTCATTTGTCCATTGTGCCCATAATAATCCCATTGATTGGAGGGTATTCTTTGTTCTTACGTATTTTGGGATGATGGCACTTTCACAGTACCCTACCAGATACTTCCCTTGGAGCTGTCCTCTGGGAGACATAAAAAGGATGCAAAAGCCTTCCTGATCTGTGCACCTTGCTTGCTGGCAAAACTCCTATGCAGTGGGCCCTTTCCAAGTTGTGGATTACTTAGTCTTCAAAAAGGCAGCCATCATACTGATGAACAACATTCTGCAAGGCACATTCTGCATTACCAACACTGATTACATTCTGTATACATTCTGTATGTTTAGGATGATGGAATGTGCAAAAACCACCACTTATTGGAAAGGATTACGAATTAACATTCCACAACTTTTCGTGTTCTCTTGAGGTGATTGTTGAACACCCTTTTCTGTAAACTTAGTGCATGATTTAAATAGGGCCCTAGCAGATGTTTACCCAGTGCAAATGCCTTACCCTCAAATACATGTGATAGAGCTGAATTTGTTTTCCACGGCAATGAACAGTTCTCAGGAATGTCCTAAAAACATCTGCATGCAGCAGCTGTCAAAATAAAGAGTGGCCATAATTGTTTTAATCAAAGCTGCTTCCATATGCCCCCTTCCCTAAATACATATACAGTATATATATTTACAATTAAAGTACTTGCTGCCACTCTCTACCTGCTTGGTGACGTGAATGTGTTTCCTTTTAATAGCTCCAATACTATTGGTGGGGTTACAGAAAACATACATTTTTTGATCTTTCTTCCCTTGTATCAGCACGTCCCATATGACTGAGCAGGTGTCATGTATAATGTCACTTGCTGTTGACCTTTCAGCCATAATGTTCCTAGGTACCTAAAAGTAATAAAAACATTGATTAAAATCTTTCTTTTTACAATAAAGCTCCTGAAAAGCAAGTAGAAGAACTTAACCACTTCAGCCCCAGAAGCATTTGCCCCCTTAATGACCAGGCCATTTTTTGCGATACGGCACTGCGTCGCTGTAACTGACAATTGCGCGGTCGTGTAATGCTGTACCCAAACAAAATTGATGTCCTTTTTTTCCCCACAAATAGAGCTTTCTTTTGGTGGTATTTGATCACCTCTGTGTTTTTTATTTTTTTGCACTATAAACAAAAAAGTGACAATTTTGAAAAAAAAGCAATATTTTTTACTTTTTGCTATAATAAATATCCCTCCCAAAAATATCAAAAACCAAATTTCTTCCTCAGTTTAGGCTGATATGTATTCTTCTACATATTTGTGGTAAAAAAATTTGCAATAAGCGTATATTGATTGGTTTGCGCAAAAGTTATAGCGTCTACAAAAAAGGGGATATATTTATGGAATTTTTATTATTATTATTTTTTTTTTTTTACTAGCAATGGCGGTGATCTGCAATTTTTAGCAGGACTGCGACATTGCGATAAGCCCCCCGCCCGCAGACCCCCACAACCACCAGGCAAAGGTTGTGGGGATGAGGCCCTTGTCCCCATCAACATGGGGACAAGGTGCATGTTGAGGGCATGTGGCCTGGTACGGTTCAGGAGGGGGGCCCCCCCTCTTCCTGCAGCCTGCCAGATTTGATGCTTGGATGAGGGTCTGGTATGGATTTTGGGGGGGACCCCCACGCCATTTTTTAAAAATTTTTGCACTTAAAATCCATACTAGACCTGAAGGGCCTATGGACTGGGGGGGGGGGGACACCCTACCTATCTACTAACTGCCTTCACCCTCAGACTCACACAGACATAGCACAAAGGCATTGAACATGGTCATCTAATGACCCTGACCAGTCACCAATCACACCAAAATTTTTGATCCACCTGTTTGAGAATCCAAGATGCAGGAGTAGTACATCCTGTGCGTACTTAAAGCCTTGGTGTCTTTCTGTAGTTTTTGGTAGTACTTATTGTACTTTTGACACATTTTATGTTCAGGGGTTAGCACAAATGTCAGAATATTTAAAATACATTCATAAGAGCCACGCCACACTCATCTCAATGAGATATTTAACCTTTCCACAGGCATTTATTCCATGTGGCTACTGAGTAAACCCAGCAACTGGTCCAAACTGTGTAAAAGAAAACTTGGGAATCTTGGGATCCTCATGTGCATGGAGGTCATTGTACATAACCCAGAACTGGCACCTGTCTTCTCTCTTTGCAATGACAGAATGGACCCAGTATCTGAACATGCTCCTTTTTCTTTCTTCTTCAATGAACAAATATGGGCTTGTTGCTACAGCTGCTGTCATGAAACACCCCATTTAATTGAACATGGCTGATGAGCACAAAACACCACACTACACATAAAAAACTGAAACAGACACACTGGCTATTACAAAACACCTGAGATCACATGCAAGTGATTGGCCATGGAAGCAGACAGTCTGCGTCCAGGGCCAATCACTCGCATGTGATCGCTGCATGAGTTACTTCAAGTGAGTGGCAGGAGCCAGAAGCCTCCCATTGTTTTCAATATGGCTGCTTCCCACAGCTAATCACAGGGATCCCCACTGGTGTTCATGCATCTAATCAGAGAGCAGGTATGAATACATCCCACTGTGCTGTCCACCACTCACGATTTTGGGCAGTGCAATCACAATAGATGGGATGCCCTATGTGCATTTGTCAGCCTAAAGAGGCTCCTTTTTGCTTCACACAATTTTTAAGGGTGCGTTTTGCTATGATTGCTAAACAATTCTGATGTGTGACAATTGCGGCAAAGTCACACCACGTTTGGAGTGCCAAATTGCAATTTATCAAATATGCCCCTTACACTGGTGGTCCGTATGAAAAATGCAAGCTAAAAAGATAATTGGTAACTGCTGGCTTTGCCAAGTGGTGTTGCTCCTGGAAGTATGCAGGCACAATTAAATACATTTAATACAATTAAATACATTTTTGTTTTGGGGTTTAATGCTGCTTTAACCACTTACGGACTGCCCACTGCACATATACTGAGGCAGGGCGGCCCGGCTGCGTGAAACAATGTACCTGTATGTTGTTTCCTGTTGTTGGCTCTGGGCCACACGCACGCCGCCGGAGCCACGCACTCACTGTGATTGGACACAGTGGAAGCCAATCAGTGGGTCCAGCAGCCGCGATGGCCGTCGGGACCCACTGATCGTTCGTAGGAGAGGCAGAACGACGGTCTGCCTAAGTGGCTATGTAAACAAGGCAGACCGTCATTTTGTCACAGAGTGAGAGAGAGATCTTGTGTTCCTACTAATCAGAAACACAGATATGTCTCTTCCTCCAGTCAGTCCATACACCCCACAGTTAGAAAGCATTCCCTAGGAGCACATTTAACCCTTCATCCCTGATGTTAACCCCTTCCCTGCCAGTGTCATTTATACAGTGACAGTGCATTTTTTTTAGCACTGATAACTGTATTAGTGTCACTGGTCCCCAAAAAGTGTCACTTAGTGTCCAATTTGTCCGACCGCAATGTAGCAGTCCCGCTACTAATTACTGATCTCCGCTATTACTAGTAAAAAAAAAAAAAATTAAAAAAATGCCATAAAAATATCCCATAGTTTGTAGACGTGATAACTTTTGTGCAAACCAATCAATATACGCTTATTGGGATATTTTTACCAAAAAAAGTAGCAGAATATATATTTGCCTACATTGATGAGGACATTTTTTTTTACATTTTTTTTATTGGATATGTTTTATAAGAAAAAGTTAAAAATATTTGTCTTTTTTTTTGTTGATGGTGCAAAAAATGGCCTGGTCATTAAGGGGGTAAAACCTTCTGGGGCTGAAGTGGTTAAAAAGACATAGATGCACTGTACTGCCTTAATTATGCCTGTTCCTCTAAAGCACAGCTAAGAAGTCTGGGTGCCACATACAGACCATTCACAATTATTCCAACCCAGGTTGTAAGCCACAATATTATGGGGGGAAAAAAAAAAGTGCATTGCAAAATATATGGAAATCAACCATGCCAGGATCACACATCAGTTTTACTTCAAAAGAGACCAAAGACATTTAGTAAATGTGTAGCTTGTGCCAGGGTCTAATAATTCTCTTGGTTGGCCATAAAATCTGCTGTAGTGGCTGGGCTATTGGTCCATTAATGATAACTGTGCATTTCTATAAATTATGTTCTATATGAAATTATTATCATATTAAAATCAGTAATCATTTTGCGAAGAGCAGTCAGAGCTACAGTATGTCTCTAATGCATCCAGTTTTATTGTCCCTTAGGAGCAAAAAAGTAATGAGTCTGTACATGAAAGTGTAGATATGGGTATACGCTCCCTCCCTCTTCATTGGCACAGACACAGCAACAGGGGCCATTGGCTTCTACTGCTGTCAATCACAGTTACTGAGCAGGGAGTGGGGGGCAGAGCCGAGCCATGCTCTGTATGTCTTGTATAGAAGCTTGCTATGGAGGTACTCGGCGGGAGGGAGGAGCCAGGAGCGCCAGCAGGGGACCCCAGAAGAGGAGAATCGGGGCTGCTCTGTGCAAACTATTGCACTGAACAGGTAAGTATAACATGTTTGTTATTTATAAAAAAAATAAAATTCCCTACAGAAATACAGAAAAGAGGTACGTTTCACTTTTTTTTTTTACATCTAAATGTGGTTTTAGGGAGGGCTGGTGTTAGCGTTGGAGTGGTAAACGAGTTGTTCTTCAAACAGAAAAGACTCAGGGAGACAGCAGACAGATCTATGAAAAGATGCCTATGCATTCTGCATGTGCATTTGATCCAGAGCATAGTAAATGAGGAGAAGCTCTGCTGACTTCCATCATCCAATCATATGCAAACAAAAAATGTTTTTTTCTTTGGAGGCGAGTGGGTATTCTTTACAAAGTGAAGGTTCCCATCATTTACTAAGCTCTGAGGTTAATACCCTTGTAGAGTGCAACTGCACTTGCAAATCACACAGTCTATTTGCCTTTAGTAAATCAACCCCACAAACAGCTGGATGAGTATAAATAATTAATGGGACTGGCGCCAAAAAAATGTGTGCAACGTGTACTATACCAAACGATGCTGCTCCTAAATTAGTAAATTACTAATAAACAATAAACAAAAACAATATAGGGCGCATCAAATGTGCAATATATTTTAATGTAAACCTATAGATAATGCAAAAAAAGTGCTATAGTGCATGAACAATAAATATGTTGCTTTGACAATACAGTGAATCCAATATATTATCAATATATTAGGATGTGAACCCATATATTATACAGAAAAAAAGGTGCTATAATGCATGAACGATAATTATGCTAACATTGCATTAAAGTGAATCCAGTGCTTCAGATGAAATGTCCTCAAATATTAGAAAAACACAAAAGATCTTCTTTGTATTCCAACCACCACTATTTCCTGAAGACGTGCGCACAGTGTGAAATTTTTTGAAAGGGAGGCTCGATACACTGTCACGAGTCCTCCATTCCTGGACCAGCTGGGACGCTTGCCGAGTTGTCGATCATACCCATAATACGTAAGATACCACCAGTGGAGGATTAAGGTGGTCATGGGCCCCTAGGCTACTTTTTGTGTGGCCCCCTCCTAAGCATGCTTTACCAGAAAATAAAGTATTTAGTGCCATGTGTAAAAGGGTAGACCTATATTACACGCCTCAAGTGCAACTCTCAGGTCTACAGCCCAAACACATTCAGACATGAGCCTATTATAAACAACAATGCAGAAAAAAAGCATTCAAAATACACCTGCAAGCTGGTAACAAATTTTACCTTTCTAAACCAACAATTAGGCCAAAAACGTCTGCAGCAGCTCCTGTTTAACTGAGGCAAAATCACAACATCCTGACAGAGACCAATCAAAACGCTGTGTAATATTCCAATAAGATAAAAGCCATACAAATACCATAAATAGCAGCAGCAGCACATAAAAGCAAGCAATAATCAACAGCAGAACAATCATACGTTCCAACGGCAGGAAGTGCCAGCATCCATCGGTGCAGCCTGTCCATCGGACACCACTGCAATCCAGGAAACGGACCAGACTCACTCCCAGGATATCCGGCAGCTTTTGCCAACATGCTTGTTCACTATGTACCTTTGTGAGTACCTTTTTACAGTTTTATTAAACTCCATGTTTTTTACTGCACTTAGAGTGGTGCCTTTGTTTTATTTTCAGAGTACATATAACACACACCCTAACATTAAGAGGGAAGTTTAAGGAAAAAAAACTTCCCACAGCCCCCTGCACAGTACACAGACCCCCTGCACAGTACACAGACCCCTTTCCCTGCACAGTACACAACCCTCAGCACAGTACACAGACCCCCTTCACAGTACACAGCCCCCTGCACAGTACACAGACCCCTTTCCCTGCACAGTACACAACCCTCTGCACAGTACACAGACCCCCTGTACAGTACACAGCCCCCTGCACAGTACACAGACCCCTTTCCCTGCACAGTACACAGACCCCTTTCCCTGCACAGTACACAACCCTCTGCACAGTACACAGACCCCCTGCACAGTACACAGCCCCCTGCACAGTACACAGACCCCATTCCCTGCACAGTACACAGACCCCCTGCACAGTACACAGCCCCCTTTCCCTGCACAGTACACAGACCCCTTTCCCTGCACAGTACACAGACATCTGCATAGTACACATACCCCTTTGCCTGCATATCACACAGGCCTCTTTCATTATAAAGCCCCCCTGCACTCCCAGGAGACCCCCAGTCTCCTGGGAAAGAATACTCTAAAGTTGAGAAAACATCACTGCCAGCCCTTTCTCATACACCGCTCCTCCTGTGTCACTCATTGTAAATCAAAGCTTCTAAATACCTCAATTAACGCTGTTCTTCGTGACCCGGTCATGTGACTGCTCTCCTCTGCTGTTTCATTGACGGTCACATGACTGCTCTCCTCCTGCAATCAAAGGCTACACTCGGGAAGGAGGTGGAGCGGGAGGAGGAGAGCAGCCAGACAGAGCGGCTTTAATTGAGGTATTAAGAGACTTCCATTTACATTGAGAGTGACACACGAGGAGCTGTGCATGAGAAAGGGCTGGCAGTAATGTTTTCTCAACTTTAAAGTATGCTGGCAGCGCTGTCCCAGGGCCAGGAGAGGTGGTACAGCTGGCCTGACACCCTCCCCAATGGGTGGCATCCAGGGCGGACCGCCCGATCCCCGCCCCCTGTTGGTAAAAAAAAAAAAAAATTATCGGCGTATCCGTATAACACGCAGGCATGGTTTTTATTCTACATATACATAAATATATATAAATTAATAAAAATATCATGGCCAATCGGGGGCCCTTGCACATGTGGGTCCCTAGGCTGCAGCCTAGACCAGCCTGTGCGTTATAACGCCCCTGGATACCACTCGGTCTCTGCTTCCCTTCTCAGCTGCAGCTTAGTTTGCTGGCTTTTATCCTGTACCTGCACATTGTTTGGGAGTTTTAGCTGTGTCGGAATAAAAACGTTTTTACACTATCCAAGCTTTTTGTGGCTTTTATGGGGAGCCACCTTTTTGCAGATTTGGTAGAGGCATTGAAGTATTGAGACTCAGAAATAGAAGTCATACACAATATCTGCGGATTGGTGAATGGAGTTTTATTTGCCAAGATTTGGGAAAGATTCCTTTTTGAAGATATATGGTTTTCATGCCTGAGGGTCACTCTGTGGCCACTACCATCTGGTGAGCATTTAGTTATACCACTTCGGGTGAAGCACGAATAAGAATGCATGTGCACTTTATTAAGTGGTGATTGGAATACAAAGAAGATCTTTTGTGTTTTTCTAATATTTGAGGACATTTCATCTGAAGCACTGGATTCACTTTAATGCAATGTTAGCATAATTATTGTTCATGCACTATAGCACCTTTTTTCTGTATAATATATGGGTTCACATCCTAATATATTGATAATATATTGGATTCACTGTATTGTCAAAGCAACATATTTATTGTTCATGCACTAGAGCACTTTTTTTGCATTATCTATAGGTTTACATTAGAATATATTGCACATTTGATGCGCCCTAGCTAGATGAGTATACTTCAGCTTTAATAACAATATGCCCACCAGAACTGTTGGCTTGTTTTGATAGATTGTATGCTATTTGTATGCAAATCTATAGCTGTTTATATTACTTCGTAGTAGTAAAGAGGGTGGAATGTTTTACGGCATGTAACATTTATAGCTGCTTAATAGTAGCTATAAGTTAATCTCCAATTAGTCTATCCTCATATTGAGTAGACAATATGGACAGGACAAAATGCACCGATTGAGTGTATCCTGAATTATGTGCTGCCCTTATCATAGTTTGTTTGTGAACTATATAGATAATCTGAAATATTGAACACAACTTCACATAAGATAAACTATGCGCTGTAATTAAATTTGAAATGGGTTATCAAATCCTTTGAAGTTTCCATAGCAACCTCGACTATCTTGCAAACTAACTCTTTTAAATGGAAGCACACTACATTATACTCAGTAACTAACTGTGACATGTTGAAGAACAAATTTATTTTTGTGACTGATATCATACTACATGTCTATATTTACATTTTAGCTATTTATATATTAGCCAACAGCCATATATATTGTATATATCTATTGAAATAAATTGTTTTATAACTTCATTAGTTGCAATCAAATGAAGATGTTGTCACACATCAATGAATCATAGGTGTGTAAGGCTGGCCATACATACAAAGATTTCTTTTGTTCAGCCAGCGCTATTGGATAAATCTCCCAAGCCAGCTACTGTATTCTGACAGCCTGCACTTACTGCTGCCAGAGTAACTGAACAGTGACTGCAGCTGATTGCCTCAGCTCTTTCGATAGAAATTTGACAATTCAGCAAGAAGAAGCCAGATTTCAATGCATGTATGACTATCTTAGTTTCCATTTGCAAAAGTACTTACAGTGCCCCATTGTTGGTGTGAGTGGGAGTAAAAAAAGAAAGCCTCATATCAGTGTCAGTGGGAGTAAGTAAGTATCATCTTTGGGGTCAGTAAAAGTCAAAATATATCATGTTGGGGTTAGTGGGATGAAAAAAGCCCCACTGTTGGCATTATTCAAAGTAATAAAGCCATATCATTGGTATCAGTGGGATAAACTATGCCTCAGTCATTGGTGTCAGTGGTAGTGAAATAAACCCCATTGCTGGTGTCAGTGGGATTTAGCTTTATTTGACCAAAATGTAAGAAGGAGAGATGAGTCAGTTTCTGCACATTTGGTAAGCAGTTTAATTAGGCCATGGGAGGCAGTTTTTATCACACACAAAAAAAAAAATTTCAGAGACAATAGTCAGAAAAATTGTACAGTCACTGCATAGCCTGTAAGCAGTTTTATTAGGTTGCAACTTAAGAGAGAAAGATGAAGCATATTTTATCAAGAAATAAAAAGTTGAGTTTACTATTTGAAAGACAATAGCCACTAATATTGCAGTTTATGCACAGTTTCGGGATAGCATCAGAAGAATCTAGAGAGTCACCACAGGATGGTGGAAGGGGACTCCCTTCCACCTGTAAAAGCAATCCAGCGACTAATTATCCACTAAGATTGCTTTTATACAAAAGAGCATCGCCAGCTGTAAAACACGGGTAGATCTGATCGGTGATGTGGTGGCACTTTATTTTTGATGCATGGACACTGGTGGTTTAATGCATATTAAAGAAGTATTGGAAACAAACACGTTTGGCACTTTATTAAGTTGCTGTGTATTGGCTGCACTGGACTGCTTTTTATCACTTATTTTGTTTGATGTTTTCTGCATAATCATTATGTTATAATTAAGTGTTCTTGCATAGCAAGACCACTTACTGTTATCTCACATATATATTATTATTATAGCCAAATTTACCACCCTAACTCCTCCCACAGTTTTTACACTACATAGACAAGTAATATACCGAAACGTGCGGATTGTTCCCGATTGGTGTGCTATTACTTTGTGGAACGTTTCGCCCAATGGTTCACAAAATATCGTCGTTTTTGCGGCGAAATTGGTCCCATAGGAATGAATGGGGAAATGTTCAAAACTAGAGTGGGAGGTGACAAAAGCTGAAAAATCAGGACATGATTTCTAAACTGCCGCCACTCCCTCATTTTCAAGCCCACCTACACAAATCTTATATCAAAACGTTCAGCTATCCCTGCTGCCACTAAACATGTCCACGGCTAAGCCATAGTCCTAATAGTTTTCACAATATGACCATTTGTTTGTAACTCACGCCGTCCATTGACATTCACTGAAACTCTACTCTAGCCCCCTCCAAATTTGAAGGGCAATATCTAAACTGCGACTGTGCCTTCATTTTTAATATTTCAGAGACATACTATGCATCAAAATCTAGATCTGGGTCTTGTGATTCTCACAATATAAAGCTCTTCGCTGTAGGATTTACAGTTTTTAAAATATGACCGTTTGAAGTACTGCACAGTTATTACAGCTATCATGATCCTGTGTATTGTGTATTGAGCAGTGGTTGTGAAGCATAAACAGGGCATGAGCGTTGCCAGGAAACAGTGAATGTAAACACTGATTATCATCAAACAGATAGCACACCTTCACCTTCATTCTACGTCAAGATGCTGAGACCCCCCAAATGCATGTGGTCATACCTTCATCTGCTAGGCTTGATAATGCTTGTAGACTACAGGTGGAGGCAAGAACACTTCACACAATTTCCCCTGAAATTGTAGCTTTTCTAGTTACACTTGTGAGAGTTGGTGTTTCACCCATAAGACAACATATAGACATTTGTGTAAATAACGCACAGTCAAAAAGTATGTGGTTACATCTATTTATTTACATAGCAGCGCATCACTATTTGTTTGGTAAAAAATTCTATGATTGTGTGGGAGCACATTAGGGTGATAGCAGCAGCTAGATACATGCCTTTTTCATATAGGTGTGGCAGCGCAGAAGCAATTTACATAAAATTATTCCTTTCTGGATTGACAAAACTGCCTCTTTTGCCAAAACCTTCGTACTGTAAAATGCAGTGTCTGGAAGGGGAGCACATGAGACATAAATGAAGGAGAATATGGCTTGGTCAGGAAAAGAAAAGAAAGTTTCTGGTTTACCCTATGGGGCTTGTATATCACGTGGTAACTATAACTAGATGCGTTACTAGTTTAGACTGTCATACAGGATCCTTTAATTATATTTTAAGTAGTAGTTTCAATTCCAAAAGAAAACATGTGTGTCTATCTATCTATCTATCTATCTATCTATCTATCTATCTATCTATCTATCTATCTATCTATCTATCTATCTACATTTTACTATTTGTACCTTTTCCCATCTGAAATGTGGTTAAATGCTACTTACTTATGGACCCACTTTACACAGACTGTATGTTGCTTTCCTGAAATAAAACAAGCTGCTTTTTAGTCTCTATGTTTTATATGGTTAGTTTAAAATTAATTGGGAGATGTGCTTGTTTTCCACTAGCATTTAGATCGGAGAACAAAAGTAGTTAAGACACTTTGAGAAATCCACCTTGTTAATTGTGAACAAGATTAAGGTTTGAAGTATAATGCTCAAGAATGCAATGTAGCAATTGAAGGGTTACATTCCCGTTGTGAAAACTGCATGCCAAATCCACTAGGGTTTACTTTTTTTTTACCATTGCAAAGATTTAGTCTAAGCCCTTGCCATCTGTTCCATTTACTGACTAGGGATTTTTTTTTTAAATAGGAACATATTTACCACCACAACAGAGTAAGCAGCCAGCAGTTGGCAATGAGCTGATTTATTTGTGAAAGTGGGGAATAGTTTGCTGCTGGACGTGTTCCTCACTGGTAGGGGGTTTCACTGCTAACTGATTTCTGATCGGTGAGAACACAGGAATGCTGTTATTGCAGATTAGTACAGTAGGATAGCTATGCAAACTTCTTGAGACTAGATTTCAATTACATACTCCTCAAAAATGCTGTGGTTGAAACTAAAATCAAAACTAATAAGCAAAGATTAAATCTTATTTTTTTTTAATGATACCCATAACTTAAAAAAAAAATAGAAATGCACCTTAGACAAGTACTAACTAACAGCAAAGGACTTCAAGGGACTCAATTGTGAGTCAAATGCCATATACTTTCAGGTGCTTCTGAGTTGCCTGTGCTTTATTCAAGGAGTTGGGTTAAGGACTGCATCAATGTGCTTTGGGCTTATGTCAATGGCATGAGTGTGACATCAGCTTGAGACGATCCTGTAAGCATTTACACACACACACACCGAGCTTAAAAAACACAATTTTTTTTTGCCTGTAGAAGCAGCTCAATGTTATTCTATGTGTCCATGCACATTAGGATGCTTAGAGGCATGTTTTAAACTCAGCATTTAGAGGCAGAAAAAAAGAAAACTTTCTGGTTTGTGTTTTTGAGAGTTTTCTGGCAGAAAAAAAACACACTAAAAGTTCCTAAACATTCCCAAATGCCTGTATAAAAATGCTCTATATGAGTCCTTTTTTTCTGTCAAAAGAGCTGGCGTTTTTTTTATATAATGTGGTAAAATTAGTGCGGGTCTGCACACCAATTCCCAATATCCTCAGTGTTAATGAGCAAATATATACGCATATACAAAAATGAATAATTGCTAAATGCATACACAAATATACTTCTTAAACCTATTAAAAAAATGTGTAAACAAGTGAATAAAGTATTTGTTTAATGATATTTGTAATAATTAGAGCAGCAGCTGTCCATTAGTATATTCTCTGTGCACACATTTCTGTGGCGCTGTTACTTTGATACAGTGTTTTTTTTTTTTTTTTAAGCCCAGTATGCATGCACTCTTATGCCCCGTACACACGGTCGGATTTTCCAATGGAAAATGTCCGATCGGAGCGTGTTGTCGGAAATTCCGACCGTGTGTGGGCTCCATCGGACATTTTCCATCGGATTTTCCGACACACAAAGTTGGAGAGCAGGAGATAAAATTTTCCGACAACAAAATCTGTTGTCGGAAATTCCGATCGTGTGTACACAAATCCGACGGACAAAGTGCCACGCATGCTCAGAATAAATAAAGAGATGAAAGCTATTGGCCACTGCCCCGTTTATAGTCCCAACGTACGAGTTTTACATCACCGCGTTCAGAATGATCGGATTTTCCGACAACTTTGTGTGACCGTGTATATGCAAGACAAGTTTGAGCCAACATCCGTCGGAAAAAATCCTAGGATTTTGTTGTCGGAATGTCCGAACAAAGTCCGACCGTGTGTACGCCCTATACGAATTTATTGACAGGTGCATTTGGCCAGTGGTTGATCTCCTTCCAAACTGCATTTGTCCTGCTTAAAGTGGGTTTTAAATTCCCATAGACTTGTATGAGAATGCAAAACCCACATAAAGCAAACAAAAGCCCATCAACACCAGCATTAAAGCTGCTTCTGAGCTGTTTGGGAATGCTTTGAGTTGATTTTATATTTACATTAGCAAAAAGCATTTCAGAGGTGATCAAATATCCATGTACACAGTGGCCAAGTGAACCTGTGTTTACATTCAACTGATTGGTTAGTTATTTATTTCACAATGATTGTTGAGGTTCTAATGTAGCCATGATAGCGATTACTGAGAAAAAAACATCTATTATATTTGACATTATGTATTACTCCTATACTGCTCTGAGGTTGGCTCAAATATGACTGGTAGCTGTCATGGGTGCTCATCTAGCTCATCAACTGTGACATACTGTATGTAGAAGCAATATAAGTTGTTGCATCAATAATTACATACACACTATCTAGACAGGTTTTAATCTATTTGGTGGCTCTGCCAATTCTTTTAGTACTGACACTTCATCTGATCTTATGTATTGGAACAAAAAGTGAGGCGTTTACAAGGGGTCGTTTTTTATACTGAAGAAAGAAGTGGAGTGGGTGCAGTGCCAGAATTAAAGTAATTCTGTCAACATTTTAAAAGGTGAAAAGAAAAGCAATATAAAACGCAAACAAACAATATTTACATGTGTTGCTGCCTACGCTGCCAAACACCTCCCAGATAGCAAGCAAATGAGCTGCAAGTTTGAAAGTGACTTGCTAAGCTATTGCTAGACTTGCCAAGCTTTACAAGTTTGCTGCAGAATTGTAGCAGGTCCACATTTCATGACTCCAGATAAATCTTTCTTTGCAAACTTTCTGCAAGTCTGCTGCAAGTTCTGGTTCAGTTATGTTGTGCAATAGTCATCCCACCACAGGGGGCACTGTGACTTGCAGAGCTCTTGCTGTAGACTCACCACTGCAACTTTGCTTTTGCTAGAGACTTGCCACACAAATTTGTTACAATTTGTGTCAACTAGAACTTGTGCTTCAAGTGCTCTGCAAGTGTATAACTTGCCAGTGAAAATGTGTAGCATGTTAACAAGACTTACAATTCAACAGTTACAAATATGTGGCAGGTTATCCTTGCTATCTAGGGTTTGCATTGATTTGGTGCTGATCTGCTGCTGACATTCCCTGCTGCACTCTGTAGTTCCCTTCACCGGCCTCTATATTGTTTTTGAGCACAATAGTGAAGTGTGGGCCGATGGAAGGATCTGTAATGCCGTCGGACTGAACGCCGAAGGACTTTTCGATGGAGTTCCGACGAAACGGACTTACCTACACACGATCCCACCAAAGTCTGATCATTGTGAACATGATGACGTACGGCCGGACTAGAAAAGGAAGTTCAATAGCCAGTAGCCAATAGCTGCCCTTGCGTCGTTTTCGGTCTGTCGGACTAGCATACAAAGTTTTTTTTTATAGGAATCCTGTCCGTCGGAAAGATTTGAAACATGTTCTATTTCTAAGGTCCGTCAGATTTTTCGACAGAAAAGGTCAGATGAAGCCCACACACGATCGGAATGTCTGATGGATTCGTTCCATCAGACCTTTTCTGCCGGAAAGTCCGGTTGTGTGTACGCGGCATAACACACAGTGGGGAACGTGGAATCTGAAACTCCTGAAATTGTGCCAGCTTCTAAAGATCTTTCAGGAAGATTCGCAATGCAGTGGTTTGAGCCTGGGTTCACACATATGCGAACACAGACATCACTTGTGATTCGCACCGAGTTGCTGTGCTGATCACATGCAATGTCTGTGCAATGCGAATTCAGCCATACAGTTGTGCAGGAAGCTTTTTTTTCCCCGCACTGGATTTATGCAATCCAATTCCTGTCCGAATTCACAGTTCGCACTGCGATCTGTGAACCGATCTGAGGGTGTCATTAACTTTGTATTGACACCCACACCGTTTCGCAGAGGGCAGTGTGAACTTCCTGAGGGGGAGATGCGATGTGGAAACCCACACTGGAATCGTGCTGGTTCCCGCATCGCAATAGTGTGAAAACAGGCTGAAGGTAAGGGTAGCAGGCCAGGTAAAAATTAATTATTTGATTTGCATGAAACTTTCATCTTTAAATTGTGACAGAATAATTTTAAGGCAAGAGCTTAACTACAGCCACAGGAGCCCAGGTGACTGTTAAGGCCCATATCTGACAAGGGGTTGTAAAAATACCAATTCATTAGTTTGCTCATCTCTTTGATGTACTCTGGTTGCTGACTGAAAGCAGAAAATAAAGCCTCACACACACGGTACGATTGTTGGCAGGGGATTGTCTGTTGACAGACTGTTGTCCTAAAATCTTACCGTTAGTACACTCCTTTTGACAATTGTTGTCCAATTTTTGGCCAACAAATGTTGCATGACAGGCTAGTAAATTTTTGGCGGACAACGGCTTGATTTTCATATGTTCAGTACACAAATCCGTCACACAAAAGTCGAAAGTACAAACATGCATGCCCGGAATCAATGCTCACTGAACACGAAATTAGCTCAAGAGCTGAAATTCCTCGTAGTACGTCACTACGTTCGTGTTTGTGGCACAACAATTGTGTACCGTTAGTATGCAAGACAAGATCCTGGCACACTCCCTTTTGACAAAAATCAGATGCTCGGTTGGCTAACAATTGTACCGTGTTCACGAGGCTTTAGACCCCATACACACTATTCGATCCTCTGTAGATTTTTGTCTTTAGATTTACCAAAACCATATAATGTGAGGTCAAATTTTAATTCCCCGTACACACAATCGGATTTTCCGACAACAAATGTTGGATGTGAGCTTGTTGGCTGAAAGTTTGCTCCATCGAACATTTGTTGGCCAACAAATGTTGGCTAGCAGGTTCTCAAATTTCCCGCCAACAAAACTTTGTTGTCGGACTTTCCGATCGTGTGTACACAAGTCCAATGCACAAAAGTTCACGCATGCTCCTAATCAAGCAGAAGGAGCCACACTGGCTATTGAACGTCATATGTCTTGTACGTCACCATGTTCCCAAGTTCGTAATTGTTGGCCAACATTTGTGTGACCGTGTGTATGCAAGACAAGTTGGAGCCATCAACCTTCAAACAAAATTCGTTGTTTGGAAAGTCCGATCGTGTGTACGGGGCATAAGAGTTTCAATTTGTATGCAATCAGGCAGGCCCTTGCACTACATGGTTTTGGTAAATCTGAAGACAAAAATCTGCAGAAAATCTAATAGTGTGTATGGGGCTTAACCAGGGAAGATTAACTAAAACTGGAGCACTGAGAATCTGGTGCAGCTGTGCATGCTTGCCTATCAGCATCTAAATTCAGCTTGTTCAATCAAGCTTTGACAATTAGTCCCATTCACATCGGGCCGGTTTGACATGCGATTTGACATGTCAAATCGCATGCCATATCGGAGCCTATTGCTGGTGTTCTATAGAATAGTGCCCGCCATCGAAAAGTGCCCACGCATGTGCAGTGTGGAAGAGCACTCCAGCTGATTTCCCGATCAGCTGGTGTGACGTCACCATGGCGCACATCGTAGGAGGTATCTTTTGATGGGAGATACCATTTAACGGGCACAGTTAAAAGCTATGCAAACAGCGGAGGGAGACAGATTGTGCCTCGCTGTTGCGGGGCAGGTTTACAGTGTGCGGAAGGTCGGGTTTTGTCTGTGTTGCACGGCGGGTTGTGGCTGTGTTGAATGGCGGGTTTTCTCTCTGTGTAAGGGCAAGTTGCAACACAGACAAAACCCACCCTTCAACACAGCCACAACCCACCCTGCAACAACGTGGCACAATCTAACAACTACGGTTTCCCACCGCTGTTTGCATAGCTTTCAATTGTGCCCGTGAAATGGTATCTCCTGTCGAAAAATGCCTCCCATGATATACGCATTGCGCCATGGTGACGTCACGCCAGCTGATTGGGAAATCAGCTGGAGTGCCCATCCGTACTGTGCATGCGTGGGCACTTTTTAAAGGAGGGTACTATTCGATAGAACGCCGGCAATGGCGGTGCTGCACCGATTCCCAAAAGTAGTTCCTGGAATACTTTTGCCGACTTCGGGGGCGATTTCAATAGACATCTGTGCATGAACCAGCACAGATATCTTTCAAATCGTCCCCAAACGCGCACTGAAATGCGGGTTTGAAATCGTGCGATTTCAGCTGAACTTGCACAATTTCAAACCCGTCCTCAGTGTGAACGAGGACTAAAAACTGGAAGCTGATTGGTTTCTATGCACAGCTGCATCAGATTTTACACACTTCGGTTTTAGTAAATAACCCCCACTGTCTGGATTTTGATCTACTTACCGGAGCCAGATAAGTTCTGAGACATTGGGAATGACAGCTTCCATGTTTCTCTTGGCATACATTTTCTTTGGGCTTTCTGACTTTTGCAGAGCTGTAGATCTTGCTAGATAACATTCATATTTCACTTGCGGATTTCACTTGTTTTCTGAAAGTGCTCTTTAAGAATGTTCCAATACCACAAACCGTTCTTTAAAAAGTGTTCTTATCACCCTTGCGCCACATTACACATTATAACAGAGCACACCACAATACTGAAAGTTTATAAATGCTTGGCTGTTACACCTGATTTCAAAGGAACGGGAGTTTAGTAAACAAGGTACACAGCCAAATTGCAATGTTCTGCGGTGTTCGATGATGTGTGAAGTGTGTTATTGGCCTTTAGTAATAGGACACCTTAATCCTTCGGAAATTCATATCTCTATGTCAAATTTACCACTAGTACTACAGTATAATTGTATTCAATTTCCACTTCCTGCCTGCTAACTTGCAGGATGCCTATATATCATTTCACAGATCCTGAACTGTAAATTTGTTGAAAACTGTGCAGAGCTGAATAACTTGAAGCTTTCATAAAAGGAATATCAAATGCTTTCCTAAACGTATCCCTTAGCAATAATGATAATATTACAAAATCAATATTGTTACATTTGTTATTAGCTTGATCTTGTTTATTACACACATTCAAATGCTTTTGTTCTTATAACTATGTATCAATACAGTTATATTGCCCGTGTCATATGTTTGTCGTATCCTGGAAATGATGGATTCACATGCTGTTGTTGCAGTTTGTTGTGCCATCGCTGATCGATTCCCTTATGTTCATATATTCATCCACCTAGCTTGTCCCTATGTGCTAAATAGACAGGCAACATCTTGTTCTGGGTCACACAGGGGCTGATTTACTAAAACTGGAGCATGCAAAATATGGTGCAGCTGTGCATGGTAGCCAATCAGCTTCTAACTTCAGCTTTTTAAATTTAAGTGTTACTAAACCCACAACAGTAAAATCAGCCTGTATATGCAGTAAAGCATGCTTGTTGTACTCACTGTGGAACCCAAGGAATTAATCCTGCACATTGTGTAAAAAGGCTGTTTGATCCTGTCTTCTCTGATCATCCCCTTCTTCCACCAGTCCCCAATCCATCTCCTCATAGAACAGAGCCTTGGAGGTATGCTGTACATGCTCAGTGTCAGAGAAGGCATCTGAATCCACCTTGCCAGCATCGCCGTTTCCCTGTGCGCAAGTGTGGCGGAACTGCGCTCCGGCGCACACACGTTTGTGGCTCCACTGAAAGGCGCACGCACATGCACACTAGCGCTCGAATAATGTGACCTCCTTGCTGCCTATAAAAGCTGCCTCCTCTCTCAAGCAAATCCCTGGTTTGTCTTCAGCTTCCTGTGTACTCGTTCCTGTTTACTGATTTGCCTGTTGTGACCCGGATTGACCCTGACCTGCCTTGATCTTTTCCTGGACCTGACCTCTGGCTTTCTTAACAGACTCTGCTTGTTTCTCTGGTGCTAGACCCTCAGCCTGTGACTTGGATTGCCCTCAGTCTCCTGTGCCTTGACCCTCAGCCTGTGACCCGGATTACCTTCAGTCTCCTGTGACTTGACCCTCAGCCTCTGACACGGATTACCTTCAGTCTCTTGTGCCTAGACCCTCAGCTGGTTCTTGAACTTTGGGTGACGGTAATTCCGCGCTTAGGAGGACAAGGAAGGACTGCTGCCCCCCTAAAATGAAAATCACCTAGGTGAAATCCAATATACAAAAATTGCTATAAACAGGGGAATTGGCGCTGTCCGGCTATATGTGCATTAAATGATGATTCATACAAGTGCAAAAAAAAAAAGGAGACATACGTGTAGAATAAATAAATAAATAAAATAAAACTATAAATATGCATGTGACCAATGTGTTGCGGGGGCTATTAAAGTGCAAACAACACTCCCAGCAAGTGTTAATATAATAAAGTGCAACGTGCTCCTAAAATATATGTGTATGTGTCAATGTCTCAATATATACCAACTACCTATATATGTATATGAATGTGCCCAAAAGTAAAAAACAAGAACTCCGAAATAAATAGTTATGGCAATAAAACAGTTTTGGCAATAAGGAACAAACAGTTATGGCAGTAAAAAATCCCCAGCATGTGTGTATAAAAAGTCCAACAAAACAATTTGTGAAAGGTGAAGAAAAAATGTATGAAAAAACAAAAAATAAAAAAACAAAAAATCTGTAAAAAACAGTAGGTGTCCAAAATCAAGGTCCTAAAGTGTGTCCTTCTGGTGAAGAGAACTCGGTTTCAACATTGACTGGTGTTACCCCCATCCTTCACTGCACCCCCACTCGTGCTTACACTCACCGGACTGCCTAACCCCTGCAGGGGTAAAAGGCATATGTAGAAAATCCTGTGATGGCGAGTCCAGGAAGCGATCCTCCGTCCAGGGGTGTTTATCCTTCTCTCAGATTCTGAGTCTCCTGTCTGCCTCTGGATGGGCTGTCCTGGCTCCCTTGCAGAAGTACACAGCATAGCAAGGGAGCCAGGACAGCCCATACGTATGTCTCCTTTTTTTTTTTTTTTGCACTTGTATGAATCATCATTTAATGCACATATAGCCAATTCCCCTGTTTATAGCAATTTTGGTTCTTGAACTTTCCTCTGTTCCTCAGTACGTCGGCTCCCAGCCTACTCACGGACTCTCTCCTGGTGTTTGACCCCCGGCCTGCTCTGGACTCTGCTTTTCTTCAGCCTCTGTTGGGCACACGCTTACCTGCTCCTGCACGGCTGCTAAGCCCTACGCTGACCTTCATGCAAGCCCTGCCCAGCCTGCTGGTAGCTTGTGCCTCTTTGTGCCATTCACCCTTTGTACCATCTCCAGGAGTGTGCTTTGTCGCAAGAGTGAACCCATCTTTGCATCTCGGCCTTGGTAAGTACCCCATTCTGACACTCAGTTTGGTGTGTATTGCTAGGGAGTTTTTTTTTTTTTTCTTGGGATGGTATATGTGATCGGCGCAGGGCCAATCAGCACTGTCCAGTCAAAGATTCAGGGGTCCTGCAGCCTCATAGGATAGTCAGAGGAGAATGAAAACTCCTCCTACAAGCTTTAACAAGACACTCATAGAAGTGTTAAGACTGCTATATACTGCTGATGAGAAAAGGTATTTAGCAGTTTATGTTTACTAAACGTATTGTATTTCCATGTCCTGTGTACTGTGGGAGACAAGATTGAATGCAGGGTCCTGGGTTTAGTAACACTTTAACAGCTTTCCGCCCGCCCAACGTCATATGATGTCGTTGACTTTGAGCGGTGATATCTGAATGATGCCTGCAGCTACAGGCATTATTCAGATATCTTCTTTTAGAGCCAGCGATTCCCTGCGTCATAAGAACAATCATAGTGGTTGTTTAGCCGCTTAATTGTTCTTATAGGCGGTGGAAAGGGACATCCCCCCCCTTCCACCACCCTCCGGAGCTTCTCCCGGCTCGCCCCTGCCATCGGCGAACCGGAGAACGAACAAACCGACCGGAGGTGGATGTTGACCATAGAGATTTCTGGCGGGCCAGATGGTCCCCGAAGTGTCTATGATCGTTCGGAGGCCGGGCGCAATGTTATAACATCATGCCCGGCCTCTGCATTTGAAAAAATGCCACAGCCTCGGCTGGGAAGCCAGGATCTTTTTTCTTTTTTTATTTCAGGCTTCCCAGCCTAGAGGTGAGATCTGGGAACTTATTGACCCTAGATCTCACTGTAAAGAGGACCTGTCACGCACTATTCATATTACAAGTGATGTTTACAGTCCTTGTAATAGGAATAACAGTGATAAAATAAATAAATATATAAATAAATAAATGTAAAAACAAAGCATCAAACTAGAAAAATAAAAGTAAAATAAAAAAAAAAATTGTAATCGCCCGTAAGTCACGCACACATATGTAAACAACGTTCAAAGCACACATATGAGGTATCGCAAAAAAGAAGTCCTTTATTGATACAATAATAAAAAACTAATAACATAAAATCATTGGCCGTCACAGCCCAATTACAATCATCCCCTCCATATTCCACACTTGATTCAAGTGTTGTACATTACTTGCATATGTGGAAAGCACCCAATGCATTTCAAATAATTCTTTATCAGGGGCTGTAGTAAATTCCTATCTATAAATTATACATAATATCAGTAATTAAGCCTTTAATTCATAATAAAGTCTCCAAGATGTGACATAGAACCAACCCCCCCCCAAAGAACAGGGTGAAAGTGACACTTAATAGCCAAGCAACATTAAAAAGAGTCCCATCTTGTGTACCTGGACGACATTTGGACAGATGCATAGGTAACAGAATGCACACAAAGACCCAGGAGATCCGGACAACTGAATGGTAAAAGCATTGTGAAAGTTTGGTATTAAAAATTTAGTATTTAATTTAGTATTAAAAATGTAGTATCTGTGACAATGTCCAAACTAAAACCTCTGCCCAAACCTAGGTGGTTAAATATTTATCTATAGGTAGCCAATATGTCAGTGCGTGTAAATATAAAAATGTTGTTAAAAGCAGGGGTTCATAATGAATTTGTTATATACATTGTGCAGCACCCTGGTGTTTAGGCACGGATGCTAGTAAATTTGGTTTGCCAGGTAGATCCACTGATTCCTCTCTATTTCTGGAAAACAATGTACCCCATACCCATTCACATGGGGGGGGTGGAATCTGGGGCCCCCACGCCCCTTGGGCCAGGGTTGTGGGGACGAGGCCCTTGGTATGGATTTTGGGGGGATCCCACGCATTTTTAAAAAAAATTTTGGCATGGAGTTCCCCTTAAAATCCATACCAGACTCGAAGGGACTGGTATGGACTGGGGGGGAACACACGCCAATTTTTTCCTTCATTTTTATCTATATTGCCGGGAGCCAGCAATACATTACAGCCGCGAGCAATGTTCAATGACATTTTTTCCTTTGGAAATGTAATTTTGCTGCGGCACTGTAAAACACATCACGCAGATGTGCCACTTTCCAGGCAGACTAAGGGGACCCCCCAGGCACGATATTTAACCACTTCCGGACCGATTCATGCCAATATACACCAGCACTTTGAAGAGGGATATCTTTGTTATGGCAGCAGCTAGCTGCCATAATCCTGGTATCCTCTTCTTCAGTGAGCGGTCTATTTTCTGATAATAGTGGTCTCTTCGGCGCATTCGCCGCAAGATCACTTTTATCGACGGCAGGAGAGGGGCCCCCCTCCTGCTGCTCTCCGGTGCCCTCCACCACTTACCGGATACCGTCTCCAGCTGTCTCCATACCATTGCAGGGAGGAAGCGGCATCAAAACATCACTTCCGCACATAGCTCTTAAGGCAACATTTTTTTATTTTTTATGACATTTAGTTTTTTTTATTGCATTTTAGTGTAAATATGAGATATGAGGTCTTTTTGACCCCAGATCTCATATTTAAGAGGGCCTGTCATGCTTACATTCCTTGTAATAGGAATAAAAGTGACACTTTTTTTTGTTTTAAAGAACAGTGAAAAATAAAAAATGAAAGATAAAATAAAAAAGAAAAACAATTAAAAATATTGAATGCGCCCCCTCCCGCCAAGCTCGCATGCTGAAGCGAACATATGAAAACGGTTTTCAAACCACACATGTGAGGTATGGCCGCGATTGGTAGAGCAAGAGCAATAATTCTAGGCTTAAGCCTCCTCTGTAACTCAAAACAAGCAACCTGTAGAATTTTTTAAACGTCGCCTATGAAGGTTTTTTTTTTTTATTCAAACAAGTTTTTATTGGTACAAAAAACACAGTTTACAAGTGATGCATGGTACAGAAAAAGTCGGGTGTTGGTGATAGAATGAGTATCATAAAATGAGTTGTAGACATCCCATATGCAAAACAAGTGTGGTCAGGTACAAAATAAATGAACGAAAATAAAACAAAAAAGAAAAGTAAAAAGGAAAGTGGTAAGAGGAAGTGTACAGTGAAAACATTTTACCCATAGTACAAAATGGTACTTCTGGCCCCATGGGCTACTTTCTGTGTGTAATGGAAGAGAGGGGTGTGACTATACACGCTCAGGCATGTGCATATGGGGAGACATCAACCCAGGGTCTGTGGAACCTGAAGCCACCTATCCCAGATTTTCTCGTATTTTGCAGGGCAGCCCCTATGGGAATAGATTAGTTTTTTATATTTCAGGCTATTATTCACTTCTATCAGCCACATACTAAACTCAGGAGGAGTAGGCCTCATCCACTGTTTAGCTATGCTTTTTCTAGCAGAAAACAGTGTTTCAGTGAGAAATATTTTGGTGAACTTGTTAATAGCATCAGGCTCTGGGTATATACGCCTATGGAGGTTAAAAGTTTGTCACCATTCCACCATCGGGCGCAATTTTGAAGTGTGACATGTTGGGTATCAATTTACTTGGCATAAAATTATCTTTCACAATATAAAAACAATTGGGCTAACTTTACTGTTGTCTTATTTTTTAATTCAAAAGAGTGTATTTTCTCCAAAAAAAGTGCACTTGTAAGACCGCTGTGAAAATACGGTGTACCAGAAAGTATTGTAACAGCCGCCATTTTATTCTCTAGGGTGTTAGAAAAAAATGTATAATGTTTGGGGGTTCTAAGTAATTTTCTAGCAAGAAATTTTTTTTTTTAACTTGTAAACAACAAATCTCAGAAAGATGCTCGGTCCTTAAGTGGTTAAAGGAATATTTCATTTTTATTTTTTCACTTTAAGCATTATTAAAAGCACTGTTCCTGAAAAAACTGTAGTTTTAAAAACGTTTTTTTTGCATTGATAAATGTCCCCTGGGGCAGTACCCGGGTCCCCATACACTTTTTATGGCAATAACTTGCAAATAAGCATTTAAAATGAGCACTTTTGATTTTTCATGTTTGTGTCCCATAGACTTTAATAGGGTTCACATGTTCACACAAATCTTTTGCCTGTTTGCATGTTCTGGTGCGAACTGAACCAGGGGGTGTTCGGCCCATCCCTAGTCCTGAGATATAAATCGCTCAAGAACACCACAACAAAGCCATACGCCAGGTATACTTTTGAACTATAAGCTTTACCCAACTAAAAACAATGTCCAAGTGTAGTCCAGAGCCTCGACCGGCCTTACTGGTGTTGGTGAGAACAGCAATAGAGAAAAAAATGTCTCTCTACTATCGGAACTACATAATCAAAGTACATCTTATCCAGATAAAAAATTCAAGGAGCAGGTAGGAAGGTTTATTGTGTGTTTGATATAAAAAGATTTTCTCAGCTGGCTAATTTTTACCAGTCAATGTTGTTGAATAACTATAACCAGATGCAAACTTGCTAATATAATGTCACCTTGTTAAAGAATCAAGTGAATACTTACTTCTCCTGCTGCCCTTGCTACTGAAAGCCATTCTGTTGTGAAGAAATTCTTCTCTTATGTGTTTCCCAAAACTGACACTGATTGGTTTCTCCACTTGATGTCATATGGGAGACCAGGGCTGGCAGAAGGAACCACTAAGCTTTCAAAGAAAGATGTATTTTCACAACGTGTAAAGTGTTTTCTGGGCAGTACAGGAGGTAAGTATTTACTTTATAATGTGACATTATTTTAGCAAATTTAGTAAACACTAAACATCACGGATCTGATGGACAGATTACTAGGAGGGGCTGGGGAAGACCCGACTGTCATGGTGCACGTTGGCACCAATGACAAAGTAAGAGGAAGATGGAGTGTCCTAAGAAAACTATTTTAGGGATTTAGCAGCCAAATTGAGTAATAGGACCTCCAAAGTAGTATTCTGAGAAATACTACTGGTACCTTGAGCCACACCAGAAAGGCAGAGGGAGATTAGGGAAGTAAACAAGTGGCTGGGGAGCTGATGTAGAAAGGAGGGGTTTGGGTTCCTGGAGAACTGGGCCAACTTCTCAGTCGTTTAACAGCTCTTTAGTAGGGACGGGCTGCACCTAAATGGGGAAGATGCAGATCGGCTGGGAGTGAAGATGGCTGACAAGTTAGAGGGGCTTTTAAACTAGGCGACGGGGGAGGGCTAGGGTGCAGATATAGAGATAGCCAGCGTGGAAAAATTTCAGTGGGTAGTATTAGGGGCATTAGTGGTAGGTTGCCTAAAGCACCTAAACCGTGGTAAGTATAGTAACCAGTCCTATTTGCAACCTCAGAACACCCAAAAAGGAAATAGCATGAACCCAGACTAAACTACATGGCATGTTCACTAATGCCAGGAGTCTGGTGGACAAGATGGGAGAACTAGAGCTGCTGATGTATGAGGAGGATTTCGAATTTGTGGGAATTTCAGAGACTTGGTTCAATAGCTCTCATGATTGGCTAGCAACCTTTCAAGGGTATACCCTATATTGCAGAGATAGGGAGGGTGAAAAAGATGGAGGGACGACATCACTAATGAAGCATTGGAGGAGGAGGAATCCTTATGGGTAGAACTACAAAGTGAGGAAACCAAGGGAAAAGTAATACGGGGAGTATGCTATAGGCCCCCAAACCAGATTGAGGAGGGGGAGGTGGACCTCCTATTACAGTTTGGAATGGTGGCAAGGATGGGAAGTGTCATTATAATGTGGGATTTTAATTATCCAGACATAGAATGGGCAGAAAGAACATTGCATTTGTCTAAGGTTCGCCATTTCCTAAATGTCTTACAGGACAAGTTGATGGGTCAGATGGTAAATGCACCAACAAGAAACAGTGGGTTACTAGACCTACTGATCACTAACAATATAGACCTGATCACAGGTGTGGAAATACGAGGCAACCTAGGAAACAGCGACCACAGGCCAATTAGTTTCAGTATAAATCACACAAATAGGAAACATAAGTGGAATACAAATACACTGGATTTCAAAAGAGCAAACTTTGATAAACTATGCTCCTTGTTAGAAGATATTAAATGGGATAAAATCCTAGGAACAAAGAACACGGCGGAGAAATGGGTGTACTTTAAGAACATATTAAATAAGAGTACTGGCCAGTGCATCCCAATGGGTAATCAATTTAAAAGAGCTAATAAAAATCCTTGGTGTCTTAACTCCAACGTAAAAATGCATATAAAAGCAAAGGAGAAAAATACAACACTGAGGGGTCAACATCAGCATTCCAACTGCACAAAGAATGCAAAAAGAAATGTAAGGGTGCAATCTGGTCAGCTAAGATAGAACACGAAAGGCACATAATCACACACATAGGTTGGATTTGATGGACTTGTGTCTTTTTTCAACCTCTCCTACTATGTAACTATGTAACATAGCGGAGGAGAGTAGAAAAAAATCCCAAGAAATTCTTTAAGTACATAAATAAAAGTGGGAGGACAGATCATAATTTATTCTTCTCCTCAGTCTTCACGAGGGAAACGGGGGGGCTTCGGTAACCAAAACTGCAAGGTTTATCCTCATGACACATCACAGGAAGCACCCTCATGGCTAACAGAGGATCGAATTAGGAATAGACTTGAAAAACTTAACATAAATAAGTCATCGGGACCAGATGGCTTGCACCCGAGGGTCCTTAAGGAATTGCCAGACCATTGTTCTTTATTTTTACGAATAGTCTACTGACTGGTATGGTACCAACTGATTGGTGAAAACCCAATGAAGCTCCAATATTTAAAAAAGGACCAAGATATATCCCTGGGAACTACAGACCAGTTAGCCTAACATCAATAGTATGCAAGCTCTAGGAGGGGATGATAAGGGACTATATACAAGATTTCAGCAATGAAAACGGTATCATTAGCAGTAATCAGCATGGATTCTTGAAAAATTGTTCTTGCCAAACCAATCTATTAACCTTCTGAGGAGGTGAGCTGCCATCTAGATAAATAAAGGCCCGTAGATGTGGTGTTTCTGGATTTTGCAAAGGCATTCAATACAGTTCCCCATAAACATTTACTGTACAAACTAAGGTCTGTTGGCATGGACCAATGGGTTAGCACTTGGATTTAAAACTGGCTACAGGGGCGAGTTCAGAGGGTAGTGATAAATGGGGAGTACTCAGGTTTGGTGTGGAAAGTGGGGTCCCCCAGGGTTCTGTCCTTGGACCAATCCTATTTTATTTATTCATAAATGACTGCCTCTTCATTACAGAAAGCTGGCTAACACCTGACTGCAACACCATCCTAACTGAATTGGTGCCCGAGAACTACAGTATCCTAACTGAGCATAGAATAGGAAAAAAAGGAGGAGGCCTAGCAGTGATTTTCAAATCGCACCTTGGGTTTACCAAACCAACTTTACAGAACTCAGTGCCTTTCATGGAAACTCTCTCACTGCATCTTCAAACAACACCTCAAGACACCATTCACATACTACTATGCTACAGACCACCAGGACCAAAGACCAATCTCCTCACTCCACTCACTGAATTCTTCTCAATACACACCCTGAAAACCAAAAACCTGCTGGTACTTGGGGATTTTAACCTCTGGGCAAACTCTACCCAAGACTTTATCGCAACTGCCTGCGGCAACCAAATGGAAGAACTAGGCCTTCAACAGCTGATAAATGCTCCCACACACGGTTCAGGACACACTCTAGACCTCATCTTCAAACAGAATATGGACATCAACATACTTGACAACACTCCACTACCGTGGACGGACCACCAAATTTAAAATCAGCATCAACACCACCCCCCAAAAACAGAAACGGGCAACAACAACAAACTGGAATAGATCCCAGAATAAACTACATTCCGAACTCTTCAAAACCACATTATCAAACAAAATACTTCTGCTAAACTCAAACCTCTTAACGGAACAAACACTCAACTCCCTAAACAAAGTATTACTACAAACAGCAGACTCAGTGGCGCCAAAACGCAGAACACCTATCCACAATAAAAACTCGAGATGGTTTAATGCCACGCTCACCCTACTCAAGCAAGAACGTAGAAAAGCTGAAAGAGCATGGAGAAGAAATCCCACCAAGGAAAACCGTACCAACTACAAAGAACTTACTGTGAAATACCACAAGGCAATCTTCAAAGCCAAAAAAGAACATTTCTCGGACACCATCTCAACTGCCCTAAACCGTCCACGGGAACTTTTCAAATTAGTCACTCAGTCAATGAACCCGACCTGCTTAGAGCCACCCGGAAACAATACTCAAGAATTCTGCAATGAATTATTAGATTACTTCATCGACAAAATCGACAACATCCGGAAATCAATTCATCAGAAAAGAACAACCAACCTCACTCAACCAAAGCAAAAAGAGGATATCAACATGAACATCACACAACCACCGAATTTTTCTTTGTCCCCAATCACCACTGACATGACTATAAACATCATCAGAAGCCTTCGAGACAGCACATCACCAAACGACATAATTCCCACAAAACACCTGAAAGAATGTTCCGACATCTTGGCCCCTACTCTTACACACCTCATAAATCAATCATTCAAAGAAGGGACTGTACCAACCTCCCTCAAGCAAGGCATCGTCAAATCCCCACTGAAGAAACCCAATCTCGACCCTAAGGACCCTAACTGCCGCAGACCGATAACAAGCCTCAACACCATCTCCAAGATTATGGAGAAAGCAGTAGTACTGCAGCTACAACGCCACCTGGACACACACCAACTCCTGGACCCTCTGCAATCAGGCTTCCGCCCGGGCCATGGCACAGATACGCCTCAAAATATGGGATGACGCCCTTGAAGCAGCAGATGACGGAGAATCAAGTCTCCTGGTACTGTTAGACCTCAGTGCAGCATTTGATACAGTGGACCACAATACTTTACTTGTCCGCCTCTCAGAAGTGGCAGGAGCTACAGGTCCTGCTCTAAAATGGCTTGCATCCTTCCTAGAGAATCGCTCTCAGATAGTGAAACTAGGAACATTCACCTCAGAAACCCGGGCAATCTCCTGCGGAGTTCCTCAGGGCTCACCCCTGTCACCAGTGCTATTTAACATCTACATCCGCCCACTTCTCAATATCATCAGGAAAACGGACCTCTGCTTCCACTCATACGCTGATGACACCCAACTCTATTTTCGCATCACCGGACAAAAAAACCATCATCGACAATTAAAGGAATGCCTCACTTTAATAGATGACTGGATGACCATCAGCTCCCTCAAACTTAAAGGGGTTGTAAAGATGTTTTTTTTTTTTTTTTTAAATAACAAACATGTTATACTTACCTTCACTGTGCAGCTCGTTCTGCACAGAGTGGCCCCGAACCTGGTCTTCTGGGGTCCCTCGGCGGCTGTTTCAGCTCCTCCCCGCAAGCATTTACCACCTTCATGCGAGCTCCCTCGCACGGTGGTGAGTGCTTGCGGGCGCGCTCCCGTGATACAGCCGGCGGCTATAGCCGCTCGCTGTATCACTCGGCCCCGCCCCCCGGCGCGCCGCGTCATCGGATGTGATTGACAGCAGCGCGAGCCAATGACTGCGCTGCTTTCAATCCATCCACTGCAGCCAATCAGCGACCAGGCTGAGCTGCAATGAAGCTGACGAGGACGAGGAGCGAAGATTCGAGGCGTCAGGTAAGTAAAACGGGGGGGCTGGGGGCGGCGGTACTGTCAAAAGTTTTTTCACCTTAATGCATAGAATGCATTAAGGTGAAAAATTTTTTACCTTTACAACCCCTTTAACGGTTCAAAAACAGAACTTCTTCTCCTACACGCCAACAAAAATTCCAAAAATAAGACCCCGTGGACACCTCCCACCATCCTCGGACAGACCATCGCTCCAAGCATCAAAGCCAAGAGTCTCGGAGTCTTCTTTGACTCAGGAATGACAATGGATGCACAAATAGGATCAGTGGTGAGCGGATCCCACCATCTCCTCCGTCTCCTACGTAGACTCATCCCCTTCATCCCAGAAGAGGACAAAGCGGCAGTTGTGGGAACAATCATCAATTCCCGACTCGACTACGCAAATTCGCTCTACGTAGGACTACCCCAATATCAGCTTGCGCGCTTACAACTCATTCAAAACACGGTGGCAAGACTGTTAACAGGAAAAAAACCCTGGGAATCTATTTCACCATCCCTAAAGTGCCTACACTGGCTAACCGTAAAGAATCGGATCAAATTCAAGACCCTCTGCCTCACCCACAAATGCATACAAGGAAACGCTCCACTATATCTCCAGGAGCAAATAAAACACTACACACCTAATCACAGCCTTCCATCAGCTAATCAAAACCTCCTCATCATTCCCAAATACCGCTACAAAGCAAAGGGAGAACGAAGATTCGCAGTCCAAGGACCTCGACTATGGAACGCTCTTCCGGCCCACATCCGCATGGAAGAAAACCATCAGGCCTTCAGGAAAAAACTAAAGACCTTCCTTTTCTAAGAAGCTGGCAACAGAGAACGCATTCTAGCGCCTTGAGGCGATTCAGTTCGCATTTGCAACGCTCTACAAATCCTTCATTCCTTCATTCATTTATTCATAAATGATCTGGAGGATGGGATAAACAGCTCAATCTCAGTATTTGCAGATGATACTAAGTTAAGCAGGGCAATAGCTTCTCCATAGATAAAATAATCATTCTCTCACTCTACAAGACTCTGGTCTGGCAGCACTTGGAGTATGCTGTCCAGTACTTGGCACCAGACCTCAGGAAGAATGTGCTGGAACTGGAAAGAGTCCAGAGAAGGGCAACAAAGTTAATAAAAGGACTGGTTGATCTTAGTTATGAGGAAAGATTACAAGCACTGAACTTAGTTTCTCTAGAGAAGAGACGCTTGGTAGGGGATATGATTTCAATGTACAAATACCGTACTGGTGACCCCACAATAGGGATACAACTTTCCCGCGAGAGGAAATTTAAAAAAGACATGCGGCCATTCACTAAAACTAGAAGAAAAGTGGTTTAATCTTAAACTGCGTAGAGAGTTCATTACTGTTACTGTAGACACGGTCGGACTTTCCGACGGAATATGTGCAATCGGAGCTTGTTGTGGGAAATTCCGACTGTGTGTGGGCTCCATCGGTCTTTTTTCCAGCGGAATTTCCGACACACAAAGTTTGAGAGCAGGCTATAAAATTTTCCAACAACAAAATCCGTTTGCGTAAATTCCGACTGTGTGTGGACAATTCCGACGCACAAAGTGCCACACATGCTCAGAATAAATTAAGAGATGAAAGCTATTGGCTACTGCCCCGTTTATAGTCCCAACGTACGCGTTTTACGTCACCGTGTTCAGAACGATCGGATTTTCCGACAACTTTGTGAGACCGTGTGTATGCAAGACAAGTTTGAGCCAACATCCGTCGGAAAAAATCCATGGATTTTGTTGTCGGAATGTCCGATCAATGTCGATCATGTGTACAGGGCATAAGAGTGGTAAGGATGTGGAATCCTCTTCTACAAGCAGTGGTTTCAGCAGGGGGCATAGATAATTTCAAAAAACTAATAGGCACCTAAATGACCAAAACATACAGGGATATACAATGTAATATTGACAATAAAAGCACAAACAGGTTGGACTTGATGGACTTGTGTCTTTTTTCAACTTTACCAACTATGTAAAGGGACAGAGTCACATTAAAGCACAAGAGATGCTTTCTGAATTCTATTCCTGTTTTAGAGGCTTTTGAACTATTAGATGTCGCCCTTAGAGTTTCTGATTTAGGCACCCTTCTTTCTTCCTTATACAAGTTTTCTTTATATGACGCATATTTTTAGATTTATGTGACTAACATTAAAGTGTACTTTGTTTAAGCTTTGGATAAAGTGGAGAGGAATGGACCCTCTATCATGTATTACCCACTGGGGAGATTCAACCTTTCTATTTCTCCTGGTGATTATCACTGGGAAAGATTTACTAAAACCGGTGTACACAGAATCTGGTGCAGCTGTGCATAGTAACCATTTAGTAAATTTCCCCCATTGAGACAAAGAGTAAGGGAAAATCACATTTTTAAAGTTGTCACCAGGGATAGGAATTCTCATTACTTTATAGGAGACTCTCTCTTTTCTAGTTTTGCCTCCAGGACAGGAAGTGAAGGGAAATGTCCCCAGAATTACACAGACAACAAAAAATAAACAGATAGGGGTTTAACAATGCAAATAGTAAAAAAGAAATCTGCGCTAGAGGTATAGAGAAGGCAGATAGCAATAGGTCTACATACAAAACCCAACTAAAACATAAACAGTCATGTGCAGCATCTCTATACAAACATATATATATGTATATGAATCACATGTAAAGCAATAAGGTCCTATTAACTGTGATGATAAATGGAATCAATAATAGTCCCAGAACGTCACACTGTGCATACAAGCTGTATGGAAAGAGGGTGCTCACCACATAGAGCCAAACCGGAGGATATCATATAGTGTAGTAATTTATTAAAATGTAAAGGATCCACATAAACCCACATACATTCAAACTAATACCATAGCATATAAAAATTCCAATCCCTGGAAATGGAGGCGTGGCGTCAGTGCATAATTCAGCCTTAATGCATTTCGTTCAATGGCACGTCCTCAGAGGGTTTAAACCCTTCCCTACTCTGTTACCTTTTTTTTGTAAAAAAGAACAAGTTTACTTGTAAGTAATGCATATAGAAACATGGCACATTACAATCAAGAAAAAGAGAACATAAGGGTGCATATTTGGTACAAAACAGTGTAACTGTATGGTACAAAGTTCTCAAGTGTAAAACTTTGATGTAAATAAAGATGTAGTATTAGGATCTCAAACCTTGCAATCCCTAGGGGTACACAAGTGTTTCACAAATCTGGTTTCTATGAAATAGGCTCAATGTGAGATATCCCCAGTTCCCTCGGGAGTCCATGGACATGGAATCACTCATCACAAGTTTCAGATTGCTCCAACCATCTGTCCCAGACTTTGTTGTATTTTGAGGGACAGCCCCTATGGAGGTAGATAAATTTCTTATATGGCAGTGTGGAATTTATCTCTGAGACCCAGACCTGAAAAGTAGGGGGAACAACCTGCATTAGTGATGCGCCACAAGCTTCTGAGCGCTTGTCCACATTAAATGAAAACAAGTACAAGGTTTACCAGAGCATCAGGGACACAACAGGCTTTGGTTTAAGTGGTATTTAGAAATTATTATTTGAGTTAAATAAGCTCTATGTATAATATACAGTTGCGTCAAGCGGTCAGAGAGTCTAGGTGAGACTAGTTTCATGCCTTTCAGTACTTCATCCCACTCTTGATTCCTCTAGAGACCCAACATTTCCTATCATCATTTCCTATCATCATGGCCCTATCATCTATTTGATTGATGGTGGGGGAACGCAGAGCATAATATAGTGCTGATATTAGTTTGGTGGGTTCTGAGCTGGTAATAATATCTATCAGGGGCAAAGTTTGCAGGGTGGGGATAGTCTCTGAAAGTTGTGCCTGTAGTGCGTGGCGCAGCTGCAGGTATCTAAATAGCATATAGGTAGGGAGCTCAAATTATATCATGCCCTTAGAAGCCCATAGGTCACTATCCGGAATAGAGAAGAGTTTTTGTAATTGGGGATTATGCCACAAGGGGATTACTCTGTTACCTTTACATACACTATAATTTATTCTCTTAAATGCATTTTGTTGCCTTATTGGTATACATTACATTTTCTTTATGATATGTTTATATTCCTATTCTACACAGTAAAGTATTGTACTATTCATGTGTATTTTGTATTGTTCTATTGGTGCGTAGTTGCTAATTTTGCCTGCTTCATTGTATTCTTTTAATTTACTGTTTTTCTGTCAATTATTTCTAAATATTTCTAAATCATATATAAAAATTTCAAAGCAAACAAAAAACAAAATATAACTGAATAATTAAAAAAATAGATAAACAACTGAGGGAACAACTTTAAAAATATATCACTGTTCATGGCCATTTTCTTGATTACTGAAATGACCAGAAAGACAGTTAAAATAGGACTACAAATCTACATGGTCACAATATTGTGTTGCTCTTTCTTTGAAACTGTCATCCTCTTATTTCTATAAAGAGACCAGTTATCCTGTAATATAATAAAAGAAATACAGTTACAGCATGACTAAGTATATAATGTAGTTACAATAGTTAAAATAATATACTATTATAAATATAGCTTACCTTAAAATCGTTGCATGAAAAATACAGGAAAATGTGAGTAGATTGATGTTAATACTTATAAACGCCTGGCTAAGTTACAGCCTCAATGTGTGTAGATCACTAATTTAATCAGAAGACTTAAACACGAGCAAGAAAATCCAGACTTATTTCTCATTCCAGAGATTGTGGTTAAGGCCACTGACCACCATTTAATAGCTGGGTTCACATGACTGGCAAAAAAAGCCACTAAAGATTACGTGTTACATTGGTCCCCTGGGTAAGCTGTCTGCAAGAAGAGCAGAATCTCACACCAGGCAGAGCACTGTTACAACACCATAAGAACTGACTGATGTTCTGCATCCATCTATTCTTAAATAGAATATTTGCATATTTTTTACAATTTAACAACTTGGCTGATATCTGTCATTAAAGTGTTAGCTGTTGGAACTGAATGTGTTGAAGGACATGGTTTTGCCAGCAGCAGTGCATATTAGTGAGATAGCAGAAAAGATTAAAAATATACAAATACATAGCATTACATAACAACTGCTCTGGGATAGTGAACACTAAAGGAATACAAAAATGTGTAAATAGTAGTCAGCTGTGCTGACAAAAACACCTGATAATAACTGTATATGTAGCTTCAAACAGTAGTAATTACCATGAACCCCCTAAATAAATAATACTGTGTATACATGAAATGAAACCCGACTAAGAAAATGCAGGAACTGCCATTGCTGATCTCCTTCTGAAAATATTAGTCACCCGCAAGTCATTGTGAACCTCCAACTTCAGTATTTTTACTGTGCCAGGCTAAAGTCAGGGGTCAGCATTATAGCAAAGAGGCAACTATTTTTTCAGAAGTAAATGCCATTGTCTAAAGTGTTACTAAACCCACAACAGTAAAATCAGTCTGTATATGCAGTAAAACATTCTTGTTATACTCACTGTGGAACCTAAGGGGTTAATCTTCCACATTGTGTAAAAAGGTTGTTTATCCTGTTTTCTCTGATCCTCCCCTTCTTATGCCCCGTACACACGGTCGGACTTTGTTCGGACATTCCGACAACAAAGTCCTAGGATTTTTTCTGACGGATGTTGGCTCAAACTTGTCTTGCATACACACGGTCACACAAAGTTGTCGGAAAATCCGATCGTTCTAAACGCGGTGACGTAAAACACGTACGTCGGGACTATAAACGGGGCAGTGGCCAATAGCTTTCATCTCTTTATTTATTCTGAGCATGCGTGGCACTTTGTCCGTCGGATTTGTGTACACACTGTCACCTTACCATCTCTTGATCAGACAGAGCCTTTGGAGTCACTCTGCAAATGCTCAGTTTTCTGTGTATTACTAGAGAGTTTTTTTTTTTCTTAGGAGAGTGCATGTGATCAGCACAGGGCCAATTAGCACTGTCCAAACAGAGAGTCAGGGGTTATGCAGCCTCATAGGACAGTCAGAGCAGAATGAAAACTCCTCCTACAAGCTTTAACCAGACACTGACAGAAGTCTCAAGACTGCTATATACTGCTGATGAGAAAAGGTATTTAGGAGTTTATTTTTACTAAAATAATTGCAATTCCATGTTTTGTGTACTGTGGGAGACCAGATATAATGAATGCAGGGTCCTGGGTTTTAGTAGCACTTAAAGGGAGTTCTTCTTTAGGTTCATACCTTACCCTCCTGTAAATAAAGATATATGTCTATGTGTCTGTTCATGTCCATTTAAAGTGGATCTCAAGTCTCTTGTCAGTTCTTGCACTGTCTGTTAAATAAACAGTTGAAAGCATTTTGTTATATCTGTTCTATTAGTAAAACAAACAAAAAAAAGCTGTAACTTTGCCTCTGCGGACTTTTATCTGTATGCATTTTGCCCAGATCTCTCTGTGGAATACAAAATATGTTTCCCCTATCTCATGGAGAAGTCTACCCTAGTGCGGCAGTGATGCTTCTCCATAGTTATAGTACAATAGGTGTGCATTATCACTCTCAAACAAAAAGGAGTTGATTTACTAAAACTGGATAGTGAAAGATACAGTGCAGTACTGCATAGAAACTAACCAGCTTCACACCACAGAAGCTCATTCCAGATACGTTCCTAATGCTTTTCTGCATGGGCGTTTTCAACATGTTTTTGATGCATTCCAGTGCCTTTTTTATGCGTTTTGGCACATTTAAGTACATCTCTACATTTTTTTCTGGAACTGAAATGCGCTGTGACTGACCGCACTGGTGTAAAGTATGCCACTGGAACCCGTATAACCTGCTGTGCATGCATTTTTGATTAAAAAAAAAAATGCACTGGACTGCATCTGGTGTAAACCAGCCCTCCAAGTTTTTTGTCAAAGCTTAACTGAACAAGCTGAAGTTAGAAGCTGATTGGCTATCATGCACAGCTGCACCAGATTTTGCACTTGCCAGTTTTAGTAAATCAACCCCAAAGTAGGTTACTAACAAAAATGAACACAGCCACCACATCTAAGGACTAGTAACCTGCAATATATTAAAATGTGGTTCTTGGATTTAGAAACATTTAACCGACCAGCCGCCATCATCATACTGCGGGAGGTCGGCTTTATTGCACAGTGGGCGCGTGCACAGCGCCGGAGCCGATGCGTGTGGCTGGCAGCTGCAATGTCCGCCGGCCACCTGCGATCTCTCCACAGAGAGCCAGAACGGGGATCTGTCAATGTAAACAAACATTTATTATTATTATTATTATTTAAACAAACAGCTCCCCGTTCTGTCAGGGGAGTAGAGAGAGATAGTCTGTTCCTAGGAATTAGGAACAGCGATCTTGCTGTACTACCTGTCAGTACACTCCCCCACAGTTATACACACTTCCCAGGGAACACATTTATCCCCTTGATTGCCCCTAGTGTTAACCCCTTCCCTGCCAGTGTCATATATAAATAATAATAATAAAAATGCCATAAATCGTTCCCCTATTTTGTAGACGCTATAACTTTTGTGCAAACCAATCAATATACGCTTATTGCGATTTTTTTTTAACAAAAATATGAAGAAGAATACATATTGGCCTAAACCGATAAAGACTTTTTTTTACCCTTTTTGGGATATTTAGGGGATAAATCCCTCCGGGGCTGAAGTGGTTAAAGTGACGTTTCTATACTCCATTAACTTATGAAGGTGTTCCACAAATGTGTAATCATTTAGTCACTCTCCAGGATTTGCCTTAAAGTGGATGTAAACCCTCACATATCCTCTCTGAAATGAACAGCCTCAGATGATACACAGGGATGAAACAAATCTCCCTACATAAGTTTTACATGTATATCTGCTGTCTTCATCTTGCTATATTCTTTAGAATTCCTACAACGGGTTAGAATTTTTACTTCCTCATTCAGCACAGGGAGTGGAGTCTTGGCTTACACTGGGAGATAGCTTATTGGAGGAAAGGCACCCCCCCCCACACACACACACATAGGTAGAAGAACAAAGATACTTTCAGAGCTGTGCTGTGACAAGACAAGCTCTCTGCTAATCTATTTATAGCAACCACCCCCCTGACACAAACTTCAGGCTGCTTTTATCTATCATCTCAGAGAACTTGTCAGAAGTTATGCTGATAACAGAGCAACGAAAGAACGAAATAGCAGAAACACACAGGACTTAGTGCTTTGGAGAGAGATAAGAAAACACTACAGATATATGTGCATAGGTCAAATTTTATAAATTGGGTTTACATAAACTTTAAGGGGAGATATCTAGAGCCTGAAGCAGGTGTTGTGTTGGTAAAAGAACCTATAGTATTTACTTTAGTGGGTTACCTGTTAGCACAGGGATTGCAAAATGACTGAAAGCCTTCTTTCCTCTATTCTCAATCTCAACTGCAGTTCCTCAAGTGATACAGAATACCAATTGCTTTTATAATGACTATATATGTTTTCAAACATATATGTTTTCAAACAAATCTTCTGCCACCAGCACACAGTAAATCATCATAATGCCATAACCCAAAATGCAGCCCTACTGTGAATGCCAATAAATATACTGTACCAATTACCTGCATGCTGGAAATTAATTACAATGACTTCATAAATACATATCACAATAAAATTATCAAAATATAAAATCACCACAAAAAGGAAATAATTAGTAAACCAATATAACTTCAATGTTGATAAAAACTTGATTGTGATAATTATATTAACCCCTTCCCGCCGAGTGTATGCAGATGTGCGGCCTCGGCTCCGGGGGTTATACCGGGATGATGCCCGCAGCAGCTGTTTTTTAGAGCGGGCGATTGGCTTTCCAGAGATAACAACCGATGCGGCTAAAAGCTGCTCGATTGTTATCCTGGAATAGCAGGAGAGGACGTCCCCCCTCCCGCCGCCTCCCGTCGCTCTAAACGGGCCTCCCGTCCCACCGGGAGACCCGATCCATGATTCGCCACTTCCAGTGTCTAGGGACAGACTGGCACGAAGCCGGAAACGGCTTTGTTCCAGTCTCCTGATTGTAAACACGGAAGCGACGTCACAACGTCACTTCCTGTTTACTCGGCTGCCAATGGCGCCGGTTTTAAAAAAATATACAGTATTCAGAATCGCCAAAAACAGCGATCTGAATACTTTGAAGTGCAAAGGAGGGATTGGAGGTCTTTTAGACCCCCGATCCCTCCATAAAGAGTACCTGTCACCACCTATTACTGTCACAAGGGATGTTTACATCCCTTGTGACAGCAATAAAAGTGATCAAATTTTTTTTTTTAAACACAATTTAATAATATAAAAATAAATAAAGTAAATAAGAAAAACAATTTTTTAAAGCGCCCCCATCCCCGTGAGCTCGCGCAGAAAAGAAAACGCATACGGAAGTCGTGCCCGCATATGTAAACGGTGTTCAAATCACACATGTGAGGTATCATCGCGATCGTCAGAGCGAGAGCACTAATTCTAGCACTAGACCTCCTCTGTAACTCTAACCTGATAACCGTAAAGAAAAATTTAAAGCATGGACCTATGGAGATTTTTAGGTACCGTAGTTTGTCGCCATTCCACGAGTGCGTGCAATTATAAAGCGTGACATGTTTGGTATCTATTTACTTGACGTAACATCATCTTTCACATTATACAAAAAAATTGGCTAACTTTACTGTTTCGTTTTTTTAAAATCCATGAAAGTGTCCCTTTCCCAAAAAGTTGCGTTTAAAACACCGCTGCACAAATACAGTGTGACATAAAATATAACAATCTCCATTTTATTCTCTAGATTCTCTGCTAAAAAATATGTATATAATGTTTGGGGGCTCTAAGTAATTATCTAGCAAAAGATAGGGATTTTAACTTATAAACACCAAATGTCAGAAATAGGCTTAGTCATGAAAGGGATAAATAATTGAAACTCCAATCCCAGTGCTGTAACATTCATATGCTTCGCTCTCTGAATTTACAAACTGCTCACTTCTGTATTTAACCCAATAAAATTCTATAGGTCAAATGTACGCTTTCCCCTTTAGGGGTCTCAGACACCACTATAGGGTCTCAGGATCCTTCTTTTCTTCTCCTGCTGATGTATACTTTAGGCGCTCTTCCCTTTTAAATGGTTAAAGGCTCCAGACTGGTACAACGTGATGACATCACTGCCCCCCCAAAAAAAAACAACTGTCCCTGACTCTAAGCCTAGAGTCAGGGACAGTTGTTTTTGGGCCATAGCAGTCACGCTGTCCACGATTGCTATTATTAGACTCAAAGTACACTTGTCATGAGTGAAATATTACCTATGCTATTACATCTCTAGTGTGTGCTAGAGTTAGTGTAGGTTTTGCTAGTGTAGGTAAAATTTAATTGGCTCAGGACTAAGCCTGAGCTGTTGAATCTGGGTCAGGGTTTAGTGAGTCAGGACTGGATGACTCAACCTAACAGCTCCTCTGGTGCCTCCCCCTTTTTCTGGAACATTGTAGAATGTTCTAAAGCTAGTGTGTGGAGGGTAGGAGGAGCTGTCTTGAATATTTATGGAGCCTCAGCCAGCCCCTGGGGAAAGGGGGTTGAGACCACTCCATAAATAGACATGGGCCATGTCAGAGAGGGCAGTCAGGGGGAAGATGGAGATACAGCACTGAGGAGGCTGTCGGTGGCCCTCAGGGGTGCCCCCTAGTCTGGGGGGGTGACCTTGGGCCAGAGCTCAGGTGCTGGAAGGATCCTGCCACAGCACACGGGAGGAAGCCGATCTTGGAGGCATGGGAGCAAGAAAGAGGGCAGCGTGAGTAGATCAGTACTGCTGGGGACTATCAAGGGGGAAGACGGTGGGCTTAAGTTTTTATACTCCCCTGGGAGATCTCCTGAGAGTCAGCCGGGTGGGCTGGTGAGAGACAGTCTGGAGGGCAGCGTGAGTAGATCAGTACTGCTGGGGACTAACAAGGGGGAAGACGGTGGGCTTAAGTTTTTATACTCCCCTGGGAGATCTCCTGAGAGTCAGCCGGGTGGGCTGGTGAGAGACAGTCTGGAGGGCAGCGTGAGTAGATCAGTACTGCTGGGGACTAACAAGGGGGAAGACGGTGGGCTTAAGTTTTTATACTCCCCTGGGAGATCTCCTGAGAGTCAGCCGGGTGGGCTGGTGAGAGACAGTCTGGAGGGCTAGTGTGGAGAAGTTAGCCTGGAGAGCTAGTGAAAGGCACAGCTGCAGCCAGGTGGGTTGGCAGTGCCTGAAGAGGTGGTGCTGGGATCAGTAGCCACAGAGGAGAAGTGCAGGCTGTTCACTGTAATTTTTGCTACACTACAAGGGACTAAGAGTTTCTGTCTGTAAAGAGCCATTACTAAAAAATCTGACTGAGAGCATGTCAGATCAACTAACAAGGAGACTGTACGTAGACTGTATATAGGAAGATGTCCCTGAAGTTGTTTCCAGAGTTCTGTAGCTGAAGTCAAGTGGGCATCCTATAACCTCCCATCCTCATCCAAGTTGTTAACCCTCGATAAATAACAAATCAAAGTAATAGACTGTTCTGACTCTGGAGTGCCTGTGAAAATTCAGTGTGCCTGCCTGTCAGGAAAGGGTTCCCCTGCTGGTGGCGCAGTCAGATTTTTAGACCGCAGTACTGGTGTCCACCAGCGTGCGTCTCCCGACAGTCTGGAGCCGACATCATCTCCTGCAGTCAGGCGTCACCTGAGGTGTGTATATATACCCGGCAGATGCTCACACATTTGCCTTGGTATTTTCCTTGAGCCTTGACCTGTATTGCTGAATCTGTACCTGTACCTTTTGTCCTGTGTTCCTGAACCCTGCATCCATCCCTGGACCCCTGTCTTGCAGACTTATCCCTTCCTCCTGTTGTCCTCTCCCTGTCCCGTCCTGCTCCCTGTTCTATCTGATTGATCTCTTGTGTATGACCCTGGCTTGATTACGTTTATGGTTTTATCTTACTCCTGTATTCACGTTTGGTTTAGAGAGTTATTATTGTGTGTCACCGTGGTTGTTTGCTGGTTTGCTTTATTGTTTATGACTTATCCTTAATAAATCTTACTATTATTACTTTACTTGCATTTTGGTCTTCCCTATTGCAGTCCACACATTTCTGGTCGCACTGGTTTATGGACCTTGCTGTGCAGGAGTGGGGGATCCAGTTCATCTGCGGCTCCTTAGGGGGTGTGCTACACTCTAAATGCTAGTTGCTGTTGGAAAAGCAACAGTAATCTGCTTACATACTGTGACTGTGTACATGCATTATACCTTTCTATCCAGCAAGTGGCACTGCAGTATTATAATGTGTTATTCTATGGTAAAGTAATAACAGGATGTTCTGTCTATGTTAAGTGCATGTATATTCCTGTTATTTTCCTCCATGAAAGTAAAGTATTCTGTGCATACAACAAGCTTCCAAGTGCATGACTCAATAATCTGCTAATAGGTTATGGGTCCCAGGCACCCAGGCATTGGAGAGGATACCCCAGGCACAGCCAGCATCCAGGCACGGGAAAAAATTCCACAGTGAGTCTATATGAGGACTATAGGAGATCCTCGGTTGATGGTTTTTCCGTTGCCTAGGTCACCATCCGATGTCCACAAGACTAGGTCAATGACTCTGACATCATTGATCAATTGCCGAATGATGGTCCGACTTTCCCCTCTGTGATGCTGTTGGTCACCTTAGGTTAATACTATGTAAATTGATGAGCACTTATATTGATTGTATTATATCACAAATGTATTTCGTGGCCCCTGGATGACGTAACCTATTACGAAACGCATAGGGAAGAGTGACACGCTGACGTCACCTCGTGTTGCTGTTGACGGTTCCAGAAGGACGGGTTGGTCTGTGTGCTACCGGCCGACGCACCAGACACTAAGGCGCTTTATCTGCTTGCTTATGTAAGTGTATTACTGTTTTTATTACCTAATAAACTTGAAGGTTTTACACTATGGAGCACTTATATCTTTTCATGCCATGCACAACCACTCATGAGTTTGAAACGAAATGAGGAGATTTGGAGTGTTATGAGAGTCGTTGGGCGTTTCTGGAGATCGTACTATCACCCCTAATACATCAAGGATAGTTGATGCACCTGATATGCTCTGGAGGGCTTTTCTATATACAGGCTTTCCTTGATCCTCTGTAGCGGGGGATCACGGGCTTCCGGTAAGCAGTAACCCCTTACATTCTGGTGGTGGATTTCTGCACTAGCTCTTCATTCAACTGTGAAGATTGCACCATTTATGGATGGACACTAAATATTATTTTAGTTCACGGGTGTAACTGCTGTGTGGGCCCTTTGGACATTATCTTATCTGGCCCATTATTTTTGATATGTCATAATTTTTTGGATAATTTCACACACCTATAATATACAAACTTTTTAGATGTTTGTCAATTTTACAATTGTTTGTTGTTCACTACATGGTCATACAAATTTGGATATATGACCTCTTTTGTTATCAGATTGGTGTATGAGAGCACTTTCACTTTATGTATTTTTCATATGTCTAGCGCGATTCTACGTTTTCCAAATAAATTAGAATGGACAGGCACACAAACATGAAATTGACTTTGACAGTGACCCCTTCCTGAGTCAGTGACAGTGACAGTCTCTGTCCAAGGCAGGTGGTTCTTTCAGTCCCCTCCAATCCAGACAGCACTACTGACAGTCCCGCTCCCAGCTTGCCTTGCTACAATCCTGCAGACCCACACATGAGGCTCCCGTCACTCTGTTTGCCTCCCTTGACATGCTCAGGCACTGCCTCCGCCAGACCCACCCCCCCCACCAGCGCTGCCCAAACACACTGTAGCAAGCACTCGGTCTTGGCCTGCCATGGACCGGATCTGAGCATCCACAGTTCCGAGCTGAGCGTCACAGCCATATTTTTAACTGCCAACCTTTTCCTGTCACTGGCATTTACTAGCAGGAGAAAAGTGCCAGTTTTTTACTGGCTGCCAGTAAAGATACTGATGGTTGGCAGCACTGTGTGAGAGTAAGACACAGCTGCCTCTATCTACTAGTTTCAGGACATTCAAAAAAAGATCCGATGATGTTACTACTATGCTGCTTCTTTTTGTCCTTGCTGGAGACTCTGACTTAAAAAAGAAAATCCCTTCTCCTCTACCAAAATTACTACATGCACACAGAGACACAGTGCAGGGTGAGACTTAGCAAGACAGTAATGGTGAATACAGGGGAACCACAGGCAATACTTGTGACTAGTCATTTTTCTCAACATGCATTTTATTTGGGCACAGCTTCCAAAGTTCTGTTCTTTAACCTGCATTTGTCTGCTTTTTAATGGTTATGGAATTTCTCAATGGCTTCACAGCAACTTTATATTATTATAGCAGTTGCATTAGCCACCATAAATGTGAGATAGTTTAAACTGCTAAGACAACTGCACTAAAAGTATTGTTTGCGTAATAATATATTCATTATTACCTCCTTGTTCGTCCATGAAGTGCTTAAAACAATTCATCTTTTTTTTTCATCTGAAATGAAAGATCACATAATTTATACCTGGGAAACAAATTTTTCAACAGCATACTGTCAGCTCTGAGAGCTCCAGGTCACAGGTCCACTAACTGGAAGTGGACATAGAGGAAAGATTGTAATGCTATGGAGTTTTGTTTCTTTAATTATATGTTGTTAAGGAAACATTTCCTTTTCCTTTTTCTCTGAAGCAAATGTTCAGGATCCATGGGATTCTAGTTACCTTTATGTAGACTGTATACTGCAGGTACTTTGACAGTATCCTCCTGATCTTCAGTTCTTCAGGCCTCAGGAACAGAAATCATTTGGTGAAGAGACTAAAACTCCCTTTGGGGCAGAAGGCGTTCTCCATCTTTTCACATAGAATGTAAAATATTACAGAGTATACCCATGCACAGTAAACATTTCAGTATTCAAGAGAAGTTGTTTAATACAATCACTTTTTGGAAAAAAAAATATATTTTTTTCTCTTTTGAAAATTAGGTTGTCTTTGGACAAAAATGATAGTCTAAACAAAAGCATAAAACATGTCTTATCAGTAACTTTACAACTTACAAGTTTGTCACAATATTCTGGAACAGTATAATCCCCCCCCCCCCAAAAAAAAAAAAGTGTTCAGCAAAGGGTAATAAAAGAACCTTGAAACCCATCACCCTGAACATTTACCATATAAGAAGATAGGGGACTCCACTGCTATGGATAGAAGACATTAAAGCGAAGTTCCGCCTGGGAAAAAAAAATTAAAAGTCAGCAGCTACAAATACTGCAGCTGCTGACTTTTAATATAAGGACACTTACCTGTCCAGGGAGCCCACAATGTCCTCACCTGAAGCCGACTCGTCCCTCGGCTCTGGGTGCAGGCGCCAACATCCTTACTAAGGGATACAGGAAGCGAAGCCTTGTGGCTTCACAGTCTATTTCCTACTGCTCATGCGCAAGTCACGCTGCACGATCTGAATGGGCCCTGCTGTCTTCTGGGACCTGTGTGTTTTCCAGAAGACAGCAGAGGAGGGGGGACGAGGAGGGGCCAGTATTGTGTAGTTGTGCGGCAATCTATGCTCGGAAGTGGAAGCAGATACCTGGATTTGACAGGTATCTGCTCCCCCCTCCCCCCTGAAAGGTGCCAAATGTAGCACCGGAGGGGGGGAGGAATCCCATAAGCAAAGTTCAATAAAATGCACAAACCTCTAGTTTGAGATTTTTAAGGCAATGAAGCAATTAAATTGAGTAAAAAAAAATAATTTATTATAAATATAGATATAAATGCATGGAACAATAATTAATTAAACTTCATAGTGTTGTAAACAATACATAATATTAAAAAACACATTGCATATTTGAAGAGGATTTTAGAGAGTGATACAGCTTACTACAAGAAACAATCACCACCAGTGCAAAAAAGGTGGTGTCCAGTAGCAGAATTCCGACGCATTTCAACATATATTATTCAAGAGAGTCTTCCTCAGGGAAATTGTATCACAATCTAGGGGAAATCAAAGTAACAATGTTATAGGCTACATAAGGTATCCCATTTATTGTGAATGGACAGAGTATCTGCCAAACCAGTGGAAGTTCAATTTCTGGGTGGAACTCCGCTTTAATGATTATTATTCAAGTGAACTTCTTATAAACCCAGGAAACTATAAGGAGTGTCATTTTTTTTTTCATCAGAACAGATATGGCATATCTGACCATACTGATAAAACAGTTATATGTTCTATGAGAAGTCACATCTCCCTCCAATTTTTCTGAAAATGGTTTCAAAGCCAGAAAGTTGTACAAGTACATGCTACTAAATGCAAAAAAACACCACACACTATCAATGCAGTTTGTTGTTTTTCCCTTTGTCCTTTGCCCAGAATTGCTAGTTTATCTTTAAAATGTATGTAAAAAAAGTTAACTTTTTTAGTTTTGACAAGGATGACGAGGATTTAGAACCTATATCAGGTTTTATTGCTGGATTAGGAGCCCATTCAAAATATTTGCATTGAGCAGCATGAGGCAGCCATGCCCAGCACAGTCCCAGTTGTTTTGTCATTTACAATGGGGTCAGTTAACATCACTGTGTTGCGGTGGTATGCACAGAAAAAAATACCGCATGCAGTACTTTTTTACAGTGCAGCTGGTAGCAATTTAAACCACTGCACTGCAAAACCACTGTGGCGAATAGAACGTAATGAATTACCATGTAATATTTTCGGAAGGCTCTAACAAAAAAATGAAACAGTGGGATGCGCTGGGTCAGTGCATTGGTACTGTTTTCTCCCAGCACAAATCAGCGGCAATGCGATCAGATCAAGCCCTCACTTTCTCTGTTAGCCCTGGTGACCACTGCTACTAGGACTAAAAGTAAGAGGAAATTGAAAATATTGAGTTGTCACTAGAAGAGGAGGTAATAAATAGTGGTAGAGGTAATAAAAACCTGCAAGTTTTACATCTACACATACTTAGCCTTCATGTACATTCATGGCCAAAAATATTGGCACCCCTGCATTTCTGTCAGATAATGCACCACTTCGCCCAAAAAGTTACAAATGTTTAGGCATTCTCATGTTTGTTTCTTTTGTTTGTATTGGTATGACACAAAAAAGTGGAGAAACAAAAAGCCAAATCTAACACATTCCATGCAAAACTCCAAAAATGGACTGGACAAAATTATTGGCATCTTCTCAAAATTGTAAGAAATATTTGCATTCCAAGTTTGTGATGCTCCTGTAATTTGTAATTATCATAAAAGATTTTCCTAAACTTTACCCTCAAAGCACAATGTAAAAATGTTCATTGATTTTGTATTTAACAATAATGCTAGTGGCATATGAACATGCTGGTTCAGCTCCCTAATTGACAAGGTGGTTGGTATATTGGGTTGAACATCATTATTATTATTACTATTATTATTATACAGGATTTATATAGCGCCAACAGTTTAGGCAGCGCTTTACAATATAAAAAGGAGACAATACAGTTATGATACAATAAAATACAAGAGGATTAAGAGGGCCCTGCTTAGAAGAGCTTACAATCTAATAGGGTAGGGCAGGTGGTACAAAGGTTGTAACTGTGGGGAATGAACTGATGGAAGTGGTAGAAGATTAGTTGGAGACGTTATAGATTTTCCTGAAGAGATGAGTTTTCAGGGATTGCCTGAAGGTAGCAAGAGTAGAGGATAGCCGGACCGGTGGAGGTAGCGAGAATGAGAGAGGATGGGAGAAGCTCTGGAGACGTCCTGGAGATGAGCATGGGGGGAGGAGACGAGAGAGCTTGAGAGTAGGAGGTCTTGAGAAGAGCGGAGAGGATGATTTGGGTGAAATTTGGAGACAAGATTGGTGATGTAGCTCGGGGCAGAGTTGTGAATGGCTTTGTATGTTGTGGTTAGTATTTTGAATTTAATTTGCTGGGTGATTGGGAGCCAGTGTAGGGATTGCAGGAGAGGGTTGGCAGACATTGAGCAGTTGGTAAGGTGGATAAGTCCGGCAGCAGCATTCATGATAGACTGAAGAGGGGATAGCCAATGGAGAGGCCGGCCAATGAGAAGAGAGTTGCAATAGTCAAGGCGAGAGATAACGAGGGAGTGAATGAGGAGCTTGGTGGTTTCATTTTTCAAAAGGGGCGAATTTTAGAGATGTTACGGAGGTGAATTCTACAAACTTTTGACAACGATTGGACTTGGGGCTGAAATGACAAGTCAGAGTCTAGGATTACACATAGTAACCTGGCGTGAGGGGAGGGACTGATAGTTGCATTGTTGATTTTGATGGAAACGTCATGGAGGGGGAAAATATTAATAGCTCAGTTTTAGAGAGATTTAGCTTAAGGAAGTGGTGCGACATCCATGCTGATATGTCAGTTATCAAGTTAGTAATGCGAAAGGAGACTGAAGGAGTGAGGTGAGGAGTAGACAGATAGATTTGTGCATTATCAGCATATAAGTGGTATTGGCAGCCATGGGCGCTTATCAAGTGACCAAGGGAGGAGGTGTACAGTCAGGTTCATAAATATTGGGACATCATCACTATTCTAATCTTTTTGGCTCTATACACCACCACAATGGATTTGAAATGAAACGAACAAGATGTGCTTTAACTGAAAACTTTCAGCTTTAATTTGAGGATATTTACATTCAAATCAGGTGAACTATGTAGGAATTGCAACAGTTTGTACATGTGCCTCTTACTTTTTAAGGGACCAAAAGTAATAGGACAATTGGCTGATCAGCTGTTCCATGGCCAGGTGTGTGTTATTCCCTCATTATCACATTTACAAGGAGCATATAAAAGGTCCAGAGTTCATTTCAAGTGTGCTATTTGCATTTGGAATCTGTTGCTATCAACTCTCAATATGAGATCCAAAGAGCTGTCGCTATCAGTGAAGCAAGCCATTATTAGGCTGAAAAAACTAAACAAACCCATCAGAGAGATAGCAAAAATATTAGGTGTGGCCAAATCAACTGTTTGGAACATCCTTAAAAAGAAAGAATGCACCGGTGAGTTCAGCAACACCAAAAGACCCGGAAGACCATGGAAAACAACTGTGGTGGATGACCGAAGAATTCTTTTCCTGGTGAAGAAAACACCCTTCACAACAGTTGGCCAGATCAAGAAAACTCTCCAGGAGGTAAGTGTATGTGTGTCAAAGTCAACAATCAAGAGAAGACTTCACCAGATTGAATACAGAGGGTTCACCACAAGATGTAAACCATTGGTGAGCCTCAAAAACAGGAAGGCCAGATTAGAGTTTGCCAAACAACATCTAAAAAAGCCTTCACAGTTCTGGAACAACATCCTATGGACAGATGAGACCAAGATCAACTTGTACCAGAGTGATGGGAAGAGAAGAGTATGGAAAAGGAAAGAAACTGCTCATGATCCAAAGCATACCACCTCATCAGTGAAGCATGGTGTGGTAGTGTCATGGCGAGGGCATGTATGGCTGCCAACAGAACTGGTTCTCTTGTATTTATTGATGATGTGACTGCTGACAAAAGCAGCAGGATGAATTCTGAAGTGTTTCGGGCAATATTATCTGCTCATATTCAGCAAAATGCTTCAGAACTCATTGGACGGCGCTTCACAGTGCAGATGGACAATGACCTGAAGCATACTGCGGAAGCAACCAAAGAGTTTTTTAACGGAAAGAAGTGGAAAGTTATGCAATGGCCAAGTCAATCACCTGTCCTGAATCCGATTGAGCATGCATTTCACTTGCTGAAGACAAAACTGAAGGGAAAATGCCCCAAGAACAAGCAGGAACTGAAGACAGTTGCAGTAGAGGCCCGGCAGAGCATCACCAGGGATGAAACCCAGCGTCTGGTGATGTCTATACATTCCAGACTTCAGGCTGTAATTGACTGCAAAGGATTTGCAACCAAGTATTAAAATGTGAAAGTTTGATGGATGATTGTTAATCTGTCCCATTACTTTTGGTCCCTTAAAAAGTTAGAGGCACATATACAAACTGTTGTAATTCCTACACCATTCACCTGATTTGGTTCTAAATACCCTCAAATTAAAGCTGAAAGACTGCAGTTAAAGCACATCTTGTTCATTTCATTTCAAATCCATTGTGGTGGTGTATAGAGCCAAAAAGATTAGAATTGTGTCGATGTCCCAATATTTATGGACCTGACTGTAGATAGAGAAGAGAAGGGGTCCAAGAATAAAGCCTTGGGGGACCCTCACAGAAAGGGGCAAAGGAGAGGAGGAGACAGAGTTGTAGGTGACACTGAAGGAGCAATGTGATAGATAGGCAGAGAACCAGGATAGAGCAGAATCTCGAAGGCCAAGGGAATGTAGTTTATTGGGAAGGAGCAGGTGGTCAACAGTATCAAAGGCTGCAGAGAGGTCAAGTAGTAGGAGTATGGAGTACTGACTGTTCGTTTTAGCAGTTAGTAAATCGTTAGTGAGTTTTAGTAAGGCAGTTTCCGTGGAGTGCTGCTAGCGAAAGCAGTAGTTATAGATCCCTAATGCCGTGTACAGATGATCGGAATTTCCGACAACAAAAGTTCAATGTGAGCTTGTTGTCGGAAATTCCGACCATGTGTAGGCTCCATCGGACATTTTTTGTCGGAATTTACATCAGAAAAAATTTGGGGGCTGGTTCTCAAATTTTCTGACAACAAAATCTGTTGTCGTAAACTCCGAGCGTCTGTAGACAATTCCGACACACAAAATTCCACACATGCTCTGAATCAAGAGCAAAAAAGAGGTGTTGGCCCACCTCCATTTCCTGCATTTTGCTGGCTACCCTGCAGGCATGAAGATTGGGGGTGGTTCTGAGGGTTGCAGTAGCCTCCCGAATCAAAGAAAATGCTGACTCCTGCACGTTCCCCTTCCTGGTACTTTTTGTTGGAAAGCAGAGGGGAGGAACCTGAGATTTGGACAGGCAACTGGGCCCGGCCACCTCCTGGCTACCACTTTCCCCCGCCACCCCCTGGCTGCCACTTTCCAACGCCATCTCCTGGCTGCCACTTTCCACAGCCTCCTCCTAGTTGAGGCTTTCCTGCGTATGAAAATGGGACATATTTTTAGTTTATTGTTCATCAATCAAACACAATTTTGAGAAGGCCCAGGTTGGACTTCTGAAGCCTCATCTGAGGTGGAAGGAAGTGTGGAAGGAAGGGTTAAGAGTGATGGCCTGATTTCAGTCTGGTCTGACAAAAACTGCAGTGTGTTGTAGTACCAGAGCCTGGGGACATAAATGTCATCTACTGCTACTCCTGATCTCATGGAATCCTGGACCTTCTTGCGCTCCCTATTATATGTGCTCCTCAGGCCACCAATTTTGGCCTTCAAATAGTTCATGTATGCCGTGGGAATCACCGGCTTCACCAATTCCAGTAATTAATCCAGCGCTGCCTGCCTCTTTCTTTTTTTTAGTATTAAAGGGGTGTTTTACCTGCCACAGGCAGGGCAGCTTTCTGTACATATCAATGAATTGGGGGAGGTAGTCGTGACCATTGAATCGATCCATTTTATCTGCAAGACACAACACAAGACAAACCCCAATGTCAGGCTAAACTCTCCTATCCTTGTCCCAATATAGGCCTCAATCTAGAAGCAGTATAGACCACTGATGCCCCAAGTTCAAATTGTACGTTCGTTATCACGATCGGCGCTTATGCTACTCCGTCCTCTTCTCACAGACCGTGCGTACGATGCACGCGTGTTACGCTTTATATACACTTCGCATGCGTGAAACTCTGCCCGCCCCTGACCTTCTGTCTAGTATATTCCCCCGCCCCTTCTCTTTCGGCACAGTGGGAGAGCACATGGTGAAAAAAGAGCAGGTGCATGCAGAGGAGAGCAGCAACGAGGAGGACGACGAAAGCCCGGAGCCACTAACGTCCCGATCCAGGAGATTTAAGGCCTCAAATATGTCCTTTGTAGAGATGGTGAAGATGGTGGACATCTTGAAGAGGGCTGACTATGATGGGAAGCATGGACCTTTCCAAAAAAAAAAAAAAAAGAAAAATATGTAGTGTAATGTAAAAAAAAAGAGAAATATATAAAAAAATTGAAAAAAAAAATTTTTTTTTTCTAACATACTGTTACCAATCAGTGTCCCTGGTCACTGCCACGCCAGGTATATGATGATGTTGTACTGCACTGGTGACAGTATGTAAAAAAAACTATTTTTTTTTCAAATTTTCCAAAAAATTGTGACAAAAAATGACAACTTCAAAAAAACACGCCATGCCGCTTACTAAATACCTCAGACTGTTTACTTTCCAAAAAGGTTGATAATAAAAAGGGGGATAATTTTACTGTCCTGGCGTTTTCGGGTTTCAAGAAATGAGACAGGCCATCGGTATAGGATTGATTTTCAGATATATATATATATATATATATATATATATATATATATATATATATATATATATTTTCACCAAAGAAATGTAGCAGAATACATTTTGACCTAAATTTATGAAGAAAGATTATTTATTTGACAAATTTTATAACATAAACAAAGAAAATTTGTTTTTTCACAATTTGTGGCCTTTGAGCATTTATTTAGCAAAATATAAAAAACCCAGTAGTGATTAAATAGAGAGATGATAATTAATAACCGCGCTCTCTCACTTTAGGACCAAGTGCCAATATAGTGCAAAGTATAGCTTGAACCAATAAAGTGCAAAACAAATCAAATATTTGTCTCAAAAACATAATCCAAATACAGACTGGACTCCCAGCTTCTAATCACAGGATTAATGGGTGGAAAAGGTCACGCTCAGCATTTCACATAAAACAGGGACAGTTTTGCACTTTGAATTTTTAACAATGATTGTGTCATTTAAGTATAAAGGCTCAAAAACCTAAATACTTTTGGCATTATTCTTATTTAGTTGAATCTATATGTTTTCTTAGAGTTGGACTTCAACTGATATGCAGAAACAAAGGAATTACTGGGCTGAAGTTGCACATCACTATGTGAATTGAACCAAAGGGAATAACTTGATCTCAAATAGAGCTTATAAACTTATGTACCTAAGGGCAACACTGTTTTTGAATGGATATTTTTTATGTTATATATGCTTTGGGAATACCAATAAAGTAATATTGGACTCTGTAATATTCTGTTGTACAACCTTTTTTACTTTTGAACAATAAACAGCTCCCTAATATATAACCAAAGGGCTATTTTTGTTTTAAATATTTATACAGAATATCAATACCAAATGTTTTGTCAGAAGGTGCCCTTTGTGCTTGGGAAAAGTGAGCAGTATGAGGTAGAAATGGATATAGCAAACAAAACCATGAAACTCAGAAATAAGCAGATGAACACAAAATGTGTAACAAAAATGGTGTCCCAGGTCTTATTGTACCTTCAGTTCATGATGAGCAGCTCAGAAAGCTTCAGGTCATGTTGGGTTGTTTGCAAGACGTGTGGATTTGAAAGAGCCAAGCTATAGACATCTCGTATAATGTGTATTTTCATGCCGATGAGATCAAAGATCTGTTGCTGTGAAAGAAAGTGTTACAGGTTTGCATACAAGCATTTCAAAGGCACTGAGATTAAAAGAAATATACAGAAAATGTTAGGTTTATTTCCTGTTGTGCCGTGTTCTGATTTTTCCCCAAGTTTTCTTTCTCAGCAGAAATAAAAAGCAGAAGTCTAAACTGGGTCCAGAAACAGCGTGAACTATATCTCAATCAAAAAATAAAATCGTGTAGTTCAAACACATGCTATTGCATAAACATACAGAATTTTTATGGCTTAATAGCCAAGAATGATTTAAACATCTTTTTTTTTTTTACTTTTTAGAACAGCAAATATATTTTTTTCTATTTACATGCACTAAGATTAACCTAAATTAGTCTAGTGCAGCACAAGAGTGGCTTTTTTACCCATTGAAATTTAGAGTGAACTATACAGCAGACAGGTTTAAAAAAAGGGGGTACCAGCTAGGGTTTTATTTAAACATCATGCTACCAGGCATAGATGAATGACACATTTTTTTTTGTTTTACAAACTCTGCTCCTTGTGTAATCTAATTATTTTCTTAAAAACAACTGCTATAGTGCATTATTGGAGGGGGAAGTGTTGGATTAATTGTACACTAGACGCTGGCTGATTTAAATTCATAAGACCCCCAACTAGTTTATTGAGATCATGCATATGGTTAATGGACCTATGTATTTATGTTTATGCTTCTGACGTTCTTTTGTGAAACATTTGTGAACCAACACAGTAGAATATTTACTAAAACTGGACCAGACAGATTCTGGAGTAGCTGTGCATGGCAACTGCTCAGGCTTTACCTTTACCTTGTTCATTGAAACTTTGAAACTGAAAGCTAGAGGCTGATTGGCTGACGTACACAGATGCTCAAGACAATTATACATGTGGCGCTGATTCTGAGACAGATTCTATGATACTGAAAGTCCTCATGGCCTGGTATATGAGGGCTGCAATGCAGCCAGAGAAAAAATGCACATGATTCAGGGCCAGCCTTTTGCAGGGAAGAAGAAGTGGTTTCCAAGTTATGCAAGAAAGAAAAACAATTCAGCGCCTCTTAGTGTAGACTGTTAGGTGTGTAATTAAAAATCACAAACGCTCAGTGCGGTATCCATCACGCTGGTCAAACAAAGGGAAGCTGTCTCGACCGCTCTGTAGTCTCTCCTGGCCGGCCAGATGATAGTATAGTGGGGGAGAGCTGAAGAGGAGACTTGGAACGCTCCTTGGACCGCAGCACTGGTCAACTCAGGATGACTTCACAGGCCTGTTCACAACATGTTGCCAGGCTAGCGCACCCTCTGCTTTATATTTAATAAAAAATGCTATCGCCAAATAAGAGGAGTAGCCATGGGCGCTGCATGTGCTCCGTCGTATGCGTGTTTACACCTAGGATGGTGGGAAAAAGAGGATGTTTATACTCAACAAGCATTTGAATAACATGTAGTCCTATGGGTTCGTTATATTGATGATGTGCTGGTGGTAGGTGGGGGTCCCTAGAACAACTGGGGAACTTCATTCTGGACCTAAATAGCAATGGCAGAAATATCCATCTTACATATACAATGGACTTTTGTAAACTTGAATTTTTGGATCTGCTGATTGTTAAATAGTTAAACTTTTAGAAATCCTATGGCAGGCAATACCTGCCTCCATGCCACCAGCCACCATCCATGGCCCCAAATTAGAGGCATCCTGACAGGACAGTTCCTGAGGATTCTCAGAAACTGTTCAAATGTCAAGGATTTCCTTTAGGAGAGTAGGGATTCAGGCTACCCTAATTCTGTGATCCAACAAGGGATGATCAAGACTCTGAGGAAAAAGAGAGAAACTATCCTTGGACTTGGACAAAATATTGATAATACCACCTCTGAACCTGAATGGGAAAGAATTGGTATTGTAACTATTTACGGTACCCATTGGGAACACCTTAAAACTGTGCTGAATAAACATTGGCACATCCTTTTGCTTAACCATAGATTAAAACAAATACTAGGACCCCAACCAGACCTAATAGCAAAACGAGCGCCAACCATAGGTGACATCATTGTCCAAAGTGAATATGTAAGTACAAAAGAGCACAGTAAGCTCCTATTGAGTAAGGGCCTGGTGAATGGAATGTATCTATGCGGCCATTGCAGTATATGTAAATATGTACTAAAAACAAGATCGTTCAGTGACTCAGAGGGAAAACGTACCTACCAGATTCAATCGTTTGTTAACTGTTCTTCTAGTTTTATTGTATATTAATTATCATATCCATGTGGAAAAATATACATAGGAAAAAGTAGAAGGGAATTCCGCAGAAGAATGGGTGAGCATCTGACCAGTATTACCAAAGAAGATGATGAATCACCATGGAGATAGACTTTAGACACAAGCATGGTAACAAAGGATTTAAGTGTATGGCCATTTATAAACTCCAGATGTCGGATAGAAGAGGGGATAGGGACAAAATATTGTTACAGAAGGAAGCACAATGGATCTTTTTGTTAAATTCAATGTCGCCTAAGGGACTGAATAATCATCTGTCATTACATAGCTTTCTATAGGAAAATTGATAGCGTAAGTACCTGTACCCACTAATATTGGAACAATGGATAAGAGATATCGAGATATATATACTTTTACTTTTATTTTCGTTTTCTTTTTATATTTGCTTGTCTATCTGTGGGTGTGCATGTCTAATATATGGGCTATATACATTACCCAATTGTGGAAGGCTGTTGCCGAGCCTGTTTCTATGTGGTCTATGCGTATGGCTTCTAATTTCTCGGGTCTCTCCTTCATCTCTGTCTTTCCTTTAGGGTATTTTTAGAAATAAATAACAGTATTGATAATGATAAGCCCTGTGTATACAGGGAAATGGATTGCATACTGCCCTTTGCTCACTAATATGGAAGTACAGGCAGTGGAATCCCAGATTATACACAAATTTAGATAGGGCTTTTCCTTTTATGGCATATAACTTTAAAAACTATGGCTGATAGGCGGTGCTCTGACTAATATATAATTCAGTGTCATGAAGGAAACTCATAGGTCCTGAAGATGTTCCGGGGATGGAACGAAACATGTAGACATGGACATGAGGATGGCCCCCCTATATATCACCTGATATACCGCACACTATTATACCATCGGATCCCGAAACCAGAAATCTGTGGAGGCACTGAGAACTACTGCAATCATTTTCCATCCATGAGATACATGGGATACAAGTTGCCATCTGTATCTGTGTACCATCGATCTACAGGATTGCTGTGTTCACCTACAGACTGCATACAGTTGCATACAGCTGATCCTCATTGTGTCCAAATTACTGGCCAGCACCTCCAGAGCCTGGAAGCCTGGAAACCTAGAGACTGCAATACACACTGGGACAATGAGATAGCTGCAGCAGGACTCTGAGTAATACTGACCCCTAACACAGGTAGACTGGCTCCACTGGCAGTGCAGTATGATACCCACAACGGCTGGGATGCAAGCATAGCACTGGCCATGCCAGCTACAATACTGGAGAGTCTTTACAACCTGATTACTTTGTATACAAGGTGAATTCACTGTTGCCCTGTCTGCTGAGACTTACCCATCTGTTTCCAGTTTACCATGGTTTATAATCACTGGCAGTATATCTTTCAATTTTCTGGAGTGGTCCAGGCTCATGGTGCATGTATGGACTGGAGGTGTCTACAGTGACTATAGCTCTCATTTGAGCTTCATTAATATATCACTCATACCAGATAGCATTGGATGGACTGCATTTTCTCATGATACCAATGGCATTTACCATCTAGCCACAACATCCCCATGGGATAATCTGTGTGCTGGTTGTGCACTGCATTCGCCCATCCTGGCTTTAATGTGCAGAGTCACCACATACAGGAGTTCTGTATTAGCTTGGGTCCCTTTACATACATATGGACATTAGTGTGCACATTTATATATCAGAGGTTCAATCATTATAGAGGGGGGGTCTAGTTTTTACAGTCACCTCTGTCCCACCTTCCTATGGGAGGGCTCTAGGGTGTTGCTGTGTGTGGGAAGAGGAATATAGGGGGCTGGTGTGGCTAGGTATACACTTATGGGGAATGTTTAAGGGGTTAGGTAGGAGGGAGGACTAGCATGCCTTTCCCTTTTTCTCTCTTTTTGTATGCTGTTTTTTGTTTTTTTCTCATTTATACAGTATGCATGTATACAAAAACACCCTCCCCTTAACTGTGGGCGGCACCCCTCACTAATTTCATTGAGATCGGGTTCCCAGGTCCATACTCTTTTTGTTTCATTTTTTTATAACCTAACTTCTTTAAACTTCTCCACAATGTTATCCCTGACCTGTCTAGTGTGTTCCTTAGCCTTCACAATACTGTTTGTTCAGAACAGCTGTATTTATACTGAGATTAAATTACACACAGGTGGACTCTATTTACTAATTAGGTGACTTCTAAAGGCAATTGGTTCCATTTGATTTTAGTTAGGGGTATCAGAGTAAAGGGGGCCACACTTTTCAGATATTTATTTGCAAAAAAATTTGAAAACCATTTATCGTTTTCCTTCCACTTCACAATTATGTGCCACTTTGTGTTGGTCTATCACATAAAATCCCTACAAAATACATTTACTTTTTCAAGGCACTGTATCTGTAAGTGCAGTAGATTCCTGGAGGATTTTATTTATGGATGAAATAAGGCCAGGTGAGCACATAATAATTTGAATGCAATAGTTTTTTTCCTAAGACAAGGATGATGATTTAGAAAAAAAGTGCTTAATTTGAAAATATGAGAAGAAAAGCCATTTTGGGATCTCAAATTTATTTTGAAGATCTTTTAACGAGAGTAATTTACGGGACAAAGGGTGTACCATGTTGTTACGAAGCTGAAAAATACCTGCTCGTGACCAAGGGTACATTTGGCTGTAAGATAACCTATCTGGGATATCTGGGTTGAAAAGTACATTCAGGAAGGGTGGGCATGGAGAAGAGAGAGAGAGAGAGAACCAACTGGAACATTTCTTCCAAATGGAAAGGGTAAATAACATTGGGCCCAAACATAGGCTCTTGAGTTGGGGAATAGATGTATTCAAATCAGACCAAAGCATAAAACAAAGATGCACAGGATAATAAGGAACATATCAGGATGTGCACTTATAGCTTCAGCTAAGGGTTCCAAGCATAGTATAAAGAGTAAGGGAGACAGAGCGCATCCCTGTCTGGTACAGTTGCTATGGGGGAAGGATGGCGGCAAGAAGGAGGACAACTTTACCTGGGAATTGGGGTGGGAATAAAGAGCATGAAGATCCACAATAAATGGACCTGTAAATCCGTATTGTGAAAGAGTGGCAAACATGTAAGGACAGCTAAGCCTATCAAAGGCTTTCTGGGCATTTAAGCTTAAAATAGGGTCTGGACTGGAGGTCTTGTCAAGTAAATAGATGAGGTCAGTAGTGCGTCTGGTGTTGTCACCGGCATGTCTGGAAGATACAAAGCCCTAATTGGTCCTTATATATGAGTCTAGGGAGTATACAAGTTTATTGGCTAGAATTTTAGTAAATATTTTGTAGTCAGAGTTAAGTAGGGGTATGGGTCTATAATTACCTGGGAGGGATGGGGTTTTTTCCAGGTTTCGGGAGGACTGTAACATGTGCATGTAAAAACTGAGGATGGGGGACAGTTCCCTTCATCAATGAGGCAAATAGGTCAAGTAAGTAGGGGCTTAGAATCAGGAGAAATGTTTTGTAAGAGAAGTATGGCAGACCATCGGGGCTGGGGGATTTGTGAGAAGGAAGATCTTTAACCACAGCGGATAATTCTTGTAGGGTAATAGCAGCATTAAGCGGGGAAATTTGGGAAGGAGACAATTTAGGCAATATTAAAGAGTTGAATAAGGAGTCAAATTTGTCTTGGGAGAAGAGGTATTTGGAGTCCATGGTCAAACAATTATATCATTTATGGTAAAATTCTCCAACTACCTTAGACATTGTCTCCAGACAGTGGGTAGAGGAACCATTGGGTTGTAGGAGGAAGTCAGGGAAAGAATGAAATGGACAGGGTTTGGGTCTGTTCACTAGCATTCTTTGGGGCTTATTGGAAAAATCATAAATTTTCTGTTTGGCCCAAAGGAGAGATTTGGCAAATCTATTCATATCAAGGGTTTTCAAACGGTTTTGCAGTAACTGCGTGTAAATGGGACACCGTAGCAATAAGCCTTCCGATTTGCATAGCTGGGAAAGGATAGAAGACCGCTGGAGAGTAGAAATGCACTGGCCTCTTATGCACTTCTCAAAGCGTCGAGACCTCTGCTATAGTGTTCACATTCAGCTGGAAAAACTCAGATAAACCTTGAGATAATTGGTCTCTAATAACAGGGTTGTGGAGAAGGGAATCATTAAGGCACCAGTGGCAGGTCTTAGTTGAGGGTGAGGAGAATGCTAGGTCCAGTTGAACAGAAGAGTGATCTGACCAAGTGATGGGGTTAATTTCCGAAGCAGCTGTGGATGTCAGTAATGGGGAAGTTACAAAGGAGTAATCTAATCTAGAGTACAGTTTATGCGGAGGGGAATAAAATGTGAATTGCTTATGCATAAGGTATTTAATCACCCATATATCTAGGAGATTGCGGGATCTAATAAGTCTACGGAAGGAAGTCGACTGGTGATCGACCTTAGCTGAAGGAGTAGATGGAAATAACGTGCGTCTGTCTCTTCTAGGTGACATGGTCATATTGAAATGTCCACCAACAATCATGAAAGGTTGTGAGAATTTCCCAAGTTTTTCAACTGTTGTGTACAGATGTTACACAATCTAGAGATCTAGCCAATAGGCTCAGTAAGGTCATTTAGGTACGTGTACGCCCGGACCAGTTTGAATTTATACCTAATATATCAATTAGTGTGAATATAAGACGAGTGTACTTGTAAATATGGGATCGAGAGCTCTGTTGGCCCTTGACGCAGCAAAGGCTTTTGATAGCCTGGAGCGGCATTATTTTTGGCATGTGTTGGAGCCCTTTCAGTTTGGTCCCTCCTTCATTAATTGGGTTATGTTGCTTTATAAGGCTCCTAGAGCAAAAGTAAGGGTAAATGATGAATGCTAAGAGACCTTTCCTTTGGCTCAGGAAACAAGTCAGGTAGTAGTTAAGGCATTAATGGGGTATCAGAGATTTACAGGATTCTTCTCAATTTGGGATAATAAGAACCCACAGGATCTATTTAGTATAGGAAGAATTAAGGAAGGGGAAAACCGTGGGATAATACATCTGGCCCAGTTGTATAAGTCTGATTCCCTGAAAACATTTCAGGAATTAAGAGGAGTTTGCCATCCATCATCAATCTTTCGACAGATATTTTCAGGTTAGGCATGCTCTGAGGGAGCAGTTTAAAGGAAAGGTATTAAAGTAGAGTGAGATACCCTTGTTATGTAAGGTAATATTTGTATCATCTAAGGGAATGATATCTGATGTTTATGCTGTGATACATATTGTGGAATTAGGAGGGAACTGTTGATCTCCTGTGTAGAAGTTGGTGAGTAGAGGAGATATGGAATATTACAGAAGAGGAGTGGAAATATATATTGGAAGCAGTACCATTGGTGTCCGTGTACCCTTCATAGAGGACTTCACAATTTTTTTTTTTAATTAAATAGAACTTACCATACCCCCAAAATATTGTTTACATTTGGAAGACGTTCATTTTCTGCATGCCCGTGATGTGGGGATCCGACTTGTGACCTCATCCATATGATCTTGAGGTGCTTCAAACTGAGTAGGTATTGATTAGATATTCTTGATAGCATAAATTCTGTGTTTGGGGTGTCCTTGGGACTGGACCCTAAGTTTTATATTTTAGGTTATGTGAATGAGGGGACCTTGTCCTATAATACACAAATCGCAGTGCTTAGGTGTTTATTTCAGGATTCAAAGCTTATTGCACAGAGATGGCTGGCATTGGACAGTATAGAATGGGTTAAATAGTAAAAATTACTGTAAGAAGTGAAAAATTTGTTTACACGTAAAGGAAGTGTCTTAAGAAATTTGAAAAAGTATGGGGACTGTGGGTGGATACTATGGGATTCACCTCTAATGAGAGGGTGGTGAATAGAGTGTGAATAATTTTAAAATGAGGAAGTAAGAAATTAATGTACATTATGTTTATATTTGGGAAAACAGCCAATATGGTTTAATAATATGGGTAAGAGAGTGATACACCATTGTATGTGTGCTAAAGGAAGGAGGGGAGTATGCTATGTTACAGTGCCTTGCAAAAGTATTCACCCCCCTTGGCTTTTTACCTATTTTGTTACATTACAGCCTTTAGTTCACTGTTTTTTTAATCTGAATTATATGTGATGGATCAGAACACAATAGTCTAAGTTGGTGAAGTAAAATTAGAAAAATATATACAGTACATAAAACTATTTTTCAGAAATAAAAAACTGATAATTGGCATGTGCGTATGTATTCACCCCCTTTATTAAGAAGACCATAAAAAGCTCTGGTGCAACCAATTACCTTCAGAAGTCACATAATTAGTGAAATGATGTCCACCTGTGTGCAATCTAAGTGTCAAATGATCCGTCATTACATATACACACCTTTTTGATAGGCCCCAGAGGCTGCAACACCTACGCAAGAGGCACCACCAACCAAACACTGCCATGAAGACCAAGGAACTGTCCAAACAAGTAAGGGACAATGTTGTTGAGAAGTACAAGTCAGGGTTAGGTTATATAAAATAAATAAGTGTAGCGCTATAATTGTAAAAAAAAAAAAAGGAAAAATTGTATGTGATTCAAACATATATGTGACAAAATGACACAAACTCTAACATAATAGATGTGAATAGATATTGAGCAATGTGCTAATATAGTGACTGCACTACACACAAATGTCCAAGTTGAACGAAATGATGAAATACAGTCCAATTAGGTTTGTGATCCAATACACATGTGAGAAGTTCCTGGCATTCCTGGGAACCTTGGAGTGAAAAAATGAAAGCAAACACCACCACCGTGAAAGAGGGAGGAGGCTTACCAGATAATATTGACTTGGCGGGGCATATACCACCCAAGTCAACAAGGCTTGTTGGGTTCAAACCACCCAATGGGGGGCAGCAGATCCTGGAACTCCATCAGTCGATCAGCCTTAGACGGTCATGAGATGTTAACTGAAGGCTCCAGGAGTCTCAGGGAGCATGAAAACTTATTGTCACAGGAAATGTATCATGTAATAGAAAAAGGGGGCTGACATAGCATGATACCGTTTAAAAAGGAGGTGGTTTAATAAAAATATAAATTCAACACTCATATTTGGAAGAAATTGATACAGCATGTAAAAGCATGAGTTGATGTTAGCGGAAGGTCCACCCTAACCCGGAAGGGTTAGGTTATAAAAAAAAGTCCAAATCTTTGATGATCCCTAGGAGCACCATCAAGTCTATCATAACCAAATGGAAAGAACATGGCACAACAGCAAACCTGCCAAGAGACGGCCGCACACCAAAACTCACGAACCGGGCACAGAGGGCATTATTCAGAGAGGCAGCACAGAGACCTAAGATAACCCCCTAGGAGCTGCAGAGTTCCACAGCAGAGACTGGAGTATCTGTACATAGGACGATAATAAGCCGTATGCTCTATAGAGCTGGACTTTATGGCAGAGGGGCCAGAAGAAAGCCATTACTTTCAGCAAAAAACAAAATGGCATGTTTTGAGTTTTTGCGAAAAGGCATTTCTGAGAATCCCAAAATGTATGGAGAAAGGTGCTCTGGTCTGATGAGACTAAAATGTAACTTTTTGGCCATCAAAGAAAACGCTATGTCTAGCGCAAACCCAACACATCATATCACCCAAAGAACACCATCCCCACAGCATGATGCTGCCACCACCTTGTTTCACTGTGGGGATGTTTTTTCAGAAGTGGGGACTGGGAAACTGGTCAGAGTTGAGAGAGAGATGGATGGTGCTAAATACAGGGATATTCCTGAGGAAAGCCTGTACCACTCTGTGTGTGATTTGAGGCTAGGATGGGGGTTCACCTTCCAGCAGGACAATGACCCCAAACACACTACTAAAGTAACACTTGAGTGGTTTAAGGGGAAACATGTAAATGTGTTGGAATGGCCTAGTCAAAGCCCAGACATCAATCCAATAGGAAATCTGTGGTCAGACTTAAGGATTGCTGTTCACAAGTGCAAACCATTCAACTTGAAGGAGCTGGAGCAGTTTTGCAAGAAGGAATAGACAAAAATCCGAGTGGTAAGATGTGGCAAGCTCATAGAAACTTATCCAAAGTGACTTGGAGCTGTGACAGCCGAAAAAGGTGGCTCTACAAAGAATTGACTTTAGGGGAGTGAATAGTTATGATCATTGACTTTTTTAATGTTATTTTGTCCTTCTTGTTGTTTGCTTCACAATAAAAAAAAAACATCTTCAAAGTTGTGTGCATGTTCTGTAAATAAATGATGCAAATCCTCAAACAATCCATGTTAATTCCAGGTTCTGAGGCAACAAAACACAAAAGATGCCAAATGGGGGGGGGGGTGAATACTTTTGCAAGACACTGTATGTTGTTTGTATGTATGGAATATATGTACAATATGTAGATGTTCATTAATAACTTAAAAAAAAATATTTGATATAAATACAAAAAATTTTCCAGACCAGGATTCCGGAACAGTGTCTTCCAGTAAAAGTCCCTTTAGTAATCTTCTCCAGGCCCTCAGCCTAACACCTGTTGAGACTCAGCTGCCTCCCAGGGGCAGCAGCTCCAGGAGAAATGTAACCTTCCTAGTAGAGGAAAACACTCTGCCTAGGCCTCCCCAAACATTTATTACCTCCCCAGCCACCTGCTAGACACCCCATCCAGGGATTGGCTGAGGTATGATAAATATTCATACCTGAGTGATTAACTCTGCTCAATCAATCACCCAGCACAGGAAACACTGACCAGACGAAAAGAACAGATCATTGTTCCAATAAGTACAATGGGGCCAAAAGACTAAGTTTATCCTAACTTTTTTTGGCAGGGTGCTACATAGAGAAGCTATAGTACAGTTTCTATGAATGGAGAATGAGGGTGGAAAGGGTGGACCTAGTCGTAACTCTTGATGAGTGCATATGACAGGTCCCTTGGCTTCATTAACCCCACCTCTCTCTCAGTGAGGGCATTGCTAACAGGTTTGTTTATACTAAAATCCATTTAACCACCATGATTGAGAACCACATTAATCATTAGCATAGACCACTGCCTGCCAGTGACAGCCTAGTCTTAGAACTAGGAGTTTGCACAGCTAAGTCTAAGTCACACATTGCAACGATCAGTTGACTCTCTAACAATGCTCTGTAGGACAAATAGAAAGGGTGAATCTTCCCAGCATTGTCAGAGACATCCATAAAAAAAGCAGTTAGGGTTGGTAACCATTACATACTATATCTAAAAGTAAAAAAAAAAAAAAAAAAACATTGACTTTAGATAGACTTCAGTTGGTGTCAAGGATTCAATATGAATCTTCTATGAAAGGCATTCTATGGAAGACATCTATTTTTTTTTTTAAAGAGTTTGGATTTTTTTTTTTTGAGTACTTGAATTATAAAACAGTGGCATATTATTTATTGAATCAATATTTGTTTTACTAGCAGTCTTCCTTATATTGACTATAATCTTTTTTTAAGGTAATATATTTAGATATTCAGTATATGACAAATAATTTAACAGTTTAGCTATGCACATATTTCTGTGTTTCACATACTACAGTAATTAAACACATAAATATTTGTCTAATATACTGTATATTTATAAGTATACTGTGCTGAGACATTGAGCTTACATTTTTTACAGGACTGAAAATGAACGTTTAAGACCATTAGGAAGATAGAAAATATAAGTAGAGAGGATTTGCATAGATTTGCATTTCATTTACATATTCTTATAAGCAAGACGGGAAATGTTTGGTTGCATTAAATTATGTTGCAAGATTTAAAACAAAATGTTGCTAATATCTGAGTAGGTGTGAAAAAAAGCAGAAATCAAGGAAGTGAATTTTTAAACTGCAATTTGTACAATATATACGTGATAGCTTGATATAACAAAACTGAAAGCATTCAAAGATACACTATAATTTATATTAATCTGGTTTATATAACATATTGCTTTTTGTTACAAGTATATTACATTCCTATAGATTGCTACTGAACATATTCTGAAACGCAAAGAGCAAAAAAAAAATGTTTATTTATTTTTTCATCTAATTTGATTGCAGTATACTGTAATCTGTCTGGGCAATACTGGTTGTGACACATTGCCTTTAGAATTGCATTGCAGTATTGCATTTTCTTATAAATAATCCCATATATGTTAAAGGATAAGTTCATCTTAAAAAAAAATAATAAATGCACATCTTCTTGCAGGTAAAAAAATGTGCATTTATTTTTATTTTTTTTTATTGGGAGCCTGTAAAGCATTGCACCCACGATCAGCAGATCACAGGTACAACGTGGGACTCTTGCAGACTGTCAGTGTAAGCTGTCTGCTCATACCTTATACGAGCAGGCAGTTACACACTGACAGGAAGCACCAATGAACCACCTGCAGCGCTCAACAGCATCCTAGTAGTTCATTGAGAACTACAAGCCGACAGCTGCAAATGCTGTCGGTACTTGTAGTTCTCTCATTCACAGATCTCTGTGAATGAATGACGTTGCCCTGGCCTGCTGTCACAGTGGGGACTTGGGGGGCACGGAGGCAGCTGGAGCAGTAACATGTTACATGTTACACCCTGAATACGGGTGTAACATGTAACATATTATAAAAGGTGAACTTATTCTTTAATATATGATCTCAGGCCTGCCCCTTCCACACACCCCTCCCCCCACCCCCTTTTGACCTATTGCTGACATAAAAATAAGAAACAAACCCCCTCTAAATTTCCTGTCTATTACCTACGTAATTCTGCGTTCAAGCAATTCTGTGTAATTCCGCATCCCCAGTATTCTTTCTTTTTATATACACAGTAGGCTCCTTCTTTGTGTGTCCATGTTACAACCTGCATAATGTGGACACTTCTTATTGGCTGTCCAGTGCCAGGGTCATTCCAGGATCCAAAAGAGAGTCTGCAGATGATGACATCAGCACAGGGGAACCTTAAGGAACTGGCCTGCTTGGGCACATTTACAGCATGGTATTATAAGTCTCCCAAGCCGAGCAATGGCTCTGAAAAGGGACCCAGATGGCAGACGTAGGTGAGTATTAAATTCCCCAGAATGCATTTAAAAAACATGTAGAATAGGTTAGAGTGGAAAGGGAGGGTGTTACATTTTACACGGAGGTGGGTTTTATATGTACATGTAAATGTATTGGAAGCTAAAAAGAGGCCCAAACCAAGAAACCTTTAGGGGCCCATTCACAATACGCTTTGCCTTAACACACCTGGGTTAATGTAACACCTTACCATCAGTTAAAGTGATTGTAAAGGTTCATCTTGTAAAACAGCTCATTCAGTTTCAAATTGAAACAAAAGGCAAAACATTTATGTAAAGATATAAAAAAAACATTATAAATACCTTTTTCCTCCTGTTTAAAAGTGATCACCTTCCCTCTGCTCCCTCTGTTTTCAGCTGCATAAGAGCTGGGGGGAGGACAAGCAACATTACACTGAGCTTCTCAGTGAATGGCTGTGCAGGGAGGGGTGTGTCAGGACAAGACTGCTCATTGGAGGAGAGCAGGCTGAGTACCGAAGCACAGCTGACCATGGTGAGTTCTCCATGGTCCTGTTTTTAATAGGAAAGCAGAAGGACTGGCAGGAACATCAGGGATTTCAAACAAAGGAAGCAATACAAAGAGAACAGAATAATTTTTCATGTAAGTACATGGTACAGCAGGCACATATCAGGAATATGAAAATGCTGGGCTAACAACTAGGGATGAGCCGAACACCCCCGGTTCAGTTCGCACCAGAACATACCGAACAGGCAAAAAATTCAGAAGAACACACAAACACAATTAAAGTCTATGAGACACGAACATGAAAATTCAGACATGCTCATTTTAAAGGTTTATATGCAATTTATTGTCATAAAAAGTGTTTGGGGACCCGGGTCCTGCCCCAGGGGTCATGTATAAATGCAAAACATTTTTTTAAAAAGGGCTGTTTTTTCGGGAGCAGTGATTTTTTTAATGCTTAAAGTGAAACAATAAAAGTTTTTAGTTTTCAGCGCTGTAGCACTTTAAACGACAATTGCGCGGTCGTGCGACGTTGTACCCAAAAAAAATTGACGTCCTTTTTTTCCCCACAAATAGAGCTTTCTTTTGGTGGTATTTGATCACCTCTGCGGTTTTTATTTTTTGCGCTATAAACAAAAGAAGAGCGAAAATTTTGAAAAAAACACTATATTTTTTACTTTTTGCTATAATAAATATCCCAATTTAAAAAAAAAAAAAAAATGTTTCCTCAGTTTCGGCCGATACGTATTCTTCTACATATTTTTGGTAAAAAAAAGTCGCAATAAGCGTATATTGATTGGTTTGCGCAAAAGTTATAGCGTCTACAAAATACGGGATAGATTTATGGCATTTTTAAAAAAAAATATTTATTTATTTTTTTAGCGGCGATTGCGATTTTTTTTCGTGACTGCGACATTATGGCGGACACATCGGACACTTTTGACACATTTTTGGGACCATTCACATTTATACAGCGATCAATGCTATAAAATTGCATTGATTACTGTGTAAATGTGACAGGCAGTGAAGGGGTTAACCACTAGGGGGCGGGGAGGGGTTAAGTATGTTTCCTAGGGAATGATTCTAACTGTAGGGGGAGGGGACGCACAAGGGGAGGAGACCGATCAGTGTTCCTCCGTTCTGGGAACACAGATCGCTCTCCTCAGAGCTGACAGGCTGTGGATCTGTGTGTTTACACACACAGATCCACGGTCCGGCCCGGTTAACGGGCAATCGCGTGTGCCCGGCGGACATCGCGGCCGCCGGGCACACGCACCGGGTCCCGAGCAACGCGGCGGGCGTGCGCGTGCGCGCCCCCTAGACGCCCGGGAATCCCAGGACGTCATATGACGTCCACCCAGGATGGGAGATCCCATCCCAGGACGTCATATGACTATAGCTGGGTATTGAAGTGGTTAAATATCATGCCTGGGGGTCTCTATAGTTTGCCTCTAAAGTGGTGCCTTTTTCCCATGTTTAGAACAGTACCACAGCTAAAGGAAAAATTGTCATTTAAAACTGATCACGGCAGTGATGAATTGAATTGGGTCTCGGGAATATGGATAAAACTCATTGAAAAAAAGAGCATGGGTTCCCCCCAGTCCAAAGGGCCTGGTATGATTATTAAGGGGAACCCCGAACTAAATTTTTTTAAAAAATTGCGTCGGGGTCCCCCTAAAATCCATACTAGGCCCTTCAGATCTGATATGGAAATTAAGGGGAACCCTGTGCCAAATTTTTTAAAAAATGGCGTAGGCGTCCTCCCAAAATACATACCAGACCATTCAGGGGAACCCTGCACCAAAATTAAAAAAGAAAATGGCGTAGGGCCCCCCGAAATCCATACCAGGCCACATGCCCTCAACATGGGGAGGGTGCTTTGGGGGACAAGGGCCTCATCCCCACAACCCTTGCCTCTGTGGCATCAGAGGGGGCAGGGTCACCTGTTTACATCACTCAGCTATATTAAGACTGTCACCCAGAAGAAGCGTCAGTCGGCGGGAGCCTCCCATGGAGGCGGAACGGTTACGGCTTTTTTTTTTTCTTTTTCAGTCCATCGGGCGACGTGGATTATATTATATTATATTGTTTTCTTGTCTTTTTTACCATCTATGACACTTTTTTTGTGAAATGGTAGGGGTACAATGTGCCCCGCTACCAATTCACATAAGCGGGGGCCGGGAAATGGGGGTCCCCTTGTTAAAGGGGGCTTCCAGATTCTGATAAGCACCCTGCCTGCATACCCCTGCAACCACCAGGGTAGGGGTTGTGGGGATGAGGTCCTTGTCCCCATCAACATGGGGACAAGGTGCTTTCAAGGCTACCCCAAAGCATGCTCCCCATGTTGAGGGCATGTGGCCTGGTATGGTTCAGGGGGGATGCTTTCTCAATCCCCCCTCTTTTCCTGCAGCCTGCCAGATTATGTGCTCAGATAAGGGTCTGATATGGATTTTGGGAGGACCCCTATGTCATTTTTTTAAAAAAATTGGCGCAGGGTTCCCCTTAAATCCATGCCAGACCTGAAGGGTCTGGTATGGATTTTGGGGGGGACCCCTACACCATTTTTTAAAAAATTTGGCACAGGGTTCCCCTTAATTTCCACTCCAGACCTGAAGAGCCTGGTATGGATTTTGGGGGGACCCCCACGCATTTTTTTAAAATTTTTGGTTCAGGTTTCCCTTTTATATTCATACAAGACCCAAAGGGCCTGGTAATGGACTGGGGGGGAACCCTCGCTCTTTTTTTTAATGAGTTTTACCCATATTGCCGAGACCTGACAATTCATTACAGCTGCAATCAGTTTTAAGTGACAATATTTCCTTTAGAAATGTCATTTTGCTGCAGTACTGTTCTAAACATGGGAAAAATGCACCACTTTACATGCATACTATAGACACCCCCCAGGCACGATATTTAAAGTAATACCGGTATTTCATTTTTATTGTTTCACTTTAAGCATTAAAAAAATCACTGCTCCCGAAAAAACAGCCACCAGGCTGGCAGCGAATCTTATCCCATTGAAAATCTGATGTGACCCTTTTGTTTTTAATAATGTATGGTAAAGCTGGGTGTACGCTAATAGAATTTTGAACTAAAATTCATATCAAACTTCTCAAAACATTTTAATGTCATTCAAAAGTAGTTCAAGGCTTTGTATGCTTTTAACCTAAACTTTTTTGAATGAATGGATGAAAACCACATACAGGATTAGAATTCATACATTCAAGAAATATTTACCATCCTGCTCCTTTGAATTTTTCTCATCACTGTGATGGAAAATTAACATTGATTTGACCCCAACTAATGAACAGAAAAGTGAACAAATGTTCTAACAACAATCTTACAAAGAAAAATGTTGAACAAAATTCTACTAGTGTATAGACAGCTTAATAGTGCATTAAGGTACCATTTAAAATGTACAGCAATGCACCACACAGCTATTTATATGTTACCACAACACAAAAGTGTGATGGACGTCTTAATCTTGGGTAAAATGGAGAAATAAAAACACAGATATAAGTGTTTTTTAAACACAAAACATCACTCAGCTTCTGTTGCCCATGTACTGAATTGCTCCTTTAAAATAAAAAAAGAATTACTTTTCTGATCTTAAAAAAAAAAAGAAACAAAATCCTACTTGCAACCAAACCAGAGAGTAAAAACATAAGGGGTAGGTAAATAACTTGTGTAAATACTACCCACTACTGACATACAGCCCCCTAATCTGATGACTGCAAGCCCCAATGCATTCAAGTCTTTGGTCCTTTAACTACCAGTATCTACTGTAACCCTCCCAGAATTCAAATAAAAATGCATTCAACCAATAACATTTAAGTTTGACATATTGTTAGTTACTGTATTTGCATATTCCCACAGGTCACAGCACAGCTTTATTGAAAACTCACATGTATTTAATAAGCATGATAATGCAACCCTTATAGTAAATTATAACATCAGAAGTAAAACTAATCCTGTTTATGGTTATATGATGTATTCCAGCATTGCATATCCACTTAGCTATACCATGACCTTGATAAGTGAGAAACTACACAGACATTTTGAACATACTCTGCAGCATTAGAGTTCAATGAACCATGTTCTCTGCAACCAACATAATAATACAAATAACAAATTGGCAAACTATGAAACTGAAAATTACCAATGCCTTAAAAATGGCAGTTGCAGCTCTGTAGCCTATATGTTTTATAAGGCGGTCCATACCACATCACCTATGCCTCTTGGTTACTGAGAAACACAGTAGGACATAACAGAAGCTTGAAACACACCTAAGGTATAATTGGAAGGCAGACAAAGCATTGGAAACATGCACACATAGTTTATGGCTTTGAAACCAAATTTGATATCTGTTTTTACTATACAGATATATTTTTGTTTTACTCATTAATCTTTAATGTGGGGTGCACCCCATACACCATTATAGCTTCTCTGAAATGAGAAAGGACATCATGTGAGGTTTCTTTTAACATACTTTGTCTAATTGAATTATCCTGTCATGTTCCCTTAACTATTTGAAGAGAGGGAGAAGAAGGGGTATAGTCACATTTTGTTTTAACTCAATTACCTTTGAAAACTTCAACTTGAGTAATTGAGCTTCATTAACATGCCTTTTTTTTAAAAAAAAGGAACTAACTTCTGAAAGCAGAAGAATCTCCAGTCATACTTACGAAGTAGCTGTCTGTTATGCAGTACAATGATATATTGCACTTCCATAGTAAAAAGGAGGTTTTCACCTCTGCAACAAGTCTGTGGCTGTGTGACTCTCAGTTGACCACACGGTGAAGATCTCAGTGAAGCATGGACAGGTAATTTTAAGGAAAGTTATACTAAAAGTACAGCTATTCTTTAAAAGAAATCTGGAACTTAACAGTTAAGTCATGTAACCCATCCTCTGCCTCCTCCTGAGTTAATCTACACTGGTGGTCACACTATAACCTGATTGTACAATCTCTGTACATTCTTCTTTAAATGTACTAAAATTATGTAATATAAGGACAAACCGAAACAATCCATTCAATTTGTATCCAATCAAACAAACCTTTACCTTAAACCCAATCAAAAATGTGTGAAACTTAAGTGCCACATCCCTGAATTAGAACCATTATCAAAATTACACTATGGTATTGCCATGGGACTTTTAAGTCACAGCATACATTTTACAGTTAAAACACATTTTATTGTTCATATTTGTTTAAATAAACACTAATATAAACTATTATTGCACAACAAGGGTACATAATGATAAACTACAAAAATATTAAAAGAGGTCAGCATTAGTACTACAGTATGTTCTCCTATAATAGTCTTTATGGCTCAGCGCGTTTCTTGGACATTATCCTCTTCGTCAGGAGACACTGATATAGACTTTATATATTTATGCAATCTAAATGAGATAACAAATTGTCATCAACCACGTTTTAAACAGTTAATTGCTGGTTATCCCATCACCCATTGCATTAAGATTCTCACCCCCCCCCCCCATACCAAGATAAAGGTGGGGGAGGGGAAGGTAGGGAGGAAAGAAAGCAGGCTACCCAAAGGGCCACAGGGAACCTCCATATACAGGTGCCCGCAAGTCCCAAACCCTCTTACTTTCTCCCTCTAACAAAGGCTTGGGTATAATATTAATTATCACTCAGAAGGCAAAGTGAAAAGCCAAAACATTGAATAATGCTTAGCACCAAAGAAATAAAATGTCAAAAGTTCAAATAAATAAACCATCTGCAGTGAAAAAATATGCTAAATGGCAAAATAACACAAAATATATATGTCATTGCACTAGGCAATAAAAATCCTTAAAAAAACCTTTGAAAAACATATAAGTCCTTTACAATCCCAAATTGCTTTGTCTTGATAAGTGCTCATGCTCAGAATAAGACAACCAGTGCTCCATTTAACTTGTGCTCAGACCAGGTGCCCCACATGGATGTGCACTCACCCCTAGGCGTTGGCCAACTATCTCTAGTATGGTCACTTGTGCTGGTGGGGAGACCCCTGAGTAAGATCTTTTGTTGGCAGCTCATAGACTGAATAAGTTCTCAGATAGATGGATGAAATAACAAGAGAAGAACCCCATCACATAAAACCATATGAATTTATTAAATATACAACTAATAAAATTTCAATCACGTGTAGCGATGCCTAATGCCCTGGCACCTGGTGTGTACAGCATGTGTTTGTAATGGGGAACTTGGCCAGCAATATGCTGAATACTGCCACTCGCGGTTCAGCTCAGTTCCTGGAAGTTGCGTGGGCAAAGTGAAAAGTCTGTTGAACCGTAATATTTTTTATTTACCTTATTTCTATGGCCAAGGAATTAAGCTGCTGTGTTATCCTGGTAGGATGGTATTAATTTAATCCTGGGAAGATAAAATGTCAGGTCTCTCTAGGAAGTAGATATACATTAATATACCTTTTTTTTTTAACAAACAAAGGTGTTTTATTGTTGTCATATAGGTTGAATAAAAAAGCATATCCATGGGTACAGTACATATCATCACATGGAATACATTTGTGTACATACAGGTCCAGAAAATACAGTGAGCAAGTACAACATGCATCAAAAGCTTGTATACAGGGTAGCATGTGGACTAGGTTAAGACAATCCGCACAGGTGACTAGTAGTATACCTTTTTACAGTTACCTATCTTAGAATGTGAGGTCCTCACCAGTATGCTAGTCAGAGGTCCATGGAGCCCAAACTTTTTCATATTTCCACTTACAGCCTCTGTTTAAACATGTAATCCTATACATGGGTAATGCAGCTTTGATCAGTGCCTTCCAGGAGGAGATGGAGGGGGGGGGGGGGTCTGGTAGGATCCATTTGAGAAGGATTTCTTTTTTTGCATAAAAAAATAGGTATGCAATTAGTAGTTTTAAATGATGTGGTCTTTGTTCGTCATCGTGAACAACCAGTAATGCCAACTCAGGTGACATTGGGAGTGCCAGTTGCAGTCTGGAGTTAACTTCCCCAAAGACCTTCTTCCCAGAACATGTGGAAGAAGGTTCCTAAATGTGCTTTACATCTGGGACACTCGGGTCTTTGTCTGGGTACATCCTGTGAAGTCTTTGGGGAGTATAATATATCCTATGCAAAAATGTTACCTGTATTAGGTTATCTCTAGAGGAGATAACTAATTTGGGGCCATATTCCAGGCAGTCCTCCCATCCCTTCCTATCCAGTGAGGGTATGTCACTGTGCCATGTCTCCCATAAATGTTCTATCTTGGGGGACTCATTGTCCAATAACGCACCATACAGAATAGAAAGAGGATTGGTTAGATCTCCTGGAGCCAATAGTTCCTCTATAGGATCAGCTTTGAGTGTGATCGGCCGGGGGAATTGGGCTCTAGTGGCATCTTTAAGCTGTAGGTATCTGAATGCCATCCAGGTTGGTAGATTATATTTAACCTTCAGATCCGTGAACTTCAGTAAGGCACCCTAGGGCATGATGTGGTCCAGTGTGGTAATGCCAAACCTGGCCCACAACTGTGGATCCGGAATGGAACGAAGTTTTGATAGGGTGGGGTTGCCCCACAAAGGCTGCGCCGGAGACCACTGATCCGGCCGCAAAAAGTGCCACCGAGCAGCGGTCCACACCCACCACGTTACTCTGGTTGGTCCCGGTGTCGTCTCATATGCCCTGGGACCCCTGTATGGGAAGCTGCAGAGCCCAGCGAGGGAGCCCAAGCAGTTCGCCTCTAGGTACACCGCCGCATTAGATCTAGCCCCCTGGTACCACCACTGGACTGTCACTAGCACTGCTGCCCAGTAGTAAACTTGAAAATTAGGTAGGGCTAATCCGCCCAGATGGGCAGGTAGCTAGAGCGTGGATCTGGCCAACCGCGGTATCGTCCAATTCCATATAAAAGAACCTATGCATTTATTTATCTCTTTGAAGAAGCTGACTGGGATCCATATCGGTCAGTCTCTGAATAAATAATTACATTCGGTTAGTGTGATCATTTTTAGTAGGTTAATGCGGCCTATCAAATTTAGTGTCCATATTTGACCATGTTGAACACTTAGATCTAAAGGTCGACAAGACAGGCATCAGATTTTTCCCCAAGAAGTCTGAGTAATGTTTCGTCACCTGGACCCCCAAATAACGAAATTCCTCAACCCAGCGGAGAGGAGTGGAGGCCGCCCCACGGATGTCTCCCTCATCTAGTAGGAAAAGAATTGACTTGGCCCAGTTAATCCTTATACCCGAGTACCCTCCAAATGTGTCAAAAATATGTAGGGCAGCTAAGAGTGAGGGCCCCACATCTTTAAGGTATAGTAATGTGTTGTCCGCATACAAGGACAGCCGCTCTTCCAGCTTACCCAGCTGCAAGCCCAGCACATCTGGAGCACTCCTGACCAAAATGGCCAGGGGCTCCAGGGCCAAGGCAAAGAGGCCGGGGGAGAGCGGGCAACCCTGTCTAGTGCCAAGGAAAAGGGCGAATGGCTCTAAAAGCCAGTTGTTTGTGCGAACCTGTGCCCTCGGCACCCGATATAGGAGCTGGATACCATTTATAAATTTAGGGCCGAAGCAAACTCGACGCAAAACCTCCCACAGATAGGTCCATTCGACAGAGTCGAATGCCTTTTCAGCGTTTAATGAGGCAATTACCCTGGTGCCTTGATTATCATGTGTTATGGATGTGTTAAGAAAGAGCCTTCTAATATTGATGTCAGTCCCCTTCCCAGGCATGAACCCTGTCTGATCAATATCCACCAGATCCTCTATCACCTGAGAGAGCCTATTAGCAAGGATTTTTGCAAAGATCTTTGCATCCACGTTTAGGAGGGAGATAGGCCTATATGACGAGCAGTCTAGAGGATCCTTACCCGGCTTAGGGACAAGAACTATGACAGCCTCATTCATTGAGTCTGGTAAGGCCTCAAGAGAATCAATGTTGGAGAATAATGTCTGTAATTTGGGAGATAGGAGTTCTGTGAAGTTAGAATAGAAATTAGAGGGCAACCCGTCCGCCCCCAGAGCCCTCCCACTCTTCAGCCCTCCCATGGCCAACTGGACCTCTTCCAGCGTAACATTCTCCTCCAACCTCTTCCTGTCCCCCTCAGACAGGGCGGGAAAGGACACAGAGTCTAAAAAGGTCAGTAGGTCAGATTCTGTATAGTCAGCCCTAGATGTATATAGTTCTTCAAAAAAATCTTTCAATCTAGTATTGATGGGGGGGGGGGGGGTGAGAAGCTGGTCCTGGCTGTCTTTAATGCACCCAATAGAAGTAGAGGGGATGCTGCCCCTTGCTAACCAAACCAGAAGCTTCCCATTCTTTCCCTCAAACTCAAACATCCATTGGGCCGAGTAAAGGAGGGTCCTATATGTATCCTTAAGTCTAGCCTCAGACAAATCACGTAGCGCTTGTTGCCAGGCTTAATAATGAGCCTCAGTCTGGTTAGAGATATATTCAGCTTCTAGTTTGATGGACCTACCCTCCAGCTTCTCCAGGGCCTGGGCTCTTTCTCGTTTAGTGCGTGATATCTTAGATATAATTTCTCTTCTAACCCAAGCCTTAAAAGAATCCCAAAGTACTGGGGGGGGGGGGGGCTGAGTCAGTATTTTCAGTCCAGTAGTTGCATATGGATGCTGTAATAGGCTCCTGGAGCTTCACCTCTGCTGCCCAATAGCTAGAAAGTCACCATAGACAGGACCCAGACTGAACAGTTAGGGGTTGATTTAGTAAAGGCAAAAAAACTGCAATTTGCAGAGCAGTTGCCCTCTGCAGGTGCAATTGCTCCAGAGCTTAGTAAATGAGGTAAGGCTTCACTTTGCAAAGAGTACCCAATCCCGTGCAAGGAAAATTAAAAAAACTGCATTTTTGCTTGCACATGATTGGATGATGGAAGTCAGCAGAGCTTCTGCTCATTTACCAAGCTCTGGAGCAACTGCTCTTGAAGAGGGCAACTGCAAAGTGCACAGTCTTTTTCCCTTTAGTAAATCAACACCTTAGTGTTAAAGAAAGACACAGGGGAGCATGATCATATATCCCTCTGGGAAGCATAGAGATATCCTGGACACATTGAAGGACCGATCTGGAACCAAACGCCAGGTCAATTCTAGATAGTATTTTAAAGGTGGAGGAGTGGCAGATATATTCTCTCTCTGTCGGGTGCGTGTGTCTCCACACATCCGTAAGGGCGAACGTGTCTGCCCACTGCCGGAGGTGAGGAGAGTCACGTGTCGACACACACATCCTATTTACATCAGAGCATGGAATCATATTAAAATCACCCATCAAAAGTACTAAGTCGGTGTCTAACTGGACCACCTCCTGCATAATGTCAAGAAGGGTTTGGACCGATGCCGGCGGGGAAAGATACAACCCAACCAGTACAATATCTCTATCATAAATGTTTGTACTATGACATACCTGCCCTCCTTATCAGTCTTTATAGCAATGGGTTTCAAGGGTAGGGATTTCCGGACCAGGATGCTAACCCCACGAGCATATGTAGAATAAGTGATGTGATAGTTTAACCCCACCCATGGTCTTTTCAATGAGATTGTCTTATGGCCCTGAAGGTGGGTCTCTTGTAGAATGCAAATGTCAGGATTATGTTTCTGCAGAAAACGGAACACCAGGGATTGCTTAACTGCTGAGTTTAGGCCCCTAACATTCCAAGAAATTACTGTAACTGGAGCCATTTGAGGTATAGGGGTAGAAGGCTCACGGGGCAGCATCCTGGTGCCATACATGAGAAACACTGTAGCACATATGACACTGTACCAAAGTACCTTAAGTTCAGACATCACAAAACACCTGAGGTGACAAAAAAAACACCTTTAACATTCCCAACCTTTTCCCTAACGCTCCCCCTCCCCGCTTCCTAATCCCCAACCTAGGAATGCTTAGAACCCCAAACATTGTACACCCAATGCTAGGGGGCGTGTACCAGTGGGCGTATATATACACTGAGGGGGGAGCGACCCTGCAGATCGGGAGAGGCGCCACCGCCAGTGTAGGAGAGGATCAACACAATTATTAGATATCATCTCCATCCGTCAAATGCGCACCAAGAGATAACAAAACGCATATCCACTACGCATTTAAACATGAGCAGGGGGGGAATAGCATACGAGTAGACCCCAAGAGAAAAACAATCCCATCCCCCTGAATATCAGTTCTTTAGGTCAGGGCCAAGGGATAAACCATCTGCATCTATATTACACAGTCTACACAAGAGTACAGGGCTACAGTACCTCTTACCCGACACTAGAGTCTGCTAGGGAGTCAGAAGTTAGTGCAACATAAGTCTGTCCGTTTTGGTTACTCTTCAGCAGAAGGAATGAGACTCTGTGCAAGCGAAAAAACAGATAAGGCAAACTCTGCATCAGGAAGTGACATCTTGGCAGATCAGGGGAAGCTCTACCTCCATGTAGGAGAATATATATAAAAATGTTAGGTCTCATCCGCTCCCGGCAGACATACAAGAATTATTAGAACATAAACCCTTTCTGCATATAAACATGAACAGAGGGGGTGGGGGGGAACAGCTCGAGAGCAAAGTCACAAAGCAAAAATTCCCCCCCAACCCCCTTGAATACCGACCCTGTAGATCAGGATTAGGGAGTAAACCTTCTGCAGCTGCACTTCACAGTCTGCACAGGAATGCAGGCTGCAGTACCGTTTACCGGACACTAGAGTCCACTAGTGAGTCAGAAGTTAGTGTAAAGGAAGTCTTTCCAGTTTGGGCACTTTGCAGCAGGAGGAATGAGACTCTGTGCAGGCAAAAAAAAACAAAAACATATACGGCAAACCCTGCAGCAGGAAATAACATTTCGGCATGAGCCATAAAAACTGGAATACTAAATGGTGAGTGTGCATAGCGGCACAAGTTCACCTGGTCTATCCAGGGGCACTTTCTTCAAATGTTGCAAACAAGTAGGGCAGACACAACAGGTGCAACAGAAGTAGAAGTCAACCTTACTCCTGGAGGATGATCTCCCCAGATATCTGCCCCAGAGTCCTCCCGCCAGGTAATCATGAACAGGAGAGGAGGGCTGCAATACTGGGGTAAGAGGTTGCTAAATGTGGGGAGATCAGCAGCCATCAGCGGTGCGGGGGGAGGGACTCTAGCCAGGCGGATGCATCCCTGGGAGAAGTACAACATCTCGAGGTTTCGCCATCTTGAACCCACAGTCTTGCCGGGAACAGGATACTATACTTGATGCCCTTTACTCACAAAGCAGCTTTTACCTGGTCAAAAGAGCGCCTAATTTTTTGCGTTTCCACTGAGTAGTGTGGAAAAATCAAAAGTTTGCTGTTTTGATATGTCAGTTCCCCCTGCACTGTGGCCACACGGAGTACCTCATCCCTATCCCTGAAGTTCAGGAATTTGAGTATAAAAGTGCGCGGTGGGGATCCCGGTGGGCCCGGTTTAGGGGGATGCGATGCGCTTGTTCCACTGCGTAGAAGGGTGAAAATTGTGCCAGAGGCAGGAGGGTTTTAAGTAGATTTTCCGCAAATTCAGTCGGGTGTGAACCCTCCAGACCCTCCGCCATGCCGACAATACAGAGGTTGTTTCTCTGATTGCGATTCTCAGCTTTGTATTCAAGGGCTTTCATTTTAGTGTGCAGCATTGGCAGGTCAGTATTATGACCCTCCACTGTGTCTTCCACATGACTTATGCGCTGTTCTTCTGTATGGATTCTGGAGCACATTTTGTCCATGTCCTGCCTGATTTACCCCACATCAAGCTGCTCTGCATCTACTTTAGTGGTTAGGGAGGTTACAGAGGCATGACAGTTTGTGATGGCAGCCAGGACCTCCGCAAGACTAGTTACAGGCGGTAAGGGCTCTCCGCCTGGGAAGCCATGGTCGTGGATGGACGCCTACCAGGCCCCACACGGTCCTTGCAGACCGGGACGGATTCCTCCGGTGCAGGGGGAAAGTATACTTCTTACCCCATCCTCTCGATGCCCGCGATGAGTAGCGTATCATAGAGATGTCCACTGCCTCTGCAGGTGTACTCTGGCCGCCAGGAGGAGGGAGGAGAGCCTATGAACCTTGGCAGAGATTGCAGGCAGTCCGGAGGCCCTTCCAGGAGGGGGCGGATTACAACACAGTCAGGGAGGCTAGGAGAACTCACCAGGGTGGCCGTCGGGTGGAGCAAGATTGCCGCCGTTCCAGGAGGTAGGCCGGAGCCACAGTCTGTCCCCAGGGATATACAGGGCACAGATGCACAGCAATAGTGGCCTTAGGTAGTCTGGAGGTGAATCCAGAAAAGGAGCAAGCTCTGTTCAAGCAGGTGGGTCCGAAAAACTTGCCTGGGCCGCCGCCGGGTGGAGCAAGATGGCCGCCGCTCCGGAGACAAGGCCGAAGCCGCTGCCTTTCCTAGGGCCAGACAGCTTCACCGTATCGTCCTGGGGTGGCGTTCTAATGAGCTGACAGGCTCCAGAGGCAGCGGGGAGAGCAGGACAGATCCCCAAGTGCAGTGGATGGTGTCCGGTGAGCAGGATGCAAGTAGGATGGTCAATCAGGAGTATTGGGCAGTGGAGCTCACACAATCTGTGACCTACTCCATTTCTCTCCAGGCCACGCCCCCACATTAATATACCTTAAAGGAGAATTCATTCTCCCAAATAATTGTGGATTATTTAGAGGGAACCAGGAAGGAAGGAAAAGGAAGCATTTTTATAATATACATAGGTGTGCGCAGCCTATTGCATTAGGATGTGCACCCCAAAGCTCAAACACACGTGTGTGTGTGTGTGTGTGTGTGTGTGTGTGTGTGTATATATATATATATATATATATATATATATATATATATATATATATATATATAAAATGTAAAATGTATTAAAACATGGATGGTGTCAGTAGAGCAGTGGATGTGTTAGTAGGGCAGAGATTGGTGTCTGTAGGGCAGTGGACGGTGTCAGTAGTTTTTTATTTATTTTTGGATTATTTTATTACAATTTTATTTTTTTATTATTTTTACAATTTCATTAAGAACCCCATTGAGGAGCTTTGGTGAAATATCAGCAGGGGGAATTTGTGCCCCATGGGATGATTAGGGTGTCCCCAGGCACACCCGGCACACCTCCTGCGCACGCCTATGATAATATAGTTACCTTGTCAGAATTATATTACACCATATCTTATGATATAACTCTGGGTAGTGACTGTCCAATCTAATGATGTAGGATATGGCAGGGAGCTTTTTAAAACTCAAAGTAAATAGTCCCAAATAAGGAGTATGCAGCAATAAAAAATAATAAGACTATCAGATCTTCTGTATAAATCTAGAAAAAAGATATACATTTTATCCTGCCATTTTCATAGTGTTAGTTTAAATGTACCTTAAACAAGATAAATGAGAGCTATAGCAAAGTCAAGGGGTTGGTATTCCACTAGTTCATCTATAGTTTTAAAGCATTCACAGAGTCTGTAAAGGTAATTAAGAGACATCCGCAGTATAGCATGAACTCATGCCTATACCATCTAGTCAGTCTGATTGTGGTCTATTATAAAATAGGTATACCTGCAGCAGCTTTGCCATTAAAGATGTAAAGCCAACCGAGAAAGATTTCCAGCCTGAAGAGGGAGAGGCCAAGGGCCGAGTGCCAACCAATATAGGGAGGGGGACCCCCAGAATTAGTCACAGCTGTTGGCTCCATCCATCGGCCGGATGGTCTATTCAGCATTCCAACTATCGACAAAGATGGCCGCGGATGCCTCTGGGCAAACAGTGCATGCGCCTAGCAACCCGCGTCATGGGGACGCGTCCACTCAAGCCCGAAGTAACCATGCATACGCATGCCCAGACAGTATCCTGTATTAAAAAAGCATCTGCCAGGCACCGGAGGTGGGCATGTCAGAAGACTGTTCCTAGCTGGGGGATGCACCCATCCGAACCCAAAGGGAAGGGAGATGACTTACCCCCTATAGGGTCCAGCTCCGGCGCTATTAGCCTACACCAGGCAGCCCAACCACCCACTCCATCCATTCCATATAATGCAAAGGGGGAATTAACAATAATATGAATTAAAGATTACATATTCAATGTCAAAGTACACACAATAACTGGAATATTGTCTGACAAAAAAAAAGAGGAATTCACATAAATTAAAGGAAAGGTGCAAAGCTGATAGCATCATTCAAAGGGCCAGAGGGAACCTCCATATACAGGTGCCCGCAAGTCCCAAACCCTCTTACTTTCTCCCTCTAACAAAGGCTTGGGTATAATATTAATTATCACTCAGAAGGCAAAGTGAAAAGCCAAAACATTGAATAATGCTTAGCACCAAAGAAATAAAATGTCAAAAGTTCAAATAAATAAACCATCTGCAGTGAAAAAATATGCTAAATGGCAAAATAACACAAAATATATATGTCATTGCACTAGGCAATAAAAATCCTTAAAAAAACCTTTGAAAAACATATAAGTCCTTTACAATCCCAAATTGCTTTGTCTTGATAAGTGCTCATGCTCAGAATAAGACAACCAGTGCTCCATTTAACTTGTGCTCAGACCAGGTGCCCCACATGGATGTGCACTCACCCCTAGGTGTTGGCCAACTATCTCTAGTATGGTCACTTGTGCTGGTGGGGAGACCCCTGAGTAAGATCTTTTGTTGGCAGCTCATAGACTGAATAAGTTCTCAGATAGATGGATGAAATAACAAGAGAAGAACCCCATCACATAAAACCATATGAATTTATTAAATATACAACTAATAAAATTTCAATCACGTGTAGCGATGCCTAATGCCCTGGCACCTGGTGTGTACAGCATGTGTTTGTAATGGGGAACTTGGCCAGCAATATGCTGAATACTGCCACTCGCGGTTCAGCTCAGTTCCTGGAAGTTGCGTGGGCAAAGTGAAAAGTCTGTTGAACCGTAATATTTTTTATTTACCTTATTTCTATGGCCAAGGAATTAAGCTGCTGTGTTATCCTGGTAGGATGGTATTAATTTAATCCTGGGAAGATAAAATGTCAGGTCTCTCTAGGAAGTAGATATACATTAATATACCTTTTTTTTTAACAAACAAAGGTGTTTTATTGTTGTCATATAGGTTGAATAAAAAAGCATATCCATGGGTACAGTACATATCATCACATGGAATACATTTGTGTACATACAGGTCCAGAAAATACAGTGAGCAAGTACAACATGCATCAAAAGCTTGTATACAGGGTAGCATGTGGACTAGGTTAAGACAATCCGCACAGGTGACTAGTAGTATACCTTTTTTACAGTTACCTATCTTAGAATGTGAGGTCCTCACCAGTATGCTAGTCAGAGGTCCATGGAGCCCAAACTTTTTCATATTTCCACTTACAGCCTCTGTTTAAACATGTAATCCTATACATGGGTAATGCAGCTTTGATCAGTGCCTTCCAAGAAGAGATGGAGGGGGGGGGGGGGTCTGGTAGGATCCATTTGAGAAGGATTTCTTTTTTTGCATAAAAAAATAGGTATGCAATTAGTAGTTTTAAATGATGTGGTCTTTGTTCGTCATCGTGAACAACCAGTAATGCCAACTCAGGTGACATTGGGAGTGCCAGTTGCAGTCTGGAGTTAACTTCCCCAAAGACCTTCTTCCCAGAACATGTGGAAGAAGGTTCCTAAATGTGCTTTACATCTGGGACACTTGGGGTCTTTGTCTGGGTACATCCTGTGAAGTCTTTGGGGAGTATAATATATCCTATGCAAAAATGTTACCTGTATTAGGTTATCTCTAGAGGAGATAACTAATTTGGGGCCATATTCCAGGCAGTCCTCCCATCCCTTCCTATCCAGTGAGGGTATGTCACTGTGCCATGTCTCCCATAAATGTTCTATCTTGGGGGACTCATTGCCCAATAACGCACCATACAGAATAGAAAGAGGATTGGTTAGATCTCCTGGAGCCAATAGTTCCTCTATAGGATCAGCTTTGAGTGTGATCGGCCGGGGGAATTGGGCTCTAGTGGCATCTTTAAGCTGTAGGTATCTGAATGCCATCCAGGTTGGTAGATTATATTTAACCTTCAGATCCGTGAACTTCAGTAAGGCACCCTAGGGCATGATGTGGTCCAGTGTGGTAATGCCAAACCTGGCCCACAACTGTGGATCCGGAATGGAACGAAGTTTTGATAGGGTGGGGTTGCCCCACAAAGGCTGCGCCGGAGACCACTGATCCGGCCGCAAAAAGTGCCACCGAGCAGCGGTCCACACCCACCACGTTACTCTGGTTGGTCCCGGTGTCGTCTCATATGCCCTGGGACCCCTGTATGGGAAGCTGCAGAGCCCAGCGAGGGAGCCCAAGCAGTTCGCCTCTAGGTACACCGCCGCATTAGATCTAGCCCCCTGGTACCACCACTGGACTGTCACTAGCACTGCTGCCCAGTAGTAAACTTGAAAATTAGGTAGGGCTAATCCGCCCAGATGGGCAGGTAGCTAGAGCGTGGATCTGGCCAACCGCGGTATCGTCCAATTCCATATAAAAGAACCTATGCATTTATTTATCTCTTTGAAGAAGCTGACTGGGATCCATATCGGTCAGTCTCTGAATAAATAATTACATTCGGTTAGTATGATCATTTTTAGTAGGTTAATGCGGCCTATCAAATTTAGTGTCCATATTTGACCATGTTGAACACTTAGATCTAAGGGTCGACAAGACAGGCATCAGATTTTTCCCCAAGAAGTCTGAGTAATGTTTCGTCACCTGGACCCCCAAATAACGAAATTCCTCAACCCAGCGGAGAGGAGTGGAGGCCGCCCCACGGATGTCTCCCTCATCTAGTAGGAAAAGAATTGACTTGGCCCAGTTAATCCTTATACCCGAGTACCCTCCAAATGTGTCAAAAATATGTAGGGCAGCTAAGAGTGAGGGCCCCACATCTTTAAGGTATAGTAATGCGTTGTCCGCATACAAGGACAGCCGCTCTTCCAGCTTACCCAGCCGCAAGCCCAGCACATCTGGAGCACTCCTGACCAAAATGGCCAGGGGCTCCAGGGCCAAGGCAAAGAGGCCGGGGGAGAGCGGGCAACCCTGTCTAGTGCCAAGGAAAAGGGCGAATGGCTCTAAAAGCCAGTTGTTTGTGCGAACCTGTGCCCTCGGCGCCCGATATAGGAGCTGGATACCATTTATAAATTTAGGGCCGAAGCAAACTCGACGCAAAACCTCCCACAGATAGGTCCATTCGACAGAGTCGAATGCCTTTTCAGCGTTTAATGAGGCAATTACCCTGGTGCCTTGATTATCATGTGTTATGGATGTGTTAAGAAAGAGCCTTCTAATATTGATGTCAGTCCCCTTCCCAGGCATGAACCCTGTCTGATCAATATCCACCAGATCCTCTATCACCTGAGAGAGCCTATTAGCAAGGATTTTTGCAAAGATCTTTGCATCCACGTTTAGGAGGGAGATAGGCCTATATGACAAGCAGTCTAGAGGATCCTTACCCGGCTTAGGGACAAGAACTATGACAGCCTCATTCATTGAGTCTGGTAAGGCCTCAAGAGAATCAATGTTGGAGAATAATGTCTGTAATTTGGGAGCTAGGAGTTCTGTGAAGTTAGAATAGAAATTAGAGGGCAACCCGTCCGCCCCCAGAGCCCTCCCACTCTTCAGCCCTCCCATGGCCAACTGGACCTCTTCCAGCATAACATTCTCCTCCAACCTCTTCCTGTCCCCCTCAGACAGGGCGGGAAAGGACACAGAGTCTAAAAATGTCAGTAGGTCAGATTCTGTATAGTCAGCCCTAGATGTATATAGTTCTTCAAAAAAATCTTTCAATCTAGTATTGATGGGGGGGGGGGGGGGGGGTGAGAAGCTGGTCCTGGCTGTCTTTAATGCACCCAATAGAAGTAGAGGGGATGCTGCCCCTTGCTAACCAAACCAGGAGCTTCCCATTCTTTCCCTCAAACTCAAACATCCATTGGGCCGAGTAAAGGAGGGTCCTATATGTATCCTTAAGTCTAGCCTCAGACAAATCACGTAGCGCTTGTTGCCAGGCTTAATAGTGAGCCTCAGTCTGGTTAGAGATATATTCAGCTTCTAGTTTGATGGACCTACCCTCCAGCTCCTCCAGGGCCTGGGCTCTTTCTCGTTTAGTGCGTGATATCTTAGATATAATTTCTCTTCTAACCCAAGCCTTAAAAGAATCCCAAAGTACTGGGGGGGGGGGGGGGGCTGAGTCAGTATTTTCAGTCCAGTAGTTGCATATGGATGCTGTAATAGGCTCCTGGAGCTTCTCCTCTGCTGCCCAATAGCTAGAAAGTCACCATAGACAGGACCCAGACTGAACAGTTAGGGGTTGATTTAGTAAAGGCAAAAAAACTGCAATTTGCAGAGCAGTTGCCCTCTGCAGGTGCAATTGCTCCAGAGCTTAGTAAATGAGGTAAGGCTTCACTTTGCAAAGAGTACCCAATCCCGTGCAAGGAAAATTAAAAAAACTGCATTTTTGCTTGCACATGATTGGATGATGGAAGTCAGCAGAGCTTCTGCTCATTTACCAAGCTCTGGAGCAACTGCTCTTGAAGAGGGCAACTGCAAAGTGCACAGTCTTTTTCCCTTTAGTAAATCAACACCTTAGTGTTAAAGAAAGACACAGGGGAGCATGATCATATATCCCTCTGGGAAGCATAGAGATATCCTGGACACATTGAAGGACCGATCTGGAACCAAACGCCAGGTCAATTCTAGATAGTATTTTAAAGGTGGAGGAGTGGCAGATATATTCTCTCTCTGTCGGGTGCGTGTGTCTCCACACATCCGTAAGGGCGAACGTGTCTGCCCACTGCCGGAGGTGAGGAGAGTCACGTGTCGACACACACATCCTATTTACATCAGAGCATGGAATCATATTAAAATCACCCATCAAAAGTACTAAGCCGGTGTCTAACTGGACCACCTCCTGCATAATGTCAAGAAGGGTTTGGACCGATGCCGGCGGGGAAAGATACAACCCAACCAGTACAATATCTCTATCATAAATGTTTGTACTATGACATACCTGCCCTCCTTATCAGTCTTTATAGCAATGGGTTTCAAGGGTAGGGATTTCCGGACCAGGATGCTAACCCCACGAGCATATGTAGAATAAGTGGTGTAATAGTTTAACCCCACCCATGGTCTTTTCAATGAGATTGTCTTATGGCCCTGAAGGTGGGTCTCTTGTAGAATGCAAATGTCAGGATTATGTTTCTGCAGAAAACAGAACACCAGGGATTGCTTAACCGCTGAGTTTAGGCCCCTAACATTCCAAGAAATTACTGTAACTGGAGCCATTTGAGGTATAGGGGTAGAAGGCTCACGGGGCAGCATCCTGGTGCCATACATGAGAAACACTGTAGCACATATGACACTGTACCAAAGTACCTTAAGTTCAGACATCACAAAACACCTGAGATGACAAAAAAAACACCTTTAACATTCCCAACCTTTTCCCTAACGCTCCCCCTCCCCGCTTCCTAATCCCCAACCTAGGAATGCTTAGAACCCCAAACATTGTACACTCAATGCTAGGGGGCGTGTACCAGTGGGCGTATATATACACTGAGGGGGGAGCGACCCTGCAGATCGGGAGAGGCTCCACCGCCAGTGTAGGAGAGGATCAACACAATTATTAGATATCATCTCCATCCGTCAAATGCGCACCAAGAGATAACAAAACGCATATCCACTACGCATTTAAACATGAGCAGGGGGGGAATAGCATACGAGTAGACCCCAAGAGAAAAACAATCCCATCCCCCTGAATATCAGTTCTTTAGGTCAGGGCCAAGGGATAAACCATCTGCATCTATATTACACAGTCTACACAAGAGTACAGGGCTACAGTACCTCTTACCCGACACTAGAGTCTGCTAGGGAGTCAGAAGTTAGTGCAACATAAGTCTGTCCGTTTTGGTTACTCTTCAGCAGAAGGAATGAGACTCTGTGCAAGCGAAAAAACAGATAAGGCAAACTCTGCATCAGGAAGTGACATCTTGGCAGATCAGGGGAAGCTCTACCTCCATGTAGGAGAATATATATAAAAATGTTAGGTCTCATCCGCTCCCGGCAGACATACAAGAATTATTAGAACATAAACCCTTTCTGCATATAAACATTAACAGAGGTGGTGGGGGGGAACAGCTCGAGAGCAAAGTCACAAAGCAAAAATTCCCCCCAACCCCCTTGAATACCGACCCTGTAGATCAGGATTAGGGAGTAAACCTTCTGCAGCTGCACTTCACAGTCTGCACAGGAATGCAGGCTGCAGTACCGTTTACCGGACACTAGAGTCCACTAGTGAGTCAGAAGTTAGTGTAAAGGAAGTCTTTCCAGTTTGGGCACTTTGCATCAGGAGGAATGAGACTCTGTGCAGGCAAAAAAAAACAAAAACATATACGGCAAACCCTGCAGCAGGAAATAACATTTCGGCATGAGCCATAAAAACTGGAATACTAAATGGTGAGTGTGCATAGCGGCACAAGTTCACCTGGTCTATCCAGGGGCACTTTCTTCAAATGTTGCAAACAAGTAGGGCAGACACAACAGGTGCAACAGAAGTAGAAGTCAACCTTACTCCTGGAGGATGATCTCCCCAGATATCTGCCCCAGAGTCCTCCCGCCAGGTAATCATGAACAGGAGAGGAGGGCTGCAATACTGGGGTAAGAGGTTGCTAAATGTGGGGAGATCAGCAGCCATCAGCGGTGCGGGGGGAGGGACTCTAGCCAGGCGGATGCATCCCTGGGAGAAGTACAACATCTCGAGGTTTCGCCATCTTGAACCCACAGTCTTGCCGGGAACAGGATACTATACTTGATGCCCTTTACTCACAAAGCAGCTTTTACCTGGTCAAAAGAGCGCCTAATTTTTTGCGTTTCCACTGAGTAGTGTGGAAAAATCAAAAGTTTGCTGTTTTGATATGTCAGTTCCCCCTGCACTGTGGCCACACGGAGTACCTCATCCCTATCCCTGAAGTTCAGGAATTTGAGTATAAAAGTGCGCGGTGGGGATCCCGGTGGGCCCGGTTTAGGGGGATGCGATGCGCTTGTTCCACTGCGTAGAAGGGTGAAAATTGTGCCAGAGGCAGGAGGGTTTTAAGTAGATTTTCCGCAAATTCAGTCGGGTGTGAACCCTCCAGACCCTCCGCCATGCCGACAATACAGAGGTTGTTTCTCTGATTGCGATTCTCAGCTTTGTATTCAAGGGCTTTCATTTTAGTGTGCAGCATTGGCAGGTCAGTATTATGACCCTCCACTGTGTCTTCCACATGACTTATGCGCTGTTCTTCTGTATGGATTCTGGAGCACATTTTGTCCATGTCCTGCCTGATTTACCCCACATCAAGCTGCTCTGCATCTACTTTAGTGGTTAGGGAGGTTACAGAGGCATGACAGTTTGTGATGGCAGCCAGGACCTCCGCAAGACTAGTTACAGGCGGTAAGGGCTCTCCGCCTGGGAAGCCATGGTCGTGGATGGACGCCTACCAGGCCCCACACGGTCCTTGCAGACCGGGACGGATTCCTCCGGTGCAGGGGGAAAGTATACTTCTTACCCCATCCTCTCGATGCCCGCGATGAGTAGCGTATCATAGAGATGTCCACTGCCTCTGCAGGTGTACTCTGGCCGCCAGGAGGAGGGAGGAGAGCCTATGAACCTTGGCAGAGATTGCAGGCAGTCCGGAGGCCCTTCCAGGAGGGGGCGGATTACAACACAGTCAGGGAGGCTAGGAGAACTCACCAGGGTGGCCGTCGGGTGGAGCAAGATTGCCGCCGTTCCAGGAGGTAGGCCGGAGCCACAGTCTGTCCCCAGGGATATACAGGGCACAGATGCACAGCAATAGTGGCCTTAGGTAGTCTGGAGGTGAATCCAGAAAAGGAGCAAGCTCTGTTCAAGCAGGTGGGTCCGAAAAACTTGCCTGGGCCGCCGCCGGGTGGAGCAAGATGGCCGCCGCTCCGGAGACAAGGCCGAAGCCGCTGCCTTTCCTAGGGCCAGACAGCTTCACCGTATCGTCCTGGGGTGGCGTTCTAATGAGCTGACAGGCTCCAGAGGCAGCGGGGAGAGCAGGACAGATCCCCAAGTGCAGTGGATGGTGTCCGGTGAGCAGGATGCAAGTAGGATGGTCAATCAGGAGTATTGGGCAGTGGAGCTCACACAATCTGTGACCTACTCCATTTCTCTCCAGGCCACGCCCCCACATTAATATACCTTAAAGGAGAATTCATTCTCCCAAATAATTGTGGATTATTTAGAGGGAACCAGGAAGGAAGGAAAAGGAAGCATTTTTATAATATACATAGGTGTGCGCAGCCTATTGCATTAGGATGTGCACCCCAAAGCTCAAACACACGTGTGTGTGTGTGTGTGTGTGTGTGTGTGTGTATATATATATATATATATATATATATATATATATATATATATATATATATATATAAAATGTAAAATGTATTAAAACATGGATGGTGTCAGTAGAGCAGTGGATGTGTTAGTAGGGCAGAGATTGGTGTCTGTAGGGCAGTGGACGGTGTCAGTAGTTTTTTATTTATTTTTGGATTATTTTATTACAATTTTATTTTTTTATTATTTTTACAATTTCATTAAGAACCCCATTGAGGAGCTTTGGTGAAATATCAGCAGGGGGAATTTGTGCCCCATGGGATGATTAGGGTGTCCCCAGGCACACCCGGCACACCTCCTGCGCACGCCTATGATAATATAGTTACCTTGTCAGAATTATATTACACCATATCTTATGATATAACTCTGGGTAGTGACTGTCCAATCTAATGATGTAGGATATGGCAGGGAGCTTTTTAAAACTCAAAGTAAATAGTCCCAAATAAGGAGTATGCAGCAATAAAAAATAATAAGACTATCAGATCTTCTGTATAAATCTAGAAAAAAGATATACATTTTATCCTGCCATTTTCATAGTGTTAGTTTAAATGTACCTTAAACAAGATAAATGAGAGCTATAGCAAAGTCAAGGGGTTGGTATTCCACTAGTTCATCTATAGTTTTAAAGCATTCACAGAGTCTGTAAAGGTAATTAAGAGACATCCGCAGTATAGCATGAACTCATGCCTATACCATCTAGTCAGTCTGATTGTGGTCTATTATAAAATAGGTATACCTGCAGCAGCTTTGCCATTAAAGATGTAAAGCCAACCGAGAAAGATTTCCAGCCTGAAGAGGGAGAGGCCAAGGGCCGAGTGCCAACCAATATAGGGAGGGGGACCCCCAGAATTAGTCACAGCTGTTGGCTCCATCCATCGGCCGGATGGTCTATTCAGCATTCCAACTATCGACAAAGATGGCCGCGGATGCCTCTGGGCAAACAGTGCATGCGCCTAGCAACCCGCGTCATGGGGACGCGTCCACTCAAGCCCGAAGTAACCATGCATACGCATGCCCAGACAGTATCCTGTATTAAAAAAGCATCTGCCAGGCACCGGAGGTGGGCATGTCAGAAGACTGTTCCTAGCTGGGGGATGCACCCATCCGAACCCAAAGGGAAGGGAGATGACTTACCCCCTATAGGGTCCAGCTCCGGCGCTATTAGCCTACACCAGGCAGCCCAACCACCCACTCCATCCATTCCATATAATGCAAAGGGGGAATTAACAATAATATGAATTAAAGATTACATATTCAATGTCAAAGTACACACAATAACTGGAATATTGTCTGACAAAAAAAAAGAGGAATTCACATAAATTAAAGGAAAGGTGCAAAGCTGATAGCATCATTCAACCATGGTGACATGGTGGTCCTAAGATGGTGTATCCATCTTGTTTCATGCTGGAGTACCTGCCTATCAAGATCCCCTCCTCTAGGATTCTCCCATACATGATCTAGTGCCAAAATCATTGCTAGCGTGTCATAATTGTGTTTTAAGCCTATATGATGTCCAATGGGGGTATTCAGTTTGGGTACATAGTATACATGGTCATGAATTAGTTTATGAAACGGGCGCTTTGTTTTTCTCATGTAAAAGGCACCACAAGTGCAGGCCAAGAGATAGATCATACCCGTTGTGGTGCAGTTAACGTACAAACGAGGTTTGAAGCATTCGCCATTGGAAATCACACATGTTGTGCAATGGAGACAAGAGACACGCCACTCCAGATGAGTAAATCCAGGTAAAATGAGAGTCAATGATGAGGACTCCTCCTACGGGTGCATGCCTCGGCTCTCCTGCCGTGAAGCTACATGTGTGAAAGAGATTAGCTGCACACTGAAGTATCAAAAGTCCTTTTTATTGCATCTTTCCATAAGCGTGTAAAAGAAACACCACAGAATAGTAGCAGGTCAGGTTGACGCATTTCACACAGTTACAGCGTGCTCACTCATAACTCATAACATGTTGTGCATTCCCTATAGGAATATAGGAATTCCTATATAGGAATTCAGGGCATCCACTACATCTAAAAGTGCCCAAAGGGCCTTCTTCTGTCATTGGAACCTCAGATTACTGTGAACCAGTTTGTCTCTTAAAGATTTTCTATGTCTGAATACTACCTCAGGGAATGGTTTTACATATTTACCTATGATATCATAGGTGCTTTAAAGATACCAGAATTTCTTGACAGTTTCCCTAACATCATTATGATAAGAATAGGTGGTAATAAATTTGATTGTGTCCCCTGACCTCCAATCTGGTATCGCACGTTTAAAGAGACGTTCAGACCGTGGATGTTCACATGCCTTGTGGTAGGCTTTTTTAAACATTTTTTGCTATATCTGCGTGTCAGTAGCCTATCTTTAAGAGCTGAAGCTTCTTTCTCAAAATCTGGAGGACTAGAGCAATTCTGTTTAATACAGTGGTATTGCCCATAGGGTATGCTTTTGATCAATGTTGTAGGATGGGCACTGTTTGCCCTAAGGATAGTTTTTCCTGCAGTTTCTTTCCTAAACAGGGACATAAGAAGACTGCCATACGGCTGAATAGAGATGTTAAGAAGTAATATGGTTAGATACTGCATGTGTAAAGTGAAGATTAAAGGTGTTTTCCTCTAGCTTGTCCAAAAAGATTTTGAGTTCTGTAAGGGGACCTGTCCATACCATGAGGATGTCTTTGATGTACCTGTGCCACAGCAAAATGTGGCACAGGTACATAGATAAATCCTCCCTGGCAAATAGCTGCTGCTCCCACCCTCCCAGGTAAGAGTTGGCATAGGAGGGGGCACAAAAGGTCCCCATGGCTACACCTTGGACCTGGAGGTAGTGGAAGCCAGCATATAGGAACACATTAGTATTAAGAATGTGCTCTAGTAGGTTCAAGATGAATTGATTAAGAGGCCAATGAGACTTGTCCATTGTTTGTAGAAACATACTAATGATATGTATTCCCCCGATCAGGTGGGCTGCTCGAATAGAGCGCCTCCACATCGATCGTGACAATGGTAGCTCCCTCTGGTAGGGTAACTCCTTCCAAAGTGTGTAAGAGATAGTAGATCTAAATGAGATTGTGTAGTGCATGGCCAGTTTAACACTGTCTGTCCTGGCTTTCTTTTTACCTTTGTAGCAAAGCTGCATCCTGTAGCATAGTTTACATCTCTGCAAAAAATCCCTTTTTAGCACTGGACATACCTGTGCACTGAGCCCTTATGTGCCTGTATGGGGCCATCTTGGGAAGCAGCTCCAGTACCAGGACAGACCCTTACAAGGCTTATGAGGGACTATATAGGACATTGACCTGGTACAGAGGTCAGTAAGAAGCTGGGGTGGGGATTGTTGGGGAAGGTTATTACAAAAGGGGTAGGAGACTTTACTGTATATGTATTTTGGGGGGGGGGCACAAAGTTAATCCCCACGGGCTCCCCAGGTTTCTCTTCCACAAAAATTACACAGGTGAATTCACACATTTCTCTGTATGGTCCTCTATAAGGTTTTAGGTATAAATGTAAATATTAAAAAATAGTTTGGGAGCCTAGCAGGGCAGACATGCATTGTTAGAGCTCCACACCGCTGAGGAGAGAAGAGAAGGACAAAGCGGAGCCTGCAGGCTCAAAAGGTATCCATTTGAACCTTTTTGCCCCAGGGAACAAACTGTGAAAGTTTGGGCAGTAAATATTGTACTGGGAGGAAACCGTGGCAGAAATAAAAATCACCTCACAAAGAGCTCACAGGCACTCACTGCAGCTGAAGCAGCTCCAGTCACCTCACAAGATACAGCATCAGGGCGCTCTCACAGACAGAAAATGTCACAGCAAGACTCTCCATTTGAGTTAGATACAGAACAAATCCTCTCACAAACTTCTCCACAAGCCTCCTCAGCATCCCCAGTAATATTATTACAGTTTGAAAAGATGCTTCATAAGGCTTTAAAACAAACCTCAGACCAAATAACAAAAAGCCTAACCAAAGAAATAAGAGAGCTGGGAAACCGCACCGCAGCCCTAGAAATAAAAATGGATGAAATTGAAATTACAACCCAAGAAAATATAACAGAATTGGAACAATTAAAAAAAGAGAATTTAATACTTCAAACTAAGCTCGAAGATTACGAAAATAGAGCCAGACGTTCAAACTTGCGCATAAGGGGAATACCTGAAACTGTGACAGACCTGCAATCTACTATTACTGCTCTATTACAAGAACTAAAGCCAGATATCCCTATTGAACGTTTAGAACTGGACAGAGTACACAGAGCCCTCACAGCCAAAAAGAAAGATGGACCCCCACGTGATATAATCACAAAATTTCATTATTACAGAACGAAAGAACAAATACTAATTGCTGCAAAAGAAAAAAAGGAACTTAATTTTCAAGGACACAATTATCAAATTTTTGCTGACCTATCCCAACTTACTATTACTAAAAGACGATCCATGAAACCCCAACTAATGGAACTGCAACGCCACAACATTATGTATCAATGGGGCTTCCCCTTTTCAGTCAGATTTAACTACCAAGGTACAATTTACAGAAGCAGATCAGCAGATGAACTACAACAAACCCTTTTAAAATTAAATCTGACAGAACCCACAAGCAGCAACACCCCCACATGCAGAAGAATGGCATCATCTTCAACTTCAGGCAGCACCCAGAAAATTTCAGAACAAAATGGGAATCATCATTCTCACAAAAGAGGCCGTTATGCCACATCATCCATGGACCAAGAAGATTCAATGGACTGACATCCTAATTCCTGATATCTCTTCATTTATTATACTAAGAGATGGTTCTCTATAAAAAAACTATATTTATAACTGAATGTAACTGCATTCTGATAATCACACACTGTGTGGGATCATGTTACATTCCAGTTATATTTCTTATTACTTCTGATTCATATAGCCTTAGAATATATAAGTGAAATAAGGAAATTCTTGTTCAGTTATATATTATCAGGTAATAACAATAGATTTATTACTTTTTAGGACAAATATGTTCAATAATCCAGAAGTAATGGAAGCTTTTTCTTTCTTTTCTTAAAACAAATATATTATTACCTAACTAGTTCCTAGAATTATGTTTTTGTTTATTCTAATCTGAAGCAATACAACCTCAATTTTATGAGTTAACATATCTAAACAGTTACATATGAATAAAATATGTAATTGTTTACTCTAAAAGGGTTCAAATCCCAAAATAATTCAAACTATCTTCATCAATACCAAAGTTATTAACAGTACCTTTCTAACTGAATTATTTAGCCTAGGGCAAGACTAACCATATACAACCACCCTGGAATAAATAATTTCAACAAAAACTATATTCTGCACTCCAATTAATGAAACATCATTTTGATGTCTTTTGACATAGCACTTCTCTCCTGTAAGCGGAAGATCCGTGTACCCCCATTAGCCCTCCTCATTCTCCCAACCATATTATGTGGGAGTGTGACGAAGGCACTTATTCCCCTGAGAGAGATATTTATTCTCTTTCACGGGTAAATTGTGATTACTTGCAAAAAATAATTTATACAATGTATCATCTAATCTCATATGTTTTTTGTTTACTCTTTACTCCAGAATTCACTGGTTTCTTTTCTATCTATTCATCTCTTCAGTCCACACAGGTTGATCTGCGCAGTCAGCTCTGCATAACAAAAAGTAAGTCAAAACTATTTGATCTATTGCCATGGCACCACTGAATATACTTTCCCTGAATGTTCAGGGAATAAATGTCCCTCAAAAAAGGACCAAAGCCTTTCGTACTTTCCATAACAAGAAGGCTCACATAGTATGCCTCCAAGAAACACACTTCACCAAAGATTCTACTCCAAAATATATTTCTCCTTTTTATCAACAAATTTACACGGCTTCTGCCTGTACCAAGCAAAGGGGAACTCTAATTGCATTTCACCGATCCACACCATTCACCTTATCATCAGAAATTAAAGACCCAGAAGGTAGATACCTGATACTCATGGGTTATATAATGGATACAGCAATCACGGTGATTTCCTACTACGCTCCTAACAAACAACCTACACCATTCCTCTCACATATATTACAAGTGATTAATACACACAAAATAGGAACAGTGATAATGTGTGGGGATTCGAACCAGGTCCTCCTCCCATTTCTAGATAAATCACCTTTTACACCATCCAAAATAACCTCTAGATTACCTTTTTCTCAACTTCTTTCCAAATACAATCTGGTAGATTCGTGGAGAGAAAGTAACCCAATGAAAAAGAAATTCACTTATTTCTCGCACCCTCATCAAACCTTCACCAGAATAGATCATATTTTTCTAACAATAGGAATGATACCAGAAATTATTGCATCAGATATAATTCCGATTCCGTGGTCTGACCATAATGCAGTATACACTACTATAGCCTCAGCCATACCAAAAGCGCATGACCCAACGTGGTACTTACCGGACATAATGCTCAAACACCCACTACATCAGATGGCCATTGAACAAGCTTTAAAGGAATACATATCAATTAATAATACAACAGACATCTCCCCAATAACACTGTGGGAAGCTCATAAGCCTGTCTTGCGTGGTACAATACAAAGACAAATGGCACTATTTAAACGGGAACGCAAAAATCTAGCAAAAAAACTAGAACTCAATTTTAATGCAGCCTACATATCATTTCAAGATAATCCATCTCAGAGTACAAAATCTCATCTGGAAAAATCTAGATTGGAATACGATCTATTTCTCACTGAGTCAGTTGATAAATCCCTCAAACGCTCCAAACACAATTTCTACATGAATACAAACAAACCAGGTACATATTTGGCTCGGGCATTAAATTCAACTAACAAATCTTTCAAACCAATACGTTTGAAATTATCAAAAAATGTTTACACTTGTAATCCAGTTAAAATAGTCCATAAATTTCACTCACATCTCGCAACTTTATACAAGACAAACAATGAATTTAATCCTACAGAGGCTGAATCCTTCTTCTCAAAAATAACCTTACCTGAGTTATCTCAGAATCAAAAAAGCAGTTTGGATGAGCCTATAACTATAGATGAAGTTGCTAACGCCATAAAAGACCTAAAACTTAACAAAAGACCAGGCCCAGACGGCTACTCGGCTTTATACTATAAAACATTCTCAGAAATACTCTCTCCCATTCTCACTGAAACTTTTAACAAACTTCTAGATGGACATTCTTTTCGGCAAGAAACACTAATGGCAATTGTTTGTATGATCCCAAAACCCCTTTCTGATGATACTTCCTGTGTGAATTATCGGCCCATCTCTCTGTTAAACCTCGATATTAAATTATTAGCAAAAATAATAGCAAAACGCCTCAATAGCATTATAGGAAAATTAATACATAGAGATCAAGTAGGCTTCATGCCAAATAGACAGGCAGACGATAATATACGCAGGGCAGTGTTATTGGCACATATTGCTAAAAAACGGAAAATCCCTTTATGTTTTCTATCTCTCGATATTAAGAGGGCATTTGACACAGTATCCTGGCAATATATGCAATATTCATTACAAAAATGGGGTTTTGGACCCCACTTTTTAACAAGGATCAAAGCATTATATAATAAACCCAAAGCCTATATAAAATATGCTGGATACAAATCTGAAGCCTTTAATATCGAAAGAGGTACCCGACAGGGTTGCCCATTATCTCCCTTATTATTTGCCCTTATACTCAAACCCATGGCCCAATACATCAGAACAAACCAAACTATAACTGGCATTGAAGTAGGAGGTATTACACACAAATTATGTATATTTGCAGACGATATATTACTTTTTCTATCATCACCACAGGTCTCTGGTCCTAACTTAATACCAGCTCTTGATGGATTTGCAGCCCTATCCGGCCTTATGATTAATCCTAAGAAATGCCTAGTGCTTAATATTTCACTCACAAACATGGAATTGATCCCGGCTAGGGCTGCACTCCCATTCACATGGGCAGAAAAATCAATCCCATATCTTGGAATTCATTTAACAGCATCCCATTCTGACTTATTCTCAACCAATTATCCTCCTGTATTAAGACAGATCACAAATCTAATAAAACAATGGTCGCAACTTCCTTTATCCTGGATAGGGAAGATTAATGCAATCAAAATGACTATTCTACCCAAATTGCTTTATCTATTCAGAGTCCTCCCTATTCCAATTCCTTCCTATTTTTTGAGAATAGTGCAAAAAAGAGCAACTTCGTTTATATGGGGCTCTTCTAAACCACGTATACCTATACACACACTACATCTTCCCAAAAATAAAGGAGGCCTGGGATACCCTAATTTTACTAACTACTACAGAGCAGCACATTTGGCCAGTCTGTCCAAATACCATGCAAAACAGGAAATCCCATTATGGGTATTTATAGAGGCTTCAGAAAATGACCCTCTATTAATATCAAATTTATTATGGCTTGATCCTAAAGACCGCTTTAAAATTCATAATCCCATAACTAAACACTTCTTATCTCTCTGGGATAAACTAAAAACCAAATATCAGTTACAATCTCCACACAATCCTCTCCTTTCTTTTATCAGAAATCCGGCCTTTTATCCGGCATGGATCTACCCAAATTCTTTTAAAGCTTGGACAACATCAGGCATTCAGACACTAAATGACTTCATAGCATCTAAACTATTCCTTTCATTCCCATCGCTTAGAGAAAAATATGATCTACCAAACTCTGAGATATTTAGATATCTCCAAATCAAAAATTTCTATACACCATTCCTAAAGGGGGATACACCATTATCCCAATTATCCATTTTTGAATCAATCTGTACAAAAGATCCATTTGCTAAAGGTACAATTTCATCACTTTATAATCAATTATATGGAGTAGCAAATCTTAATAGACCCTCTTACGTTCAGAGGTGGGAGGAGGACCTGGGACGAACTTTAGAAGACACGGACTGGTCTAACATATGGCTCACATCTAAGTCATCTTCACCCAACATCTTAGCACTGGAGACAAATTATAAAGTCCTAACTCCCTGGTACCTTGTACCCGCTAGAGTGGCAAAATATTCACCTAATACCTCAGCTCTTTGTTTTCGAGGATGCCCAGAAATAGGCACATATTTACACATATGGTGGACGTGCCCAGTAATCCAAACCTTCTGGAAGGAAGTCTTCGTAATTGCATCTAAAATATTTAAAAAAATAATACAACCAGATCCATATTTAGCTTTACTTAATCTAAAACCGGAATGGTTAACACTCTCTCAATTCAAACTTATGATCCAACTAATAACGGCTGCAAAACAAACAGTGGCCAAGGCATGGAAATCTCCTACATTGGTACTAGCAGAAACAATTCACAGAATGAATAATACAATGTCCCATGCTAAGATGGTAGCCATCGATCAAAATCAAATTCCAAAATTTGAAAAACTTTGGCATCCTTGGATAAAACAACAGTTCCTGTCAAACTTCAATGACTCTGTCCTGTTGCCATGGTAACAGATTAAATGACTTACAGAGACACCCATTCTAAGGCTTCAAAGAGAACTAAAAAGAATAATAAACTGACAAGCAGGACAACCTTGTGGGCCATACCTCTACCTTTCAACCCTTTTTCTTCTTTCTCTTTCCTTTTCTCCACCTTACGATTAAAGCTCATTATCAGAATTTATTTGACCTATATACACTCTACTTGTAAACAATATGTATAGTAGGTATAAATCATTTAAATACCTACAAAAGTAACTAAGGAAATGATATATATCTTTAATTTAGGTTTACGTGAACCCAATGTTTAATATTTGAAATTTCATAAAATTTACCAATATAAACCCTACTGTAAAACAATGAGCTTACTTTATAGATCCTTGTAAACTTACTTTATGTATCTTTATAACATTGTATACTCAATAAACTTCTTTTGACAAGGAAAAAAAAAAAAAAAATAGTTTGAATTCTTATTCCACTTGAGATAATTTATCCTCCCTGCCCACCTTCTTTGCCGATGACGTGCTGTGGTGCATGTAACAAGCTCTACTAAGATACTATTATATTATATAAGAAATTTAAAAGTAATGTGACTCAGTTGATTGAAAGCTTTTAATGTCTAGTCTTCCTTGGTAATAAAACTATTTGTTAATGTTTTTACATATATTAATGATTAATATGCTTGTATATCATTGAAGTATATGTACAAAATTGTGCTTCAATCTAAGGCCCCGATGAAGCGGGATTTCCCACCTTGATTTCCCACCTTGATTTCTTACCTCTGCTAATGGTGGGCATAGCTAGTATACAGGTGACAGTCAGAAGGGGTGGACATTCCTAGGTGGACTGTATTTGCATGCACACCAACATGGAGGTGGTCATGAAGATATACTGCTGTGACTGACACTGCTGTTCTCCAAAGGACTAAAAGGGGTGGGCTTCTGAAGAGGAAGGAGCTGGGTGACATTGATCGCCATCCAGCCCATGAGGAATCGCAGAAGCTATTTGGTATCATCAGAATCATTTATATATAGAGAAATTATAAAGTAAATGTAAGACTTTTAAGGTATAAATGATATAAGTGGCTAGTTCATGTGTTGCTGACACCCTAATGCCCTGTACACACGATAGGATTTTCCGATGGAAAATGTGTGATAGGACCTTGTTGTCGGAAATTCTGACCGTGTGTGGGCTTCATCACACATTTTCCATAGGAATTTCTGACACACAAAGTTTAAGAGCTTGCTATAAAATTTTCCGACAACAAAATCTGTTGGAAATTACGATCATGTGTACACAAATCCGATGCACAAAGTGCCACGCATGCTCAGAATAAATTAAGAGAGGAAAGCTATTGGCTACTGCCCCATTTTTAGTCCCGACGTACGTGTTTTACGTCACCGCGTTTAGAACGATCAGATTTTCCAACAACTTTGTGTGACCGTGTGTATGCAAGACAAGTTTGAGCCAACATCCATCGGAAAAAATCCATGGACTTTGTTGTCGGAATGTCCGATCAATGTCCGGCCGTGTGTACGGGGCATAATAGTCCCTCTTTTACTTTATAAATTTTCCAAATGTATTTTTAGGGCTGTGGTGTCGGTTGTACAGCCATCAATCCTACTTTTTCGCCCAGCTTCTATTACACACATGATTTCTTTTTTTTTTCTACAAATAAAAGCAATAAGAATGGTGCATACCAATTGTAACAGAGTTCACAAGAAATCAGTATATGATTAAGAAACTTGCATACATGTGAAGAAAACATCTTATAGTTGAGGCATAAAGCATTGTAACCAGGAATAGCATATCAAAACAAATGTAGCATAGGTAAGGTGGAGGATCTCTTATTCTCCTTTCCCCTCCCCCTTCCCTCCCCCCCTGGCAGGTTACCCTTATTCGACCAATGGGAAGAGGTGGCCTAAAGATTTGTTCCAGGTCAGGACAATGAGAACAATACATCATTATAGTTCATGGGGTAATTGTGTATTATAAGTAGTCTGTCTTGAAGAATATTCAAGCGTGAATAGAGGAAGAAGAGAGGAGAAGAAAGGAGATAAGAGGAAAGGTCAAGAAAAAAAAAGGGGGGGGGAATGAAGGGGTAGAAGGAAGGAGGGGCGGGGAATAGAGCTAGTACAAGGTAATAGACAAGTAAAAATAAAAATAAAAGTGGGCCTGCTCCCCGCCGTCCTCTGTCTCCCAGGGATAGACCAAGGCAATTGCCTGAAGTTACCGACTCTATTTAGGGAACATAATGAAGATAGCGTTCAGTAGTTTTGAAGTGAGACTAGCATGACCAGGTGGTAACAAACTTTTGTATCCATTCTTGAGAGATATGGATCAATTCTTCCATCTTCTATATTTTAGAGAGCCTGTCAAACCATTCTTTGATCGTTGGAATGTGCATAGAACGCCAATGTATGAGAATGCAAAGTCTGGCCGCGTTCACCATGTGTTTGGCCATTGATTTATAATAATCCCTTTTAGACATGGTCGTGTGGTGTAGGAGGAATTGTGTAGGGGTATAGTCCAGGGTGAATGTGGTGATAGGTGCTATGAGATCATGTACATCTTTCCAGAATGGTTGGATTGGTTCACATAGGGATTCAAAAGGTGTAACGTGTCTTGTCCAATTGGTTATATGAGCTTAGGTCGAAAGAAAATGTTGGATCTGCCTATATGTCCAAAAAGGAAAGGAGACTATCTTTAATATGGCCATTACGTTGAGCTAGCACATCTTCATAAGGCCATTCGTGTTGTAAAAAGGAACTAGGTTCACCTGGATGAAAATATGGATTTCCTCTTAAAGTGGTGAGAGGCCCCGGAACTGAAGCAATCGTTTCAGACCTTGAAGTGTGGGGTAGCCAGGGAAATAAGCGTAAAGGAGAAGGTATAAGGAAATGCTCTAGGGTTACCCATAACTTCCTTGTTTTGTGGATAGTTCAGTCTACGATTCTCGTAAGGTGACAAGCTAAATAATATTTGTGTAGGTCCGGTAACTCAATTCCCCCCTTAGCTTTGGAGAGTGTAAGACAAGCATATTTTATACATGGAGGGGAGTTTCTCCAAATGAGCATGTCTTCCTGTATGTTGTAAAGAATGATGGGGGGAGGTGTATTGGGATGGTCTGCATTAGATACAGTAACCTTAGGAGAATAATCATTTTGACCAAGGCCAAACAACCCAACCACGAGACATTTAGGCCCATCCATTCCTTAACCACTGGTGGGACGAGGCAGCTCTCTTTCTGGGCCGCCGTCATATGACGTGATCGCCTTCCCGGGCCACTAGGGAGAGTGTGCACGCGCCCGCCGCATCACTGGGGACCCGATGCGCGTGCCCAGTGGCCGCGATTTCCGCCGGGCACCCGCGATTGCCCAGTAACTGAGCAGGACCGTGGATCTGTGTGTGTAAACACACAGATCCACATCCTGTCAGAGGAGAGGAGACTGATGGTGTGTCCCTTGTACATAGGGACACCGATCGGTCGCCTCCCCCAGTCAGTCCCCTCCCCCCACAGTTAAAATCACTCCCAGGACACACATTTAACCCCTTGATCACCCCCTAGTGTTAACCGCTTCCCTGCCAGTCACATTCACACAGTAATCAATGCTTTTTCATAGCACGGATCGCTGTATAAATGTGAATGGTCCCAAAAATGTGTCAAAAGTGTCCGATATGTCCGCCGCAATATCGCAGTTACAATAAAAATCGCAGATCGCTGCCATTACTAGTGAAAAAATAAATAAATAAATAAAAATGCTATAAACCTATCCCCTATTTTGTGGACGCTATAACTCTTTTGCAAACCAAGCAATATACGCTTGTGGCAATTTTTTTTTACCAAAAATATGCACAAGAATACATATCGGCCTAAAATGAGGAAAAAATGTAAAAAAAAAAATGGATATTTATTATAGCAAAAAGTAAAAAATATTGTGTTTTTTCAAACTTGTTCCTCTTCTTTTGTTTATAGCTCAAGAAATAAAAAACGATCAAATACCACCAAAAGAAAGTTCTATTTGTGGGGAAAAAATGATAAAAATTTCATTTGGGTACAGCGTTGCATGACTGCGCAATTGTCATTCAAAGTGTGACAGCGCTGAAAACTGAAAAATGGCTTGGGCAGGAAGGGGGTGAAAGTGCCCAGTATTGAGGTGGTTAAAGTTCCTTTGAGTCTTAGTTAGGGCCATAAGGAAATTCTGAGTGTAGAGGTCTGCCAGCCGGCTTGTGATTTGGATACCTAGATAAGTAATGGCAGGATTTTTCCACAGGAATGGAAAGAATTCCTGACAGTGGTTCATTTCCTGTAGAGGAAGGGTGACATTTAGGGCATGGGATTTTGAGTAATACATTTTGAGGTTTGACAAGCTTCCGAAATGTTCTATATCTTTCAGCAAATTGGGCAAGGTGATCCGAGGCAACCTCAAAGAGAGAACCTTAAACTCCCTATTGCCAACAGTCAGTCCCTGAATATCAGCGTTGGCTATCAATCTATTCAAAAGAGGTTCTAAGGTTAGAATATAGATCAGAGGTTATAATGGGCAGCCTTTGGCGGGTTCCATTGCTTATGGTGAAGGCGCTCGACAGGTGGCCGTTGACTTTCACACTCGCTGAGGGAGTGGAATATAATGGTATTATATGAGCAAGCATACGAGATTTGAGTCCAATGGCTTTGAGGACCTCTTGCATGTAGTCCCACGCCACCCTGTTAAACCCCTTCTCTGCATCAAGGGAGAGGAAAAATCCCTGAGTGCGAGATTTTGTAAGCCAGTTATGGAGATTCAATGTGCGCATCATGTTATCCCTGGCTTCCCTGCCAGGGACAAATCCAACTTCATACTGTATAAAGAGAAAACAAATCAGTGCAATAAAAATAACCCTTTTCTATAAAAGCTGCCGAACACCAAGGGTCAATATTTCAAATCCCTGAGGCAAAAATATAAAAATATAAAAACAAGCCAATTCGTGAGGTCTTCAGTGATGATATACAGACAAAGCATGCAGATGACTTCGTGGGAAAACTGAGCCTCCACCAATGATAAAAATGGCAGCTCATCTCACAAAGTGGACGATTTAATTATAGAGGGTCTGATACACTTTCCCACTTCCCATTGCAGCAAGACAGTCCAGGAAATTCCCCACTTTGATCGGTTCAAAATACAAGTATAAACACTTTCCGCTCCAAAACCACATGGATCATACAAATATAAAACAGTACATAATGCTCTCCACAGGTATAAGATATTTAATAGTAATAAGATAGAATAAAACTTACAAGTATGGCACTTAAAACCAAGTGCCTGGTAAACAGCATGTGTGTGTAAACACTCCATTAGGTTACATCGTAATTGTACTCGGGATTAGGGATGAGCTTCGAGTTCGAGTCGAACTCATGTTCGACTCGAACATTGGCTGTTCGCAAGTTCACCGAACAGCGAACAATTTGGGGTGTTCGCGGCAAATTCGAATGCCGCGGAACACCCTTTAAAAGTCTATGGGAGAAATCAAAAGTGCTAATTTTAAAGGCTAATATGCAAGTTATTGTCATAAAAAGTGTTTGGGGACCTGGGTCCTGCCCCAGGGGACATGGATCAATGCAAAAAAAAGTTTCAAAAACGGCCGTTTTTTCAGGAGCAGTGATTTTAATAATGCTTAAAGTCAATCAATAAAAGTGTAATATCCCTTTAAATTTCGTATCTGGGGGGTGTCTATAGTGTGCCTGTAAAGGGGCGCATGTTTCCTGTGTTTAGAACAGTCTGACAGCAAAATGACATTTTGAAGGAAAAAACTCATTTAAAACTACCCGCGGCTATTGCATTGCCGACAATACACATAGAAGTTCATTGATAAAAACGGCATGGGAATTCCCCAAAGGGGAACCCCGAACCAAAATTAAAAAAAAAAAAATGACGTGGGAGTCCCCCTAAATTCCATACCAGGCCCTTCAGGTCTGGTATGGATATTAAGGGGAACCCCGGCCAAAATTTAAAAAAAAAAATGACGTGGGGTTCCCCCTAAATTCCATACCAGACCCTTCAGGTCTGGTATGGATTTTAAGGGGAACCCCGCGCCAAAAAAAAAAAAAAAAAAACGGCGTGGGGTCCCCCCAAAAATCCATACCAGACCCTTATCCGAGCACGCAACCCCTCCCTCCTGAACCGTACCAGGCCACATGACCTCAACATTGGGAGGGTGCTTTGGGGTAGCCCCCCAAAACACCTTGTCCCCATGTTGATGAGGACAAGGGCCTCATCCCCACAACCCTGGCCGGTGGTTGTGGGGGTCTGCGGGCGGGGGGCTTATCGTCATTTTTTTTTTTAAATTTTGGCCGGGGTTCCCCTTAATATCCATACCAGACCTGAAGGGCCTGGTATGGAATTTAGGAGGACTCCCACGTCATATTTTTTTTTAAATTTTGGTTCAGGGTTCCCCTTTGGGGAATTCCCATGCCGTTTTTATCAATGAACTTCTATGTGTATTGTCGGCAATGCAATAGCCGCGGGTAGTTTTAAATGAGTTTTTTCCTTCAAAATGTCATTTTGCTGTCAGACTGTTCTAAACACAGGAAACATGCGCCCCTTTACAGGCATACTATAGACACCCCCCAGGTACGAAATTTAAAGGGATATTACACTTTTATTGTTTGACTTTAAGCATTATTAAAATCACTGCTCCTGAAAAAACGGCCGTTTTTAAAACTTTTTTTTGCATTGATCCATGTCCCCTGGGGCAGGACCCAGGTCCCCAAACACTTTTTATGACAATAACTTGCATATAAGCCTTTAAAATTAGCACTTTTGATTATTCATGTTCGTGTCCCATAGACTTTAACGGTGTTCGCATGTTCGAACGAACTTTTTTCCTGTTCGCATGTTCTGGTGCGAACCGAACAGGGGGGTGTTCGGCTCATCCCTACTCGGGATGATGATTTAAATAGACAATCACCAGTGCTAGCCTCTAGATTTGAACAAAAAGGATAAGATAGACATATTTTAAATGGGGAAATAGAAAAATTCAAAATGATGGACAGACAAATATTGGTCTCCAATCATATCAGAGATTCTAATACAGATGATCATAATTTTAGAATGATATTAGATTATAATGCCCAGTATAAAAAATTTGAGAAAATTGAAAAAGAAAGAATTGGTCTATTTTGATGCAGGACAAAGTGCTAGGTCCAGTTTTACCAGCTCGTCCGCAATTTATATATAAGAAGGCTCCATCTTTAAGGAATCGTTTAGCTCCTAGTGTTTTAAATCCTCCTATCCACTCTGAGAATAGATTATTTTCCTTTTTGGTTGGATTTTACGCTTGTGGACGATGTATTCCTTGTAGGCACTCCAAAGTAAATATTAAAAAACAGAAAAAATCAGCAACGAATAAAGAATACAATAATTAATAATATTATTATTAATTATTAATAATAATAATTAATAATATTAAAAAAGGCCTGAAAACCCACAATCTGTCCCAACATTTTAAACAGTTCCACCAACAAACCCTAAGGGTCTCACATTTTGGGGGATTGAAAGGGTAACCAAACACTGGAGGGGGGGGATTTTATTCGTCAGTTGAGCCATAGGGAGTCTTACTGGATATATGAGACTAATGTATTAATTCCAGGAGGATTGAACATTGATTTTGATATTGTTTTATTACAGATCAGTGATTGTAATGATTTATATTTATTGACGGCCACGGATGACGTTACGTTTTTTAATTGATTTTTATTATTGGATTTACAATTATGAGATTTCATGATATTGTCTAAAAATATATTTTAATATGTGTTTTTTATTTTTTATTTTAATTTTTATACAAAAATTAGGTATAATGCATTGCCACATACTGGATTATCTGGCTATTGTTCATATATGTATTTTTTGTGTATGTTTATCATGAAGAGGGGTGTTATTTGGAGTGCCTGTATTGCCACATTCTCCTTCTAGCTTTGAAATAGCTTACGGGGACACTTCCGGGATTTCGTCCATGGAAGGAGTTTTCCCCGCCTTGCGTTGTGTCATGTGATGCGGCGTTCGGTAACTATGGTGATTGCTTCCACATTATATAAATTGGGTGTCCACGTCACTTCCGTATCCGCTGACAAAGTCCCGCCCACTGGGATGTAATGCGTACGGATGGACGGAAGTCTTGTGACGTCACCTGCGGCCATCGCAGACTCTGTTTACACACATGCTGTTTACCAGGCACTTGGTTTTAAGTACCATACTTGTAAGTTTTATTCTGTCTTATTACTATTAAATATTTTATATCTGCAGAGAGCACTATGTACTGTTTTATATTTGCATGATCCATGTGGTTTTCGAGCGGAAAATGTTTATACTCGTATTTTGAACCGATCAAAGAGGGGAATTTCCCGGACTGGATTGCTGCATTTTTGATTCATCCTTATAAACCCCGAGTGGGAAAGTGTATCAGACCCTCTATAATTAAAGGGTCCACTTTGTGAGGTGAGCTGCCATTTCTATCATTGGTGGAGGTTCCGTTTTCTCACAAAGTCACCTGCATGCTTTGGCTGTATATCATCACTGAAGACCTCACGGATTGGCTTGTTTTTGATTTATGGGCTTTTTTTTTTAGCGCTGCGCTGTCTTTTTATACAAATCCAACTTCATCTAAAGAGAATTATAAGTGGATAATAGTTTAGATGATAGGATGTCTAAAAAGAACTTATAGTACTGAAGGGTGAAGCCATCGGGCCCTGCGCTCTTGCCCGGTTTCATTTGTTTAATAGCGGTTTCCAATTCTTCTACAGTGAGGGGACTTTCCATTTCTTCGTGATTGTTTTCGGGCCATATTGAGATAGGAAGTTCTCTAATGTGTTTAGCCCGCAAATTTTGTGGGGTCGGATCCAGACGGCCAGACTTCAGGTTATAGAGTTTTTAGAGGTGAGTGTTCCTTGAGCATTACATAAATGGTGAATTGTAGAGGCAGTCTTAGAAGCCTGTACCATACGAGCTAAGAGTCGCCCGCTTTTGTTGCCATGCTCATAGAAGACTCTTTGACCGAGGATATAGTGCCTCCTAGTGCGTTTTCCTAGATCCTCTAGGAGGAGGGATCGTGTGGATAATAAATCCTGTAGGGTGGACTGCGCATGAGATTGTTTGTGAGATATTTCTAAATGTTTGAGTTTCGCTATCAGTGTTTTAATTGTCTCCTGTTGTTGCCTTTTAGCTTTTGTTGCTAGTGCTATGAGTTTGCCTCGGATTACACATTTATGTGCTTCCCACATAAGGAAACGGGGGACACCTCTGACATCCTATTTACGCAAAATACAATTTAATGTGAGATTGTACATAGGCCACTGTCTCTGGGTCTTTGAGCATAGAGGATTTTAAGCGCCATGTTGGTTATAGTGCATGTTTCTGGAAAAGAAAGGGTAACAGTAATAGGGTGGTGGTCAGATAAGAACATTAGCTCTATGGTTGTCTGCGTGAGAAGAGATAGATCCGAGTAAGGAAGAAGCAATTTATTCTAGAGTATTTACGATGAGGGACTGAGTAGAAAGTGTAATTTTTATCGGAGGGAAACATGGTGCGCCAGGTGTCGTGTAGTGTTAGGCCTTGAAGTTGCAATTTAATTTGTCGGAGTGTGCGATATGTTAAGGTAGAAGTACCCGAGGAGGTGTCCAGGACAGGGTTCAATGGTATGTTGAAATCACCACCTAACAGCACAATGCCTTTTTGGAATGAGGACAGGAGATCGCAGACTTTCCTAAAAAAATGATATCTGACGTTCGTTAGGACAATATCAATTTGTGAGTGTTATTGGTTTGAGGGCACAGGTTTCCCCGTGATGAAAAAAAATCTGCCCTCTGGGTCAATGAGGGAGTCTGACGTGAAAATTTGCATGTTTGGAGATCAATACGGAGACTCCATTTGTCATAGAAGTGGGATTAGTAGTATGTAGCGCTATGTGATAAATATTGTTCGTGAGTTTAGGAATGGAATCAGATCAGAAGTGTGTTTCCTGGAGGAAGATGAACTAAGCTTTGTGTCTAGTGAGGGTAGACAGAACTTGTGATCTTTTTTCTGGGAGATTCAGGCCCTTTGCATTAAGTGATACACATTTCAACGACAAAGTAGTTGCAGAGATTGGCTCTTTCCGCATGGTGGAGTGGGAGTGTTGCACCGGCATTTCCAATACTTGCGGAGATTGACGTGAGTGAAACTTATAAAAGTTACGTGTGTTAAATAGGAGACCAGGCAGACAGAAGGAGGTACCAAAGGGGGAGCGGACCCATGGGAAAGGGGAGGGGGAGGTGGAGGGGAGGAAAGGGGAAGAAGGGAAGAAGGAGAGGGAAAGAGAAAAGAAAAAACTACAAAAATAAAGGGGGGGAGGGGTCCAGAGGGAGTAGGGGGCAAGACGGGAGGTCAAGGAAGTAAAAAAAGAGAAAAAGGTGAGAAAGAGCAGCTCTCAAAAGAAGGAAGAAAACGGGGAAGGGGGTACAGGGGAATACCAGAGGTGGGGATAGGCAAGCTATTCCACCTAGGGTAGAGTGTGCTGGGTAGTCAGCAAAGGTCCAAAAAGGACTGCGCTTGTGAGGCGTAAGAGAGGATGGAAAATACAAAGCTTCTGTAATAAGGGGATCGAAGGTGATAGTATGTTATGTTGTTTTGTATTGGGGTGCCATAGTAGTGCAATAAAAAAAATAAAACCATAAAGATTTGAACATTGAACAAAAAATGTTTGGTTCAACCACATAACTCTGTAGATGTCTTGCAGCTAGAAAGGGAAAGTTTTCCAACAACCTCTATGAACAAGTACAGAGTGATTTTTGGAGGTTGATTTTTGGGGGGCTTGTTTAGAAAAACCCAATTAGATAACCTCCAGCATAAGTCTACCAAAAATCACATCCTAGTTTTATACGGTGGCATCTGCATTGCTATCATTTGCCGAGAGTTCATGAGTGGCCCGAGAGTAAGGAGCAACAAGAATAATTATTTTGTGCATCTGTTCAACGGGCATCTCCCTTGGTGCACTGTTACCCAAACCAATACATTTATATCTCTTTGGGAGCCATACTGCCACCTGCCTATGGCTCCATTTAGGCATAAGATTCTAGGCTTAGCCTATACAGCCCACCAAATGTTTTGTAGCTTTTAAACGATCACTCCACAACTATTAATTTAGAAGTGTTAGACAAATACTGGTTTATATCATGACACGATGCACCAGGGGAGACAGTACGCTAGTGTTTCTTAGTACGCCTCCTTACCAGAATCCTACACATCCATAGTGGGATAGATTGTTGTATTATCATCATTAGTAAGCAGGCTAAGTTGAGAGCCCGGAGACATCCTTTATATGGATGTATAACTATATTGAGTATGGCATTATTCATAATGCCCCTGCACACATTGTGTGAATAACCCTAACCGTTCTATACTCTACTTTACTTTAACAACGGTGTACCTCCAATCACACCCCATCAGTACCTTCCTTGGTGGGGAATGCACACAAAAATGCACAATTATATATGAGTGAGAAAACAGGCTTGATCAGCAAAGTAATTAAGAAGCTCCTCTTGTAGGATAGCACCTTGTAGGGAAGCCAGGGACAGGAAGTACCCTACCTCTAGCCTTTGGGTTGTTAGACCCCCCAATAGAGGTATACCAGTGATCGATTCCCAGGTAAGGGCAGTTCAGTTTCCAAGTCGGAGAGAACAGAATGCCCCAATGCAGTTTGGGGAAGGAAGCGCAAAGTGAATAGAGCATAAAGCCCTCTAGCAACTAAATGCTAAATGTTAGGGGCATATAGTTTATTTTCCTGGTGGCCCCGTTCTCTACAAGCTAGACTCCAACCCCCCCACACTAGCCCCTATGCTGTGTTAGCAAGAATCCTATAGGAAATGAGGTAACTATAGGCACTATGTACTCATCCACAGGGTACAATCTCGAGTGCATTGCTCAGAAGCAAGGGGAGGCTGTACAGTTTCAGGAGCAAAAGGATCTTTGCCGCAATGTTCAGAAATCTCATGAGCTTTTTAGAGCTTTGAAGATCACTGATCAAGTTGAAGATCACCAATCAAGTTGCCCAGTTCGGTATCGGATATAGCGAACCTCCATGACAGACTATGGAGTGCGATGCATGCTGCTCTAACAAGAAGTTTAGGGATGTGAGTTAAGTCGTCAACAAGCAATCACTGTTGTACTATCTAGGACTGCAGTTGATAAAGTGATCAAAAAGGTATTTAGTGCAAAGTAGAAAGAATTGTCTCAAGAAAAAACATTTTGCTGGGTGGCTCCTGGGTTGCTGGGTAATTCTTAAAAAAAGTGTAACTTTTTGATGTTTGAAGCAAAGAAGAGGATAGAAAACACAAACAGGAACACTGATGTCAAACACACTCACACGTATATGGCCGAATGGATATGCTTTGCTTTAAGCTTCCAGGCGATTCCTTCTGGGAGATGGAGGTGATGGAGAGACCGGGCTATGCTGGCATAGGTCTCGACGGGACGAGCAACAGTTAGGTGTAGCCGGATCTGCCCTGTGTCTGCGGAATCTGTGCCTCTGGGCTTTCGGAGATGGGTTGAGAGAGACCAGACGCCATGGTTCAGTCGGGGAAAAAAAAACATACCATTCAGGTAGGTCAATGCGGGACGGGGTCACCCGGGAATGTCACCGTGTGGCCCCGCCCTCAGTTATATAAGAACTGTCAAAGCAAAGATGCGTCACACAGTGGGTGCCTCCTGGAGGCAGGTCGGTCGCGGCTTTGGTTTTTTTTCTTCTTTTTCGGTCCAACGGCAGAGCAAGAGAAGATGAATGGACTTCGTGGGACATTTTTATTTATTTATTTTTTTTTAATAAAGGACTTGTCCCAAGCTGTTTCTTGTCTTTTATACCATTTTGCACTTTTTTTGTGAAATGGTAGGGTAGGTAGGGTAGCATCCCCAAACACTTTTTATGACAATAACTTGCATATAAGCCTTTAAAATGAACACTTTTGATTTTTCATGTTAATGTCCCTTAGACTTTAATGGTGTTTAGGCGGCTTTTGAATTTGCCCCGAACACTGCATATTGTTTGGTGTTCTGCAGAACATCCGAACAACCAAAGTACAGCCCGAACTTATGCTCGGGCCGAACCATTCGCCCATCCTTACCTCTAGCGCAGGCGGACAGGCCAAAGGGAAACTTCCAACGATACTGTATATTGTGGGAGTGCAGTGCTTCCAATAGGGGGATAGATTCCGGAAAAGTTTAATTTCAGCTCCATTGTGGATAATGTGACCCTTTTCTCGTGCTTTACAGAGGATTTCTTCCTTAAGGAGGAAATTCACGATACAACAGATCACATCCCTTGGAGGTTCAGTGTCCCGGAGATGGGGGCGCAGGGCGTGATATACCCTCTGCATATCAATGGGCGAATATGCTGGTTGCTCTATCAGGTCATTAAAGATGGTGCAAACGGTCTGTTGAAGCAGTCCTGTGTCATTCCCCTTAGGCATTCCCTGCACTCCAATGTTATGCCTGTGGCCCGATTATCCAGATCTTCCACATGTCGGTGGAGGTCAAAAAGATCGCAGAGCTGATTATCATAAGTGCTCTTTACTTGACAAATGGCAGCAGCATGGGTTTGAGAGGTCTGCTCCACAACTGTAATGCGATAAGCAACTTCCTGTATATCCAATCTGAAATCAGCGATTCCAGCCATAACTGTGTTTTTAATGTCGGAGGCCACCTTCTCCAAGTCAAAGAGGCTAGGAGCCTGAATCCGATGTGGGCCAAGCATGTCTTCTCCCAACATCTGAGAGTCAGATGCACTATTAGGCGAGCACGGCGTCATGGCCTGTGTAGCCACGTGTGTGGTACAGCTCCAGTATATTTCGGGTGAGCTGCGTTCCGGTATTCTTCGCTACCCGGGATGTTGAGATGTTCGGGGTTGATCTGCTCATGTCGGTATGTCGTTCGGGGCTCCCCATAAGGCAGTTTTCAATCCCCAGGTCACAGGAGCTATCGACTTAAGCAGCCATCTTGGTCTCTGTCCAGGCCACGCCCCCTACACTCATAATTTCAATGCAAACTCTGTCTATCCTCTTTCCTAAATATCAGTGCCTGAAATATCGTATAGTACTCTCAGAAGCCCATCCCATTTAGCTACCAGTACAGGCACTCCCACTGCCAGTCTAAACTTTCAGCTGATGTGTGGGAAATTATGAATTAATTAAATGTAAAGAAAGGTTACAGTCATTTACATATGCCAAAGATGAAAATTTATTTAGTAAGAAACTTAATGGGTCTTGCCTTTGCTTGAAATGTTTCCCTAAATTATACAGTATAAGTGAATATGATATTTGACATTGTGAGTTTTAAAAAACATTTTCTTAGAAGAGCTCATTAATTACTGAAAAAAGTCAATGTACTTAATTATTTTCACACTTCTTTTGCTGGAGAATAAATAAACGCTTGATTATTAAATTTGCAAAGTCTATTAAACAGAAAAGATTCTGTATCCAAAAAAAAAAAAAAACATATCCATCAAATGTACAGTATCTATAAATGAGGTGTGAAGTGTTTTGTTAAATGAATTTGACTTTTTTTAAAGTTATTTCTATTGATGTTTTTTTTTTTTTTTCAGGTTATCTAGGGAAAGGGTTCATATTAAGCACTGACATTATTCACTATGATGCAGACAACCTTAAGGGTTTTATTTGATTAACTGAAAAAGCTCAAGGTTGTTTTTCTCTACAAACAAACCATAAACCCTCACACTTGTCCTGGCAGCATATAGCATGTTGTGAAAGCCTCTCTTTAAATGCTAAAAATTGCCTCATTTTTGACAGCCAGATTGAGTTGGCTATTTTTAATCCTAATTAATTACAAATACAGCCACCTAAATATGACTGTCTGGCAATTGTATATTTAATATAATAGGGTAATAGGGTTGCTTCCTTATATTATTATCTATATCATGTTTATATTCTGACAGGTTAAATAGTCTGAAAATAGAGGATGACTATGTTTACAGAAAAAAATATCAAAATAAAGCCATTCATATTTGTGCAGAGGATTAGAGTATATCTATAGAAACCTCTGAAATAAGTTCATAGGCTGAACCTTTGTTTTTCTTTTTTTTGCCTGTTCTTTAAAGGAATATTGTGATGGTTTCTGATTTGTGTTGCCATCCATAATTTGTTTCAGAAGCTGCAGCTTCCTGTGGTTATCTTTTCAGATAAACAATATTAAGAGTAAACATTTACCCCATATTTTGGTAAAATTTGGGGAATTTTGGCAAAATGCCACCATTTTGGTTCAATACTTTGATGTCTATGGGTAATGTCATGTGTTTTTGCATGGTTTTAACCACTTAGGAGAATTCAAATGACCAGCCTGAATACTGAGTAGGGCCTAACCAATCGCTGGAGGGGGGGGGGGGAGTTGGTGGCTGAGATGCTGTTAAATGGTCTTAGGCCCTGAAGAGATTGTCTTTTTTTGTGAGCTGTGAGCTCAGAGGATGGGGGCTGCATGCCTCCAGTATCCTTTGGATCACATGGTATACCATGTGATAGCTGTGGCTAACCACAGCTTTCCCAATAGCCCATAATGGCTATGAATGTATGCAATTGTGAAAAGAAAATTATTTTTAAAGTAGAGGCTATAATTGATACTTAAAGCTGCAGATAAAAATAACAGATGGTTCCTTGTGATCTGTTATATAGCACTCAAAGTAGAGATGACCCTATGAGTAAGCCCTGGTGGCTGGGGTGAAATGCATCAGGGTTTATGGTGTGGTGTAGACATGTAGGCTGAGACTGCTTGTTATCGTTTGTTCACCTGGGCTGGTCAAGAGTGGCGGCAATCCTTTTCTCTTCAACAGATGGTTCTTTGTTGTGTAAATCATCTTATATTATAACTCCTCAACTAAAATGTGATTTGTTAATTACCCACAGTATATTGTATGTTAAAATATAGTTACTCTAGAACAGTGGTTCCCAACTCCTGTCCTCAGGACCCACTAACAGGCCAGGTTTGCAAGATAACAGAAATACATCACAGGTGATATAATTTGCTGCTCGGTGATAGCAATATTCTAGTCTGCATCTCCCCAAGGTAATACTTAAAATCTGGCCTGTTAGTGGGTCCTGAGGACAGGAGTTGAGAACCACTGCTCTAGAACTTTTGTATTGCCTAAAAATACCCTCAAAGGCAAACTTGTCAGACAGTTAAAAATTTTAAAAGTGAACATTACACCAATTACTAAAGTCATGCTTTGCCTGCTATTGTCTCTAGTAGACATAAAAGGATCTCTTGTGTGCCCCTCTAATCTTGGTTTTACTTTACATTTTTTTTTTACCAAAAATTTTATTAAATAACAATATCAATTTTACAATATTATCATACATTCGTTGAGGAAACAAATACAATTGTACGTTGTGGATATAGCAAGTGTGACAAAGATGTACAAGCATTAACAGACATATGAAGTATTAAACTTAAATTCTAATTAGAGATGAAATATTAGGCAAGGTATAAATATCAACTGTAGTTAAACTTACAGCGATTAATGCTTGATACAGTAGCACGTCTACTGTCTGGGGCTAAGAGAATTCAGGGTAAGTTTCATAAACTTAGATGAAGATTTGGATATTTGTATGATAACTGTGATCAATAAGAATGTATTTTTGACAACCGGGTGTTCTATCTTGAACATCCGTTTAACAATAGGTAATAATACAGGGGATTAGTAGGAGAAGTAAGACAGTTATAGGGGTGAAAGGATAGAGTGGAAAGGGACAGAGAGGGAGGGGAGGGGAAGGAAAAGGAGAAGAAGGATGAGTTAGTTGTTCTCTCCTCAGTCTATGCTAGGGAATACTGCATAATGGTGCAGTAAGATGATGTCGAATAGGTGAATAAAGCACTTATTGGTAGAAAGCCACTGATTAGAGATGTTGACAGGGGTCCTCCCGAGCTCGTCCCTTTGGTAGGGGTGGGAGGCCCATATTTCTTGGTGAAAAGAGGAGGTTGAGTGTGGTATGCAATAATATTCAGTAAATGTTCAGTACGAATGGTCAGGTTGGGATTGTCCCATTAGTGTCAGGTATCTATCCGTTGTTCGGAAGTGGTTCCAACATGCCCAAGTCTTTGAGTATTTAGCTGGGGAGTCTCGGCTGTGAAGATAAGTTCTTCCATTTCAGTGATTTTGTCAATTCTTTTGAACCATTCAGGGATGGTTGCAATGTGAGATGAACCCCAATATTGGGGAATACATATTTTAGCTGCATTATACAGAGGTGCCTTACATTTTTTGGCTTTAAAGATGCGTTCTATCCATCTGTGCCAAAACAAGGGCATATTTCTAGTTAAAGCAGATCTCCAAACAACCCGCCTCCCCCGTAATTTTTTTTTTTTTTCAAACCCTCGCCTACTTGCATGCTGGTTCTGAACATTTTAGATACTCACCCGCCCAGTGGATCAAGTGGTCCTGTAGAATCTTCTCAGAATTCTGCCTTGCTCAGTCCTGCGCCGCCATCTTCCTATATGATGTTATTGTATGGCCTGGCCTGCCCTCCTCCTCCTTTCTTAATGGAGCACTATGCCTCCTGGGATATGCCTAGGCAAATGACGTGCAAAGGGGGGCAAGACTGAACTTTTTTGTTAAAGAAAAGTAAATAAACAAACAAAAACAAATATAGTGCATTTCCTGTGTAAAGGAGTTTAGGAGAGGTAGAGAGGGGGGAACTTGTATATTATGGTGAAGATCCACTTTCATTTGTTCTAATGGTGATAGCTTGTGCTTTTCTGGCCTTTTACATGTAAACATGTAAAAGGGCTTACAGATTTACTTTAAAAACAAACTTTTTTGTTTGCAGAATTGACTGGATGACTGGACTATATGATCATCATTTAAATTTGCTTTTAACATTCAATTTTGGAATGAACAGAATTTTCCAAATGAAAACCATAATTATTGTTAGAAATGTAATCATTCAAGAAAAAGTTTGCATTCTGCTCCTACAAAAATTGTCATCACTGGTCAAAAACAAATGTTGATTTGACAACACTATTGATTATAAAATCAAAAAATTTTCTTAAAACAACATTTTTCAAAGAAAATTCTACTTGTGTATAGCCAGCTTTAGAAATGGTTCCAATACCCTTATTGTATGCTATGCCAAAAATGATCAAAATGAGAACTATATAGGTTGTTCAATAGTATTTACATACTGTGTGATGACTATATTGTTACTCATAATTTCTTATGCCCAGTAAATAAAAAGGTATTTAGATAACCTGCTTTTAGCTTTATCTCAGTCCACTCTCACATTTGGTAGTGGCATCAGTTTGCAGACACTAACCATGGTTTTCTTTTCTCTGCTAGATGTCTTCTTAAAAAGGAATCATTTGTTTTTTAGCGATGGTTACCATGGTAACAGTGTGCACTTCAGACCTGATAAGGGAGGAAAGGCCACACCTGATCACTGTCTTTAGATTTAAAGATAGCCAACAGAAATGCCTTTTTCCTGGCTGGATGGAAATGGCTTTAGAAGAGGGTCTATTATTATGCCACTTGTCAGACTTGCAGGGAGCAACATGAGGACATCAATTATTTTAAATTACCTTATCCTATCTTATCTTGGTGAAATACATGGATTGAAGGATGTATCTAGTATTTTAATCTCACTGGAAGACTAGTGACTGAGCATGTAAAATAAAACCTGGATAAAATTGAACTAACCTAGATAAAATTTAAAATATATTTCAGAGAAATTAATTGAATATATTGCCTCCTCAAGGAGACATAAAATGTAGTTGAATATTATGACACATGGATGGGTTCATCCTTCTAAAAACTATTTAAATCTTTTCTCAAATGGTACAAATATATACACAATGACCTTCTGAATATTAGAAAACTCAGCTCTCATGAATAGAATGGAATTCTTTGTATGTCTAAACTGTAGTAACATGACTTCTGTGTTTATCACTACTACCATCCAGCAATATTAATATACTGCAGAATACAGTGGCAAGGATAGAAATGGGTCATTTGTACAGATGAGACAATAAATAAAAAATGTCAGGTTTCCAATAAGGGCCAGATTTTTACTTCCATGAGCCCTAGGTACTTTTATTGTCCAGGCTTTCCACTCTGCAGAAAATTGTTGTTGTTCCATATGTACCACCCTCTAGCTAGTGTGCTAGATGTATTTAGGTTTGATATTGTAGAAAAACTGGGTTGAATCTGGTTCAGGGATAAGTGACTCAGGAAGGCTGGATGACTCAGCAAGCAGATTCTCTGGTGGCTCCTCTTGTTTCTGGAACCTTGGAGAAGCTTCCAGATGTAGTAGAAAGAAACTAGGAGGAGCTGCTTGGCATATTTATGAGGCCCCAGCAAAAGGGGGCTGTGAGGGGTAGGCACCTCATAAATAGGCACAAGTCATGCCAGCAGGGGCAGTCAGATGGAGATGGAGTGCTGAGGAGGATGTCAGTAACCCTTGAAGGTGCTCCCTAGTCTGGGGGGTAACTTTGGGCCTGGGGCTCAGGTGCCAGAGGGACCCTCTACAACACACGGAGGAATCCTTTCCTGGAGGCATGGGAGAAAGTGAGAGGCCAGCAGGAACAGGTCAGCACATCAGGGAGATCTCCTGAGAAGTCAGCCGGCTGGGCTGGTGAGTGTTCAGTCTAAAAGGACTGTGGAGAGAGTGTCAGTCTGAGAGGACTGTAGAGAAGTTAGCCAGGAGGGCTAGTGAAAGGGGCAGCTGCAGCCAGGCAGGCTGGCAGTGCCTAAAGAGGTGGTGTTGGGATCAGTGACCACAGAGAGGAACTGCTGGGAAAGTGTAAGCTGTGTCATCCTATCTTCAAGTATAGGGGCTGCAGGTCCCTGCCTGTACTAGGCCTTAGCTACCAAATTTCAACAAGGTGACACAAATTTCAACAAGCTGAAGTTCTGCAAGCAAGTGAGTGCTGGAGGAAGCAGTGGAGTGTATATAGACTGTATATAAGAGAAGTTGTCCCCGAAGTTTGTCTGAAGTCAAGTGGGCATCCCATAATTTCCAATCCCTATCCAAGTTATTATCCCTCAATAAAAAAAAAAAAAAACAAAGAAGTGAATGTGAACATTTGGTGTGCTTGGCTGTGCCTGGCTGTGCAGGTTAGGGAATCACAGTTCATCTGTGGCCCTTAAGGGGGTGCGCTGCACAAAGACATCCCCTGCCCTACAAACTCCCCACATTTTATACCTTTCAATTAAAGATTTCTCTACAACTCATATTGATGCCTTGGTTACTACTATGGTATAAATGTATGTATTAGAATCAAAAGAAGTACAAAACACTAAAGAGTAATACACATAATTTAGGAAGCAAACTTGAGGTTAATTTTGCTCCCCTATCATGCATTGTGCCTATTTGCTATTAAATGTAGGCAGATGTACTAACTGATAAATAACAGGGCAGGCCAGCTCTTAAATTTGCTTCCCAAAGTTGCTATTTCCATATCAGGATTCAAGGGCCCCAGGGAGCTTCAAATGTATTTGCAGGCAAAGGAGGGTACCTACTTATCATTCATGGTGCTAGCTAAAGAGGAACTTTACTCGTAACAACTTGATAAAAAAATAATGTTCTTTAGCAAGGAACATACATTCCAATTTAATAATTACATGTATGCTGTAAATTGCCTTCAGCATTGCGCCTGTTTCTTCCTCCTGAAGGCTGCCATTTTACTGAAGTCCAGAGCCCCTGAACAGCAGTAAATCATAAAGTAGAACTAAACCCATTGATTTATTGGTTTAAACAACAGGTACATTCCTAGAATGCCAGGATTGCTAACATTTGCCAGTCCACAACATGTGCCCACAACAAAATTGTCAAACCATCAAATGGCTGGTGTCATAATTGATCATCCCTCTCCCTCATCCCCACCCTGGATCATCCATCCCTCTCCCTCATCCCCATCCTGGATCATCCATCCCTCTCCCTCATCCCCACCCCAGATCATCCATCCCTCCACCTCATCCCCACCCCGGATCATCCATCCCTCTCCATCATCCTCATCCCCACCCCAGATCATCCATCCCTCTCCATCATCCCCACTCCGGATCATTGATCCCTCTCCCTCATCCCCACCCCAGATCATCCATCCCATCTGTTTGCTGGGCAGTCTCTTTCCTGGGCACTCTTTACTGGGCAGTCTTTTTGCTGGACTAATCTGGGTGGTCTCTTTACTGGGCGGTCTCTTTGCTGGACTAATCTGGGTGGTCTTTTTACTGGGCGGTCTCTTTGCTGGACTAATCTGGACGGTCTTTTTGCTGGACTAATCTGGACGGTCTTTTTGCTGGACTAATCTGGACGGTCTTTTTTGCTGGACTAATCTGGACGGTCTTTTTGCTGGACTAATCTGGACGGTCTTTTTGCTGGACTAATCTGGATGGTCTTTTTGCTGGACTAATCTGGGCGGTCTCTTTACTGGGCAGTCTTTTTGCTGGACTAATCTGGGCGGTCTCTTTGCTGGACTAATCTGGGCGGTCTCTTTGCTGGACTAATCTGGACGGTCTTTTTGCTGACAGTCTCTTTGCTGGGCTGAGCGGTCTCTTTGTTGGACTATTCTGGGTGGCCTTTTTGCTGGCGGTCTCTTTGCTGGGAATGTCTCTCTGCTGCACATTTGGGAATGTCTCTTTGCTCAATATATGGGGATGCATGCTTTGGTCCATGTGAGTCGCAGGCCTAAGCTGGGCAGTCTTTTTGCTGGACTAAGTTGGGCGGTCTCTTTGATAGACGGTCTCTTTGCTGGACTGGACGGTCTCTTTGCTGGGTAGTCTCTTTGCTGGACTGGGCAGTCTTTTTGCTGGACTAAGTTGGGCGGTCTCTTTGATAGACAGTCTCTTTGCTGGGCTGGATGGTCTCTTTGCTGGATAGTCTCTTTGCTGGACTGGACGATCTCTTTGCTGGGTAGTCTCTTTGCTGGGCTGAACGGTCTCTTTGCTGGACTAAGCTGGGTGGTCTCTTTGCTGGGCTGGATGATCTCTTTGCTGGACTATGGCTGTCTCTAATGCACTGGGAATGTCTCTGTGCCGCACACTTGGGAATGTCTCTGTGCCGCACATTTAGGAATGTCTCTGTGCCGCACACTTGGGAATGTCTCTGTGCCGCACACTTGGGAATGTCTCTATGCCGCACACTTGGGAATGTCTCTGTGCTGCACACTTGGGAATGTCTCTGTGCCGCACATTTGGGAATGTCTCTTTGCTTCACATTTGGGAATGTCTCTTTACTTCACATTTGGTAATGTCTCTGTGCTGCACATTTTACTTGCATCACTGTTCTCTAAAGGGGAGGTTCTAGGGGGCGGTCCTAGGATGGGTAGGAGCATGGCCAGGGGAGGGGGAGTGAGTTCCACCACCTTTTCTCTGAGAAAAAAAGCCCTGCCTATTAATGAACACGGAGTTGCATTCATTTTATAGCTGTCTGGAGTTTAGCTATAATATTATGTTTATTATGTATCTTGCTTTTGGGAGTAGTAGTCAGTCTCACAAGAGTAGACTTAGGGGTTGATTTACTAAAGTCAAATAGACTGTGCACTTTACAAGGGCATTGGCTCCATAGCTTAGTATATAAGGAGAAAGCTCTACTGACTTCCATCATCCAATCATGACAAAAACAGAATGGCACACAAGAGGGTACCGAAACACATGGATAACACAACTAAAAGTCTATAAAGTCCAGAAAGTATTCATATGCAGCATTAGTGGCAGCTCCCTTGAGAGCGACAGTCTCTAGAAGAACAATAGGAGAAAAACAAGGTGCGCCAAAAAATAAGTGCAGCAGGGGATGCAAAGAATGGTATATTTAATTAAAATCAGCCAAATGGCTACTCACACTAATATAAAGATCATTAGACATATAACAGTATAATACTGTAGTCACTCAGCGGGTCCCCGGTGGATGGTGGTGTGTAGATGTTAACATAAGAGGAGAGGAACAAACGGCCGGGCAGCCGTCTTGTCATCTCGGAACCAGCACGGATCACACTTGGAGTTACGTTGGAAGCGACGTCAGAACATGGAGATAATGTTTCAAAGCATCCACTTCTTCATCAGATCTAAATGGCTATTAATCTAAAAAGTCTATATAGAAATTCACGCGGAGCATGGACCAGAGGCAATATAACTTATTGTGAGAAAACATCTTAACATTTAAAATACATGTTTAATTAAAATGCATGTTAAATATTGACAATCCAATATCATGAGACAAAACAATGTATATATCTTAATGTGGGTATTGTTTTTTGTTCTTGTGTCTTGTAAGACAATGAGTAATGATCAACAATAAAGAAGCTAATGACTGTGGGTATGAATACTTAAGGACCGAGCTTCTTTTTGAGATTTATTGTTTACAAGTTACAAGTTTTGCTAGAAAATTACTTAGAACCCCCAAACATTATACATTTTTTTTCTAACACCCTAAAGAATAAAATGGTGGTCGTTGCAATACTTTCTGTCACACCATATTTGCACTGCGGTCTTACAAGCGCACTTTTTTTTGGAAAGAATACACTTTTTTGAATTAAAAAATAAGACAACAGTAAAGTTAGCCCAATTTTTTTTTATATTGTGAAAGATAATGTTTTGCCGAGTAAATTGATACCCAACATGTCACGCTTCAAAATTGCGCCAGCTCGTGGAATGGTGACAAAGTTTTACCCTTAAAAATCTCCATAGGTGACGTTTAAAAAATTCTACAGGTTGCATGTTTTGAGTTACAGAGGAGGTCTAGGGATAAAATTATTGCTCTTGCTCTACCTATCACAGCGATCCCTCACATGTGTGGTTTGAACACCGCTTTCATATACTCACGTATGCGTTCGCTTCTGCACCCGAGCTCGGCAGGATGGGGAGCATTTAAAAATATTTTTTTCTTATTTATTTTACCTTTTATTTTATTTTTACACTGTTCTCTGAAAAAAAAAAATGTGTCACTTTTAATCTTATTACAACGAATGTAAAAATCCCTTGTAATAGAAAAAAAGCATGACAGGACATCTTAAATATGAAATCTGGGGTCAAAAAGACCTCAAATCTCATATTTACACTAAAATGCAATAAAAAAAAAATTTCATTTAAAAAAAAAAAAAATGTCCCTTTAAGATGTCCCCTCAGAGACCACTATTATCGGAAACCGGACCGCCGGCCGAAGAAGAGGATACTGGAGTTATGGCAGCTAGCAGCTAACAACGATATTCCTCTTCAAAGTTAGGACGTATATCGGCGCGTGGCGGTCTGAAAGTGGTTAACCTCCCTGGCGGTATGATTCTGTCTGGAATTTTGTGCTGAAAGCGGTACAATTATTTTGCATGGAAATTTGATGCTATGTATTATAGGCCTGCAATTCTTAGTAATTACTTACTTAAACCTGACCAAACAAGACTCTAGTAGACATCCCAGATGTGATAAAGTTTGAAACACAAAATCATGATTTTAAATTTTTAAATAATATAATTTTATTCAATAATGTAATACAAACTAAAGAAATTTGTCAGACAAAGAAAATTCAGTAAACATCCTGAGTGTGATAAATTTTAAAGCAAGGTACAGCACACAGTCCCACGTCACAATCCGGACAAAAGAACCTGCTTTCTTTTCGGATTTTTTTTCCCTTGTCATCTCTGTGTGAACAGCAAACCACACACATCCTGGTAGGTGCTGCCTTTTTTGCGGTTGGCGGTATGTAGTCCATAAAGTGGCGACCTGTTAGGCGTTCTGGGTTGGCAACACCAACAGCACGTCGTCCAGGTCTGTTCGCATCAACTGATGGCATCTGGTGTTTGGCAAAAATCTGCTCAGCCACCTTCCAGATAAAATCTGAATGAACAAGAGGCCTGTCACTCCCTGCTCGGTACAAGATGTAAGCGTTCCAAAGGCATTGTTCCAGAAGATGTCTGAAAATCTTTTTATAATATTTTTTCTGCTGTTTCCGCATAGTCGGGTAAAAGGTCATTGCCTGATCGGCTCGGTCGACACCTCCCATAGTGCAATTATAGTCTATGACGACTTGCGGCTTCAGCACATCTTTCCCACCTTTTGTGTGGACCGTGGCAGTGGAGGTATTGTGCACAGTGCTCATGAGACACACGTCCTTCTTGTCTCGCCAACGTATTGCCATCATCTTACCCTTCTGCCAGGCAACCATTTCTCCGGGTTTTAGTTTTTTTTTCCCAAACATTGATGGCATGTCACGTCTGTTAGGCCTAACTGTACCATAGGCATCCGTCTTGTTTTGGATCAAAACCTCAAACAGTTCCGGCGACGTATAGAAATTGTCCATGGTCACACAATATCCCTGGTTCAGTAATGGCTCCAGCAGTGTAAGGACAGATGATGTGGCCATCCCATAATTGCTGTACCTGGGGTTGAACTTCGTGCCTTTACCGGTGTAAATGACCGAGTTCCATATGTACCCGGTGGATGACTCGCAGAGCATGTATGATTTGATGCCAAACCGCGCTCTTTTGGATGCAATATACTGGATCCAGCTTAGGCGTCCTTTGTAGGCCATCAAACTCTCATCCACGCTGACGTCCCTTTCTGGCACGTAGGCCCGCTGGAAATTGTTCCCAATAATTTGGCATACCTCCCAGATTTTTTTTAGCTTGGGCGCAGGATGCGTGGCCTCATCAAACTCTTCATTGTTAGTGAAGTGAAAATATTTCATGATGAGGGAAAAACGGTATTCGGACATCACAGTACCAAAAAACGGAGTGGCCAATAACTTGTTGGTGGTCCAGTACCATTTCTGGCGTGGTTTCCCCACCACCCCCTGAAGAATAATGAGTCCGAGAAACAGCCAGATGTCCTCTTTAGTCACCGGTTCCCACCTTCTGCTTCGGGAAAACCTGGCATGCAGCGTAGCGGATTGCTGCTCTTGGTAGCGATTTGTCTCTAGGACAATTTTTTCAATTACCTCCTCTGTGAGAAATAATTGCAGGTATGCCAGAGGGTTGCCACGCTCAACTTCGACCTTCATCCCAGGTGATCCAGTGAAGGGAAATCTTGGGGGCGCTACCTGGTCCGTATCGCACTCAATAGGGCACCAAGTGCGCACGTCGCTGATGTCAGGTGTAGGATCATCACCGCTGTCATCGCTGTCACTTGTCAGCTCAGTGTCAGACGACAAATCTCCCCACGACTCGCTATCGCTGAGTTCTGGGAGCAACTCCGTGTCGCTGTCGCTGTCGCTGTCATTCAACTGCTCCAAAGGCGATTTTGTAGCGAAATGGCGCTTTTTGGATTCCATCTCAATATTTTATTGGAGGCAATGGGCACTGGGGCAAGGGGCACTGTATCAGTGAGATCTGAGATGATACAATGTAATCCTCTCAGATTACACTGTATCACCTCTTTTTATATGTGTGTTTTGTGTTTGAACTTTTCAACTTTGAATTTCCCGCCTAGTTCCGCTCCCGTGCGCCGCTGCTGCTCGCAGGGAACGGAACTAGGAAGTGAGATGCTGTGATCGCGCTGGCGATCACAGCGGAGCACAGCCGAGGACAGTGGAGGACAGTGGAGGGCATCGCTGGAACCCAGGAGAAGGTAAGGGCTCCGCTGGATGCTCTGCACTGTTACCCCGAGCGTGACTCGGGGTTACCGCTCCTGACAGAAAAAGTCAGACCCGAGTCACGCTTAGGATTACCGCCAAGGAGGTTAAACAAGGGGTATGTTATGTAAGAGAGATATATTTACCAAAAATGATATATTAATATTAGGCTATATTAAAATAGGTAAAGTTAAAGAGAGAGCATTATTTATTTACAAATGAGGGGAAAATTATTTAAAAGGAGGGGAAAATGTATTTAAAAGGGATATATTATGGAAACACCAAGTTCCAACCAATATCAGTCTTAATGAGGTGATTCAGGTTCCATTTGTCAGTGGTTAAAATTATTTAAAAACAGTTATTCTATCTACGGATTCTTAATATAGCTATTCAAGAAGGTCTCTGTCATGTACCAGATAAGACCAGAACTGTGTGGACTGCAACAGAGGAAACCCAGACGTGTATAAGTGAAAATATAAATGATTTATTAAAGATAAGTGAATAAATATAACACAACCACCTCCAATATCACTCAGTACACCACAACCAATACAAAACAGAACCCCACAAATAATAATAATAACAGAACAAATATATACAAGTAAGGGTAATACCGAGATCATAAACAGAGCCAGGCCAGGGTCGTCAACGGGAGGTCAGCAGCTGGGGAAGGGAAACAAACAGGACAAGAGAGGATGGATGGATCACAGGAAGGATTGGTTCAGATACAAGGCTCAGGGTCCAGAGCAAGGAAACAGACAGGGAACAGGAACAACAGGAATCAGGTCTCAGGAACAGGAATCAGGTAAACAGGATGCAGGCTGGAGGTCAAGGCTCAAGGAAAATAGCAGGGCAAGATGAGTGTGTACTTGCCGGGTATTTATACTGCAGCTGCTAATTAAGGTCAGGGGACACCTGTCTGCAGAGGGGAATACCTGCTCCATACTGCCAGGATTCCTCCGCTGGTGGATGCCAGTACTGCGACCCAAAGGTGACAGAATAACAGCAGGAAAAAGCTCTTCTGACAGCTCCAAACTGCCAGGAGACACCTGCTGGTGGACCTCAGTACTGCACGCCAAATGATCGAAATTACCAGCGGAGAGGACCTTTCCTGACAGTACCCCCCCTCAAAGGAGCGACCTCCTGATGCTCCAACTAGCCGTTGCTGGAGAAAGTCCATGATGTCCAGCCGGGCAGCGGGCACCTCAAGCTTGGCAGCGGGCAGTGGCACATCAGGCTGGGTAGCAAACAGGAATACATCGGTTTGGACAACAGACAGGAACGCATCAGGCTGGGCAACGGACAGGAACACACCAAGCTGGGCAGCGGACAGGAACACACCAGGGTGGGCAGCGGACAGGAACACACCAGGCTGGGCAGCGGACAGGAACACACCAGGCTGGGCAGCGGACAGGAACACACCAGGCTGGGCAGCGGACAGGAACACACCAAGCTGGGCAGCGGACAGTAACATACCAAGCTGGGCAGCGGACAGGAACACACCAAGCTGGGCAGCGGACAGGAACACACCAAGCTGGGCAGCGGACAGGAACACACCAAGCTGGGCAGCGGACAGGAACACATCAGGCTGAGTAGCAGACAGGAACACATCAGGCTGGGCAGTGGACAGGAACACATCAGGCTGGGCAGTGGACAGGAACACATCAGGCTGGGCAGTGGACAGGAACACATCAAGCTGAGCAGCAGACAGGAACACATCAGGCTGGGCAGCAGGCACGGGCACTTCAAGCTGGGCAGCAGGCACATCAGGCTGGGCAGCAGGCATGGGCACTTCAAGCTGGGCAGCAGGCACATCAGGCTGGGCAGCAGGCATGGGCACTTCAAGCTGGGCAGCAGGCACGGGTACTTCAAGCTGGGCAGCAGGCACATCAGGCTGGGCAGCAGGCATGGGCACTTCAAGCTGGGCAGCAGGCATGGGCACTTCAAGCTGGGCAGCAGGCACATCAGGCTGGGCAGCAGGTATGGGTACTTCAAGCTGGGCAGCAGGCACGGGCACTTCAAGCTGGGCAACAGGCATGGGCACTTCAAGCTGGGCAGCAGGCATGGGCACTTCAAGCTGGGCAGCAGGCACATCAAGCGGGGCAGCAGGCACATCAGGCTGGGCAGCAGGCACGGGCACTTAAAGCTGGGCAGCAGGCACATCAGGCTGGGCAGCAGGCACATCAAGCGGGGCAGCAGGCACAACAGGCTGGGCAGCAGGCACGGGCACTTCAGACTGGAAAGCGGGCTCATCAGAGTGGAAAGTGGGCACATCAGGCTGGAGAGCGGGCACATCAGGCTGGAGAGCGGGCACATCAGGCTGGAAGGTGGGCATATCTGGCTGGAAAGCAGGCACATCAGGCTGGAAGGTGGGTTCATCAGACTGGAAAGCGGGCTCATCAGGCTGGTAGGCTGGCTCATCAGGCTGGAGAGCGGGCACTGGCACCTCTGGCTGGAACACTGGCCCCTCTGGCTGGAACACTGGCCCCTCAGGCTGGAACACTGACCCCTCAGGCTGGAACACTGACCCCTCAGGCTGGAACACTGGCACCTCAGGCTGGAACACTGGCCCCTAAGGCTGGAACACCTCCGGTTGGAACGCTGGCACCTCAGGCTAGAACACCAGCCCCTCAGGCTGTAACACCGGCCCCTCAGGCTGCAACACTGACCCTTCAGGCTGCAACACCGACCCTTCAGGCTGGAACACTGGCACCTCAGGCTGGAACACTGGCACCCCAGGCTGGAACACTGGCACCCCAGGCTGGAACAATGGCACCTCAGGCTGGAACACTGGCACCTCAGGCTGGACAGCGGGTACCAGGATATCAGGCTGGAACATCAGGACATTCAGGACATAGGACTGGATAACAGGCACTGGGATGTCAGACTGGATTACATTCGCTGGTGCGGAGGCAGGTTGGGTTACTGGCAGGATCGTCTGGGTTGGAAAAAACTTTAGTTTTTTCTTGGGTTTAGTCACTGAGGCTCTGTAGGTGGGGGGTGCAGCAGACTGGAAAGGAGGATTGGGATATGGTGGAGAAGAGATAGCAGTGGCTGGGGAAGTTTTTGTGGATTAGTAGGCAGCTGAGAAGAGGCAAGTGGATTGAATGCAGGATAGGTACAGGGAGCAGAGACCGGATATAAGTTTCTTGTTGGGAGCAATGTATACTGAGCTGCAACTGAGTTTGGTGTTGGTGATGGGGAGACAGACTTGTGGGCAGGTAGGTGTCTGATGGCAGAGGTGGTTTGTTGTGGATTGGTTGGGGCTGGTTGTAACATATCAGACCATGCTGAGAGTATGGGTTGGACAAAGGACAGATTACATGCTGCCTGTCTAACAAGGGCCTGTACTGAGTGAATACACTCCAAAAGCTTATGCTGAGAACAGATGGAATAGTGCACAAAAAATGCGTGCGGAATCATCCTCTAACAGCCACACCAGAGACTCCACCTGATCAGCACTGAAAGGGGGAGAAAAATCATCACTTGTCTTATGAACACAGGACAGGGCTAGCTCAGCACATATTTGGATCAAAGGCTGCACATCCCCAAACAACATACAGGCCTGGTCAATTAGGGAGTGAGCCAAACGGATGAGCTCAAGTGGCTGGTCATTGGTCCACTCTCTCTGGCAGAGATACTTGCCACTTTCTGATGCCAGCAGAGCATAATATGGGATCACATTGGGATTCATTCCAGCAAAGCCAGCAGAACCAAGATGGTTCCTCTGTGCAGCCACTTCTGGTCAGGGATGGCCCTGGTATTCTGTCATGTACCAGATAAGACCAGAACTGTGTGGACTGCAACAGAGGAAACCCAGACGTATATAAGTGAAAATATAAATGATTTATTAAAGATAAATTAATAAATATAACACAACCACCTCCAATATTACTCAGTGCACCACAACCAATACAAAACAGAACCCCACAAATAATAATAACAGAAGAAATATATACAAGTGAGGGAAATACCGAGATCATAAACAGAGCCAGGCCAGGGTCCTCAACGGGAGGTCAGCAGCTGGGGAAGGGAAACAAACAGGACAAGAGAGGATGGATGTATCACAGGAGGGACGGGTCAGATACAAGGCTCAGGGTCCAGAGTAAGGAAACAGACAGGGAACAGAAACAACAGGAATCAGGTCTCAGGAACAGGAATCAAGTTTCAGGAATCAGGTAAACAGGATGCAGGCTGCAGGTCAGGGCTCAAGGAAAATACCAGGGCAAGATGAGTGTGTATTTGCCGGGTATTTATACTGCAGCTGCTAATTAAAGTCAGGTGACACCTGATGTCACGTACCTGGTGGCGGAGCCCAGAGTGCAGGGAGTGGCCTCTCGTATGCCTCTGGCTCAGGAACCCCTGATAGAGGAAACAGGGACTGAAGAGCACAGGGGGCCACAAGTGCCTGGCAGGTGGCAGATGTAGGGGCTGATCCGGACCTCTGATGTGGCTGAGGAGAGCTAGCAGGTACACTGGAGCAGCAGCAGACAGCGAGGAGGTGTTCTGTAGTTCGGCAGGAGCACTGGAACAGCAGACTGAAAGGAGATGCACTGGAACTAGGCAGGAACACTGGAACAGCTGGCTGTGAGGAGAAGCACTGTAGTCAGCAAGAACTCAGGAACAGCAGACGGTGAGGAGTTGTTCTGTAGTTCGACTGGAGCACTGAAATAGCAGACTGTAAAGAGGTGCGCTGGAACTAAGCAGGAACACTGGAACAGCTGGCTGTGAGGAGAGGCTCTGTAATCAGCAGGAACTCAGGAACAGCAGACAGTGCGGAGGTGTTCTGTAGTTCGGCTGGAACACTGGAACAGCAGACCGTACTAGCGGGGTCAGACAGGCTGGGTCAACACTGGTGGGCAGAACAGGTACCAGACGGAGGCAGAAGAGTAGTCGGTTGTACAAACCGGGTCGGCAACAGGCAGGCAGCAAACAAACCGTAGGAAGAGGCAGGAGAGTAGTCAAATAAGCCGGGGTCGGGGACTGGCAGCAAACAGGAGTAGTCAGGAGCAGGCCGGGTAGACAGGAATCAGGTAGGCAGGTATACTAGTAGCTTAGGGTCACAGGAAATGCTGTAGACCGGACAGCAAGAAAGCATGCTGACAGGCTCCTTTAAATAGGCCTCTTGGCGCCAAGCGCTGTCAAACTGTGCGTCTGTGCGCACCCGCCCACACCCGTGCATGCCTGTGCACAGACCATACGTGCCCGCTCGCACCGTCGCGCACCCGCACGCGCCCACTGGCTCTATTGACAGGAATTCTGTGCACAGATCTTCTGCCAGGAACTGTGTTAACAGGATGTCTTTCATGACACCTGTCTGCAGAGAGGAATACCTGCTCCATACTGCCAGGATTCCTCCACTGGTGGACACCAGTACTGCAGCCCAAAGGTGACAGAATACCAGCAGGAAAAAGTTCTTCTGACAGCTCCAAACTGCCAGGAGACACCTGCTGGTGGACCTCAGTACTACACGCCAAATGATCGATATTACCAGCGGAGGGGACCTTTCCTGACAGTCTCCCAAAATACAGTGTCCCATGACATTTTGCCAAACACCACAGTAAAAATACAGCTGAACTTCAGGTGTGGATTATTGAATCCATACCTGAAAAATGTTCACCTGCTGAGCGTTTTCAACTTTTACATAAACAGGCAACATTTTGGATCTATACCTTAGATACTTTGGCGCCCAAAGGCCTTAGTGAGGACATTGAAATAAATAGTTATTTAAATGCCTTGATATATATATATATATATATATATATATATATATATATATATATATATATATATATTCAGTATCTTGCCTTCTATTGTTCCTTCTCTGATCATCTAATATATTTCTAGATTTTTGGAGGCCTAGTTTTTCCATTTGAGATTCCATCTACCTGTTACTCATAGGTATGGATGAGCCGAACACCCCCCGGTTCGGTTCGCACCAGAACCTGCGAACGGACCGAAAATTTGCACGAACGTTAGAACCCATTGACGTCTATGGGACTCGAACGTTCGAAATCAAAAGTACTCATTTTAAAGGCTAATTTGCATGGTATTGTCCTAAAAAGGGTTTGGGGACCCGGGTCCTACCCCAGGGGACTTATATTGATGCAAAAAAAACTTTTAAAAACGGCTTTTTTTCGGGAGCAGTGATTTTAATGATGCTTAAAGTAAAAAAAAAAAAAAGTGAAATATTCCTTTAAATATCGTACCTGGGGTGTGTCTATAGTATGCCTGTAAAGTGGCGCGTGTTTCCCGTGTTTAGAACAGTCCCTCCACAAAATGTCATTTTTAAAGGAAAAAAATCTCATTTAAAACTGCTTGCGGGTTTAATATAATGTCGGGTCCTGGCAATATGGATGAAAATCAGTGAGACAAACGGCATGGGTACCCCCCAGACCATTACCAGGCCCTTTGGGTCTTGTATGGATATTACCCTGCACCCAAATTAAAATAAGGAAAGGTGTGGGGTCACCAGGCCCTATATACTCTGAACAGCAGTATACAGGCGGTGCAAACAAGACAGGGACTGTAGGTTTGTTGTTAAGTAGAATCTGTTTGTAATTTTTAACGGGTACATTTTTAACGTGTTTAGCTCCAGCCACAAAATTTTTTTTTAAGCTTTTTGGAAAACATAGGGAAGGGTTATCACCCCTGTGACATTTGTTTTGCTGTCTTTCCTCCTCTTCAGAAGATTTCACCTCACTTTTTGTCCCAATGACAAATGTTTTTTGAAAAATTGGGGTTTTTTGTGGAACAAGGATTGGAAAGCATCAGTGGAAAGGAGAAATGTTTTTCCCATATTAACTCTTACAGGAGATAATTTCCCTTCCTAGGGGTAGATTTCATCTCACTTCCTGTTGTCTCCTTCCGTTTTCAAGTAGGAGTTGTTTGTAAGTTACATGTTTGAAAGTAGGGGCCTGCCCTATATACTCAGCAGAAATGTGGGCCTTAGGTGTTGCTGTGGCCACAACACTGTAAGCCCTCACAGGGCCCCGCTGTGAAATATTAGATCAAGAATTGTAATTACATGCCCCTGTTGAACAAGGGCAGAAAAATTGGGCCTTTGGTGGTGGTGGTACTGATATCTACTGATACTGCAGCTAGCAAAATCAACTGCCTGCCGGTAGTATGAGAACACCACCAACCTTCTACAGGTAGCTTTAGCTGAACACTGTGCAGAGCTCGCAAAAAACTAACTTGTAGCTTTTTTAGCTGCCTGCGGTAGTGATAGGATCAGGAAAACGCCACCAACCTTCTACAGGTAGCTTTAGCTGAACACTATGCAGAGCTCGCAAAAAAATAACTTGTAGGTTTAGCTGGACACTGTGAGGAGGACGCACCACACTAACTTGTAGTTTTAGCTGAACACTGTGAGCAGGACGCACAGCACTAACTTGTAGTTTTAGCTGTACACTGTGAGCAGGACGCACCGCACTAACTTGTAGATTTAGCTGAACACTGTGAGGTGGACGCACCACACTAACTTGTAGTTTTAGCTGAACACTGTGAGCAGGATGCACTGCACTAACTGTAAATAGTCTAGCTGCCTGACTGTGGTACTAATAGGATCAAAAGAACACCAGCAATTTTCTTCAGGTAGCTGTAAATACTGTAACAAGACAAGCCTGCCTGTCAGTAAGAAGATAACAGGAACGGATCTAGCTGAACACTGTGAGCAGGACGCACTGCACTAACTTGTAGCTTTAGATGAATACTGTGCAGAGGTCTCACTACGCTAACTTGTAGTTTTAGCTGAACACTGTGAGCAGGACGCACCGCACTAACCTCTAGGTTTAGCTGAACACTGTGAGGTGGACGCACCACACTAACTTGTAGTTTTAGCTGAACACTGTGAGTAGGACGCACTGCACTAACTTGTAGGTTTAGCTGAACACTGTGAGGTGGACGCACCACACTAACTTGTAGGTTTAGCTGAACACTGTGAGCAGGACTCACCCCACTAACTTGTAGGTTTAGCTGAACACTGTGAGGTGGACGTACCCCACTAACTTGTAGGTTTAGCTGAACACTGTGAGCAGGACGCACCCCACTAACTGTAAATAGTCTAGCTGCCTGACTGTGGTACTAATAGGATCAAAAGAACACCAGCAATTTTCTTCAGGTAGCTGTAAATACTGTAACAAGACAAGCCTGCCTGTCAGTAAGAAGATAACAGGAATGGATCTAGCTGAACACTGTTAGCAGGACGCACTGCACTAACTTGTAGCTTTAGATGAACACTGTGCAGAGGTCTCACTACACTAACTTGTAGGTTTAGCTGAACACTGTGAGGTGGACGCACCACACTAACTTGTAGTTTTAGCTGAACACTGTGAGCAGGACGCACTGCACTAACTGTAATTAGTCTAGCTGCCTGACTGTGGTACTAATAGGATCAAAAGAACACCAGCAATTTTCTTCATGTAGCTGTAAATACTGTAACAAGACAAGCCTGCCTGTCAGTAAGAAGATAACAGGAACGGATCTAGCTGAACACTGTGAGCAGGACGCACTGCACTAACTTGTAGCTTTAGATGAACACTGTGCAAAGGTCTCACTACGCTAACTTGTAGGTTTAGCTGAACACTGTGAGGAGGACGCACAGCACTAACTTGTAGTTTTAGCTGAACACTGTGAGCAGGACGCACCGCACTAACTTCTAGGTTTAGCTGAACACTGTGAGGTGGACGCACCGCACTAATTTGTAGTTTTAGCTGAACACTGTGAGCAGGACGCACCCCACTAACTTGTAGGTTTAGCTGAACACTGTGAGCAGGACGCACCCCACTAACTTGTAGTTTTAGCTGAACACTGTGAGCAGGACGCACTGCACTAACTGTAAATAGTCCAGCTGCCTGACTGTGGTACTAATAGGATCAAAAGAACACCAGCAATTTTCTTCAGGTAGCTGTAAATACTGTAACAAGACAAGCCTGCCTGTCAGTAAGAAGATAACAGGAACGGATCTAGCTGAACACTGTGAGCAGGACGCACTGCACTAACTTGTAGCTTTAGATGAATACTGTGCAGAGGTCTCACTACGCTAACTTGTAGTTTTAGCTGAACACTGTGAGCAGGACGCACCGCACTAACCTCTAGGTTTAGCTGAACACTGTGAGGTGGACGCACCACACTAACTTGTAGTTTTAGCTGAACACTGTGAGTAGGACGCACTGCACTAACTTGTAGGTTTAGCTGAACACTGTGAGGTGGACGCACCACACTAACTTGTAGGTTTAGCTGAACACTGTGAGCAGGACTCACCCCACTAACTTGTAGGTTTAGCTGAACACTGTGAGGTGGACGTACCCCACTAACTTGTAGGTTTAGCTGAACACTGTGAGCAGGACGCACCCCACTAACTGTAAATAGTCTAGCTGCCTGACTGTGGTACTAATAGGATCAAAAGAACACCAGCAATTTTCTTCAGGTAGCTGTAAATACTGTAACAAGACAAGCCTGCCTGTCAGTAAGAAGATAACAGGAATGGATCTAGCTGAACACTGTGAGCAGGACGCACTGCACTAACTTGTAGCTTTAGATGAACACTGTGCAGAGGTCTCACTACACTAACTTGTAGGTTTAGCTGAACACTGTGAGGTGGACGCACCACACTAACTTGTAGTTTTAGCTGAACACTGTGAGCAGGACGCACTGCACTAACTGTAATTAGTCTAGCTGCCTGACTGTGGTACTAATAGGATCAAAAGAACACCAGCAATTTTCTTCATGTAGCTGTAAATACTGTAACAAGACAAGCCTGCCTGTCAGTAAGAAGATAACAGGAACGGATCTAGCTGAACACTGTGAGCAGGACGCACTGCACTAACTTGTAGCTTTAGATGAACACTGTGCAAAGGTCTCACTACGCTAACTTGTAGGTTTAGCTGAACACTGTGAGGAGGACGCACAGCACTAACTTGTAGTTTTAGCTGAACACTGTGAGCAGGACGCACCGCACTAACTTCTAGGTTTAGCTGAACACTGTGAGGTGGACGCACCGCACTAATTTGTAGTTTTAGCTGAACACTGTGAGCAGGACGCACCCCACTAACTTGTAGGTTTAGCTGAACACTGTGAGCAGGACGCACCCCACTAACTTGTAGTTTTAGCTGAACACTGTGAGCAGGACGCACTGCACTAACTGTAAATAGTCCAGCTGCCTGACTGTGGTACTAATAGGATCAAAAGAACACCAGCAATTTTCTTCAGGTAGCTGTAAATACTGTAACAAGACAAGCCTGCCTGTCAGTAAGAAGATAACAGGAACGGATCTAGCTAAACTGAATACAGTGTGTGTATATATATATATATATATATATATATATATATATATGCAACACCTGGGATGCATATATATACACAATACACTGTAAGTGCAGCTAACTGACTGACTGTTCTGCCTAATCTATCTAACTCAAATCAAATGACACTGTCTGTCTCTCTCTCTCTCTATCTATGAACGCCGGAACACACACTACACAGGGCCGCCGTGGAGGCGGACTTATATAGTGTGGGGCGTGTGCTAAATCCCCTGAGCCATAATTGGCCAAAGCCTCCTTGGCTTTGGCCAATTACGGCTCTCTGTTCAGATGGCGCTGTGATTGGCCAAGCATGCGGGTCATAGTGCATGCTTGGCCAATCATCAGCCAGCAATGCACTGCGATGCCGCAGTGAATTATGGGCCGTGACGCGCCACACGAATTTGGCGCAAACGGCCCATATCGTTCGCAATTTGGCGAACGGGCGAACAGACGATGTTCGAGTCGAACATGGGTTCGACTCGAACACGAAGCTCATCCCTACTCATAGGGTAATACGTAAACATGGATATGGTAATTTAGCGATACTAGCTATATTAACAATACATAGAAAGAATAACTGTTTTTAAAATAATTTCAACCACTGACAAATGGGACCTGAATCACCTCATTGAGACTGATGTTGGTTGGAACTTTGTGTTTCCATAATATATTTCTTTTGAAGTGGAGTTCCACCCACTTTTACAACTCTTCAGCATCCCTCATCCTAAACTGTGCACTGTAAACGAATTGGATATTTTTAATTTTTTTTTTCTCAGCACCTACTGTATATCTGCTGTATTCATTTTTCACTTCCTCCTCCCTAGCCGTGGCCCATCGCATCATTTCCTGTTTGCAATGCCTTCTGGGAAGGGGCGGCCACTTCCTCTGACACTGCCATTGCTATGGAAACCTGACCTGAAACCTATTACACTGCTTGTGCTGCACTGAGCATGTGCGAGATCTGCAAGTTTGAGATCCAGGAAGAAATACAGTCTGGCTTCAGATGCCCACACTTAAGATGGCCACGGCCTGCTGTAAGTTTATAAAATAACAAGCTACTGCTATAAACTAACAAAACAGACCTTAATTTACAGACCAACTTTACTAGAATACATTAAACTTGTGTATTATAGGGGTATTTTTATTTAAAAAGTATAATTTCGGCCGGAACACCACTTTAAATACATTTTCCCCTCCTTTTAAATAATTTTCCCCTCATTTTAAAATAAATAATGCTCTCTTATTAACTTTACTTATTTTATTATAACCTAATATGAATATATCATTTTTGGTATATATCTCTCTCACATAACATACCCCTTATTTAAATATATCCGTACCCACAGTCATTAGCTTCTTTATTGTTGATCATTACTGATTGTCTTCCAAGACACAAGAACGAAGAACAATACCCAGAGATATCTACATATATATATATATATATATATATATATATATATATATATATATATATATATATATTATATATATTATAAGATATATACTTTGTTTTGTCTCATGATATTGGAATGTCAATATTTAACATGTATTTTAATTAAACATGTATTTTAAATGTTAAGATGTTTTCTCACAATAAGTTATATTGCCTCTGGTCCATGCTCCGTGTAAATTTCTAAATAGACTGTTTAGATCAATAGCCATTTAGATCTGATGAAGAAGTGGATTCTTTGAAACGTTAACGCCATGTTCTGACGTCACTTCCGATGCAACTCCAAGTGTGTTCCACGCTGGTTCCGAGATGACAAGATGGATGTCCGGCCAGTTGTTCCTCTCCTCTCGTGTTAACAGCTACACACCACCATCTACTGGGGACCTGCTGAGTGACTAAAGTATTATACTGTTATATGCCTATTGATTATTCCTCCGATAGTGCCCTGTCTTGCGGGGTCCCACAAGGATCGTCTTTTTCTCTAAACATTTTTAATATCTATATGGGGCCGCTGCTGTACATCATTCACCATCACAATCTCCCGTACCATGTCTATGCTGACGACACCCAGATCTACTTCAAATTATCCAAGAAAGGGGAGGATCAGGTCATGCTGGCCTCCCGTCCTGAGGAAATCCAATCATGGATGGGTGCCAATTATCTAAAGCTAAATGGCACCAAAACTGAATGTATCATCTTCGGTAACCAGATGTATTCCAACTTGTTTCCATCATGGCCGGAATCTTTCAAACCTTTTCCGATTCCAGCCACTCAGGTCAGGGACCTGGGTGTCATCTTTGACTCTAGGTTGAACCTGCGTCCTCAGGAAAATCAGGTGGTGAGTTCATGTCACTTCTACCTGAGACTCCTGAGGCTGACTTTTCGCTATTTCGCAGACTCTGACAAGATCGCCATGATCAATGCCATTATCAGCAGTCGATTGGACTACTGTAATGCCCTGTATTTGGGTTTGCCTGCTTGTACCATCTACAAGCTCCAGTTGATTCAGAATGCCGCATCAAGGTTACTGACAGTTGTTGGTTGCCGTGACCACATCACTCCATCCCTTAGAGCACTGCATTGGCTACCCATGAAAGAACGGGTTCTGTTTAAAACCGGATGTCTTGTCCATAAGGCACTGCATGGATGTGGCCCAGAGTATCTGAGGGAAAAATTTGTCAAGTATGTGCCTACCCAATCCTTGAGATCGGCAAACTGGGCCATACTGAAGATTTCAAAATTTAAAAAGAAAACATGCGGAGGGAGAACGAGTGAAGTACAAGTTGCTGAATTTTGGAATTCCTTGCCTCTGGAACTGAGACTTGAGAATGATTTTTTGAAATTTTGAAAGAAATTGAAAACCGTACTTTTTGTACAAGCTTTTGGAGTCACCTAATTTTTAATTGGAGTGTTATGGACAGACTCCCTGGCTTTTATTCTGTATCTTGCTATGCTGGTTTGTTAATTTTTTAAGGTCTTTTAATGTCAGTGTCCTTTTGTTTTTGCACATCGAGGCCTTCGGGAAAGACTGCGTAAGTTAAGCATTTTAATAAATAAATAAATGATCTTTATATTAGTGTGAGTAGCCATTTGGCTGATTTTAATTATATATACCATTCGTTGCATCTCCTGCTGCACTTAGTTTTTGACGCACCTTGTTTTTCTCCCATCATCCAATCATGTTTTTTTTTCCTTGAATGCGATTGAGTATTCTTTGCAAAGTGATGCTTCACCTAAAAGCTCTGGAGTAGGGATGAGCCGAACACCCCCCTGTTCGGTTCGCACCAGAACATGCGAACAGGAAAAAAGTTCGTTCGAACATGCGAACACCGTTAAAGTCTATGGGACACGAACATGAATAATCAAAAGTGCTAATTTTAAAGGCTTATATGAAAGTTATTGTCATAAAAAGTGTTTGGGGACCTGGGTCCTGCCCCAGGGGACATGGATCAATGCAAAAAAAAGTTTTAAAAACGGCCGTTTTTTCAGGAGCAGTGATTTTAATAATGCTTAAAGTCAAACAATAAAAGTGTAATATCCCTTTAAATTTCGTACCTGGGGGGTGTCTATAGTATGCCTGTAAAGGGGCGCATGTTTCCTGTGTTTAGAACAGTCTGACAGCAAAATGACATTTTGAAGGAAAAAACTCATTTAAAACTACTCGCGGCTATTGCATTGCCGACAATACACATAGAAGTTCATTGATAAAAACGGCATGGGAATTCCCCAAAGGGGAACCCCGAACCAAAATTTAAAAAAAAAAATGACGTGGGAGTCCTCCTAAATTCCATACCAGGCCCTTCAGGTCTGGTATGGATATTAAGGGGAACCCCGGCCAAAATTAAAAAAAAAAATGACGTGGGGTTCCCCCTAAATTCCATACCAGACCCTTCAGGTCTGGTATGGATTTTAAGGGGAACCCCGCGCCAAAAAAAAAAAAAAAAACGGCGTGGGGTCCCCCCAAAAATCCATACCAGACCCTTATCCGAGCACGCAACCTGGCAGGCCGCAGGAAAAGAGGGGGGGACAAGAGTGCGGCCCCCCCTCCCTCCTGAACCGTACCAGGCCACATGCCCTCAACATTGGGAGGGTGCTTTGGGGTAGCCCCCCAAAACACCTTGTCCCCATGTTGATGAGGACAAGGGCCTCATCCCCACAACCCTGGCCGGTGGTTGTGGGGGTCTGCGGGCGGGGGGCTTATCGGAATCTGGAAGCCCCCTTTAACAAGGTGACCCCCAGATCCCGGCCCCCCCCCTGTGTGAAATGGTAAGGGGGTACATAAGTACCCCTACCATTTCACGAAGAAAGTGTCAAAAATGTTAAAAATGACAAGAGACAGTTTTTGACAATTCCTTTATTTAAATGCTTCTTCTTTCTTCTATCTTCCTTCATCTTCTGGTTCTTCTGGTTCTTCTGGCTCTTCTGGTTCTTCCTCCGGCGTTCTCGTCCAGCATCTCCTCCGCGGCGTCTTCTGTCTTCTTCTCCTCGGGCCGCTCCGCACCCATGGCATGGGGGGGAGGCTCCCGCTCTTCTCTTCTTCTTTTCTTCTCTTCTTCTCTTCTTCTTTTCTTCTTTTCTTCTCCGGGCCGCTCCGCAATCCATGCTGGCATGGAGGGAGGCTCCCGCTGTGTGACGGCGCTCCTCGTCTGACAGTTCTTAAATAACGGGGGAGCGGGGCCACCCGGTGACCCCGCCCCCCTCTGACGCACGGTGACTTGACGGGACTTCCCTGTGGCATTCCCCGTGACGTCACAGGGAAGTCCCGTCAAGTCACCGTGCGTCAGAGGGGGGCGGGGTCACCGGGTGGCCCCCCCCCCCCCCGTTATTTAAGAACTGTCAGACGAGGAGCGCCGTCACACAGTGGGAGCCTCCCTCCATGCCAGCATGGATTGCGGAGCGGCCCGGAGAAGAAAAGAAGAAAAGAAGAAGAGAAGAAGAGAAGAAAAGAAGAAGAGAAGAGCGGGAGCCTCCCCCCCATGCCATGGGTGCGGAGCGGCCCGAGGAGAAGAAGATAGAAGACGCCGCGGAGGAGATGCTGGACGAGAACGCCGGAGGAAGAACCAGAAGAGCCAGAAGAACCAGAAGAACCAGAAGATGAAGGAAAATAGAAGAAAGAAGAAGCATTTAAATAAAGGAATTGTCAAAAACTGTCTCTTGTCATTTTTAACATTTTTGACACTTTCTTCGTGAAATGGTAGGGGTACTTATGTACCCCCTTACCATTTCACACAGGGGGGGGCCGGGATCTGGGGGTCACCTTGTTAAAGGGGGCTTCCAGATTCCGATAAGCCCCCCGCCCGCAGACCCCCACAACCACCGGCCAGGGTTGTGGGGATGAGGCCCTTGTCCTCATCAACATGGGGACAAGGTGTTTTGGGGGGCTACCCCAAAGCACCCTCCCAATGTTGAGGGCATGTGGCCTGGTACGGTTCAGGAGGGAGGGGGGGCCGCACTCTCGTCCCCCCCTCTTTTCCTGCGGCCTGCCAGGTTGCGTGCTCGGATAAGGGTCTGGTATGGATTTTTGGGGGGACCCCACGCCGTTTTTTTTTTTTTTTTTGGCGCGGGGTTCCCCTTAAAATCCATACCAGACCTGAAGGGTCTGGTATGGAATTTAGGGGGAACCCCACGTCATTTTTTTTTTTAAATTTTGGCCGGGGTTCCCCTTAATATCCATACCAGACCTGAAGGGCCTGGTATGGAATTTAGGGGGACTCCCACGTCATTTTTTTTTTTTAATTTTGGTTCGGGGTTCCCCTTTGGGGAATTCCCATGCCGTTTTTATCAATGAACTTCTATGTGTATTGTCGGCAATGCAATAGCCGCGAGTAGTTTTAAATGAGTTTTTTCCTTCAAAATGTCATTTTGCTGTCAGACTGTTCTAAACACAGGAAACATGCGCCCCTTTACAGGCACACTATAGACACCCCCCAGGTACGAAATTTAAAGGGATATTACACTTTTATTGATTGACTTTAAGCATTATTAAAATCACTGCTCCTGAAAAAACGGCCGTTTTTAAAACTTTTTTTTGCATTGATCCATGTCCCCTGGGGCAGGACCCAGGTCCCCAAACACTTTTTATGACAATAACTTGCATATTAGCCTTTAAAATTAGCACTTTTGATTTCTCCCATAGACTTTTAAAGGGTGTTCCGCGGCATTCGAATTTGCCGCGAACACCCCAAATTGTTCGCTGTTCGGTGAACTTGCGAACAGCCAATGTTCGAGTCGAACATTAGTTCGACTCGAACTCGAAGCTCATCCCTACTCTGGAGCATGTGCCCTTGCAGAGTGCAGTGCACAGTCTATATGCATCAACCCTTTAGGTCGGCCATACATGGATAAAATTTCAGTCTGTTCAGCAAGGACTGGCAGAACTTTGATCCATGTATGGGCATCCACCCTGTTGGAAAATTCCCTCTCAATCTGCACCGCTGACCATAGCCAGCAGCGCTAATCAGTATATTCTGATGGCAAGTAAGCCTCAAAGGCTTAGTGGGGAGGATTCCTCCATCCACATTGAATGTGTGGATGGTAGAATCTATTCATTTTTTTTCCACTTAACCCACTAGTTAAAAGAAAAAAAATGAATAATCTATGGGCTGCCTATGTTGCAGATTTGTGAAAGACAATAATCGGTGCTCATGCCAACAGCAACCAATCATTTTAGCTATTACTTTACTTGCTTGTGTGGAAAAACCTTGAAAGCTGCTATGGGTAGCACTTTTTTAACAAATTACAATGTCTAGTAACCAACCCCAGGGTATGATAGAACATTTCCACTCAATTGCAAAAAAATATATGTGACTTACAGTACCTCTAAACATAATTAGGATATTTGACAAGTAGTGTGCAATTTTTAATTGGAGCTTGATTACTTCACAGAGCAGGTAGTGCAACATTTCAGAGTCACATGGGACCCATTCGTCAGGTATGTGATAAGTGTAGGGTAACAGTGTACAATATTTAAATAACCATTAACCAATCAAAAAGAGCCAGAAGACAAAGGACATTGTACATTGTCAGGCAAGATTATGTTGTGCATATCAAGTGACAGTCTCAGCAGACACATTCAAACAGGCACATCTGTAAGCGGCACCCGATCTGTGTTCAGATCGCCATCCGTGTGGGGATCTAAGGTTGCCTGGCAACAGATCAGATCCAATCATTGCAAGGATACGACAGTGTACCCTGTTGCCAGGTGATCGCCAGCCGCATCGCGAAAGCGCGGCCGACGATCACCTAGCAACAGGGGACGCTGCCAGGCCCGGGGCTGTCAATGCCATGGGAGTAATGGAGAACATAGAAAATAATCCTGAAAAAATAGTGTAGAAGGAAGAGGGGATACCTGATATATAAAGAAATGTGGAAAAGTCCAAAAAAGAAAAGGGAAATAAGACACAGAAATATTAAAGATATAAGTGCAGAAAAAAGAGATGGAATTCAATTAGGAAAAAAACTGGAGAAAATACAAGAAGATGGAGGAAAAAAATATATAAAAAAATACTAAATAAAAATAACTAAAGTGTAAGGTATAAAAAGAAAAGAAAAGCAAAAATGTTAATTAAAAATATAGATAAAATGAAAATAAATATAATAATGAAATTATATAGAGAATAAAGGATGAAGAAATTAAAGTAATAAGATAGATATAGATATAAAATAAAAAATAGAAATAAAATAGAAATAAAAACTAGAAAATGCAATTCCTGGGGAAAATGCGTGGGAATGCTGAATAGCTAAATTGCTAAAACGGCCGCCATCAAAACTGCCCCATCATACTGTCATCAAAACTGCCCCATCAGAATTGCTACCATCAAAACTGCCCCATCAGAATTGCTCCATCAAAATTGTCCCATCAAATTGCCCCATCAAAACTGCCCCATCAGAATTGCCCCATCATATTACCACCATCAAAACTGCCCCATCATATTGCCACCATCAAAACTGCCCCCATCATATTGCCATCAAAACTGCCCCATTAGAATTTCCCCATCAAAACTGCCCCATCATATTGCCACCATCAAAACTGCCCCATCAGAATTGCCCCATCAAAACTGCCCCATCATATTGCCACCATCAAAACTGCCCCATCAGAATTGCCCCATCAAAACTGCCCCATCAGAATTGCCCTATCAAAACTGCCCCATCATATTGCCACCATCAAAACTGCCCCATCAGAATTGTCCCATCAAAACTGCCCCATCATATTGCCACCATCAAAACTGCCCCATCATAATTGCCCCATCAAAACTGCCCCATCATATTCCTCTATTATAAATCAGTACATGGTGTGTCTGTCCCCTCCCCCGGGCTCTGCAATCAGAGCTGAGATGCTCCAGCCACCTCCCCCCCTGTGTATAACAGAAGCTTTGGTAACCATGGCAACAAAAGCAACACAGTACACTCTGATTAATGGCTAAAACTTCCTGAAATGACCTCTAAACAAAAAGCTTTTTCACAAAAACTGTAAATGAAACTGAAAAGATATAGCCAGATAGCTGAATATTTTGTGAACATTTTAAAGTTTGTTTGGCGTCTGTAGGTGAAAGTATGAAGGAGCTGAAACTTTTGGGAGCGGAGAGAAGATTTTAAGGATCTGAAGCATGCTCCCATTGACTTCAATGTTAAAAAAAAGTGATAAAAAGCTTAATATTTTAAAAAGTATAAATGGTAGAAAAAAAGTTGAAAAAGTCCCATCATCAGCTGAAAGAGACGAACATTTTAATAGTTGAATGGTTTTAATAGCTGAAAGTATGCAGAAGTTACGCAGAGCCAAAAAACGTACGGAATAAAGTTAATAAAATTAAAAATAAATAAAATCGAATAACAATAGTGGGACTGCTAAAGCAGTCCCACTAAATAAGGTAAAGATAAAGAATAAAAATAAAATAAAGAAACTAGAAAATGCATTTCCTGGGGAAAATGCGTGGGAATGCTGAATAGCTAAATTGCTAAAATGGCCGCCATCAAAACTGCCCCATCATACTGCCATCAAAACTGCCCCATCAGAATTGCCCCATCAACATTGTCCCCATTAAAACTGCCCCATCATATTGCCACCATCAAAACTGCCCCATCAGAATTGCCCCATCAAAACTGCCCCATCAAAACTGCCCCATCATATTGCCACCATCAAAACTGCCCCATCATATTGCCACCTTTAAAACTGCCCCATCATATTGCCACCTTTAAAACTGCTCCATTAAAATTGTCCCCATCAAAACTGCCCCATCATATTGCCACCATCAAAACTGCCCATCATATTGCCACCATCAAAACTGCCCCATCAGAATTGTCCCATTAAAACTGCCCCGTCATATTGCCACCATCAAAACTGACCCATCATAATTGCTACCAATAAAACTGCCCCATCATAATTGCCCCATCAAAACTGCCCCCCATCATAATTGCCCCATCAAAACTGCCCCATCAGATTTGCCCTATCAAAACTGCCCCATCATATTCCTCTATTATAAATCAGTACATCGTGTGTCTGTCCCCTCCCCCGGGCTCTGTATTCAGAGCTGAGATGCTCCAGCCACCTCCAGGTAGAAAAAAAGTTGAAAAAGTCCCATCATCAGCTGAAAGAGACGAACATTTTAATAGTTGAATGGTTTTAATAGCTGAAAGTATGCAGAAGTTACGAAGAGCCAAAAAACGTACGGAATAAAATTAATAAAATTAAAAATAAATAAAATCGAATAACAATAGTGGGACTGCTAAAGCAGTCCCACTAAAAAAGGTAAAGATAAAGAATAAAAATAAAATAAAGAAACTAGAAAATGCATTTCCTGGGGAAAATGCGTGGGAATCCTGAATAGCTAAATTGCTAAAATGGCCGCCATCAAAACTGCCCCATCATACTGCCATCAAAACTGCCCCATCAGAATTGCCCCATCAAAATTGTCCCCATTAAAACTGCCCCATCATATTGCCACCATCAAAACTGCCCCATCAGAATTGCCCCATCAAAACTGCCCCATCAAAACTGCCCCATCATATTGCCACCATCAAAACTGCCCCATCATATTGCCACCTTTAAAACTGCTCCATTAAAATTGTCTCCATCAAAACTGCCCCATCATATTGCCACCATCAAAACTGCCCCATCAGAATTGCCCCATCAAAACTGCCCCATCATATTGCCACCATGAAAACTGCCCCATCAGAATTGCCCTATCAAAACTGCCCATCATATTGCCACCATCAAAACTGCCCCATCAGAATTGTCTAGAAAATGCATTTCCTGGGGAAAATGCGTGGGAATGCTGAATAGCTAAATTGCTAAAATGGCCGCCATCAAAACTGCCCCATCATACTGCCATCAAAACTGCCCCATCAGAATTGCCCCATCAAAATTGTCCCCATTAAAACTGTCCCATCATATTGCCACCATCAAAATTGCCCCATCAAAACTGCCCCATCATATTGCCACCATCAAAACTGCCCCCATCAAAACTGCCCCATCATATTGCCACCTTTAAAACTGCTCCATTAAAATTGTCCCTATCAAAACTGCCCCATCATATTGCCACCATCAAAACTGCCCCATCAGAATTGCCCTATCAAAACTGCCCATCATATTGCCACCATCAAAACTGCCCCATCAGAATTGTCCCATCAAAACTGCCCCATCATATTGCCACCATCAAAACTTACCCATCATAATTGCCACCAATAAAACTGCCCCATCATAATTGCCCCATCAAAACTGCCCCCCATCATAATTGCCCCATCAAAACTGCCCCATCAGAATTGCCCTATCAAAACTGCCCCATCATATTCCTCTATTATAAATCAGTACATCGTGTGTCTGTCCCCTCCCCCGGGCTCTGTATTCAGAGCTGAGATGCTCCAGCCACCTCCCCCCCTGTGTATAACAGCAGCTTTGGTAACCATGGCAACAAAACAAACACAGTACACTCTGATTAATGGCTAAAATTTCCTGGAATGACCTCTAAACAAAAAGCCTTTTCTCAAAAACTGTAAAAGATATCAAACTGAAAAGATATAGCCAGATAGCTGAATATTTTGTGAACATTTTAAAGTTTGGTGTCTCTAGGTGAAAGTATGAAGGAGCTGAAACTTTTGGGAGCGGAAGAAGAATTTAAGGATTTCAAGCATGCTCCCATTGACTTCAATGTTAAAAAAAAGTGATAAAAAGCTTAATATTTTAAAAAGTATAAATGGTAGAAAAAAAGTTGAGAAAGAGCACACATCAGCTAAAAGAGACGAACATTTTGATAGTTGAATGGTTTTAATAGCTGAAAGTATGCAGAAGTTACGCAGAGCCAAAAAACGTACGGAATAAAATTAGAATTAAGATTAAAAATAAATAAAATCGAATAACAATAGTGGGACTGCTAAAGCAGTCCCACTAATAAAAAGAAAAAGAAAATTCTGAAAAATAAAAATAAGAGTGTAGGAGCCTAGTGAATACAATGAATGAAAATATATCAAAAGAGAGGGGGTGTGGGGCTGACAAGGGGGAAAAAAGGGAGTGAGGCAGAGGAGAAGAGAGTGGAACGGGGGGTATAGGGGCTTTTTGTACTTAGGCTTTACCCCTATACCCCCTGTTCCCCTCTGCCTACCTCCTTTTTTCCCCTCTTTTCAGCCCCCCCTATCTTTTGATATATTTTATTTCCTCTACCTCTGTTGTTTCCCTCCCCCCCCCCACACCCCACACCCCACACCCCTTGTCTGTTCTCTCCTTCCCTTTTCCCTTCCCTTCGACCAAAGTGCAGAAACAAATTCATTTGGACGCTACGTGCCGGTCCGTGGTGTGCTGCGCTGGCAAATATCCTCATTGTGACTTTCTGAACAAGTTTCCAGCTGGTGGTTGCTGCAGCACCCAAATCTTCTAGAGCTTTATTCAGGAACATGTGCGATGGGAATATGGAGTATTACCTCTAAACATAGCGACATTTATCCAGCTTCTTGTTGGCATTGTATTTATCCAATAAGCAATAAAGGATTTTGTACAAATTTGCTAATTTACTCCAGTGCTAAGAACTTTTGGTGGAAATTTAAAATAAACTATTTTATTGGCATTGAGCTTTTATTTTATATTCATAATGTGTTTGGTATATATGTTACTGGGCATTTTATCTGATCATAACTGGAAGAATTTCTTTATATTAGCTCATCCTAATTGAAAGGTTTTTTCCACATTTCCAGTAACTGTGTAATATGATATATTCATTTGATCTTTTCTTTTTTTTGATTTGTAGAGTAAACATTCAAATAATTACTAACCAACATTCTTACATTCTCAGACCTTCATATTGACTCATTAACTAAATGTTCACAGACAGTTTTAATGTAACATCTGAGTAATGATGATTTTTTTTTTTATTATTTCCATGTAAAATATTGAACTTTTATAAGTGATTTACCAGTTTCACATTATTGTTCTAGTACACAGTCTTCACATTGCTCAGGAAAATGATATATTTGTACTCATCCTCAATTCTACAAATGACCTATACTAACATACATCAGGTCACAAAAGCTTAGCTTCCTAAAAGTGTGCAGTATATTATACACTTATTATTGTTTTCAAAGGCTCAGTGGTAAGAATGATTGGAAGAATCCCTTTGCTGCAGGGAGTACTAAAATCTACAGGTTCAATTTGACCAGCAGTTTGCGGCACAATATTGTGAACAAAGTCTTCTGCCTTGCCAGATTTAAATTTTCTATGGCCACATCATTTTAATACTCATATTGATTTTCCTAATAAAGTTTGCAAAAAAAAGATAGTTTTGTACAACTGAATGCCTTATTATAAATGTTTTTTTCATGGAAATATATTACATTATCTTCTTAAGACGGAAAGGCTCAGCCTTCTGTAAAAAAGTTGACAAGGATTAAATATATCACATCAGACAAGTAATGCTGGCAGCAAACATACCAACTATTTCAAATGATCCTAAAAAAGGTGCGTTTTAATTGAAGGGATAAATATTAATTAGCAGATTACAGTGGCTGCGTATAATGTTTGGTCTGATAGCTTTCTGGCTGACTTTCAAATATTCTAGAAAGTGATGAAGAAAAATGGCATTCATTAGAATTGTTACTTGTTGTCTAATTGTGTCACTTTGGTCCATCTTCAGATGGCTGTCATCTTCAATTGAGTGCCCACCCATCACAGCCTACTCCTTGCTCTGATAGGAACTTTTTTAAGAGTATCTCATTCTCCATTTCAAAAATAGTTAAAATCCCTGTCTGTCAGTCCATGAAATTGCCTTTTTTTTCCCTGTGAAATTGCTCATCTTCATTCTTTGATTTGCCACAAGATGTGTATCAGAATGTTCCTGAAAAATACATTTATATACTGTGTCTTGGGGACATGATAAGGCTTCTGTAGGAACATGGATAGTAAATAAATAAATGTAGCGCTATGTGTAAAATTATAAATATAAAGTGCAAATCTCTAAAATAAATAATTCCTACATATAAATTAATAGTCCATAAAATTAAAAAATGAAGAAATAAACATGAAAAACTCTTCTTGTGATCAGTGTATCCACACAATTCCACCACAGTGATTGTTCGTCCTCAAAAGGAGTGCACACCACCACCAGTAAAAATGCGCGCTCACCTCCCAGATGAGTCAAAACTCATATGCGGATCTCCCCACGAGCTCTTTGCTCTCACTTCCTCTTCCCAATCAATGGTGGGTAATCCAGATGGCTCTTTTCTTAATGGTAACTCAGCTCATTAATATCCAAAGAAGTGGATCATCTCCCAGCTTGGGAGAGTTCAGGACATTTAAATAATAAGTATAGAGACCATAGTGTTCTCCGTATACAAATTTATTCAAAGCCCCCAAACAGACAAGTTGCACTTACAAGATAAAAACTTTTAAAATCACATAAAAACCTCCAGAGTAGCACCGCCGTGTCCACATACACAGTGCCTGGCTGAACGTGACTATCAGCTCCTCCCTTCTAGATGCATATCGGCCAATCACAGGCCTTTCTCAGTAGATCTAGATCTGCAACTTGTCTGTTTGGGGGCTTTGAATACATTTGTATACGGAGAACACTATGGTCTCTATACTTATTATTTACATGTCCTGAACTCATGGAATCTTGAGCCAAGCTGGGAGATGATCTGCTTCTTTGGATATAATGAGCTGAGTTACCATTAAGAGAAGAGCCATCTGGATTACCCACCATTGATTGGGAAGAGGAAGTGAGAGCAAAGAGCTTGTGGGGAGATCCGCATATGAGTTTTGACTCTCATCTGGGAGGTGAGCGCGCATTTTTACTGGTGGTGGTGTGCACTCCTTTTGAGGACGAACAATCACTGTGTGAGGAATTGTGTGGATACACTGATCACAAGAAGAGTTTTTCAGTGTTTTATTTCTTCATTTTTTCATTTTATGGACTATTCATTTATATGTAGGATTTATTTATTTTAGAGATTTGCACTTTATATTTATAATTTTACACATAGCGCTACATTTATTTATTTACTATCCGTTTTGAAATTAGTATGGTGTACCACTTGGAATGTTTAGCAGCTGTGCACGTTTATTATTAGGTTATCTTATTTAAACATCACAATATTTTTTATTTGTGGCGCTGATGGTTTCATCTTATAATTTCTGTAGGAACATGTTTAACTATGTCCTTTCCATGTTATCTATTATAGCATTAAATTTGTGACAAACTTTCTTTCTGTGCTATCAAAATACTATAATAGTCTCAGGCAGCTAAGGAAAAATGTATTTCTATTCTCTGTTTATAAAGTTTTACTTATCAGTCAAAAAGAGTACTTTAGGATGATTACGTGTTGATAAGAAACACTATTCCTGTTGATGCAATAGTATAATAAAATATGCATTTTCTTTTTATTTATTTTTCCTGTTTTGCAATAGCAAAATTGCCCAACTGTGCCAGCTCCTACATTAAAAAACATACTGGATGCAAGGAGGGATTAATCTGGAGTTCATGAGGGACAAGCAAATTACAGGTAATGCCAGGCATCTTAGATTAAGGGGTTGATTTACTGAAGGCAAATAGGTTATTCACTTTGCAAGGAATTTTTTTCCCAGAGCATAGTAAATGAGGTGAAGTTCTGTTGGCCTCCATCATCCAATTACATGCAAATACTGTTTTTGTTATTGAAACGTGACTGGGTATTCTGAAATTTCATTGCATTCACTAAGCTCTGAGGCAAATTACCTTGCAAAGTGAACAGTCTGTTTGCCTTTAGTAAATCAACCCCTATATCTTCTGTCATGCTTTGTTTCACTTGTGAGCACCACAACATCAATGGAAGGGTCTCCCTACAGAAAGTGTGATTATGAGGCCCCTGAAATCTACATCTGATAACACTAGTGACAATAAAAATATAATTATCCAGCCAATATGTGCTCCCTCAATGTCTCACAGAAGGTGTCACAATTATATATTTTACTCAGAGTGCATTATACCCCAGTGAAACTCCACAAGATGGGAAGACTCCCTTACACACTGTGTGGTAGATGCCGACATATGTCTGGGGACCTTATTCACCTCCTATGGTGATGCCCGAAGTTACACGCTTAATAGAGTATTCCAGTTGAATGTTCCCTTAAACCCCATTCATTGCTTACTGGGAAACCTTGAAGAGGTGATACCCAAGGAAGCAACTAGAGTGGCTTTCTCAAGGGTCCTACTTCAGGTTAGGAAGGTCATTCTACTGGGCCGGAAGTCCACGACTCCTCCATCAGTCAAAAGGTGGGTGACTCATATGGGGAACACGCTCCTTCTAGAGAGGTACATATATCAACATAGGGGCCAACTTAATAAATATGAAAAACTTTGGTCTCCATGGCTCAATGTCCCCGGACTGGCGCCTAGGGAGCTAGTCCTGATGAGGGTGTTGCAGTGTCCCACAGATCCTAGAAATGTTGAAGTGGTGAAACATCCAGTCAAAGTATACCAAATATCCACCCATTTGGGTACGCAGTTGGGAAAGGATTAAGGAGGGTGGTTTTTTTAATATGTAAGCTGAAATTGCAACATGATAATGTGCCTGATATGCTTGGATTATGAGTTGTTTACGTATGTGCTCCTTGATTTAATGGATTGGGGGAAACATTTTGTCTATACCTGTCTATTACTATTTTTGTACCTGGTATTTTCTAAATTAAAAACTTCTTTGATTAAAAAAAAAAAGAAATGTAATTATCTCTACCATTTCTACCAGTTCTCTATACTGTTAATGGCTATTTTGACATTTTCAGTAGCTACATTTATGTTTTTATGCTTTGTCTGGAGATCAGCAGATGCAACAATAGCATATTCAGTGGATGTTTATGAATGAATTGCATTGCACGTTTTAGAAGTAGCCTGCAGATCAAGTTGACTGTGTCCTGAAGATACATGGTTTAAATATGCAGATGAAAAGCTAAAAATATTTTATTGGTAACTGTGATATAATATAAAGGAAATGTAAATGGAACAACGTTATGATACCTACAAACATGTTCCCTTTATTCAACTAAATATGAACATTTCCAAGTTACCATCTTCAGGCAGGAGCAGTATTTCCAGGGGACTTTTCAAAATAGGGCTAAGCAGTTGAGGAGATCAGATTTACACAAGTTGCAGAATGATATACACCTCCTTCTTCTATCAACAGAAATACCCTTTTTGTTTTTTAATCCTGTCATGCTTCACAAAACTGAGGGGTAGATTTACTAAAACTGGAGCACTCAGAATCTGATGTAGCTGTGCACAGTAACCAATCAGCTTCTAACTTCAGCTTGTCCAATTAGGTAATACCTGAAAGCTGTTTGTTTTCTATGCAGAACTGCACCAGATTTTACACTTTCCTGTTTTAGTAAATAACCCATGGAAGGTGTCATGGAAGCATCCCAGACAGTGGCGGCCACTCATGCTGGGCATAATGGCACCCCCATCCATGCGTCCGGACCTCTAATCTGCATGCGGGGAGCCGGACGCATGGATTTCAATGGGTTTTTTTTTTCTGTTGAAGCACATGATTAGAGCCTGGGACTCTAATTGGCTTAAAAAAAGGGTGAGTTCGGAGCTTAAACACTTGTGTGACAATATCGAATTAATATTCGCTATTGTCTTCCTGGTTCTCCTCCCGGCCGATCAGGAAGTAGTTCCTGTGAACCGATTGGCCAAGAAGTCTTAGGACTCCCTGGCCAATCATCTTTCAGGACACACTTCCCGTTTGCCCGGGAGGAGAATCAACGGCCCGGCTCTTCATTCCCCCTGACTCCAAAGGTAATGCTCTGATCACCGCTATCTCTTCTGTCCCCCGCAGGGGGGGTGTCAAACGCCTCATTCCCCTCCGTCTCCTATTGGTGGCCGGAGTTCAATCAGCGCATTCACATACGTCAGAAAGCAGGTTAACAGGGATAACTTGCCACACATTTGTGGCAGTGTTGAATTGAAAGTCTGTTAACTTGTTGCACATTTTCACTGACAAGTTGTAAACTTGCAGAGCACTTGAAGTACAAGTTCTAGTTGACACTTCCAATTTGTAGCAAATTTGCATGGTGGGATGACTATTGGACAACATAACTGAACCAGAAATTGTAGCAGACTTGCAGAATTTGTGCAAAGAAAGGTGGTCTGGAGTCATGCAATGCGAACTTGCTGCAGTTGTGCACATTGTGCAATTGGGCAAAATAGTGTGAAGCCTGGCAAGTCTAGCAAAGGCTTAGCAAGCCATTTTCAAACTTGCAGCTTAATTGCTTGCTATCTGGGATCAGGTGTAAATGTTTATTCGTAAAATACATATTTTACAGGTGAAATCATACACAGGCTTAACACAAGTTAGTATATAAAAAGTCTAAGTAAAAATGACTAAAAGCCTTTATACCTTATCAGTTTAACAAGACAGTGCTTTTAACACTTTAATACAATCATATTAATAAAAAAATATATAATAATTTTCCTGGTTATCTTTTTTTTAAATATTTATGCATGCATTATAAATTGAGGACCTTGGTGCTTTTTTTCCTCTACTTGCAATGTCAAACAATATCTCTAATAAATCCAATTTCACCTTCTGAGCTGTTACTTACTGAGTCTGAATATATAGCTAGTTGCAAGTGTAACAAATACATTTTTAAGGTTTATGCCTACACAAAATACGCTCAGTCTATAAAGTGCAAGAGACACAAAAGCACTATAAGCAGCTATACAATATGTACAGCAGGTAGATACTAAGACAGACTTTGGAACTGCATTATACATCTAAACATTCCTCAAAAAGATTTTATTAAAAGTGCATCCATGCAGGGTAATACACAATGTCCTGACCTGCCTAGCAATGAATGATGTGTGTGTGTGTGGGGGGATGCTAACAGCACTTATTGCTTTTATATTTGGTTCAAGGAATGACCAGGAGTATACCATTCATTAAAGTACATGTAAATTATAACTGAGCGATTTTCCATTTGCTATGACACTGTGCATCACACACTATTGCATTTTTTTAAAGCTGTTTTCTATCTACACTATATTATCAAAAGTATTGGGACACTTGCCTTTACACACACATGAACTTTATTGGCATCCCAATTTTAGTCCATAGGGTTCAATATTGAGTTGGCCCATCCTTTGCAGCTATTACAGATTCAACTCTTCTGGGAAGGCTGTCCACAAGGTTTAGGAGTGTGTCTATGGGAATGTTTGTCCATTCTTCCAGATGCGCATTTGTTAGGTCTAGCACTGATGTTGGGCGAGAAGGCCTGGCTCGCTGTCTCTGCTTTAATTCATCCCAAAGGTGTGCTATCTGGTTGAGGTCAGGACTCTGTGCAGGCCAGTCAAGTTCCTCCACCCCAAACTCGCTCATCCATGTCTTTATGGACCTTTCTTTTTGCACTGGTCCCAATCATTTGGTGGAAGGGGGATTATTATGTGAGGATGTTTTTCAGGGGTTGGGCTTAGCCTCTTAGTTCCAGTGAAGGGAACTCTTAAGGCATCAGCATACCAAGACATTTTGGACAATTTCATGCTCCCAACTTTGTGGGAACAGGTTGGGGATGGCCCTTTCCTGTTCCACAAAGCGAGGTCCATAAAGACATGGATGAATAAGTTTGGGGTGGAGGAACTTGACTGGCCTGATATCAACCTGATAGAACGCTATTGGGATGAATTAGAGTGGAGACTGCGAGCCAGGCCTTCTCGTCCACATCAGTGCTCGACCGTACAAATGCGCTTCTGGAAGAATGGTCAAACATTCTCATAGACACACTCCTAAACCTTGTTGACAGCCTTCCCAGAAGAGTTGAAGCTGTTATAGCTGCAAAGGGTGGGCCATCGCAATAAAGAACCCTACGGGCGAAGACTGGGATGCCATTAAAATTCATGTGCATGTAAAGGCAGGTGTCCCAATACTTTCGACAATATAGTGTGCATGCACTCAAGCAACTGCTTCATGTCATTCCTTTAGATCAGGGGTCTCCAAACTTTCTAAACAAAGGGCCTGTTTACTGTCCTTTAGACTTTAGAGAGGCTGGACATTGGCGTGAGTGGGAGGAATAATGCCCAATCGGTGTCAGTGGGAGGAATAGTACCCCATTGTTGGTGTCAGTGGGAGGATTAGTGGCCCATTATTGGTAGGGGGAAGAATAGTACCCTATTGTTGGTGTCAGTGGGAGGAATAGTGCCCCATCATTGATTTTAGTGGGAAGAATAGTGTCCCATCATTGGTGTCAGTGGGAGGAATAGTGCCCTATTGTTGGTGTCAGTGAGAGGAATAGTGTCTTGTATCAGTAAGAGAAACAATGCCAGACAAAGGCAGGCAAAGGGCTGCAACCAGCCCCCAGGCCGCTGTTTGGAGACCACTGCTTTAGATCGGTTTCTTGATGGTGAAATGTGGCATGGCTGCTTATAGTCGCCACTAGGAGAGTTTGTTAACAATGTTCATTCTTTGTCCTGAGTCTCTGTGGTGTAAAATGAGAGTTGTTTTACAGAGTAGCCATAAGATTCCCAGCCACATGCACAGTGGTATACAGTAGTTAAATAATTAAATAAGTACAATTGAAGTATACACAGCAATTAGACAGTTTAAACTAACACAGCATGTTGGTACTGACATTATGTCTAGTAAAGGAGAAAATCGAGACGTATACTGCAAGACCTGGCACCGCATCCAAAAATATATGGGCAAAAAACAGAAAAAAGAAAAAAAATGGACTTTAAAGGTTGCCACTATTATCCCAATTAGGAAAATAAACAGGTCTCACATTAAGAATAAACATATAAAATTGATTGAAATCCCATAAAAAACATGATAGAAAGAAGTACATGAACAGGTCTATATGGAACATTGTCCCGCATGTTAAAATTGGAGCAAATAGGAGGGCGTGTCCAGATGTGAAGCAAGACAGACGTGCAGTAGCTGAGCTCCGCTTCTACCTAATCCTTTTAATCATCCTGGCATTGTGGCCAGCGCCTCCAAGCTCATATACGGGTGTCCAAAAGGTGCCTCTACGGTTTCCCATTACTCCTGACCTCCTATATGGCTCTGGGGAAGAGAAAATACAGCAAGCACACAGGCTCGGTCTCCCCTGTCGGCGACCATCTTGACCATGCGCTCTGCCCCCTCCTCCCCATCCTGTGCAACCGTGAGCACTCAGACAGCATCCACAGGCATGGGAGATGCAGAGCCTTCATCGGCGGACCTGATGGCTGCTATCACCTCACTCACCTCACCTTACCGCCAAGATCGACATAGTGACCACGGAGGTCAGTTTAATCAGACATGATATGGACAAGTTTCAGTCCTGGATATCTGAGGCGAAATCCTGTATATCTCAGGTGGAAGACACGGTGCACGATCCTTGCATGAAAAGACTGTGGACATGGAGAACAGACTCCGTCGTAATAATCTGGTGGTGGGGAGGCTCCCTGAATGGGCAGAGGATGCCAATCCTGCTGAATTTGCTGAGGGGTTCCTCACCACGCTGCTAGGCCTCATGGATCTCCCACCCACGTTTGTAGTGGAGCGGGCCCATAGGGTCCCCACTACCCCATCTATTACTGGAGTTCCACCTAGACCCTTCCTGATTAAGCTCCTCAACTACCGAGACAGAGATATAGATTGCTGGCAGCCGCCAGAAATGCCACGGAGCTCTCATTTTAAAACTCCAAGATCTCCCTGTACCCCGACTACTCACCTGAAGTGCAGCAGCGGAATCGCTCCTTCATGGAGATCCGCAAGCACCTCCGGGAGAACAGCCTGAAATACAGCCTCCTGTACCCCAGGAAGCTTAGGGTGGTGGTTCCACCCACTACTTTGAAACCCCTGCTGTAGCTGTTTCTTGGCTTGATTCCCGCTTATCCTCTTCAAGACCTCCCCACTGGGTTACAATTCTGCCTGTTTCAGCCACTCATGGAGGCTGGGATCCTGTCATTGGCCGCATGCTTCAGAAGCAGAGCACCTCATCTACACGGCACACTGCTGAAGTTAATAGAAAAATCTTGCGAGCCACAGAAGGGTTAATGCCTTTAAAGTAAATTCCTAGTGAAAGTCAGCTGCAAACACTAATCACGTTTCATACCCGTGTAAGTAGTGCTAAAAAAAAAATAAATGTGTCTGCGCTAAAAATACAAATATCAAAGAGTAAAAATTAACAATAAGTGCTCAAAATATAAATATAAAAAGTGCAAAGTGCATAAATATTTCAAAATCCAAGTGTTAACCCAGGAATGAAAATGCAATCACTCCTTAAATAAAGTGAAAAAAAGTCCATAAAGTTCATCAAGAATTAAATATAAAGTGCACAAAAAGAAGTGTCCATAATCAGTGATATCCATCCATCCTGCTCATCCGCAAAGTGCACAACAATATAGCATGCCTTAGTGCTCTCCAGTGACCCCCAAAAGCATATGGGCTCACCTTGAAGCGTGTGACACAGTAATTAAACTATGTCAAAACAGGTTTATGAGCCACTCCTGGGCTCTATGGGAAATATCGGTATGGGTCTCCAATTTCCTCAGATAGCGTCACAAATCATATGTAATGATGAAGGCACATGATCCCTGTGCCGAACACGCGTAGGGTTGGGGCCAGGACAGAGCTGTCAGCAAGGAGAAAGAGTTGAACGAGTACACCGCACCACACGCTATACCAAGCGATCTGCTTTGTACGCTAAAACCTGAATAGGATGGTGCACTCACGCACCCACACCATGTGAGTACCCATAGGAGGGGAGTGTTTATTTATAGAATAAAATCCTTTGCAATGTTGCAATGTTGCGCTATGGAGTCTCTTTTGTTTTACATATGATTTGTGACGCTATCTGAGGAAATTGGAGACCCATACCGATATTTCCCATAGAGCCCAGGAGTGGCTCATAAGCCTATTTTGACATAGTTGAATTACTGTGTCACACGCTTCAAGGTGAGCGCATATGCTTTTGGGGGTCACTGGAGAGCACTAAGGCATGCTATATTGTTGTGCACTTTTCGGATGAGCAGGATGGATGGATATCACTGATTATGGACACTTCTTTTTGTGCACTTTATATTTAATCCTTGATGAACTTTATGGACTTTTTTTCACTTTATTTAAGGAGTGATTGCATTTTCATTCCTGGGTTAACACTTGGATTTTGAAATATTTATGCACTTTGCACTTTTTATATTTATATTTTGAGCACTTATTGTTAATTTTTACACTGCTGAAGTTGGCCCCCAGTTTTTCCCTCACCCACCTTGCATCTGGAACTCACCCAGGTACTGTTAGAAGTTTTCTTGGGTTGTGCTCCATCTGCACCAGCCCTGTGTGCAAGGCTTCGCGGGGTCCCAGAGACCTGAAGTTTTCACCTTGTTGACAAGTTATGGGAACAAACCCTGCATCAGATTTTTTTTCTTTTTGGCCATTGTGATTTGTTTTTATGGTGTCAGGGTAGGGAGTTATTTTTTGGGGAGAGAGAAGGGTATATGTCTCACACAGACTCACACAGACAATGCTCTTTTCTATGATAAAATTAATGCGGAGTGGCTTGCTGGACTCATCCTGGTCCTGTGCCCACGTGGTATTCCATGATGGCCAATTCTGGTAAAGAGTCCTTGACTATCTTGTCATGGAATGTCAGGGGGCTCAATTACAACTACAAGCAGTCATTGCTGTTTCAATATTTGAAAATACACAATTCCCACATAGTATTGCTACAAGAGACCCACCTACTGGGAAGCAGAGTACTGGCTCTTAAAAAACCTTGGGTTCCAAAAGCATTTCACGTGACTTACTTAACATACTCCCATGGGGGGTATATCCTGATCAGTAAATAAATACCGTGTATAATTCATGATGTCCATCTAGACCCTCATAGGAAGTATGTTATGTTGGTGTTGACCATATACAATATATTATTGTCAATGTTTACCTGCCCCCTCCTAGACAGGTGCAGTCCCTGTACTCATTATATGAGAGGCTGGCTCCGCATTGCCCTGCCCAAATTCTGTTCATTGGTGACTTCAACATCACTCTATCATGAGGCTTGGATAGGCCCTCACCTCAAACTAATTTCAATTCAGATCTGGGCACCTGGGCACATGCCATGGACTTTACAGAGGTATGGAGATGGTTACATCCTCAAGACAGAACTTACTCCTGTTTGTCTACCACCTTTAAGACCTCATCACGTATAGATCTGGCATTTGCAAACACAGCCCTCCTCAGCGAGATCCAAGAGGCATTTTATCTTCCCTTTCAGATCATAATCCACTGAAACTGACCATTAGGACCCCAAAGTCGCGCAACCGTGCCCTTTGGAGGTTACAACCCCGCTGGATTAACCACGAGTCGGTCCATGACTGAATTTCCCCTCAACTGCAGGAATATTGGGTAATTAATGCTGAAACGGCCTCCCCAGAGGCGAATTGGGATGCATTCAAGGTTCACAGCAGGGGACAGTACATCTCTGCTGTGGCTGCTGTGAAGGGGGACCAAGGTGATATGGTCTGTTCACTGCAACACAAGGTTGATAGGGCCTTGAGTCAGATCACCCACTGCCCAAACTTTGATCATCTCTCCTCACTTAGGAGGTAATTGCATCTTCATGTCTCAGAAGTCACTAGACTTGGCATACATACTGCTAGGCAGGACTATTTTGAGAAAGGGGACAAAAACTGCAGATTACTGGCGCTACTAGCACAGCAAGATAGACCCCTCGCAGTCTCCAAAATCCTCACAGCAGATGGCGTAACAGCAGTCACACAGGAGGACCTTCTGACTGAATTCACTAGATTTTACATTACACTTCCTCCTTGCCGGATGCTTTTGACCCTGCACCAATGACCTCTGTTTTGGATACTCTGGCGTTAGGCTGGCTCTCTGATTCTGAGAGGAATCTTCTAGTTGCAGACATCACCCCAGAAGAAATCACACATGCCATACAGTCTATCCCAGCAGGTAAGGCCCCGGGCCTTGATGGCTTACCCATGAAATTTTATAGAGCCCACACTGAACTGCTTGCTCCAAGACTGGCCGAGCTGTTTAAATCCTGTTTACTAGCAGGCTTTTTACCCCCCTCCATGAAGGAAGCCCATATTATTTTTATACCTAAGCCCAATAAGGACCCCAAGCTGTGTGCCTCCTACAGACCAATTGCACTTCTCAATTGTGATCTGAAGATCCTTACCAAGTTACTTGCCACCAGACTAAATAAATCCCTTGTGGACTCGGATCAAACTTTATGCCAGGTCCACCGATATTAACATATGCAGACTATTCTCCAATATCCATGCCCCCCACACAAATCGTGGTACTAGAACGATTGCCACCCTAGACATGGAAAAGGCATTTAATACTGTGGAATAGGCAGTTTCCAGTAGATGAGGAGGCTAGATCTTCCTCACCCCCCTCTCTCCTGCTGCAGTAGGTTGACCACTTTACCTATTTAAGAATTCTGATATCCAGACAAAGTAGGAATTTTGTGAAACTCAACCTGGATCCTGTGTTGGCTGGGGTTAAGACTAGACTGAAGGCATGGGGCAATCTACCCCTTTCACTAATTGATTGCATAAACCTCTTAAAAATGAAGGTCCTCCCCAAATTCATGTATAATTTTAGAAACTCTCCTTGGTGGCTTTCAAAAAAACTCCATTAAACAACTTTTCACGTCCTTTATCTGGGGATCAAAACCACCCAGATACAAAGATACCACTTTGACCAGACCTGTGGATAGGAGGGGATTGGCCCTTCCCGATTGTTATAAATATTTCCTGGCTACCCAGCTGGAAGCTGCCCATTGGTGGCTTCAGCCTGATCTGCTATAGTGCTGGAGGCAGCACTTGTCAAATCTCTGAAGGCCTTACAGGGGCTGTTGTTTAGGGGGGAAAAGTCCCAACACCACCTCACTCCTTCCACGTGCACCACCATACATAATCCTGAGTTGTCCTCCCTCCGCAGGAAATGGGTGGGGGATATACCGGGACTGGATGAGGATGACTGGGGGAGATTTGAGATTTCCCCTTCTCCCCCCTAATCTCAGCCAGGGATAAGATGGTTCAATTTAAAATTTTACATATAGTATACTATACACCTCACAGGCTCCACAGGATGTCTGCGGCATATTCCCCATTGTGTTGGTGATGCACGCACCAGCCTGGAGAGTTTTCCTTATTTTTTGGAGCTGTCCAGCAATATAACAATACTGGAAAGAGGTCCTTAAAGTGATTAAATGTGTAACCAAGATCCATATACCATGTGACCCAAGATATTGTTTGCTAGGATTGGTTGAACAAACAACTGTCGGTGACCATGGCCAGGAGATTACTCATTATTCCTTTACTGTTTTACGCTCATAAAGCCATCACAATGAATTGGAAGCACCTATCCCTATTCTTCTGTCAATTCTGGAAGGGTCTGATAAACGCCAGTCTACCCTTGCGAACAGGGGTTGCCCCAATAAATTTAATAAGGTTTGGGCATGTTGGCTTGACAACTCCACTACAGCAAGCGGCGATCAGGCTTGTGCTAGTTAAGCATAGTCTCTGACCACACGCTTAGTCTCTATATAACCGCCTTAATTTGTATCCTGATATCCCGGGTTTGAGCATAGTTAATCCTAAACTGAACCCTCTCCCCACATTGGGGCAGTAGTTTAGTAGATTGTTTTTTGTTTAGTTCTTAGGATACATGTTGCTGTATGAAAATGTGACCTGTTGGTCTTGCCCCGGCGTGGGGGAGTGTATGTGCAATCTGAAAACTTAAAAAAAAAGATTTAAAAAAAAATTTAAAAAATTGGCGCAAATAGCTGATAAAATAAAAACCACATGGATGGCCCTGGAGTGATGATACTGTAGTCCAAGAAGATTTCTTCTGGCTAGGGGCCAAACAGATGGAGTCACAAATATCAGCGCCAATGGATCACTATGTATTGCGCCAATAGCTTCTTCAGGGGATCCTATTGGTACATAAAAAAAGAGGGGCATCCAAAAAAGGGGGGAGTATGCATGCAGGGTCCTATCCATGGAGCAGTGCACCGTCTCATAGATGGAATAGAACATACAAAAATGGGAAACAGAAAAAGGTAGAAGGAGCAAGAGAACTGGCTCCAAAAGATTTATCGACAGCCTGTATTGAGAGGCCTTAATCCAAAATGATTGCCAGCAGAATTGCACTTTGTATATATTGCCAGAGGGTGGATTTGGATACTAGTCAGAGGTACTACTTGACCTTACAGATCAGTATCCGCCGTAGCCTTAGGTAGTCCATCCAGGTAGCTTCCCCAGAAGAAAAGGGAACAGACAATAAGCCCTATTTTGCAGTAGGGTTTCAGCTGAAAGTGCTGGTCCTGCTCCGTCAGATGCACCACTCCATGTAGGACATGTGTAACATGATAAGTTGGACATGTAGGAGGTGATAGGTTTTAGCTGCAGTTCAGTTTCAATTTGTTAGTGTATCTAAATTGGCTAGTGCTCCTTCATCCAGCATATAGACACTCTAATACAGGAGGTGTGTTACTGGCCAGATCACCAGATGAAAACGGCGTAAAAAGAGAAAAAGGCCTAAAAAAATAAAATTAAAGCAACCACCAAATCTAATTACTAGTAAGCTGCAATATATTACATTTTGGGTTTAATACTATTTTAACTTAATCTTGAAAAATAACATTATACTTCCTTGAATATGAAAGTGCCCCACAGCTGTATACCTTTGGAGTAAGATTTGGTTATTTCACTATTGTGTTACTCACCCTTCTCTTTGATGGGGGTTCCAACATGCGGAAAGAAAGCCCTGCTCCTACCAAGATGCCTGTTTTCACACAGAGATACAGTGAACAACAAAGCATGGGAAGACATAATGGAGAAATGATCAGCCACAGGGAGCATCAGGCAATACTAACGACTAGGCCTTTGCCCTCTGCCAGTTTTTTTTGGTGGTGGTGTTGGTGATGGGGGGGGGGGGGGGGGCACAGCTTTCATAGTTCAGTTTATCCTTAAGCTTGGCATACATACCATGACCATCTCATGTCTTAATACAGGGACCCAGGATCATTATTTATACTTGTGATAAACCTAAAGAAATTCTGTATTTTTCCTATTTTTGTGTGCTTAGGCTAGGTTCACATCTATGTGTTTCCCTGCAGCTGCGTTTGTGCGGGCACAGCAGCCCAAAACTCGGGCATGTCCACCAGACATGGAATACTGTTCCCTCCTGATCAAACCCCTGCAACATGCCAAGGAAGCCCCTGGGACATACAATATGTAGCTAATCTCTTTGGGACCATATACCATCACAGTAATGCTTTCTAATTTCTTTCAACAATTGAGGTATTTATATAAGATTTGGAAGCACCAAAGTGTCCATTTTTATACCATTCTGCTTTTGTGTCTGTGCCCACTCAGCTCCTATGCCTTTGCTGTTCTTCACTGTTCACACTCAGCTACTGTGTATCTGCATTAATTTACTGTCCTGATAAAAACAGAAACAGAGCACACTGGATGTGCCGGTAAAATCACTTTAATAATGAAAAAATAAGATTGCACTTACATCATAGAAGTGACTCGATCAATGCGTATCACCAGAAACAGCTCATCCAGAGAAATACCATGTCCTATCAACAGATGCAAATATACTCTCATTGAGAAGCTGGCAATTGGAGAGAAAGTAATCAAGGTGAATTATTTGGGGTGGATATTGGAGAAACCCTAAGGAGAGAAACGGCAGAAGCGTCCTGAGCTGGAACAAAAAAAAGACGGGGGGGGGGGCAAATCTGTGTATGATGTTTAGAGGACGTAAAAGTGTGGGCAGGCACCAAGACTTTATAGGCACAATAAGGATACTTATATCATTAAAAATCTGATTTTTATTTCAAAAATAATATATTAAAAGCGGGGAAAGACAAAGATAGGATAAAAGCTAAGTGTAATATACAATATTTACAGAATATGCACTCCATACACAGTAAATCAAGAGACAACGAAACTACAGGATCAGTAAGAGACACAGACAACTTATTGATCTATATAGTTACAGTACATATCGTTGAATCAAATGCCATGTGATGATGGTAGCCAAGATTCTGTAAAAACTTATAGGCTCGACATGTTGCGCGCCTTAGCGCTTCTTCAGGAGCATACAATACGATAGCCTAATCAATGTAAAGCTATTGTTTAAGAGCGGGAGGAGGTGGAAAAAGAGACCCTCAACCGTTTCTCTATTAGACAGAGATGGTTCCCAGCAATTAGGTGGAACAGGGGAGAAATAGTTATCGATCACAGACTGGATTATAAGGTTCATCTAGGTATATGAGCATGTTAGTTCGCTGCGGTTTGTGTCCCCAGTCTTGCTGAGTCTAATTGTAGAACTTGTAGGTATAAGAGTTGGTGGTGGAGCGTTAAAACGCCATCCCACCACAGGTAGTAGTTAGTGCAGAGTGTCCCTGCACTAACTACTACCTGTGGTGGGATGGCGTTTTAACGCTCCACCACCAACTCTTATACCTACAAGTATCCTTATTGTGCCTATAAAGTCTTGGTGCCTGCCCACACTTTTACGTCCTCTAAACAATTTATATTAGACGTGGCACACATACGTACTTTGTATCCGCATGACCACTGTGCGATGATACATCCCCTATTTATTTAAATCTGTGTATGAGATGTTACAGTAAATTAACACGTTTCCGCGTTCATGCGCTTTTATCAGAGTAGAGAGAGTGAGGTACTGTGAGCTTTTATATAAGCTCATATGAATTAAAAGGTGGTGCACATCCAGGGATAAAAACGACTTCTTTAATTTAAAATCCATAAAAACTGCAACATGACATACATGGTATACAGTGGTCAGCAAATGCGTTTCACACTCCTGGACTAGGAAGGCTTAAGGCTTTAAGCCTGACAGCATGGGCATGTGACTGCACCCACCTGCTTGCTAGTAAAAAAAAAAGAAAAAAAGGTCCCTTTAAGAAATGTAAACTGGATTTGGGTGGGAAAACAAGGTCACATGACATTTGGGAATTTACCAGAATGTCATGTGACCTTCTATGAATGTTCTGGAAAAAGGGGCTTATCATATAAGGCTCTCTCACAGGAATATTCCCGCCAGTGTTAGTCAGTGTCGGCGCAGCAAGCTCCAGCGCCACCTGGTGGTCTAGGTGAATTATCAAATGCATTTAGCAACATTATGGAATCCATGAATAGATTGGCTGATAGTATTAACACTCCAGTAAATGATAATAGTAGTTATGGAAATTTATGGTCTAATGAGACAAGGAATATTGTTAATATGGATAATATATATAATAGTAATAGTTTTTCTTTCCCAATGACTAATGTTAATCCCAATACTTCATTACCGGTCAAGCTTAATATGTCTAGGTCATTGGTTCCTGAGGCATGTTTAAAAGAAACATTGCCATGTGAGATCTTACTGCTAGGGTATCACCTTTCTCCTCAGATTAAAGACAACATTTGTAAAGGCCAATTTGTGGACATTTTGTCTTTACTCCCTTCTGTTAAAGAGAACATCAACAGAGCTGACAAAAAATCGGCAGCCTGTATTGAGAGGCCTTAATCCAAAATGATTGCCAGCAGAATTGCACTTTGTATATATTGCCAGAGGGTGGATTTGGATACTAGTCAGAGGTACTACTTGACCTTACAGATCAGTATCCGCCGTAGCCTTAGGTAGTCCATCCAGGTAGCTTCCCCAGAAGAAAAGGGAACAGACAATAAGCCCTATTTTGCAGTAGGGTTTCAGCTGAAAGTGCTGGTCCTGCTCCGTCAGATGCACCACTCCATGTAGGACATGTGTAACATGATAAGTTGGACATGTAGGAGGTGATAGGTTTTAGCTGCAGTTCAGTTTCAATTTGTTAGTGTATCTAAATTGGCTAGTGCTCCTTCATCCAGCATATAGACACTCTAATACAGGAGGTGTGTTACTGGCCAGATCACCAGATGAAAACGGCGTAAAAAGAGAAAAAGGCCTAAAAAAATAAAATTAAAGCAACCACCAAATCTAATTACTAGTAAGCTGCAATATATTACATTTTGGGTTTAATACTATTTTAACTTAATCTTGAAAAATAACATTATACTTCCTTGAATATGAAAGTGCCCCACAGCTGTATACCTTTGGAGTAAGATTTGGTTATTTCACTATTGTGTTACTCACCCTTCTCTTTGATGGGGGTTCCAACATGCGGAAAGAAAGCCCTGCTCCTACCAAGATGCCTGTTTTCACACAGAGATACAGTGAACAACAAAGCATGGGAAGACATAATGGAGAAATGATCAGCCACAGGGAGCATCAGGCAATACTAACGACTAGGCCTTTGCCCTCTGCCAGTTTTTTTTGGTGGTGGTGTTGGTGATGGGGGGGGGGGGGGGGCACAGCTTTCATAGTTCAGTTTATCCTTAAGCTTGGCATACATACCATGACCATCTCATGTCTTAATACAGGGACCCAGGATCATTATTTATACTTGTGATAAACCTAAAGAAATTCTGTATTTTTCCTATTTTTGTGTGCTTAGGCTAGGTTCACATCTATGTGTTTCCCTGCAGCTGCGTTTGTGCGGGCACAGCAGCCCAAAACTCGGGCATGTCCACCAGACATGGAATACTGTTCCCTCCTGATCAAACCCCTGCAACATGCCAAGGAAGCCCCTGGGACATACAATATGTAGCTAATCTCTTTGGGACCATATACCATCACAGTAATGCTTTCTAATTTCTTTCAACAATTGAGGTATTTATATAAGATTTGGAAGCACCAAAGTGTCCATTTTTATACCATTCTGCTTTTGTGTCTGTGCCCACTCAGCTCCTATGCCTTTGCTGTTCTTCACTGTTCACACTCAGCTACTGTGTATCTGCATTAATTTACTGTCCTGATAAAAACAGAAACAGAGCACACTGGATGTGCCGGTAAAATCACTTTAATAATGAAAAAATAAGATTGCACTTACATCATAGAAGTGACTCGATCAATGCGTATCACCAGAAACAGCTCATCCAGAGAAATACCATGTCCTATCAACAGATGCAAATATACTCTCATTGAGAAGCTGGCAATTGGAGAGAAAGTAATCAAGGTGAATTATTTGGGGTGGATATTGGAGAAACCCTAAGGAGAGAAACGGCAGAAGCGTCCTGAGCTGGAACAAAAAAAAGACGGGGGGGGGGGCAAATCTGTGTATGATGTTTAGAGGACGTAAAAGTGTGGGCAGGCACCAAGACTTTATAGGCACAATAAGGATACTTATATCATTAAAAATCTGATTTTTATTTCAAAAATAATATATTAAAAGCGGGGAAAGACAAAGATAGGATAAAAGCTAAGTGTAATATACAATATTTACAGAATATGCACTCCATACACAGTAAATCAAGAGACAACGAAACTACAGAATCAGTAAGAGACACAGACAACTTATTGATCTATATAGTTACAGTACATATCGTTGAATCAAATGCCATGTGATGATGGTAGCCAAGATTCTGTAAAAACTTATAGGCTCGACATGTTGCGCGCCTTAGCGCTTCTTCAGGAGCATACAATACGATAGCCTAATCAATGTAAAGCTATTGTTTAAGAGCGGGAGGAGGTGGAAAAAGAGACCCTCAACCGTTTCTCTATTAGACAGAGATGGTTCCCAGCAATTAGGTGGAACAGGGGAGAAATAGTTATCGATCACAGACTGGATTATAAGGTTCATCTAGGTATATGAGCATGTTAGTTCGCTGCGGTTTGTGTCCCCAGTCTTGCTGAGTCTAATTGTAGAACTTGTAGGTATAAGAGTTGGTGGTGGAGCGTTAAAACGCCATCCCACCACAGGTAGTAGTTAGTGCAGAGTGTCCCTGCACTAACTACTACCTGTGGTGGGATGGCGTTTTAACGCTCCACCACCAACTCTTATACCTACAAGTTCTACAATTAGACTCAGCAAGACTGGGGACACAAACCGCAGCGAACTAACATGCTCATATACCTAGATGAACCTCATAATCCAGTCTGTGATCGATAACTATTTCTCCCCTGTTCCACCTAATTGCTGGGAACCATCTCTGTCTAATAGAGAAACGGTTGAGGGTCTCTTTTTCCACCTCCTCCCGCTCTTAAACAATAGCTTTACATTGATTAGGCTATCGTATTGTATGCTCCTGAAGAAGCGCTAAGGCGCGCAACATGTCGAGCCTATAAGTTTTTACAGAATCTTGGCTACCATCATCACATGGCATTTGATTCAACGATATGTACTGTAACTATATAGATCAATAAGTTGTCTGTGTCTCTTACTGATCCTGTAGTTTCGTTGTCTCTTGATTTACTGTGTATGGAGTGCATATTCTGTAAATATTGTATATTACACTTAGCTTTTATCCTATCTTTGTCTTTCCCCGCTTTTAATATATTATTTTTGAAATAAAAATCAGATTTTTAATGATATAAGTATCCTTATTGTGCCTATAAAGTCTTGGTGCCTGCCCACACTTTTACGTCCTCTAAACAATTTATATTAGACGTGGCACACATACGTACTTTGTATCCGCATGACCACTGTGCGATGATACATCCCCTATTTATTTAAATCTGTGTATGAGATGTTACAGTAAATTAACACGTTTCCGCGTTCATGCGCTTTTATCAGAGTAGAGAGAGTGAGGTACTGTGAGCTTTTATATAAGCTCATATGAATTAAAAGGTGGTGCACATCCAGGGATAAAAACGACTTCTTTAATTTAAAATCCATAAAAACTGCAACATGACATACATGGTATACAGTGGTCAGCAAATGCGTTTCACACTCCTGGACTAGGAAGGCTTAAGGCTTTAAGCCTGACAGCATGGGCATGTGACTGCACCCACCTGCTTGCTAGTAAAAAAAAAAGAAAAAAAGGTCCCTTTAAGAAATGTAAACTGGATTTGGGTGGGAAAACAAGGTCACATGACATTTGGGAATTTACCAGAATGTCATGTGACCTTCTATGAATGTTCTGGAAAAAGGGGCTTATCATATAAGGCTCTCTCACAGGAATATTCCCGCCAGTGTTAGTCAGTGTCGGCGCAGCAAGCTCCAGCGCCACCTGGTGGTCTAGGTGAATTATCAAATGCATTTAGCAACATTATGGAATCCATGAATAGATTGGCTGATAGTATTAACACTCCAGTAAATGATAATAGTAGTTATGGAAATTTATGGTCTAATGAGACAAGGAATATTGTTAATATGGATAATATATATAATAGTAATAGTTTTTCTTTCCCAATGACTAATGTTAATCCCAATACTTCATTACCGGTCAAGCTTAATATGTCTAGGTCATTGGTTCCTGAGGCATGTTTAAAAGAAACATTGCCATGTGAGATCTTACTGCTAGGGTATCACCTTTCTCCTCAGATTAAAGACAACATTTGTAAAGGCCAATTTGTGGACATTTTGTCTTTACTCCCTTCTGTTAAAGAGAACATCAACAGAGCTGACAAAAAATCATATGAAAAATCTGAGGATGATAGGAGAAGGCCAGTGGCGAGGTCTTTCCATAACTGGTTGCAGGCATTCGCTATATACGCTAGTGTGTTAGGTGAAAAACACCCCGAATATTGCAGTGGGCTTTTTCAGAATGTGGAGCATGTGCTGTAGGTCTGTAAGAGTTTTGGAGGACTAGGAAGACTAGGCTGGTTCCAGTATGATGAATCCTTTAGACAAATCATTCAATATATCCACTATTAAAATGGGGGAATAAAGATGTTGGGCTGTGGCTTAACCTGATATTGCCACAGAATACAGGATATACTAGGCAGCAGCCCCAATCTACAGTGTCCCCGTATAAAAGAGGATATTGCTTTGCATACAATGAGAACCAGTGTAAATGGGGGGGTTCTTGTAAATACAAGCACAAACGCTCACACTGTTCAGGACTCCACCCTTTACTCAGGTGTTTCAAAAGAAATACCAATTTTCAAGGTCCACAGATATAACTCTGCAAAAAGCATACACACCAGTGAAAATAACAAGCATGCAGCAATGGTTGGAAATATATCCAGACCAGGAGACAGCCAAGTTTTTAATTGAAGGTTTTTTCAAAGGTTTCCCTTTGCCAGTTTTTCAGGGTGAGGGGTACGAATTGGTTAACAATTTAAAGTCGGTAGCTAATTACGCACATATATTTAAGGAAAAATTATATAAAGAAATCAAAGTGGGTAGAATAGCAGGTCCATTCAGCTACCCCTCTTTTGAACATTTTAGAATATCTCCTTTTGGGATCATACCTAAGAAGGAACCAAATTCTTTTTATCTACTACACCACCTATCATTCCCAAAAGGCACCTTTTTAAACAATTAAATTGATGCTAGCATGTCATCCGTCTCTTATTGCACAGTTGAGGATGCTATTCAGCAGATCAGGAAACTTGGGAAAGACACGCTGCTTGCTAAAGTAGACATAAAGGCTGCTTTTAGGCTACTACCTATTGATCCATTCAATTCCCTAGGTATGTATTTTGAAGGCAATTATTATTTGGCCTCCTATGGGATGTTCTATATCTGGTCTGGGTTGGGGATGCGGGGCGCCCGTTCCTTGTCTTGATTCCAGAGATACGATGCAGAAGCAGTGTCTCTCTTGAGATATTGGCGGGGGGCCCTCCTACGCATTGGCGTCATGCTACGACCTGTTCAGGGCATTTTTTGACACTGTGATGCAGGGATGTTCTCAGTCCATCTCACGCCGGAGATGGGGTTGGCGTTGCTCCACTTTGGCGCTTGCGCCGGGGGGTGGATCTCACTGTCAACTCCTATCCTCATTTGATGTTGTGCATAACGTTGGCCGGGGACCCGCCCCACACCAGGATTACATAGGCAGGTGAGCTTGATTGCCTTACCATTTCACTATGTGTTTTACACCAGGGAGGAAGCACACACAGCCTATTCACTGGATACACACACATAAGTTATGCACACATATTCTTTTTTGAGCCCCCTTTTTGGACACATGCAACATACCCATTTATACAATATATATATATATATATATATATATATATATATATATATATTTCTTTTTTCGGGTCTCATAACAGACAGAGGGGAGACATTTGACGGGATTCCGGAGATGAAGCTGAACTTCCCCATTAGGATATCCAGATTTACAATCCATGGGATGCTGGTCTGTGCCTGTTAACCTCTGGGTTCTGGTGAGTTCAAACCCCTTGCGGGTGTGTGGAACACGCGGTGGTGAAGTGCTGGTGAACGGTGCACTCATCAATATGCTACCAGTTATACATCTATATCCATTAGAGACTCTTAATTTATTTCAGTTTTGTAATTTTCAGTTATTGCAAACTAATCTATCAGACCTACAATTGCTGCCTGATAGAAGCGCCACTTTGATGTTTTTATTTTTATCTCTTTTGAGGTTTTAATTTTGACATTTTTTCTACCATTTTATTGATTTTTGTGGCTGCTGAGGGAAACCTCCTCTTCAATGAATTCATATATGTAATGATGTTTACTGCATATATCACTTTACATTCTAGTGTATATCAAGTAGCATTGTCTTTAGTATTGTAAGACCTGATTTTATGAGATTGGGGGAGTGTGTTTAGTTCTTAAGGGTTTGTTTCCTCCTTTTTATGTATATATATATATATATATATATATATATATATATATATATATTTATATTTATATATACAACACTTATTCAATTTTTTTTTCTTCATCCCAATCATTCATCATGTTTTTTCACTCATTTCAATTTTTTTACATATTCTTCACATATTTTTATACATTTTTTTTTCAGAACACTATATTTGCAATCATCCCCACACACGTGGAATGTGTTGTGGCGATCGGGCATGCTATGTGGATGTTTTATTGGCCGGGGCGGGATTCCTTGCCTCAGCTCCAGAACAGACAACAAGTTTGCAGTTCCATCTTCGGCAACGCTAGCCAAGCACAGTGCTTTAGCCGACCTGTGCGTATAGACCCCTTTTTCCCCATGAGGTCTTTTCTCCCCTTAGGGGTAGAATATATTAACTAATACTACATACCGATTTGTATTTACAGTTTATCTCTGTACCCAACTTCTGACAAATGGCATATAGCCATGAAACGTGTTGAGTTTCCATGGGGTGCTCAGTCAAGTCTGGTTCATTACCTATTCACTGGCCCATATATATCTTTTATATATTCAAGTACTATGCAATTATTAATGTGTATGTGTAGCTTCCTTTGTTTTTACAGCAGCTCTGTTGCATATGGTGTACCAATGCTTGTTAATAGGAAATATCTTGTACTATATCTACAATTAATCATGTTCAAGATTTATATCATTCACCTTACTGCCAAATGCCGTTTCTATGACATGTGTACATATATGTATTTATACCATTTTATCAATAATTATTCGTTACTTCTCATGTGCTGCCATAGTGTCTGGCATTGGATGTCACACTGAAAAAGCTAGTATCTATGTAGACAGCCAACTTAGATCTCATGTCATTGGGCTCCCGTCCTATCTTAAGGACACGTTGGAGTTGCTCAAAGTCATTGAGGGTCTCACCAGTAGGGATGAGCCGAACACCCCCCTGTTCGGTTCGCACCAGAACATGCGAACGGGAAAAAAGTTCGTTCGAACACGCGAACACCGTTAAAGTCTATGGGAACATGAATAATCAAAAGTGCTAATTTTAAAGGCTTATATGCAAGTTATTGTCATAAAAAGTGTTTGGGGACCTGGGTCCTGCCCCAGGGGACATGGATCAATGCAAAAAAAAGTTTTAAAAACTGCTGTTTTTTTTAGGAGCAGTGATTTTAATAATGCTTAAAGTCAAACAATAAAAGTGTAATATCCCTTTAAATTTCGTAGCTGGGGGGTGTCTATAGTATGCCTGTAAAGGGGCGCATGTTTCCTGTGTTTAGAACAGTCTGACAGCAAAATTACATTTCGAAGGAAAAAAGCCATTTAAAACAACTCGCGGCTATTGCATTGCCGGTCCAACAATACACATAGAAGTTCATTGATAAAAACGGCATGGGAATTCCCCACAGGGGAACCCCGAACCAAAATTTAAAAAAAAAATGACGTGGGGGTCCCCCTAAATTCCATACCAGGCCCTTCAGGTCTGGTATGGATATTAAGGGGAACCCCGGCCAAAATTAAAAAAAAAAATGACGTAGGGGTCCCCCTAAATTCGGGATTTTAAGGGGAACCCTGTGCCAAAAAAAAAAAAAAAAACCGGCGTGGGATCCCCCAAAAATCCATACCAGACCCTTATCCAAGCACGCAACCTGGCAGGCCGCAGGAAAAGAGGGAGGGATGAGAGAGCGGCCCCCCCTCCTGAACCATACCAGGCCACATGCTCTCAACATTGGGAGGGTGCTTTGGGGTAGCCCCCAAAACACCTTGTCCCCATGTTGATGAGGACAAGGGCCTCATCCCCACAACCCTGGCCAGTGGTTGTGGGGGTCTGCGGGCAGGGGGCTTATCGGAATCTGGAAGCCCCCTTTAACAAGGGGACCCCCAGATCCCGGCCCCCCTACCATTTCACTAAAAAACTGTCAAAAATGTTAAAAATGACAAGAGACAGTTTTTGACAATTCCTTTATTTAAATGCTTCTTCTTTCTTCTTTCTTCTATCTTCCTTCATCTTCTTCTTCTGGTTCTTCTGGCTCCTCTGGTTCTTCCTCCGGCGTTCTCGTCCAGCATCTCCTCCGCGGCGTCTTCTGTCTTCTCCTCGGGCCGCTCCACACCCATGGCATGGGGGGAGGCTCCCACTCTTCTCTTCATCTTCTTCTCTTCTTCATCTTCTTCTTCATCTTCTTCTTTTCTTCTCTTCTTCTCTTCTTCTCTTCTTCATCTTCTTCTCCGGGCCGCTCCGCATCCATGCTGCCATGGAGGGAGGCTCCTGCTGTGTGAAGGCGTCTCCTTGTCTGACGGTTCTTAAATAACGGGGGGCGGAGTCACCCGGTGACCCCACCCCCCTCTGACGCACGGTGACTTGACGGGACTTCCCCTGTGACGTCACAAGGAATGCCACAGGGAAGTCCTGTCATGTCCCGTGCGTCAGAGGGGGACGGGGTCACCGGGTGGCCCCGCCCCCCGTTATTTAAGAACCGTCAGAGAAAAAAGATGAAGAAGAGAAGAAGAGAAGAAGAGAAGAAAAGAAGAAGATGAAGAAGAAGATGAAGAAGATGAAGAGAAGAGCGGGAGCCTCCCCCCATGCCATGGGTGCAGAGCGGCCCGAGGAGAAGAAGATAGAAGACGCCGCAGAGGAGATGCTGGACGAGAACACCGGAGGAAGAACCAGAAGAGCCAGAAGAACCAGAAGAAGAAGAAGAAGAAGAAGATGAAGGGAGATAGAAGAAAGAAGAAGCATTTAAATAAAGGAATTGTCAAAAACTGTCTCTTGTCATTTTTAACATTCTTGACAGTTTTTTAGTGAAATGGTAGGGGTACTTTTGTACCCCCTTACCATTTCACACAGGGGGGACAGGATCTGGGGGTCCCCTTGTTAAAGGGGGCTTCCAGATTCCGATAAGCCCCCCGCCCGCAGACCCCCACAACCACCGTTGTGGGGATGAGGCCCTTGTCCTCATCAACATGGGGACAAGGTGTTTTGGGGGGCTACCCCAAAGCACCCTCCCAATGTTGAGGGCATGTGGCCTGGTACGGTTCAGGAGGGGGGGCTGCTCTGGTCCCCCCCTCTTTTCCTGCGGCCTGCCAGGTTGCGTGCTCGGATAAGGGTCTGGTATGGATCTTTGGGGGGACCCCACGCCGTTTTTTTTTTTTTGGCTCTGGGGTTCCCCTTAAAATCCATACCAGACCTGAAGGGTCTGGTATGGAATTTAGGGGGACCCCCACGTCATTTTTTTTTTAAATTTTGGCAGGGGTTCCCCTTAATATCCATACCAGACCTGAAGGGCCTGGTATGGAATTTAGGGGGACCCCCACGTCATTTTTTTTTTAAATTTTGGTTCAGGGTTCCCCTGTGGGGAATTCCCATGCCGTTTTTATCAATGAACTTCTATGTGTATTGTCGGAGCGGCAATGCAATAGCCGCGAGTAGTTTTAAATGGCTTTTTTCCTTTGAAATGTCATTTTGCTGTCAGACTGTTCTAAACACGGGAAACATGCGCCCCTTTACAGGCATACTATAGACACCCCCAGCTACGAAATTTAAAGGGATATTACACGTTTATTGTTTGACTTTGAGCATTATTAAAATCAATGGTCCTGAAAAAACGTCCGTTTTTAAAACTGTTTTTTGCATTGATCCATGTCCCCTGGGGCAGGACCCAGGTCCCCAAACACTTTTTATGACAATAACTTGCATATAAGCCTTTAAAATTAGCACTTTTGATTTCTCCCATAGACTTTTAAAGGGTGTTCCACGGCATTCGAATTTGCCGCGAACACCCCAAATTGTTCGCTGTTCGGCGAACTTGCGAACAGCCAATGTTCGAGTCGAACATGAGTTCGACTCGAACTCGAAGCTCATCCCTACTCACCAGCCCTGTGGGCGCTATATTAGTAGCTATCGACATTGAAGCCTTATACTCAAGTATCCCCGATGAGAGGGGCATCGAGGTGGTTTCAGGTTTTCTACATGAACAAGATAGAAATAATTGGAAGCTATGCAACTTCGTTATTTCTCTCTTAAGACATATCTTGACATCTAACATCTTCTTGTTTAATGGGTCCACTTACCTCCAGGTACAGGGGGTTGCAATGGGGACTTTGTGTGCCCCATCGTATGCCAACCTGTACCTGGGGGTGGGAGATAACCCTGTTCTCAGATGGCGGTGCCTCGATGTACCTCCGCCACATTCTCTGGCAGAGGTACATCGACGATGTACTTGTCATCTGGACTGGAACCTCAGATGAGCTCTCTGAGTTCATGGCATTTCTATCCGTTCCTTACCCAGGGGGGCTATATGAAATCTAGGTCATATGCTGATTGTGGTACGATCGGAGTGGTATATCTGGCTACCTGTACATGCGGTGCGTTTTCCATTGGGAAAACTAAATTCACCTTTGCCAGACACATATGTGACCATTTATACCACCTCGACATAAGATTACTTTATACAACTATATGTAGACATGTACAGTGGGGACGGAAAGTATTCAGACCCCCTTAAATTTTTCACTCTTTGTTATATTGCAGCCATTTGCTAAAATCATTTAAGTTCATTTTTTTCCTCATGAATGTACACACAGCACCCCATATTGACAGAAAAACACAGAATTGTTGACATTTTTTACAGATTTATTAAAAAAGAAAAACTGAAATATCACATGGTCCTAAGTATTCAGACCCTTTGCTCAGTATTTAGTAGAAGCACTCTTTTGATCTAATACAGCCATGAGTCTTTTCTGGGAAAGATGCAACAAGTTTTTCACACCTTGATTTGGGGATTCTCTGGCATTCCTCCTTGCAGATCCTCTCCAGTTCTGTCAGGTTGGATGGTAAACGTTGGTGGACAGCCATTTTTAGGTCTCTCCAGAGATGCTCAATTGGATTTAAGTCAGGGTTCTGGCTGGGCCATTCAAGAACAGTCACGGAGTTGTTGTGAAGCCACTCCTTCGTTATTTTAGCTGTGTGCTTAGGGTCATTGTCTTGTTGGAAGGTAAACCTCCGGCCCAGTCTGAGGTCCTGAGCACTATGGAGAAGGTTTTCATCCAGGATATCCCTGAACTTGGCCGCATTCATCTTTCCCTCGATTGCAACTAGTCGTCCTGTCCCTGCAGCTGAAAAACACCCCCACAGCATGATGCTGCCACTACCATGCTTCACTGTTGGGACTGTATTGGACAGGTGATGAGCAGTGCCTGGTTTTCTCCACACATACCGCTAAGAATTAAGGCCAAAAAGTTCTATCTTGGTCTCATCAGACCAAAGAATCTTTCTCACCATCTTGGAGTCCTTCAGGTGTTTTTTTAGCAAATTCCATGCGGGCTTTCATGTGTCTTGCACTGAGGAGAGGCCTCCGTCGGGCCACTCTGCCATAAAGCCCCGACTGGTGGAGGGCTGCAGTGATGGTTGACTTTCTACAACTTTCTCCCATCTCCCGACTGCATTTCTGGAGCTCAGCCACAGTTATCTTTGGGTTCTTCTTTATCTCTCTCACTAAGGCTCTTCTCCCCAGACAGCTCAGTTTGGCCAGATGGCCAGCTCTAGGAAGGGTTCTGGTCATCCCAAACGACTTCCATTTAGGGATTATGGAGGCCACTGTGCTTTTAGGAACCTTAAGTGCAGCAGAAATTTTTTTGTAACCTTGGCCAGATCTGTGCCTTGCCACAATTCTGTCTCTGAGCTCTTCAGGTAGTTCCTTTGACCTCATGATTCTCATTTGCTCTGACATGCACTGTGAGCTGTAAGGTCTTATATAGACAGGTGTGTAGCTCTCCTAATCAAGTCCAATCAGTATAATCAAACACAGCTGGACTCAAATTAAGTTGTAGAACCATATCAAGGATGATCAGAAGAAATGGACAGTACCTGAGTTAAATATATGAGTGTCACAGCAAAGGATCTGAATACTTAGGACCATGTGATATTTCAGTTTTTCCTTTTTAATAAATCTACAAAAATGTCAACAATTCTGTGTTTTTCTGTCAATATGGGGTGCTGTGTGTACATTAATGAGGAAAAAAAATGAACTTAAATGATTTTAGCAAATGGCTGCAATAAAACAGAGTGAAAAATTTAAGGGGGTCTGAATACTTTCCATCCCCACTGTAGGTCTTAACCATCGTTATGATCTATCCTTTATCTCATTTTTTGCACTTGAGATTATACCACAACAGGAAGAAGGTGGTAACTTTGATAAGAAAATCATCCAACAAGAAACTAGATGGATTTTTAATCAAAGAGCAACTAGCCTGCCTGGCAATGAATACTGTATTATCCTTTAAATCTTTTTTGTAGTGACTACTTTGTAGACTATTCTATATCCTTCTGTTTGACCATTATGGGTGCTATAAGCTAATATAGCATGACTATATAATACTTTGCATAGTCAGCCATGTATTCTCACCGATGTCTTCATTCTACTGTTGTTTATCATTATTATTTTTGTTTTTTGTTTTCTTTTTCTTTATTATTATGAATGTTTTTCAATATTTTATGATGGATATTTGTTTTATAAGGTTTTTTCTAAAATGCTCTGCCATTGTTATCTGTGATTGCGCTGTATCGTTGAGAGCGGGTACACCGTCTTTAGTGTTGGTTATATTGTTGTATGTTCAGGCGTCCCCTGGAACTTCCATTCTGCCTGACTATTGCCCTATTGGTTCTTCAGTACCTATAGGCTATAACATACTATGTAAATAATTTTACCATAATTTTTTCAGCTTCCTTCCTTTTTCTTTCCTTTGGTACATCTTTTTTGCATGTTTGTTTTGTCCTCCTGAGTGCAGCAATTGGTTTCCTGTTTGGGAATGTTTTTAGTAATTGGCTTTTCTTTATATTTATTTTTATTATTACCTACATATGTCTGCATTTGCATATATATATATATATATATATATATATATATATACACATATATATATACACCTTATATACTCGAGTATAAGGTGAATTTTTCAGCACTTTTTCTGTGCTGAAAATGCCACCCTCGGCTTATACTCGTCTGGTCTCCGGTGTGTGCGGGTGTTCCCCAGTCACTCCTCTAGAGTAGGGGTCTCCGTATCCCAGCCCGCAGGCCACATCCGGCCCACTCGTGTGTTTTGCCCACTCGTGTCTTTCGCCCATAGCTGGCAGACAAAGCCGCTCCCATAACCTCCGCCCATGCTGTGACACTGGGCGTTAGGATTGGCTGCTGAGACTGCCGATGTCCTAGCAGCCAGTGACATCATTGGCGGGCACCTCCCGGCTACCCTCCCGCTGTTTGTATTAAAGGTCCTTCTGCAGCGGGCGGGAGTCGGGAGATGAAAGTTAGCTCTAATACTAAGGCAAGTAATGTATCACAGAGGGGAAAGAGAGGAGAGCCGCCACTGGACGATCAGAGCAGGGAACATCACAGCTTTCATTTCAATAGCTGTGTGTTCCCCCGCCGTGCGCTGTCATATAAGCCCCTCCTCTTTTTCTGGGACTTTGATAGACAGATCACCCATCCAATTCTAGGACGGGTGACATGTATCAAAGTTCCCCGGACAAGGGGAGGGGCTTATGTGATGGCGAACGGCGGGGGAACACACAGCTATTGAAACAAAAGCTGCGATGTTCCCTGCTCTGATCATCCAGTGGCGGCTCTCCTCTCTTCCCCTCCACAGGTAGGCTGCATATGGGACACAGGCTGCATATGGGACACAGACTGCATGTGGGACACAGGCTGCGCAGTGGGACACAGGCTGCATGGTGGGACACAGGCTGCATATGGGGACTCTCTGATAAAACACTGATGGGGACACTCTGATAAGACACTGATGGGGACACTCTTATCAGAGTGTTCCCATCAGTGTCTTATCAGAGTGTCCCCATCAGCGTGTTATCAGAGTGTACCCATCAGTGTCTTATCAGAGTCTTATCAGACACTGATGGGGACACTCTGATAAGACACTGATGGGGACACTCTGATAATACACTGATGGGGACACTCTGATAAGACTCTGATGGGGACACTCTGATGTAATTTTATTGATATCTATTTTTTTTTTATTTTTTTTTAATTTTTGAAATTTACCGTACCTGTAGCTGCTGCATTTCCCATCCTAGGTTTATACTCGGGTCGGCTTTCGGCTTATACTCGAGTATATACGGTGTATATATATATATATATATATATATATATATATATATATATATATATATATATATATATATATATATATATATATATGTATATATATATATATATATATGTATATATATATATATGTATATATATATATATATATATGTATATATATATATATATATATATATATATATATATATATATATATATATACATACATATAGCCAATTTTTGTAGTTGGGGGTAAATTAGCTATTGTTTAGTGATCCTTCAGAAAACCAATCCCTATCCCCCTTGGCCCCTTCCCCTTTCCCCTTCCCCTCTCCCCCTTCTTCTTCCCTTTTTCCTTTTCCCTCCCCCTTCCCTCCTCTTCCTATTTCTTGTTTTTATACATGGTATACTTAAGCAATGAGGTACCCCTTCTTTCCTTTTTTTTTTCCCCTTATCCTTAGCCTTATATTAGGCTTGTGAGGATACTCAATTGAGCTAACCCTTTATCTATGGGATATTTATACAATCCATGACACTGCTGCACTCGGGATATATATATATATATATATATATATATATATATATGTATGTTAATTTGGGATACTATTGCATCCTAATACATATATATTCTTGCACTTTTAGATTTTTTCTAATTACATATCTGGTTCGACAACCACAAGACCACATAGGTGATTCTGACATCGCCCTCTCTCGCCGATGTTGCGATATGATCCATGTCAGACTGGGTGAGCACCATTAATATTTTTATACTGTTTGTAAAATAATTATGTATATCTTTTGATACTAATGTCATATTTCTCTGTAATTTGGACTATGCAGATGCATGGGAAACAACTCTGAAGAAGCAGCAATCTAGACTGTGAAACGCGTCTGCTTCCCAATATATACAAGCATCTGTTCAAGCTCTTTGAAAATGAGTATTAATCTTGGTCATTGGTTTTATGATTAATACTGTTTTAAACTGCATATTTTGTAATAAATGAATTTGTTTGTATTACCTTTTGTGGTTGTGCCTGCCTTTATGACAGACATATGCATCCTTAAAAATCCCAATTATTCTTAAGGGACAGATTGTTATCTGTTCTCTTTTAATTTCTTTTATTTACCATTTTATCAATAATTATTTGTTACTTCTCATGTGCTGCCAAGCTTTCATGTATGTATTGATTATTATTATTATTTTAAGATACTTTATTGGGTTTTCCAAGTTACAATGACAAAAATAAACACAAAGGAAAGACTACAGACACAATTGGCAAGTAACCCAGAGTTAATAGTACTATACAATACAATACCAATTAAGGAAGGAATGAGGAGGGGGTGGGGGGGGAGAGGAGTGCGGAGAAGGGAGAAGAGAGATGAAAAGGAGAGAGGAAGAGAGGGAAGGGGAATCGGAGTTTAGATTTTACAAAAGAATGGCTAACACTGAGCTCGGAAGTCAATGAACATTAAACAATCAGGGTATAACAATAATGCAATTAGGTGGAACATATCCCAGTGAGTGGGGGTGGGGGGGTTGAGGCATAGGTCCTTATAATCGTGAACAAGCTAAGTTGCAAAGTTGCATATTGTTCTAATGCTTTGCTGAGAGAAATGCTTTGCTGAGAGAGGTAAAGGGTGGTGTTTGATGAGTCCTTGTCGTCACCTTACTGGTGGAGGGTGTATAGTGATGATGTTACCCCATTATGCAGGGGAAAAGGGACATGAAGTAGAGCTGACTGGGGTTGGAAGAATCTTAGAAATGTACAAGTCCCATTTGTTGTGAAGATGAGGAGCGTGTTTGCTGTGAGATAAGGCCAAGTCTAGTTGATCTTTCCGTAGGAGACTGGATAAGTCCACTTTTACATCCATGATGGTAGGAGGAGAAGTAGATGTCCATTGTTTAAGGATAGCCCTCCTAGCAGCCATGAAGCAAGTGGTAAGCCAAGTTTTGTTGCGTTGGATAACCATACGTTGTTGTTTCGAAAAGGCCTGAAGAAGTACTTTCTAGATGGCCAAATAGAAGAAGAAGAGGGTCTTTGCATGGCTGGTACCCTGTGATCGTAGCAGCAAGATTTTCAACTGATCCCAGAAGCGAGAAGTGTGAGGGGGCAGTGCCAGAGCCTGTGGAACAATGAAGGTCTGTGAGTACCACACCATGTGCATTGCTGTTTAGTTGAAGATGTTGGAGACATAGTGTAGGGGATGTAGGCACGGTGCATAAGCTTGAATTGTTGTTCACGCCAGAACTCATTGGTGATAAAGGTGAAGGTGGTATTATAGCCAGGTAATATAGAGGTAATAGCATTGGGGGAATGGAGGTTTTTGTTCCATGAGGAGGTGGAACCAGCATACAGGGGTTTGACGAGGTGAGTAAACAAGGGCTTGTAGATGTCAGAAATCTTGAGTTGCTGATGCTCAAGGAGGGTATCTAGCAGTGAATTGCTTGGCGTAGATGTGGTGATTGGCAGGTAAATTATATTGAGCCATAATTTGAGAAAAGGACAAAGCTTTATCTGAGATAGGGTCAAATAGATGAACAAAATGGGTAAGCCCACGGGAGGCCCATGTGGAAAATGCTGCATACTGCCGCGTCTGCATGAACATGAGGTGTTTGGATATCTGGAGGTGACGGGATAGTAAAGGAGACAGGCCTAACTTTTTCTTGATCTCCCTCCAGCCTATCAAAGTATCCCTCATAAGCAGGTTGTGTTTCAGATGAAGGGGAAGGGAGTGGATCTTGCTGTGCAGCAAATTAGGCAGTCCACATGGGTCTACCATCTGGGACTCTAGCTTGTAGTTAGAATACCTGGAGGATTGGTTTATCCAGTTTAAACCCACTCTGAGTAAACATGATAGATTGCAATTAACTTTGGCAAGGAAATGCGAGGGTGGCGGCCTCGCCATAGAAAAATACAAAAAGTTTCTGGAGGTCTTTGTGCCGTAATAGGAGAGGAATGGTTTGCAGAGGGTATAGGAGTTTAGGAAACTAACCATTTTGAACAGGTGGCATCTCCCAAAAAGGGTAATAGGTAGATCTGCCCAGGTTTCCAATTCCCCAATGAATTTGGAGATAATCGGGGGATAGTTGAGGTGGTATAGAGAAGAGGGAGATTTGTCTATTTAGCATTTTTCCAGTAGAGAGAGGCCCTTCTCCAGAGATTCCACTGTGTGTGTGTTTCCCTCCTTCACGATGGTGAGCTTAGTGGGGTAAACCCATCTATAGATGATTTTATGGTTTCTGAGTGTCTTGGTGATGGTATTTAATTTTTTTCTCTTTTGCAGTGTGTATTGCAGTGTGTAAAATTGCAAGTTTTGGTATTGCGTAGGGATTTGATCTCTTTTGCGCATCACCATCATAAGTTGCTCTTTAGCATGATAAAAGTGGAGATGGAGTATTACGTCCCTGGGTACTCATTCAGGTAAATAAGCAGGTTTGGGTAAACGGTGGATTCTGTCTATGGTGACATCCATGTCGGTAAGGTCAGGGATGAGGGATTGAAATAATGAGGTCAGATTGCTGGACAGATTCGGGGATCCGCCTTATTTTCATGTTAGGGAGTCGGATGGGCATGGTATAGTATTTCACTTTAGAGAAGTTTCTTTAGGAGCCCTGAGCAAGCACGGAATTGAGAAAAGATCTCTTGAATGTGAGGCATATCCATCTCAGGGATGGAAGTAAATATCAGGATGTCGTTGGCAAATAAAGCTGTGCGTATCTCGTGTTGACCTAACATGACTCCGTGTATTTGTGAGTGGAGGAGGAGATAGCGTAACAGAGGCTCAAGAGCTACGTTGAATAATAGCGGTGAGAGGGGACATCCCTGTCTGATTCCTTTGTGAAGGGGAATACTATTTGAGATATCACCTGCAGCAATGACATTTGCAGGAGAGGAGTACATAGTGGAAATAAGGCGGAGGAAGGGACCAGTAAAGCCAAAGCCCAGGAGAGCCATCAGTAACCAGTGAAAACTAACATTGTCAAAAGCCTTTTCGGCATCTAATGTGATAATGGGTAAATCACTGGTGGGGTTGGCTTTGGCATGTTCCAGGATGGTGATGACTTTACGTATATTAGAAGTAACTGAAAGCCCTAACGTAAAACCGACCTGGGAGGGATGGATCAGGGAGGGAATGATTGATGCTAATCTATTGGCAATAATTTTAGATAGGATTTTGGAATCTAGGTTTAACAGGGAAATCGAAAGGTACAAGCCTGGTTCCGTTGGGTCTTTGTCCTTCTTAGGAGAATCAATTTGATATAAGCCTGGAAGCCCGTAGGAAGGTACTGGCCCCCGTTGAGGATCATTTGGTAAACAGAAGTGAGAGTCGGTGCAATAGTAGCAGCAGACAGTTTGTAAAATTCCGACGTGTACCCATCGGGGGCCAGGGATTTCCCATTAGACAAAGATGCGATTGCAGACATGACATCTAGAGTAGTTATTGGGGCGTTAAGCTGATCTAGCAGTGGGGGGTGTATCTGGGGAGAGGGACCTGGGCCAGGAAGTTTTGCGCTGCTTCTAAATCAATGGGATAGGGGCCATACAAAATTTTTCTAGGATAGAATTAATCTCCTTAGGGGATGATGTGAGCCTCCCATTCGTGTCTTTCAGGGCAGAAATGTGAGCAGGTGTGTGGTGTCCCCTGCTCAGGCGTGCTAACAATTTCACGGGTTTGTTGCCAAATTTATGGTATTGGAGGTCCAGGAAAGATTGGTGGATGCTCTCATGGGCCTTAGCCCACAAATCAAATTGCTGTTTGGCTTCACGCCATGCATTCCTGTGTTATGGGGAGTTCTGTTGCATAAGGTTGGTTTGGGCAGAGCAAAGGGCTTGGCTAGCTACACTGAACTGCTTGGTGATGTTGCTTCTATATCCGGCCGTAAAGGCAATGATTCTGCCATGTAGCGCGGCTTTTCCAGCCTCCCAAAAGAGAATCTGTTCCATGACCTGAGTTTGTGTCTACGTAGTCTGCCCATGTTTCTCTAATGACCTTTAGGAGGTCTTGGTTGTTAGCCAGGTATGAAGGGAAGTGCCATGTTTTAACAGTACTTGAGGGGGCAAAGTCTACTAGGTCAACCGAGATTGGGGCGTGATCAGAGATGGCCATCTCGTGAATATGTGAGTCTGTTAATAACAGTGAATTGCAAAAGAAGTAGTCAATCCTGGACAGACTATTGTGAGGGGAAGAAAAAAATGAAAAGTCTTTCCCGTCAGGGTGGGCGAGTCTCCAGAGGTCAATTAACTGTAACCCTTCTACAAAGTTTGTTAATGGGGTGGTGACTAATGATAGGGAGGTGCTTGGGGGGGCTCTGCTTGGGGATTTATCTTCAAGGTGGTGCATCACCAAATTGAAGTCGCCCCCCAACTAGGAGTGGAAGGTGAACATGGGGAGCTAGATGAAAGGACAGTGCTTGGAAAAATTGTTTTGAGGGGGAGTTTGGGGCGTATATGTTGGAGAGGACCTATCCTCTAGAGGACAATCTCAGTTTTATTGTTATAGTCTGGCCAGCTTCATCAGATTCTACATAGAGTACCTCACAGGGGAGATTTTTATGAATAAGGATAAGCACCCCTGCCTTACCCTTGACTGCAGATGAGCCAAAGACCTGTCCTACCCATTGTTTGTGCATACGAATGAAGTCCACTGCTGTCAAATGAGTCTCCTGTAATAAAGCTAAGTCGGTTTTGAGGCGTTCGAGGTGACGAAGTATCGCCATTCGCTTATGGGGAGACCGTAACCCCTTAACATTCCATAATATTATTTTGATAAGTAAATAGAGGTGAGGAGGGATTAGTGAAGGAAGTTGGTGTAGAGCTAAGGAACAGCGTGAAAGGGCCGTTTGACGCCAAGGAGATGCCACCCAATGCAAGAGGATAGGGGAGAGGGTATTTGATTCCCAAAGAGGGGGGTTTAGAGGGATAACTGACCCAACTGGGGTCAACAAGGAAAGGTAAACAAAAAATACCAAGCGTAGCGTGGACTTCTCTTTCTTCCACACATGGATCTCTCATCAGAGGACAGCGTTATCGGAGATGTAGTAGTGATGCACTCGAGTTCTCCCAGAGGGGCAACAAGTGGTGGGGCAAGAAATATGTTCCGACGCACTGCGGATCAGGATGCACTAGATCTCCATTAAGGCTGTTGGAACAGAAATACAGCAAAAACATCAGAACATTGTGGTTAACATTAATACAACCTGGGATAAGAATTTGGACACTGCATTTCTCGTTATTCTGGTAGGCTAGAAGGCTAGTGCTAGAATGCTAGTCAGTGACTCAGCAAGGCTTGTTGCGCTTAGAGCCGTTGGAGAAGCGGGGTCCCTTTGGTGGGTCCTTTCTTGGACTACATTGATCTCTGAGGTCTGGAGGGTGAGGAGATGCAGGCCCAAGATGTATATATGGAGGTATGCTTGCAGATAGTGTATGGCCTCCTCAGGGTGCGTGAATGCCTTTTAAGCATTTAAGCACAGAATGGCAGGATAGGCCAGTGTAAATTTTACACCTTTTTGGAAGAGAGCTGCACAGATGGGTTGGAAGGCCTTGCGCCTACGGGATACCTCCTGTGAGTAGTCCACAAAAAGTAGCAATTTATGGCCATCTAATTGGAGACATTTGGCGTTGCAAAATGATCTCAGGATATCCACTCTGAGTAGTTTAGATAGCGGACAATGACTGGACGGGGAGAACGACGATCATTGGAAGGGGTTCCCAGGCGATGCGCTCTCTCTCACATGGTGTTGGAATTCCCAGTGCTTGTGGTATATGCGTTGCACAGAGATCCTGCAGAGAGCCTGCATTGAAGGTTTCAGGGAGCCCTATGACCCTCAGATTGTTTCGGTGGCAGTGGTTCTCAAGGTCATTTAATTTCTCCAGTATTTATTGCTGAGTTTGAGTGAACTGCTGATCATTAGTCTGTGTGGTTTGCACTTCATCCTCTAGGTCAGAGAGGCGATGCGTTTAGCATGGTCACCCAGCTCCTTCCTGAGCTGGGTAAGGCCTGCTGCTACTGCCCTTTCCACAGCAGCTGTGATGGTGGGTGACAGGAGAGCAGCCGCAGCCTGAGCCATTTGGGCATATTGATCTTCAGGGGAGGCAGGAGCTGTGATCGCTGGCAAAGCTGTGCCCGCACTCTCCTCCATCTCAGAGCCATCGGCCATATTGGCTGTGTGCGGGGCTGATGGTGATGGCTCCAAGCGGGAGGCTGTAGCCACGGCGGACCCTCTGTGGACAACGAAGCGGTCCATGTTGCTGTCCCCGGAGAGCTGCACAAGAGGACAGGAGGTAAGGTGAGCTTCCACAGGCTGTGTAAGGGGCTTTGTAAGCAGGGGTTGACCGGAGCTGCCCGTTCTCACTCCTCCCGCATGTGGCGCCAGAACCGGAAGTCATGTATCGATTTTAATTGAAGGTTTCTCCAAAGGTTTCCCTTTGCCAGTTTTTCAGGGTGAGGGGTACAAATTGGTTAACAATTTAAAGTCGGTAGCTAATTACGCACATATAGTTAAGGAAAAATTATATAAAGAAATCAAAGTGGGAAGAATAGCAGGTCCATTCCGCAACCCCCCTTTTGAACATTTTAGAATATCTCCTTTAGGGATCATACCTAAGAAGGAGCAAAATTCTTTTTGCCTAACACACCACCTATCATTCCCAAAAGGCACCTTTTTAAACAATTAAACTGATGCTGTATGTCATCCATCTCTTATTGCACATTTGAGGATGCTATTCAGCAGATCAGGAAACTTGAAAAGGCATGCTGGTTGCTAAAGCAGACATAAAGGCTGCTTTTAGGCTACTACCTATAGATCCATTGGCATTCAATTCTCTAGGTACTCTATGTATTTTGATTATTATTTCAATATGCGCCTTCCTATGGGATGTTCTATATCCTGCACCTATTTTGAGAAATTTGCATCATTTGAAGCAGGTTATGAAGGTATATTACACTACCTTGATGACTTCTTATTCATTGGCCTGGCTCATTCCCCTCTTTGTTTCTTTATGCTCCAACTGTTTAGTGTAGTCACTCAGCATTTTGGTATTCCACTAGCTAGTGAGAAAACTGTTTTTGACAAGAATCATGCCTGTTGGCAGGATATTCTCTATATTTAGCTATCTCCAGCCTGAAATCTTCTTTTTCGGTTGACAGCTGACCTCAAAGAGGACCTGTTAGTTTGGATGAAATTCTTTGATAAATACAATGATCGATAATTTTTCAGAAGAAATTTGTGTTTTCATCAGACCTAGAATTATATACAGATGCTGCAGGTTCATGCAGATGCTCTGCAATTTGGAAATCTCACTCGTGCTGTGGTCGGTAGCCAAATAAAAATTAAAGCCACCAAAAGGATAGTAGTTTTTTAATTATTCCATTTAGTAGTAGCTCTAGAAATCTGGGGTGAGCAATTTGCCAATAAAAGGATCCTGATTCATTCTGATAATAAAGGAGATATATATGCTGTGAATTGCTTGTCAGCTAAATCCATATTTGTGGTCAAATTGCTTAGGTACTTAAGCTGGATACACACTATACAATTCTCTTTAGATTTTTTCCTTTCGATTTATCAAAACCATATAATATGAGGTCAAACATTAAGAGTCTCAATTTGTATGCAATCAGGAAGGCCCTTGCACTACATGGTTTTGGTAAAAGTTGTATAGTGTGTATGGGGTCTTTGGCACGTTTTGAGCCCCCTATATATACACACACAACACTTGCTCAATTTTTGTTTTTTTCTTCATCCCAATTATTCATCATGTTTTTTCACTTTTCACATTTTCTCACTCTTTTCGCTTTTTTTTACATATTCTTCACATATTTTTATACATTTTTTTCAGAACACTATATTTGCAATCATCCCCACACGTGGTGATCGGGCATGCTATGTGGATGTTTTCTTGGCCGAGGCGGGATTTCTTGCCTCAGCTATATCTACAATTAATCATGTTCAAGATTTATATCATTCACCTTATTGCCAAATGTCATTTCTATGACATGTGTACATACAGTGGGGACGGAAAGTATTCAGACCCCCTTAAATTTTTCACTTTGTTATATTGCAGCCATTTGCTTAAATCATTTAAAAAAAATTTTCCTCATTAATGTACTCACAGCACCCCATATTGACAGAAAAACACAGAATTGTTCACATTTTTGCCGATTTATTAAAAAAGAAAAACTGAAATATCACATGGTCCTAAGTATTCAGACCCTTTGCTGTGACACTCATATATTTAACTCAGGTGCTGTCCATTTCTTCTGATCATCCTTGAGATGGTTCTACACCTTCATTTGAGTCCAGCTGTGTTTGATTATACTGATTGGACTTGATTAGGAAAGCCACACACCTGTCTATATAAGACCTTACAGCTCACAGTCCATGTCAGAGCAAATGAGAATCATGAGGTCAAAGGAACTGCCTGAAGAGCTCAGAGACAGAATTTTAACAAGGCACAGATCTGGCCAAGGTTACAAAAAATTTCTGCTGCACTTAAGGTTCCTATGAGCACAGTGGCCTCCATAATCCTTAAATGGAAGACGTTTGGGAGGACCAGAACCCTTCCTAGAGCTGGCCGTTTGGCCAAACTGAGCTATCTGGGGAGAAGAGCCTTGGTGGGAGAGGTAAAGAAGAACCCAAAGATCACTGTGGATGAGCTCCAGAGATGCAGTCGGGACATGGGAGGAAGTTGTAGAAAGTCAACCATCACTGCAGCCCTCCACCAGTCGGGGCTTTATGGCAGAGTGGCCCAACGGAAGCCTCTCCTCAGTGCAAGACACATGAAAGCCCGCATGGAGTTTGCTAATAAACACCTGAAGGACTCCAAGATGGTGAGAAATAAGATTCTTTGGTCTGATGAGACCAAGATAGAACTTTTTGGCCTTAATTCTAAGCGGTATGTGTGGAGAAAACCAGGCACTGCTCATCACCTGTCCAATACAGTCCCAACAGTGAAGCAAAGTTGTGGCAGCATCATGCTGTGGGGGTGTTTTTCAGCTGCAGGGACAGGACGACTGGTTGCAATCGAGGGAAAGATGAATGCAGCCAATTACAGGGATATCATGGATGAAAACCTTCTCCAGAGTGCTCAGGACCTCAGACTGGGCCGAAGGTTTACCTCTCAACAAGACAATGACCCTAAGCACACAGCTAAAATCACGAAGGAGTGGCTTCACAACAAATCTGTGACTGTTCTTGAATGGCCCAGCCAGAGCCCTGACTTAAACCCAATTGAGCATCTCTGGAGAGACCTAAAAATGGCTGTCCACCAACGTTTACCATCCAACCTGACAGAACTGGAGAGGATCTGCAAGGAGGAATGGCAGAGGATCCCCAAATCCAAGTGTGAAAAACGTGTTGCATCTTTCCAAAAAAAAGACTCATGGCTGTATTAGATCAAAAGGGTGTTTCTACTAAATACTGAGCAAAGGGTCTGAATACTTAGGACCATGTGATATTTCAGTTTTTCTTTTTTGATAAATCTGCAAAAATGTCAACAATTCTGTGTTTTTCTGTCAATATTGGGTGCTGTGTGTACATTAATAAGAAAAAAAATTAACTTAAATGATTTTAGCAAATGGCTACAATATAACAAAGAGTGAAAAATGTAAGGGGGTCTGAATACTTTCCGTCCCCACTGTATATGTATTTATACCATTTTGCAATAATTATTCGTTGCTTCTCATGTGCTGCCAAGCTGACATATATGTATTGATGTATCCATTATGTTCATGCCATGTGTGCATGTGTATGTATATATATAAAATTACTTTTTACTTGTTTCATACTATTGTCACAAATAAATAATGTTTACTAACCACTCTACCTCCACAAGTCAATGGCCTCATTCAAAGTCCCACATTCCTTTCTTGTTTACCTGAATCAGGGATGGAGGCACATTTATTGTGCCTCATTTAAAGTCCCAGAACTCCCCCCTCTCATTTATTTGGCTAAAAGCCAGGCATGTTCCAGGGAAGGAGAATCAAATTGCGGACACTTTGCCTCGATTTCAGGTATACAGATTCCGTCAACTTTTCCCCAATGCAGACAAGGAAGGTCACGTGTGTCCAGAACATCTGTGGAGCCTAATTTAGTAGTTCTAGCAAATTAAATCAGACATTTTGTTGCAGATAGTACATGGGCTGAATATTTAGCCGCATGGCATAGGTGGACTAACTTTGCTAAGGAATTTGACATACAATTTGATTCTTCTTCTGAAACAGATATTCAAATGTTTCTATGCACTTTAATGTAGTCAGACCTATCTTATAATCACATTGCTAAGATCCTGGCGGGTGTATCATTTTTCTTTAAGTTAAGAAACTTACCTCCATGTACAGCATTGTTTTCCATCCAGCAGGCTCTTAAAGGATATAAGAAGAGTCATTCTTTCCCGGATGATAGATCTATTTAGATTCAGTTACTTAAAAAGTTGTCTATAATTATTCCCTTGGTATGTTTTTGGGAGTTTGAGGTTGTGCTATTTAATACTGCTTTTGTTTTGGCTTTATTTGGTGTCCTTCAAATAGCTAAATTATTACCAAAAAACTAAAAATTCAGTTTCTGGTCTACTGAACCAGCATGTTATTGTCTCTGAGACAGGGATATGATTGTTTATCCATGTTTCAAAAACAGATAGGACAGGTAAGGGTATTTAGATCACTCTATTCTACTGTGGAGACGTGGATATTTTTCCAGTAAGAACAGATATCTATCATTGAAAAATATATTGGTGGCCCTGTGCTTATGGCAATGAATGGGATGGAAAAAAGAACTGCCGCCCCTACCAGTACAGCCACCTAAGTTACATAGTTACATAGTAGGTGTCGGTGAGGTTGAGAAAAGACACAAGTCCATCAAGTCCAACCTATGTGTGTGATTATATGTCAGTATTACATTGTATATCCCTGTATGTTGCGGTCATTCAGGTGCTTATCTAATAGTTTTTTTAAACTATCGATGCTCCCCTCTGATACTACCGCCTGTGGAAGGGAATTCCACATCATTGCGGCTCTTACAATAAAGAACCCTCTATGTAGTTTAAGGTTAAACCTCTTTTCTTCTAATTTTAATGAGTGGCCACATGTCTTGTTAAACTCCCTGCCGCAAAAAACTTTTATCCCTATTGTGGGGTCACCAGTACGGTATTAATGAATTGAAATCATATCCCCTCTCAAGCGTCTCTTCTCCAGAGAGAATAAGTTCAGTGCTCACAACCTTTCCTCATAACTAATATCCTCCAGACCCCTCCTTAGCTTAGTTGCCCTTCTTTGTACTCGCTCCATTTCCAGTACATCCTTCCTGAGGACTGGTGCCCAGAACTGGACAGCATACTCAGGTGCAGCCGGACTAGAGTCTTGTAGAGCAGGAGAATTATCGTTTTATCTCTGGAGTTGATCCCCTTTTTAATGCATGCCAATATTCTGTTTGCTTTGTTAGCAGCAGCTTGGCATTGCATGCCAATGCTGAGCCTATCATCTACTAGGACGCACAGGTCCTTTTCCATCCTAGATTCCCCCAGAGGTTCTCCCCCAGTGTATAGATTGCATTCATATTTTTGCCACCCAAATGCATTATTTTACATTTTTCTACATTAAACCTCATTTACCATGTAGTTGCCCACCCCATTAATTTGTTCAGATCTTTTTGCAAGGTTTCCACATCCTGCGGAGAAGAAGTTAAGCCCTGCTTAGCTTAGTATTGTCCAATACTCACAGCATACAGAGATTGAACTGTTTACCCCATCCTCCAAGTCGTTTATGAACAAAATAAATAGGCTTAGTCCAGGAAAAGAAGCCTGCGGGAACCCCACTACCCACCTCTGGCCATTCCGAGTACTCCCCATTTATCACCACCCTCTAAACTCACCCTTGTAGCCAGTTTTCAATCCATGTACTCACCCTATGGTCCATGCCAACGGACCTTATTTTTGTACAGTAAACATTTACTGTGTCAAATGCTTTTGCAAAATCCAGATATACCATGTCTATGGGCCTTCCTTTATCTAGATGGTAACTCACCACCTCATAGAAGGTTAATAGATTGGTTTGACAAGAATGATCGTTCATGAATCCATGCTGATTACTGTTAATGATACCGTTCTCGTTACTAAAATCTTGTATATAGTCCCTTATTATCCTCTCCAAGAGCTTGCATGCTATTAATGTTAAGCTAACTGGTCTGTAATTCCCAGGGATGTATTTTGGTCCCTTTTTAAATATTGGTATTACATTGGCTTTTCTCCAATCACCTGGTATCATTCCAGTCAATAGACTGTCAGTAAAAATTAGGAACAATGGTCTGGCAATTACTTGACTGGGTTCCCTAAGTACCCTCGGATGCAAGCCATCTTGTCCCGATGATTTATTAATGTTAAGTTTCCCAAGTCTAATTTTAATTCTGTCCTCTGTTAACCATGGAGGTGCTTCCTGTGATGTGTCATAAGGATAAACACTGCAGTTTTGGTTACTTCTCCGATTCCCTCGTGAAGACTGAGCAGAAGAATAAATTCAATACCTTTGCCATCTCCCCATCCTTTGTAACCAGATGTCCTTCCTCATTCTTTATGGGGCCAATTTGGTCTGTCCTCCCTTTTTTACTTTTTACATACCTAAAGGATTTTTTGGGACATTTTTTACTCTCGTCCGCTATGTGTCTTTCATGTTCTATCTTAGCCGCCCTAATTGCACCCTTACTTTTCTTTATGCATTCTTTATAAAGTCTGAATGCTGATGATCCCTCAACCTTGTATTTTTTGAAGGCCTTCTCCTTTGCTTTTATATGCATTTTTACATTGGAGTTAAGCAATCCAGGACTTTTGTTCGCTCTTTTAAATTTATTACCCAATGGGATGCATTGGCTAATTCCCTTATTTAATATGCTTTTAAAGCAAAGCCATCTCTCAGTGTTTTTTGTTCCTAAGATTTTATCCCAATCCATGCCTTCTAACAAGGTTCATAGTTTTGAAAAGTTGGCTCTTTTGAAATTCAGTGTCTTTGTATTCCCCTTATGTTACCTATTTGTGTGATTTATACTGAAGCCAATTGATCTGTGATCGCTGTTTCCTAAATTGCCCCGTATTTCCACATCCGTTATCAGGTCTGTATTGTTGGTAATCAGTAGATCCAGTAACGCTTTATTTCTAGTTGGTGCGTCTACCATCTGAACCATGAAATTGTCCTGCAAGACATTTAGGTAATGGCGAGCCGTAGACGAATGCGTGGTTCCCTCCGCCCAGTCAATGTCTGGATAATTAAAATCCCCCATTATGATAACAATTCCCATCCTTGCCACTAATCCAACCTGTGATATGAGATCCATCTTCCCATCCTCCCTCAGGTTATGGGGCCTATAGCATACTCCCAGTAATATTTCCCCCTTAGCTTCATCCCTTTGGAGCTTTTCCCATAAGAATTCCACCTCCTCCCTAGCTCCCTCAGTGATGTCATCTCTCACATTCACTTGTACATTATTCTTGTTATATAGGCATACCCCTCCCCCTTTTTTACCATCTCTATTCCTGCAATAAAGGGTATACCCTAGAATGGTTGCCAGCCAATCATGAAAGCTGCTGAACCAGGTCTCTGAAATTCCCACAAAATCCAAATCCTCCTTGTACAACAGTATATCTAGTTCACCCATCTTGTCTGCCAGGCTCCTGGCATTGATGAACATGCCACATAGTTTAGACCGGTCGCATACTATCCTCTTATTGGGTGTTCCGAGATTGCAACTAGGACTTGTTACTATACTTACCTTGGGTTTATGGGCTTTAGTCAATCTACCACTAATGCTCCCAATACTACCCTCTGGAATATGTTCCGCGCTAACTATCTCTACCTCTGGGACCTCCCCCCTGTGCTGACTATCTCTACCTCTGGCCCCCCCCCCCCGTCACCTAGTTTAAAAATCCCTCTAACTTTTTGGCCAACTTTACTCCCAGCTGATCTGCACCCTCATTTAGGTGCAGTCCGTCCCTTCTATAGTAATGGTGATGGACTGAGAAGTCGGCCCAGTTCTCCAGGAACCCAAACCCCTCCTTACTACACCAGCTTTTCATCCACTTGTTTACTTCCCTAATCTCCCTCTGCCTTTCTGGTGTGGCTCGATGTACTGGTAGTCTTCCTAAGAATACTGCCTTGGAGGTCCTTTTCCTCAATTTAGCTCCCAAGTCCCTAAAATCTTTAGGACACTCCATCTGACTCTGACTTTGTCATTGGTGCCAACATGCACCATGACAGCCGGGTTTTCCCTAGCCCCTCCCAGTAATCTGTCCACCAGATCCGTGATGTGGTGGACAGATTGGAATGTAAATGGAAGTGGAATGTAAATGCAAGTGTTAAATAAGGAAGGGTAAGTGTGGCGCCGTTCTAGGGTACAATAATTGTATGCCCCTATGTGATACTCTGTGTATCCCTATATTATACTCCCACTAAAAATAATAAAAATCAGAGTTTCAAAGTGTCAAATACTTAGTGCAAATCCTAGTGTATGCAAGTGATATCAATGCACATATGCAAGCGTAAATGAGTGTGTTGTAATAAAAAAAAAATGAAAGTGACAGCTCGTCAAAACCGTGCCTTGGTGATACTCATATATATCAAAACATTGTTTTCATGCAAAAAAATATATCCACAGAGCATCTAGCGTCTTCGCATCACTTCCAGTTTCTGGCCGTAGAACGCGAATCGTCCTGGCTTCCAGTGTTTTTTAAAGGCTTATATGCATTTGAATCAATGTGAGTATGATTCCACTTTTATGTCACAATAAATCTAATTTAAAATGGAATCACACTATGGAAATGTCTCTTTCCTATATGTGGGAGATGCAGAGGGAGATCTAAAGAAGAAATATACACCTATACACCTAATACCGCAAGCATGGAAAGATATAGCTGACACAGCAGATAAAGATCTGATGAGCTGAAGATCTGCTGCACAGTGGCAGATACTATGAAAGCAAGATACCCCTGTGTTGGGTGAGTGGTTCGGGTGAGTGCAATACCTATAGGGGATATACAAGCAGCACGGAGCACAGATATGAATAGCACCTGTCCTGGACTATGTATGATCACAGCGTATATACAGTGGGGACAGAAAGTATTCAGACCCCCTTAAATTTTTCACTCTTTGTTATATTGCAGCCATTTGCTAAAATCATTTAAGTTCATTTTCTTTTCCTCATTAATGTACACACAGCACCCAATATTGACAGAAAAATACCGAATTGTTGACATTTTTGCAGATTTATTAAAAAAGAAAAACTGAAATATCACATGGTCCTAAGTATTAGGACCCTTTGCTCAGAATTTAGTAGAAGCACCCTTTTGATCTAATACAGCCATGAGTCTTTTTAGGAAAGATGCAATAAGTTTTTCACACCTGGATTTGGGATCCTCTGCCATTCCTCCTTGCAGATCCTCTCCAGTTCTGTCAGGTTGGATGGTAAAAGTTGGTGGACAGCCATTTTTAGACCTCTCCAGAGATGCTCAATTGGGTTTAAGTCAGGGTTCTGGCTGGGCCATTCAAGAACAGTCACGGAGTTGTTGTGAAGCCACTCCTTCATTATTTTAGCTGTGTGCTTAGGGTCATTGCCTTGTTGGAAGGTAAACCTTTGCCCAGTCTGAGGTCCTGAGCACTCTGGAGAAGGTTTTCATCCAGGATATCCCTGAAATTGGCCGCATTCATCTTTCCCTCGATTGCAACCAGTCGTCCTATCCCTGCAGCTGAAAAACACCCCCACAGCATGATGCTGCCACCACCATGCTTCACTGTTGGGACTGTATTAGATAGGTGATGTGCCTGCTTTTCTCCACACATACTGCTTAGAATTAAGGCCAAAAAGTTCTGTCTTGGTCTCATCAGACCAAAGAATCTTATTTCTCACCATCTTGGAGTCCTTCAGGTGTTTTTTAGCAAACTCCATGCGGGCTTTCATGCGTCTTGTATTGAGGAGAGGCTTCCGTCGGGCCACTCTGCCATAGAGTCCCGACTGGTGGAGGGCTGCAGTGATGGTTGACTTTCTACAACTTTCACCTATCTCCCGACTGCATCTCTGGAGCTCAGCCACAGTGATCTTTGGGTTCTTCTTTACCTCTCCCACCAAGGCTCTTCTCCCCCGGTAGCTCAGTTTGGCCAGACAGCCAGCTCTAGGAAGGGTTCTGGTCATCCCAAATGTCTTCCATTTAATGATTATGGAGGCCACTGTGCTCTTAGGAACCTTAAGTGCAGCAGAAATTTTTTTGTAACCTTGGCCAGATCTGTGCCTTGCCACAATTCTGTCTCTGAGCTCTTCAGGCAGTTCCTTTGACCTCATGATTCTCATTTGCTCTGACATGCACTGTGAGCTGTAAGGTCTTATATAGACAAGTCTGTGACTTTCCTAATCAAGTCCAATCAGTATAATCAAACACAGCTGGACTCAAATTAAGTTGTAGAACCATCTCAAGGATGATCAGAAGAAATGGACAGCACCTGAGTTAAATATATGAGTGTCACAGCAAAGGGTCTGAATACTTAGGACCATGTGATATTTCAGTTTTTCTTTTTTAATAAATCTGCAAAAATGTCAAAATTCTGTGTTTTTCTGTCAATATGGGGTGCTGTGTGTACATTAAAGATATTTGGGAGCATCCGGCCCTGATGAGTGTGTAAACACAAAGCGTGTCAGGCAATCTAGGATGCCGACACACATCACCACCAGCAATCAACCAAGTCCATCATTCCCAAAGCAACCGTGTTTTTACCCATTGATACCATGCCATTTAATGCATTATGCCACTTCTAGAAATGTGTTTATATGTATGGATTCATGGGAATTGCTCACTGATCTTTATTATTGTCATGTATTTATAAGTTGACATCATTTTGCATCCTTGATGTACCATGTTAGATATATGCACTGCCATATTGTCATGAGTTTCCAAATTGATATGATTATATGTCTCTTATGTTCATGCTATATTTGTACCTATGCGCAATCCTATGACCCATATATTCATACACTTTCCATGTTAATAAACATGTAATTTTTTCAAACACTCCCATGTCTTCAACCTCATTCAAAGTCCCAAATCCCCCTTTTATTGATTGTTTTGTACTAGGGATGGAGGCACACTTCATGTGCGCCTCATTTAAAGTCCCACCTGTGTTTCTACACAGCTCCCCCCCTCTTCTTGCTGCTAAATAGGGATGGAGGTGTCTTGACTGAGCTGGCAGTGCTCCCCTGCCGCTTAGGTGGAGGTTGTTAGGCTCAATTTGGTTGTGTATCATACTTTGGGGCCCTGTTGCACTCGGGACATGTTTTTCATGTCCATGAGTCATGCGGCACTTGATTGTATTTTTCAGACTTGGTTGGACAGTTTGTTATTTTTTGGTACCACAGACCTCCTTTTGTTGTCCTATCCCAGGAGCTGCAATGCTCTCTGTATGTCACTGTCTTTCCCCCTCTGCCTATTTAGGCGGGCGGTTCAGGGGACTTGGGCGGGATCCACAGTGCATTGACGCCACGCTATGTGCGCCACGCGTGACGTCATCATGTGCGTCACCATGTGGGGCGCGGTCACCACCACTCTAGCCGCCACAGTTGGGAGGTTCAGTGCCTGCCGGGGGCGGCACCCAGGCCGGAGCCCTTCCCTGCACGTGCTGAGCTGCGTGACGTCGGTAGGAGCTAGCATGCGGCTGTGCAGTGTGTATATAACAGGCTGCTCGCACACAGCCAAGATTCTCACAGTGTGGAATACGCCACACTGCACAGGGACCCTCAACCTCTCCATTTATGCCATCAAGGTAATTCCAGTGTCAGTCATCATGCCATTGTATTTCTTTAGTGGTATTACAATACCTAATATAGATTCTTATCCATTTAATTTAGATCCTATGGTAGTTTCTATTACCTTTTCTTCACCATGGCACATGATGTAGAGTGGTTAACCTCTCTCTGGGAAGCTCTGTGCAATACGCCTCAGCTATACACAGCCCCACAATACCCCAGCTTCCAGGACGGACACCATTCTGTTGGCCCTGGTCCCATATTCAACAAACCCCCATCGTCCATTATTCTCTATATGTAAGTACTTAGGACGGGCTTAAGTGCCCTTGCCTGTTACCTCCAATGCTTTATTAGATTGAATATTCTCATTTCTTTAGATATTTGGGAGCATCCGCCCCTGATGAGTGGGTAAACACGAAACGCGCCGGGCAATCTAGGATGCCAACACACATCACCACCAGCAATCAACCAAGTCCATCATTCCCAAAGCAACTGTGTTTTTACCCATTGATACCATGCCATTTTAATGCATTATGCCACTTCTAGAAATGTGTTTATATGTATGGATTCATGGGAATTGCTCACTGATCTTTATTATTGTCATGTATTTATAAGTTGACATCATTTCGCATCCTTGATATACCATGTTAGATATATGCACTGCCATATTGTCATGAGTTTCCAAGTTGATATGCTTATATGTCTCTTATGTTCATGCTATATTTGTACCTATGCGCAATCCTATGACCCATATATTCATACACTTTCCATGTTAATAAACATGTGATTTTTTCAAACACTTCTCCACCATGTCTTGAACCTCATTCAAAGTCCCAAATCCCCATTTTATTGATTGTTTTGTACTAGGGATGGAGGCAAACTGTGCCTCATTTAAAGTCCCACCTGTGTTGCTCCCCCCTCTTCTCTCTGTGTACATTAATGAGGAAAAAAAATGAACTTACATGATTTTAGCATATATATATATATATATATATATATATATATATATATACACATTTTTTATTTTTTTTGCATGAAAATAATGTTTTGATACATATGAGTATCACCAAGGTAGACGAGCACCTGTCACTTTAATAATTTTTTGATCACAACATACTCATTTATCAATGCATATGTGCATTGATAGCACTTGTACACACTTTGCACTAAGTATTTGACACTTTAAACTCAGATTTTTATCATTTTTAGTGTGAGTATAATATAGGGATACACAGAGTATCACACGAGGTATCAGTTTAACTTTATTCTAAAAGCGTGTATGAGGAAATTGGACTTACAGCAATTTAAGTTTATCTCTCATTCTTTCAGAATTGGAGCTGCTACAGAAACCGCTAAGATGGGTTTGGACGATGCAATAATCAAAAAATTGGGGAAATGGGAATTATAATGTTTTCAGATTTATGTCAGACCTGATCTCTCTCTTTATATTTAGGTACTAGAATATATATTTGGATCCTGGGTCACTAGACATGTGCACACTGAAATATTTTGTTTCCGAATTACGGTTTCGTCCGAAAAATTAATTTATTTAGTTACTCCCGAAATTTGTTTTTATTTATTTATTTAGTTTTGTTAAAAAATGCATTGGTCTGAATATCCAAATTAATTAAGGTCAAATCTGTCAATTGAAGGCTTATGGTGTCTGTCAGATATTCTAAGAAGATTTGACGAAGTAGCTAAACTGTACAACTCCATGATCGTACATTTACGGTTGAATGCTCCTCCCACAAGCTATAGTAGAATTCTGATGTTGTTTGACTAGTAATAATTATAATTAATAATTATTATTACTAGTCAAACAACATTAGAATTCTTCTATAGCCTATGGGCAGAGCATTTGATAGTAAATGTCCACTCGTGGTAATCTATGCTTTTAGCTGCTTCGTCGAATCTTCATGTCTCTATAATGTCGAACCTTTTTCTCTATGTCGAATAATCTTGGACTAATAGAGTTAGGTTAGGCACATTCAACCGCAGGTTCGATAGACACAGATCGCTGTTGTCACCATCGTGCTATTCTATCTATTTATATCGAACTGTTGTCGCAATGATACGAAAATATAATGGATATGAAAATAAAGCATTTTTTCATTTCGGATCTTTCGGTTTTCGGATTCTGGGCATTCGTTATTATTTGTTAAAACGTACATGTAAATCCCTGAAATTCGGACGAAAATGCATTCGGACGAAAATGAATGCACATGTGTATGGGTCACTCTTTTGTGTATTGGGCAAATAAAAGAGCTGCGAAGCGCTGCTATATACCCAATTTGTCTTTGGATCCTGAAAAATTTAAAGTATGCTGGAAAGGAATTTGAGGTCTAATTTGTGTTTCTATCTCTGTAAATATTAACCGTGCATCTAGGGGGAAATGATGTTGGGAAAGTAAGAACACTGGATCTTATGTTTAGGATGAAACGAGATCTTTATCGAATCAAGATAGCATCCCTGAATACCACAATTATTTTTTCAGAAATAGTACCTCTGCTCATATGGCTGCAGGATCCCGAATTAAAAAATTGAGAAAAAAATTGAACTTATGCCACGCATAGGTGTTCTTTTTTTACAGACAGAGATTTAGAGGGTGGTTTTGCCGGGTTATATAGATCAGATGGCATCCATTTGTCAGATGTAGTAGGAGATATATTTAACGTAGGGTTGAATTGCTGTGGTTGTGGGCTAGGCCGGGCTTGAGATTTCAATCCCGGTGTGTGGGGACTTTGGTTCTAGATATTCTGTATGCTCAAGTCCTTTAAGACTGAGCTGTTTTAAGTTCATTGTTTGAAAAGTTAAGAATTTTACGAATTAATAAAATACACCAATAAACGTTCCACTGCAAATTTTTTGCCAAAAATGTAAGTAAGTATTAGCTTTTATGGTATTTGGGGAGGGTAAAGTGCGGCCTTCATTGCCATGGACTAGGAAGGCTTAAGGCTTTAAGCCTGACAGCATGGGCATGCAGCCGCCCCCTCCTGCTTGCTAGTAAAAAAACAAAAAAAAAAACATTTATTATAAAGGGTAAGGTCCATTTAAATGGGATTTGGGCGGGAAAACAAGGTCACGTGACATTTGGGAATTTCCAAGAATGTCATGTGACCCCCTAGGAATGTTCTGGAAAAAGGGGCTTGTTATATAAGGCCCCCTCACAGGAATATTCCCACCAGTGTTAATCAGTCAGTGTCGGCGCAAGAAGGACCCCACCCTCCCTCCCCATTCGCTAGGCACGTTATGTGGTTCTGTCACCCTTCATATTTGAAAGGGGGACTTTGGTTATAGATATTCTGTATGCTCGAGTCCTTTAAGACTGAGCTGTTTTAAGTCTATTGTTTGAAAAGTTAAGAATTTTATGAATTAATAAAATTATCAAGATGATGTTATTATTATTTATTTTAAATAACCACTTCAATACCAGGCACTTTCGCCCCTTCCTGCCCAGGACATTTTTCAGCTTTCAGCGCTGTCATACTTTGAATGACAATTGCGTGGTCATACAACACTGTACCCAAACCAAATTTTTATCATTTTCTTCCCACAACTAGAGATTTCTTTTGGTGGTATTTGATCACCACTGTGGTTTTTATTTTTTTGCTAAACAAACTAAAATAAACCAAAATTTTTGAAAAAAAAAGTTTTTCTTTGTTTCTGTTATAACATTTTCTTTTCTCCTTCACTGACGGCACTGATATGGCTGCACTGATGGGCACTGATGAGGTGGCACTTATAAGGTGGCACTGATGAGGAGGCACTGATATGTAGAATTGATGGGCACTGATAGGCGGCACTGATATGCAGCACTGATGGGCACCGCTAAGCTACACTGATACGCAGCACTGATGGGCACTGCTAGGCAGCACTGATGGGCACTGAAAGACGGCAGTGATGGGCACTAACAGGTGGCACTGATAGGCGGCACTTATGGGCACTGATAGGTGGCACCGATGGGCACTGGTAGATGGCACTGGATATGCAGCACTGATGAGGAGCTACTGACAGGCATTACTGATTGGCATCTGAAGGGCACTGACAGGCATTACTGATAGGGGAACTGTTATGGGCACTGATCAGCACTGTTATGGGCACTGACTGGCGTTCTTGATGGGGCACAGACTGGCAGCTATTGGGCACTGATTGGCAGCTGATGGGCACATATGATGGGGGCTGTGCTGATAATCAATTTGCTGATTATCAGCACAGACCCCCCTCTGACAGGGAGAGCCGCCGATCAGCTCTCCCTGTCAGCGCGAATTGAGGAAAGCTGTTTACCTGCACTTCCTGGTTCATGCGATAATCAGCTGTGATTGGTCACAGCTGATCACATGGTAAGGAGCCTCTGTCAGAGGCTCCTTACTACAATCCAAGATGCAGTGTGTCAGACTGACACACAGCAGCAGCGACCGCCGTGTTGTGCGCCCCCGCGGGCGCGAACCTGCAGGTTATCTTGCTGGACATCATATGACGCCCATTCAGTATAACAGAACCACTTCCCGGCCGTCAATCTGCTATAGGCCAGGCTGGAGGTTGTTAAATACACCAATAAACGTGCCGCGGCCAATTTTTTTGTCAACAATTTGTTGTGTCATTATTTAAGTAGGTATTCACTTTTATGGTATTCAGGGAGGGTAAGGAATTCCCATGTGCTTGCTCATTGCTGTGCTGGCTGGCTGTGCTGTCAGACTTGTCGTGGAGCTAAATGTAAGCACAGAAATATCAAAAGCTTTGCAGCTCTATGACAGTTTTCAGTTAGTCTCCCAAGCTCACAAAATTTTAGTTCACCCTCTGGAAGACTATTTATAGTTTTTACCCTAAAAACTGTAAGGCGATGTGAATCTATATTATGATGTTGAAAAATGGTGTGAGCATGTTGGTCCACCTATTAATAATTACACTCTTTTATGTTCACCAAACCTGGTCCTGAGTGTACAAATAGTACAATCTATATAGTTAAGACTTCAAGAACAGGAAAAGCAATATACTACATAGGCAAAGTCGCTATGAGTAAATTTAAGATGCAAAAGTCAGGCATGAAAAATTACCTATGTTTTGAAACCTCAGTGGGGTTCTTCTTCAAGGTAAAAGAAATTGTAGTCATATTAGCATTTTGCAACAACACAGTTGAGTATTATCTGTGATGCTTTTTTATTTTCAACAGCAATTAAAGCCACATTTTTTTTTAAGTCAGCAGCTACAAATACTGTAGCTGCTGACTCTTAATAAAGACACTTACCTGTCCAGGGAGCCCGCGTTGTCAGCCCTCCGAGGCCGATCCATCCATCGGATCGGGTGCAGACGTCGCCATTGTAACTAAGGAAAACCGTCAGTGGAGCCTTCAGGCTTCACAGCCGGTTTCCTACTGCGCATGTGCAAGTTGCGTGGTTCTTTCTGAATGGCCCCGTCGACACATACAGGTCCCGGAAGGCAGCGGGTGAGAAGGAGGAAGTGACGCACTTGGCTGAGCTAGGACAGAAGTACACTATGTACTTCAGAAAAGGTAAGAAAGAAAAAAAATAGTTATCCCAAAACGAGGGGTGGAGGGGTGGTCTTTCCTTTAAGACCAAGTTGAAAAAGTGGGTGGAAATCTGCTTTAAAACATTTGGGGTGTATCCCATTCTTCTGAGCCCAAGGAGTACTAATACAGGAGCATCTCATAAAATTAGAATATCATCAAAAAGTTCAGATTTATTATTTTTACAGAGTGATATATTTCAAGCATTTCTTTCTTTTAGTTTTGATAATTATAGCTTACAGCCAGTGAAAACCCACAATTCAGTATCTCAGAAAATTTGAATATTACATAAGACCAATTAAAAAAAAGGATTTTTAATACAGAAATGTTGGCTTACTGAAATGTATGTAAATTTATGATATAGTGTGAAAATATATAAACTAAATATATGTGCTCGCGCTAATGGTGTATCCAGAAAATATATATAATACAAAATGCAGCTGCTATACACAAAGTGCTAATCACTTGGGAAAGATATAAATATAGCGCTTGCAAACACAATGGGTGGAAATACAATAAATGATGAACAAAACAAAGTCCATATAAAGTAACTAAAGGTGCTCCAATCCAAAGTGAAGGAAATATAAGGTTCTTCAGAAATATTCAGGTGTGCAACACACCCTCATGAATGGAGGAGGGGAGTGGAAACCTTGGTATCCCATGGTACCCCCCAGACCTCACGGGGGAGAACCAAGCATAGCACACGGAGAGGCTGTAGAGGAGGCAAAAGGAAAAAGAAAGAGAGAGACCTAATGCAGGGTATCTTTAATTTAAGTGATGCCACCTTTACTTTGGATGAGTTAAAAGTTTTAGAGTTGGGTCTTAAATTTGCCCTTGATAAGGATCTCAATAAGTTTGAAATTTTTATTGATTTTCAGAAGAAGAAACACTATAGTAGAGTTACACCTCATACATGACAGGAAGCTTCGGTTTACAGTCACACCAATTTCATGAATAATTCGGTGTTTAATCCTAGAAATCCAAATAGCCATTTTTAGATGTTTTTAGATCTCTGGTCCAACAAGACCTAGAGGGCCTATCCATTAAACCCAGTAGGCGCAAAACAGACACTGAAAGGGGTATTAGATCCCTAGAAAAAAAACAACAGATTGTCATCAGAATTGCAGACAAAAGGGGGGGTCTTGTTATCCTCAATAAATCTGACTATTTAGCAGAACTCAACAGACTGGTCCATGATGCTGAAACGTATGAAAAATTGGGGGTAATCCATCCAATAGGTTTAAAGCTAAGCTGAGACATCTGGTCAAAAGTGCCCAGGATGAAGGTATTGTCACTAAAAAAGAGGCTAGATACCTGGTGCCCGATGCCCCACGGGTCCCAGTTATTTACCAATTACCCAAAATTCATAAGAATCCAGCCAAACCACCGGGTAGACCCATTGTGAGTGGGGTAGCCTCTCTGCTGCCAGAATTGGTGAATATCTGGACCATTTCCTCCAGCCGCTGGCGCAGAGCTGTCCAGCCTATCTCAAGAACAGTAAGAACCTTATGGAACTATTACAGCATGTAGAGGTGGATGAGGGCCATATATTGGCCAGCATTGATGTCAATTCTTTGTACACCAACATCCAGCAAAAACATGTGGTATGGGCTTTGAATAATACTAAAATGAAAAACAAACAAAAGGATTTTCTTGTTCATGCCCTGTATTTGGCTATGAGTCATAATTTCTTCTGGCACGATAAACAGTACTTCAGGCAGAAAAAAGGGGTAGCCATGGTGGCTAAATATGCCCCTTCAGTGGCTAATTTGTTCATGAGTTACTGGGAAAAAGATGCCATTTTTTTGTGGAAATATACCTCAGCTTAAGTTTTATAAGCGTTATATCGATGACATCATCATTATTTGGGCAGGATCAAATGAGTTGTTTTTACAGTTTTTGTCAAAAATTGGTGAGAATAGTTATGGAATATCCTTCTCAGCAGTTTCTGACCATCACAGTATCAACCTCTTAGACTTAGTAGTTTTTAAAAATAACCATCAATTGTCCACCAAAAGGAGGTTGACAGAAATGGTTATATCCCTTTGGGGAGTTGTCACCATCCTTGATGGCTCAGTTCTTTTTTTTTTTCTTCTTTTTTTTTTTTTTCGTCACTTCAGTCGACCTTTTCGAGGGGCTTAAATCAACTTTACAGTTCATTTTACTTGGGTCACCCTCTAGTGTCTCATCATCGTGGCCATTTGCCTTATCAAAAAAGTAGTGTATACAATAAAAGCACTATTTCATACCACGTCCCCTAATAGACTTAATCAGACCCACATTTCTATGCTTTACTCCCCTTTTCTTTTGATTCTATTCCCACCCCTCCCCACTCCTCCCTTCCCTTCCCCTGGTTCTCCCCCACCCCACCTCTCCAAGGTCTATTCTTCTTCTACTCTCCTTCTTTAGTCTAAAGCTTTCAGTTCTTTGGCATAACTCCATGTTTTTTTTTATTTTTTCCAGCGGTCCCACCTGCCTAGATTCCCGCTTCTTGTTTCGTCTAGCATGCTCCCCAAGATCTCCATATTGCATATATCCTCTACTGCGTCTAACCACTCCCATGTCTCTGGACTCTCCCTCCTCTGCCAACTCCTCGGTATCGTTCTCTTTGCAGCATTCAAAAGCTGCGGGACCAGTGACTGCTTGTATTTATTTAAATCTCCAACCCCCCATGGAACAAAACCTCCCATGGGTCTTCTACTACTTCTATTTCCGTAATCTTCTTAATTAGAGCGAGTATCTTCCTCCAGAAATTTTTAATTTTGGGGCAGCTCCACCATAGGTGCCCCAATTTTCCCTTATTCTTGGCAGCCTCGTCAACAGTTGGCCGACCCTTTCTGATATTTGCTTGTTATCTCTGGGGTTAAATAGCTTCTACTAATACATTTATAATTCATTTCTGCCGTTCGGGCGTCAGTTGCTGAGTTGGCTATCATTTTCAAAATTCTTCTGATTGTGTGTTCATCCTTCTTTGTGCCTAGTTCCCTTTCCCATTTAGCCAAGAATGGCGGTATCTCCAATATTTCTGACGTCATGAGAATTTTATATATTTTGGAGATTATGTTTCTTGAGTCCTCCATATCACACAGCCTTTCAAAGTCTGTCAATTGTTCCCCAGACCTAATCGGGTGTGGTAGTTTATTCACAAAATGACTCAGTTGAAAATATCGCCATTCATCCAAACCCTGTGTTTCCCTCCCGTGTGTAAGTTGTTGAAAATATATGATTTTACCTTCTTTCATGATTTCTCTTAATTGTGTTTTCCCCCATAGTGCTTCTTTTCCTCCTATATTCTCTGTTCCCAGTGCAAAGAAATTATTATCTATTAATGTGATGAGCGGTGAATTGTATTTCCCATTAAGTTTCTTGTATACCCCATCCCACGTGCGTGCTGTTATCCATTATTCTAAAGTGAGGGGGATTCCAGATAATGTTATAATGTTACCCAATTGTGCTTTACTAAAACTTTCCTCTATTTTCACCCACTTTTTTAACTTTTTCTTCCTCGCCCATTCTACCATTCTTGATAGTACTACGGCTTTATAATAGGTCTGTACGTCTGGCACTGCCAGGCCGCCATTTGTTTTCCTTTGTTTTAACGTCTGGAAGGGGACTCTCAGTCTTTTATTTTTCCAAATGAAGGTCATTATTATTTTTCTTAACTTCCTCAAGTAGTACTGGGGGAGGGGCACTGGTATCATCTGTAAATTATACATAATTTTAGGCATTAGGACCATTTTAATGACATTAATGTGTCCTATCCATGAGAGGGCCTTATGGGCAAATCTATCACAGTCCAATCTCACAGCGTCAAGTAGGGGCATGTAGTTAATAGTAAACATCTTCTTGATTGAATTAGTTAGTTTAATACCCAGATGCTTTAATTCCTTGGTCCATTTAAAACTAAATTCTTTTTTCAAGGTCTCTACCTCTATCTTGATCAAATTTATATTTAATATTTCTGATTTAGTCATATTTATTTGGAAGTTAGATACCTCTCCATATTTCCTCACCGCTTTTATGAGGTTGGGCATGGTGAAAACTGGGTCCGTTAAATAGAACAACACGTCGTCCGCAAATGCTGCGACTTTGTGTTCCTCCTCTCCTACCTTGACTCCTCTTATGTCAGGATCCCTACGTATTGTTGCCAAGAGGGGTTCCATAGCCAAGACGAAGAGCAACGGGGACAGGGGACACCCCTGCCTCGTACCATTTTCCATTTCAAATGGTTGAGACATTAACCCATTAACTTTTATTGCAGCGGTTGGATGGTGGTACAAAGTTTTAATCCTCCGAATCATTTTAGGTCCTAGTCCCATGGTCTCCAAGGTCTGTATCATGAACCCCCAGTCTGCTCTGTCAAAAGCCTTTTCGGCATCAATTGACAGAAGTAGTCCTGGGGGCCCACTCTCCTTTATTTTTTCCAGCAGGAGGAGTGTCCTGACCCCGTTGTCCCTCCCCTCCCTATTAGGGACAAACCCCACCTGGTCTGGGTTAACCAACAAGGTCATAAATTCCTTCAATCTCTCTGCCAAAACCTTTGCATATAATTTTGTGTCGATATTAAGCAGAGAGATTGGGCGATAACTTGAGCATAGTGTTTTCTCTTTACCTTCTTTCAATATGATTGTTATGGAGGCCTTTAATGCCTCCCTACTCATCTCAAAGCTGTCCCCAGTCCATTCATATAATGGCATAACCTAGGTACTAATATTTCTTTGAATGTTTTATAATAGAGTGATGTTAGTCCATCCGGGCCGGGGCTTTTCCCAGGGGCCATTCCTGCTAATGCTTTTCTTATTTCATCTTCAGAGATTGGTCTTTCCAGTAGTTCTCTACCCACCTCAGTAATCTTGGGGAGCTCCGCCTTCTTTAAATAATTATTATTTCTCACTCTCCTATTTTTTAAAGGGATATCTTGTTTAGAGACTGAGTAAAGATCCTGGTAGTAATTCTTAAAGATATCCGCCACCTTCCTAGATGAATACTCCATGTGGCCCTCTTTATTCTGGATTCTCTCTATGAAATTCCTAACTTTCTTCTTTTGTACCATTGTTGCTAAGTGTTTACTAGGTTTATTGCCCCATCTATATCTCTCCCAGGCTATCTTGCTATATATTGCTCTAGACTCCTGCTCCAATGCCGTTTTCAGCTCTGATCTTTTGATTACCATCTGCTGATGCATCTCTTGAGGTAGCTGGCCCAGTTGTTTTTTGTGTTTTTGTTCTAATCCAGCAAGGTCTACCATTAATTTTTGGATTTTCTCACGTCTCTCTTTTTTCTTCCTCGCCCCCATTTCAATTAGGACCCCTCTGATGTAGGCTTTATGAGCCTCTCACAGAGTGGCCCCTGATACATCCCCGGTGTCATTTACCGCAAAATAATTCTCCAATTCCTTTCTGATTCTATTAACCCCCTCTTCCTCCCTAATCAGCTCCTCGTTTAGCCGCCACTGTCCCGTATAGGCCTGACCTCTACCTATTATCATTTCCATGGTCATAGGTGCATGGTCTGAAAAGGTTATGTTTCCTATCCTAGATATTAGCTAATGTGTATTCCCCTTCATTCAATCTGCCTCTGAGAACTAGGTATCTACCTTCTGGGTCCACCATTCTATCCTCCAGCATGAACCTTGTTTTCTTTGCAAAACCAATAGCTACCCCCCGTGCTCTACTAGAAATAGTATTTCCTTGGTACCAGACCGGGTATTCATTTGAAAACAGTCTAAGTCTTGATTGATGCGAGATATGTGTTTCTTGCAGGAACACCACGTCTGCTCCTAATAATTTAAGCTCGTTAAAGATGTTAAGTCTTTTATTGGAGGTATTTAAACCTTTGACGTTATACATTGTAAATTTTATTGTAGCCAAAACCATTTTTCCGTTCTCCAAAAATCACCTTTTACCTTAGACCTTGGAGAGGTTTCCCCCTTTCTTAATGTTGAGGTTAGGAAGAGCCCCCTTCCCCTAATCCCCCTCCCTCCACCCCCCCTCTCCCTCCACCCCCCCTCTCCCTCCCCCATCCCTCCCTCTCACCCCCCCTTCCCTCCCTCTCACCCCCCATTGGTCCCCTCTGGACCCTTAGACCAGTGAGGGTCACCTATATTGTGGCCCTCCATTGGTCTCCTCCTCCAAAGGTGGAGCTTTAGGTGTGTCATCCCTCCGGTCCCTGTTGTCTTGGTGACCGGGTGTACTAGGCTTCTCCTATCGGGTCTTCCATCTCCATTGTTTTCTAATGATATTAGACTTATCCCTCCTTCCCCCCAAAGCCCCCCCCCCATCCTTGTGGCATTTTACACCGAACCCATACTTAATTCTATCCACTGTTCATTAGACCAGTCCAGCTGCGGGGGCACCTGCAGGCCCAGTTTCTCACAGAACTCCTCTAATTCTCCCGGGAATCTTAATCTTGCAGATCTCCCATCTTTACTGCCTAACAGGCAGGCTGGGAATCCCCATGTGTATTTTATATTTTGATTTATCATTTGTTCCAATAGGGGTTTCAGATGTCGCCTTCTCGCCAGTGTGTCTTTGGCTAGATCTGCAAATATTTGAATCCTTGCCTCTTCATATTGAAGTGGGGTATGCCCTCTCAGTTTAACCCATATATTTTCCTTATCCTCATAGAATCTAAACCTCATGATTATGTCGCGGCTTCTTTCTGACCGTCTGGTATCCAACCTACCCACCCGTTGCACCCGCTCAATTTTGGGGAAGTCTTCTCCTCCCAGTCTCAAGAGAGGGCTCAAGATAGTCGCTACAGTCCTCCTCAGGTCCTCCCCCCTATTTTCCGGGACCCCTCGGATTCACAGATTTTGTCTGCGGTCTCTGTTTTCCTGATCTTCCATCCTGTAACTTATTTTTATCTGATTTTGTTGAGTTATTTTAAGGTGATCTTTTAATTCAAAGATCTCCCGCTCTTGTTTATCCAGCCTGTCTTCAGCCTTTTCCGCCTGTCTTCAGCCTTTTCCACTCTGGTCAACAGGTTGCCTAAATCTGTCCTCAACAAACCAATCTCCTCTTTAATTGAAGTTTCCAGTGCTTTAAACATTTCTGCGATTTCGTTTTTCGAGGGTAGTTGTAATTCCTGTCTATGTTCATCTTATCTAGATATCTCCAGAGTATTTTCAGCTAATAGATCATCTCTTGAATGATCAGGGGTCTGATCCTCCCTCTCATTTAGTCCCTTCTTCTTTTTGTCTGCCATACTTGATTTTTGGGTCTCCTGATGGACACTCCCCGGGCTCCCCCCTTTGGCCAGATATTGCTTAATTGTGCTCCCGGCAGCACTTCCCGATAGATTATCTTTTGGGGTTTTCGGTGGTCCCCCCTTCCCAGTTTTAGATGCGTTCCGACTCATGCTATTTTCCTGCTGACCTAGTCCAGTTGATTTTAATCACTGTATCCCACAGTATTAAAAATGATCCTAGGTCCAACTCTCTCTGATTACCCGACTAGTGATATTTGGGTGCACAGTACAGGTACAAGTGTGGCATTGGTATAAAATTAACAGGTTTAAAAGAGCTCTGTACTACTAAGTTTGGCACCATGTCGCAGTGTCTAGGAAACACGTTTCCAAGATGTTTTATGGCTCATAAATATTATACTAATAGCAATCTTGGCTGTAATTTATAATGCTACTAGGCTTAATATAACTGGCCTGTGTCTGACTTCAGATGATATGGGTGTGAAGTCAGCAATGGGAGGTTTGGTGTTAAGTTACATTGATGTGGTTAACTATATGTGCAGTATCAAACCTCACAACCTCGCAGCTGTCAGGAGCCGCCCATGCTGTCTATTTAAGATGAAACAATACTTCAAATGCTCCAATTGTGGATTTCTGTGGGTATTGAAGGGGGTATGTCCTGAATTATTTTGCCCAGTATCTAAATATTGACATAACGTCCTCCCAATAGTTTAAATATACCACTAGGATGGCAGGTGGGCATATAAACGTAGGGATTATATTGATATATTAGGCTGGTTTAATTATTACCCGGCCTTCCCTCCCGAACGGGATACATATACCACAAATGTAGAATTAATTGCAATGTTCTCCGTGGTTATCTCTGTTACACTTCAGCTGTATATAATGTCCCGAGGCTTCTCCCCAGTGTAGCATCAATAGAATATAGTTACAACCAAGGGTTAAGTAACTTAGATAGCATTATCTTAGCTTTGATGGAGTTCATGATAGCAAATAAATACAGTGAATACAGAAAAAACAGATATTACCATACTAGGGCTGCTCTGCAGTGTCTCTTACATCTCAATCAACAACCTTTCTTTTCCTGGAGTGGTCCTATTGCACTCTTACCTTCGTAGTTGTGAAACTTAGTGTATCTCTTACCGCCACCACTTGTTGTACCTCTGCCTTCTCCTTAGTACTTTCTGCGGTTGGATTCGCTTGCCAAGTCTGCTTGCCGCTTACAGAGCACTGTGCATCCCAGCGTTTGCCTGGCTTTGCAGCGCACGAACTGCCAACTTTCGGTACGGAGGGTGGGGGGGTTGGGAGAGTGGGGAGCCCCGGGCGGGTGGCCGAGGCCGTCACCGCGTCAGTTCCTTTCAGGTCTCCGTGCACAGCCCTGCATCCATCAGGCTCCTGTTTCTCTCGCCGCCCTGTGATTCTCCTGGTGCGATGGTTCTCCCTGCTCCTCTCGGTCTGCCCCGTCCACCTATCCTGCTATGGGACAGAACCCGCCGGAGCGCCAGCAGGATGACACACCTCCCACTCCTCCCTTCCCATCCGACATCTCACGTCATACCGTCCACTCTATTGATGATGGCTCAGTTCTATCCTCAATAGCCAATTCGTGAGAGTTAGGCGCGATTGCGCCAGAATCGAGGATTTTGACATACAGGCCAAAGTTTTGTTTGACAGATTCGTGGAAAAGGGTTACACCCCACGTGAGTTAAATAAAACCTTGCAGTAAGAAGTTTGAACTGAGACGATCTGTTCAAGAAAAAGGCGGTCATTGAGAGGGATTTCGGTATCGTTTTTACGACTAGCTATACCCCCCAACATAGACAAGTGGAAAAATCATTTGTAAATATTGGCATCTTTTGCTAAAAGATAATGATCTATCCAAAATTCTACCCAGCAAACCTCAGTTCATTTATGCCAAACCCCCTATCTGACGATTGAAACTGGCACCCAATGTTGTTGACCCTCCGAAAAAGACGTGAAAAAATTAGTGAAAAAATTATTAGACCCCCGCACTTATGGTGAAAATGAAAAATGAGGAGCTGCAGCCTCTATCAATAAATTCACCCTAAGGTGAATTTAGAAGAAATGTGAAAAAGAGGGGATAGGTATGGCGCTTCTCTTATTAAGAGGTGACCTACAACCTCTAAATAATTGAGGGGTGTGTGTCTCGGGTGCATTTAGTGCAAAAAGTGACAATAAAAGTGCAGAAAATAAATATTTGTATATTCACAAAAATCCACAAAAAAATCCTACTGTGTAAACTTCCTAACCGCTTATATATAATGCATATTGTTATGTTCAAATGAAAATAAAATAAAATTAACATAATCCTGTGCAAAACCTGCAATTCAAAGTGACATTTCTGTGCAAAAAAAATCAAATATATATGACTGATGTATACTGTTGCTGTGAAACTGGGTTCAGAAATATGCATATACCATCCTTAACCAGTTACTAACCGGCCCATAGCCAAATGATGGCTGCAGGGCGGTTGAATAACTCTGGGAGCACGTCATATGACGTGATCCCAGAAAACTGCTTATGCGCACCCCCTGGGGCGCGCACATGGGAACATCCGTGACCGCCAGGTCCGAAGGACCCGGCGCATCACGGATGTTTGTAAATGGCCGCTTTACCGTGACGGAGCGATCACATGTAAACAATCATGATGCCGGTTCCTCTCTCCCCTCTCTGTACCGATCGGTACAGAGGGGGAGGGATCAGATAGGAGCAGTGCTGTGGACTGGATGTGTAGTGCCCACAGCGCTGCTCAGTGACATGTGCAGTCACATCCATCCATCCATCCCTCCATGCTGAGCCATCCCCCCCATGCTCAGCAATACCCAGCACTACTCTGCAATACTCTGCAATTCCCTGTGCAATACTCTGCAATTCCCTGTGCAATACTCTGCAATACTCTGCAATTCCCTGTGCAATACTCTGCAATTCCCTGTGCAATACTCTGAAATACTCTGCAATACTCTGCAATGCCCCGCAATACTCTGCAATGCCCCGCAATACCCTGTGTAACGAGCCCCTTGCTCGCTCGGTTCCACTCTCCCAACACTCCTCTGCAGCTATAGAATCAGATTGCAACGTCTGATGGTTCGGTCATCCAATGCTCCGGGATTAGAACTTCAGCCATGTGCCATTCTAACCCAGTTGTGATAGCTCAGAACAAACACCAGGCAGGCTGTATGTAAGTTCAACCGGTAATCTCTTTTATTAAAAAATACAGGCTCTTTTATACACTAACAGTGGAGGTGCATACCTCCGGCTCATATTACTCTAACAATACACCTGTAACCTAATTCACCTAATTAACATGGGCTAATTAACTAATCCCTTTAGACAGCCTAGATGACTCAGACATGACCTTTAGGCCAGACTGGCCGTCTTGTAGCTTAGAACTCCCAATCAACATTATCACAATAGCAGAGTTAATTAACACAAACAACAATGGGGATCTAATGACTCTTAGATCCCATACTAGAGACTTATTTACAATACACATTCTAGCAGACAACAGACAGGTAGCTGGAATTGATGACATTAGCATTTAACAGTAGGAGTCCCAACGGTATGAATCAGTCACTATTCCAATATGGCAAATCCAGGGTCCCCAGAGTCTGTGTGTCCTGGGGGACCAGGACCCGAATCCACAGTAATACCACCTCAAGGGTCCCCAGGCATACAGCTCACAAAGAGCACCGTTCCCCCAAATGCCAGGGCCCACGATCGATCGGCAAGAGGCTAGCATTCAGTCCCCTCCAAAAGTCTCTCTCCCGGCTAGGTCTGTCACACCATCTGCTCTGGCTAACTGTTGGGGAGGGACGATGAACACCTCCTCTCCCTTGTCCCCCTGTATCATGATCTGCTGCTGGGAATTGACCATCTCCTTCTCACCCTGAGCCTCCGGAACCGCCGCAGGTGTAGGGCAGAGATCTTAGACCCTCTGTCCAGTTGCCAGCGCTTCAGCTTGGGAAGTTCCTTGTAACTTCACAGATACTTCTGTTGGTGCTGGGCAGAGCACAGTGAAGTTTGGCCCTAATAACAGCTCCTCTTCTGCTGGAGGCTCACCAGGTTGTTCTTCCTCAGCAGAAAAGTCTATCAAATCCCCTGTCTCTGCAACTGATGTCTGGGGATAGAGGTTCACCATCTCCTCTCCGTGGAACCCAGAAGATGCTATCAGTGCTGGGCAGAGGTTAGCAGAGCTCTGCCCTGTTGTCAGCACTTCAGGTTTGGGGACAGCAATCTTCAGATTTTCCACTGCCGATTCTCTGGCATTCTGCTGGACAGGCACATTCCTCCATCCAAGATCATCCAATGCAGAAACAGGTTCATCCAGGTCAGTCAGCACTTGCTGCATCCGCCATAAGACCTCCGCCTCCATAGCTGCGGGGGCAGGTTGGCAAAGCACACTGTTACTCTGCCACACTGTCAACTCTTCAGTCAGGATTTCAGAGTTGTCAACTGGTATTTCCTGATAGTCCCAGGCAAAGGGAGCCCCACCATGCTGCTGAGCAGAGTCTAACAGCTGTCTGTAGGCAATCTCAAGCTCCCATTCCTGAACGGCCAGAAACTCCAAATCTTCCTGTGCCCAGTACACTTCCGAGACATTCAGTCTTCGCTCTCTGTGCTCCATTATTTCCTCCAAACGCCACTCCCGATCACTCCCAAAGTCAGGGTCCCTGGACATCCTCCAATATAACAATGCCAGGCCATCGTAGTCAAAGCCTTCTGTGGGGCTGTCATCCGCTGTCCACGGGCACACTTGGGCTACATACCACTGGAGGGCTCTGTAGCTCTCGTCCAACCGCATTTCTGCTCGGATCAGCCTGCTTAACTCGGCTATCCACTCCTGGTTCGGCTGTTCCCCCAAAAACAGCATTCGCACTTCATACTGCGACCAGTACCTTACATGGATGGAGGGGAGAACTTTTCCCTGGTTTCGCTGCTCACGGGCTAGCGCTTCCTTCCAGAGTTCGCAGCAGAAAGAATCAAACCATCCTAGCAGGACCTGCTCTGATACTGGTCCTCTGTGCTGTATCTGCTTTTCTCGCAACCTCCTTCTGAAATCCTCATCCATGGTGGCTGGTATCTCTCCTCTACTGCTATCTGGACCTTGGATCCAGGTGATGGTTTGAATGTGTTCACGACAAGGAAGCACGATCCCACCATTCCCTCCACGGCTCTCAAGTAAGTCTTTCAGCGTGGCTCTCCTGCAGGCTGGTTTGGAGTGTCCCAGTAACTGGAGAGCAAATCCCACGGCTGCCAACCAATGTAACGGCCCTTTGCTTGCTCGGTTCCACTCTCCCAACACTCCTCTGTAGCTATAGTATCAGATTGCAATGATGGTTCGGTCATCCAATGCTCCGGGATTAGAACTTCAGCTATGTGCCGTTCTAACCCAGTTGTGATAGCTCAGAACAAACACCAGGCAGGCTGTATGTAAGTCCAACCAGGAATCTCTTTTATTCAAAAATACAGGCTCTTTTATACACTAACAGTGGAGGTGCATACCTCCGGCTCTTATTACTCTAACAATACACCTGTAACCTAATTAACCTAATTAACATGGGCTAATTAACTAATCCCTTTAGACAGCCTAGATGACTCAGACATGACCTTTAGGCCAGACTGGCCGTCTTGTAGCTTAGAACTCCCAATCTACATTATCACAATAGCAGAGTTAATTAACACAAACAACAATGGGGATCTAATGACTCTTAGATCCCATACTAGAGACTTATTTACAATACACATTCTAGCAGACAACAGACAGGTAGCTGGAATTGATGACATTAGCATTTAACAGTAGGAGTCCCAACGGTATGAATCAGTCACTATTCCAATATGGCAAATCCAGGGTCCCCGGAGTCTGTGTGTCCTGGGGGACCAGGACCTGAATCCACAGTAATACCACCTCAAGGGTCCCCAGGCATACAGCTCATAAAGAGCACCATTCCCACAAATGCCAGGGCCCACGATCGATCGGCAAGAGGCTAGCATTCAGTCTCCTCCAAAAGTCTCTCTCCCGGCTAGGTCTGTCACACCCCGCAATACTCTGCAATGCCCTGCAATACTGTGCAATGCCCCGCAATACCCCGCAATACTCTGCAATACTCTGCAATGCCCTGCAATACTCTGCAATGCCCCGCAATACTCTGCAATACTCTGCAATGCCCTGCAATACTCTGCAATGCCCCACAATACCCCCCAATACTCTGCAATACTCTGCATACCCCACAATACCCCGCAATACTCGGCAATACCCCGCAATACTCTGCTATACTCTGCAATACCCTGCAATACCCTGCAATACCCTGCAATACTCTGCAATACCCTGCAATACTCTGCAATACCCCGCCATACCCAGCCATACTCTGCCATACCCAGCCATACTCTGCAATACTCGGTGATACCCAGCCATACTTTGCCATGCTCAGCCATACCCAGCCATGCTCGGCTATACTCAGCCATACTCTGCCATACTCGGCTGTACTCGGCCTCTGTATGTGGCCAGGCTGTGGAAGTCTCACACATGTGGTATTGCCGTACTCAGGAGGAGTAGGAGAATCTATTTTGGGGTGTCATTTTTGGTATGTACATGCTGTACTGAATGATGGGTGCAGCTACAGGCATCATTCAGATATCATCTTTTTCAGCCGGCGATTCCCTACACCACGAGAAAGATCATAGCGGCTGTTCCGCTGCTTGATTGTTCTTACGGGAAGCGAGAGGGGACATCCCCCCCTCCCGCCGCCCTCAGGTGCTCCTACCGACTCACCGCTACGATCGAAGCCAGGATCGTTTTTGTTTTGTTTTTTTAAATTTCAGGTTTCCCAGCCTAAAGGTGAGATGTAATAGGAATAAAAGTGATCAAAAATTTATTTTTTGGAAAAAAGCATCAAACTAAAATAAATAAAGTAAAATGAACAATAAAATTTTTTTTTTCCGCATGCAGAAGCGAACGCATACGTAAGTCCCACCCACATATGAAAATGGTGTTCGAACCACACATGTGAGGTATCGCTGTGATCGGTAGAGCAAGAGCAATAATTTTGGCCCTAGACCTCTTCTGTAACTCACAACATGTAACCAGTAAAATATTTTAAAGCGTCTCCTATAGGGATTTTTTTTTTTTTTTTTAAATTTCAGGTTTCCCAGCCTAAAGGTGAGATGTGGGGTCTTCTTGACCCCATATCTCACTGTAAAGAGGACCTGTCATGCCATATTCCTATTACAAGGCATGTTTACATGCCTTGTAATAGGAATAAAAGTGATCAAAAATGTATTTTTTGGAAAAAAGCATCAAACTAAAATAAATAAAGTAAAATGAACAATAACATTTTTTTTTCTTTCCCCGTGTCCCTGTGTGCTCGCATGCAGAAGCGAACGCATACGTAAGTCCCACCCACATATGAAAATGGTGTTCGAACCACACATGTGAGGTATCGCTGTGATCGGTAGAGCAAGAGCAATAGTTTTGGCCCTAGACCTCCTCTGTAACTCACAACATGTAACCAGTAAAATATTTTAAAGCGTCTCCTATAGGGATTTTTAAGTAGCGAAGTTTGGCGCCATTCCACGAGCGTGTGCAATTTTGAAGGGTGACATGTTAGGTATCTATTTACTCGGCATAACTTCATCTTTCACATTATGCAAAAACATTGGGCTAACTTTACTGTTTTGTTTTTTTTAAAGCACAAAACTGTTTTTTTTTTAAAAAAAAACACGTTCGAAAAATTGCTGCACAAATACTGTGCGAGATAAAAAGTTGCAACGACCACCATTGTATTCTCTAGGGTCTTTGCTAAAAAAACATATATAATGTTTTGGGGTTCTATGTAATTTTCTAGCAAATAAATTATGATTTTTACATGTAGGAGAGAAATGTCAGAATTGGCCTGGGTGCTCCAGAACGCCTGAAGGTGCTCCGTGCATGTTGGGACTCTGTTTGTGGCCACGCTGTGTAAAAGTCTCACACATGTGGTATCACCGTACTCGGGAGTAATAGCAGAATGTGTTTTGAGGTGTAATTTGTGGTATGCATATGCTGTGTGTGAGAAATAACCTGCTAATATGACAATTTTGTGAAAAAAAAAAGAAAAAAAAAATCTTGATTTTGCAAAGAATTGTGGGAAAAAATGACAACTTCAAAAAGCTCATCTCATCATGCATCTTTCTAAATACCTTGGGATGTCTTATTTCCAAAAAGGGGTCATTTGGGGGGTATTTGTACTTTTCTGGCATGTTAGGGTCTCAAGAAATGAGATAGGCCGTCAGTACTTAAGGTGTGATCAATTTTCAGAGATTGGCACCATAGTTTGTGGACTCTATAACTTTCACAAAGACCAAATAATATACACCAATTTGGGTTATTTTTACCAAAGATATGTAGCGGTATAAATTTTGGCCAAAATAGATGAAGAAAAAATTACTAATTTGCGAAATTTTATAACAGAAACGAAGAAAAATGCATTTTTTTACAGAGTTTTCTGTCTTTTTTCTTTTATAGCGCAAAAAATAAAGAACCCAGCGGTGATTAAATGCCACCAAAAGAAAGCTCTATTTGTGTGAAAAAAAGAACAAACATTTCATTTGGGTACAGTGTTGCATGACTGAGTAATTGTCATTCAAAAAGTGAGAGCACCAAAAGCTGAAAATTGGTCTGGTTATTAAGGGGGTTTAAGTGTCCAGTGGTCAAGTGGTTAAAGTGGATGTAAACCCCCCAATTTTTTTTATGTCATAATGTAGAGTATAAGATTTCCTATCATTTGAGCCCAGTCTTGCCACAAAGAGTTAATCCAGCTTTGAGCAATCCTCTTTTATTGTTCAGTGAGATAAAACTTGACAAACTTAAAAACTTTGTCAAATCCTCCCCCTTGCTGTGACAGGTGATTTACATATCTTGTGCACTAGCCTAAGACATGCATTATTTTTTAATTCCCACCCCCACTCCTTTCTTCAGCAGCTCTGCAAGGATTGGCGGTTCCACACCTCAGCATGATTTGGCATGCTGAAGTCATGTGGTTACTTTCCTGTCTTTTCACTGGATGTTAGAGATCATAGCAGACGTTCAGTGTAAGAAATACACAGGAAAAAATGCATATTGACAAGGGGAGTGTAGAGGTGGGTGGGAAGTCTACTGACATCACAACTCCACCCACCGAGCTCCAGGCAACTGACCCACCCACAGAATCTGCAGGGGAGACATTTGACAGGTAAAGATACATGCAGGAGGCATGTATATCCTTATAGATAACCCATATGGCAGTAGTTTAGAAAGGATGACATTGGGTTTACATCCACTTTAAACCCTGGTGTATAAAAAAAAAGTTCAATAAAGTGACAATGTGCTCCTTCAAATTGTTCTGTGCTTCTTGGAAAACAGTGCCCCATAAAAAATGCACTCACCGCTATTTTTAACCCCACAAGGAGGTATTTCACCTCCACAGTATGAGCCACTGTGCAGCCTGTGGAGTGGGAGGAAACTTCCTGTTCTGTGTTCTCCAAGTGCCTCCTTGTCTGCGATGTAAGAGGTCTCCTCACTGTTAACCTCTTAGATGTTGCCCACATGTAGAGAGGAAAGAGACTCCATAATGTGATACCATACAAATATCCAAACATTTATTAATAATACTGCTGGGTACTCACATTTATTAAAAATCATTAAAAGCGAAAACAGTATTTAAAAACAGGAAACTGGAGTGATCTGCGCTCCGCAGCTCGAAAGCGGAAGTGATGCAATGTCGCTGTATAGTCCCGCCCTATGCGTTTCGTCAATGGGACATCATCTGGAGCAGTGCCATCCTGCTACACCATCCGGTTTTTATATGGTATGAGTTGTGTCCTAAATTGATGGCCATGTGACCGCGGCCATTTTTGGTTAGTCCAGGCTTTGGCATGGCGGATGCTATTGCTAGTAGTGTGATTTAAAATGCCAATAGACAACACTACTCCGCAACATGACGAGGGATAATTTTAAAAGGACTACTTAACTCCAAGTTGTAACGGACACCGCATAATACCAAAATAATATAATACACAATATTACAAAATTAAATTTAAGTTAAAAAATGGGTAAGAAATATAATTGCATTATGGTATTGTGCTGGACTAGAGGTAAAAAATGATGTTAGAGGATGTATAGTGACATCTGAAGGTGGACATAAGAGAAAAGAGGGTATTATTGCGATAAAAAATGCAAAAAATGCAAAATATTGCTAAAGATCGCAGCAAGTCGCATAAAGTCGCAAGTTGTAAAAAAAATTGCTAGAAAATTGCTAAAAATTGCTAAAAAGTATGTAAAGTGTATTTATACATGCCTTCATCATTCAAAAATGCAAAAAAAAGCAGAAAATCGCAGCAAGTCGCATAAAGTCGCAAAATGCTAAAAATGCTCAAAATTCCTAAAAAAGTATGTAACGTGCATTTATAAATAGAGAAATGTCTTCATCATTCAAAAATAGTGTAATGGTGTTATACTAGCGACATCTTAGATTAAAGGTGGAAGTGATGTATAGTGTAGTAACATCAATAGGAAAAAAGAAGGGGGTGTAATTGCAACAAAAGTGCAAAAGAGCCAAAAATTGCAAAAAATGCCGTAAATCGCATAAAGCCTCAAATAGCTCAAATTGCTGAGAAATGTATGTCAGATGTATCACATGCGTACAGAAATTCTTTAAAAACATATGATGAAGACCATAGTTGATGGGGGAACCCTTTATAGTAAAAACTTCGACAAAAGGAGATAAAATTAGAAGTTGGTGAGGAAGCAGTTTAAATCTATGTCAATGTTCAGGCCTTTAGGCTGAAGGGTGTCTAAAGTAAAGATCCACTTGGTCTCGTTTTGGGAGATTTTTATTCTTTCATTATCTCTTCTCCAATGTCCCTTTATCTTGTCTATACCATAAAAAATGAGACCAGATGGGTCCTCATTGTGGCACTCTTTAAAGTGTCTGGATACACCATGTTTTGTAAAGCCTGTTTTGATATTGTTTATGTGTTCCCTAATTCTGAGGAATAATGGTCTGGTAGTTCTGCCCACATATTGCTTGTGGCAAGGGCATTGCAGAACATATGTGACATGTGTGCTGGTGCACGTTATTAACTACTTTATTTTGTATTCCTTCCCTGTAGTAAGAGATCTAAAAGCCACCTTCTTCCGTTCCGTTTTTTTGCTTTTTCTGCAGGAAAGACACTTTCCACATTTAAAAAATCCTTTTAGATCTTTGGAAATCTTGATTTATTTAGGGGGGTCTAGTGCATTGTGCACCAACCTATTTCTTAGAGTGGGCTTGAGGTAAGTGATCACACCCCCTAAAGTGAAAAAATCTAAACCACAATTTTTAAAATCACCTCACATTGATGTGGACTTGGTTTGCTGTCTCATTTTATATGTTTTTTTTTTCACTTCATTTTTGGAAGGGTTCTGTATGTTTAGCATTACGATACTGGACTTTTTCACTCTTCACGAGGTGTCATTAGTAGCAATTATTATATAATATTATTTTCATTGATGTTATTTCATATCACTAGGTCATTTATATGTATATCACACTAGCAAGTGATGCTTTTTTGTGTAGACATTATTATTGACTTCATTAATTATTTGTAGCACTTTGAGTTTTTGTTCACACATTTCATCATTTTAAAAATTGTGGTTTAGATTTTTTCACTTATTAGAGGGGGTGTGATCACTTACCTCAAGCCCACTCTAGGGTGGGAGAACCACTCTTCATCTCCTTGTGTTTTGATCTTAGGGGTGATCCGCATTTATACGTTTCTTAAAATGTTGTCCGACCGTAGAACAGGCCAGTGTTTTTTAAGAACCTTTTCTACTAATTTATGTTGTTGGCTGAAACCTGTGAGGAAGGCCATCTCGTTGTACCGATTATTTTTCTCATTCTTCTTCTGCACTATCATGTTATTTCTGTCCATTGCTCTGATTTGATTCTTTAGGGATTCCAGGTTCTTCTTTTTGTATCCCTTTTCCAGGAACCTCTCAATGAGTATTTTGGCCTGGTAATCATAGTCTTTGAGGGTAATGCAATTGCGTCGGATGCGCATAAGTTGGCCATTTGGTACATTTCCTACCCATTTGGGGTGATGACAGCTATTAGTGGGAATGTATCCGTTGCGATCGGTCTTTTTGAAAAAAGTTCTGGTGTGTAATTCCCTTCCTGCCTTAAAAATTTGGAGGTCCAGGTAATCAATGCTTTGTTTGTCCCATTCGCCTGTGAACGTAATGCCATAAATATTGTGATTTATTTCTTCAAGGAAACTCTTCAAATCATTTTCTGTGTCTCTCCATATAATAATAATAATGTCATCAATGTACCGTTTGTACAATTTTAGATTTTCTCTTCTCACACCATAAATTTGTTCCTCCTCCCATCTATAAAGAAACAGGTTCGCGACGATGGGGGCATATTTGGCCCCCATAGCTACTCCTTTAGATTGCGTGTAATATTCTCCCTTGTACCAAAAGAAGTTGTGGCTCATTGCCATCCCTAAGCCTTCTAAAATATAGTTGATCTGGGCTTGTTTTAGCTGTGTTTGCATCTGCGGAGCCCATTCTACACTGCTAATACCATCCTCTTGTATAATGTTCATATAGAGTGAGTTGACATTGATTGTTACTAAAAAATCCTCATCTGTTATCTCCATGTTTTTCAACTGCAGGATTAGTTGTTTGCTATCCTTCAGATAGGATTTACCCTCTGGTACAAGTGGCTGTAGAAAAGTGTCTAAGTATTCCCCTAGCCTGGAGAATAGGGAGTCTATGCCACTTATTATGTGTCTGCCCGGTGGTTTTTCTTGGTTTTTATGAATCTTAGGGACATAATAAATAATTGGGGTTTTAGCCACTTCCGGAACTAGACACAGATTTAAACTGCTTCCTCACCAACTTCTAATTTTATCTCCTTTTGTTGAAGTTTTTACTATAAAGGGTTCCCCCATCAACTATGGTCTTCATCATATGTTTTTTAAAGCATTTCTGTATGCATGTGATACATCTGACATACATTTCTCAGCAATTTTAGCTATTTGCGGCTTTATGCGATTTACGGCGTTTTTTGCAATTTTTGGCTTTTTTGCACTTTTGCCGCAATTACACCCCCTTCTTTTTTCCTATTTCTCATGACCTATTGATGTTACTACACTATACATCACTTCCACCTTTAATCTAAGATGCCACTAGTATAACACCATTACACTATTTTTGAATGATGAAAGCATTTTTGTATGTATAAATGCACGTTACATACTTTTTTAGCAATTTTGAGCATTTTTAGCAACTTTTTTGCATTTTGCGACTTTATGCGACTTGCTGCGATTTTCTGCCTGTTTTGCATTTTTTTTGCATTTTTGAATGATGAATGCATGTATAAATGCACTTTACATACTTTTTAGCAATTCTTAGCAATTTTCCAGCAACTTTTTTGCAACTTGCCACTTTATACGACTTGCTGCGATTTTTTGCAATTTTTTGCATTTTTTACATTTTTTATCGCAATAATACCCTCTTTTCTCTTATGTCCACCTTCAGATGTCACTACACATCCTCTAACATCATTTTTACCTCTAGTCCAGCACAATACCATAATGCAATTATACTTCTTACCCATTTTTTAACTTAAATTAAATTTTGTAATATTGTGTATTATGATATGTATTTTGGTATTATACGGTGTGTCCGTTACAACTTGGAGTTAAGTAGTCCTTTTAAAATTATCCCTCGTCATGTTGCGGAGTAGTGTTGTCTATTGGCATTTTAAATCACACTACTAGCAATAGCATCTGCCATGCCGAAGCCTAGACTAACCAAAAATGGCCGCGGTCACATGGCTATCAATTTAGGACACACCTCATACCATATAAAAACCGGATGGTGTAGCAGGTTGGCACCGCTCCAGATGACGTCCCATTGACGAAACGTGTATGGCGGGACTACAGCGGCATTGCATCACTTCCAGTTTCCTGTTTTTAAATACTGCTTTTGCTTTTAATGATTTTTAATAAATGTGAGTACCCATCAGTATTATTAATAAATGTTTGGATATTTGTACAGTTTTACACTATGGAGTCTCTTTCCTCTCTACATGTGGGCAACATCTAAGAGGTTAACAGTGAGGAGACCACTTACATCGCAGACAAGGAGGCACTTGGAGAACACAGGACTGGAAGTTTCCTCCCACTCCACAGGCTGCACAGTGGCTCATACTGTGAAGGTGAAATACCTCCTTGTGGGGTGAATAATAGCGGTGAGTGCATTTCTTATGGGGCACTGTTTTCCAAGAAGCACAGAACAATTTGAAGGAGCACATTGTCACTTTATTGAACTTTTTTATACACCAGGGTTTAAGAACGGTATATGCATATTTCTGAACCCAGCTTCACAGCAACAATATACACCAGTCATATATGTTTGATTTTTTTTGCACAGAAATGTTACTTTGAATTGCAGGTTTTGCACAGGATTGTGTTTATTTTATTTTATTTTCGTTTGAACATAACAATATGCATTATATATAAGCGGTTAGGAAGTTTACACAGTAGGATTTTTTTGTGGATTTTTGTGAATATACAAATATTTATTTTCTGCACTTTTATTGTCACTTTTTGCACTAAATGCATCCGTGACACACACCCCTCAAGTATTTAGAGGTTGTAGGTCACCTCTTAATAAGAGCAGTGCCATACCTATCCCCTCATTTCCTCCAAAAAAGACATGTACTTTTTTGGACCAGGTTGGTTTTTTCAGCTGTGGGAAATGTGTAATGTGTAAAACATCTAAACATAGGGTGAGGAAAACCACCGAGTTCACAGCCCGGTGCTCTGGTGAGTCCTTTAAAATCAACAAGTTCATTACGTGTGACACCACCCACGTCACGTACCTTCTGTCCTGCCCATGTGGGCTACAGTACGTGGGGAGGACCACCAGAGCATTGGGAGTCAGACTAAGGGAACATGTTAATAGAATCAAAAAGGGTTACAAACACCACAGTTTGTCCAACCATTTTAGACTATTCCACGGAAGGGACCCTAGCGGCCTTACCTTCTGTGGTATAGATAGAATTGAGGGACACTGGAGAGGTAGTAATCTCAAGCGAGCCATTTCTCGCAATGAGACCCAGTGGATCCATCATCTTAAAACGATGAGCTCCTTGGGGTTAAATATCGAATTGGATCTAAATTGCTTCCTGTCCAATTTCTAGAAGAGTCTGTATGCATTTTTACAATTTTTATATTTTTTATTGCGACATTTTTTATTGCGACATTTACTCTTTCATTCATTCAATTGAATGATTTTTAAATGATTAATGATTTTTCATTTTTTTTTGCATTATTATTTTTTGTATTTTTTTTTTCATTCTTATTTTTACTTTTATTCTATTTTTATTATTCATCTATTTTCATTTTTATTTTTATTTTCATTTTTATTTTTATTTTCATTTTTATTTATTTTTTTATTCTTTTTATTTTTTCTTTTTATTTTTATTTTCAATATTATTTATATTAATTTTATTTTTTTATTTTTATTTTATTTTTATTTATATTTATTTTTATTTTATTGTTACTTTTATTTGTTTTTTTTTCTTTTTTTCTTTTTATTAATATTTTTTTCACATTTTTAGTTTTGTAATTTTTAATGTTTTGATGTTTGTATAAAGGTTTTTTGTCAATAGTTCCACTATTTAGCCTGAATTGACGTCTAACGATTGCTTGGAAGTATTTGTTTGATTTAATCAAACCAACAAAATGGCGTTTTTGTCTCTCCTATGGATTGTGCTCTATCCCTAGGAGTGAGGTTTTTATCCCACCAACAAAATGCTATGCCAAATTTGATTGGTTCTTTGTAGGGGCATTTCTCCTCTGCCCTCTATTTAAGATGGCTCAGCTAGCTGGAAATTAGGTCCTTGATGACGCCCTGTGGGAGGGCGAAACATTGACGCTATTTCCGGTATCACTGACGTCACTTCCGATCCTGTGGAAGGCACGCCATGTTTGAGGCTTGTTTGATCCTACCTATTGTAAGTACCCACTCCCTTTTACAATAAAACCTTTTTTAATGGTACTTCACTATCAGTTCCATTCTTTTTTACTTCTGAGTACCTGTTCTCTGGCTGAGAAACTTCATAAAGGAATTCTGGGCCTGATGATCTGACACCATATCTGCCATCCCAGGATATCTTTATCAAGCTTTAAGTGACCCACCAGACTGAAAATCTGGGGGTTGTTCTGATCTGGTGAGTGGGGACACTTGAGGGGGTGTTGCATACCTGAATATTCTGAAGCACCTTATATTTCCTTCACTTTGGATTGGAGCACCTTTAGTCACTTTATTTGGACTTTGTTTTGTTCATCATCTATTGTATTTTCACCCATTGTGTTTGCAAGCGCTATATTTATGTTTATACATTTATGATATAGTATGCACTCAATACTTGGTCGGGGTTCCTTTTGTATGAATTACTGCATCAATGTGTTGTGGCATTGAGGCAATCAGCCTGTGGCACTGCGTAGGTGTTATGGAGGCCCAGGTTGCTATGATAGTGGCCTTAAGCTCGTCTGCATTGTTGGGACTAGTGTCGCTCATCTTCCTCTTGACAATACCCCACATATTCTCTATGGTGTTTAGGTCAGGCGAATTTGCTGGCCAATCAAACACAGTGATACCATAATCATTAAACCAAAGTGTTAGTGTAAATAAAAAAGGCATCAAGTACTGTACTAAACTGTGTTAATCCTCAAGGTAAAGGCAATTAATGCATGCTTACTGCTTTGGACACCTGGTACCTATGTATGGTGTTCTGGATAGAAGACCTTCTGGGTGACTACTTTCTTTTCAGTAATTTTCCTTCAAACTTTAATCATAAAAAGAAGACTAGAAGGAGTGGGAACTCCTTTAATTTCTATGGCATAGAACCAGTGCATGTATACCAATATATTATCTACTAAAAAAAATCTACCTGACTGTGGGTAGAATGAGAGGGCTATATGAGGCTATAAGCAAAAATTGTCCATATAAGATTTTTTTACAGAATTATTCAAAATGAGAAATTCTTCTTTGGGAATCAAACCACAACCTTTGCATCAGAAGCACCATGCTTTAAACAGTGGCTAAACATGCTGCACAGTTGCATAAAAACTCTACCAGCTACCAAAACCAGCAGTCCACTGACCAAGAAAGCAGACTGGGGTAGATTTACTAAAACTGGAGCACTCAGAATCGGGTGCAGCTGTTCATGGTAGTCCATCAGCTTCTAACTGCAACTTGTTCCGTTAATCCCTAGTTCTTTAAATTTTAGTAAAATATACTTGCTATTTAGCATCAATCACAGACACATAGTTTTCTTAGCATGTCACAATTTAATTAAAACATTTTATCGCATTGCAAAGCAATGATTTATTGTCATTTTAATTGATAGTGTCAGCCTGGAGTTTGAAGTTTCAGTGTCACTGGACTGCGGATTCTGATGACAGTGACATCTTTAGATATGGGGATTGCTTAGCAACTAGTACAATTCCCTTAATCTGCTGCACACTTTGCACTGCAGCCAGAAACTTTTCAATAAGCCAAGCAGGAGAAACATTTTTGTATGTTAATTTATAAGAAATTGAAAGCTGTGTGAAAGATCTACTGTATGCACATTTAGTTTATCCAAAAGTGTGCTCATACTCTAAGGAAGAACTCTAGTTCAGGGATAAATCACTAGTACACCTAAATATTATATGGTTACAGGCCTTTTCTTTATTTAAACACTTGAAGTCAATGTGTACTCATTCTGGTTTCCAATTGATTGTTGGATAAAATTACAGAGTTTGCAATACCTAGAGCATTCACAATGGACACAAATAATTCACTGTGTTGGGGGCAAGTTTTTTGATCTATAGTAGACTAGTAATGACAAGTAATGTTTTACTCGATGCAGCCCTCCTCCGATTGGGTAATCTTCAATGCACTGCACAATACACACACAGGAGGGCACCTAGCGCATAACCACCACAGGCATTTATTTAATCTCATAAAAAATTCATACTCGCAAACATGAAAAAAAAAACAGGCATATCAAACAACACGTGTTCCAGGGGACAAGCCCCTTCCTCAGAGCTGACCTCACCTCTGAGAAAGGGGGCCTGTCCCCCGAAACAAGTCAGCCTTCCAACCGTGTGGTAAGTGAGTAGATGATGTCACCTAGGGCTGGAGTTGTTGTTTGATATGCCTGTTTTTATTCATGTTTGTAAGTATGTAATTTTTACATATATTTAGTTTTCCAAAGTTAACCTACATAAATAAACTGTTATTTTAATGAATTATTATAGGTGAGCGAAGCACTAAGCTGCAAGTGAAAATGGTTTACATATTAATATAATATGACATTACTTGCATATGAGTGCTGAAGCTTTAGGGAAAGCCAGTTTAGCTTTGGGTGCTATTTGACCACTGGGTTCCCATAAAACCAATGTATTCCTAATATGATACTAGTGTGAAACAGGCAGCATTGGTCTGTACAGGGAGACTGTGTGGTAGCAGTATTATAAGTTCAAAGTTATTTTTTTGCTGACTTGGCTACAGGGTCAATTTCCCTGTTGGAGAAGGACTTGAACTGTATAATAAGTGTGTCAGAGAGGTTACCTGGTTGGGCGCCGGTGTGCGCCGGGGCGCGTTGTTGCGTGTGTTCCTGTGCGTGCTGGGGCGTGTGTTCCTGGGGGCGCCAGCGTGTCTGGTCTGGCCGGCCGTGGTGTGCAGGGTGGCGTCCGGGCGCGCGCGCTTACGCGCGTTCACGCTGGCGCGCGTTCGCCTATGGTCGTTTCTGCAGTCATGCCTGGTAGTGCTGGCGTGCACGCCGGTGTTTGGGGGCACGGGCGGGTGCGCGGACGCCTGGGCGAATCGGCGCACACACGAGCGCAGTGTTTGGCGCCAATCTGCCTATTTAGGTCTGCCTCAATCCCTGTTCGGTGCTGCCTGATCAACAGCTCTGTGCCTAAGTTCCGTGATCCTCTCTGTGTTCCGTATCTCTGAAGTTTTGACCTGTTACGACCCGGGTTGCCTTTTGGACCTCCTTGACTGCTGCCTGAACCCGACCCCGGCTTGTTTGACCCCGCTTCTGCCTGTACCTCTGCTGCCAGCCCGTTGCCGACCTTTGCCTGTTTGTAACCAACCTAGTAAGCTCCTGCTCAGCATCAGTTCCAGCGTTCCTGAGTTCTACCTGCTGCTAGAAAGACCACCTTTCTCCAGGATCCATATGCCAGGCCCTCATACCATTCCGTACTCGTGGGCTTCCTGTCTGCTCTATCAAGGGCCCCGAGTCGGATACGTAAGGGAGCCTACCCTCTGCCCAAGCGGACTCACCTGTCTGGTAAGTGTGGGACCTGACAAAGTGTTGGAGAGGCAAACATATATTTTTTTATGTTTTGCATTTTTTGGAGGGTACTTGCCTATGTTTGTTTGATATTGAAAAAGCTGTCTATGTTATTAAATCCTGGCAAAAATAAAGATGGTTGTGGTCAATTTGAACCTGAACTGTTGCGTGAACTCTTGTCTCCCCCAAGAGAGACAGAAAATGCTAGGCTGCTATCATTATACAAATTTGTTGATAGTTGATAGGTAAGAAAATAGGTAAACATTTTCTTCGGTGATAATTTTGACCCAATTGGACCCCATAATAGTTTTTCTGTTTATTTTGTACCGCAACATTCTGCCTATAGCTCATTGCTAATTTCTCAGCATTCCATAGTGTTTATAGCCTTTAAAATGTGCATTGAAAATAAAGATACTGTACACTTTTTCCCATTAAATTTTTAGTGTCTGGAATGTCAATCTTTAAAAGGCATTTTTCTATGTCTTTGCTTACACTTGTTTTAGTAGGTATTGTCACGTACCTGGTAGGTTTTGAGCCTGAAGTGCAGAGAAAGACCTCCCTTACAGCTCCCACTCCCATTCCCCTGGAATGGAGACAGAGGACTGAGGAGTGGTATGGGTGCCTGGCAGGATTGACAGTCACCGGAAGTTCAGGAATGGTGGCACCCTCTGGAACCTGAAGCTGAAGAGGAGACTGGAGACTGGAATGCAGAGAGGACCAGGAATCACAGCAGGTAAGTAAGCTGGACTGAAGAGCTGGACTGGAACCAGGAACAAGCAGTAGGTAATAGACTGGAACGCTGGGCTGAAACCAGGAACAAGCAGCAAGTAGTAGACTGGAATGCTGGACTGGAACCAGGAACAAAGCAGCAGGTAGTAGCCTGAAACGCTGGACTGGAACCAGGAACAAAGCAGCAGGTAGTAGCCTGGAACGCTGGACTGGAACCAGGAACAAGCAGCAGGTAGTAGTCTGGAACGCTGGACTGGAACCAGGAACAAGCAGCAGATAAACAGACTGGATACTGGTATCAGACAGAGGGATGGTCAAACAAGCCGGAGGTCGGGATCGGTCGAGCAGGAGAGGTACCAGGGATTACACAGAGAGATGGTCAGGCAAGCCAAGAGGGTCTGGTGCAGGCGGATAGCAGGATGGTCTAACAGGAAGCCGGGTCAGATAACAGAGTACACAGGTCAGATCAGGTTAAGGCACACGGAACGCTGTAGAGCAGACAGCGGGGATTGAGTGTGACAGGCCGGTTTAAATAGCCCGCCTGGCACTAGCGGGAGTGCGCGCGCGTGCCCTGCGTAACAGCACCCGTGAACGTACGCGCATGCGCAGTGGAACCCGTGGCCGTGTTCCCATGCGTCTGGATCGCCGATTACTGGCAGGATGTCCATGACAGGTATGTTTTTAGTACATTTTTATTGTTTTCAATAGTAAAAAAAAAAAAAAACTGATTGAAAAAATACAGATGCTGTAGACACCTAGACAAGCATTGCTATGCAGATGCAATATCATTTAGTTTAAATATATTGTAAAGCACTTCCTGTAAATGATTACTATGTTCTTTGCCAAGAGAAAGATTATTATTGTACAACCAGAGGACTAGGGTTACTCTGTTATTTAAAATATAGAAATAGAGCAATCTTGAGGACAGTCATATACTTCCTGAATGAAACAGGAAAAAGATGACCCTACATTTTATAATTGAATGTAAAGAAAAGGGAGCCTTTGAGAGGGCACCTCTGCAAAAGCAAAGGAGGAGAGAAGGGACAAGGAGATGTAATATAGTGGGAAACAGAGCAACACTAAAAAGAAAAAAGGAGAATAGGAACAAAAGAAGAAAGAAAAATCCTTATCTCATACCATACATATATCAAGAGCAGAGGGCTCTTATAAGACAGCATCAAAAACATTACAGTTAAAAGGCGAGGAAAGAGCTGTCAAATTTCTTGGACTGAAAGTAATCCACTCAGGGGGGCCATATGTGCGAGGGTTTATTGTAAGTTTCTGTAATTTTTTTTCCATTTGTCACATTCCCATTTATACGATGCCTGACTTCTTGGAAGTACAAAGACTTCAACAAAAGGTCTGCTGTGATTTTTCTATTGTCATCTTGATCATAACTAAATAGGAATTACAAGCTTATGTTCTTTATGGAGTGAATTAGAAATTGGCCTAATTAGTAGAGTGTTCTAGGGTTTTGATGTTTTGGGTTATGGTGACAAATTGGACAGTTAAGCATTTAGATTTTGACATACAGAGGTTGATTTAAGAAGGGCAATTTGGCTGTTCACTTTGCAATGGAAATGTGCACTTCGCATGAGAATTTACCTCAGTTTAGTATATGAGGTAAAGCTCTGTTGACTCCCATCATCCAATGATTTGCAAGCAAAAAAAAATAAAATATAAATATATTTATATCTTTTCTTACACATGATTGGGTATTCTTTGTAAGTAAAAGTTCACTAAACTAAGGGAAGACTCTCTTGCAAAGTGAACAGTCTATGTGTCTTTGGTAAGTCAACCCCATAATATGTACAACTTTAAACAACAGAGAATAAGCTAGGAGAGGTAATACAGTGGGAAACAGAGCAATGCTAAAAAGATAAATGGAGAATAGGGACAAAAGAAAGAAAAAAGTATCCCCAATCTTATACTTTTAGCGCAGGGCTCTTATAAGACGACATCAAAAACATTACAGTTACAGTCAGGTCCATAAATATTGGGACATTGACAAAATTCTAATCTTTTTGGCTTTATACACCACCACAATGGATTTGAAATGAAACAAACAAGATGTGCTTTAACTGCAGGCTTTCAGCTTTAATTTGAGGGTATTTACATCCAAATCAGGTGAACGGTGTATGAATTCGAACAGTTTGTATATGTGCCTCCCACACCAAAAGTAATGGGACAATTGGCTACTCAGCTGTTCCATGGCCAGGTGTGTGCTATTTCCTCATTATCCCATTTACAAGGAGCAGATAAAAGGTCCAGAGTTCATTTCAAGTGTGCTCTTTGCATTTGGAATCTGTTGCTGTCAACTCTCAATATGTGATCCAAAGAGCTGTCACTATCAGTGAAGCAAGCCATCATTAGGCTGAAAAAACAAAACAAACCCATCAGAGAGATAGCAAAAACATTAGGTGTGGTCAATTCAACTGCTTGGAACATCCTTAAAAAGAAAGAACGCACCGTTGAGCTCAGCAACACCAAAAGACCCGGAAGACCACGGAAAACAACTGTGGTGGATCACCGAAGAATTCTTTCCCTTGTGAAGAAAACAGTTGGCCAGATCAAGAACAATCTCCAGTAGGTAAGTGTATGTGTGTCAAAGTCAACAATCAAGAGAAGACTTCACCAGATTGAATACAGAGGGTTCACCACAAGATGTAAACCATTGGTGAGCCTTAAAAACAGGAAGGCCAGATTAGAGTTTGTCAAAAAATATCTAAAAAAGCCTTCACAGTTCTGGAACAACATCCTATGGACAGATGAGGCCAAGATCAACTTGTACCAGAGTGATGGGAAGAGAAGAGTATGGAGAAGGAAAGGAACTGCTCATGATCCAAAGCATACCACCTCATCAGTGAAGCATGGTGGTGGTAGTGTCATGGCGTGGGCATGTATGGCTGCCAATGGAACTGGTTCTCTTGTATTTATTGATGATGTGACTGCTGACACAAGCAGCAGGATGAATTCTGAAGTGTTTCGGGCAATATTATCTGCTCATATTCAGCAAAATGCTTCAGAACTCATTGGACGGCGCTTCACAGTGCGGATGGACAATGACCCGAAGCATACTGCGAAAGCAACCAAAGAGTTTTTTAAGGGAAAGAAGTGGAATGTTATGTAATAGCCAAGTCAATCACCTGACCTGAATCCGATTGAGCATGCATTTCACTTGCTGAAGACAAAACTGAAGGATAAATGCCCCAAGAACAAGCAGGAACTGAAGACAGTTGCAGTAGAGGCCTGGCAGAGCATCACCAGGGATGAAACCCAGCCTCCGGTGATGTCTATGCATTCCAGACTTCAGGCTGTAATTGACTGCAAAGGATTTGCAACCAAGTATTAAAAAGTGAAAGTTTGATGGATTATTGTTAATCTGTCCCATTACTTTTGGTCCCTTAAAAAGTGGGAGGCGCATATACAAACTGTTGTAATTCCTATACCGTTCACCTGATTTGGATGTAAATACCCACAAATTAAAGCTAAAAGTCTGCAGTTAAAGCACATCTTTTTTGTTTCATTTCAAATCCATTGTGGTGGTGTATAAAGCCAAAAAGATTAGAATTGTGTTGATGTCCCAATATTTATGGACCTGACTGTAAAAGGAGAGGGAAGAGTTGTCAGATCATTTGGACTGAAAGTAATCCATCCAAGGAGATCAAATGTGAATTGGTTTATTGTAAGTTTCTGACTATATAGCTGTACATTTTTTATATGTCATGTTCCCATTTATGTGATCTAATATATACAATGCTCAACATCTTGGAAGTACAAAGACTTTTTTCAAAAGATCTGCTATGATTTTTCTATTGACTTCTTGAAAATAGTTCAAATGTGCATACAAGCTTATGTTCTATATGAAGCAGATCAGAAATAGGCTTTTAAAGGTTTCTGTGTTTTGGGTTATGGTGACAAATAGGATTTTTAAGCATTTAGATTTTGACCTACAGTGATTGATTTAATAAAGGCAAATAGGCTGTTCTCTTTGCAATGGAAATGTGGAATTCTTTTTTGTTCACTCGCTGGTTGAATGAATAAAACTGACTCAATTTACCCATGCACAAACTCAATGTGGACAGGTGAATCCTACTTACTGAGCTATTGTATTCATACGGAGGGGGGGGGGGGGCAACTTCCCTGCTATCAGAATACACTGAGCAGGATTGCAGGCTATAGCCTGCAGCGCTGATTGAGCAATGTAAATCTGATAGGGAGGTTGTACAGAAATTGATCAATAGCATTCGCTCTGTGCTTGCAGGCAAAAGCTTGCAGCAGTAGAATTCGCTCTGCGCTTGCAGCCAACTGCTGCAAGCACTGATCTGTATATTTCGAATGGGTAGGGGGGCTCCGCTGTCAGAATACAAAGATACAGCAGGAGAGATCCCTTCATCAACATTGCTTGTCTAGCTGCCAGGATCTGTGAGGTTTTTTTGTTCAACCTACTGATTGAAATAAGGAGAAACTCAACGTATAGATATATACCCCAATTTAAATTTCATCTTGAAGCACTTTGTATGCTGCTGTAATTTTAAGAGAGCTTTTTGCTGTGGTTTACCAAATTTTCACCTGTTTAGCCTATGGAGTCTCATTCGGTTTTTCTTCCTCTTGTAGTCACCATACATGCATAAACAGAAATGTAAAACTATTTATACACACATGTACACAAACGTACTCACAGACAGTTGGATGCTGCAGTTTGGGTGCCCCTGACCTAATTACATTTTTAGTCATTTTTTTAAGTGAAAAGTAGTAAACAACTGCTGCAGGAAAATGTATGATAAAAACAGCATATTTGCAAATATTTATGCACGATTAGATTTTATTTCACACAAATTAAATCATAGGCCCAATGAGGAGACAAACAGAAGTGGCTTTTTCAGAGAACAAGTCAGCAAAGTCTGCATAACAGGTATGGAGAGCTGGGACTGAGAGGTGGACCAGTAATCTGGTGATTTTAATACAGTTCTGGAGGCAGGTCTCTGATGAGGACATCATTTCACATGTACCACAACCTATGTAAGGGTAATGGAGTTTAAACTAGGGAAAACCTAAGATAAGGGGATAGGCATATTATCAAGCACAAGCTGATTGTCTCCCTATGTAATGCACCAATGGTTAGAGTAATCAGTAAAACGTGATGGAGAAGAAGTGGGCAGAATGCAAGGGAGTAAGGAAACAAACCACTCTGTACGCTTTACCCATAAATGCCTGTCTATATGGATGGCTACTTGCATGGCTTCAGCCCACCTTTTGGTTCAGGGTAGTGTACTAAGAAGTCCTTGATGGAGTCTAATAGGCCTAACCTGAACTGGCGTTTTAGAGCTGAGTCATTCCACCCTGAGTTAGGTGCCCAGCAGCAGAAAGTAAACCAGTATTGTTCAGTGGTGCATTTACCCTGTCGTAATGACCTAAGGTTAGTTTCTGCTGAATGGACATGGTCAGGGTCATCATAGAGTAAACTCTGAGCCCTGAAAAATGCTTCAACTGACCCTCGAGCTGGATTTTCTGCAGGGAGACTAAAAGCCCAAGACTTGGGGTTCCCCTGCAACCACGTAAAAATCAGGTTAAGCCACTGAGCTTCAGGAACAGAAGAGCATGGTCTAAGCTTAACCACTTGCCGACCGCTGCATGCTGATATACGTCGGCACCAGGGGCGTTGCTAGGGGGTGGCTTTTGGGGCTATAGCCCCGAGTCCCTGCAGGGGTCCCCAAAGGGGAGGGGAGGCTCTCTGGGGACCCTTATGTAAGTGGGGGGCTCTCTGGGGACCCTGATGCAAGGAAGAGGCTCTCTGGGGTCCCTGATTTTAAAGCAGAGGCTCTCTAAGGACCCAGATTTAAGGGGGAGGCTCTCTGGGGACCCTAATGTAAGAGGGGCTCTCTGGGAACCCTGATGTAAATGGGGGGCCCTCTGGGTACCCTGATGAAAGGGGGAGGCTCTCTGATGACTCTGATGTAAGGAGGAGGCTCTCTGGGGACCCTGATGTAAGGGGGGCTCTCTGGGGACCCTGATGTAAGGGGGGACTCTCTGGGGACCCTGATGTAAGGGGGGACTCTCTGGGGACCCTGATGTAAGGGGGGACTCTCTGGGGACCCTGATGTAAGGGGGGACTCTCTGGGGACCCTGATGTAAGGGGGGACTCTCTGGGGACCCTGATGTAAGGGGGCTCTCTGTGGACCCTGATGTAAGTGGGGGGCTCTCTGGGGATATATATACACACACACGTATATTACTGTATATACATGTGTATGCCCGCCCAAGCGTATGACTTTCTTTACTACGCTGCTATGGGCTCTAGCCCCAGATCTTTTGTAGTACTAGCATCGCCCCTGGTCGGCACAATGGCAGCGGTGGGCAAATGGGCTTACCTGTACGTCCCCTTTAAAGCAGGGGATAGCAGGGTGCGTGACCTTGCCCATGAGACCACCAGACTCGATGGCTGCCAGTCTCCCGGCGATGATGTCACGGAGCCTCAGAACATGGAAGTAACTATGTAAAGAAGGCATTTCCCCGTTCTGACTTGTGTCATGACAGAGATCACCGCTCCCTGTCATCGGGAGTGGTGATCGCTGTCATGTGACTTGAAGCCCACCCCCCCACAGTTAGAATCACTCCCTAGGACACACTTAACCCCTTCATCGCCCCTAGTGGTTAACCCCTTCACTGCCAGTGTCATTCACACAGTAATCAGTGCATTTTTATAGCACTGATCGCTGTATAAATGACAATGGTCCCAAAATAGTGTCAAAAGTGTTTGATGTGTCCGCCATAATGTCGCAGTCTGGATAAAAATCGCAGATCACCACCATTACTAATAAAAAAAAAATTAAAAATAAAAATGCCATAAAACTATCCCCTATTTTGTAGACGCTATAACTTTTGCGCAAACCAATCAATATACACTTTTTGAATTTTTTTTTACCAAAAATATGTAGAAGAATACAAATCAGCCTAAACTGATGAAAAACATTGTTTTTTATATATTTTGGGGAATATTTATTATAGCAAAAAGTAAAAAATAATGCGTCTTTTTCAAAATTGTTTATAGCACAAAAAATAAAAACCGCAGAGGTGATCAAATACCACCAAATGAAAGCTCTATTTGTGGGAAAAAAAGAACGTCAATTTTGTTTGGGTGCAACGTTGCACGACCGTGCAATTGTCAGTTAAATCGACGCAGTGCAGAATTGCAAAAAGTGCTCTGGTCAGGAAGAGGGTAAAATCTTCCGGGGTTGAAGCGGTCAAAGTGCAATTATTTTTAAAATTGGAGAACATACAGGGGTCAGCAGAAAAGTGGTCTGGCAGGTTAACCTTGGGCTCTGGTTCCTGCGTTAATGCTGGAGGTGCGTTCCCAGAGTGTGACACATGCAGAGACAGTTCCTGAACTTGGTGTGTCAGTTTGAAAAGCTCCTCCCCCCCAAAAAAAGCCTGTGAAAAGTACATTTTTACAGAAGGTCTTCTTTTTAAAATTGCTTGTGATAATGTCATGCCTACCCCTAGTATTGATGGTCAGGCACTATAGCTGGCTCTGTGTTCTTCACTTATGGCAGCCCCCTTTCCCATAAGGCAAGGAGGCCTACTGGTACTTGGTTGCCCCTGGATCTTATACACAATGCTATAGTGCCTGGCTACCACAACAGGCAGGTGTGAGGTAAGCACAGAAAACAAGTACTTGCAGTTGGCAGAGTGGTCCAATGGCACTCCAGGTTCAGGGCAGGCAACGTTCCGGGAGTAGTCAGGATCAAATCCATGGTCAAAAGGCAGGCTGAGTTCATTGCCTAGTCCAAAGTCCAAACCGAGGTCGATAACAAAGGAATCCACAGTAGCTGGCAGGGATCAGAAAAGGGCAAAGGGCAAGGCACAAGAACAAGGCAGACAAAAAGGGAGCTGGAAGCATGTGTTTTAACCACTTGCTTACAGGGCACTTAAACCCCCCGCCTATCCAGACCAATTTTCAGCTTTCAGCGCTGACGCACTTTGAATGACAATTGCGCGGTCATATAACACTGTACCCAAATGAAATTTTTATCATTTTTTCCCCACAAATAGAGCTTTCTTTTGGTGGTATTTGATCACCTCTGCGGTTTTTATTTTTTGTTAAAAATTTTTAAAAAGACCAAATTTAAAAAAAAAAAAATTTTTTTTTAATATTTTGTTAAAAAATTTTAAAAAGGTAATTTTTCTCCTTCATTGATGTACGCTGATGAGGCGGCACCAATGGGCACTGATAGGTGGCAGTGATGGGCACTGATGGGTGGCAGTGATGGGCACTGATTGGTGGCAATAATGGGCACTGATCTGGTACATTGATCTGCAAAACTGCTAGGTGGCATTGATTGGCACCACTGGTGGGCATTGTTAGGTGGCAATGGTGGGCATTGATAGGTGGCACTTGTAGGCATTGATAGGCGGCACTCATGGGCACTGATACGTGGCACTGGTGGGCACTGTGGGCACTGTGATGTGGCAATGTCAGGTGGCACTGGCAGGGGGTACTGGTGGCACAATTGAGGCACAATTGAGGCATTATTGCCTCTTCCTCTTCGGGACCGATGTCCCTTGCTGGTGAGCCGGTGATCTGCTTTTTTTTCTCCTCGCATTGTCAGCGCGGAAAAAAAAAACGATCACAGAGCTTTTGTTTTGATCATGTGATCAGCTGTCATTGGCTGACAGCTGATCACATGGTAAGGGGCCGGGAGCGGCCCCTTACTTGGATCGGTGATCACCCGAGTCTCAGTGACTCTGTGATCACAGCGTGCTCCACGTGTACAGGGGAGGCCTCCCAGGAATTCAGGTCCGCGCTGTGGCCGTCATTCGGCTATAGCGCCGATATCAAGCGGTTAAACACTATCACAAGCATGACACTAAGGGCTTGACACTCTTAAAACAGGTTTGGTCTCCATGCAGAGGCTGTGGTACTACATCAATCACCCTGCAGGTGGACAGTCATACAGGGAGAGTGCAGCTCAACCAAACCAAGTTGCTGGAATGAGACCAGCAGCTGCCAAGGAACAGGAGCACTACATACTTCTGACAAAAACATTATAAAATCTCTGACGCTCTAAACATTGGCCGGTTACTAAACAGTCATTGGCTTCTCTAAGCAGCTGAGTGAGTATATAAAAATATAGCTAATTGATGCCTACACAGCAGGGGAAGGCTATGAAAGAAATAGCAATTAAATTACAAGATCTGGAAGAGCAAGACAAGAACTGCTTGTTTGCTGGACAGGAAGCCAAAATCTTACCTACCACCTCAGGAGAAAAAACCTTACATGTAACCTCATCCCGAACATTAAGGTTTGGGGTGTGCAAAACAACTTCTAGACAAGCCAGAGTTTGTGGACTAATGTGGACTGACTTTCTATAGTCACCAAACGTTTTATTGGAGAAAAAACAAAGGAGCAGCATTTGACAAAAAAAAAAAATCTAGTCAATAGTTAAACACCTTTCCAACTAACTGGAAAGCAGGCAATAATACTATGGACTTACAAGATGTACCCAGGCTCCAAGTCAACATGTCCTGATGAAGCGGGGGTTTCCCTGCGAAGCGCGTTGATGTCATCCCCCTGAGCATCTGACACTCCATGCACCTCTGCATCACCGTCCAGGAGCCACAGCACGGACGGTCTCTGGTATAGGAGTGCATGACATGGGATTCCGGGCTACTGCATCTAGCGGCTATCCACAAGCCTATTCCAACTGCATGGAGTCATTCCCCACTTTCACTGCGTGACAAGATTCTGAGCCAGTGTGGCATATGCTGCCATGAGGAAAACAGGAAATGGCTGAAAAGCGAGTGTAGCACTGAGCCCCGAAGGAGCTGCTGATATTTTTTTATTTGGGCTTGTACGCCCCCTAAATTTGACTCAGTCCCCTTGACAAAGCTGTGGTGTAATGTTAGTGTGCGGTAAAAACTTAAAGACAATTTCACAATATATAATATACCTTTTGTCTTTACCTTTAACCTCCAGCTTCCACCTGGTCAGCAATTCAAAGGAAACGACACTCCACACAGGAATACTTAACCACCTCAATACTGGGCACTTTCACCCCCTTCCTTCCCAGACCAATTTTCAGCTTTCAGTGCTCTCTCAATTTGAATGACAATTACTCAGTCATGCTACACTGTACCCAAATGAATTTTTTATCATTTTGTTCATACAAATAGAGATTTCTTTTGGTGGTATTTTTTCACCACTTCATTTTTTATTTTTTGTGATATAAGCGAAAAAAGAGCGAATATTTTGAAAAAAAACCAAAATTTTCTACTTTCTCTTTTAAAAGAAACTAAAAAAATTAAATTTTGTAGAAAATTTAGGCAAAAAATGTATTCTACCATATGTCTTTGGTAAAAAAAATCCTGATAAGTGTATGATCATTGGTTTGTGTGAAAGTTATAGAGTCTAGAAGCCATGCTACGCATTATTGAAAATGTATCAATCCTAATGCACTGATCTCATTTCTTGAGTCCCTAAAATGTCAGGACAGTATAATAACCCCCCAAATGACCCCTTTTTGGAAAGAAGACAGTCTGAGGTATTTAGTAAGAGACATAGTGAATTTTTTGAAGTTGAAATTTTTTCCCCACAATGCTTTGGAAAATTAAGAAATATATATATATATTTTTTTTTCTTCACTAAATTGTCATATTTACAAGTTATTTCTCACACACGGTGCAGTCATAATTGCAATTACACCCCAAAATACATTCTGCTATTCGTCCTGAGTATGGTGATACTCCATGTGTGAGACTTTTCCACAGCCTGGCCACATATAGAGGCCCAATATGCAAGTAGCACTTCCAGGCTTCTAACACATAGCATGTACACACCAAGAATTACACCCCAAAATACATTCTGCTGAGCAAAAGGTAAAAAAAAAAGCTCACCTGTGGTTTTAGCAGGCAGGAATACCGTTCCAGAGCAGTCAAAGCATTTGTCCAGACAGCCAAAGGAAATGTCCAGGAATTGTGCAGGCAGCAGACAGATATGGAAAAGTATGAGCATGGTTCAGTACAGTCCAAGGTTTAGCAGGCAGTTCAGGTAACAGGCATAGGCATGACCAGTCCAGGTGGCAGGCAAAGGCATGGCCAGTTCATGTGGCAGGCAAAGGCATGGCAAGTTCATGTGGCAGGCAAAGGCATGGCCAGTTCAGGTGGCAGGCAGAGGCATGACCAGTTCAGGTGGCAGCAGGCAGCACTTTGTACATTGGGCCTTGGACAGGTAAGACCTGAGGACAGGGGTAGAGGCTTCTTCCCACCCAAATCTCTACGAAGCCTCCGGGTCTCCAGACCCTAATCCGAGAAAACTAAAAACCCGGAGAAAAATGTTTTCTCCACTCGGAAAACCTTTTCTGGAGCCCCTCACATATGTGAGACCCCTGTGCTGTACAGTGGCAGGGCAAATGATCAGTTCAGGAGGCAGGCAAAAAGCATGGTCATTTAACAGGCCGAGGTCAATTCACGTTGCAGGCAGAAACATGTTTGGCAGAGGCATAGTCGTTAACAGTCTGGGTCAATTCACATTGAAGGCAGGAACATGTTTGGCAGAGGCATAGTCGTTAACAGTCCGGGACAATTCACTTTGAAGGCAGAAACATGTTTGGCAGAGGCATAGTCGTTAACAGTCCGGAAATGACAGATAGTGGAAACTGGAAAAAAATCATCTTCACTTTACTAGTAGTGTAGTGAAGTATGATAGCTCTGATAGCACGTTCCAATACAGAGGCCTGGCTGGGAGGGACATTGGGGACAGTAGTATCGGGTGTCGAGGCGAATTCCTCTACTTGAACACACACGGCATTTTTTGGGGGGTTTGCGACCTGTTTGGGTAAGAGGGAGGATTTCGGGAAAGTGCCTTTCATGGAGTCTGGCTAATGAATCGGATCGAATTAGTTGAGGGGCTTGGCCTTGGGGATAGAGAAGGGCTGTGACAACTTCTTCTTGGAATTTTAGATTAGGTTAGGGAACTTTGGGTGCACTTAGAAAAAATAATATATGAATTGAATAGGGCAAGTTGCATCAAATAAATGGCGACTTTCTTGTACCAAAACAGTGATCTCCTGGTGGCCAAGTAGGGCTGCATCATCTGGTCGTTCATATCCACCCCCCCATGTATAGGTTGTACTCATGCACACATTTTGGCTTCTGTATAGGGCCTCTTCTTCTCTGAAGTTCCACCAAGGTGTCATCATGTATTGTGGAAAGGAAGTAGACATCTCTTTTTTTTATCTCTCCACTTCACCGCTAGTACCTCTTCAGTCCGCATACTGGCCATTTCACCCTGCTTTAATTTCTTGGCGACCAATCTCTGTGGGAAGCCTTTGCGGTTGGTCTGTGCTGTCCCACAGGCCGCAGTGTTCTTTAAGTACAAATGGCGGAAAAGTGGGAGACTAGTGTAGAAATTGTCTACATATAAATGGTAACCTTTCCCAAGCAATGGTTGGATTAACTGCCAGACAATTTTGCCACTTGTTCCCATGTAGGTAGGGCATCCAGGGGGGTTTAGCTGTCTGTCTTTTCCCTCATAAATGATAAAGTCATATGTGTAACCCATGGCCCTGTCACACGCCTTATAAAATTTTACCCCACGTCTGGCTCTTTTACTGGGGAGGTATTGTTTTATTCCGAGTCTTCCGGTGAAGTGTACTAGGGATTCATCTACAAAAAATATTTATATCAGGGGTAAACATCTGCTTGAAGCTGGCGCAAAAAAAATTGATTAGGGGGCGAATTTTGAATAATTTATCATAACTGGGATGATTTTGAGGGAGGCATTGGGCATTGTTGTTGAAGTGTAAAAATCTCATAATCATCTCATAACGGGTTCTGGGCATCAATGACGAATAGACCGCCATGTGGTGGATAGGTTGGGTAGACCAGTAGGAATGGAGTTCATTTTTTTTGTCAGCCCCATGTTGAGGGTTAAGCCAAGGAAAATTTTTAATTCTTCCACGGTGAGGGGTTTCCAAACAAAAGGACGGGCATATGAAGAACTTGGATTGTTGGCTAAAAGTTGGCTGGCGTATAGATTACATTGCTCCACAATGTACGTTAGGAGATCATTGGTAAAAAATAAATGAAAATAATAAAGTGGGGTTACATTTTCTGTCTGCATCCGAGGGCCTGGCTGGGCTATAAAAAGGGGAATTACAGGTTCTACTGATGTATCGGGCAACCATGTTGGATACAGTAGAACATCTGGGAGGCTAGTATGGGCACTGCCTCGTTGATGGGATGCTCCTTTGCTAGCATCTGGCCTATCTTCTAGGAAGGTTGCAGAACTGCTGGTGGATGCCTGCCTATCCTGGAGTGCTGCGCTGCTGGGGGATGCCTGCTGGTGGATGCCCTGGAGTGCTGCGCTACTGGTGGATGCCTGCATATCATCCTGGAGTGCTGGGCTGCTGGTGGATGCCTGCATATCATCCTGGAGTGCTGCGCTGCAGGTGGATGCCTGCTGGTGGATGCCCTGAAGTGAATGTCTCCTCCTGCTCATTTCTCCTGATTCTCCTTGTTAGGATTCTATCTTCCTCTGTTTCCATCTCGGAGCCACTGCTTTCCACTGGCTCATAGTCGCTATCTGAGTCTGACGGCAAGAATTCCCCGCTACTCTTGTCCGACATACTCTGGAGTATTTGGAGAGCCTCCTCTGCGCTGTAAGATCTTTTTGTCATGTTGGCGGGCAGATGTGCCAGATGGCAGGCGGCAGATGTGTCAGATGGCAGGCGGCAGATGTGTCAGATGGCGGGCGGCAGATGTGCCAGATGGTGGGCGGCTGTGCCAGATGGTGGGTGGCTAGATGTGCCTGATGTTGGCGGGCAGATGTGCCTGATGTTGGCGGGCAGATGTGCCTGATCGTGGGCAGATGGTGGGTGGCAGATGTGCCAGATGGCGGGCGGCAGATGTGCCAGATGTTGGCAGGTGGCAGATGTGCCAGATTGTTGGCGGGCAGCAGATGTGTCAGATGGCGGGCGGCAGATGTGCCTGATGGCGGGCGGCAGATGTGCCTGATGGCGGGCGGCAGATGTGCCTGATGGCGGGCAGCAGATGTGCCTGATGGTGGCCAGCAGATGTGCCTGATGGTGGGCGGCAGATGTGCCTGATGATTGGTGGGCAGATGTGCCTGATGATTGCCAGGCAGATGTGCCTGATGATGGCGGGCAGTTTTGCCTGATGATGGTGGGCGGCTGATGTGCCAAATGTTGACGGGCTGATGTGTCAGCTGTTGACGGGCTGATGTGCCAGCTGTTGATGGACTGATATGCCTGATCGTGGGCAGATGGCGGGTGGCAGATGTGCCAGATGGCGGGTGGCAGGTGTGCCAGATGGCGGGCGGCAGATGTGCCAGATGTTGGCAGGTGACAGATGTGCCAGATGTTGGCGGGCGGCATATGTGTCAGATGGCAGGCGGCAGATGTGCCTGATGGTGGGGGGCAGATGTGCCTGATGGTGGGCGGCAGATGTGCCTGATGGTGGGCGGCAGATGTGCCTGATGATGATTGGTGGGCAGATGTGCCTGATGATTGGTGGGCAGATGTGCCTGATGATGGCGGGCAGATGTGCCTGACGATGGTGGGCGGCTGATGTGCCAGCTGTTGACGGGCTGATGTGTCAGCTGTTGACGGGCTGATGTGCCAGCTGTTGACGGCTGATGTGCCAGCTGTTGACGGACTGATGTGCCCGCTGTTGGTGGACAGATGTGCCCGCTGTTGGCGGACAGATGTGCCAGTTGTTGATGGGCAGATGTTCACTGTATAAAAGTGTTGAGTGCGCTACTCTACTTTTGATTAGGGATGAGCTTCGTGTTCGAGTCGAACCCATGTTCGACTCGAACATCGGCTGTTCGATCGTTCGCCGAATTGCGAACGTTATGGGCCGTTCGCGCTAAATTCGTGTGGCGCGTCACGGCCCATAATTCACTGCGGCATCGCAGTGCATTGCTGGCTGATGATTGGCCAAGCATGCACTATGACCCGCATGCTTGGCCAATCACAGCGCTGTCAGTAGAGAGAGCTGTAATTGGCCAAAGCCAGGGTGGCTTTGGCCAATTACGGCTCAGGGCATTTAGTACACACCCCACACTATATAAGGCCGCCTGCACGGCGGCCCTGTGTAGTGTGTGTTCCGGTGTGCTGAGAGATAGAGAGAGAGAGAGACAGTGTCATTTGATTTGAGTTAGATAGATTAGGCAGAACAGTCAGTCAGTTAGCTGCACTTACAGTGTATTGTGTATATATATGCATCCCAGGTGTTGCATATATATATATACACTGTATTCAGTTTAGCTAGATCCGTTCCTGTTATCTTCTATCTAGACTATTTACATTTAATGCAGTGCGTCCTGCTCACAGTGTTCAGCTAGATCCGTTCCTGTTATCTTCTAGACTATTTACATTTAGTGCAGTGCGTCCTGCTCACAGTGTTCAGCTAGATCCGTTCCTGCTATTTACATTTAGTGCAGTGCGTCCTGCTCACAGTGTTCAGCTAGATCCGTTCCTGTTAAATTCCTACTGACCGGCAGGCTTGTCTGGTTACAGTATATAAAGCTACCTGAAGAAAATTACAGGTGTTCTATTTGATCCTATTAGTACCACGGTCAGGCAGCTAGACTATTTACATTTAGTACAGTGCGTCCTGCTCACAGTGTTCAGCTAGATCCGTTCCTGTTATCTTCCTACTGACAGGCAGGCTTGTCTGGTTACAGTATATAAAGCTACCTGAAGAAAATTACAGGTGTTCTATTTGATCCTATTAGTACCACGGTCAGGCAGCTAGACTATTTACATTTAGTACAGTGCGTCCTGCTCACAGTGTACAGCTAGATCCGTTCCTGTTATCTTCCTACTGACAGGCAGGCTTGTCTGGTTACAGTATATAAAGCTACCTGAAGAAAATTACAGGTGTTCTATTTGATCCTATTAGTACCACGGTCAGGCAGCTAGACTATTTACATTTAGTACAGTGCGTCCTGCTCACAGTGTACAGCTAGATCCGTTCCTGTTATCTTCCTACTGACAGGCAGGCTTGTCTGGTTACAGTATATAAAGCTACCTGAAGAAAATTACAGGTGTTCTATTTGATCCTATTAGTACCACGGTCAGGCAGCTAGACTATTTACATTTAGTACAGTGCGTCCTGCTCACAGTGTTCAGCTAGATCCGTTCCTGTTATCTTCCTACTGACAGGCAGGCTTGTCTGGTTACAGTATATAAAGCTACTTGAAGAAAATTACAGGTGTTCTATCCCAGCTTAGTGCAGCTACAGGCCATTAGTATGTCTGGAAGGCCAAGAAGGAGAGGCAGACAGTCACAAGCCAATAAGAGAGGGCAAGCAGGCTCTGTGTCTAGTGCTGGTCGTGGAGACGGTGCATCCTCATCAGCACGTGGCCATGGGACACGCTTGGCCTTTTTTTCGGCAGCTGGCCATGTTGAGCCGCAACATGCGGAAGACTTGGTCGAGTGGATGACCAAGCCGTCCTCATCCTCCTCATCCTCTCTCACCCATGCCCAGGGTGCTTTGTCTGGCAAAGCAGCGGCCTCTTCCTTCAGCTCAATGTCATCAGTGACTCCTTCCCTAGCTCCACCATGTCCTCATGAGGATTCCCTCGAACTGTTTGACCACAGTGTTGGGTACATGCTCCAGGAGGATGCCCAGCGTTTGGAAGGCTCTGATGACGATACTGAGCTCGATGAAGGCAGTAACATGAGCGCGGACAGAGGGGGTGCCCAAGAAGGACAGCAATCTGGCAGTCATGCTCCCCCTGCTGCAGCATACTGCCAGGTTTGCTCCAGTGATGAGGAGGGAGGGGATGATGAGGTCACTGACTCAACGTGGGTGCCTGATAGGAGAGAGGAGGAGGAGGAGGAGGAGGAGGAGGAGGAGGAGGAGGAGGCGGCAGCACATCACCAACGAGGCAGGATGCCCTCCAGGGGCCAGCCTAAGGGCAACACATTGACTGCATCACACCCCAAAGCTCCACATGTGCAGGGCGCTGCAGTCTCTGCGCGTTATTCAAAAAGTTCTTTGGTGTGGGCCTTTTTTGAGACGAGTGCATCAGATCGCACCGCTGCTATTTGCAACATATGTCTCAAGCGTATCTCGCGTGGCCAAAATATCTCCCGCTTGGGTACCACATGCTTGACCAGACATATGTTGACCTGCCATGCAGTTCGTTGGCAAGCGTATCTAAAAGACCCACACCAAAGAACAAAGAGGATCTCTCCTTGCTCCTCATCAGCTGAGATTTCCAACCCCACTAGACCTTCAGTCCTCTCTGAGACCTGCAGTGAGAGGAATGAAGGTGTAGAATTAGGTGTGTCACAGCCAAGTACTTGTGGGCAATCTGCTTTTGGTACACCGACGTCAGATTGTACCAGGCAAATTTCCCTGCCCCAGCTGCTGCACCGCCGAAAGAAGTTTGCTCCCAGCCATCCACATGCCCAGCGGTTGAATGCTAGCTTGGCAAAATTGCTAGCACTTCAACTGCTGCCTTTTCAGTTGGTAGACTCTGCCCCCTTCCGTGAGTTTGTGGAATGTGCGGTTCCTCAGTGGCAGGTACCCAAACGCCACTTTTTCTCACGGAAGGCGATTCCGGCTCTCTACCGGCATGTGGAAGGCAATGTCCATGCCTCGCTGGACAGGGCGGTCAGCGGTAAGGTGCATATTACCGCTGACTCATGGTCCAGCAGGCATGGACAGGGACGTTACCTAAGTTTCACGGCGCATTGGGTGACTCTGCTGGCAGCTGGGAAGGATGCAGGACAAGGTGCAGTAGTGTTGGAGGTTGTTCTGCCACCACGCCTCCAAAATGCTGATTGTGACACACCTCTCTCCTCCACCCCCTCCTCTTCTTCTTCCTCCATGGCCTCTTCCTCGGAACCAGCGGTGCTCCGTAGGCGTTCAAGGGGCTACGCAAGTACGCAGGCCAAAAGATGCCATGCGGTGCTTGAGCTGGTGTGCTTGGGGGACAGGAGCCACACTGGGGCAGAGGTTCTGTCAGCTCTGCAGGGGCAGGTTCAGAGGTGGTTGACGCCACGCCAACTTAAGGCAGGAATGGTGGTTTGCGACAATGGCACCAACCTCCTCTCTGCCCTCCGACAGGGACAAATGACCCATGTGCCCTGTTTGGCTCACGTCCTTAACTTGGTGGTGCAGCGGTTCTTGGGCAGGTACCCGGGCTTACAGGATGTCCTGAGGCAGGCCAGGAAAGTCTGTGTGCATTTCCGCCGGTCATATAATGCCAGTGCTCGGCTGACGGACCTCCAAAAGGAGTTTAACCTGCCCAAGAACCGCCTAATCTGTGACATGCCCACCAGGTGGAACTCAACGTTGGCCATGCTGCAGCGGCTGCACACGCAGCAGAGGGCCATCAATGAGTACCTGTGCGACTATGGCACCAGGACAGGGTCAGGGGAGCTTGGTTTTTTTTCCCCACGCCAGTGGGCCATGATCAGGGATGCATGCACTGTCCTGTCACCATTCGAGGAGGCCACGAGGATGGTGAGCAGTGACAGTGCATGCATCAGTGACACTGTCCCCCTTGTCCACCTGTTGGAGCACACGCTGCGTGGAATAATGGACAGGGCACTTGAGGCAGAACAGAGGCAGGAAGAGGAGGACTTCCTTAGCTCTCAAGGCCCCCTTTATCCAGACAGTGTTCCTGCGTGCCCGCCGATCACACAGGAAGAGGACGAGGAGGAAGAGGAGGAGGAGGAAGATTGTGTCAGTATGGAGGTGGAGCCTGGCACTCAGCATCAGCAGCAGTCTTTAAGGGATCAGTCCCAAGAAACACATGGACTTGTACGTGGCTGGGAGGAGGTGGCTGCGGACCATGTCGTTCTTAGTGACCCAGAGGACTCCGGACCGAATGCCTCAGCAAACCTACGCTGCATGGCCTCCCTGATCCTGCAAAGCCTGCGTAAGGATCCTCGTATTCGTGGTATCAAGGAGAAGGACCAATACTGGCTGGCAACCCTCCTTGATCCACGTTACAAGGGTAAGGTTGCGGACCTTATCTTGCCATCGCAGAGGGAGCAGAGGATGAAACATCTTCGGGAGGCCTTGCAGAAAGGTCTGTGCAACGCGTTCCCAGAGACTGGGAGGTTACAAACTCCTGTTTCTGGACAACGTGTTGCTGAGGCTTCGGTCAGTCAAAGAAGGAGCGGTGGAGAAGGTGGCCGTCTGACCGATGCGTTCAGACAATTTTTTGGTCCGCAGCCCCAAGGTATGATCGGTTCCAGCAACCATCGCCAGCGTCTGTTTTACATGGTGCAGGAATACCTAGGGGCAAGATCAGACTTGGACACCTTTCCCACCGAAAATCCTCTGGGTTACTGGGTCTTGAGGATGGATCACTGGCCAGAGCTTGCACAGTATGCAATTGAGCTACTGGCCTGTCCTGCATCCAGCGTTCTTTCGGAACGCACATTCAGTGCTGCTGGAGGCGTGGTAACCGATCACAGGGTGCGTCTGTCCACCGACTCGGTCGATCGGCTGACCTTCATAAAAATGAATGAGTCTTGGATCACCACCAGCTACCAAGCACCTGATGCTGATGTAACCGAATAATTTTTTTTGAAATCTCAGATCCCTTCAAAGACTGCCTATGCTGATGCTGAGTGACTATCCCTGAGTAATTATCCTCTTCCTCCTCAATCATCACGCTGATAGCTTGTAAGAACATTTTTGGTTCTGGGCGCCACCACCAGTGCCTAAGGCACAATTTTTCAGCCCCTGTTTAACAGGGGCGTGTAATTACAATTTTTGATGTAATACTTTGCAGCAGGGCTCGTTCCTGCATTCCAACTAGAGTGTCTGTGAGGGGTTGCAGTGTTGTGGCACCAGCACCAGTGCCTAGGGCCCAATTTTTCTGCCCCTGTCTAACAGGGGCGTGTAATTACAATTTTTGATGCAATACTTTGCAGCAGGGCTCGTTCCTGCGTTCCAACTAGAGTGTCTGTGAGGGGTTGCAGTGTTGTGGCACCAGCACCAGTGCCTAAGGCCCAATTTTTCTGCCCCTGTCTAACAGGGGCGTGTAATTACAATTTTTGATGCAATACTTTGCAGCAGGGCTCGTTCCTGCGTTCCAACTAGAGTGTCTGTGAGGGGTTGCAGTGTTGTGGCACCAGCACCAGTGCCTAAGGCCCAATTTTTCTGCCCCTGTCTAACAGGGGCGTGTAATTACAATTTTTGAAGCAATAATTTGCAGCAGGGCTCGTTCCTGCGTTCCAACTAGAGTGTCTGTGAGGGGTTGCAGTGTTGTGGCACCAGCACCAGTGCCTAAGGCCTAATTTTTCAGCTCCTGTTCAACAGGGGCATGTAATTACAATTCTTGATCTAATATTTCACAGCAGGGCCCTGTGAGGGCTTACAGTGTTGTGGCCACAGCAACACCTAAGGCCCAAATTTCTGCTGAGTATATAGGGCAGGACCCTACTTTCAAACATCTAACTTACAAACGACTCCTACTTGCAAACGGAAGGAGACAACAGGAAGTGAGATGAAATCTACCCCTAGGAAGGGAAATTCTCTCCTGTAAGAGTTAATATGGGAAAACAATTTCTCCTTTCCACTGATGCTTTCCAATCCTTGTTCCACAAAAAAACCCAAATTTTCAAAAAACATTTTTCATTGGGACAAAAAAGTGAGGTGAAATCTTCTGAAGAGGAGGAAAGACAGCAAAACAAATGTCACAGGGGTGATAACCCTTCCCTATGTTTTCCAAAAAGCTTAGAAAAGATTTTTTGGCTGGAGCTAAACACGTTAAAAATGTTCAAAATTACAAACAGATTCTACTTAACAACAAACCTACAGTCCCTGTCTTGTTTGCACCGCCTGTATACTGCTGTTCAGAGTATATAGGGCCTGGTGGCCCCACACCTTTCCTTATTTTAATTTGGGTGCGGGGTTCCCCTTAATATCCATACAAGACCCAAAGGGCCTGGTAATGGACTGGGGGGTACCCATGCCGTTTGTCTCACTGATTTTCATCCATATTGCCATGACCCGACATGACATTAAACCCGCAAGCAGTTTTAAATGAGATTTTTTCCTTTAAAAATGACATTTGGTGCAGGGACTGTTCTAAACATGGGAAACACGCGTCACTTTACAGGCATACTATAGACACCCCCCAGGTACGATATTTAAAGGAATATTTCACTTTTTTTTTTTTACTTTAAGCATCATTAAAATCACTGCTCCCGAAAAAACGGCCGTTTTTAAAAGTTTTTTTTGCATTGATACATGTCCCCTGGGGTAGGACCCGGGTCCCCAAACCCTTTTTAGGACAATACCATGCAAATTAGCCTTTAAAATGAGCACTTTTGATTTCGAACGTTCGAGTCCCATAGACGTCAATGGGGTTCTAACGTTCGTGCGAACTTTCGGTCCGTTCGCGGGTTCTGGTGCGAACCGAACCGGGGGGTGTTCGGCTCATCCCTACTTTTGATACACCACTCTAATAAAATTCATACCTGCACAAACATCCTAACCCCCAAAACCTTGTATCACTAGTAATAGTGACTTAATTATCCACCTCACTGAGTGTATCCTGAATATATTTTAACATAAATAAATACAAAAATTAACATATGACATTTATATCCAAACTATAATGTCCAAATTCATGCGTAAAGTGCAATGTGCAATAATTACAGGGGTTTCTATAAAACCCTCCTTTGAATTTACAACATATATTATCCGTGACTCTTCGTGACACTTTCACCACTTTCGTGACAAGATCACCACCACCTGGATTAGCCACTCACCAGATGCCAATGAACAATACGCCTTTGGTTCATTTAGTAGGGATAACCACTCCACCTTCACCGTTTCTTTGCTGACCCCAATACGCTATATATAAGCCATGTCCTCCTCAATATCCAGTGGGTCCTTGCTCAGCATGCAAGCCATGTTGCTACAATTCTGCTCTTGTCTTTTGCAACAGCTTTGAGAATGAAACTATGAAAAGATTTTTACGCTATTATTTTAATGTCGGCAAATTCAGCACTAGATCGTATTAAAATCTGAAGTTCAACTTGAAGCTGCCAAGCAGTTAATGAGATCTAGTGCTGAATTTGCCGACATTAAAATAATAGCTATGTTTTGGGTACACTAGCTGGGTGATTAGTGGGTAAACAGCAGACAAACAGCAATAAAACTCACTGATCTCCTGGCTGCAGAACAGATCTCTCTTCCTTTTCTCACTGACAGGCTCTGCGTGAAGAGAGGAAGAGATGAGAGCAGTTCAACCGCTCTCTATTTACATTACATGACGACTGTGATTGGACACAGTTGTCATGTGATCAGGAGGGCCAATCACAGGGCCCTCCTGTGTTGTACCACTCCACTGTCTCTGGGGGGCACAGGCAGATCGGGATCGCGCCACTGCGCGGGCACGTGGCGGCGCGATCCCCTGTCAGATGCCACCCCTCCCCATTGTTTACTTTACGATGGCTGTGATTGGACACAGCCATCATGCGGATCAGGAGGGCAAATCACATTGCCCTTCTGCCGTTCCGAAATGCGGCATGTCCGGGTGACACGCGCGCATCGGGATCGCGCGGCTGCGCGCCCGCACAATCCCGCACCTTCTAAAGGACGTTCGGGAATGTACAGTCAGAAGGAGGGAGCTCCCAGCTGGCTGTTTTTGTGCAGTGGCCGGGTGGGAAGTGGTTAAACAAGAATAATGTTTTACTGTATCTACTTCAAAATAATGATTATAGCAGTTGCACTGTCAGACCATCATAGTGTGATAGCCAACAGTTTCAATTCACAAGAGAGTATTACACAAATGGAAAGTGTTTAAATTAACCTCTTAGCAATGCGTTTATGAGATGGGACCAATGACAGAGTGAACTGACTTCACTATGCTTACTGTCCCACTCTCAGCACGCTCTGTATCTGTAGAAAAGGCAAATGCTAGTTTAACAAATCATAGCACAATACCTAGGGAGCTCCCACTGCTTGATATTACAATGACTTTAAAGAGCAATAAAATACAAGGCCTTGCGTTTGCAAGAGGCAGTCCTTATTTTCTTCTGTCTTCTGCTAGCTATGTGTTGATTAAATTGTAATCCAATGGTTGAACATGAACAGGAGTGCCAAGTCTCACCACAGGATGGACTGTGGAGACTTTATAGGTAGAGCAGTGCCAACGTCCTAAATCTACAAATTCTCAAAACTACACCCAAAGGAGTGGAGAAATGGACTTTGTAGGCACCAATCATAAAATTCAAAATGAATATTTTATTATACAAAAAGTACAAAAAACAAAAACATTTTAAAAACATTGCAGTACATAGCAAGGCAATAACTGGTGCTCTCACATTCAAATTAAAGCATACAGAGGGATAACCCGAAAAACAGGTAGGAAAACCATAGCCCTCTATTCAATAGTGAGACAACAAACTAGTGTAGCTCTACATGTTTCGCAATTGAATGCTTCTTTAGGAGCCAGTTTGAGTCACCTGTATTGGGAAGAGAGAGAGAGAGGACAAACACCAAAATAGTACACAATATTAATATTCACTTAGAGTTTTGTTAGTCGCGTTTCAGTTAGTATCCATGAACACCATGAGGGAGCCAACCGGTGGATCTAACAACCAACAAGCATATGGTGACAAACAATCACATGCGGGGACGTGTCTGGTAGAAAAGCCATAAACAGTGTAACGCCAGGGACAACGATAGAGTGAAAAAGTCCCGGCTACCAGGGAGGAGTTGGGGAGAAAAAAGAAAAGAAAGGGAGGGGAAAAAAAGAGGGGAAAAGGAAAAAAAGGGAAAAAGAGATGGGGGGGGAAGGAAGGGGGGGGGGGGGAAGGGAAAAGGCAGAAAAAAAGAAGGGGGGGGGGGAGGGAGGGAAAGAGAAAATGAGGCAACTAATGGTATAGAAAGAGCCTGTACATTTGAGCCTACCTCGATAGGAAATAGAAACTGCAGATAGCTGAACAACTTATGCTGCCAAGCTAAGCCTGAAGGTGGCTCAGCCGCATTGGATAGTCAAAGATCTAAATATAAACAGTATAATATATATTATAATACAAATTACTGTAGCTGTGTAAATATATAGCAGAACAACAACTAATCTCTGCAAAAAAGAAAAGAAAGTACTAAATAACTAATCCAGAAGCTCAAAATGCAGCCATCAATGTGTACACAACAGGTCTCACCTTGTGAGAGGGGATGCAAGCCTAACTAATCTTGTGAGCAACGGTCGCAAGCTGTTCCCTTACAAATCCACCAACGATAGAAATCAAGCAGACAGGGTTAGACTGGAATTTTAAAAGTACTCATCAATGCAGTTAAACAGCGGTCAGATACAGGCCATCTATGGGGGCAAAAACAAAGCTCAGTGTGACCGATCACAGGGTTACATCCAAGTGTGCCATAACTCAAGGTAAAGACAGCAGGGAACAAACACTTACCAGGCAGTTAATGATAATAAGCATGACGCCCGAGAACCGAGGTGCCATGGACGAGAGTGGCATGATAATAGGCTATGCTGAGAGCCTTTAGTACACGCCCCAATCAGGTGTGCAACAAGTGCAACACCTGACTCGGCCGACCAAGGCATCCACGTAGGTCCGCGCATGCGCAGTAACCATAAGGTCAACTGCCAGAGACGCGGACAAGTGGAAGGAGCGCCGCCGTACAGGTGATAGGACTGGGAGCTTCCTCTGGTGGCTCCTCCTAACAGACAGCATATAAACGCTGCGCAAGGCAGATAGAATAATCCAAAAGATGTAAACAAACACAACAAGGATATCCAAAGCGCACAACCAGAGGGAGAAACAAAAACCACAGGCCTGGACCTGGAGCCGCAAAACCCATCCCCTGTGTGGGGCGGAATGCGGCTACCCGGCTGCACATGTGACTGAGTATACCGGCAAGTCAATGAAAGTCCAGAGGTTGGCAGCACCCAGGTCCTAATTACAGGCCCGAAACGCAGGGCCGGTAAACACAAGTACAAGGTGATAACGACCATGCAAATGAATAGGAGCCCTTTCATAGTACATAAAGCTAAAACAATTTAACGATAAATAAATACAGACATCTTGTGAAGTCCAATATGGCTAGAATTGGAAATTCTTAACATACTAAGACAATACATATGGCGAGAACATCTGGATAGGCAGAACTACATTGATTGGAGTATGTTCATATGATACTTATCAAATAAGGATCAGAGGAGCAGGGGAAGGGATAGAAGGATCACCAATCTAAAGATGGGAAAAGTGGACTGGTAATATATCTCTATACTCTGTATTTATTGTGATAATTCAAAAGTTTAATAAAAACACAAGAACCAAAAAGGAAATTAATTATCAGTGGAAGGATTTATAGGATTGTACTTCATTGATACCTGGCCAACGTGTGGCATTAAGGCGTTCAATCCACTTCGCCTCGTGTTGGAGTATCCTTCTATCCCAATCACCCCCTCTTGGATCCTGTGGAATCACTGCCAACGCAATGAAGGTTGCAACGGAGGTATCAAATCTATGACAGAGATCAAGATGCCTGCTAATAGGGCTGAGCATCTTCCCATTGGCTGAATAATAGACGTGATCTCGTATCCTTTGCCAAAAATGGCGGATGGTCTTGCCAACATAAAAAACCCCACACTTACAAGTCATCAGATAGACCACCCCCTGGGTATTGCAATCAGCCAGAAAATATGGGCGAAAAGTCTCGCCGTTTGGTAGTTGGAAACTCTTACCCGTGGACAGCCAAGGGCAGAAGGGGCAATGCCCACAAATACGCATACCCACTTGGTTGGTCGTATAGTTCTGTAAAGGCATAAAGTGGCTTTTGGTCAGTTTGTCACATAGGGACGGTGCTCTTTTGAACACAATCTCAGGATGATCACTGACGTATTTACCTAAGATGGGGTCCTCATTAGGGATGAGCTTCGGTCGTTCGCCGAATTCCGAACGTTATGGGCCGTTCGCGCCAAATTCGTGTGGCGCGTCACGGCCCATAATTCACTGCGGCATCGCAGTGCATTGCTGGCTGATGATTGGCCAAGCCTGCACTATGACCCGCATGCTTGGCCAATCACAGCGCCGTCTGATCAGAGAGCCGTAATTGGCCAAAGCCAAGGAGGCTTTGGCCAATTATGGCTCAGGGGATTTAGTACACGCCCCACACTATATAAGGCCGCCTACACGGCGGCCCTGTGTAGTGTGTGTTCCGGTGTTGAAAGAGATAGACAGAGAGACAGTGTCATTTGATTTGAGTTAGATAGATTAGGCAGAACAGTCAGTCAGTTAGCTGCACTTACAGTGTATTGTGTATATATATGCATCCCAGGTGTTGCATATATATATACACTGTATTCAGTTTAGCTAGATCGGTTCCTGTTATCTTCCTACTGACAGGCAGGCCTGTCTTGTTACAGTAGTTACAGCTACCTGAAGAAAATTGCTGGTGTTCTTTTGATCCTATTAGTACCACAGTCAGGCAGCTAGACTATTTACAGTTAGTGCAGTGCGTCCTGCTCACAGTGTTCAGCTAAAACTACAAGTTAGTGGGGTGCGTCCTGCTCACAGTGTTCAGCTAAACCTACAAGTTAGTGGGGTGTGTCCTGCTCACAGTGTTCAGTTAAACCTACAAGTTAGTGGGGTGCGTCCTGCTCACAGTGTTCAGCTAAACCTACAAGTTAGTGGGGTGCGTCCTGCTCACAGTGTTCAGCTAAACCTACAAGTTAGTGTGGTGCGTCCACCTCACAGTGTTCAGCTAAACCTACAAGTTAGTGCGGTGCGTCCTGCTCACAGTGTTCAGCTAAAACTACAAGTTAGTGTGGTGCGTCCACCTCACAGTGTTCAGCTAAACCTACAAGTTAGTGCGGTGCGTCCACCTCACAGCATTCAGCTAAACCTACAAGTTAGTGGGGTGCGTCCTGCTCACAGTGTTCAGCTAAACCTACAAGTTAGTGTGGTGCGTCCACCTCACAGTGTTCAGCTAAACCTACAAGTTAGTGCGGTGCGTCCTGCTCACAGTGTTCAGCTAAACCTACAAGTTAGTGTGGTGCGTCCACCTCACAGTGTTCAGCTAAACCTACAAGTTAGTGCGGTGCGTCCACCTCACAGCATTCAGCTAGACCTACAAGTTAGTGCGGTGCGTCCTGCTCACAGTGTTCAGCTAAAACTACAAGTTAGTGCTGTGCGTCCTGCTCACAGTGTTCAGCTAAACCTACAAGTTAGTGTAGTGAGACCTCTGCACAGTGTTCATCTAAAGCTACAAGTTAGTGTAGTGCGTCCTGCTCACAGTGTTCAGCTAGATCCGTTCCTGTTATCTTCTTACTGACAGGCAGGCTTGTCTTGTTACAGTATTTACAGCTACCTGAAGAAAATTGCTGGTGTTCTTTTGATCCTATTAGTACCACAGTCAGGCAGCTAGACAATTTACATTTAGTGCAGTGCGTCCTGCTCACAGTGTTCAGCTAAAACTACAAGTTAGTGGGGTGCATCCTGCTCACAGTGTTCAGGTAACCTTAAAGTTAGTGGGGTGCGTCCTGCTCACAGTGTTCAGCTAGATCCGTTCCTGTTTATCTTCTTACTGACAGGCAGGCTTGTCTTGTTACAGTATATACAGCTACCTGAAGAAAATTGCTGGTGTTCTTTTGATCCTATTAGTACCACAGTCAGGCAGCTAGACTATTTAAAGTTAGTGCAGTGCATCCTGCTCACAGTGTCCAGCTAAAACTACAAGTTAGTGGGGTGCGTCCTGCTCACAGTGTTCAGCTAAACCTACAAGTTAGTGGGGTGCGTCTTGATCACAGTGTTCATCTAGATCTGTTCCTGTTATCTTCTTACTGACAGGTAGGCTTGCCTTGTTACAGTATTTACAGCTACCTGAAGAAAATTGCTGGCGTTCTTTTGATCCTATTAGTACCACAGTCAGGCAGCTAGACTATTTACAGTTAGTGCAGTGCATCCTGCTCACAGTGTTCAGCTAAACCTACAAGTTAGTGGGGTGCGTCCTGCTCACAGTGTTCAGCTAAAACTACAAGTTAGTGTGGTGCGTCCACCTCACAGTGTTCAGCTAAACCTACAAGTTAGTGTGGTGCATCCTGCTCACAGTGTTCAGCTAAAACTACAAGTTAGTGCTGTGCGTCCTGCTCACAGTGTTCAGCTAAACCTACAAGTTAGTGGGGTGCATCCTGCTCACAGTGTTCAGCTAAAACTACAAGTTAGTGTGGTGCGTCCACCTCACAGTGTTCAGCTAAATCTACAAGTTTGTGCGGTGTGTCCTGCTCACAGTGTTCAGCTAAAACTACAAGTTAGTGCTGTGCGTGCTGCTCACAGTGTTCAGCTAAACCTACAAGTTAGTGTAGTGAGACCTCTGCGCAGTGTTCATCTAAAGCTACAAGTTAGTCCAGTGCGTCCTGCTCACAGTGTTCAGCTAGATCCATTCCTGTTATCTTCTTACTGACAGGCAGGCTTGTCTTGTTACAGTATATACAGCTACCTGAAGAAAATTACTGGTGTTCTTTTGATCCTATTAGTACCACAGTCAGGCAGCTAGACTATTTACAGTTAGTGCAGTGCGTCCTGCTCACAGTGTTCAGCTAGATCCGTTCCTGTTATCTTCTTACTGACAGGCAGGCTTGTCTTGTTACAGTATATACAGCTACCTGAAGAAAATTGCTGGTGTTCTTTTGATCCTATTAGTACCACAGTCAGGCAGCTAGACTATTTACAGTTAGTGCAGTGCGTCCTGCTCACAGTGTTCAGCTAAAACTACAAGTTAGTGGGGTGCGTCCTGCTCACAGTGTTCAGCTAAACCTACAAGTTAGTGGGGTGCGTCCTGATCACAGTGTTCATCTAGATCCGTTCCTGTTATCTTCTTACTGACAGGCAGGCTTGCCTTGTTACAGTATTTACAGCTACCTGAAGAAAATTGCTGGCGTTCTTTTGATCCTATTAGTACCACAGTCAGGCAGCTAGACTATTTACAGTTAGTGCAGTGCATCCTGCTCACAGTGTTCAGCTAAACCTACAAGTTAGTGGGGTGCGTCCTGCTCACAGTGTTCAGCTAAAACTACAAGTTAGTGTGGTGCGTCCACCTCACAGTGTTCAGCTAAACCTACAAGTTAGTGTGGTGCATCCTGCTCACAGTGTTCAGCTAAAACTACAAGTTAGTGCTGTGCGTCCCGCTCACAGTGTTCAGCTAAACCTACAAGTTAGTGGGGTGCGTCCTGCTCACAGTGTTCAGCTAAAACTACAAGTTAGTGTGGTGCGTCCACCTCACAGTGTTCAGCTAAATCTACAAGTTTGTGCGGTGCGTCCTGCTCACAGTGTTCAGCTAAAACTACAAGTTAGTGCTGTGCGTCCTGCTCACAGTGTTCAGCTAAACCTACAAGTTAGTGTAGTGAGACCTCTGCACAGTGTTCTTCTAAAGCTACAAGTTAGTGCAGTGCGTCCTGCTCACAGTGTTCAGCTAGATCCGTTCCTGTTATCTTCCTACTGAGAGGCAGGCTTGTCTTGTTACAGTATTTACAGCTACCTGAAGAAAATTGCTGGTGTTCTTTTGATCCTATTAATACCACAGTCAGGCAGCTAGACTATTTACAGTTAGTGCAGTGCGTCCTGCTCACAGTGTTCAGCTAGATCCATTCCTGTTATCTTCTTACTGACAGGCAGGCTTGTCCTGTTACAGTATATACAGCTACCTGAAGAAAATTACTGGTGTTCTTTTGATCCTATTAGTACCACAGTCAGGCAGCTAGACTATTTACAGTTAGTGCAGTGCGTCCTGCTCACAGTGTTCAGCTAGATCCGTTCCTGTTATCTTCTTACTGACAGGCAGGCTTGTCTTGTTACAGTATATACAGCTACCTGAAGAAAATTGCTGGTGTTCTTTTGATCCTATTAGTACCACAGTCAGGCAGCTAGACTATTTACAGTTAGTGCAGTGCATCCTGCTCACAGTGTTCAGCTAAAACTACAAGTTAGTGGGGTGCGTCCTGCTCACAGTGTTCAGCTAAAACTACAAGTTAGTGGGGTGCGTCCTGCTCACAGTGTTCAACTAAACCTACAAGTTAGTGGGGTGCGTCCTGCTCACAGTGTTCAGCTAAACCTACAAGTTAGTGTGGTGTGTCCACCTCACAGTGTTCAGCTAAACCTACAAGTTAGTGGGGTGCGTCCTGCTTACAGTGTTCAGCTAAAACTACAAGTTAGTGGGGTGCGTCCTGCTCACAGTGTTCAGCTAAAACTACAAGTTAGTGTGGTGCGTCCACCTCACAGTGTTCAGCTAAACCTACAAGTTTGTGTGGTGCGTCCTGCTCACAGTGTTCAGCTAAAACTACAAGTTAGTGCTGTGCGTCCTGCTCACAGTGTTCAGCTAAACCTACAAGTTAGTGTAGTGAGACCTCTGCACAGTGTTCATCTAAAGCTACAAGTTAGTGCAGTGCGTCCTGCTCACAGTGTTCAGCTAGATCCGTTCCTGTTATCTTCCTACTGACAGGCAGGCTTGTCTTGTTACAGTATTTACAGCTACCTGAAGAAAATTGCTGGTGTTCTTTTGATCCTATTAGTACCACAGTCAGGCAGCTAGACTATTTACAGTTAGTGCAGTGCGTCCTGCTCACAGTGTTCAGCTAGATCCGTTCCTGTTATCTTCTTACTGACAGGCAGGCTTGTCTTGTTACAGTATATACAGCTACCTGAAGAAAATTACTGGTGTTCTTTTGATCCTATTAGTACCACAGTCAGGCAGCTAGACTATTTACAGTTAGTGCAGTGCGTCCTGCTCACAGTGTTCAGCTAGATCCGTTCCTGTTATCTTCTTACTGACAGGCAGGCTTGTCTTGTTACAGTATATACAGCTACCTGAAGAAAATTGCTGGTGTTCTTTTGATCCTATTAGTACCACAGTCAGGCAGCTAGACTATTTACAGTTAGTGCAGTGCATCCTGCTCACAGTGTTCAGCTAAAACTACAAGTTAGTGGGGTGCGTCCTGCTCACAGTGTTCAGCTAAACCTACAAGTTAGTGGGGTGCGTCCTGATCACAGTGTTCATCTAGATCCGTTCCTGTTATCTTCTTACTGACAGGCAGGCTTGCCTTGTTACAGTATTTACAGCTACCTGAAGAAAATTGCTGACGTTCTTTTGATCCTATTAGTACCACAGTCAGGCAGCTAGACTATTTACAGTTAGTGCAGTGCATCCTGCTCACAGTGTTCAGCTAAACCTACAAGTTAGTGGAGTGCGTCCTGCTCACAGTGTTCAGCTAAAACTACAAGTTAGTGTGGTGCGTCCACCTCACAGTGTTCAGCTAAACCTACAAGTTAGTGTGGTGCATCCTGCTCACAGTGTTCAGCTAAAACTACAAGTTAGTGCTGTGCGTCCCGCTCACAGTGTTCAGCTAAACCTACAAGTTAGTAGGGTGCGTCCTGCTCACAGTGTTCAGCTAAAACTACAAGTTAGTGTGGTGCGTCCACCTCACAGTGTTCAGCTAAATCTACAAGTTTGTTTGGTGCGTCCTGCTCACAGTGTTCAGCTAAAACTACAAGTTAGTGCTGTGCGTCCTGCTCACAGTGTTCAGCTAAACCTACAAGTTAGTGTAGTGAGACCTCTGCACAGTGTTCATCTAAAGCTACAAGTTAGTGCAGTGCGTCCTGCTCACAGTGTTCAGCTAGATCCGTTCCTGTTATCTTCCTACTGACAGGCAGGCTTGTCTTGTTACAGTATTTACAGCTACCTGAAGAAAATTGCTGGTGTTCTTTTGATCCTATTAGTACCACAGTCAGGCAGCTAGACTATTTACAGTTAGTGCAGTGCGTCCTGCTCACAGTGTTCAGCTAGATCCATTCCTGTTATCTTCTTACTGACAGGCAGGCTTGTCCTGTTACAGTATATACAGCTACCTGAAGAAAATTACTGGTGTTCTTTTGATCCTATTAGTACCACAGTCAGGCAGCTAGACTATTTACAGTTAGTGCAGTGCGTCCTGCTCACAGTGTTCAGCTAGATACGTTCCTGTTATCTTCTTACTGACAGGCAGGCTTGTCTTGTTACAGTATATACAGCTACCTGAAGAAAATTGCTTGTGTTCTTTTGATCCTATTAGTACCACAGTCAGGCAGCTAGACTATTTACAGTTAGTGCAGTGCGTCCTGCTCACAGTGTCCAGCTAAAACTACAAGTTAATGGGGTGCGTCCTGCTCACAGTGTTCAGCTAAACCTACAAGTTAGTGGGGTGAGTCTTGATCACAGTGTTCATCTAGATCCGTTCCTGTTATCTTCTTACTGACAGGCAGGCTTGCCTTGTTACAGTATTTACAGCTACCTGAAGAAAATTGCTGGCGTTCTTTTGATCCTATTAGTACCACAGTCAGGCAGCTAGACTATTTACAGTTAGTGCAGTGCATCCTGCTCACAGTGTTCAGCTAAACCTACAAGTTAGTGGGGTGCGTCCTGCTCACAGTGTTCAGCTAAAACTACAAGTTAGTGTGGTGCGTCCACCTCACAGTGTTCAGCTAAATCTACAAGTTTGTGCGGTGCGTCCTGCTCACAGTGTTCAGCTAAAACTACAAGTTAGTGCTGTGCGTCCTGCTCACAGTGTTCAGCTAAACCTACAAGTTAGTGTAGTGAGACCTCTGCACAGTGTTCATCTAAAGCTACAAGTTAGTGCAGTGTGTCCTGCTCACAGTGTTCAGCTAGATCCGTTCCTGTTATCTTCCTACTGACAGGCAGGCTTGTCTTGTTACAGTATTTACAGCTACCTGAAGAAAATTGCTGGTGTTCTTTTGATCCTATTAGTACCACAGTCAGGCAGCTAGACTATTTACAGTTAGTGCAGTGCATCCTGCTCACAGTGTTCAGCTAGATCCGTTCCTGTTATCTTCTTACTGACAAGCAGGCTTGTCTTGTTACAGTATATACAGCTACCTGAAGAAAATTACTGGTGTTCTTTTGATCCTATTAGTACCACAGTCAGGCAGCTAGACTATTTACAGTTAGTGCAGTGCGTCCTGCTCACAGTGTTCAGCTAGATCCGTTCCTGTTATCTTCTTACTGACAGGCAGGCTTGTCTTGTTACAGTATATACAGCTACCTGAAGAAAATTGCTGGTGTTCTTTTGATCCTATTAGTACCACAGTCAGGCAGCTAGACTATTTACAGTTAGTGCAGTGCATCCTGCTCACAGTGTTCAGCTAAAACTACAAGTTAGTGGGGTGCGTCCTGCTCACAGTGTTCAGCTAAACCTACAAGTTAGTGAGGTGCGTCCTGATCACAGTGTTCATCTAGATCCGTTCCTGTTATCTTCTTACTGACAGGCAGGCTTGCCTTGTTACAGTATTTACAGCTACCTGAAGAAAATTGCTGGCGTTCTTTTGATCCTATTAGTACCACAGTCAGGCAGCTAGACTATTTACAGTTAGTGCAGTGCATCCTGCTCACAGTGTTCAGCTAAACCTACAAGTTAGTGGGGTGCGTCCTGCTCACAGTGTTCAGCTAAACCTACAAGTTAGTGTGGTGTGTCCACCTCACAGTGTTCAGCTAAACCTACAAGTTAGTGGGGTGCGTCCTGCTCACAGTGTTCAGCTAAAACTACAAGTTAGTGTGGTGCGTCCACCTCACAGTGTTCAGCTAAACCTACAAGTTAGTGCAGTGCGTCCTGCTCACAGTGTTCAGCTAAAACTACAAGTTAGTGCTGTGCGTCCTGCTCACAATGTTCAGCTAAACCTACAAGTTAGTGGGGTGCGTCCTGCTCACAGTGTTCAGCTAAAACTACAAGTTAGTGTGGTGCGTCCACCTCACAGTGTTCAGCTAAACCTACAAGTTTGTGTGGTGCGTCCTGCTCACAGTGTTCAGCTAAAACTACAAGTTAGTGCTGTGCGTCCTGCTCACAGTGTTCAGCTAAACCTACAAGTTAGTGTAGTGAGACCTCTGCACAGTGTTCATCTAAAGCTACAAGTTAGTGCAGTGCGTCCTGCTCACAGTGTTCAGCTAAAACTACAAGTTAGTGCTGTGCGTCCTGCTCACAGTGTTCAGCTAAAACTACAAGTTAGTGTGGTGCATCCACCTCACAGTGTTCAGCTAAACCTACAAGTTATTTTTTTGCGAGCTCTGCACAGTGTTCACCTAAAGCTACCTGTAGAAGGTTGATGGTGTTTTCCTGATCCTATCACTACCGCAGGCAGCTAAAAAAGCTACAAGTTAGTTTTTTGCGAGCTCTGCACAGTGTTCAGCTAAAGCTACCTATAGAAGGTTGGTGGTGTTCTCATACTACAGGCAGGCAGTTGATTTTGCTAGCTGCAGTATCAGTACATATATATATATATATATATATATATATATATATATATATATATATCCCAGCTTAGTGCAGCTACAGGCCATTAGTATGTCTGGAAGGCCAAGAAGGAGAGGCAGACAGTCACAAGCCAATAAGAGAGGGCAAGCAGGCTCTGTGTCTAGTGCTGGTCGTGGAGACGGTGTATCCTCATCAGCACGTGGCCGTGGGACACGCTTGGCCTTTTTTTCGGCAGCTGGCCGTGTTGAGCCGCAACATGCGGAAGACTTGGTCGAGTGGATGACCAAGCCGTCCTCATCCTCCTCATCCTCTCTCACCCATGCCCAGGGTACTTTGTCTGGCAAAGCAGCGGCCTCTTCCCTCGGCTCAATGTCATCAGTGACTCCTTCCCTAGCCCCACCATGTCCTCCTGAGGAGTCCCTCGAACTGTTTGACCACAGTGTTGGGTACATGCTCCAGGAGGATGCCCAGCATTTGGAAGGCTCTGATGATGATACTGAGCTCGATGAAGGCAGTAACATGAGCACGGACAGAGGGGGTGCCCAAGAAGGACAGCAATCTGGCAGTCATACTCCCCCTGCTGCAGCATACTGCCAGGTTTGCTCCAGTGATGAGGAGGGAGGGGATGATGAGGTCACTGACTCAACGTGGGTGCCTGATAGGAGAGAGGAAGTGGAGGAGGAGGAGGAGGTGACACATCACCAATGAGGCAGGATGCCCTCCAGGGGCCAGCCTAAGGGCAGCACATTGACTGCATCACACCCCAAAGCTCCACATGTGCAGGGCGCTGCAGTCTCTGCGCGTTATTAAAAAAGTTCTTTGGTGTGGGCCTTTTTTGAGACGAGTGCATCAGATCGCACTGCTGCTATTTGCAACATATGTCTCAAGCGTATCTCGCGTGGCCAAAACATCTCCCGCTTGGGTACCACATGCTTGACCAGACATATGTTGACCTGCCATGCAGTTCGTTGGCAAGCATATCTAAAAGACCCACACCAAAGAACAAAGAGGACCTCTCCTTGCTCCTCATCAGCTGAGATCTCCAACCCCACTATACCTTCAGTCCTCTCTGAGACCTGCACTGAGAGGAATGAAGGTGTAGAATTAGGTGTGTCACAGCCAAGTACTTGTGGGCAATCTGCTTTTGGTACACCGACGTCAGATTGTACCAGGCAAATTTGCCTGCCCCAGCTGCTGCACCGCCGAAAGAAGTTTGCTCCCAGCCATCCACATGCGCAGTGGTTGAATGCTAGCTTGGCAAAATTGCTAGCACTTCAACTGCTGCCTTTTCAGTTGGTAGACTCTGCCCCCTTCTGTGAGTTTGTGGAATGTGCAGTTCCTCAATGGCAGGTACCCAAACGCCACTTTTTCTCACAGAAGGCGATTCCGGCTCTCTACCGGCATGTGGAAGGCAATGTCCATGCCTCGCTGGACAGGGTGGTCAGCGGTAAGGTGCATATTACTGCTGACTCATGGTCCAACAGGCATGGACAGGGATGTTACCTAAGTTTCACGGCGCATTGGGTGACTCTGCTGGCAGCTGGGAAGGATGCAGGACAAGGTGCAGTAGTGTTTAAGGTTGTTCTGCCACCACGCCTCCAAAATGCTAATGATTGTGACACACCTCTCTCCTCCACCCCCTCCTCTTCTTCTTCCTCCATGGCCTCTTCCTGTGCTTTGTCCTCGGAACCAGCGGTGCTCCGTAGCCGTTCAAGGGGCTACGCAAGTACGCAGGCCAAAAGATGCCATGCGGTGCTTGAGCTGGTGTGCTTGGGGGACAGGAGTCACACTGGGGCAGAGGTTCTGTCAGCTCTGCAGGGGCAGGTTCAGAGGTGGTTGACACCATGCCAACTTAAGGCAGGAATGGTGGTTTGCGACAATGGCACCAACCTCCTCTCTGCCCTCCGACAGGGACAAATGACCCATGTGCCCTGTTTGGCTCACGTCCTTAACTTTGTGGTGCAGTGGTTCTTGGGCAGGTACCCGGGCTTACAGGATGTCCTGAGGCAGGTCAGGAAAGTCTGTGTGCATTTCCGCCGGTCATATAATGCCAGTGCTCGGCTGACGGACCTCCAAAAGGAGTTTAACCTGCCCAAGAACCGCCTAATCTGTGACATGCCCACCAGGTGGAACTCAACGTTGGCCATGCTGCAGCGGCTGCACACGCAGCAGAGGGCCATCAATGAGTACCTGTGCGACTATGGCACCAGGACAGGGTCAGGGGAGCTTGGTTTTTTTTCCCCACGCCAGTGGGCCATGATCAGGGATGCATGCACTGCCCTGTCACCATTTGAGGAGGCCACAAGGATGGTGAGCAGTGACAGTGCATGCATCAGTGACACTGTCCCCCTTGTCCACCTGTTGGAGCACACACTGTGTGGAATAATGGACAGGGCACTTGAGGCAGAACAGAGGCAGGAAGAGGAGGACTTCCTTAGCTCTCAAGGCCCCCTTTATCCAGTGTTCCTGCGTGCCCGCCGATCACACAGGAAGAGGACGAGGAGGAGGAGGAGGAAGATTGTGTCAGTATGGAGGTGGAGCCTGGCACTCAGCATCAGCAGCAGTCTTTAAGGGATCAGTCCCAAGAAACACATGGACTTGTACGTGGCTGGGAGGAGGTGGCTGCGGACCATATCGTCCTTAGTGACCCAGAGGACTCCGGACCGAATGCCTCAGCAAACCTACGCTGCATGGCCTCCCTGATCCTGCAAAGCCTGCGTAAGGATCCTCGTATTCGTGGTATCAAGGAGAAGGACCAATACTGGCTGGCAACCCTCCTTGATCCACATTACAAGGGTAAGGTTGCGGACCTTATCTTGCCATCGCAGAGGGAGCAGAGGAAGAAACATCTTCGGGAGGCCTTGCAGAAAGGTCTGTGCAACGCGTTCCCAGAGACTGGGAGGTTACAAACTCCTGTTTCTGGACAACGTGTTGCTGAGGCTTCGGTCAGTCAAAGAAGGAGCAGTGGAGAAGGTGGCCATCTGACCGATGCATCCAGACAATTTTTTGGTCCGCAGCCCCAAGGTATGATCAGTTCCAGCAACCATCGCCAGCGTCTGTTTTACATGGTGCAGGAATACCTAGGGGCAAGATCTGACTTGGACACCTTTCCCACCGAAAATCCTCTGGGTTACTGGGTCTTGAGGATGGATCACTGGCCAGAGCTTGCACAGTATGCAATTGAGCTACTGGCCTGTCCTGCATCCATTTCGGAACGCACATTCAGTGCTGCTGGAGGCGTGGTAACCGATCACAGGGTGCGTCTGTCCACCGACTTGGTCGATCGACTGACCTTCATAAAAATGAATCAGTCTTGGATCACCACCAGCTACCAAGCACCTGATGCTGATGTAACCGAATAATTTTTTTTGAAATCTCAGATCCCTTCAAAGACTGCCTATACTGATGCTGAGTGACTATCCCTGAGAAATTATCCTCTTCCTCCTCAATCATCATGCTGATAGCTTGTAAGAACATTTTTGGTTCTGGGCGCCACCACCAGTGCCTAAGGCACAATTTTTCAGCCCTTGTTTAACAGGGGCGTGTAATTACAATTTTTGATGCAATACTTTGCAGCAGGGCTCATTTCAGCATTCCAACTAGAGTATCTGTGAGAGGTTGCAGTGTTGTGGCACCAGCACCAGTGCCTAAGGCCTAATTTTTCAGCCCCTGTTCAACAGGGGCATATAATTACAATTCTTGATCTAATATTTCACAGCAGGGCCCATTTCTGCACCCACCAAGAGCGAGTGAGGACTTACAGTGTTGTGGCACCAGCACCACCACCACCACCACCACCAAAGGCCCAATTTTTCTGCACTTGTTCAACAGGGGCATGTAATTACAATTCTTGATCTAATATTTCACAGCAGGGCCCATTTCTGCACCCACCAAGAGCGAGTGAGGACTTACAGTGTTGTGGCACCAGCACCACCACCACCAAAGGCCCAATTTTTCTGCCCTTGTTCAACAGGGGCATGTAATTACAATTCTTGATCTAATATTTCACAGCAGGGCCCTGTGAGGGCTTACAGTGTTGTGGCCACAACAACACCTAAGGCCCAAATTTCTGCTGAGTATATAGGGCAGGCCCCTACTTTCAAACATCTAACTTACAAACGACTCCTACTTGCAAACAGAAGGAGACAACAGGAAGTGAGATGAAATCTACCCCTAGGAAGGGAAATTCTCTCCTGTAAGAGTTAATATGGGAAAAACATTTCTCCTTTCCACTGATGCTTTCCAATCCTTGTTCCACAAAAAACCCCAAATTTTCAAAAAACATTTATCATTGGGACAAAAAGTGAGGTGAAATCTTCTGAAGAGGAGGACAGACAGCAAAACAAATGTCACAGGGGTGATAACCCTTCCCTATGTTTTCCAAAAAGCTTAAAAAAGATTTTTTGGCTGGAGCTAAACACGTTAAAAATTTACCCGTTCAAAATTACAAACAGATTCTACTTAACAACAAACCTACAGTCCCTGTCTTGTTTGCACCGCCTGTATACTGCTGTTCAGAGTATATAGGGCCTGGTTGCCCCACACCTTTCCTTATTTTAATTTGGGTGCGGGGTTCCCCTTAATATCCATACAAGACCCAAAGGGCCTGGTAATGGACTGGGGGGTACCCATGCCGTTTATCTCACTGATTTTCATCCATATTGCCAGGACCCGACATTACATTAAACCCGCAAGCAGTTTTAAATGAGATTTTTTCCTTTAAAAATTACATTTTGTGCAGGGACTGTTCTAAACATGGGAAACATGCGCCACTTTACAGGCATACTATAGACACACCCCAGATACGATATTTAAAGGAATATTTCACTTTTTTTTTTTATTTAAGCATCATTAAAATCATTGCTCCTGAAAAAACGGCCGTTTTTAAAAGTTTTTTTTGCATTGATACATGTCCCCTGGGGTAGGACCCGAGTCCCTAAACCCTTTTTAGGACAATACCATGCAAATTAGCCTTTAAAATGAGCACTTTTGATTTTGAACGTTCGAGTCCCATAGACGTCAATGGGGTTCTAATGTTCGTGCGAATTTTCGGTCCGTTCGCAGGTTCTGGTGCGAACCGAACCGGGGGGTGTTCGGCTCATCCCTAGTCCTCATATAGAATATGCCAATGTTGTTGTAGTACATTGCGTAGTTGGTATTGCTGATATGAATAATGTGTAATGAACTTAACCGTTGAATGCTCCTCTGCCTTAGTTTTATTCTTGTAGAGCAGTGTGTTCTTAGGTTGATCACAGGCTTTATTAAAAGCCTTACGAAGAAGTGACTTGGAATATCCATGTTTGAGGAGTCGATCCCTGAGTAGGTTAGCATGGTATTTAAAGTCACTGTCAACAGTACAGTTCCTTCTAAGCCAAATGTACTGTATGTAGGGGATACTTCGCACTAGTGTGGAGGGATGTGCACTCGAAGCATGTAAAATCGTATTCCCCACCGTTTCCTTACGATAGAGTGTGGTGGCCAAGCAGTTATTGTGATCTTTGTAGATCACCAGGTCAAGAAAGGAGATTTTATGTATATCGCTGTTGACAGTGAATATCAAATTAATAGTATTACTGTTCAGATGATCAACAAAGGAAGACAATGCTTGCTGAGACCCAACCCAGATAATGAATATATCATCGATATATCTTAGCCATAACAACACCTCACTGGTGTAGTTACTAAGTTATTCGTTTGAAAAAACGTCACGTTCCCACCCCCCCAGGTACAGATTGGCGTAGGCCGGGGCACAGCAGGTGCCCATGGTCATGCCCTGTACCTGGAGGTAGTGGGAACCGTGAAACGTAAAACAGTTGTGTGTCAGAATAAAAAACAGTAATCTCAATATAAATTCATTAAAGGGCCATAAGTGATGATCTTCCTCCATGAGGAAGGAGTGAGCTATCCCAACAACCTTCTTGCCCTTCTAAACGTACATTTATGAATTATTAACCATAAGATATGAGGTTGGTTAAATAAGGATTCTTATAGCCAGAAGTGAAAGCTTAAATATAATAACATTTATTAAAGAAGCATTAAAAGTCTACCTTATACACAGACAATATCTATAGTCTTAAGGGAGAAAATATTAGGTTATAGTACAAGAAGACAAAGTATAATCATTACAATACAAATGTTAAACAAACAAACATGACAAGCAGGTATACCTTTAAGTGCTGGAAGATGCTCTGATAATTACCTATATTATGAATGTTCCTGGGCCCAGGTCAGTTTTCATCTCCCTACTACTCTCTTTGGAATACCTTCTTATAGGCCCATCTCTCATTGAATTGAATAGGGCCAATCTGATTGGTTTATTCTGTTAGCCCTCTATTCCCACCAGGCGTATCTCCTAATTTGGGCAACTTCCTCCTGTTGTGGTAACGAGCTGGGGATAATTTGTTTGAAGAGGGATTAAGGTGAAAGTCATCACCTTCTCTTGAAAGGGGTACTTAACTTATGCATGGCCTTAGCCAGGGCAAAACCTCCTTTCCTGAACAGATGAAAGAAATATTCTCATCCTCTCAAACACCCCTTTGAAATGGACAAATGGTTGATTAGCATGGAGCATTGACCTAATGAATTTGGCCCTATAACCACTACACTTCAGATGGTATCTGTCCTTGACCCTTTGAACATCAAATATACGTAATCAGCTGATTGTCCTCCCAGCACATCCTTTTCGCATACTACAAGTAGCTGTTAAATGCATTAGCTCTTTTCAGCCAGATCCTGTCGCGTATTCACATCTAGCTAAATTACCCCTTTACTGAAACCCTGTCACATACACACAGCTATTATTCCTTATCCAAAAATATATATATATACACATCTATATACAGATATTCTCAGTTGCTAATGGATATTACTCATAAACTCCTCATAAGGCAACAGATGACCCCTTGTGGCAAGTTGAGACAGATGAGACGAGGCCACACTTAACTGAGTAATTGTTTATGTCTAATCTCCATTAGTGAGTTGAGTTTCTCCCTCTGCCATCTTAGAAGTCGGCCCAGATATATTACCATGCCCGTCATAAATAACAGTACCCCACACTGCAATATGAGAAGACCTTTTATCCCCATTTCCACCCAGGTCCTAGTGGTGACTAAGCTGAAATCCCCATCATGTAAAAGTTCATTTAACCTTTTCCCTGTTTTCACCATATCATTACTGATTTGAATTATATGTGTATCCTTCCTTGCAAGCAGATTGTGAAGGTTCACTGACAGAGTATCAATTTTTATATCAAAATGGGGTATGTAGTTTCTAGGATCTGGGACATCAGGGGGACTCTCAATGATATAGTCTTCTGTTAGCACTGGTATGGGGGTTACTACCGTTTCCCCAATAATAGTGTACTCATGTGGAATGAAGCAGAAATTTGGATAGGGTATCGGACATGACTGACCCCCATAGAGAAATGTCTGGTGGTTGGTAACGACACAGTACAGTCCATCCATGTGGTAGGTGACCCTTGTGCTGGGTGTTCTCCATTTTGACAACTTCACGGGGCAGTTAGCTTCCATCTCACTTGGACTAGTTTCTTGAGGTGGTTGGCGTGGACTTTCCAGTTGGGGGTCCCTGGCCACTTTGGCTGTGGGATCCGGGTCATTGCTTAGACCACAGACTGGAGTGTCAATTTCGAACACATCACAACGGCATAAGTACCTATTGTCTTTGACAGTGCAGCAGGCAGTGTGTGGTGCTTTCCATAGCCCTTGAACTTGAATGAGCATTTCGGGGAGGTGCAACCTTTCCTTGTACACGTCGTTTTCGAGGTACCCGAGGGAGTGTATGGACGCCATCGTGTTAAAATAGTCGTCTTGGGGATGGAACACTGGCAGTGACATGGTGAAGGACACATACATCAGGTCACGGTAGGCGCACAGCGACTGGCTCTTCTTGCAAGCAAATGGCCCTCTATTGGGGTGTGGTGTCACTATCCCTATGTTTCGAATTGTGGAAACCGGCAAAGGTTTGCACTTGTCTCCAGAATGTACATTCATTCCACCACTAATATTAGTGTGAGTACAATACCATTGGGTAAGGTCTGTATCTTTTAATATATCAGGGATTTTACCTGCTTGAATATCTCTGATAACATTAGTGACTTTGGTTAAAACAAAATTCCCATATGCCGTGCATATCACCTCTTTGCCCATACCATCCTCTCTAGCTTTCTTATTATTTATATTTATGATTTCGTTTATTTTCTGTTGTGTTTTTTCAAACAACTGGGCAATGTCTTTCATGTTATAGACCGTAAACCTTTCCTCCTCTGCAAGCCCCTCAACACCCTGCAGAACCGGTTTCAGCACTTGCCGACCCTCTTTCTGTTCAAAATTTGCGATATGCCTGCGAATCGCTGACAAATCGGCTCGGTTCCAAATTGACATGCCAGATCCAAAAAGTCCTGGGATGGACCCAAGTATGTTGTCCAAGCCCTTTAACTTTCTGGATCTGAAAATGCCCCTGTGGGGAGTGAGGTTTGGTTCTGCAAATGGATCATGAGTTCGGCTTGCATGGGAGGCAATCAAATTTACCAGCAAGGAAGAATAAAACAAAGACACATTTGTCCGGGCACATGAGCCGAATTCAGCCATGTTCCACTGGGACAAATTAAGTACCACAGGTACATGAATGAACTTCACATTATTGAACAATATTCCCGGGATTGATGTTGCCGTTAGGCCACTAGGTGGTCCCTCTTGCAGTGATGGGCATTCCAATGATGTTGGTTTGTAATACGGGATTGCAGCTGTAGTTTTGGGCAAATTTGTAGAAGCAGGGGTGGTGTTCTCTTGAATCAACAAGGATCCGTTTTGAAAGCTCATGACTCTATCCCGGTAGTCAGTGATATTCCCAGCAACGCCATTAACTCAGACTAAATGATTATCAATGGGACTCCACCAATAAACTTGCTTCCCCACAGTTCCTACAATGGCCACAGGCAATAAGACGGATTCCCCCTCTATGCAGTAGACCGGATTCTTCTCCACGATCACGCTGATGAGTGGTCCAGTCTCCTCTCCCTTGGTATGTCCGAACAGATGGAGCAGGATAACAATCCACATCGACTTCATGGCTCTAAAAGGGAAGAAAGCAGCACATTTTAGTTGATTTCTTTGGCTCCATGGAACTGTTTCAGTTGGTTCGCATGAACCCATTTATCTTGTGTCTTTTTGCCCGCTTCTATTCTGATTTTATATACAGAAGGACTTAATTTATCAATAATGGAAAATGGGCCTCTCCATTTTTGACATAAACTGTTATCCAGGGGACGTAGCTCCAAGAACATAACTCGGTCTCCTATGGCCCAAGTGCATTCTCGAACCCCTTTGTCAAAATACGCCTTGGCTTTCTTTTGACTTTTCCCCATTTGTGCTGCTGCAAATACATGGATCTCCCCAGTCTCATTTTGCAGTTTTTGCATGATTTCCTTAATGTTATCATCCTGCCTTTGTATGTCCGAAATATCCGGAACTTCTATGCAGGATTTTGTGAGGGCACAAACAATGGGGCACAAGACTGGGTCCGGCAAATTCGAAGGAATTTCCCAGATCTCCCCTCCCTGTGCTCCTTGTTTGGCCAAGCAATCCGCCACCTCATTTTGTTCCCAGTATGGGGCAGTACCTGAATGACCTTTTACTTTGCACACCCATGGTTTGACTGGCAACTTTTGCACCAATGATACAATATATTTCAACAGGGATGCATGTTTAAGTGGAGACCCATTTGAGGACCTGTACTGGTGGGTGTGCCAGAAGGGCAGAAATTCTGTAAGAGCATTACAGACCCACGCAGAATCTGAGTATAAAACAATTTCTTGGTCCCCTTTCATCAGTTCTAGGGCATGAGCGATTGCAGCCATTTCAGCAAATTGTGCTGATTTGACTTGACATGACCGAAAGATTGATGTTTGGGTTTTTGCTTGTGGATTGATAAAGTATATTCCAAATCCTGCATGTGGGGACCCCTCCACGTAAAAACATGATCCATCTGTGAAAATTTGGACTGCGTTTTCAGGGACTGTTTCCTTTGCTGACAAAGGTCTAAAGAATTGTTGCGCAGATGATTGGGGGGTGATCTCACATTCATGTGGTACTCCCTGGTAAAGGAGGCCATGGGCCCTAGTGGACGGATTATTTGTGTGTTGGACTTTAATGTCTCGGTCTTGAAGCAACAGTGCCCAGTGGGCTAATCTGGCATTGGATACATTGCCATCCTTCACTCGGTCTGTAAGTAAAAATTTAGTGGGAGTGTGCGTTGTGTGCAGGATGACTGGGTTAAGCCCTATGATGTACGTGAAGTATTTCACTGCCCAAAACGTAACTAGGAGGTGTTTTTCACATAGAGAGTACTTCATTTCCACAGGAGACAAAAGTTTAGATGCATATGAAATGGGTCTCTGTTGCCCATGGATTTCCTGTGACAGAACAGCTGACATGGCTGTCTCTGATATGGCAGTCTCAATGTGAAAGGGCAGTTGGTACTCTGGGTTGGCTAACGCTGGCGCTTGCGCTAAAGCTTCTTTAAGCTCCTGCACTGCATTGGTGTGTTGCTCAGTCCAGTGCCATTGGGTATCCTTTTTTAACAAATCATACAGAGGTGCAGACTTTTGGGCAAAATCAGGGACGAAAGCCCGTGAATAATTTACCAATCCTAGAAAAGATCTCAGAGTAGGGATGCTCACTGGCAGAGGTAATTGTAGAATGGCTTTTACCTTTTCGGTTGCTATCTTACGCCCGTTTGCTGTCACTGTAATCCCAAGAAAAGACACAGATTCCTTCAACAATTGTGCCTTGATGGGATTACACTTCAGTCCCGCCTTTCCTAGGATCTGCAGAAGTTCCTCCAATAACCGCAAATGCTCTTCTTTGTTGCATGTGGCTAGCAACAGATCATCAACGTACTGGAAAAGATTCTTTGGAGAAGAAAAATCAATTAAAATATCTCTCATGGTTGCATGAAATAACGTAGGAGAGTTATGGAATCCTTGTGGGACAGAATTGAACGTATACTGTTTTCCCAGAAACGTAAATGCAAATTTGTATTGACATTCTTCTGACAAAGATAATGACCAAAAACCGTTCGATATATCCAATACTGTGAAATATTTGTGTTTGGGGTTCAACATGCTCAAGACATCCGGGACAGATGCAACTGTGGGGGCGCAATTGTTTGTAACACTGTTCAATTTGCGGTAATCAATTGTTAATCTCCACGAATTGTCAGTACTTTTGCGAATAGGCCATATTGGCGCATTTGTTGTGGATACACATGGCCTGATGACCTTTTGGTCAAGCAGTGAATCTATGGTTTCCTGTATGTAGCTGATAGCTTCCTGTGGAAAGGGGTATTGTTTTTGCGGAGGTGGGTCTGGCCCACTGATGTGTATCACCGTATTTACCTTTCCACAGTCATGTTTATGTGTTGCAAAGGATCCCTGCTGTCTTTCTATCACCGGCTGTAGAAGCTGATGTTCTGGGTGATCTTTAATGATCTCCAGTATGTTATATTTTGAATCATTGAGTTTGATGGCTGCAATTGTGTGAGAATCAGGTATCACTATGGTGCTACCCTGATCAGTTGGAGCCCCTTGCAATAGTAAAAGGTTGGTCAGATCTAACATACATCCATTGGGAATTAAGAAGTCTGAACCCAGGAGGCTGGTTTCATTTGGCAAACACATTAATGCTACTGGCTGTTTTAGGGATAACTCACCAATTTGGATTGTCAGTGGCTTGGACAAGGCAGACTCAACATTATGTCCAGCAAAGCTCTGGAGATTCAACGGCTTTCCTGAAGATAGTGTTGAGTTTAAGGGATCTTTGTCATGAATAATCGAAATGGCCGCACCCGTATCTAGAAGCACAGTACATTGACGGCCCCTAATCAATGCTGAGACTACAGGGCGCCCACACCTATCCAGAGAAATAGGTGCTAAAATTTTGGGGCCTTGTGGTTGTCACCATTGACGACGGTCAGCCTCTATCTGAGAAGCTACCTGTACTTCCTTTCCAGAGCCTCCTTGAAAGGCCTGTAATTGTTGTCGTAACTCTGCATAAGTAGGAGCTCTTTGTGTCTCACTGATATGCTTGCCCTCTGATGGGTGGCTATAAGAGTTTCCTCTTCCTCTGCCTCTGCCTCTGTAACCTGACTTCCCCCTATATCCCCTACCCCTCCCTTGTAAACTTTTGTCCCAGTTAGGGTTGTATGGAGGATTTGATTCTCCAGGGGCGTGGGGGCCTTCTATGGTGGTAGTCCTGCATTGTAATGCAGCCACCTTCCTAAACAGCTGTTTCTCTTCTCTTTCCTTAAGCCTGTGCTGTTTATATGCTTGAATGGCATGGAATGATCTATGTATTAATCCAATGACCTCCTCATAGCTGTGTTTTCTTGGATCTATCAAATGCTCACATTTTATGCGAATAGCTGGATGGGCATTATGAATCAATAAGTTCTTATATTCCATGTCCTCTCTAGTGGTATTACCATTGTTAGTGTTATATGCTGCCCACAATCTATTGGCATACACTAAAGGGTTTTCCTCATTACTTTGTGTAATTTGATAGGCCACCATCAAACCTATAGCTGCGGGGTTTATGACTTTTTGCAATTCTGCTACGGTTGCTTGGTAGCTACCTTTGCCCTCCTTAATTTGATCTGGGAGTGCATTCCAGGTGTGGGCGTCAAGGGTTAATTGTAACACCTTAACCTGGTCACTAGGACTTTCCACACCTAAAAGCGCACACCTCTGTTGTACATTGTTCGCATGTGAAGTAATGTGTTCATTCGTTTTAATTTTGCCGATGAAATCAGCCACACTCATGAGGGTTTTTACAGGTTGAATTGGATATACTTTAGAGCTTACCTCATTCCCTTCACTATCAAACCCCAAAAGTGTTTGATTTCCTTCAGGAGAGGAGAAGATCTGGGTCCTACCCATGATGGGGAACTTGTCTTGCTCCTCACTTGTGGATAACTGGTCCCCATTGTCTGGTGGGTCTGTGCCCATGGTGGCTTCTCGATTTTCCTGTGGCTCTGCGATTTCTCCCATCGCCACAGGAAAAGTAGAATTAGGACCCATATCTTCCTCTCCCCAGTACTCTTCATATTCCTCTGTGTCCCCAATTTCATAGGCACAAGTAGGTGCTGTAGCATTAGTATGTTCACATCTGCTAGCCACAGCCGCCTGTCCTTTAAGCATTGAAATTGTTTGTAGCAACTGTGACTCTGTTTGCGTGCAATGTGTGTGATCTATACTTTTTCCTTGCTTAGCTTCATGTAACTGATTTTGGACTACTTTGTATGCAATCGTTATGTGGTCCAGTTCAGTCTCAACTTTAGTTAGCATGTTTTTATATTGTACCACTTCGTTTTGAGCCAATTTGCAATTTTTAACATTTTCCTCCTGTGAGGCATTAACCATTTGATTAAGGGTGGTTAAGGTTTGTATTTGGTTATGTAAAGCTGTATTCTCCTTTTCCCTCTCTGAAATTGTAATATTTGTATTATTGACTATATCTTCCAATTGCTGTATTTTAGCATTCATAGCCATACAAGCCGCATACATGCCTGCTACAGCTAAACTTTTGAGTTTTTTACTCTTTTTGGTTGTTTTAAATTGTTCTTCAAATAATTCCTGCACATATACCCAAGGGGATAAATGCAGTTTAGCATCACAGGCAAATTCATTGCTTTTATGTTTTAGAGTATACGTTGCTACAAACTTTTCTAGACAGGACATGGCTGCCATTATTAACAACTATTATGCACAAATTGTAAGGTAAATTACGCTAACTGTTCCCTTGTACTATACAGTCAATTTTGAGATTACCGTATAGAAGGAGGGAGAAAAAGACAATAAACAGAAACTCAAATACAATTCAGAAAATATAGTAAAGTTAGGAAAATAGAATATATTTTCAGATCTCTATAAAACAATCTTTTAGCTTAATAGAGACACGCTAACAATAGCCTGTAGCCTACACAGCATAGACAATAGCAACAATAGAATGGTAAACACAGCCGTGTTTACATCAATCTCTGTTAAAGGCAACTTAGTTTAAAGAAAAAAAAAAAAAAACTGCCAAATAAACAAAAAAAAAAAAAAAAAACCAAGATACAACAATTTGAGTTTGTCAAAATATTGTATAATAGCGTATGCTATACTATATTAATAATCTTTATCAGATATTAGATTCAGTACCAAGACGTCCACCGTTTTGTACTTTAACTGACAACAATGAGAATGTTACTGCTTATAAATTCCCACAGTTAAAACAACTAGCAAGGCAAACAAACAAAATAAAAAAAAAAAAAAAAATGCAAAACAAAGCAAAAAAAAAAAAAAAAACGCAAAATCAAAGCAAGAATAAAAAAAAAAAATTCCTTAGTAGTTAGTTTCAATGTCCATAAACCAATATCATCCCTTTTAGTGGACATACAATTTGACTACCCACCAAACCTATGAACCTGTTTCAACCTACACACAACAGAAAACAAGCACGTTTTTGCACGTTTTTGTGTCTTAGACCTAAAGCATCAGACTAAACCAGTTAAAAAAAAAAAAATTCAAAAACCAAATTAATACAAAAAATTATTAATTATGAGGAAAAAAAAAAAAATTATTATTTTTTTTTTCACAAAACGAAGGACCACTCTTTCAGCGTCCTCTTTCCATAAAACAACAATATTAAAAAAAAATCAAAACAGAATATTTCCCAATCTGTACTTCCTCCCCCTCAAATTTTACCGGTTTCTAAGGGTACATCCAAAGTACTATTTTCAAGTATAATTTTGGGATATTAAACAAAAAAAAAAAAATTCACAAAATATCTGTGGTGTATATTCTCTCCTTAGAGTTACCCGCTAATAAAAACACAAAAAAAATATTTACCTATATTTTTCCCTAGATAGATTGGATAAGCTGACTCAGCTTCAATTCCCCCTCATAACGTTAATCTCTAATACAAAAAATTTTGGTATTATATTAAATACTTTCAGTCCTGTGCTGGCTTTGTGGTCGCCACTCTTGCCGTTCTAAACGTACATTTATGAATTATTAACCATAAGATATGAGGTTGGTTAAATAAGGATTCTTATAGCCAGAAGTGAAACCTTAAATATAATAACATTTATTAAAGAAGCATTAAAAGTCTACCTAATACACAGACAATATCTATAGTCTTAAGGGAGAAAATATTAGGTTATAGTACAAGAAGACAAAGTATAATCATTACAATACAAATGGTAAACAAACAAACATGACAAGCAGGTATACCTTTAAGTGCTGGAAGATGCTCTGATAATTACCTATATTATGAATGTTCCTGGGCCCAGGTCAGTTTTCATCTCCCTACTACTCTCTTTGGAATACCTTCTTATAGGCCCATCTCTCATTGAATTGAATAGGGCCAATCTGATTGGTTTATTCTGTTAGCCCTCTATTCCCACCAGGCGTATCTCCTAATTTGGGCAACTTCCTCCTGTTGTGGTAACGAGCTGGGGATAATTTGTTTGAAGAGGGATTAAGGTGAAAGTCATCACCTTCTCTTGAAAGGGGTACTTAACTTATGCATGGCCTTAGCCAGGGCAAAACCTCCTTTCCTGAACAGATGAAAGAAATATTCTCATCCTCTCAAACACCCCTTTGAAATGGACAAATGGTTGATTAGCATGGAGGAATACAAAGGCCTTTATTGACCTAATGAATTTGGCCCTATAACCACTACACTTCAGATGGTATCTGTCCTTGACCCTTTGAACATCAAATATACGTAATTAGCTGATTGTCTTCCCAGCACATCCTTCTCGCATACTACAAGTAGCTGTTAAATGCATTAGCTCTTTTCAGCCAGATCCTGTCGCGTATTCACATCTAGCTAAATTACCCCTTTACTGAAACCCTGTCACATACACACAACTATTATTCCTTATCCAAAAATATATATATATACACATCTATATACAGATATTCTCAGTTGCTAATGGATATTACTCATAAACTCCTCATAAGGCAACACCCTGCTCGTAAGGGATGCTAGAGTACAAAGCCTCAACATCCAAGGTCACGAGCAGGGTGTCGGGAGGGACCTCGACCCTTTCAATGTGTTTCAGGAGGTCAAGGGTATCCTGGATGTAAGAAGGCAAACGTAAAACATAAGGAGTTAAAAAGAAGTCGACAAATTTGCTCGCATTTTCAGTCAGTGAGCCTATTGCAGAAACTATAGGCCGACCGGGGGGGACTTGTAAGTTCTTATGAATCTTTGGTAATGCATAAAACGTAGTCATACGAGGGAATTTATTGTCCAAGAAAGCATGCGTGTCCTGGTCTATTAGGCCCATATGATAGGCATCTCCAATGAGTGACTTGAATTCATTGACAAAGCGATGAGTGACGCTTACTGCGATTTTACAATACCAGGACCTGTTGTTCAAAATGGTCATACACATTTTTATATATTGCTATAACCAGATCTGGGTAGCGCCGTAATTTAGTGAGGGATTGTACTTGATCGGGTCGCAAATTTTTTGGCATAGGATCTAGTGTGAGTCGCCTCAGATCACCAATAGTGGCTGTCAAAAAAGCCCAAATGTGGGGGTTACTTGTAAGATCTGGGAATTTTTTAGACTTGGGTTTGAATTTTTTACTAGGTTTAGACACTAAGGGAATCGATGTATGTGTAGTATCTGTAGTGGGCACTAGGGGCTCAGACCTCTCATTCTCCTCTAACAGCAGAATCAGATCTCTGAAGGCCCTAAATTCTTCCATAGTAAAATGTTTAATACTTTCAGAGAGTTCTCTATCACGATTAGAGCGGATATGTTGATCATCAAAGAGGTATTTGTAAGTTAACTTTCTACAGAAGAGGTACAGATCTTTTATAGTGTCATATTTATCCATCTGAGGTGTGGGACAAAAACTTAATCCAAATCTAAGAAGATCAAAATCTACTTGGGAAAAGGAATAGGGGGTAAGGTTGATGATATCAAGTTCTAAGTGGGAAGGGGTAGGGTCAGGGGTGAGGGAAAATTTGTGGAAGGTGATGTTAGGGAGGTAACATGAGCATCCAAGGTGCTCTGTTTAGTGGAAGACAGTGTAGGTGCTGTTGAACTCGATAAAAGTGGTGTCGTGTTGGTGGCATGCCGTGTTGTTGCATTAGAAAAATTACAGCCATTGCTAGGAGTGGGGTTAGCATTAGGACCAGGTGTGTTCTGTAGTATACTGAGTGCCTGTGTAGCTAAATGGCCCAAATGCGTGGTTGTATGGGTACCACCCGTGGCACCCAAATTAGAGCCCAAAGATGGGCCTTGGGGGGGTGTTTTGCCAAGCTCCTCAGGTCGTTTTTTGGGATGCGGAGTGTGGGGTTGGTTCCCACCCAGACTTCTTTTACGTGGACCAGAGTTGGGATTAGAACGTGTATTGGTGGATTGAGAGAAGGGCCGAGTGGAAGAGGAGGCAAAGGAGGAATTGGATTTGGTATCCTCCTCCCTAGAAGAGTAGCTGGAGCCACTCTTACTAGGTTTGGGGCCTTGCCTAGTTCTTTTATTTTGTGGCATCAAGTGCCAGCGGTATGCATACCCCTCCACAAATGCTGTCTTGTCCCTGAACATTTTGGTTTGTTTCTTAGATATGATGTCCTTATCTTGGCACTTTTTGTGCAATGTTCATTGTGACATTGGAGATTCTTGTAAATTAAGTAAATTGCCCTCTTACCTGTGAGGGTGTCCCTGCGTTTTGTGTTGTATCAGGTTATATTCCACCCAATAGGGCTATAATGGACATTGTAGGAGACGCCTGGTCTGGGTATATGAATGAATTGCATAACAACTGCATGAATTGCATAATACCTCTACTAGAGATGATCTGGCACTTAACCAATATCTTGCGAAAGCCAGAAGACTTCTTAAAAAGAAGTCAAATCTATACTGGCATATTGAATTTTTTCAACAGTATATACTTGACAACATTTGCCCAACCGGACTTAGAATACAATTGTTCCCCTCCTTTAAAAATGTGATACCTGAACTCAAACTTGTTTGGGAACAAGAACTTACCAAATGCAGTATTGAACTGATCAAACTGCTTGTTACCCAATATAAAACAGACCTAACGGCTCTGGACCAGGAACTCATCTCTCTACAGGTACAACATAATTCTGTTAAGAGTCATGTACAATTTGACAAGAAATGTCAGGAACTGAAAGAATATCTGAACAGACTAAATAAGGACATCATATCTATAAAAACAAACCAAAATGTTCAGGGACAAGACAGCGTTTGTGGAGGGGTATGCATACCGCTGGCACTTGATGCCACAAAATAAAAGAACTAGGCAAGGCCCCAAACCTAGTAAGAGTGGCTCCAGCTACTCTTCTAGGGAGGAGGATACCAAATCCGATTCCTCCTTTGCCTCCTCTTCCACTCGGCCCTTCTCTCAATCCACCAATACACGTTCTAATCCCAACTCTGGTCCACCTAAAAGAAGTCTGGGTGGGAACCAACCCCACACTCCGCATCCCAAAAAATGACCTGAGGGGCTTGGCAAACATCACCCATCACTATCTAAAACACCCCCCCAATGCCCATCTTTGGGCTCTAATTTGGGTGCCACGGGTGGTACCCATACAACCACGCATTTGGGCCATTTAGCTACACAGGCACTCAGTATACTACAGAACACACCTGGTCCTAATGCTAACCCCACTCCTAGCAATGGCTGTAATTTTTCTAATGCAACGACACGGCATGCCACCAACACGACACCACTTTTATCGAGTTCAACAGCACCTACACTGTCTTCCACTAAACAGAGCACCTTGGATGCTCATGTTACCTCCCTAACATCACCTTCCACAAATTTTCCCTCACCCCTGACCCTACCCCTTCCCACTTAGAACTTGATATCATCAACCTTACCCCCTATTCCTTTTCCCAAGTAGATTTTGATCTTCTTAGATTTGGATTAAGTTTTTGTCCCACACCTCAGATGGATAAATATGACACTATAAAAGATCTGTACCTCTTCTGTAGAAAGTTAACTTACAAATACCTCTTTGATGATCAACATATCCGCTCTAATCGTGATAGAGAAATCTCTGAAAGTATTAAACATTTTACTATGGAAGAATTTAGGGCCTTCAGAGATCTGATTCTGCTGTTAGAGGAGAATGAGAGGTCTGAGCCCCATGGGCACCTGCTGTGCCCCGGCCTACGCCAATCTGTACCTGGGGGGTGGGAACGTGACATTTTTTCAAACGAACAACTTAGTAACTACACCAGTGAGGTGTTGTTATGGCTAAGATATATCGAGGATATATTCATTATCTGGGTTGGGTCTCAGCAAGCATTGTCTTCCTTTGTTGATCATCTGAACAGTAATACTTTTAATTTGAAATTCATTGTCAACAGCGATATATATAAAATCTCCTTTCTTGACCTGGTGATCTACAAAGATCACAATAACTGCTTGGCCACCACACTCTATCGTAAGGAAACGGCGGGGAATACGATTTTGCATGCTTCGAGTGCACATCCCTCCACACTAGTGCGAAGTATCCCCTACGCACAGTACATTCGGCTTAGAAGGAACTGTACTGTTGACAGTGACTTTAAATACCATGCTAACCTACTCAGGGATCGACTCCTCAAACGTGGATATTCCAAGTCACTTCTTCGTAAGGCTTTTAATAAAGCCTGTGATCAACCTAGGAACACACTGCTCTACAAGAATAAAACTAAGGCAGAGGAGCATTCAACGGTTAAGTTCATTACACATTATTCATATCAGCAATACCAACTACGCAATGTACTACAACAACATTGGCATATTCTATATGAGGACCCCATCTTAGGTAAATACGTCGGTGATCATCCTGAGATTGTGTTCAAAAGAGCACCGTTCCTACGTGACAAACTGACCAAAAGCCACTTTATGCCTTTACAGGACTATACGACCAACCAAGTGGGTATGCGTATTTGTGGGCATTGCCCCTTCTGCCCTTGGCTGTCCACGGGTCAGAGTTTCCAACTACCAAACGGCAAGACTTTTCGCCCATATTTTCTGGCTGATTGCAATACCCAGGGGGTGGTCTATCTGATGACTTGTAAGTGTGGGGTTTTTTATGTTGGCAAGACCATCCGCCATTTTTGGCAAAGGATACGAGATCACGTCTATTATTCAGCCAATGGGAAGATGCTCAGCCCTATTAGCAGGCATCTTGATCTCTGTCATAGATTCGATACCTCCGTTGCAACCTTCATTGCGTTGGCAGTGATTCCACAGGATCCAAGAGGGGGTGATTGGGATAGAAGGATACTCCAACACGAGGCGCAGTGGATTGAACGCCTTAATGCCACACGTTGGCCAGGTATCAATGAAGTACAATCCTATAAATCCTTCCTCTGATAATTAATTTCCTTTTTGGTTCTTGTGTTTTTATTAAACTTTTGAATTATCACAATAAATACAGAGTATAGAGATATATTACCAGTCTACTTTTCCCTTCTTTAGATTGGTGATCCTTCTATCCTTTCCCCTGCTCCTCTGATCCTTATTTGATAAGTATCATATGAACATACTCCAATCAATGTAGTTCTGCCTATCCAGATGTTCTCACCATATGTATTGTCTTAGAATGTTAAGAATTTCCAATTCTAGCCATATTGGACTTCACATGATGTCTGTATTTATTTATCGTTACATTTTTGTCTTTTAGCTTTATGTACTATGAAAGGGCTCCTATTCCCTTGCATGGTCGTTATCACCTTGTACTTGTGTTTACCAGCCCTGCGTTTCGGGCCTGTAATTAGGACCTGGGTGCTGCCAACCTCTGGACTTTATTGACTTGCCGGTATACTCAGTCACATGTGCGGCCAGGTAGCCGCATTCCGCCCCACACAGGGGATGGGTTTTGTGGCTCCAGGTCCAGGCCTGTGGTTTTTGTTTCTCCCTCTGGTTGTGCACTTTGGATATCCTCGTTGTGTTTGTTTACATCTTTTGGCTTATTCTATCTGCCTTGCGCAGTGTTTATATGCTGTCTGTTAGGAGGAGGAACCAGAGGGAGCTCCCAGTCCTGTCACCTGTACAGCGGCGCTCCTTCCACTTGTCCGCGTCTCTGGCAGTTGACCTTATGGTTACTGCGCATGCGCGGACCTACGTGGATGCGCGGCAGCCTTGGTCGGCCGAGTCAGGTGTTGCACTTGTTGCGCACCTGATTGGGGCGTGTACTAAAGGCTCTCAGCGTAGCCTATTATCACGCCATTCTCGTCCATGGCGCCTTGGTTCTCGGGCATCATGCTTATTATCATTAACTGCCTGGTAAGTGTTTGTTCCCTGCTGTCTTTACCTTGAGTTATGGCACTCTTGGATGTAACCCTGTGATCGGTCACACTGAGCTTTGTTTTTGCCCCCATAGATGGCCTGTATCTGACCGCTGTTTAACTGCATTGATGAGTACTTTTAAAATTCCAGTCTAACCCTGTCTGCTTGATTTCTATCGTTGGTGGATTTGTAAGGGAACAGCTTGTGACCGTTGCTCACAAGATTAGTTCGGCTTGCATCCCCTCTCACAAGGTGAGACCTCTTGTGTACACATTGATGGCTGCATTTTGAGCTTCTGGATTAGTTATTTAGTACTTTCTTTTCTTTTTTGCAGAGATTAGTTGTTGTTCTGCTATATATTTACACAGCTACAGTAATTTGTATTATAATATATATTATACTGTTTACATTTAGACCTTTGACTATCCAATGCGGCTGAGCCACCTTCAGGCTTAGCTTGGCAGCATAAGTTGTTCCGCTATCTGCAGTTTCTATTTCCTATCGAGGTAGGCTCAAATGTACAGGCTCTTTCTATACCATTAGTTGCCTCATTTTCTCTTTCCCTCCCTCCCCCCCCCCATTCTTTTTTCCTGCCTTTTCCCTCCCTCCCCCCCCCCCTTTCCTTCCCCCCCTCTCTTTTTCCCTTTTTTCCCTTTTCCCCTCTTTTTTTTCCCCTCCCTTTCTTTTCTTTTTTCTTCCCAACTCCTCCCTGGTAGCCGGGACTTTTTCACTCTATCGTTGTCCCTGGTGTTACACCGTTTATGGCTTTTCTACCAGACATGTCCCCGCATGTGATTGTTTGTCACCATATGCTTGTTAGTTGTTAGATCCACCGGTTGGCTCCCTCGTGGTGTTCATGGATACTAACTGAAACGCGACTAACAAAACTCTAAGTGAATATTAATATTGTGTACTATTTTGGTGTTTGTCTTCTCTCTCTCTCTTCCCAATACAGGTGACTCAAACTGGCTCCTGAAGAAACATTCAATTGCAAAACATGTAGAGCTACACTAGTTTGTTGTCTCACTATTGAATAGAGGGCTATGGTTTTCCTCCCTGTTTTTAGGGTTATCCCTCTGTGTGCTTTAATTTGAATGTGAGAGAGCACCAGTTATTGCCTTGCTATGTATTGCAATGTTTTTAAAATGTTTTTGTTTTTGTTTTTTTGTACTTTTTGTATAATAAAATATTCATATTGAATATTATGATTGGTGCCTACAAAGTCCATTTTTCTACTCCTTTGGGTGTAGTTTTGAGAATTTGTAATCCAATGGTTAACAACTCCTGAGTCAGAGTAAACTGAATGTTGAACTAGTGTTGTGGTGCGGCAGCACTACAACTGTCTCTGGTGCAAGTAACACAGTGTCAGAATTGTAATGAAGTACAGGCTTGAGGCCTATATTGAACTCAGTCTTAATAATTTGAACTTCCTCTGTGGGACTACAGGTCCCAGCAGCACTATGTTATAAGTGCAAATGTGTAAAAGTGCGTCAATGAAAGTTTGGGCAGCAGCCCTCTCACCCAACCAGGTCTGCAAAGTAGAACAGTTCTGCTCCGTGCACAGGGTCTTGTTTCCGGCCGGCCGACACTGCTACGCTGCTCCGCTCCACTCAGCAAGATGCTCTGGGACTCTCAGATGGCTCCGACAGGCTTCACTGGATCCTCCTCAGTTTTACCTCACCATCAGTTTAGCTCACTGATGTGCTGCAGGGTTGCTAATGGGATCGCTCTGCAATCGGTGTAGGCCACGCTTCGCTGGAGACCCTCACACAGATCCTCACAGGCTGACCATGCGTTCCCAAGAGACCTAAGGTGGCCGTGTGGAGTTCTTTTATAACTTTCCCAGAATGCAGTTTAGTTCTCTTGGTGCTCATGGTAGGTCATTAGGCATTGTGGGTAGGTCAAGTTAATGTGGAAATGTAAACAAAATGGTCACTTCCTATCATCTTCTCACATTCTTCAGAAAGTAAGGAAATAAAATAAAGTCTATTCACAATTTTGGCAGCTAGATGGCACCAAATACTAAGCTATAACATAACATTAGATTATTGAGCAAAAATGTGACCGCTACATAAGGATATCCCTTACTCAGCTGTACTGCCATTGGCTCTATGGAACATTACAGCTACTTCATCCCAGCTGACGACAGAGCACGGTAATATTTATCAACTGCAGAGCATTTATTCTTACACCTGGACAAGGTAGATCATGCACTAGATATGAATTTGTGCTCCTACTGCTGGAAATTGGGTTTGCTCCATGGCTGATCGTACATGATGTCAGTTCATCGATTGCTTCCCAGATCCCCCTAGATCACTGTGTATGAGGTGAGACTTTACTAGCTACCATCAACCTCCCCCCACAGATTTCGCTCCCCGTGTGTCCTTCTCAGCCACAGACTGCAGCCCTTGGATTTTTTGATTTTTTTTGATTTTCATATGTGCAGTTCTCTGCCCCCTTTTATCACATCCATATAAGGACTGCCTGGCACCCGCAGTTTTTTTGCCATATTGCACATTGCTTATGCAGTGCTTTTTTACGGTCCCTAATTGTGGTGCACGTGCAGTGAGGATGCTCTGTCTGTTTCTTTGTTTGTCCTTGTCTGTCTACTGACAACATTGTCTTTAGATGGTGAACGGTGGAGGATTTAACAATATTTTATGCTTTTTTGTATTTGTTCATTCATTTATCTAACATTTAATACATTTTCTTTTTTTTTTAAAAACTTTATTTGTATTCAATCGGACACTATATCTCTGCGGCTCTATATGTGGCATCTTTTTCTGTGCCTGTTTCTCCTTGGTATAGAATTGTGTCTTTCCAAGTCAACATGTGCCAATCAGACATGTCAGAAGTCTGCAGTGAATGCGATTGAGCCAAACCTGAGCTGCCAATGCTCAAAAAAAGGACATGATCCACACAGTCAGCAGATTGCAATAAACTGTCTGGAAAAATGAATTTCTTAGACATTTGTGAAAATGACAGAAACATCATTTATTTGCTGCTACTGCTGATGAGCTTGTTGCTACTACCACTACCTTCCTACGTAGGTCTTTTGTATTTTGGATGGATATAGCACTGGAATTAATTTTACTGTGCCCCTGGCAGACATCCTTCTTCACTCTAAGATCTTGAAGCCAGAAAGCAACTCCAAATATTGGCTTGCATGTTGGATTTGCAGTTGTAGACTATAAAACGTCAACAAAAATGGCTGCATCCAGCAAAGCAGAAATTCTGCGTAGCTTTAGCTGGCCTGTCTAGACAAAACTCAGGAAAAGTATTTATAATTTATAACTATGAAAATTACTCATTCCATGTATAGTACTATGCAAATGTTTTAGGTAGGTGTGAAAAAAATCAAATATATATATATTTTAATTGTTTATTTTTATCAATTTACAAAATGCAAAGTGAGTGAACAGAGGAAAAATCTAAATCAAATCAAAATTTGGTGTGACTACCCTTTGGCTTCAAACCAGCATCAATTCTTATACTTGCACACTTTGTACACTTAAACAAAGTCAGGAATTTTGCAGGATTAGAGTCAGGTTTATAATTAACCAATTATTCCAAGCAGGTGCTAATGATCATCAATTTCATATGTAGGTTGAAACACAGTCATTAACTGAAACAGAAGCAGCTGTGTAGGAGGCTTAAAATTGTGTAAGGAACAGCCAAACTCTGCTACTAAGGTGAGGTTGTAGAAGACAGTTTCATGTCATAGGTCATACACCATGGCAAGACTGAGCACAGCCACAAGACACAAGGTAGTTATACAGCATCAGCAAGGTCTCTCCCAGGCAAAGATTTCAAAGCAGACTAGGAGCTTCAAGATGTACTGTTCAAGCTCTTTTAAAGAAGCACAAAGAAACAGGAAACATTGTTTTTACATCGTAAAAACAGTGATCGCCCAAAGAAACTTCAGCAGATGATAGACACATTATGCTTACTTTCATTTGACATCAGAAGATGTCCAGCAGTGCCATCAGCACAGAACTAGCAAAATCCAGTGGGACCCAGGTACACCCATCTACTGTCCAGAAAAGTCTGGCCAGAAGTGGTCTTCATTGAAGAATTGTTTCCAAAAAGCCATATCTCCAACATGGAAACAAGGCTAAGGGACTTAACCTTTCACAAAAACATAAGAACTGGGGTGTAGAAAAATGAGAGCAGGTTCTCTGGACTGATGAGTCAAAATCGGAAATATATGGCTGTAAGCAGTTGACAGTTTGTTCACGGAAGGGCTGGAGAGCGGTACAATAATGAGTGTCTGCAGGCAACAGTGAAGCATGGTGGACGTTCCTTGCAAGTTTGGGGCTGCATTTCTGTAAATGGAGTTGGAGATTTGGTCAGGATCAATGGGTCCTCCATGCTGAGAAATACAGGCAGATACTTATCCATCATGCTATACCAACATGGAAGTGTATGATTGGCCCCAAATTTATTCTGCAACAGAACAATAACCACAAACATATGTCATTAAGAATAATCTTCAACGTAAAGAAGGAGCAGGGGTCCTGGAAGTGATGGTTTGGCCCCACAGAACCCTGATATCAAAATTATCAAGTCTGTCTGGGATTAGATGAAGAGACAGAGGGATCTGAGGCAGCCTACATCCACAAAAGATCTGTGATTAGTCCTCCCAGATGTTTTGATGAACCTACAGTACTTACCTAGTTCCTTCAAAAACTGTATGCAAGTATATCTAGAAGAATTAATGCTGTAGTGCTATATCCATCCAGAAGGCAAAGGGTGGTCACACCAAAAATATATTTGATTTGGATTTCACTTCTGTTCATTTAGTTTCCATTTTGCTAATTGATAAAAATAAACTATGAACACTTCTATTTCTGAAAGCATTCTTCATTTACAGCATTTTTATACCAGCCTAAAACTTTTTCACAGTAGTGTACATGTACTTTCATTCCAATCTTATTTTATTATTTTTTAAATTTCAAAAATACATGAATGTAATCATCATATTTATTCAAGAAAAGTAAGACCATTATCTAACAAAAGCTCTTTCAAATAAATACAAGACCAAGCAATAATTTCAAGGCAAAAATAATCAAAAATATAACCAATACCTATTATAAATAATAAAGGGCAGAGGCATCCAATGAAAGAAAGCTAATCCCTTGTTCTTATCTAGACATGTGAGGTTTGTTTCGTTCAGAATTTTTTGATGTATCCTAATTTCAGAATAACAATAGTAAGGAATTTAAAGGAATCCAAAATAATGAAGCGAAATCCAGCCAGAATTCGAAAACAAGAATAGAATCAAATAAAATAGAGTAGAATACAAAAGAATAGAATAGAGTAAAACAGAACAGAATAGAATAAAAAAATAATAGAAAATAAAGGAATATAATATAAAAGAAGAGACTTGAATCGAATAGAATAGAAAATAAAAACATAGAATAGAATAGAAAAATAGAGTAAAACAGAATAGAATATAATAGAAAATAAATTAATAAAATAGAAAAGAATAGAAAATAATAGAATGGATTAGAATACTATAGAATAGAATAGAAAATAAAAGAATAGAATAAAACAATAGAATAAAATAGAAAAAATAAAACAGTCTTCCAAAATTAAAATTTTGAATAGAATTAATTTGAATAGAATAGATTAGAATAGAATAGAAAAGAATAGAACAGAAAAGAAAAAAAAACAACAGGATAGAATAGAATAAAATAGAAAGAATATAATCATCTTCCAAAATTTGAATTTTGAAAATAAATTGGAATTTGAATAGAATAGATTAGAATAGAATAGAGAGAGAGAAGAATAGAATAGAGAAAGAGAAGAATAGAAAATAAGAGAATAGAATAGAAAATAATAGAATAGAAAACAACAGAAAGAATATAACCATCTTCCCAAAAACAAATTTCAAATAAAATAAATTCGAATTGGAATGCCAATTTGAATTCAATTCCAGATTCAAAAATCGAAAACGAATAAACGGAACTAAACAAAAGGAATTCTGAAAACAAATTAAACAAAATTAAATTATTTAAATAACGAAACATTCATTCTACACACATGTCTAGTTTCATCTAAATTAAAAAATATAGAAAAGAAAGAAAGAGAGAGGAGGAAAGAAGAAAAAAGTTAAAACTAAGGGCTCTCCACCCAACTCCAGAACCCCAGACATGGGGTACTCATCTCAGGGAGTAAAAATGGCTCTTGTGAGTTATTAAATATAAACAGTGAAAATGTTTGCTCGTGGTATCAGCAGATTCGGAGTTGACCCGTACATGATTCTATGCTTGTAAACCTGTGTTGGGGGAGGCACCTCTAAATGTGAGGATGCACTTTCTTTCCTATATTGGCTTCAACCTCTCTGGAGATACTGCTTGATAACAGGGGAAGAGTGCAGAGAAGATCCATTATAGATGTGCAGATGATTGTGCCCTGTAAAGGGAAAATGCCTGTTTGCTGGTTTATTATTACCAGCCATTAGTGTCGGTGAGTGATCTCGATCATAAGTGGTGGTGGATTTTTCACTTGGTGCGTTGTTAGTTATAAAAAGAAGAAATACAATTGTCAAGTTGCCTTTTTTAGACCACACATGGAATTGGATATATATGGGATTTGATAAGAACGATTGGATCATCAAAATATATATATTTTTGACACATTAATTAACTTTTTTTGTGTGTTTTTGTCTTTGATTTAATTGCATCACAGTATACACACATGTATGTGGGACTATTGCTACTTTGTCACTTTTTTGTTGGTGTTTTCTTTTTTTGTTTTTTTATAACAGGTAGGGGGTCACTTACTATAGCACTGCATTGCTAATCGGCGCAAATTAGCGCTATTTAGCGCTAATCATGATAATAAGCACTAGATCGATATTCACTATAGGGCTGGTAAAAAAATACTCCCAAAATCAAATTTACTATAGTTCCCTTAAAAAACAAATAACGCCCAAACCCTTACTCTGCTAAAACCTGGAGAATTACACATTGTTTTTAGAGCATGATATAATTTCCTAAATTGTACTGAAACATTTAAACTATGTGAAAAAATAATTTCTACACTGAAATATCTTTAAAAGTCTGAAAAGAGATAAATTACCCGTCTCTGTACAACTAGGTGCCAACACAACTGAGCATGCTCAGACCTGCTAACAGCTCTCATTTTAGCTCCCATGGCTTTTTTTACAAGACACTATCATAAATACCAAAATTAGCGCTGGGCTAAAATGCGTTTTTGAGAATGAAAATCTGCGCTATTATAGTCCAATGCAAGTTTCAGCCTTTGATTCTAATGGTACAATTGTAACTTCCCAAAATAAATACTTTTAATGTTGAGATGAAATGTATCTTTGGATCCTTTCACACTGGGCTGTCCATTTTTTACTACTCCACTTGCTCAGCGGGGATCGCTCCGTTGATCCCCGCTGAGCTGGCGGATAACAAGTCCGTCTCTGCACTCTGTGCAGGGATGGACCTGTCAGAGAGACCGCTCTCCCCCATGGGGGGATTGGATGATTACAGACCGCCTGTCCGTTTTCATCCGATCCGCCAGACAGCTGGAAAATAGGACATCCATCCGTCTGGATTTTGAGGAGCAGATCGGATCAGGGCGGATCAGTCACCGCTGACATCCGACGCTCCATAGAGCTGTATGGAGCGGCCGTTCAGTTCCGCCTGAAAAAACTGACAGGCGAATCTGAACGGTCTGCATGTGTGAAAGGGGCCTTTCTCTGAAATAAATGTTCCTTGCAACAATGTTGCTGCTTCTATTTTGTTTTTTTCTCATCTATTTTGTTTTTAAGAATGCTAGAATGTGGAATGTTTTGATGTTTTGGTAAAATATATATTTCTCTGTCACTTTGACTTGTTACTCTCCATCTCACAAAAATCTTTACCCAAACTCACACAGGTGTGTTTACAAACCAGAAATAATACCATTGCTGATGCAAATTTAAAATGGGTCACAATTTTGTGCGTTTTTCATTTTTTCCAAATAATCATAATTTGAGCCTAAAAAATGGGATATGTACCAACATCAGAAATCAAAATGTAATTCCAAAAAATTAGAGGGTAACATCACTATTCTACACTCACCCACCAAATATCACAGAATAAATCAAGAAGAATAACTCTAGAGTAATGTAATTCCACCACCTATATGTCCAAAGAAATGCAGTATATGTGTATTTATGTGTAAGAGGTTTCCACATGTGGTGGCTCTGTGGCTTAGAGGTTAGAACTTCTGCTGAGGGTCTGGGTTTGAATCCCAAGCATGCCGCTTCATGTAGAGAAGTTGTCTCATCTCCCTATGTTGTTAAACATAACTCCTGACTCAGGTCCTAAAACTATGTCTAAATGTAATATTTATGTGTAGGAGAGTTCCACCACCATTGTAAATCTTGCCAGATACACTATCTAGCCAAAAGTATTGGTATGCCAGCCCAGTCTTCATCCGTAGGGTTAAAATTTGATTTGGCCCACCCTTTGCAGCTATAACAGCTTCTGGTAAGGCTGTCCACAAGGTTTAGTGTGTCTATGGGAATATTTGACCAGAAGCGCATTTGTGAGGCCATGCACTGATGTTGGATGAGAAGGCCTGGCTCGCAGTCTCTGATCTAATTCAGCCAAAAGGTGTTTTATCGGGTTGAGGTCAGGACTCTGTGCAGGCCAGTCAAGTTTCTCCACCCCAAATTCCCTCATCCATGTCTTTATGGACCTTGCTTTGTGCCCTGGTGTGCAGTCACGTTGGAACAGGAAGGGGTCATCCCCAAACTGTTCCCACAAAGTTGGGAGCATGAAATTGTCCAAAATGTCTTGGTATGCTGACGCCTTAAGAGTTCCTTTCACTGGAACTAAGGGGCCAAGCCCAACCCCTGAAAAACAACCCCACATCATAATCCCCCCTCCACCAAATGATTTGGACCAGTGCACAAAGCAAGTCCTGACCTTAACACAACAGAACACCTTGGGGATGAATTAGTGAAGAGACTGTAAGCCAGGCCTTCTGGTCCAACATCAGTGCCTGACCTCACAAATGCAGTTCTGGTAGAATGGTCAAACATTCCCATAGAATAAAGGGAAAACTGCTGCGCCAACTCAAATATAGAAAGCAGCCAACACTAACAATTAGACTTATTGTGTATAGAAATGAAAAGCAAAAAGTGTAGCGCTGTATTCAAATAAAATCATATCTAAAGTGTGAAGGTGATACCAGAGGGGTTTATAAATAAGTAGGCCACCTCTACATCCACAGAAAAAATGTGAGTGATATAACAATATATATATATGGGTAAGTATCTACAAGTGGTATAAATGTGTCTCATTCAAGCAATATAATCAATCAGCAATAAAGTGTTACCACAAAAAATGTTGCCACATAAAAACAGCACAAAAAATAAAAACTTAAATCTTATGTTTTATCCCTATAAACCTCTGGGAACACATTCACATATAACCATACCTGAAAGGGCAACATAAATACAAAGTGATCAAAAGATGGCTGTTATGGATAAGTGGACTCAGAAGTCTCTAGGGGTTAACAGTTCTTTAAGCGTGGAAGTAATTCAAAGACTTGTATTCATATCTTGCACCACCACATACATGTTAAGCCCAGGATAGGTCTTCATATAAACTCTTATTTTCTACAGGAGGAGATGAAAATGAAATGCCCTTACCAGAAAAGATGGACTCACTGGCCGTTGGCGGTGAGTCATACAGGCTTTTACCGTCTAGGCGGTAGGGTTAGTGGCGCCTCCAATGCTGGAAGGGTGCCGAGAAGAGCCTCAACGCTCCTAGGAAAGACCTGCTATTCCTGTGTTGGTTTATTTTGGTCAGGAAACGTATTCAAATGTTGGCTGGAGTCCTCCACCGGGTACCACTCACTGTTTATGGTTTTGGAGCATCTGCTGATCTTCTGCTCTTTGATCTCATTGCTTAATTGTGTACACAGAAATGCAGCTTCCAGCAGAACATACTCACCTATGTATGTGTGTGGATCATGGGCTGGTGGTGGGTGTTATATTTTGAATATGTGCCTTTTCTTAATATCATGTTGAAATGCTTTGTAAGAATAATTACTGTTAAGTATGTTTCTATAATCTTACAGATAAAAATGTGATGTGTTGCCCATTATACACTGAAAGTAAAGCTATGTTCATTCTTAGTTTAGACAAATTTTAGATTGTACACTCCTATGAGCAGGGCCCTTAAAACTCAATTGCTAACTGTTTTGCTAAATGTAGCACCATATATCCTGTAGAATATGTATTTTTTTATGCTAGTAAATGTACATAATTTTGTTTCTGCTGGCAAAATAAAAGTACATTATTGTGCTTGTTTGTTGTTTTTTTCTTTTCTTTCTTCTTCTTCTGGTGGTTATGGGGAAGTGCAATATCTTACTTATACCTATAGAAATTATAAGATATAATTGTGCACCAAAAAAACAAATCTCTTCTGCACACCTGCAAGTAAATGATACAGGTGTTTAGGTGGAGTCTTTGTATATAACAGCTGTGGAGAATTGCAGGTAATGAATTCAGTTGGTGAATAGGCAGTGTTGTATGTGTCAGCCCTGGTTCACATTGGTGCGATTTTACATGTCCGATTTATGTACAATTGTGCTAAGCCCAATAGGCTAGTGGTCAACGCTTCTACCGTGAAAAACTCAGGCCTTGAAGGACTCATGGGTTCAAATCCCACAGAGAGATACTAAAAGATTGCATTGGTGAAAAGAAAGGCGAATGATTATTGGCCAATTAGCCAAAGCAGCATATGCTGAAAATAGGTGAATGCCAATTAACCAATGCACTTTAATTTGGCTGATTCTATTATATTAACTCTTCAAATGCATGCAATGGTATGTACCTAAGTATTCAATAATATTAGGGTGTGGAATTCCAAACACCGCACCCTAGCTAACGGGTAGTTTACATTTCTTTGTTTGTTTATTTTAATTCGTTTGTGCACTGAAAAAATTAACACAGATGGTGGATGGTAGGTTGGCTAGGATTTGAACTTATACTATGAGTGCTGTGGAGACATCTGAGCAGACCGCCAAGCCATTGTGCTAAGTACGCTGAGACCTGCATAATAGTGCAGTATGATTAAAGAATGAACATAAATAATTACTGCTTTATAGTCACGTAAATAAAAAAAATAAAAACATGAAAAAAACAACATACAACAAATAGGTAACCTAAATGTTCAATACATGTAACTTTATAGAATAGCAGACATTACTCTGTAATAATCATTCATAACTGCATTCATTAGCAAAAGAAGGAAAAAACTAGGAATACTAATTGCAATATACATCAATAGATGCACACGAGGTACAGCACATCTCACATAAAAATGTTGCTTTCACATACGTGGATCATGGTTACAGTCCAGTGCTATATAATAACTTAGTAGAAATTGGTATTTGCATATACACAGAATCGCTAGTTATTGCAGATTTCCGAATTTACTAACGTATGTTCACAGCCAATACTGCTCTTTTTCATTCGCACGTCCGCCTGTTGAAATCTTAATTGCCTAAAATGGGTGGTATTATATGTAATAGTGCCCAGTACTTCCCGGCGCTATAGTAAGTGACTCCCATAGATTATTTTTTATGATACATAGTTCTTTGTATATCATTAGCACTGCAAGATTGTTGATATTGGATAAAGTTTGATAAGGATAATATTTAGCACATGTTACACATATAATAACTTTTAATATTTCTATATTGTTTGATCATCTTGCACACACCTGTACACAGCACTGTTTTTTTTATATATAGTTACAAAATATAGTCCAGGCGGACCAGGTCATAGTATTTGAGTTTTTATTTCCTTCTCCCATAAAGTAGTGTAAGCTGGGAGGGAGGATTGTAAATTGGTAAAGCTGTCTATACAAGAATTAAAAGTTATTGCTGGAGGCTTGAATTTATCTTTAAAGGTTAAACTTACATTTTGGTGCACACCTACTTTTGCTCAAGAACCCCAGCCAGGGCAGCCATCAGCCCCCCCACTCCTGTATATATGCCAGCCCACCCCCACACCTGTATATATGCCAGGCCCCTTCACACCTGTATATATGTCAGCCCCCCACACACGCACGTATATATGCCAGTCCCCCACACCTTTATATATGCCAGCTCCCCTCACACCTGTATATATGTCAGCCCCCTCACACCTGTATATATGTCAGTTTCCCCACACCTGTATATATGTCAGCCCCCTCACACCTGTATATATGTCAGCCCCCCCACACACACCTGTATATATGCCACCCCCCCACACCTGTGTATATGTCAGTCCCCCACACCTGTATATATGTCAGCCCCCTCACACCTGTGTATATGTCAGCCCCCCCACACACTCCCATATATATGCCAGCCCCCCCACACCTGTATATATGCCAGCCCCCTACATGTCTGTATATATGTCAGTCCCCCCACACCTGTATATATGTCAGCCCCTCACACCTGTATATATGTCAGCCCCCTCACACCTGTATATATGTCAGCCCCCCCACACACACTTGTATATATGCCAGCCCCCCTCACACCTGTATATATGTCAGCCCCACCCCCCCCACACACCTGTATATATGCCAGCCCCCTCACACCTGTATATATGTCAGACCCCCCACATCTGTATATACTGTATGTCAGCCTCCTCACACCTGTATATATGTCAGCCCCCCTACCTGTATATATATGTCAGCCCCCCCACACACACCTGTATATATACCAGCTCCCCACACCTTTATATATGCCAGCTCCTCTCACACCTGTATATATGTCAGCCCCACCCACCACACACCTGTATATATGCCAGCACCCTCACACCTGTATATATGTCAGTCCCCCCACACCTGTATATATGTCAGCCCCCTCACACCTGTATATATGTCAGCCCCCCTCACACCTGTATATATGTCAACCCCCCTCACTCCTGTATATATGCTAGCCCCCCTCACACCTGTATATATTTCAGCCCCCCCTCACACCTGTTTATATGTCAGCCCACCCCCACCTGTATATATATGCCAGCCCCCCCACACCTTTATATATGCCAGCTCCTCTCACACCTGTATATATGTCAGCCCCACCCCCACACCTGTATATATGTCAGCTCCCCACGTGTATATATGCCAGCCCCCTCACACCTGTATATATGTAAATCCCCCCACACCTGTATATATGTCAGCCCCCTCACACCTGTATATATGTCAGCCCCCTCACATCTGTATATATGTTAGCCCCCCACTCCTGTAAATATGCCAGCCCACCCTCAACACCTGTATATATGCTAGCCCCCCTCACACTCGTATATATGCCAGCTCCCCTCACACCTGTATATATGTCAGCCCCACCCCCACACACCTGTATATATGTCAGCCTCCCACCTGTGTATATGCCAGCCCCCTCACACCTGTATATTTGTCAGTCCCCCCCACACTTGTATATATGTCAGTCCCCTCACACCTGTATATATGTCAGCCCCCCTCTCCTGTATATATGCCAGCCCACCCTCACACCTGTATATATGCCAGCCCCCTCACACCTGTATATATGTCAGCCCCCCTCACTCCTGTATATATGCCAGCCCCCTCACATCTGTATATATTTCAGCCCCCCCCACACCTGTATATATGTCAGTCCCCCCACACCTGTATGCCTCTGGTCCCTCCCTGTACACAAACGGCCCCCCTCCCTTTCCTTCATTGTCCCTACTTGTAAAGGAGCTGACATGTTGCTGACACAGTGGAGCACAGTACAGGCAGCTCACACATACATACACATAGTAGCCAGATATGGCAGTAAAGAGCTTGATGTCTGAGCTCAATGACACAGAGAGCAACAGAAGCTGCAAGATCATTTCTAGTGCACAACATGGATCCCCTTTGCCCCGGGGCCCCTTACAGTTGTATCCGCTGTACCCCCCTGATGGCGGCTCTGACCCCAGCTATATAACAAATTATATAATTATTTTATAATTTGCTGTAGAGAGAGGGTCACAATCCACTGACTCAAGTCTTACCCAAAGAGGAGTCGCAGGGGAGTACAGTATGATATTTTGAGGGTTGTGCCAGGTGGGCTTCATAATATTATTTTGTGAAGTTGGGGAGTTTTGAGTGTAGTTCTGGGGAGAGATTGTTCTCTTAGCAAATGTCTAAAATTTTATTTAGTTACTTGTGTGTTAAGGGTGCAGTTACAGCTATCTTAGTACCCAGGACCCTATGACAGAACATTACATATGATATCAAAAGGGAAAACTTTTTTTTTAGTTTGGAAAGATTGCAACCTCTGTTGTTTTTATTATTTTATGCATCAATGTTGAGAGATCTAGCCTCTTAATTTGTCTTGGTGACCATGTCACTTGGACTAAGAGTGAGGAAAAATTTACAATTTTGAGAATAAGAATGCCAGGGAAATCTTCTAGTGTGGACAGTTGTCTACAAGGAGATGTATCTCATTTTTAGAGAGATTTGATTCTTACCTGCTGCTGTGTCTACAGGGCAAGAAGTGAAAGCAAATTTCTTGAACAGGACACAGATGGAAATTAAAAAAACTTGCCAAAAAAATCTTGACAGGGGCTCTTAAACATTTCCTACTCTATCCAAAAATAGAAAAAAAGTTTTAGCTTTGATATATTTTATTGTCTCTGATATCCAAAGCCAGTGCTTATTTTTATATGTTTGAAACTGGTTTATGTTTAGCATCCTGGATATTTTCTTGGTGGTTATTAGCCACGTTGACCCTATATTTATATCCTTTTGAAATCTTTATCATTGAATAATGTTATCTGGGCAGTTTAAGTTAGTTGCTATAAAAATCTAGAATATAAATAAAAAAATGAATATGTTAAAATTAGGAATACAGCTAAAGGTTCATTAAGATCTTCTTGGAAGACAGCTAACATTTTATAGAGTCGTAATTCACAAGAAATAATTTGTTCTTATTTGTGTATTTTGTGTCTGATGTATTTCTCTAGTAGTAAGGAAATGTGCAGACTATTTCAGGCCACCTACCAATGGATTATTTTTTTCAAAATCTGTATATAACATTACATTGGTGGCAAAGTCACACAGATGGGTGAATGCAGTGTACTCCTGACCTCTGCCCCCTGTACACAGACTACTCCTTAACCCTGCCCTCTGTGCTCAGCTTACTGCTGAAACCTGTCCTCTGTAAGCAGCATACTTCTGAACCCTGCCCTCTGTATGCAGTGTACTCCTGAACCCTGCTCTCTGTGTGCAGCATACTCCTGAACCCTTCCCTCGGTATGAAGCATCCTCCTGAATCCTGCGCTCTGTACGCAGCATACTCCTGAAACCTGCCCTCTTTATGCAGCTTACTCCTGAACCCTGCCCTCTGTATGCAGCTTACTCCTGAACCCTGCCCTCTGTATGCAGGGTACTCCTGTACCCTGCCGCCTGTATGCAGCGTACTCTTGAATAGGGATGAGCCGAACACCCCCCTGTTCGGTTCGCACCAGAACATGCGAACAGGAAAAAAGTTCGCTCGAACACGCGAACACCGTTAAAGTCTATGGGACACGAACATGAATAATCAAAAGTGCTAATTTTAAAGGCTTATATGCAAGTTATTGTCATAAAAAGTGTTTGGGTGACCCGGGTCCTGCCCCAGGGGACATGGATCAATGCAAAAAAAAGTTTTAAAAACGGCCGTTTTTTCAGGAGCAGTGATTTTAATAATGCTTAAAGTCAAACAATAAAAGTATAATATCCCTTTAAATTTCATACCTGGGGGGTGTCTATAGTATGCCTGTAAAGGGGCGCATGTTTCCCGTGTTTAGAACAGTCTGACAGCAAAATGACATTTCGAAGGAAAAATTCCATTTAAAACTACCCGAGGCTATTGCATTGCCGACAATAGACATAGAAGTTCATTGATAAAAATGGCATGGGAATTCAACACAGGGAAACCCCAAACCAAAATTTAAAAAAAAAATGAGGTGGGGTTCCCCCTAAATTCCATACCAGACCCTTCAGGTCTGGTATGGATTTTTTTTTTTTTTTGTTTCAATATTTTTTATTGAAATTTTCATTTAAAACAGTATACAAATCAGGTAAGGTAATTCGATATACACAATATACATCTAGTTATACTTCTTTGGTTAATATGTATACATAAAGTTTTTAGACATGGAATAAATTAAAATGGGTGGTATCAAAACATCAGTTTAGTCATAAGAACTGCCTTGGAGCATACATAGAGTATCTATCATATGAGACATTCGGGAGGCGCTATTACTGTGTAGGCCATATTGACCAACATTTATCAAACAGATTGCATTGCATAGAGTTGATTGCTATGAGACGTTCGAATGTGTAGTTCCTGTGGACTGCTTTTGTAACATCAGAGAGGTTTGTGGCATTTTTTGACTTCCAATTACGTAATATTAGTAGTCGTGTCTCTAGTAGAACGTGACTCACGACTGGTCTATAAACTGGTGGAAACCTATCTATACCTAAATGTAGAATTGCTAAGGCCGGTGTTGCGGAAGTCAATATACCTGTTAGGGAAGAGATTAGTTGGAATGTTTGGTTCCAGAGACTCCTGACATTCGGGCATTGCCATAACATGTGTAATAAATTTCCTATTTGCCCACAGTCTCTCCAGCATTGTGGTGATGATTCTAGTAAGAAGGAAGCTAATCTATATGGTGTATAGTACCACCTGTTTGTTATTTTTATGGTCAATTCCCAGTGTTTTACACAATGGGAGGCTTTGTGTATTTCCTTGAACGCACATTGCCATTGCTCGTTGGACAATGAGGTACCCAAGTCGTGTTCCCATTTGCTCATTGCTATGGTTTTTTTAAATGTTTGCTTGTCGTGGAGAAGATTATAGAATTGTGAAATTCCTTTTGTATCCTGCCTGTCAGTAGCGTAAAATTGCCAAATTTTTGGCGAGATTTTTAGTTGTGGTCTAGGGAGAGATTTGAGAAAGTGTGATATTCGAAGACAGGAGAACAGTTTGTTGCTAGGCAATTGGTATTGTGCCATTATTTGTTCTGTGTACATGGGCTGTGTTCCATCATATAGGTCCGATACGTGTGTGATGCCGCATCTCACTAATTCTTTGACTGAGAGCATTGGTATTTTTGCTTCTAATATATGCAATGGTATTCTATAGTTTATTTCCCCTGCAACAGTTGCTGTTATCCGGAGGATGAATCTCCATGCCTTTAAAGAAGTCTGCATGGTAGGTGAGATACTCGATAAGTCCCATGGTGACCATATATCACCTAGAAGTAGTAGTGTGAGGTCATTTGTCGGTGCAATCGTCTTTTCTATGTCTACCCATAGTGGATTTTCGTGTGTACGAAACCAGTATTTGATGTGGTCCAGTCTAACTGCCCATAGATAGTCATCTATATCTACTAGGCCAGCCCCTCCTACTTTCCTGTGAGAAATAAGATTATTACGGGGACATCTAGCTTTTTTGCCTTCCCAGATGTATTTCCATCCAAGTCTAGACAGGTGGTTGAGATAAAATTGTGGTATATGAAGTGGTATGGTACGGAATATATATAGGATTTGTGGCAATATTAGCATTTTATAGGCTGCTATTCTACCTAGCCAGGAGATTTCTTTATTCGCCATATCTCTCAACTGCTTTTCCAGTTTGGTAATTAGTATATTCAAGTTAGTTTTAACCAGTGTGGAGATAGAATTGGTCAATGTGATGCCTAGGTAGGTAATACCTTTTTCGCTCCACATATAGGGCTTTTTTGTGTTATGTGTTTTGCGTTATGTGTTTTGCAGAATCTTCCGTATTTGGGATGATATTCCCAAGGCTAGAATTAGGGATTTGGTAAAATTCACTTTATAATATGAGATATCTCCAAAATCTGTTAGTATTTTATGGGCTTGGGTTAGGGATGTCAACGGATTGGTCAAAAGCAGTATGACATCGTCCGCAAATAAGTTGATGGTATGCATGCTCGAACCAAATTGGAACCCGGTGATCATGGGGTGTGATCTAATTGTTTCAGCTAATGGTTCAATCATGAGATTGAAGATGATCAGTGACAATGGGCAACCTTGTCTGGTCCCATTGGATATGTTGAATGGTTTGGATAGAAAGCCAGCTGAGTATACCTGTGCAGACGGGCACGAATAAAGTGCCAGTATAGCTGTTAAGATGGGGCCTTTGAAACCAAATTTGGATAGTACCATTTCTATGTATGTCCAGTGGACCCTATCGAACGCCTTCTCTGCATCTATAGATAATAGCAGAGAGGGCGTTTGATTTGTTTCAGCATAATGTATTACATTGATAATCCTTCTAGTTGCATCCGAAGTTTGTCTCCCCTTCACAAAACCCATCTGGTCGCGTTGGATGATTGATGGATTGATGCCCATTAATCTTTTGGCCAGTAGTTTTGCATATACTTTAATGTCTGAGTTGAGAAGGGATATTGGTCTGAAATTAGCTGGTGTAATGGGGTCCTTTCCTGGTTTTGGTAAGGTCACTATGTGTGCTCTCAGCATTTCTTGAGGGAAGTTTGCAGAAGTGGCTGCTTTGTTGAAGACTGGTTGCATGTGGTGTGAGAGAATGTGTTTAAAAGTCTTGAAGTACTCGTTAGAGAACCCGTCTGGCCCTGGTGATTTACCATTTGGAAGTGAATCTATGACAGTTTCTATTTCTTGATATGAAAAAGAAGTGTTCAGACTATTTAGTTGGTGTTCAGAGAGGTGTGGGAGGTTTAGTCCCTGTAAAAAAGATTGAATTTTGTCTGTTGTCAGTTGAGGCGTGTCGGGGTCCATGTGTAAGTTGTATAATGAGCTGTAATAATCAGCAAATTGGTTTGCTATAGCTTGAGGATCTATGATTTTGTGATGTAAGGTAGGATGTTTAGGATATGCTATTCTGGATTTGTTACGCCTTGCTTTTAATCTGTTTGCTAAGTATTTGCCTGCTCTATTGGCGTTAGCGTAGTAGTTTAGCTGTAAGCGTCTAAAGTGTATGTCATATTGTTGGGATAGATGTTCTCTCAATGTTTCCCTGAGTGTAGCAAGTTTATGTGTTAGGGTAGAGGTGGGTATTCGTTTGTTTAGTGTTTCAGTGTCGTGAATTTCCGATAGTAAGGTATTCAATTTTTGTGTATGACGTCTTTTTTCTTGGGCACCTAATTGGATAAGTATGCCTCTCATATAGGCCTTGTGTGAGTTCCATATAGTGTACGGGTCCTGTACTGATTCTACATTATCAAGGAAGAAGTTTTGAAGATGTTGAGAGATTTTGGTGTGGGTGTGGGGTTCCTGTAATAGTCGTATATTGCAGCGCCAGATGGGGGGTGAAGAGGAGACACTCTTATCTTTAATAGTCATAGATATCGCAGCGTGGTCTGACCACGTGATGTCATGTATTTTAGTAGATTCTGCTAGTTGTAGAAGCCACTTATCTGTAAGGAACATGTCTATACGTGAGTATGAGCGATGTCTATGTGAAAAAAAGGTATAGTCCTTTTCATTGGCGTGGTGGCATCTCCATACGTCGAACAGTTCTTCTGTACAGAGAAGGGTTTGAAGAGATACTGTGCCTCTAGAGTTCATTGTAGTGGAGTCCAGAGAAGGATCTGCAACTAGGTTAAAGTCCCCGCACAACAGGATATTACCATATTTCATATGGTTAGCTTTTTTGAGTACCTTTTTTATAAATCGAAGTTGGTTTGAGTTCGGAGAGTATAGCGTGACTAAGGTATATGGTTTGGAGTTAATGTCTCCGGTGACGATTATGTATCTCCCTCCCTCGTCTATAAATGATTCTTTGTGTTGGAAGGATACAGAGTTGTTTATGGCTAGCAAGACTCCACCCTTCTTTCGGTTGGGTGTGCAGGCCAGGAGTATATGTGGATAGTCTTTATGGGAGCAGTGTGGAGTTTTGTTTATTTGGAAGTGAGTTTCCTGGACACAGAGTATGTCGACTCTGTGTTTGCATGCTTCCTTCCATAAGGAAAATCTTTTAGTGGGGTGGTTCAGACCCCGGGCATTAATGGAGAGGCATGTAATCGACATTGCTTGGGTATCGCGTGTTGCTTTTTGGTTGTGTGGTGCAGGTACTCACTGTGACCGTGCGGTTTTCTGTGGTATGGTTCCTTCCGTAGTGGGTAAGCAGTCTGATGCCAGCTGTCTTCCGTAGTTGGAATACGATGGATACGGGGATGTCTGTGTATATCGAATGGAGAACAAAAGAACAAAGGGTAAAAACAACAAAAAATAAAGTCAACATGGGTAATATAAGAAGAGGATCTTGAAACGGATCCATGTGCAGTGATGTCTGCTGCTTGTTACTCGGAGGGGTAGAGGAGAATTCAAACATAGATCTCCTGTCTCCGGAGAATTTCGTATGATTTCAGGTGGTTATTTTATGAGTTTCCACCGGCAGCTTTCTTATGTGATCGCTTATGAGACACCACTTGCCAATCATTGTGCATGGATTGTAGATTATCTGTGGTGGAATGATGTGCGGCTTGATCTGGAAGGATGTTCCATTTTCTTAGAGTGGCGATTCCTTCCTCCAACGTGGAAACCAGTGTGGTGGTTCCATTATGGGTGATCGAGAGTGTTGCTGGACATTTCCACTTGTGGAGGATGTTGTGGTTTCTCAGCACTTTAGTAATAGTCGCCAGGTTGCGGCGCCTTTGTAGCGTATGTCTGGAGAGGTCGGGGAGCAGCCTTATGTTAGCGTATGGTGGAGAGATTTTATCCGGTTTACAGGACTCCAGTAGTATTTGTTCTTTTACATGGTAATAATGAACTCTCATTAGGACGTCTCGTGGGATGTCATCAGGGAGGAATGATGGCTTGGGGACTCTGTCCACAGTGAGTTCTTGGGCTGTTAATTCTGGTATTAGTGTGGAGAACATGGCTTGTGCATATTGCAGCAGTTGATTAGGGGGGACAGACTCTGGGATTCCCCGCAGTTTGAGGTTATTCCTCCTGGACCTGTCCTCGAGGTCTGCGATTTTATCCTTCATCCATGTTATATCTTCCCCCTGTGCTGTGTGGGCCTCTACCATCACATTATATGATGAGGTATATTCCTCCATCTTGTGTTCTATTTGATCCACTCTGGTGCCTAGGGCTTGTACTTCTCTGTGGCATTTGTTAATCCCCCTGATCATATCAGCTTGCTTACCTTTAAGGTAGTGTCAGAGATGGGTCTGTCTGCTGTGGGGAAATCTGCTATGGGATCTCCTTCAGGTGCCCTCTGTGCTGTGGAGGAGTGTTGCTGCCCGCTTACCTCCATGTTGAGATCGATGTGCGGCCTAGCAGGGGAGTCTCTCCTGGGTTTAGATTTTGCTGGGCTTCTGGTAGTGGGGCTGGTCAGCCCTGAGGATGATTCACTGGGAGCCTTGGCAGCGCAGGATGAGGCTAACGTCACTCCGCAGTGGTTGTTGTGATTTTCGGCCCTGTGAGCAGGCCGTTGATCTCGCGCGCCGCCGCCATTTTGTCGTAGCCTGCTCGTCTCTAAAGGAAAATAGCTGGAGAGCTTGCGCGGCTGCTGGGGGTCTTTTCGTTGCCTAGGCATCGTTATAGTGTTCCACGGGTCTCTGTGTGGAGGATACCGGTGTTTGTTCCCGCGGTTGGAGCCGGTGGACTCGGATGGCGGTGGATTTTCTCTGGCGGATGGACGGAGCTCCTAGGCTAAGCGTCCATCTTGGAGCCCGGTCCCCACGCCCCCTTGGGTCTGGTATGGATTTTAAGGGGAACCCCGCGCCAAAAAAAAAAAAAAAAAACGGCGTGGGGTCCCCCCAAAAATCCATACCAGACCCTTATCCGAGCACGCAACCTGGCAGGCCACAGGAAAAGAGGGGGGACGAGAGTGCGGCCCCCCTCCTGAACCGTACCAGGCCACATGCCCTCAACATTGGGAGGGTGCTTTGGGGTAGCCCCCCAAAACACCTTGTCCCCATGTTGATGAGGACAAGGGCCTCATCCCCACAACCCTGGCCGGTGGTTGTGGGGGTCTGCGGGCGGGGGGCTTATCAGAATCTGGAAGCCCCCTTTAACAAGGGGACCCCCAGATCCCGCCCCCCTGTGTGAAATGGTAAGGGGGTACTTACCCCTACCATTTCACTAAAAAACTGTCAAAAATGTTAAAAATGACAAGAGACAGTTTTTGACAATTCCTTTATTTAAATGCTTCTTCTTTCTTCTATCTTCCTTCATCTTCTTCTTCTTCTGGTTCTTCTGGCTCTTCTGGTTCTTCCTCCGGCGTTCTCTTCCAGCATCCCCTCCGCGGCGTCTTCTATCTTCTTCTCCTCGGGCCGCTCCGCACCCATGGCATGGGGGGAGACTCCCGCTCTTCTCAGCATGGGTGCGGAGCGGCCCGGAGAAGAAAATGAAGAAGAGAAGAAGGAAGAAGAGAAGAGGATGAAGAAGAAGATGAAGAGAAGAGCGGGAGCGGCCTGAGGAGAAGAAGATAGAAGACGCCGCGGAGGAGATGCTGGACAAGAACGCCGGAGGAAGAACCAGAAGAGCCAGAAGAACCAGAAGAAGATGAAGGAAGATAGAAGAAGAAGCATTTAAATAAAGGAATTGTCAAAAACTGTCTCTTGTCATTTTTAACATTCTTGACAGTTTTTAGTGAAATGGTAGGGGTAAGTACCCCCTTTACCATTTCACACAGGGGGGGGGCCGGGATCTGGGGGTTCCAGATTCCGATAAGCCCCCCGCCCGCAGACCCCCACAACCACCGGCCAGGGTTGTGGGGATGAGGCCCTTGTCCTCATCAACATGGGGACAAGGTGTTTTGGGGGGCTACCCCAAAGCACCCTCCCATTGTTGGGGGCATGTGGCCTGGTACGGTTCAGGAGGGGGGCCGCACTCTCGTCCCCCCCTCTTTTCTGCCAGGTTGCGTGCTCGGATAAGGGTCTGGTATGGATTTTTGGGGGGACCCCACGCCATTTTTTTTTTTTTTTTGGCGCGGGGTTCCCCTTAAAATCCATACCAGACTTGAAGAGTCTGGTATGGAATTTACGGGGAACCCCACGTCATTTTTTTTTTTTTTAATTTTGGTTCAGGGTTTCCCTGTGTTGAATTCCCATGCCGTTTTTATCAATGAACTTCTATGTGTATTGTCGGCAATGCAATAGCCGCGGGTAGTTTTAAATAGAATTTTTCCTTCGAATTGTCATTTTGCTGTCAGACTGTTCTAAACACGGGAAACATGCGCCCCTTTACAGGCATACTATAGACACCCCCCAGGTAGGAAATTTAAAGGGATATTACACTTTTATTGTTTGACTTTAAGAATTATTAAAATCACTGCTCCTGAAAAAACGGCCGTTTTTAAAACTTTTTTTGCATTGATCCATGTCCCCTGGGGCAGGACCTAGGTCCCCAAACACTTTTTATGACAATAACTTGCATATAAGCCTTTAAAATTAGCACTTTTGATTTCTCCCATAGACTTTTAAAGGGTGTTCTGCGGCATTCGAATTTGCCACGAACACCCCAAATTGTTCGCTGTTCGGCGAACTTGTGAACAGCCAATGTTCGAGTCGAACATGAGTTCGACTCGAACTCGAAGCTCATCCTTACTCTTGAACCCTTCCCTCTGTACATAGCATACTCCTGAACTCTGCTCTCTGTATGCAGCTTAATCCTGAGCCCTGCCCTCTGTACACAGTGTACTTCTGAACTATACCTTCTGTATGCAGCATACTCCTGAATAGGGATGAGCCGAACACCCCCTGGTTCAGTTTGCAGCAGAATATGCGAACAGGCAAAACATTTTTGCGAGCACGTAAACACCATTAAAGTCTATGGGACGTGAAGGTGAAAAATCAAAAGTGCTCATATTAAAGGCTTATATGCAAGTTATTGCCATGAAAAGTGTTTGGGGACCCGGGTCCTGCCCCAGGGAACATGTATCAATGGAAAAAAAAGTTTTAAAAACGTACGTTTTTCAGGAGCAGTGCTTTTAATAATGCTTAAAGTGAAATAAAAATGAAATATTCCTTTAAATATCGTGCCTGGGGGTGTCTTTAGTATGCATGTAAAGTAGCGCATCTTTCCCATGTTTATAACAGTGCCACAGCAAAATGACATTTCTAAAGGAAAGAATTTCATTGAAAACTGCTCACGGCTGTAAAGTATTGTCGGATCCCAGCAATATAAATAAAAATACCAAGAATACAAAAAAATGGTGTGGCTGTCCCCCCCTAAATCCATACCAGGCCCTTCAGGCACCAGACACCATCTTGTCCTCAGGAAACTTCCTGCTGCTCCAAGGGGATCTACTGTCACAGATCAAGCAAGCTTCTAGGGACGCCTCTGCTCCACCTGATCCAGTGCTACAGTCCAGAGATGAGCTTCTTTGGTTCAAAGATAAGATCTTCGTACCCCAGGAGTTGCGAGCGGCAGTTCTTAGTTCCTGTCATGACCACATGTTGGCCGGCCACTTCGGTGTGTACAAGACGTCTGAACTCCTTCAACGCACTTTCTGGTGGCCGCAGTTAAGGAAAGATTGCAGGGACTATGTGGAAGCATGTGCCACTTGCATTCAAAACAAGGGCAGCAAATGTAAGGCTTGGGGTCTGTTGAAGCCACTACCCATTCCGGAGAGGCCATGGAGGATGATCTCCATGGATTTTATTGTCGAGCTGCCATCTTCAGAAGGCTATACTACAATCTTTGTAGTAGTGGATAGACTATCAAAAATGGCTCATTTCTTACCAATGAAGGGCACACCTACTGCTGCTGAGACTGCAAGGACATTTATCAAGGAAGTGGTGAGGCTTCATGGCATTCCTGCAAACATTACTTCAGATTGGGGGGTGCAATTTACTTCCAAGTTTTGGAAGGCGCTCTGTGGATCTTTGAAAATTGACCTTTCTTTCTCCTCTGCCTACCACCCCCAAACAAATGGCCAGACGGAAAGAACAAATCAGGAGCAGTATCTGCGCTGCTTTTCTTCTTTTCTTCTTTCTCCCAGGACGATTGGACCCCCGCTTCTACCTCTTGCCGAATTTGCTTATAATAATTCTGTCCATCCCGCCACAAAGCAATCACCATTTTTTGCAAATTATGGTTTCCATCCCCTGTTACTGTCCAGTAACATTCCGGAGTGTCCAGTACCAGCTGTTCAGGAGAATCTAAACTTCTTCGAGTCAAATAATAAACTTCTGCAGGAGACCATGGCAAGGACTCAGAACTACAACAAAGAGGTGTTTGACAAGAAGAGAAGGGGGGAGCTTGACCTCAAGCCTGGGGATCAGGTCTGGCTGTCTACTTTGAATTTAAAATTGGCATGTCCTTCCAAGAAATTGGGCCCTAAATTTGTGGGTCCCTTCCCAGTTCTTAGGAAGATTAATAATGTGGCCTATGAACTGAAGTTACCGGAATCATTCCGGATCCACCCGGTCTTTCACGTGGCCCTACTCAAACCCACGGTTCCTGATCCTTTTGTCAACTGGAGGGTCGATCCCCCTGAACCTGTAATCATTGACGGAGAAACTGAATATGAGGTGGAGTCCATTCTGGATTGCTGGAAGAGACGTAACCAAGTCCAGTTTTTGGTAAAGTGGAAGGGATACGGGCCTGAGGAGAACTCCTGGGAGCCGGAGTCCAACATCCATGCGAGGAGGCTGATTCTTGCCTTTAAAAGGTCTCACCCAAGTAAGATGGCACAGTTGGGCATCCGTAGGCTGCCCCTTGGGGGGGGCAATGTCATGAAAGGCGTCCTGTTAGCACAGCCGTCGGTGGAAGATCGGTTAACAGAACCACTGTTGATAGTGCCAGAGGACGCGCGCGGAGGCGCGTGAGTATGAACGGGTGTACGCGGGTGCACGATGGTATGAACGGGCACGTGCGATCGGTACACGGGCATGCACGAGTGCGCGCAGGCGTGCGCGGACGTGTAGTGTGACAGCATTTGGCGCCATTAGGCCTATTTAAAGGAGCCTGTCAGCATGCTTTCTTGCTGTCCGGTCTACAGCGTTCCCTGTGACCCTAAGCTACCTGAATACCTGCCTACCTGCTTCCTGTTTACCCGGCCTGTTCCTGACTACTCCTGTTTGCTGCCAGTCCCTGACCCCGGCTCGTTTGACTATTCTCCTGCCTCTTCCTATGGTTATCCGCTGCCTGCCTGTTGCCGATCCAGACTGTATCCTGACTACTCTTCTGCCTCCGTTTGGTATCTGCTTGCCCGCCAGTGTTGACCCGGCCTGTCTGATCCTGCTCGTGCTCCAGCTGAACTACAGAACACCTCCCTGCTGCCTGCTGTTCCAGAGTTCCTGCCTGCTACAGTGCTTCCTTTCACAGCCAGTGGTTCCAGTGTTCCTGCCAGAGTTCCAGTGCACCCTCTTACAGCCTGCTGTTCCCGTGCTCCAGCTGAACTACAGAACACCTCCCTGCTGCCTGCTGTTCCAGAGTTCCTGCCTGCTACAGTGTTTCCTCTCACAGCCAGTGGTTCCAGTGTTCCTGCCAGAGTTCCAGTGCACCCTCTTACAGCCTGCTGTTCCCGTGCTCCAGCTGAACTACAGAACACCTCCCTGCTGCCTGCTGTTCCAGAGTTCCTGCCTGCTACAGTGCTTCCTCTCACAGCCAGTGGTTCCAGTGTTCCTGCCAGAGTTCCAGTGCACCTTCTTACAGCCCGCTGTTCCAGTGCTTCAGTTGTACTACAGAGACACCTGCCACCTGCCAGGCGCTTGTGGCCCACTGCGCTCTCGAGCCCCTGTTTCCTCTATCAGGGGTTCCTGAGCCGGAGGCACACGAGAGGCCATTCCCTGCACTCTGGGCTCCGCCACCAGGTACGTGACAGACTGCTTGCCCTCTTTTAGTAGCCTGTGAGCGTCTGTCTCTCCTTGGTGGCCTTCCAGACATGATGTATTTTTTGTTTTGCAACACCACACTACACTTTATTAGATAGTGTGTACACCACCTGAAGTGTATTAGAAACATCACACCACAGAATGCACTGTAGATATAGGCTACACTGGATGAGGAACAGTGGCTGCTGGTGCTCAAAATTTTTTGGAGGGCACAAACAAACAGAAAAATACTGAAACCCCCCATCAATTGCAGCCTCACTGTGCCCATAAACTGCAGCCATTGTGCCCATCAAACGCAGCCATTTTTCCCATCAAATGCAGCCACTTGTGCCCATCATATGCCACCACTGTGCCCATCATATGCAGCCACTTGTGCCTATCAAACGCAGCCAATTGTGCCCATCAAATGCAGCCACTTGTGCCCATCAAATGCAGCCACTGTACCCATCAAATGCAGCCACTTGTGCCCATCAAAGCAGCCACTTGTGCCCATCAAAAGCAGCCACTGTGCCCATAAAATTCAGCCACTTGTGCCCATCAATTGCAGCCTCACTGTGCCCATCAAATGCAGCCATTGTGCCCATCAAATGCAGCCATTGTGCTCATCAAATGCAGCCACTTGTGCCCATCAAATGCAGCCACTTGTGCCCATCAAATGAAGCCACTGTGCCCATCAAATGCAGCCACTTGTACCCATCAAATGCAGCCACTTGTACCCATCAAATTAAGCCACTCTGCCCATCAAATGCAGCCAGTGTGCCCATCAAATGCAGCCACCTGTGCCCATCAAATTCATCCACTTGTGCCCATCATATGCTGCCACCTGTGCCCATCAAATGAGGCCAATTGTGCCCATCAAACGCAGCCACTTGTGCCCATCAAACACAGCCACTTGTGCCCATCAAATGCAGCCACCTGTGCCCACAATACGCAGCCACTTGTGCCCATCATATGCAGCCACTGTGCCCATCATATGCAGCCACTAGTGCCCATCAAATGCAGCCACTTGTGCCCATCAAATGCAGCCACTTGTGCCCATCAAATGCAGCCACTGTGCCCATCATACGCAGCCACTTGCCCATCAAATGCAGCCAATTGTGCCCATCAAATGCAGCCACTGTGCCCATCAAATGCAGCCACTTGCCCATCAAATGCAGCCACTTGTGCCCATCAAACGCAGCCAGTGCAGGTTTTTGAGAGGACTGGAGGTATAGTAGAGTTGGAGATCCCAGATGAGGAGTAAGGGGAAGTCTGCCTTTTTCTTTGATGTGGATTTTTCAAGTGCTGTTGCCAACGGACTGCATGGCAGGTCATCATATGCTTGGTCAAGTATGTGGTGCCCAAGCGGCTGCTGTTCTGGTCATGCTTGATCTGCTTCAGACATAGGTTGCAAATAGCAACAGTGCGATCTGCTGCACACATGTCAGCAGGGAGTCAGCAGTGCCCTACACTTGCAGAGCTTTGCGGTGTGATACAATAGGGTGACTGCCCTTAAGCTGCACCCTAGAGGACATCCTGCCTCGTTGGATTTGTGCCTCCTCCTCCTCACTTCTCTCAGGCACTCAAGCACAGTCAGTATGCTGCAGCTGGGGAAACATGACTGCCCCTTCCTCAAACTGGAAACCTACATCGGAGCCTTCAAATCGCTGCGTATCCTCCAGCAGCATGTACCCGACACTGTGGTCGAATAATTCTGGGGACTCTTCCATGCATAATATGTGGCTATGGACGGAGTGATTGTGGACAAGGAGCCAGTGGAATAGGCCGCTTTGGCAGCTGCGTTGGAAGGCAAACTACTCTGAGCCTGGGTGACGGAGGATGAGGATGACTTTATTATCCACTCCACCAACTCTTCTGCATGTTGTGGCTCAATAACACAGCCAGCAAAAAAAGGACAAGCGTGCCCCACGGCCACCTGCAGAGGATGCACCATGTCCACGACCACCACTGTTGACTGTAGACACAGAGGCTGCTTGCCCTCTTTTAGTAGCCTGTGAGCGTCTGTCTCTCCTTGGTGGCCTTCCAGACATTATGTATTTTTTGTTTTGCAACACCACACTACACTTTATTAGATAGTGTGTACACCACCTGAAGTGTATTAGAAACATTACACCACAGAATGCACTGTAGATATAGGCTACACTGGATGCAGAACAGTGGCTGCTGGTGCTCAAAATTTTTTGGAGGGCACAAACAAACAGAAAAATACTAAAACCCCCCATCAATTGCAGCCTCACTGTGCCCATAAAATGCAGCCATTGTGCCCATCAAACGCAGCCATTTTTCCCATCAAATGCAGCCATTTGTGCCCATCATATGCCACCACTGTGCCTATCATATGCAGCCACTTGTGCCTATCAAACGCAGCCAATTGTGCCCATCAAATGCAGCCAATTGTGCCCATCAAATGCAGCCACTGAGCCCATCAAATGCAGCCACCTGTGCCCATCAAATGCAGCCATTTGTGCCCATCAAAGCAGCCACTTGTGCCCATCAAAAGCAGCCACTGTGCCCATAAAATTCAGCCACTTGTGCCCATCAATTGCAGCCTCACTGTGCTCATCAAATGCAGCCATTGTGCCCATCAAATGCAGCCATTGTGCTCATCAAACACAGCCACTTGTGCCCATCAAATGCAGCCACTTTTGCCCATCAAATGAAGCCACTGTGCCCATCAAATGCAGCCACCTGTACCCATCAAATGCAGCCACTTGTGCCCATCAAATTAAGCCACTCTGCCCATCAAATGCAGCCAGTGTGCCCATCAAATGCAGCCACCTGTGCCCATCAATTTCATCCACTTGTGCCTATCATATGCTGCCACCTGTGCCCATCAAATGCGGCCAATTGTGCCCATCAAACGCAGCCACTTGTGCCCATCAAACACAGCCACTTGTGCCCATCAAATGCAGCCACCTGTGCCCACAATACGCAGCCACTTGTGCCCATCATATGCAGCCACTTTGCCCATCATATGCAGCCACTAGAGCCCATCAAATGCAGCCACTTGTGCCCATCAAATGCAGCCATTTGTGCCCATCAAATGCAGCCACTGTGCCCATAATACGCAGCCACTTGCCCATCAAATGCAGCCACCTGTGCCCATAAAATGCAGCCACTGTGCCCATCAAATGCAGCCACTTGCCCATCAAATGCAGCCACTTGTGCCAATCAAACGCAGCCAATTGTACCCATCAAACACAGCCACTGTGCCCATCATATGCCGCCACTTTCCCATCAAATGCAGCCACTGTGCCCATCAAATGCAGCCACTTGTGCCCAACAAATTTAGCCACCTGTGCCCATCAAATGCAGCTACTTGTGCCCATCAATTTCATCCACTTGTGCCTATCATATGCTGCCACCTGTGCCCATCAAATGCGGCCAATTGTGCCCATCAAACGCAGCCACTTGTGCCCATCAAACACAGCCACTTGTGCTCATCAAATGCAGCCACCTGTGCCCACAATACGCAGCCACTTGTGCCCATCATATGCAGCCACTGTGCCCATCATATGCAGCCACTAGAGCCCATCAAATGCAGCCACTTGTGCCCATCAAATGCAGCCATTTGTGCCCATCAAATGCAGCCACTGTGCCCATAATACGCAGCCACTTGCCCATCAAATGCAGCCACTTGTGCCCATCAAATGCAGCCACTGTGCCCATCAAATGCAGCCACTTGCCCATCAAATGCAGCCACTTGTGCCCATCAAACGCAGCCAATTGTACCCATCAAACACAGCCACTGTGCCCATCATATGCCGCCACTTTCCCATCAAATGCAGCCACTGTGCCCATCAAATGCAGCCACTTGTGCCCAACAAATTTAGCCACCTGTGCCCATCAAATGCAGCTACTTGTGCCCATAAAATGCAGCCACTTGTGCCCATCAAATTCAGCCACTCTGCCCATCAAATGCAGCCACTGTGCACATCAAATGCAGCCACTTGTGCCCATCATATGCAGCCACCTGTGCCCATCAAATGCGGCCACTTGTGCCCATCAAACGCAGCCACTTGTGCCCATCAAACACAGCCACTTGTTCCCATCAAACACAGCCACCTGTGCCCATAATACACAGCCACTTGTGCCCATCATATGCAGCCACTTGTGCCCATCATATGCAGCCACTGTGCCCATCATATGCAGCCACTGTGCCCATCAAATGCAGCCACTTATGCCCATCAAACACAGCCACTTGTGCCCATCAAACGCAGCCACTTGTGCCCATCAAATGCAGCCACTTGTGCCCATCAAACGCAGCCACTGTGCCCATCATACGCAGCCACTTGCCCATCAAGTGCAGCCACTTGTGCCCATCACATGCAGCCACTGTGCCCATCAAAGGCAGCCACTTGCCCATCAAATGCAGCCACTTGTGCCCATCACATGCAGCCACTGTGCCCATGAAATGCAGCCACTTGCCCATCAAATGCAACCACTTGCCCATCAAATGCAGTCACTTGTGCCCATCAAACGCAGCCACTTGTGCCCATCAAATGCAGCCACTTGTGCCCATCAAACGCAGCCACTGTGCCCATCATACGCAGCCACTTGCCCATCAAATGCAGCCACTTGTGCCCATCACATGCAGCCACTTATGCCCATCAAACACAGCCACTTGTGCCCATCAAACGCAGCCACTTGTGCCCATCAAATGCAGCCACTTGTGCCCATCAAACGCAGCCACTGTGCCCATCATACGCAGCCACTTGCCCATCAAATGCAGCCACTTGTGCCCATCACATGCAGCCACTGTGCCCATCAAAGGCAGCCACTTGCCCATCAAATGCAGCCACTTGTGCCCATCACATGCAGCCACTGTGCCCATGAAATGCAGCCACTTGTGCCCATCATATGCAGCCACTTGTGCCCATCATATGCAGCCACTGTGCCCATCATATGCAGCCACTGTGCCCATCAAACGCAGCCACTTATGCCCATCAAACACAGCCACTTGTGCCCATCAAACGCAGCCACTTGTGCCCATCAAATGCAGCCACTTGTGCCCATCAAACGCAGCCACTGTGCCCATCATACGCAGCCACTTGCCCATCAAATGCAGCCACTTGTGCCCATCAAATGCAGCCACTGTGCCCATCAAAGGCAGCCACTTGCCCATCAAATGCAGCCACTTGTGCCCATCACATGCAGCCACTGTGCCCATGAAATGCAGCCACTTGCCCATCAAATGCAACCACTTGCCCATCAAATGCAGTCACTTGTGCCCATCAAATGCAGCCACTTGTGCCCATCAAATGCAGCCACTTGTGCTCATGAAATGCAGCCACTGTGCTCATTAAACGCAGCCACTGTGTCCATCCAATGCAGCCACCTGTGCCCATCAAATGCAGGCAATTGTGCCTATCAAATGCAGCCACTTGCGCCCAACAAATGCAGCCACCTGTGCCCATCAAATGCAGTTACCTGTGCCCATCAAATGTAGCCAATTGTGCCCATCAAATACAGCCACCTGTGCCCATCAAATGCAGCCACTTGTGCCCATCAAATTCAGCTACCTGTGCCCATCAAATGCAGCCACCTGTCCCATCAAATGCAGCCACTGTGTCCACCGATCCCCCCCACTCCCGGGGTATGATGGGCACAAGTGGCTGCATTTGATGGGCAAGTGGCTGCGTATGATGGGCACAGTGGCTGCGTTTGATGGGCACAAGTGGCTGCATTTGATGGGCAAGTGGCTGCATATGATGGGCACAGTGATGAAATACGGTGTGACAGAAAGTACAGCCACTTGTGCCCATGAAATGCAGCCACTGTGCCCATCAAATGAAGCCATTTGCCCATCAAATGCAGCCACTTGTGCCCATCAAATGCAGCCACTGTGCCCATCATATGCAGCCACTTGCCCATCAAATGCAGCCACTTGTGCCCATGAAACGCAGCCAATTGTGCCCATCAAACGCAGCCACTGTGCCCATCATATGCAGCCACTTGCCCATCAGATGCAGCCATATGCCCATCAAATGCAGCCACTGTGCCCATCAAATGCAGCCACTGTGTCCATCAAGTGCAGTCACTTGTACCCATCAAATTCAGCCACTTGTGCCCATCAAATGCAGCCACTTGGCCCATCAAATGCAGCCACTGTGCCCATCCAACGCAGCCACCTGTGCCCATCCAACACAAGCACCTGTGCCCATCAAATGCAGCCACTTGTGCCCATCAAATGCAGCCATCTGTGCCCATCAAATGCAGCCACTTGAGCCCATCAAATGCAGTTACCTTTGCCCATCAAATGTAGCCAATTGTGCCCATCAAATACAGCCACCTGTGCCCATCAAATGCAGCCACTTGTGCCCATCAAATTCAGCCACCTGTGCCCATCAAATGCAGCCACCTGTGCCCATCAAATGCAGCCACTGTGTCCACCAATCCCCCCCACTCGTGGGGTTTGCGGCTCCGGCTGCATCCCCCCACCCGAGGGAGGGTGGGGGGGATGCAGCCGAGGGGACTTACATCTCAGAACGGCGGCGACCTCCGCTCCAGCTCGAGTCTCCTTGCTCCTCTTCTTAAGTGCCAGGCATCCAATAGGGTAGCCTGGCACTTTGGTCGATCAGGATGCAGGTCTGATATTCTGCCTCCTGATTGGTGGGAGGAAGATTAGTGTGAAAATAGCGAAAATTAATTTGCTATGGTCACACAATCGGGTGGGAACAGGGTGCACTCTCTGAGCCCACCCTATTTTGAAGCCTATTAGAGCCTCTGGCTCTAATCAGGTGCTTCAAAAAATACCAACCCCTCCCACCCTCGCCATAGGAATCCATACGCCCACAGTGCACAGGCCGGCACTGATGCAGAGTATATATATATATATATATATATATATATATATACATATATATATATATATATATATATATATATATATATATATATACACTGCTTGCACTGACTGAATATCGAGTAAACACTGAATATATAGTCTATGCTAAATGCAGAGTATATATATATATATATATATATATATAGAAATCAAGGGACACAGAGCCATAGTAATAACTATATGGGTATAGAGCCACTTTTAGATGATGGACACTGGCACGCCCAAGACAGGAAGTTGCCTTCCTATATAACCCCTCCCACACTGGGAGCATCTTAGTTTTTTCGCCAGTGTCTAAGGTGTTGGTCACGGTTAAAGATGTTTTACGAAGAGCTCCACTGGAGCAATCCTTGCTGGACGAGCAAGCTAACAAACTGGATCCATTCAAAGTGCCATTTAAAGGCCAAGGTGAATGGTACCTAGGCCTCGTCACCCAAGAAACAAGGTTTTGCCTGTAATGTCTCTCTTGGAGGGCTGGACCCTGGGACCCAGTTCTTTGGTTATTTATTAAATACCAAAGCCTTTCTGGTAGAGTGCTATGTGGGTCCAGGGGAGTGGAAATCCTTTTAAGAAACCTGGTCCCTGAAGGTCTTTGACTTGGTCTTCTGCTCACCGTGATGGGTGAAAATTGGATCTGTTGGTTTCCAACAGAATCCTGCGGCAGAGATAAGGTAAGTAAGTTCCTAAGGAAACTTGGTTTGCTTAGGATTCTTCTTTGAGCAAAAATATTTTTCTCTTGTCATGCCTAAAAATCACCACTAGATAACATAAGAACATACTTATCTCCACAATAGCCAAGTCTCTCTGTGTACGCTGCTGTGTCTGCGGAAAAAAAAAAAGCAGGAATCTCGTTTTTGAATTTTTGGAGGCGTTCCAGGGGTGGGATAAAGGGTGGGATAAGGGGCGTGGCTTAGCGCAAGACCGGTATGTGAGTTGAGCATCACGTTTTCTTACTCAGCAGCACTTAGCAGCTCAGTCCTTAAGAGATTTCAGTCAGGAAAGCATCTGACTGACGGAGGGACACAGCAGCAACTTGGGTGGATGGGTGATGTATACAGGCATTCTGAATGACACTTGTTTGTTCAAACATCAGGCTGACCATTATTAGCAGCTTTTATTTGCTGGACTAAGGAATAGCAGTGAATGCGCTTGTCTTTGTAGTACCTCTGTTTGTTGCTTTGCACTATGCCTCCTAAAAAGGTGGTTTCAACCGCTGCAAAAAAAATAAAGGCATCCCCATCAGGCTCTGAGAACCCTGGTCATGCCTCCATAGTACCTTCCTCTCCGGACAGACCAAAGGTGGCTAGCCAGGATAAGCCATTGGTTTTCTCTGGCGCAGCAGCTGTTTCCAATCCTCCAGCCCCTGTTTATGTTACTGAGGACGCCTTATCCTCAGCTCTGGTTGGGTTAGAACAGAGGTTAGCAGCTTTAATCGCATCCTCTTCCCAGAGTGGGAGGAAATGTGATAGCTCTCCTTCCCCCGCTCTGGACCCTCTGTCAAAAGAGCAGCAGTGGCCGGAGGAAGAGGAATTACCCTCAGGGGACCGGGAAGAGGGGCAATCTAATGATTCCTCTTTGGAAGAATCAACCGTAGAAGAACCTCTCTCAGTCCTGCAATCTGAGAAATTGCTAGTGCAATTCCTTACTGAAAAAAAATTCAACTCTCTATCCTATGGAAGAGAAATTTACCAGGAAATGGAGTATTCCAGTACTGGATGCTGCTATCTCCTCTGTGAATAAAAACCTGACTTGTCCTGTAGACAATGCTCAGATGTTCAGGGATCCAACAGATAAAAAGCTAGAGTCTTTACTGAAGACTTCTTTTTCTACGGCAGGTACGGTAACTCAACCTGTTGTTGCAGCAAAAGGCATGTGTCAATCCCTAAAAGACCAGCTGAAACAGGTTCTTAGAGATATTCCAGTTCAGCAGGCCCGAGATTTAGCTGAACTGCCTAGGGCATTGTGTTTTGCAATTGACACTATTAAAGATTCTAGGCATCAGGCTTCATGCCTTACACTCCTATTGGTGCATATGCGTAGGATCTTGTGGCTGAAAAACTGGACAGCCGAGACACCATGCAAAAAACTCTTGGCTGGGTTTCCGTTTCATGGTGAACGGCTATTTGGGGATGAATTGGATAAATACATCCAGAAGATTTCAAGTGGGAAAAGTACCTTGTTACCAGTTAAACGAAAGAATAAGCGCCCCTTGTTTAAACTAGCTTCCTCTCCAGGGCCAGGGGCAAGTGCAGCTGCCTCCAGGCAGTCGCAACGGCCTCAACCATCAGGTTCAAGAGGTAAAACTCAAGGTCAAGCCCAGGGACAGAAGAAGCCCTGGGGGAGGAAACCTACAAAGCAGAATTCTAAAGCCTCCTTATGAAGGGGTGCCCCCGCTCACTCAGGTGGGAGGAAGACTTTTGCAATTTGCAAAGGTGTGGCAGGAAGAGATTCAGGACAACTGGGTCACCTCCACAATAGCTCTAGGTTACAAACTAGAGTTGCGAGAGTTTCCATCACTTCGTTTTCTGAGGTCAAACGTTCCCAGGTCCAGGTAAATGGCAATCCCTGTTCCTGGAATTAGACCAACTGTTATCTCAAGGGGTGATCATGGAGATCCCCGTGGAAGAGCAGGGTCTGGGGTTTTATTCAAACCTTTTCATGGTGCCAAAACCAAATGGAGATGTCAGGCCCATCTTAAGACCTCAAAGGGCTAAATCTGTTATATACCTGAATATCCACTCATTTCGCATGGAGTCGATCCGGTCAGTAGTTTCCATCCTACAAGGAGGGGAACTTCTGGCATCAATCAACATCAAGTATGCATATCTGCATTTGCCTATTTTTCCTGCTCACCAGAAATTTCTGCAATTCAAGGTAGAAGGGCACCATTTTCAGGTTGTAGCCATGCCCTTTGGCCTAGCTACTGCACCCTGGGTTTTTACAAAGGTTCTGGTCCCATCTCTGGCCAGACTAAGAACTCAGGGCATAATGGTTATAGCATACCTGGACGACTTGTTACTAGTAGACTGGTCGGTAGCCCGCCTGGACTAAAGTGTGGTCAGCACAGTCAACTACCTGGAATACCTAGGGTGGATTCCCAACCTAGAGAAATCATCCTTAAAGCCACTAAGAAGGCTAGAGTACTTAGGTCTGATCATAGACACAGCCCAGAGAAAAGTGTTTAATCAGTGCTATAAGGGATCTGGTTCAGGTGGTCAGGACAAAGAAGAATCCCTCCATTTGCCTTTGCATGAGGTTATTAGGGAAGATGGTGGCCTCATTCGAAGCTGTTCCCTATGCCCAGTTTCATTTGAGACTGTTGCAAAACTGTATACTAAATGCTTGGAACAAAAAGGTCCAAGCTCTAGATTTCCCAATGCATCTGATTCCGAAGGTACATCAGAGCCTCAGTTGGTGGTGTATGACCAAGAATCTGCAGAAGGGGAAGTCCTTCATACCAGTTACCTGGAAGGTGGTAACAACAGATGCCAGCCTTTCGGGTTGGGGAGCAGTCCTGGAAGTAGCGTCTGTCCAAGGAAGATGGTCCACGACCGAGAAAACCTTGCCCATCAACATTCTAGAGATTTGGGCAGCATGCTTGGCTCTGGAGGCCTGGAGTTCAGGTTGCAGAATTGTCCTGTCAGGATCCAATTCGACAATGCCACAGAAGTGGCTTATATCAATCATCAGGGGGGCACCAGGAGTCATGCAGCCCAGAGGGAGGTAAATCATATCCTAGCCTGGGCAGATAAACGTGTACCTTGCCTATTGGCAATCTCCATTCCAGGAATAGAGAATTGACAGGCGGACTTCTTAAGTCGTCAGCAGTTGTTCCCGGGGGAATGGTCTCTTCATCCCGTCATCTTCCGGGCTATATGCCAGAAATGGGGGACCCCGACCTAGATCTATTGGCATCCAGGTTCAACAAGAAGCTGGACAACTTTGTGTCAAGGACAAGAGATCCACTAGCTTGCGGGTCAGATGCGTTGGTGACCCCATGGGATCAGTTTTCACTGATTTATGCGTTCCCTCCTGTTGAGCTGCTACCTCGTCTTCTTTGCAGAATCAAGCAAGAAGAGAAGCCGGTGATTCTTGTAGCCCTGGCATGGCCCAGAAGTTCTTGGTATGCGGAGATCTTAAGAATGACAGTGGGGGACCCATGGACCCTCCCGCCACATCCAGATCAGCTCTCGCAGGGACCAGTATTCCACCCTACCTTACAAATGCTAAATTTAATGGTTTGGCTATTGAAACCCATATTCTGAAGAATCGGGGGCTTTCAGGGTAAGTGCTGTCTACCCTGATTAATGATAGGAAACCAGCTTCCAGAGTCATATATTATAGAGTTTGGAGAGCATATGTTGCCTGGTGTGAATCCAAAGGTTAGCATCCTCAGAAGTATGTCATAGGCAGAATTCTGGCTTTCTTGCAATTAGGAGTAGAAATGAAGCTGGCCTTAAGTACTATCAAGGGTCAGCTTTCGGCTTTATCGGTATTGTTATAGAGACCACTCGCTTCTCATTCCTTGGTCAGGACTTTTATACAGGGGGTGACTGGGGCTTAATTCACCAGTTAGGTCACCATTATGTCCTTGGGATTTGAACTTGGTTTTGTCGGTATTGCAAAAACAGCCATTTGAGCCAATACGATCTATTCCCTTGGTCCTTTTGACAAGGAAATTAGCCTTTCTGATTGTGATATCCTCTGCAAGACGGGTATCAGAATTAGCTGCGCTTTCATGTAAAGAGCTGTATTTAATTATCCACAAAGATAAAGTGGTGTTGTGGCCTCATCCAATTTTTTTGCCCAAAGTGGTGTCAGATTTTCATCTGAACCAGGATATTATCCTTCCTTAATTTTTTCCAGAACCTTGTTAGAGAAGGGCTAGAGAAGTCACTACATTCCCTTGATGTAGTTAGAGCAATTAAAGTCTATTTCAAGGCAACTGCTCAGATTCGGAAAACAATGTTTTGTTTGTTTTGCCAGATGTTCCTAAGAAAGGACAGGCAGCATCAAAAACTACTATTTCTAGATGGGTTAGGCAAATTATCATACAGTCTTGTGGTTTTAAAGGGAGGATTCCACCCTTTAAGAGCAAAGCACACTCAACCAGAGCAGTTAGTGCTTCTTGGGCAGTGCATCACCGGGCCTCTATGGCTCAGATCTGCAAGGCCGCAACCTGGTTTACGTTTACTAGATTCTATCAGGTGAATGTGAAAAGACATGAGGATAGTGCCTTTGGGCGCAGTGTGCTGCAGGCTGCAGTATAGGTCCTGGAGTCTGATGGCGTCCTGCTTATATGTGTCTCCCTCCCCTCAGATGGCATTGCTTTGGGACATCCCATATAGTTATTACTATGGCTCTGTGTTCCATGATGTACGATAAAGAAAATAAGATTTTTATAACAGCTTACCTGTCAAATCTTTTTCTTGAAGTACATCACAGGACACAGAGATCCCCTCTTTGGGATATACGTATATTGCTTGACTACAAAACTGAGGTGCTCCCAGTGTGGGAGGGGTTATAGAGGGAGGCAACTTCCTGTCTTGGGCATGCCAGTGTCCATCACCTAAAGGTGGCTATATATCCATATAGTTATTACTATGGCTCTGTGTCCCGTGATGTACTTCAAGAAAAGGATTTTACAGTTACGCTGTTATAAAAATCCTATTATTAGACTGACTGCCACTAAATGAATAACCTGCCTGATTAATCTAACTCAAGCTATCTCTCTGTCCACGCCAACACTACACATGGCTGCTATGTAAGCAGCCGGATATAGTGTGGGGCGTGGACTTAGTCCCCCTGAGCCATGATTGGCCAAAAGCACCCTGCCTTTGTCCAATTATGGCTCTCTCAGCAGAGCACACTGTGATTGGCCAAACCATGCAGGTCAGGTGCATGCTTTGGCCAATCATCATACAGCAATGCACTGCGATCTCGTAGTGCATTATGGGGTATTCCGCGGCGCTTCGAATTTCCCGCAAATGGCCCATAATGTTGGCTGTTCTGCGAACGGCCGAACATCTGATGTTCGAGTCGAATTTATGTTTGAACCGAACATCAAGCTCATTCCTACTCCTGAACCCTGCCCTCTGTCTGCAGCTTACTCCTGAACCCTGCCCTCTGTACACAGCTTACTCCTGAACCCTGCCCTCTGTATGCAGTGTACTCCTGAACTCTGCCCTCTGTATGCAGCTTACTCCTGAACCCTGCTGTCACGTACCTGGTAGGTTTTGAGCCCAAAGTGCAGAGAAGGACCTCCCTTACAGCTCCCACTCCTGTTCTTCTGGAATGGAGACAGAAGGCCAGGAGTGAGGAGTGGTATGGGTGCCTGGCAGGATTGACAGTCACCAGAAGTTCAGGAGTGGTGGCACCCTCTGGATCCAGAAGCTGAAGAGGAAGCTGGAATACAGAGAGGACCCAGAGCCACAGCAGGTAAGGAAGCAGGTAAGTAAGCAGGACTGGAACCAGGAACAAAGCAGCAGGTAGTAGCCTGGAATGCTGGACTGGAACCAGGAACAAGCAGCAGGTAGTAGCCTGGAACGCTGGACTGGAACCAGGAACAAGCAGCAGGTAGTAGCCTGGAACGCTGGACTGGAACCAGGAACAAAGCAGCAGGTAGTAGCCTGGAACGCTGGACTGGAACCTGGAACAAGCAGCAGGTAGTAGCCTGGAACGCTGGACTGGAACCTGGAACAAGACAGCAGGTAGTAGAGTGGAACGCTGGACTGGAACCAGGAACAAGGCAGCAGGTAGTAGACTGGAACGCTGGACTGGAACCAGGAACAAGGCAGCAGGTAGTAGACTGGATACAGGTATCAGACTGAGGGATGGTCAAACAAGCCGGAGGTCGGTATCGGTCGATCAGCAGAGGTACCAGGGACAACACAGAGGGATGGTCAGGCAAGCCAAGAGGGTCTAGTGCAGGCGGATAGCAGGATGGTCTAACAGGAAGCCGAGTCAGATAGCAGAGTACACAGGTCAGATCAGGTTAAGGCACACGGAACGCTGTAGAGCAGACAGCGGGGATAGAGTGTGACAGGCCGGTTTAAATAGCCCGCCTGGCACTAGCGGGAGTGCGCGCGTGCGTGCCCGTGCGTGACAGCACCCGTGAACGCGCGCGCATGCGCAGTGGAACCCGCGGCCGTGTCCCCCTGCGTCTGGATCGCTGATTACTGGCAGGATCTTCATGACACCTGCCCTCTGTACACAGAGTACTCCTGAACTCTGCCCTCTGTATGCAGCATATTACTGAACCCTGCCCTCTGTACGCAGCATACTCCTGAACTCTGCCCTCTATATGCAGCGTACTCTTAAACTCTGCACTCTGTGCGTAATGTGCTTCTGAACTCTGCCCTCCGTATGCAGCATACTCCTGAACTCTGCCCTCTGTATGCAGCATACTGCTGAACTCTGCCCTCTGTATGTAGCATACTCTTGATCACTGCCCTCTGTATGCAGCATACTCCTGAACTCTGTCCTCTGTACACAGTGTACTCCTGAACTGTGCACTCTGTACGTGGTGTGCCTCTGAACACTGCCCTCTGTTACAGTTTACTCACTAAACGGGTGATTAAGGTGAATTGTCAAGTTATTTGCATAATATAGATCAATTGTGAAAAACAATGCCCCAATTCATCTATATTTGCTTGCTGGGCTATTTGGGATAAAGCAAATCCTTGATTTGTGTTCCTAATTTCCTATTTAGTGAATAAATTCATACTATAATCATAAGCTGCAAAATGGGTTGCACAAAAAGAAAATAATACTTAGCAATAATTATTATAAGAGTGTATGTATATAAATATATATTTATATACACATACACGCATGTGTGTTTGAGCTATGGGGTGCACACTCTAATGCTTTAGGCTGCATTACATGACTGCAATGCCTCTTTGGTCATTCAGCTAGCCCAGCTGGTGAGCACGTCTCCTTGCTCCTCTCAGAGCACTCTCTGCCAGAGGCAGAGAGTGGGAAAATGGGCAAGACCAGGATTGTTGGGGGCAGGACTGGATGGGGCTGTCCTGTGTTACTTGCATAGAGACGGACAGCGATACCAGGAAGTGCCTGTGAGCAACCACATTCAGCTGCACAGGCACACCATTGTCAGTGAAGCACAGGAGAATTCCTGATTGGAAAAGATTTTTGTTTCTAATCAGACATTCAGCAAGTACAATAATGCATAATATTAACGTTTTACACATTATACATAGAAATAAAGGGTTGTTTTTCATTTATAACATGAATTCCACTTTAATGGATTGCGTGATCTGTACTAACAGCCTCCATATTTAGGAAGCCTAAATGTCAAGATGTTTTTAAAGATTTTTTTATGGCCCATATATGCGAAAGATCAATGCTGTAAATGTGTTGCTATGGGGTTTTCTAAAGAGAAAGCACATGAGTATATGTTTAATTTCAGACCCCCTGTCTTTGAGACAGAAACAACTGTAGAAAGAGGGGGTGGAGGGGATCACTGCTCTGACTCATCCATTCAAATTGCAAATTGCAGCTTAACTAGCTCCAGATGTTGGTCATGCTACACACTGCCACAAAAATGTCATCATTGTACACAGGACATGTGTAGCACATCCAGTCTTGGGGCAGTCTCTCTGCCCTGTTGCCAGGACCCACACTCCCACTACACAACAATTTTCTTGTGCCCATCAAACACAGCAACTTATGCCCATCAAACGCAGCCACTTGTGCCCATCAAACACAGCCACTTGTGCCCATCAAACACAGCCACTTGTGCCCATCAAAAGCTGCCACTGTGCCCATCATATGCAACCACTTTCCCATCAAATGCAGCCACTTGTGCCCATCAAATGCAGTCACTTGTGCCCATCAAGCGCAGCCACTTGTGCCCATCATATGCAGCCACTTGCCCATTAAATGCAGCCACTTGTGCCCATCAAACACAGCCAATTGTGCCCATCAAATGCAGCCACTGTGTCCATCATATTCCGCCACTTTCCCATCAAATGCAGCCACCGTGCCCATCAAATGCAACCACTTGTGCCCAACAAATTCAGCCACTTGTGCCCATCAAACACAGCCACTTATGCCCATCAAATGCAGCCACCGTGCCCATCAAATGCAGCAACTTGTGCCCATCAAATGCAGCCACTTGTGCCCATCAAACACAGCCACTTATGCCCATCAAATGCAGCCACTGTGCCCATCAAATGCAACCACTTATCTCCTCACAATAAGTTAAACATTAGAAGTTCATTGTTATGTGTACCATTTTTTTAAATCACGTGACTGCAATGCCTGTCTGGTCATTCAGCTAGGGCAGCTGGTGGGCATGTCTCCTTGCTCCTCTCAGAACACTCTCTGACAGCAGCAGGGAGTGGGGATATGGGCAAGGCCAGGATTGTTGGGGGCAGGACTGGATGGGGCTGTGTTGTATTACTTGCATAGAGATGGACAATGATACCAGGAAGTGCCTGTGAGCAACCACATTCAGCTGCACAGGCACACCATTGTCAGTGAAGCACAGGAGAATTATTGATTGTAAAAGATTTCTTTTCTAATCAGACATTCGGCAAATACAATAATGCATGATATTAAAGTTTTACACATTATACATATAAATAAAGGGTTGTTTTTCATTTATAACAGAAATTCCACTTTAATTTATTGCATGATCTGTACTAACAGCCTCCATATTTAGGAATCCTAAATGTCAACATGTGTTTAAAGATTTTTTATGGCCATATATGCGAAAGATCAATGCTGTAAATGTGTTGCTATGGGGTTTTCTAAAGAGAAAGCACATGAGTATATGTTTAATTTCAGATCCCCTATCTTTGATACAGAAACAACTGTAGAAAGAGAGAACGCTGCTCAGACCTGAATACTGAAAGCTACAATGTAACATAATGTTACTTTTGTACCATTCTGTTCATTCATCTGCAGATCAAATAAATTATTTTGATCTGCAAATGATGCCAGTTAAAGCAACCTGACAAGTAAAAAAATAAAACGTTTTGTAATAAAATGTTCCTCTAATGAGTCCTAATTAAATCTTTATTCTTCTTCTCCCTTCAACTAGTATTTCCATGCTAATGTTTTTGTTTGCTTCTATTTTATTAACTATTAATATTTAAACTTTTTTGTTTTGTTTTGTTTGTTAATATTGAACATAAATTTAAACATTTCCCATTTAAAAAACACAAAATTGAAACAAAAACAAAAAAACACTTTATTTCAACTTCAACTTTGCAAAGCTTTGTACCAGAATCATAATTTTTGTGTAATTGTAAACAAAACAAATTACAAAATAAAATGTGAATTTTTTATGTGCAATAATGCTATTTATTTTAAAACTAACACTGCTCAAAAGAAGAAAAAAAAGAAAAAGTGCCTTTAGTTTTGTTGTGTTTTATTGTCAAAGGATTATGGGAAAAAAATAGCTGCAAGACAATATCATGGAAAGAAAGCCTTATTTGCCCTTAAAAAAACAATATAAGTATTACCTTGTTATCTTAAGGTTGCTTTCAGACTGATCCATTTTTTTTCTGCTTTTGCGTTAAAAAAAGAAAAAAGCGTGACCATGTAATCCTATGGAACTCTTCACACTGATCCGCTGTGAGTCTGCTGTGGTTAGTAAAATCCTATTTGCTGCATTGTTGGCGCAGGTTTCATGCAGTAAAAAAGCCACGCCAAAAACACACCTCCCCGTTGAAATGTATAGAAAACACAGCAAAAATGCACCCGCGGGTGCGTTTTTGATGCTTTTTTTTGTCACATGTCCTGTGAAAAACACAGCACAAATGCTGTAAAAGTGCATAATTCTGTACCATGTTTTTGTTACAGCTCAGTGTAAAAGTGCCCTAAGTAAAGACAAAGTTATTGCTAAATAAACAGGCCCATAGCAGAAATGTAAAAATTGTTCTGGTCCATAGGGGGTGGGCAGTGAGAAGTGAAGTAATTAAGCCTGGTGCACACATACCAAAATTTTTTCAAAAAAATATTGAGAAGGAACTGACTAGGTTGGCTTTACGTACCAATAGCAGAGGACATATTTTTGATGATAACCTTACTGTGGAGGAAGGCGGCGCCCTTACAGAACTAAGCCGGGATTCTTCCATAGTAATTAAATGCTCAGATAAGGGTGGTCTGATAGTTGTTCAAGATGCCTCCGCCTATGAGGTGGAGGCTATCCGACAATTATCAGACTCAAACACCTACTGTATGTTAAGGGGAAACCCCACCAAGGAATACAAAGAAATCTTGTGCATCTTGGCTCAGAAAGGTGCGCATTTTTAGGTGTGCTGTCCAAAAAAGAAGGTGAAGCATTGGTACCTGAATTTCCTATTTTTCCTATTTTTCACCATCTCCCCAAAAAGCACAAGGGACTTGATCCTTTGGTGGGGCGTCTCATAGTGGCTGAAATCGGCTCATTAAACGAAAATTTTGGTTTATGGGTCGATTGTCAGCTTCATCCGTTGGTCAAGTTACTCCCTAGTTATTTGAGAGACATAAAACAACTATTAAATCTATGTGATAAGATTGAATGTGTAGAGGGGGATGTATGGATTACTTGTGATGTGTCCAGCTTGTATTCTTCGATTCCCCATGCATTTGGTTTGAGAGCTGTGGAATATTTTTTGGATACCTATAGTGGATATTCTCCTGCATTGAAGGAATATATCATTGAGTGCCTTGATTATCTTCTTATGCACAATTTCTTTTGTTTTGATGATTCTTTCTGTCTCCAAAGATGTGGGCATCCATGGGTGCCCATTTATCACCCTCTCTTGCCAACCACTACATGGGTTGGTGGGAGAAGTTCATTTTTGGAGATATGAACTTGTCAGGTCACCTGAGTGCAGGTGACAGATGCACTCCGTAGGAGTCAGAAGTGCACCGCTAAGGCAGTGGACCCTAGGACTGACTGCTGCGGATTGAACTCTAGGAGGTTCAAGAAGTAGGTCTACTGGAGCACCAACACAGATCCCACTGGGAGCTAGAGCATAGATTCCCCAGGGTGCGGAGTCTAAGAGCCAGCAGGTGTTTACCAGAGCCTCTAGTGGTGAGGATGCACTGCACTGCAGTTTGGCTCCAGGTCATGGCCCCCAGGGTCTCACAGCTCACGCTCACGGTAGACTACAGGAGAAAGAGGAAGGAAGCAGCAGGCTGGAACAACAAGGATAGTAAAGGGATAAGCCAAAGGTCGGGGCGACTAGCAGACAAGGATAAACATAGAACACGCCAAAGGTCAGGGTCACAAGCAGACAGGGATAGTAGAGAACAGGCCAAGATCGGTAACTGGAATCAGACGTAGGAGACACAGCAAGTTGCACACGAACGCTAAACACACAATGGTTGATCAGCAAGGTTGGCTTGCAATGCACAGGTTAATATAGTGTTCCTAATTAGAGGCTGACGTGGAGCTATGCTGAGGGAAGATTATATAAGCAGTCAGGTGAGGGTGGCTGGCCTCTAAAGGTGAACACATGAAGGAGAGGTAAGCTGACAGAGAAAGATTACTGCATAACTATGACAGAACCCTTTTCGCTTTGGAATCAGGATGTACCGTGGGTACATTGATGATCTCCTGTTTATTTGTTCTGGCACCATAGTTACTTTGGAGAATTTCTAACAATATCTAAATGACAATATTTTAAATGTGAAATTCACTGGCTTTTTGGATGATAAATCTATCCCATATTTGCGCAGATTCTGGGCGCCCGAGACATGTTACCCGTGGTATCCCTGTGGGACAATTTTTAAGGTTGCACAGGATCTGCAGCGATGAGAGGGATTTCCAACAGGAGAAGGATGAGATGTATGGCAGGTTTAGTGATCGTGGCTATAATGCAAGCACATTAAGAAGAGTGATTCACATAGCTGAAGAAACACCTAGAGAGTGCTTGCTACAGAAAACTAAACCTGAGCCCAGTGCAAAGAGGATTAGAGTTTTTTCTACCCCTTATAGTATAGAGTACAATAAGATTGGGAAAATCATGGAGCGTTATGTTCCAATGTTGTATGAGGACGAACGATACCAGGGTCTAAGGGTTTTAAAACAGTGTCCAGACGGGCTCCTTCTTTGGCCAATACATTATCTCCAAGTGATTTTGTTTCCCATGTCCACAAAGGTACATGGCTAGATTTCACCGGTCAGTACAGATGTGGAGCTAGTAATTGTCCATGTTGTCCTCGATTAATTAGGGGAGACTCTTTTGCTCCACTACTAATCAGAGAACATTTCAAATTAAAACTTTTGTTAATTGTAACACGAGGAACATTATTTACCTAATTACATGTAAGGCTTGTGCAATACAATACGTTGGTCGAACTACCAGGAGACTTTGCGATCGTCTACGCGATCATATCTATGATACTGAAAAGGTACATGAGACCAATGTAGCTAGACATTTCAATGAGACACATGGGGGAGACACCTCTCTCTTGCAAATTCAATGTATAGAAAAAGTTTGTACACCTAGGAGAGGTGATGATAATTTTAGAATACTTTGTCTCTTTTTTTGCATCACAGAAACCTGACAATTTAACAGGGGTGTGTGGACTTTGTATATCCACTGTATGTGTATACTATACATGTTTTATATTTTATACATCTCATAAAATCACATGTCTTTGAGAGATGCCACGTCATCTCGTGGGCATTTTAGTCCAAGCTCATTGTAATTATTTGATCTACCATATTGCAATGCATTATATGATATGGTGTGTCATGCCGTGCAATGACATGTGTGTATGTTTTTTTCTCCTACAAAGGAGGTTGCTGTATCTATTTTTATTTGTTTCTGTTTTTTGGTTTTATTATGTTTTTTGTATATTGCTATTGATATTTTATTTTATTTAGGTACTTATATAGCGCCGTCAATTTACGCAGCGCTTTACATATACATTGTACATTCACATCAGTCCCTACCCTCAAGGAGCTTACAATCTAAGGTCCCTAACTCACATTCATACATACTAGGGACAATTTAGACAGGATCCAATTAACCTACCAGCATGTCTTTGGAGTGTGGGAGGAAACCGGAGTACCCGGAGGAAACCCACGCAGGCACAGGGAGAACTTGCAAACTCCAGGCATGTAGTGTTGTGGTGTGTGTAAACACACAAATCCGTGTTTTGTTCTGAGAGTAATGACAGATTGTGTGTTCCTATTATCTAGGAACCACGACCTGTCACTTCCTCTAGTCAGTCCACTCCCCCTTCAGTTAGAATCACCCTCCAGGGAACACAGTTAACCCCTTGATCGCCCCCTAGTGTTAACCCCTTCACTGCCAGTGACATTTTTACAGTAATCAATGCATTTTTATAGCACTGTTCGATGTATAAATGCCAATGGTCCCAAAAATGTGTCAAAATTGTCCGATGTGTCCGCCAAAATGTCGCAGTCACAATAAAAAATCGCAGATCGCCTCCATTACTAGTAAAAAAATTAATAATAAAAATGCTATAAATCTATCCCCTATCTTGTAGACTCTATAACTTTTGCGCAAACCAATCAATATACGCTTATTGCAAATTTTTTTTTTGCAATATTTTTGCAATAATATGTAGAAGAATACATATCGGCCTAAACTGAGAAAAAATTTGCTATTTTTTTTTAAAAATGGGGATATTTATTACAGCAAAAAGTACAAAATACTGTTTTTTTTTTCAAAATTTTTTTGTTTATAGCGCAAAAAATAAAAACGCAGAGGCGATCAAATACCACCAAAAGAAAGCTCTATTTGTGGGAAAAAAGGACGTCAATTTTGTTTGGGTGCAATGTCGCATGACCGCGCAGTTGTCAGTTAAAACTACGCAGTGCCAAATCGCAAAAAATGGCTCGGTCATTCTACAGCCAAATCTTCCGGGACTGTATATAAAAATAAAAATAAATATTCAATATTCAAAATATGCAACGTTTTACAGTATATCTACTTGAATAAAAGAAAAAAAATATATTTATTTAAAACTTTTTTAAGTCATGACCACAAGACGGAAAAAAATATGTACAAAGCCATTATATAAACCGCCTTTAAAGTGTTATTAAATCCAGAACCTAAAATGTAATATATTGCAACTTACCAATCAATTAATGTAGTGGCAGCATTAGTTTTCTTTTCTTTAGCTTCTTCCCTCTTTTTTCACCTGGTGATTTAGCCACACCTCCTGCATGACAGTGCCCCCACTCTGGATGAAGGAGCACAGGGCAGACTTTTGGACAGCCTACACTGTCAGTCTGGGGGTGGGGGGTGTTATATGTACTAGTAAATTAAAATACACTAAGAAATTGAAGCCAAACTCCAGCTAATACTTTATCAGCAGTTACAGCAAACATTTGTTTTCCTTTTGGGATAAAGGTTTCTCATAAATAAAAAACAAGATGATCATTGTAAGCACACCTGCTACTGTTAAATGGTTTGTCTCATCTCTGTAACTGATACATTTTGCTGGAGAGCTTGTTCTTTTGAAAAACAACAGACTTACTGGCCAGATCACCAGATGAAAATAGAAGAATGAAATACCAAAAAAGAAAATGAATGTAGCCATCACATCTAAGAATTGCTAGGCTGAAATATAATAAATATTTGCTTTTGGTTTTAATAAGAGAGGCGTTCAAGTCAAAGCAGGACTTATGAGATTATATAAAAAAAAAATTTCAAGGAGTGGAAACTGCATTTATTTTTTAACATACTCCACTGCTACATTTATACACGTAAACCAGCATTTAACTAATGCCGGGAAAGCTTCGGCATAGAAAGATTTGTCAGTGCACCTGAACTATCCTAGGACAGCCTGCTTCACTTCCTCATCAGTGCTAAATACTGACCTCTGAGGAACTCTTTTTTTTTTTTTTTGCAATTTCACAACAGGTGATGTGTTGATTATCCAGGATCAGGCAAACCACAAGCTGAATATTCACAAAAATGCTGTGGGCTGGGAACCACCAGGACCAGGATCATCATTGTTGGACGTACGGCCATCTTTGAAATGTTTACACCATTTAAATCTCTTTCTGTGTCTGAGCATCTCATCACTGTACTGCATTTTGTCATGTTACAACCAAAAACTAAAATGTATTTTATTGAGATTTTATGAGATAGATCAACACAAAGTGGCACATAATTGTGAAGTGGAAGGAAAATGATAAATGGTTTCCAATTTTCTTTTACAAATTAATATGTGAAAAGTGTGGCTTGCATTTGTATTCAGCCCCCCTGAGTCAATACTTTGTAGAATCACCTTTCGCTGCAATTACAGCTGCAAGTCTTTTTGGGGATGTCTCTACCAGCTTTGCACATCTAGAGTCAAATTTTGCCCGTTCTTCTTTACAAAATATCTCAAGCTCTGTAAGATTGGATGGAGAGCATCTGTGAACAGCAAGTCTTGCCACAGATTCTCAATTGGATTTAGGTCTGGACTTTGACTGGGCCATTCTAACACATGAATATGCTTTGATCTAAACCATTCCATTGTAGCTCTGGCTGTATGTTTAGGGTCATTGTCCAGCTGGAAGGTGAACCTCCGCCCCAGTCTCAAGTCTTTTGCAGACTCTAACAGGTTTTCTTCTAAGATTGCCCTGTATTTGGCTCCAACCATCTTCCCATCAACTCTGATCAGCCTCCCTGTCCCTGCTGAAGAAAAGCATCCCCACAACATGATGCTGCCATCACCATGTTTCACGGTGGGGATGGTGTGTTCAGGGTGATGTGCAGTGTTAGTTTTCTGCCACACATAGCGTTTTGCTTTTAGGCCAAAAAGTTAAATTTTGGTCTTATCTGACCAGAGCACCTTCTTCAACATGTTTTCTGTGTCCCCTACATGGCTTCTCACAAACTGCCAACGGGACTTATGGCTTTCTTTCAACAATGTCTTTCTTCTTGCCACTCTTCTATAAAGGCGAGATTTGTGGAGTGCATGACTAATAGTTGTCCTGTGGACAGATTCTACCACCTGAGCTGTGGTTCTCTGCAATTCCTCCCGAGTAACCATGGGCCTCTTGGTTGCTTCTCTGATTAATGCGCTGCTTGCCTGGCCTGACAGTTTAGGTGGACAGCCATGTCTTGGTAGGTTTGCATTTGTGCCATACTCTTTCCATTTTCAGATGATGGATTGAACAGTGCTCTGTGAGAGGTTTAAAGCTTGTGATATTTTTTTTATAGCCTTACCCTGCTTTAAACTTCTCCACAACTTTATCCTTGACGTGTCTGGTGTGTTCCTTGGCCTTCATGATGCTGTTTGTTCACTAAGTTTGTCTAACCTCTGAGGGCTTCACAGAAAAGCTGTATTTATACTGAGATTAAATTATACACAGGTGGACTTTATTTACTAATTGGGTGACTTCAAAAAGCAATTGGTTCCACTAGATTTTAGTTAAGGATATCAGAGTAAAGGGAGCTGGATACAAATGCATGCCACACTTTTCAGATATTTGTAGAAAGAATTTAAAACCATTTATCATTTTCCTTCCACTACACAATTACGTGCCACTTTGTGTTGGTCTATCACATAAAATCCCAATAAAATAAATTTATGTTTTTGGTTGTAACATGAAAAAATGTGAGTATGAGTATGAGTACTTTGTAAAGGCACTGTATCCATGGGTTTTACGCCTTCGTTAACAAGAAATGTCATCATGACACACTATTCAATGCATGCACTAATACTGTTGTCTGCCATTTTCATTATTATTATAGTATCTGTAATAGGACGCATTTGCCACTTACTACTGTGTGTAGTACCGCCACGCTACTATCTCTTTTTTTACCTGGAAAATTAAAAGTCCCCGTTTGACTTGAACGCTCCTCATACTTACCACTTTAAATACTTTAACTTTGAGACTGGTGCACAGCTCAGATTATGGCACGGCAAAGCTCAAAAAATCTGTTTTCAATAGTATTTTGCCAAGCCAGAACTGCAGATCTTCCAAAAAGGCAGATCAACTCAAGTGCAGAAGAAAATTTAGACCAGCTTTTTTAAAGCTAAAAACAGATTATCTTTTGGGGATTCCAAGTACATAGACCTTCTTTGTAATAAATGTTCTTTTTTGTGGTTAAGTAATGGTAAGCATCAAAAGGAGCCTGAATAAACACTTGTTATATAACCTTGAGACAGTGACATGAATTATTGGTAGGATGCGAGTTATGTGGATTTTTCTAATTCCTTTTGCTTGGGCAGAGAAAGTGAAAGCCTGTTTCATTGTGAATGTGCATTTTCTATACAGAATCTTTTGTGCTGGACGCTCTCAGAGCTTCTCTGAAACATTATTTCCCTCCGAGCCAATCACTCTGTCAGCTTTCCTCCATCCAAATATTTTCTGTCTATGTCACATCGGTTTACATTTTACACAATATTGATTGCTCCCTGCTCTGGGGTATGTGTGTTTGTGTCGTTTTTTCTCCCCTCTAGTTCTCCTTCCTCGGCATGTTTGTTTTCCATTTGCAATGGGAAAGAAGACAGAAGCCACAGTCACAACACTGGCATGCTCCGCTGACTTTGAAAAAGAAGCTGCCACAAGCTACATCAGCTTTTAACTCTTTCTGGTGGATCTTGTAAATTCGCAAAGCATCAGATGGGTTAAAATGAATTGTCTATGCACATATGTAATATGGCAAATGGTCCTAAGGTTGCTAAAAGATGTTACAGGCTCTGGAGGAAGAAATGTAATCAATCCCATCTTCAGCGAGCCAGGCTGCATTCTATGTTCCAGTTATTTCCAGGGTAGGAGGGTACAGACTTGCAGCCACTGGAAATCATATATCAGTCCATAGCTGGCACTACACTTAGACAGCCAGTTAATGACTGTCTCATTCAGCTTCATGATGGAGCATACAACACTGGGAGAAATATACATTTACGGGTTTATTTTTCATAGCAGAAAATGTGTGGTTGGTACACTGGTTCCTTTTGTATGCCAGCATATATATAGCATACTTATTTACATTGCCTTATATTTTAGAAAGGCCTGCAATTGAAATAGTAAACCACACAGTCAGCTGCCAGTTGAAGGTTTGTTTGTTTTCACTGTAATAGGGAGTACACACGGTCGGACTTTGTTCAGACATTCCGACAACAAAATCCTAGGATTTTTTCCGACGGATGTTGGCTCAAACTTGTTTTGCCTACACACGGTCGCACAAAGTTGTCGGAATTTCCGATCGCCAACCACGCGGTCACGTACACCACATACGACAAGACTAGAAAAGGCCGGTTCAGAACCAAGCGCGGCACCCTTTGGGCTCCTTTTGCTAATCTCGTGTTAGTAAAAGTTTGGTGAGAGACGATTCGCGCTTTTTCAGACTCGTGGCTTTCAGGTCGTTTTCTGCCGTTCAGTTTGTGCTTGTGGGTTTGTATCTGCTCTTCAGTGCGTGCAGCAAGTTCTGCGTGACTTTAGGTAGTCATTGTATTCTTGTTCGTTTGTGTTTTTCAGGTCGCTCATCACAGGCCTTGCTGTTCTTCAGTGTGTTCTGTTACTTCGTTCTGAGCAGCCGACCGTTTTCTAGCCATGTTTCGTATGCGTACTCCTCGTAGAGTTCGTGCTGTGCGGGGGCTTGGTGTTGGGGTCCTGACCTTGACACAAGTCCAGTCCATGAACAGGGTGGGGAGAAGTTCATGGACCAAGAATTGGTTGCTTCAGCGTGACCAGTTCTCTCACATGCCTTTGCTCCGTGAGATCCGTGAGAATAATCCTGATGATTTCAGGAACTTTCTCAGGATGACGGACCCCGTGTTTCCCCGTTTGTTGGCTTCGCTGACTCCCTATATCAGCAGGCAGGATACCTGCATGAGGCAAGCCATCACTCCGGAGCAGAGGTTGGTCGCTACCTTGCGGTATTTGGCCACAGGGAGAAGCCTGCAGGACTTGAAGTTCTCGGCAGGCATCTCCCCCCAGGCTCTGGGTATCGTTATCCCAGAGACCTGTTCTGCCATCATCCAGGTCCTGCAGAAGGAGTATATGAAGGTAAGATTTTTATCCTTTTATATCACATTTTATTGTATTGAATGTTTGATAATATATTGTATTTCTTTCCTCATTCCCTAATTACCATGATTGTAATATGCTGCGAATGTCCCCTTTGTCCTCATGCATTCTGGATTTTTATGTAATTATTATTTTATATCCTTCATACATATTTGCCCTTCAATAACCTCCCCAGCATGGTGTCTCCTGCCCTATATTCACCTCATGTAGTCACTTAACAATGTATTTTATCAGCTCCATAGTAGTGCTTTACCCCAAACACCCCCTAAAATGTTTGGAAATGTTATTTTAGCTTTAAATTCAGGAAGAGTGCCAGAGGCTTTTTTTTGTGTTGTCCCCAAATCATTTTTAGTAACCCTCCCTCCCCCAACTGCTAAGTCAGCTGATCCCAATTCTCTATCCTCAATCATCTATCTGCTGACTTTGCCAAACCCATACACACTATACCCACCTCTTTACTGGTCAGATTTATGGATGAATTCCCCAAAGCATGTAGTGCAAGGGCCTGCCTGTATACTTTCCAATGGTACTGTTTAAAGTTTTTGTATCCTATTATTATCTTGATAGGTAATAGCAGAATGTCCAAATGTCCTCAAATGTGTACAGTGTGTATTTATATCTTTGTATTCAGACACTTCTTACCTGTCCAGTGGGCTGCCAATAGTGTAACTAAGGAGGGGCTGTTCCAAGTAATACCCATTATTTAGGCATTCATCTCTCAATGAAGTGAAGAGGGTTACCTGTCCAAGATTTCCACACACCCCCTATAATGTTAGAAATGGCCCATGAGAGGGGGGGGGGATATGATAGGTGTACCTTATACTTTGGCCTTGTTAAATTCCCCTTAATAAATGCTATCTGGAGGTTGCCCCATAATGTTTGTGTCTAATCTGCTTGCCACGTTTCAGAGTAAAAATAGTAATGTTTATTGTTTTTTCCTCAACAGTTTCCTTCCACGCCACAGGAATGGCAGACTGTGGCCTCCCACTTTGCCCAGCGGTGGGACTTTCCTAACTGCGGAGGGGCAATTGATGGGAAACACGTCCACATCGTCCCACCACCCAACTCGGGGTCGTACTATTATAATTACAAGGGGTTTAATAGTATAGTGATGTTGGCGGTGGTGTCGGCTAATTACGACTTCTTGTATGTGGACGTGGGGAAGAATGGCCGGATGTCCGATGGTGGAGTCATCGCCCAGACGGAGTTTTACAGGCATCTCCAGAATGGCAGCTTGGACTTGCCAGCTCCAGAGGACAATGTGGAAGGACTCCCATTTGTGTTCGTTGCTGATGAAGCATTTGCGCTGGGGGACCACCTGATGCGGCCATTCCCAATGAGGACCCTCACCCCGGAACAGAGGGTTTTTAATTACCGGCTGGCCAGAGCCCGAAGAGTGGTGGAGAACACATTTGGAATCCTGGCCAGCCGGTTCCGCCTATTTCTAAAACCTATCCATATGGCGGAGTATAAACTGAACCATATAATACTTGCATCCTGTGTTCTCCATAACTTTTTACGGAAACATTCGGCCAACTATGCTGGCTCAGTTGGGCCTGAGGCTGGAATCCTACATCAAACCACACTGACGGCGCTTGAAAGTGGCCGTCCTGGCTTGCCCTCCCTGAGTGCCCGTGATGTCCGGTTACGCTACCTGGAGTTCTTTGCGGGTAGGGGGGCTATCAATATGCTAGACAATATGTGAAACCTTTTTATAATAAAAAAAAAAAAGAAATTCTTTGTGGACATTTACTGCTTGTGTTTGTTTTAGCTGACCCTGACATAAATGTTTTGAGTGCAGAAAATGTCGTGATTGGGTAACCTTATACAAAGCACTGTTGGCTGGTATTTTCTAAATGCAAAAACACATTTCACTACAAGTGCACTTGCAACTGCACTGAAACTGCACTTGTAGTGCAAAGAGGATTTGCCCTTAGGAAATAACCCCCATTTTTGCATAAAACAGCTATTACATCACCCCAAAAGTGTTGTAGTGTTGAGACAATAATCCACACATTCTTGAGTAAGCCACTTTTTTATACCTGCACAATCACATGTGCATTTACCAAAGGTTTTTAAAACAAACCAACATGTTTGTTGTATAACAATTTTTGCAGTAGCATTAGCAAAATTCGAAATGTCCATTTCAGATAAAACAGGCCTGTGTAAAGCCAACAAGAAAGCCAAAAAACTTGAACTTACAAAGTTCACATTAGGTAAAACCTGAAGGCTATATCAGACATCAGTATTTAGGAACTGGGTTTGATATAGCGTTCAGATGGGGGGAAATCACCCCTGGAAAAGCCAAATTTGGAAGATGCACACCAATTTACGAATGTCAACATGTGCTAGCTGCCATCAGGGGGGATCAAGGGAAGTGTTTTGGGGGAGCAAGCCCTTCCTCAACGCGACTTTATAATTGAGGAAGGGGTTGCACCCCCAAAACGCGTCCATTGATCTCCCGTGATGGCAGATAGCACATGTTGGCACACTGTGTGCATCCTCCAAATTTGGCTTTTCAAAACATTGCAAAAAAATTTAAAAGATTGGACCACAATCCAAAAAGTGTTTTTGTGGGGTTTTAAATTCGCCCCAAAACATCAATGATGTTATTATTTTTTTTAATAACATCATTGATTTTTTGCTGGATGTTTTGCAGTTCGGCATTATACCCCATGATCTCCCCGATCAGGATCTGGGCACTTTCTGATGTGAAACGTTCTCTATCCCTCACATCACGATCACCTAAAAAGAGAGAAAGAAAAAAAAAACAGGTCTCAAAAATCTGCCACCATCCATCTCTTTTACCTGAGCCTGTGGTCGCAGACACTCACCTGTTGTGGTGCCAATCTCCACCACATCTTCTTCCTCCTCCTGCTCAGCTTGGATTTGGGGTATTTCACCTTCTTCCAGAGGTGGGGGGTCTGTGGTCTCCTCGGATGAGGGGTGTCCTCCGAGTCTTTTCTCCCCTATGTAAAACAAAAATGGTATAATTAGCACACAGATATTTGATGGCAGAACTATAAATAGGAAACATTGCTTGGAAGTGGGGTACAATTGTCTATTTTAGCAGAGTTCCAAGATGTATATTTTTTATTGCCCTTTGTCAAGATGCAATACTTTACCTGTTTGGTACAAGCTTCACAGATATAGCCCCCCCTATAGTATACACTGGAGCACCTGTGTGGCCCCCCTAATAAAAATGGTGTTCTGGGGTCCCACACTAGTGCTCCAGTGTCCAGATGTGAAAACAGATGCTCAGTGTCCTCTCCTTACACACAATCTAGTTGGCATTTCATTCTAGTAACAAACCCATCTACACAAACAAATATTTGGCATCCAAGTAGGCCCAAAAAAAATGTTTGCCCTTTTAAACGTTACAATTAATAAAAGCATATGTAGCAGCACAAACGCAATAAAGACAGAAAGAATAGGAACACAGCACAACTACTTACTTTTTTGCAGCACTCTCCGGATCTTTCGGTACTGCTCTGGCTCTCTTAACTTCAGGTCCGACCACGGCTTCCTGAGCTGATCTTTCGATCTTCGTACCCCGAAATTCCTGTGAAGGCTTTTGATCACTTTCGCCATGATCTTGGCCTTTCGGATGTTGGGGTTGGGGTAAGGCCCATACTTCCCGTCATAGTCGGACTTCCTCATGATGTCGACCATCTCCAACATCTCCCCAAACGACATATTTGTGGCCTTAAAACGTCTCCTTCTGGATCGGGACGTGTCCGGATCCGGGCTTTCCTCCTCCTCGTTGCTATAATTAGCACACACCTGCTCTAACTCCGCCATCATGCTCTTCACCCACTGCGCCGAACAAAAAGGGGCGGGGAATAGACTAGAAAGAACGTCAGGGGCGGGCGGAGTTACACGCATGCGCAGTGTGTATAAAGCGTAACACGCGTGCGTATTACGTACGATCTGTGAGCGGAGGAAGGAGCATTGGACGCGCCGATCGTAAGAACGAAGGTAAGAGACAAACTTGTGCCTATACTGCTTCTAGATTGAGGCCTATATTGTAACAAGGAGAGTTTTGTCTGACATTAGGCTTTGTCTTGTGTTGTGTCTTGCAGTGAACATGGATATGCTACTCAAAGATAATGACTTCATGTCAGTATTCCTAGAGATGCTAAGGGAGCTGCCCTGTCTGTGGGAGATTAAACACCCCCATTTCAAGAACCAAGCAAAGAGGAAGGCAGCACTGGAGCAATTGTGTGAAATTGTGAAGCAGGTGATCCCCACGGCAGACATCACCTATTTAAAGATATTAATTGGTTGCCTGAGGAGCACATATCTAAGGGAGCGCAAGAAGGTCCTGGATTCACAGAGATCCGGAGCAGCAGATGACATCTATGTCCCCAGGATGTTGTACTATGACAGGCTGCACTTTCTGGCAGGCCAGACTGAACCCAGGCCATCCCTCTCCAGTCTTCCTTCCACGCTTCCTTCCCCCCCGGCTGAGGCTTCTGACGCCCAACCTGGGCCTTCCAGGCCACATGTGGAGGAGCCCAGATTGAGCCAGTTATAGCATTCCTCTAAATATTTCTGCTTGTCCAATCAATGATGTTAACTTGATGCTAGTTGGGAGTACTAATTTATGATTGTGATTGATGATGCAAAACATTACAACCATGTCCCTTTTTCATACACAGGGAAGTCTCAGCCAGGAGGTGGCTGATCTGCAGGTCCCTCCACCCCCCCTGAAAAGAGAAAGTGGCAGTAGGAGGAGTGCCCTAGAGGAGGCTGCTATAGGATTATTTTGGAGGGCTACAGAGGTCCTGGGAGCACCCCACACCATGGAGGAGAACATTGCTGCCTTCATTGCATATAAAATGCAGAGGATGGAGGAGGGCCAACAAGTCATGTGTGAGGCCCTCATATTGGAGGCTCTTGAGAAAGGTATGAGGGGCCAAATGACACCTCAGACACACCTTTGTGATGGTCCTCCTCCTCCTCCTGCAGGTCCTCCTCCTCCTCCTCCCTCTCCTCCAGGTCCCCCCAGTCCTCCTCCAGATCCTCCCAGTCCTCCTCCTCCTCCAGGTCCTACTCCTCCTCCTGCCACATTTCCAACTGCACAGCCACAGCCCGGAAGGAAGCATGGAAGGAAGACCAGACAGTGATTGGCCTGGGTTCAGTCTGGTCAGCCAAAAAATGCAGCCTCTTGTGGTACCACAGCCTGGGGACACACATGTCATCTGCTGCTATCCGGATCTCTGCGAATTCTGGACCAGACTGCCCTCCCTTACATATGGACTCCTCAGGCCACCAATTTTGATGTTCAAGAATTGATGTCTGCCGTGGCAGTCCCAGGCTTCGCTAATTTCTCCTGTTGATCCAGTGTTGCCTTCCTCTTTGTTTGGTTCTGATCCCTTAATAAAGGATTTTTGTTTTGAATTATACTCTCCTATGTGTTTTACTTCAAAAAGGACAGTTGGTTTGTGAAGATTCAGGTACATTTCAAATATACAATCTGAAATGAACAAGGGACACCAACACCAAACAATCTCCTGGAGATTAAATAATAAAAGATATCAATGGTGTTGGGGTAACTTGACACACAAAACACACACAAAAATATTCTGGAGTAAAAATAAAAATAACATTGAACAAAGATCAGCCTTGGAAAAAATCCAAACATTAAAGAAAAAAAAGGCTGAAAATCCAAAAAAAAAAAAAAAAAAACATAATATAAAACTGTCAGATGTGACAACTAATAACAATATATTCAGGGAATCCCACTAAAAAAACACAAATAAAACTTTGTGAGAAGTGTGTGTGAATATGAGCAGCAAAACTACTTAATTCTTGTCACATTATAAAGAAGAAGAGAGTGCGCTGTATTAAACCATTTTTAACATTGCAGCGTGACGAAAGTGCTGTATCCATTGCGAACGCTAAGTTTACCAGAATGAGCTGTCCTGTCTCGGAATTTCTTCTGAGCATGCGTGGCACTTTGTGCGTCGGAACAGGCCACACACGGTCGGAATTGACGCGATCGGATTTTGTTGTCGGAAAATTTTATCTCCTGCTGTCCAACTTTGTGTGTCGGAAAATCCGATGGAAAATGTCCGATGGAGCCCACACACAGTCGGAATTTCCGACAACACGCTCCGATCGGACATTTTCCATCGGAAAATCCGACCGTGTGTACGGGGCATTAGTGATTGTTGAAGCTGAAATCCAGACAAGCAACTAAGTACACCGTAGACACAACTTAAAGCAGAGATCCATCCAAAAGGGAAAACTATGCTTGTTTGCACTGCCCCATTTGGCACTTTTTTGGGGGGTACCTGATCTTGACAGGTACCCGCTCCCACTTCCTGGTAAGATCACTGCGCGGCGATCTACGTCATATCCGGCCGCTCCTGTTTCCCCCCACTGCCTTCTGGGACCTGTGTGTGTCCTAGAAGACGATGGGTCTATTCAGAAAGTGCAGCGCGACTCATACATGTGCAGTAGGAAACCGGCAGTGAAGGCTGAAGCCTTCACTGCCGGTTTCCCTTGCTCGCAATGCCAGCACCTGCACCCAAAGCCAATGGATGAATCTGCTTGGGGTGCTGACATTGCAGGATCCCTGGACAGGTAAGTGTCCATATATTAAAAGTTAACAGCTACACTATTTGTAGCTGCTGACTTTTAATTTGTTATTTTTTTTTTGTCAGCCTGGAACTCTACATTAAAGTGGTTCTAAAGCCTCAAGGGTTTTCACCTAATGCATTCTATGCATTAAGGTGAAAAACCTTGAGTGCTGCAGCTTCCCCACCAGACCCCCTCTTTTTCTTACCTGAGTCCTATCCGATGCAGCAATATTCATGAGCGCAGTGGCTCCAGCCACTGTCTCTCTCATTGGACAGATTGATAGCAGCAGGAACCATTGGCTGCCGCTGCTGTCTGTCAAATCCTGCGTCAATGGACACAGCAGCGGGATTCGGGATCTTGTGGCTTTCCATGGGGGTACCTGATGAAGAGGAGGGGCCTGGAGCACCAGCGAGGGAACCCAGAAGAAGAGGATTGGGACTGGTGAGTATAAGCATGTTTGTTTTTATTAAAAAAAACGAAGGTTTACACACTTTAATAGGAGCTGTTTTACCTGGCAAAGGATTGGTATTTCGGCACATTCACTTCTGAGATTTACACAGCTCTGCCACACAGCACAACCCTGTCTGGCAGTTAAGTAACACTTACAGGTGTTGTCGTTCCCTCAACCTGTGACTGGATAATAAAAGGAGGTCAGACAGATCAGCTTATCTCTCTCTCACTGCTCTCTTCTCTTATCAGCATGTTCATTTTCAGCACATGAGCACTTCAGCACAACTAACCTCTTCCTTGTGTTTGTTCTCCATCTCTTAGTCTGAGCTCTGAAGTACAGTGACTGTGAGAGGCTGATACAAAGTCAAATTTTGGTATTTACCCTGCCTGCATAAAAAAATGCATTTAATGATGCATTAATAGCCTATATATCTGACCAGAATTCAGCTTTAAATGGGACCTCTGAAGCCTCGTACACAATCGGAATTTTCCACAGACAAAGCATCAGACTTTTGTCCGAAGGGCGTGTGTGCCTGGATTTTGTCTTGCATACAAACGGTACACAATTGTCGGCCAAAAAGTCTTTGACAGGTATCCTGTTCCCACTTCTGGGAGTCCCGTCCGCTGCACGTGACATCACTGCGGGGCTCCCTCCTCCTCCCTCCTCCTTTCCCTGTTGCCGGGCCAGTTGGAGAGAGGAGCGGGGCCTTGCACATGTGCAGTAGGGTTCCTGGCGTGAAGCCGTAAGGCTACACTTCCGGGTTCCCTTACCAGCAATGGCGGCGGCAGTGCCGACATTGCTGGACTCCAGGACAGGTAAGTGTCCTATTGTTAAAAACCAGCAGCTGCAGTATGTGTAGCTGCTGGCTTTTAATTTTTTTTTTTTTTTTTTTGGGCGGAACACCACTTTAAATTGCATGTTGTATAGTATGGTATATTTGAATAGGAACCCCATCTTTACATCTTCCCAGTTTGAGTCTTCACACAATTAAATTCACTTTACTTTCTGTTTTAGTCCAAATCGTTCTCTCTTTCCTGCTATGTTCAAATCTCTCTCATTTTAATCATTTTGCATTAACCCTGTGAAAAATGTAAACATAAAATGGGTTTCATGAAGGAAAGGAGTAGAAAGCTCAAACAAGTCCCCTGGGGTTCATCACAGATGTTTATCCACACTCTTCATAAAGAGTTCCACATTCTCTTCAAATGGACTTAGCAACTACCCTTGTCAAAGACAATTGCAAACACTTACCTTTCTTGCTGCCTGTGCTGCTGAACACCACTTCAATCAGTAGAAATCCTGACCCGAAGTCTAATAGGAAATCACAAGAGGATTGTTGTTTTCCAGGTTCTTGTGCTGCACTGTCTCCTGTAATGACATGAAGGTCAATAGGAGGAACCAGTGAGGAACCAGCTGCGGTCCAAAGAGATCAATACTCTTGGAAGTGTTGGTTTCATAGTCGGCTTTAAGGACACTTTCTACTAAACAGAGTTAAAAAGCAGCCAGAAAAGTATTTACATTCTTCTTTTACTGGCATTTGGAAGTTTAGCATAGCGACAGAATCACTGAAAGTGTATGCATGCTAAGTAGAATCTAACTAACAATTACAGGTATTTATTACTTCTGAGGATCACAGTTCTCCGACTGATAATGACTTCACCTGCTTTTGATTGCAGGAGGACAGCATCTTTGTGCAGGCATTGTCATCATCTACTTCCTGGACGGAGATACTTGCTCAGAGGTGACACAGTCATGCAAATCCCGGTGTCTGTGATATTGAGATTATCTCATCCTAGACAGTCACCTGACTGGAGCTCAAGGACTTTGTTTTACATTACCGCTATATATTATGACATATCAGGGGATTATTCATTCAGACTTGCAAAGTTACTAATAAGTCCATTGTAGGCTTGCCCTTGCTTCCTTATTAACAGCTTTCTTTATGTTTAAAGTGATTTTAAAGGCAGTATTTTTAAAATAACAAACATGTCATATTTACCTACTCTGTGCAGTGGTTTTGCACAGAGAAAACCCGATTCTCCTCTTTTTGGGTCCCCCATTGGCACTCCTGGTCCCTTCCTCCTGCCGAGTACCCCATAGCAAGCAGCTTGCTATGGGGGGACCATAGCAGGCTCGCTCCCAAACTGCTGCTCGCTCCCAAACCGCTGCTCTTTATGTCTATTCACACGTGGAGCACGGTACAGCCCTGCCCCGCTCTCTCCTCATTGGTTTACTGGCTGTGATTGACATTGGCTCCCGCTGCTGTCTCAGCCAATGAGGAGGGAGAGACCCAGGGGAGCCGCAGCTCCCTTGTACAGTGCTGGAAGAAGATTCGGCTCACATAAGTACGTAGGTATGGGGGGGGGGGGGGGGGATTTCTGTACATAGAAGGTTTTTTACCTTCATGCATTGAATGCATGAAGGTAAAAAACCTTGAGCCTTAACAACCACTTTAACCACTTCCCACCCGCTGTATTGTGTAATAATGGTGGCAGAATGGTTCTCTCATTCTGGACGACATCATTTGATGTCACCGTAGTCTCACCGCACATACGCGTCTTGGTAAAGAGCTGATGACAAGGCTCTTTACCCATGTAATTAGCTATGTCCAATGGCCGATCAGTGGCATTTCCTTTACAGGAGAGATCTGCACAGATAATCAGGGCACTGATTTTCAGTGCCCTGATAATCAGTGCAGCCCCAACAGTGCCCAGCAGTGACGTCAGTCAGTGCCCTTCAGTAATGCCAGTCAGTGCCCAGAAGTGATGGCAATCAGTGCCCTTCAGTGATGCCAGTCAGTGCTGCCTTTCAGTGCCCATCAGTGCCTACTCATTAGTGCCGCCCATCAGTCCCACCCACCAGTGCCCATCAGTTACCATCAGTGCCGCCTATCCGTGCTACTTATCAGTGCCAATAAGGGCAGCCTATCAGTGCTACCTATCAGTGCCAAAAAGTGCTGCCTATCAGTGCCCATCAGTGCCAACTCATCAGTGCCCCTCAGTGCCACCCATCAGTGCCCATCAGTGCCGCTTATCCCTGCTACCTATTAGTGCCCATAAGTACTGCCTATCAGTTGCCGCCTCATCAGTACCCATCAGTGTAGCCTATCAGTGCCACCTCATCAGCGCACATCTATCTGTCTCAAAAAAAGATACAAAAATTAAAATGTAATGTGGGTACAGCATTGCATGACCGCGCAATTGTCATTCAAAGTGCGACAGTGCTGAAAGCTAAAAAATGGCCTGGGCAGGAAGGGGGTGAAAAAAGCGTATTGAAGCAGTTAAATATGTTATAATTGTGAAGGAACTATCAGTGCTGTCTCTTTGCCAAATTTTAAATAATCAAACTATGTGGGGATGCCTTTTTTACTCTGTGTTTTTGACTGAGGAACTAAAGTGTATACTTTTTTATACAACAAGCGACAGCTTGATGCTCGGGTGCGAATGGGCCCCATCAAATATAATGGGAAAATTTGTGTTAAACGCTTTTGTGCTTTGGGAAACGCACATCAAATTGCTCAGGTGTAAATGGAGGCTAATAGACAACCAATATCTCTAGTTATAGAAAATTTGCAATTGCCATTGATTTCCTTTCTTTACACTGGCATCTACTCAGAAAACAATTTCACAAGATATAATTGGTAACTGAGTTTGTTATGACATGATATGACTTCGGTATGATACATTGCAATAAAATTAAGTACATGTTATTTTACTATACATCACTGTAAATGTTAATCTTTCTGACATTTACAGCTGGCTTACAAAGGAGTTTTTTTCTGCAAACATGCTACTGTGGAATCTCCAACTGACCCCCATCTCTGCCTGCTATATACAGGGTAGCTTATACATAATTATCAGCTATAGTAATACATGTTAAGTCCCCTCTCTACTAGCTAATTTCAGCATTTGTGATCACCATTTCAAATAAGGAGAATTTATATTTGCTAATATTTATTTTATTAATAATGATGAACAAAGAAGTGCATTAACAGACTGCAGTTTATCTGGGAATCACATTTTTTTTCTTTGAGTTGGGGAATGAAGATAATTTTTAAAATTGAAATGTGCTGCAAATTTATGAAGTTATGATAACTCCAGACCCCAAGACAACAAAGAAATCCTTCAGCACTATAAACACTTGGGGACTCGAATGCATATTACCTCTGACAAGTACGGTAGCTATGGTATGGTAGCTATGAGAAGTGGTGGAGCAAAGCAAACAAAAATAGAGAATAAGCAAATTATAGGAATTTTGGTGGGGGTTGGGCCTTGTATTACAATGGGAAAATAAAGGGAATCAAACTTTGCATTCAATAAAGAGCATATCAGGTGCTAACGTCAACATTGGACAAGGACATGAGGTCCTGCATTCTTTGTAGGCCATAAGGCACGATGAGGAACTGATGTAATTTATCAGCCAAAATGTTGTGGAACTGTAGCAGAAGTCTCAGAGAAGCCACACATGATGAGGCAGATGTAGCTGGGCAAATGATCTGCAGCCAGGTGTGTGGCCCTGCACCATCATAACTAATGTGTGGGTAGCACTTCTCCAGGCCCAGTTACTGTGGGATGTCCCACCACTGGTGCTACCAGAGTACTCCAGTTCTGGTTGGGTGGTTGCTTGTCCTTGGACCTTAGCGATGATAATCGCAAGTAGCTGTTTGTGTTCTGAACTTTTTACTAAAGTAGTAATTCTCAGTTAGGCTTTCTGTTGTTATAAGATCTTGTAAAGACTACCTAGCCACAAGTTACACTGGGTAAGAAACATTACTTTTGGTCCATATTTGTGAACCTTTCACAATCTGTTTTGTATTTTTTTGCAGTGTATACATGTTCTTTGCGATTCCAAACTCCAGGCAAATCTAAGAATCACACACAGGAGGTAACTTTTCCTATTTTTACCACTATTAGATTGCCCCTGTATTGTACTACTTATCCAAAAGACCCACCAGTTCATTCCATTGAAAATCAATGAAACTGTGAAAAAATAAGTAAAGGAAAATGTGTTATGTATATGTGTTATAAAACATCTGTGCTTGGTGAAAATCATAAATTATATAGTATAGACTTATGTATTAGTGCGTTATCATATCAATACTGATGATTCTTATTTATATATTTTTTATGTATTTAAGGCTGAAATCCAGCTTTTGATACAAATTACATGGTACATTTGGGTCAGCTTGGCCCAAACGAACTAACATTTGAGGCCTCTGGATGTGCAGCATAAACTGCATGTTGCTATTGGCTACCATACAGCATACCACACTGTGTTACGGGTTTGAGCTGAGACCTTCCTGTGTGAGTATATCTGATAAGCGCTCAGCCATTCAGAGAAAGCGATGTATTCTAGCAATAAATACAACGCTTCCTCTGATTGGCTAAGTCATAGAGGCGGGCTGATGACCTTTGTATTAATTTTTAGAATACATCACTTTCTCTGAATGGCTGATACACTCTACTGTGTTTTGGACATGAGACGGGAAGTCTCGGCTCGAACCCGGAACACAGTGCAGTATGCTGTATGTAGCCTAAGCTAAATTAAGTCTTTATCGCACATCCAGCGGCCTCACATGTTTGCATGTCACATGCTTGGCTAAAGTGAAGTATGTAAAGTGTATCAAAAGCTGGAGTTCAGCTTTAAATAAAATCAGTTTTGTTTGGGGGGTAGAAAACAACCACCCCCCCCGCGGCACCTCAAACCCCCACCCCCCATGTCTGCCAGTCCACCGGCACTTACCCCATCGGTGATGGAGATCACGGGCACATCGGGTATCGGCAGGCACATAAGGGATCAGAGGCACATCAGGGATCAGTGGGCACATTGGGGATCGGCAGGGATTGGCGGGCACATTGGGCAGGGGATCATCCTGCGGCGGGCATCTGGCCGCATCTCCTGTGTCCTCTTCTCTTCTGAGATCATGGCAGCTTCTGCCGTGCGTCTCTTCCCCTCCTTCTAGGGATCAAATAGGATTGCCTGACTTCTCAGCCAATCAGGAAATGGGTAACAGCCCGCTTCCTGATTGGTGGAGAGGTGATTAAGGAGTGGGCTCTGAGCGCAATGCTCTGCACCACCGAGTCCACCTTATTTTGAAGACTATTAGAGCCTTTGGCTCTAATCAGAAGCTTAAAAAAAACACCCTCGCCGCTGTAATTCAGGTGCCCAGCGTCTGGAAAGGAGCAGGACACCTGAATAGGGGGTGGCTGTGGTAGCCATGGATAGATTCATACTATGCATGAATCTATCCATTAACCATATAGGGGAGGCATGGATAGAGGGGGAGGCGCCCGGGCGCCCTTAATGGACGGGCCGTCCCTGAATAAAATCCTAACAAATAAGCACTGAATACAAGAAACATGCATGACACTAGTTTGAAGAACATTATAGGTAGTTGTTTCTTACAGACTGTCCCCTCTGTCGGAACAATGTATGGAGTCATTCACACAGAGGATGAGTTGCTGCTTTTAAGCTGGCCATGCATGGAGCAAATTTTGACCAGCTCCTAGTAAACAGGCCAAAAGTGTGGCCCTGTCAGCACCTCCCACCCGACATCCTGAACGGACTGGGCAGATAATTGTTGGTTAAACAGCACTTGCATCCAATCAGATGCAGGCACTGTTCAGGTATTTTGACAGCTGGTGGTAAAAGCTGACAGAATACAATAGCCACAGTGAGATTTATCCATCTGCGCTGTTTAGCTTTGATGGAGGAAAATAATATGTATTTTTTTATGCTGAAGAAAAAAAAATCTTAACTCATTTTTGTGTGTATTTTTACATTTAATGATTTTGCTTGGTAATCAGCAAGTTTTCTTTTCTTCAAAGCAATTAAGGTTAGCTTGGCAGACACATGAAAAAGAACATAGAGCTCTGCCTGCTAGCAGTGGCTGGGAATAGAAAAATGAATTATATAGAAGGATTATGTCATATTTACGTGATTAAAGTATATGTTAAAAATTATTGCTCCTGAACATATTTAACAAATAATATACTAGTTAATATAAAAGGGACTGTTCAATAAATTGAAGGTTTTTCCTAAAAATAACCTTACTGCATGTTGACTTGATAAACATATTTCTTAGATTTCTCACTTATTTCTTTTTTTTTTCAAATAACAGTTTTATTAGTTATCTCAGCAGGTAAAAGAGCATAGACAGAACACAGTAAGTTCCAGGCATTACTAAAATGGTAGCATAGCTAATATAGACATTGTAGAAGTTGTAGAAGTAATTGGTGTAGGATCATTGCTAAATCATTCTATGAACTGTTAGATAATAATTGAAATTTGCCATAGGCTGTGTGAGAGCCTAAGGAGTGTGAGAAAAAACATAAAAGAAAAGATGGAAAAGAGAGAAGGGACAAAGAGAGTTGAAGGAGTAAGATATGAAAGAGAAGATGGGAAAGTAAGGTAGTAGCTCAACCATCGGCTCAGGGCAGGTCCTCCCGGCGGTGCCACTCCTCCCAGACCTTATTGTGCATTTTCAATCTATCCTGTAATCTAGCTAGTCATTTTTGCCATTAGCTCCACATCTTTTATTCTGGCGTACAGATCTTCTTGGGAGGGTGGGGAGCGCTGCTTCCAGTTGAGGGCAACCAGGCATCGTGCAGCTGTCAGGACATGTCTAAGTAGCTTCTTGAATGGTTTGGCAATTTGTAATGGTGACAAGTAGGAAAAATGTTGGCATCATGGGGACCTGTACCCCAAAGAGACAGGACAACAAACGCTGTGTCCCTGTCCAGAAGGGCACTATCTTGGGGCAACTCCAATAAACGTGGTAGAGGATAACTTTGTCCCCCTGGCAGCGCCAGCACCGATCAGACCTAAAGGGGTAGATAGTGTGGAGTACGTCCGGTGTCAGGTACTAAAAGTACAAAAGGAGCTTTTAGCCGCCTGGGACCATATTGTCTGCCTCGTCATCTCAGGGATTTCTTCTCCCAATAGCTTTTCCCAGCGAAGCATGTAGGCATGTTTACCCTGATTTGGTATCGAGTAGAAATTAAGTATCCTATATATGTTGGAGATCAGACCCCGGCGTGCAGATCCCTCTAATATTAAGCTCTCGAAGGGGGATGACGCTGAAAGTTGGAGATTTGGGGCAAAGGATTGGGCATAGTGGCGTATTTCCAGATATCCATAAAACATCTGGCAAGGTAAATCATATTTTTCCTGGAATTCTGGGAACATTAGTAATTTACGTGATCTAGGGTCTATCAGATGGCTAAAGTGGAATACGTTTTGCGTTGCCCAAGGTTAGGACATCTGGTGAATGAGACCAGCAGGCATCTTGGGGTTGCAGAGGAAAGAGGTTAACAGTGACTTTTCTGAGCTAAACTCATATGCGCGGGAAATTTTGCGCCAGGGCGATCTGAGTTGAGACATAGAACCCAAAAGCCTACCAGGGTCCACCTCTGCATTTGCATTCCAGAGTAAGCTCTGGGAAGGGGAAGGGGAAGAAAGGATTTATAATACTCATAGGGGAGACCATCTGGACCAGGGGATTTAAACGTAGGTAGGGTTTTGATGGTGGACATGAGTTCCTCTTCCGTGATGGGTGCGTTGAGGGAAAGGAGGTCCGAGGCCTGACGTCGGGAAATTCCACTATGTTCTAGATAGTGATTCATGTGGTCAGTTCGTTCGGGGGGAGGGGAGTCATGAGGCATCTCGGGGTTGTTGTATAGAGTGGTGTAGAACTCCTCAAAGGAGTGGACAATGTCCTGGGGATGAGATAGTAGGCAGCCCATTCTGTTTTTAATTTGATGTGAGGTAGTCGTGTAGGAGCATGACTCTGTCCATTTATTATAGGATTGTGGAGGGAACCAGGAGGTCAAGGCGCGCAGTTGAGTCGCTTGATAATATTTTACCAGGTCAGGAACTGCTAGCCCCCCCATCGGAGCAGGACGCCATCAAGACCGAGCAGGGTATCCTGTGCCTCCTGTAGTTCCAGACAAAGCGTATCAAATCTGCTTGAAGCTTTCTTGGTTGTATATAAGGGACAGGGATAGGCAGTGTCTAGAATAGATACAGAAGTTTAGGGAGAATGGTCACCTTCACAGAGGCCACTCTCCCCAGAAGGGATGTGTGGTGGGTCTTCCATTTTTGCAGTAGATCTCTTATGGAGTGAATCAGGGGCGGGAAGTTTGCTTGGTATAAGATGGCAAAGGTCGGGGTGATATGAACCCCTAGACATTTCAAGGCTGAGGTCTTCCAATTATAGGGGAAGCACTGCTGCAGGTGGTGCACTTCGACTGCCTGGATGTTAATTGGGAGTGCCTACAATTTGGTCGCATTTATTTTATATCCTGAGAGGGACCTATAGGTATCGAGTACAGCATGCAAGTAAGGCAGGGAGATCCGAGGTTAAGTCAGGGTGAGTATGACATCATCAGCGAACAGTGATAGTTTAAACTCCTTCCTTCTGACTGGAATACCCCGAATGTCTGGGTTTCTGCAGATGGATGCCGCCAGGGGTTCAACACAGAGAGTGGGAACCCCTGGTGGGTCCCATTTGCAATCGGGAAAGAGGGAGACAGAGCAAAAGGAGTTTTCACTTGAGATGTAGGGTTGGTATAGAGGTGTAGAATAGCCCACAGACAGGGTCCCCAGAATCCCATGTGGCCTAATGTGGCAAAGGGGAAAGGCCAGCCTAGGCGGTTAAAGGCCTTTTCCGCATCCAGATCAAGGACTAAGGACTCCAGGCTGTCCCTGTCTGCCACATCTATTAAGTCAATAACCCTTCTCGTGTTGTCCCCTGCCTAACGGAGAGGAACAAAGCCCATCTGATCTTTGTGTATTAAAGAGGATAATATATCGTGTTCAGGTGTATTGAGAGGAGTTTGGTAAACATTTTCAGGGCAGAGTTTAAGAGCATAAAGAGGGGTCCTTGTCAAGTTTCGGTATCAAAGTGAGGAATGATCTTTGCATGTCTGAGGGAATGAGGGTTTGCTGAAGGAAGTCCTTAAAGAGTTTACACATATGTGGCAGGAGTAGGGGAAGAAAGGATTTATAATACTCATACTGTAGGGGAGACCATCTGGACCAGGGGATTTACGCGTAGGTAGGGTTTTGATGGTGGACATGATTTCCTCTTCCGTGATGGGTGCGTTGAGGGAAAGGAGGTCCGAGGCCTGAAGCCGGGAAATTCCACTATGTTCTAGATAGTGATTCATGTGGTCAGTTCGTTCGGGGGGGGGGAGTCATGAGGCATCTCAGGGTTGTTGTATAGAGCGGTGTAGAACTCCTCAAAGGAGCGGACAATGTCCTGGGGATGAGATAGTAGGCAGCCCATTCTGTTTTTAATTTGATGTGAGGTAGTCGTGTAGGAGCATTCAGCCAATTTCTGAGATAATAGAGAGTGGGATTTGTTACCCTTATCATAGTACAGTTGTAGTCAGCCTTTTTTACTTGGCCTAGTGTCAGGTCTTTAAGAGTCACACTGAGACGGATGATTTTTTTGAGTAGGGGTAGGGATGGGAAGGTTTGTAGTCGAAGTTCTAGGGCTAAGTTCCCTCTCAGCTTGTAATTGGGGGATCTTGCGTCTTTTTTCATGGCTGAAGCGAGCGCAATGCAGCGACCCCGGAGAACTGCCTTATGGCTTTCCTAAAGAGTGGAAGAGGATATGTCAGGGGTGTTGTTCTCGGTGAAGTAGAGTTTCAGTGTGGATTCTAACTCAGTTTTGGAGGGGAGGTGTTGTAAGAAGAAGGTGTTCAGCTGCCAGTGACATGGCTTGCGATTGGGGGCACCTAAGTCCAGTATCAGCAGGATGGGGGCATGGTCCGACCAGGAGATCGGGAGAATCTGCGCAGAGCGGGTGATGCGTAGCATGGTATTATTAACAAAGAGGTAGTCAATATGTGAATGCATATGGTGGGGGGCAGAATAAAGTGTATACTGTCGATCCCCGTGGTGGAGAACCCACCAGGAGTCAAATAGGGCATAGCGCCTAGTGATGTGGCGAAAGAGTTTCGAGTCTCTTGAGGCTCAAGTTTGCGAATCCCTAGGGTTGGTAATCAAGCACTGAGGAGTGGGATAGGTTAAAGTCCCCACCTACTATTAAGAATTCTTTGTGTGTTTGGAAGAGGCGTGCAAACACTTTAATTAGAAACTTAATCTGGTGGACATTCGGGGCATAGAGGGTGCAAAAGGTGACTGTCTGTGCCTGCTATTGTCCGCGCAGGATAATATAGTGTCCTCGCGGGTCAATGAAAGACTCAGAACATGTAAACGAGGATCCACATTTAAAAAGAATAGCTACACCGGCCCGTTTGTGGGGATTAATTGCCTGATTGACTTGAGGGTAATGTCTGGAAGCGAACGGGAAGGAGTCCTTCTTATTAAAGTGGGTCTCCTGAATCAGGATGCTATCTGCCCCTGAAAAAACAAAAAGAGAGGACGCACCAGCCTTGTGCATCCTCTGGCTAACGCGTTTTGAAGGTATACCTGAGGCTCTGAGGAAGAAGGTATACCTTCGAAGCGCGTCAGCCAGCAGCGGTTCGCACGTCCTCTCTTCAGGACCTGGAGACTGCTACCAGTGGACAGACTGCCATAAGTCAAAGACTGTTACAAGCGTGATTTTCTTTCTACGTTTGTGAGTAGTTTTTAATTATGTTTTTTTTAATAAATGTACCAAAGGATAATGCACAAGGCTGGTGCGCCCTCTCTTTTTTGTTTTTTCGTTTGACTACTAGGATATCCCTATCCTGGAGGGCAGCAAGGCCGAAAGCTATTGTCCATTCTGAACTTTGGACTGCCTAGCCAACACACCCGTGCACAAGAGTATTTGTTTTTATTGTACTGATATCTGCCCCTGACTGCCTGAGCTCCCTAAGTGCCAAATGTCTTTTCCTGTTGGAGTTTAGGCCATGAACATTTAATGACATAACCTTAGCCATGGTAATGGACATATGCAAACTTAAAAGCACTTATCTGGTCCAACTGGTGGGATGCCGTAGTGCGGAGGCCGGGAGTGCACCATCACCAGGAGAGGGGCCGGATGGTTGCTAGGAGCATAGGGTGAGCCAGTAGAGGAGAAAGAGAGAGAAACAACAGAGACTGGTAGAGAAAAAAGAGGTAGATCAATACTACAACCCCTGGCAAAAATTATGTAATCACCAGTCCCTGAGGATGTTCCTTCAGTTGTTTATTGTTGTAGAAAAAAGCAGATCACAGACATGGCAAAAAACTAAAGGCATTTCAAATGGCAACTTTCTGGCTTTAAGAAACACTAAAAGAAATCAAGAAAAATAATTGTGGTGGCCAATAACAGTTAGATTTATAGAACAAGCACAGGGAATAAATTATGGAATCACTCAATTCTGAGGAAAAAATTATGGAATCACCCTGTAAATTTTCATTACAAACACTAACACCTGCATCAGATTAAATCTGCTTGTTAGTATGTAGGTAAAGAGGGTAAATCATCACGCAGTGTTTCAAGATGTTGGTTGTTCACAGTCGGCTGTGTCTAAAACATGGACCAAATACAAACAACATGGGAAGGTGGTTAAAGGCAAGCATACTGGTAGACCAAGGAAGACATCAAAGCGTCAAGACAGAAAACTTAAAGCAATATGCCTTGAAAACAGAAAATGTACAACAAAACAAATGAGGAACAAATGGGAGGAAACTGGAGTCAACATCTGTGACCGAACTATAAGAAACCGCCTAAAGGAAATGGGATTTACATACAGAAAAGCTAAAAGAAAGCCATCTCTAACACCTAAACACAAAAAAACAAGGTTACAATGGGCTAAGGAAAGGCAATCGTGGACTGTGGATGATTGGATGAAAGTCATATTCAGTGATGAATCTCGAATCTGCATTGGGCAAGGTGATGATGCTGTAACTTTTGTTTGGTGCCGTTCCAATGAGATTTATGCAGACGACTGTCTGAAGAAAACATGCAAATTTCCACAGTCAATTATGATATGGGGCTGCATGTCAGGTAAAGGCACTGGGGAGATGGCTGTCATTAAATCTTCAATAAATGCACAGGTTTACATTGAAATTTTGGACACTTTTCTTATCCCATCTATTGAAAGGATGTTTGGGGATGATGAAATCATTTATCAAGATGATAATGCATCTTGCCATAGATCAAAAACTGTGAAAAAATTCCTTGAAGAAAGACACATAAGGTCAATGTCATGGCCTGCAAACAGTCTGGATCTCAATCGAATTGAAAATCTGTGGTGGACGTTAAAGAAAATGGTCCATGACAAGGCTCCAACCTGCAAAGATGATTTGGCAACAGCAATCAGAGAAGGCTGGAGCCAGATTGATGAAGAGTACTGTTTATCACTCATTAAGTCAATGCCTCAGAGACTGCAAGCAGTTATAAAAGCCAGAGGTGGTGCAACAAAGTACTAGTGATGTGTTGAAGTGTTATTTTGTTTGTTTGTTTTTCATGATTCCATATTTTTTTCCTCAGAGTTGAGTGATTCCATAATTTATTCCCTGTGCTTATTCTATAAGTCTAACTGTTACTGGCCACCACAATTATTTTTCTTGATTTTTTTTAGTGTTTCTTAAAGCCAGAAAGTTGCCATTTGAAATGCCTTTAGTTTTTGGCCATGTCTGTGATCAGCTTTTTTTCTACAACAATCAAAAAAACTGAAGGAACATCCTCAGGGACTGGTGATTCCATAATTTTTGCCAGGGGTTGTACATACAGTAGGCCACTGGACCTAAACCCTATTGAGCATCTGTGGGGCATCCTCAAAAGGAAGGTGGAGGAGCACAAGGTCTCTAACATCCACCAGCCCTGTGATGTGGTCACGGAGGAGTGGAAGAGGACTCCAGTGGCAAGCTGTGAAGCTCTGGTGAACTCCATGCTCAAGAGGGTTTAGGCAGTGCTGGAAAATAATGGTGGCCACACAAAATTGTGACATTTTGGGCCCAGTTTGGATATTTTCACTTAGGGGTATACTCACTATTGTTGCCAGTGGTTTAGAGATTAATGGCTGTGTGTTGAGTTATTGTGTGGGGACAGCAAATTTACACTGTTATACAAGCTGTACACTCACTAATTTACATTGTAGTAAAGTGTAATTTCTTCAGTGTTGTCACGTGAAAAGATATAAAAAATATTTACAAAAATGTGAGGGGTGTACTCACTTTTGTGAGATATTGTACATAATTTTCTGCATATCTGTAAACCTCCCATTCACTCCAAACATAATACAATGTACATGAATATCACAATGGTGTGATCCCTTGTTAGAACACATGTCATATGTAGTGGGAATACTTAATTTTTTCAAAAATGTCTTTGGTGATATCTTTGGTCAAAATTTCTACAAGACAGAATCGGATTAGGAATAGGCAAGTATTCTTACAAAGGCGTGGAACTTAAGTTATGAATAATAAATAAATGGAACTGGCGCCAATAATAAAACAAAAAGGAAAAAAACAAAACAAAAAGGGTTGCTGCACCTAAAATTAGTGAAGACTAATGAAGAATGAATGCTGTGGTAAAGGGCGCTCCCAATGCAATCATTAGAATGCAAAAAGTGATTTATACAAATAATATGCATACATTCAAAACCGTGTATAAACGTATATTACATAGTAGGTGAGGTTGAAAAAAGACACAAGTCCATCAAGTCCAACCTATGTGTGTGATTATGTGTCAGTATTACATTACATATCCCTGTATATTGCGGTCATTCAGGTGATTATCTAATAGTTTCTTGAAGCTATCAATGCTCCCCGCTGAGACCACCGCCTGTGGAAGGGAATTCCACATCCTTGCCGCTCTTACAGTAAAGAACCCTCTACGTAGTTTAAGGTTAAACCTCTTTTCTTCTAATTGTAATGAGTGGCCACGAGTCTTATTAAACTCTCTTCTGCGAAAAAGTTTTATCCCTATTGTGGGGTCACCAGTAGGGATGAGCTTCGAGTTCGAGTCGAACTCATGTTCGACTCGAACATTAGCTGTTCGCAAGTTCGCCGAACACCGAACAATTTGGGGTGTTCGCGGCAAATTCGAATGCCGCGGAACACCCTTTAAAAGTCTATGGGAGAAATCAAAAGTGCTCATTTTAAAGGCTTATATGCAAGTTATTGTCATAAAAAGTGTTTGGGGACCCGGGTCCTGCCCCAGGGGACATGGATCAATGCAAAAAAAAGTTTTAAAAACGGACGTTTTTTCAGGAGCAGTGATTTTAATAATGCTTAAAGTCAAACAATAAAAGTGTAATATCCCTTTAAATTTCGTACCTGGGGGGTGTCTATAGTATGCCTGTAAAGGGGCGCATGTTTCCCGTGTTTAGAACAGTCTGACAGCAAAATGACATTTGGAAGGAAAAAACACATTTAAAACTACCCGCGGCTATTGCATTGCCGACAATACACATAGAAGTTCATTGATAAAAACGGCATGGGAATTCCCCCCAGGGAAACCCCGAACCAAAATTAAAAAAAAAAAAAATGACGTGGGGGGGTCCCCCTAAATTCCATACCAGGCCCTTCAGGTCTGGTATGGATATTAAGGGGAACCCCGGCCAAAATTTAAAAAAAAAAATGACGTGGGGTTCCCCCTAAATTCCATACCAGACCCTTCAGGTCTGGTATGGATTTTAAGGGGAACCCCGCGCCAAAAAAAAAAAAAAAAACGGCGTAGGGGTTCCCCCAAAAATCCATACCAGACCCTTATCCGAGCACGCAACCTGGCAGGCCGCAGGAAAAGAGGGGGGGACGAGAGTGCGACCCCCCCCCTCCTGAACCGTACCAGGCCACATGCCCTCAACATTGGGAGGGTGCTTTGGGGTAGCCCCCCAAAACACCTTGTCCCCATGTTGATGAGGACAAGGGCCTCATCCCCACAACCGTGGCCGGTGGTTGTGGGGGTCTGCGGGCGGGGGGCTTATCGGAATCTGGAAGCCCCCTTTAACAAGGGGACCCCCAGATCCCGGCCCCCCCCTGTGTGAAATGGTAAGGGGGTACTTACCCCTACCATTTCACTAAAAAACTGTCAAAATAGTTAAAAATGACAAGAGACAGTTTTTGACAATTCCTTTATTTAAATGCTTCTTCTATCTTCCTTCATCTTCTTCTGGTTCTTCTGGCTCTTCTGGTTCTTCCTCCGGCATTCTCGTCCAGCATCTTCTCCGCGGCGTCTTCTATCTTCTTCTCCTCGGGCCGCTCCGCACCCATGGCATGAGGGGAGGCTCCCGCTCTTCTCTTCATCTTCTTCTTCATCCTCTTCTCTTCTTCATCTTCTTCATCTTCATCTTCTCTTCTTTTCTTCTGCGGGCCGCTCCGCATCCATGCATGGAGGGAGGCTCCCGCTGTGTGACGGCGTCTCCTCGTCTGACGGTTCTTAAATAACGGGGGGCGGGGCCACCCGGTGACCCCGCCCCCCTCTGACGCACGGGACATGACGGGACTTCCCTGTGGCATTCCCCGTGACGTCACAGGGAAGTCCCGTCAAGTCACCGTGCGTCAGAGGGGGCGGGGTCACCGGGTGGCCCCGCCCCCCGTTATTTAAGAACCGTCAGACGAAGAGACGCCGTCACACAGCGGGAGCCTCCCTCCATGCCAGCATGGGTGCGGAGCGGCCCGCAGAAGAAAAGAAGAGAAGATGAAGATGAAGAAGATGAAGAAGAGAAGAGGATGAAGAAGAAGATGAAGAGAAGAGCGGGAGCCTCCCCTCATGCCATGGGTGCGGAGCGGCCCGAGGAGAAGAAGATAGAAGACGCCGCGGAGAAGATGCTGGACGAGAACGCCGGAGGAAGAACCAGAAGAGTCAGAAGAACCAGAAGAAGAAGAAGATGAAGGAAGATAGAAGAAGCATTTAAATAAAGGAATTGTCAAAAACTGTCTCTTGTCATTTTTAACTATTTTGACAGTTTTTTAGTGAAATGGTAGGGGTAAGTACCCCCTTACCATTTCACACAGGGGGGGGGCCGGGATCTGGGGGTCCCCTTGTTAAAGGGGGCTTCCAGATTCCGATAAGCCCCCTGCCCGCAGACCCCCACAACCACCGGCCACGGTTGTGGGGATGAGGCCCTTGTCCTCATCAACATGGGGACAAGGTGTTTTGGGGGGCTACCCCAAAGCACCCTCCCAATGTTGAGGGCATGTGGCCTGGTACGGTTCAGGAGGGGGGGGGGCCGCACTCTCGTCACCCCCTCTTTTCCTGCGGCCTGCCAGGTTGCGTGCTCGGATAAGGGTCTGGTATGGATTTTTGGGGGAACCCCACGCCGTTTTTTTTTTTTTTTTTGGCGCGGGGTTCCCCTTAAAATCCATACCAGACCTGAAGGGTCTGGTATGGAATTTAGGGGGAACCCCACGTCATTTTTTTTTTTAATTTTGGCCGGGGTTCCCCTTAATATCCATACCAGACCTGAAGGGCCTGGTATGGAATTTAGGGGGACCCCCCCCACGTCATTTTTTTTTTTTTTAATTTTGGTTCGGGGTTTCCCTGGGGGGAATTCCCATGCCGTTTTTATCAATGAACTTCTATGTGTATTGTCGGCAATGCAATAGCCGCGGGTAGTTTTAAATGTGTTTTTTCCTTCCAAATGTCATTTTGCTGTCAGACTGTTCTAAACACAGGAAACATGCGCCCCTTTACAGGCATACTATAGACACCCCCCAGGTACGAAATTTAAAGGGATATTACACTTTTATTGTTTGACTTTAAGCATTATTAAAATCACTGCTCCTGAAAAAACGTCCGTTTTTAAAACTTTTTTTTGCATTGATCCATGTCCCCTGGGGCAGGACCCAGGTCCCCAAACACTTTTTATGACAATAACTTGCATATAAGCCTTTAAAATTAGCACTTTTGATTATTCATGTTCGTGTCCCATAGACTTTAACGGTGTTCGCGTGTTCGAGCGAACTTTTTTCCTGTTCGCATGTTCTGGTGCGAACCGAACAGGGGGGTGTTCGGCTCATCCCTAGTCACCAGTACAGTATTTGTAAATTGAAATCATATCCCCTCTCAAGCATCTCTTCTCCAGAGAGAATAAGTTCAGTGCTCGCAACCTTTCCTCATAACTAAGATCCTCCAGACCCTTTATTAGCTTTGTTGCCCTTCTTTGTACTCGCTCCATTTCCAGTACGTCCCTCCTGAGGACTGGTGCCCAGAACTGGACAGCATACTCCAGGTGCGGGCGGACCAGAGTCTTGTAGAGCGGGAGAATTATCGTTTTATCTCTGCAGTTGATCCCCCTTTTAATGCATGCCAATATTCTGTTTGCTTTATTAGCAGCAGCTTGGCATTGCATGCCATTGCTGAGCCTATCATCCACTAGGACCCCCAGGTCCTTTTCCATCCTAGATTCCCCCAGAGGTTCTCCCCCCAGTGTATAGATTGCATTCATATTTTTGCCACCCAAATGCATTATTTTACATTTTTCTACATTGAACCTCATTTGCCATGTAGTCGCCCACCCCATTAATTTGTTCAGGTCTTTTTGCAAGATTTCCACATCCTGCGGAGAAGTTATTGCCCTGCTTAGCTTAGTATCGTCTGCAAATACAGAGATTGAACTGTTTATCCCATCCTCCAGGTCGTTTATGAACAAATTAAATAGGATTGGTCCCAGCACAGAACCCTGGGGAACCCCACTACCCACCCCTGACCATTCTGAGTACTCCCCATTTATCACCACCCTCTGAACACGCCCTTGTAGCCAGTTTTCAATCCATGTACTCACCCTATGGTCCATGCCAACGCACCTTATTTTGTGCAGTAAACGTTTATGGGGAACTGTGTCAAATGCTTTTGCAAAATCCAGATACACCACGTCTACGGGCCTTCCTTTATCTAGATGGCAACTCACCTCCTCATAGAAGGTTAATAGATTGGTTTGGCAAGAACGATTCTTCATGAATCCATGCTGATTACTGCTAATGATATCATTCTTATTACTAAAATCTTGTATATAGTCCCTTATCATCCCCTCCAAGAGTTTACATACTATTGATGTTAGGCTAACTGGTCTGTAATTCCCAGGGATGTTTTTTGGGCCCTTTTTAAATATTGGTGCTACATTGGCTTTTCTCCAATCAGCTGGTACCATTCCAGTCAATAGACTGTCTGTAAAAATTAGGGACAACGGTCTGGCAATCACCTGACTGAGTTCTCTAAGTACCCTCGGATGCAAGCCATCTGGTCCCGGTGATTTATTAATGTTAAGTTTCTCAAGTCTAATTTTAATTCCGTCCTCTGTTAACCATGTAGGTGCTTCCTGTGTTGTGTCATGAGGATAAACACTGCAGTTTTGGTTACTGAAGCCCCCCGATTCACTCGTGAAGACTGAGGAGAAGAATAAATTCAATACCTTTGCCATCTCCCCATCCTTTGTAACCAGATGTCCTTCCTCATTCTTTATGGGGCCAATATGGTCTGTCCTCCCTTTTTTACTGTTTACATACTTAAAGAATTTCTTGGGATTTTTTTTGCTCTCCTCCGCTATGTGTCTTTCATGTTCTATCTTAGCCATCCTAATTGCACCCTTACATTTCTTATTGCATTCTTTATAAATTCTGAATGCTGTGGATGATCCCTCAACCTTGTATTTTTTGAAGGCCTTCTCCTTTGCTTTTATATGCATTTTTACATTGGAGTTAAGCCATCCAGGATGTTTGTTCGCTCTTTTAAATTTATTACCCAAAGGGATACATTGGCTAATGCCCTTATTTAATATGCTCTTAAAGCAAACCCATCTCTCCTCCGTATTCTTTGTTCCTAATATTTTATCCCAATTTATGCCTTTTAGCAAGGTTTGTAGTTTAGGGAAGTTGGCTCTTTTGAAATTCAGTGTCTTTGTGTTCCCTTCATGTCTCCTATTTGTGTGATTTATACTGAAACTAATTGACCTGTGATCGCTGTTACCTAAATTGCCCCGTATTTCCACATCTGTTATCAGGTCTGTATTGTTGGTAATCAGTAGATCTAGTAATGTTTTATTTCCAGTTGGTGCGTCTACCATCTGACCCATAAAATTGTCCTGCAAGACACTAAGGAACTGGCGAGCCTTAAATTAATGCGCGGTTCCCTCCGCCCAGTCTATGTCTGGATAATTAAAATCCCCCATTATGATAACACTTCCCATCCTTGCTGCTAATCCAATTTGTGATAGGAGATCCGTCTCCACTTCCTCCCTCAGGTTAGGGGGCCTATAGCATACTCCCAGTATTATTTTCCCCTTAGCTTCATCCCTTTGGAGCTCTACCCATAAAGATTCCACCTCCTCCCTAGCCCCCTCAGTGATGTCATCTCTCACATTCACTTGTACACTATTCTTGATATATAGGCATACCCCTCCCCCTTTTTTACCCTCTCTGTCCTTGCGGTATAGGGTATACCCTTGAATATTTGCCAGCCAATCATGAGAGCTGTTGAACCAGGTCTCTGAAATTCCCACAAAATCCAAATCCTCCTTGTACAACAGTATCTCTAGTTCACCCATCTTGTCCGCCAGGCTCCTGGCATTGGTGAACATGCCACATAGTTTAGACCGGTCGCATATTGTCCTCGTATTGGGTGTTTCAAGATTGCAACTTGGACTTGCTACTATACTCACCTTGTGTTTTTGTGCTTTGGTTAACCTACCACTAATGCCCCCAATACTACCCTCTGGAATATCTTCCGCGCTGGCTATTACTGTCTCTGGACCCTCCCCCCCATCGCCTAGTTTAAAAACCCCTCTAACTTTTTGGCCATCTTCATTCCCAGCAGATCTGCACCCTCCTCATTTAGGTGCAGTCCGTCCCCCCTATAGTACCGGTTACCGACTGAGAAGTCGGCCCAGTCCTCCAGGAACCCAAACCCCTCCTTACTACACCAGCTCTTCAGCCACTTGTTTACTTCCCTAATCTCCCTCTGCCTCTCTGGTGTGGCTCGATGTACCGGTAGTATTCCTGAGAACACTACCTTGGAGGTCCTTTTCCTCAATTTAGCTCCTAAGTCCCTAAAATCGTTCTTTAGGACACTCCATCTGCCTCTGACTTTGTCATTGGTGCCAACGTGCACCATGACAGCCGGGTCTTCCCCAGCCCCTCCCAGTAATCTGTCCACAAGATCCGTGATGTGCCGAACCCAAGCACCCGGTAGACAACATACTGTTAGGCGCTTCAGGTCTTGGTTACAGATTGCCCTCTCTGTCCTTCTAAGAATTGAGTCCCCTACCACCAGAATCTGTCTTTCCTTTCCCTTTGCTGCCCCCCCACTCTCACTGGAGGAGTTCTTCCCCTGGCAGCTAGGAGAGTCCCTCATCTCCAGCAGTGCTGGTCCCTGACTGGTTACACCAATGTCACTCAATGGAGCGTACTTATTGGGATGCTCCAGTCCTGGATCGGCCTCCCTGGCACTTCCCCCTCTACCCCTCCTGACTGTCACCCATCTACTCTTTGCTAGTGCTTGCACCTCTTTGTCTCCACCCGCCTCTGTGCTGGCCCCTGCCGGCACCTGCCGTGTACGTTCCTGGCTCACCTTTAGTATGGAGGGACTTCTCAGTGCTGACAGTTGCTTCCCCAGATTCAGAACCTGGGCTTCCAGGGAAACAATGTGCTTACATTTTGCACAGCAGTATTCGCCCTCGATCGGATGATCAAGGAACGCATACATGCGGCAAGATGTACAAAGAGTCGCCTCTCCACACCCGCCGGGCATCGTACCTATTAAATTTGGTGATGATTTGGGGATTTTACCCTGTCCAAATTACCTAACAACTAGCTTCCTGGCACTAATACTCAAGACAATACACAGGTACACGACAAGACAATACACAGGTACACAATACACAAGTACTAACAATCCACACACACTACTCAGACAACACTCAGATACTCACACTACACAGGTACTATGACCCCTGTTATAACCTCCTGTTTTAAACTCTTGTTTTTAACTCCCACTTAATCCAGCTCCACTTACACCAAGCTCCACAGCTTCAAACTGAGCACGCTCAGACTGAGTCCTACAACAAGTTAAATAGGCACCTGTGAGCAATTAACCACACCCCTTAATTGATAGACTGATGAAACAAGAAAAAAAAAAAAAAAAAAAAGCTATTTAAAAAGTGACAGCAAAAGGCAAATTAAAAACTAAAAGGAAAAGTCCCCAAAATGCAACCCAGCAAACACCAACAGACAGCAAACACACACCAACAGACAGCAACACACACCAACAGACAGCAACACACACCAACAGACAGCAACACACACCAACAGACAGCAACACACACCAACAGACAGCAAGATTTGTATACTCTAACACTTGTTTTTAACTCCCACTTAATCCAGCTCCACTTACACCAAGCTCCACAGCTTCAAACTGAGCATATTAGTGAATGGCTTCACTTTATACATGTGCACAAATGTCTCAGAAAAAAAATAATTAATATATTTATGATTGCGCAAACAAATATATCATGAAAAGTTCAAAACAGCTCCAAAATTCTTTCTAGATGATTCTACTCCAACTCCATGTGAGAAATAAAATCCGTGTTCCAAATAATATTCGTGAATTTTCACCCAAAGTGACAACAAATTGAGCTCACCAGATGGCCCAGGCCAGCAAGTGACCATAAGACATGAAGTACCTCCTCGAATCCTGGAAACCGTTCAACGATCTTTTTCCAATCGATCGTTCACATGTATGGTGAACTTGGTCGAATGAGCCCGGGAACAGCCAGATCAAATCTTTGTTATCTATCCTTGCTCTAATCTCCCACATCTGAAAATCAAGCTCCGCCAAAAAGAGCCAGGGAAGGCAGATATAGTGTAGTATCATTTGTTTATTGTTAAAAAATGTCACTTACAATATTTCCAGCAGGGGAGTGCATCAATATATTGGAAACACCTAGTACGGTGGAAGTCCGTTCAGACAGCACTATCTGACCAGCGGTGTATGCTATGCATTAGGCAACCCCCCAGCGGAAGTGACGTAGAATGTGTGTCAGACCTAGCTTCATATATAAGTGAAATCTTCGTTCGTTTATCTCTCTTTTACCTTCTTTCTTTATATATGATCCATAGGCTATCAAGCCCCCTCTAATAACTGTTTTATGGGCCTCCCACACCACTTGATCTGACACTTCCTCTGTCTTATTTATTTCAAAATATTCTTTTATTTTAATACCTAACTTCTCCACTATTTCCTCCTTATCCAGCAATGACTCATTCAGGCGCCACGTTCGTTCTAAATGACCCATTTGAATTGGGCAGAGGGTCAGGGTTATTGGGGCATGATCTGACATAGTTATAGATTCAATTGTACTCGCAAGGATGTTCTCTAAGTAAAATTGGTCCACCAAAAAAAGGTCCAACCGTGAGTACATATCATGTGTTTTAGAGTAGTAACTAAAGTCCTTAATTCCTGTATGCAGTACCTGCCAGCTGTCTACAAGGTGTTGGGAACGTAAAATTTGCTTAACCTGTTTTATGGCTCTGAAAGACAGGGCAGTTCTACCCGTTGATGTATCCATACTTGGATCCAGCACTGTATTGAAATCCCCACCCACCATTAAACATCCTTCTCTAAATTCTTCCAATTTTCTAAATGTTCTAACCAAAAAGTTAACAGACCCTTCATTAGGTGCATATATCGATGCAAATGTATATCGTAAGCCATGCAGTGTACCCTTCACAAATAGAAAACGTCCCTCTGGATCACTTTACAGGGTCTCCGTTTTCCATGGGCACGACTTCTTGAAAGCCATTGTGACCCTTCTTGCCCTTGCAATTGGTGACACTGCATGGTACCATTGATTCATTATATTCTGGGGTAAACTGGGGATAGAACTACCCCTAAAGTGGGTCTCTTGTAAGAAGAAAACATTAGCCCCACGATGTTGCAATTCCAACCAGAAACGCCCTCTCTACATTATAGGACAAAATTTTCAATATGGCAGTCATTTTTTAAATTATCCTTAGGACTCCCCATACCAGTCCCTTGATATTGTCCCCTTGACCCTGTTCTCTATCTTCCTTTCTGCTGATCCTACCTACCCCATTCCCACTATAGCACCCAACATTAAACACAAAATCACAGAAAAAGAAAAACAACTCTTCATATATACCATAAAGATAAACCTTACATAAACCTCTTTCACACCAAAAACCTCCCCCTTGGAGTATATCTATAAATCGGGGAGGAGGCCTATGCAGATAAACACCTCTTATGCACCGGTCACCTCCCTTCCCTGCTTTTAGCAGGTTAACTAATCCCCTCAATCGGGGCTGACCTATTGACCAAAAAAAGGTCCCCATTTCCCACCACACACCCTCATTTGTTCCCCCCTCCTCCCGGGTATTGCTTACAATTCCATTCCTAGGTGGAGACCAAAAAAAAGAAAAAAAAAGAAACACCAAATTTAATTTCTATACGGATCCCCTCTCTACTCAGTCTTTTTTTTTTCCAACTATCTGGGTCTTCTTTGGGCCATGCCCGTATTAGCCTTTGCCGGTACTTCTTGCCACTGTTCAGACCGCTGTAAGGGGGGCCCTAAAAAACTCATTCTCCAATCTGTAAAGTCCACCATAGGGAGGTCCAGTTTCCCCAAAATGATTTTAGATCGTCTTTAGTTCGTAATGTAGCTGTTCTCCCATTCCTGGAGGCTGTCAGACTAAATGGGTACCCCCACCGATATTTAATCTCCGCCATTCGAAGGGCTTCTAACAGGGGTCGGACTGACCGTCACTTAAAAAGAGTCCGGCCTGATATGTCTGGGTACAGTGCTATATTTAAACCTTCAAACATGATCGTAGGCTTGCTATGGGCCATCCTCATTATGTTCTCTTTGACTGCATACTTATGCACTTTACAGATAACATCTCTGTGTGCCTCAGCCTTTGTACTGTGGGATGGAACCCGATGTATTCGGTCTATATCTATGGCGTCCGGTGCTTGGTCCCCCATAATCTGTCCAAAAATTTTTTGTGTGGCTAACTAAAGAGGAGGCCTCAGTGGGGGCTCTGGAGACTCGAGTAACACTACTGGAGAGATCGCAGCAGAGATATCAGGAACAGCTAGCGGAGGTACAGCTGCACGCCGAGGACTTAGAGAACCGTAGCCGGCGCCAAAACATACGGTTTAGAGGCATACCAGAAGCTACCGGCCCGGAGAATCTAATAGAAACAGTGAGGGCACTAATACACACAATACTAGATGGTGACCCTCCCGCCTCCCTGGAGTTTGACAGGGTACACAGAGCACTTGGCCCGAAACATGCAGACATGGAACGTCCCCGCGATGTGTTATGCAGTCTCCACCGGTACAATCACAAGGAACAGATCATGCGCGCAGCGCGGCTCAAGGGCCCGGTGGACTTTGACGGTGCACAGATCTCAGTGTATCCAGATGTGTCCCGTGCAACCCTCCTGAGGAGAGCAATGCTGAAGCCATTGCTGGAGAGAATAAGCCGAGCGGGACTGTCATACCGATGGGGATTCCCTATACAACTGACCGTCCGGAAAGGAAACAAATCCTTTACTCTACGCCGACATGCCGAACTCCCGGACCTATTTGCCTTCCTGGGAATGGAGCCGGTTCTGCTGCGGGACTGGCTTGGTCCCATACCGAGCAGGGATTTCCGTCCGGCCCCCCAGAGTGCTTCGTTGGGTCTCCCTCGTCGATCGACAAGGCGCAGACAAAGAGAGCACACTCCGATAAGAAGTGGGGATCCGGAGCCGTGAGACCAGAGATCCCATACATGTAAGTGACTGACAGCGAGAGGTGACTGTGTTACGGGACTCGTAATGTTTTCATGTCAATCAACAGGCTCAGGAATACTGAATTTTTTCCCCTCCCCTCTGGAGGCCGACCTTTTTGGGGATCCGCTCCGATCCCAATGGTGCCCCTCCTCTGCCCCTTACATTTTTCTTTTGTGATCAGGAGATTAGTACTGCCGATCCCATCTCCTCTCCATGACTGTGATGTGTGGCCACATTAGAAAGATTACATCCCCCCTCTCCCAGGGTACGCCATGGAGTTTTCCACCCGATACGCAACCAAGTCATCAAGTTGATAGGAAACTCCGGCTGAGAGGAGGTAGCGGTCTTATGGGGTGGCCTGGCTATCCTGGGACAACATGGGCCATGAACTACTGCAAAAGTCTGAAAATGCACGTTACAGGTTAAGAGGACAACCACTAACAAATTTTTTTCACACAGCAAATTGAGAGGACTCTAACCCCCTCTTGACGGCTAGGAATAAACATGTGGAAGGTATTGTGTGTTTTGGAGGTGGAGGCACTGAAGGGGAGGGATGAGGGGGTCTAGAACATAGCAGGAAGTGGGGAACAGGATGCGCATTTGTTATAGACGTGCAGCGTGGCACCGTCTCTTAGTGAATAACGGATTGGCGCAAGGAGCTTTCTGTTAATGGGGGGTCCCTTGTGTCACCATGGTCAGAGATGATGCGCCCTCCCGGTGAGAGTCACGCCGGGGAAGGGAACACGTTCAGAAAGATGGCTGTTGCGGGGCTGCACGTCAGATTCCAGTTGCACCAAGAAACCAGCAAATGACGCCTGGGGGGGGTGAGACTGTTATTGTTATAAATGTATGGTCCCTATAGCACAGACATGCTCTAAGTTATGCTTGTTATTACACTGTTATGCCTCATCGGCGCTCTGAGGGGTGCTGAATTTCGCTTGCTGCACACTCATATAGTTAGACGGATACAAGGGTTTCCCAGTGGGACATCACTGGAATGTAATTAACTGATTGCAAGCAGTGGGGTGTAGCAGGCGACAGAAGCATTCCTCCTAAGTCATAATTTTCAATCTGTATCTTGTCTTATAGATAGCCGGATAAAGGTTCAAGATACTGATGCTTATATGCGGGTTCATGATAACTTCTCGTTTTCCAGTTTCAATTTTTCTAGTAATATATGCTAGTGCAGGATGGTTCACTTTACTTATATTTGTTCTTTTTTACATATGGGTCTGGTTGGGGAGCTCCTGACCACGGTTGTGTTCAGCCACTACCCCAATTAGGATAACACCCCTCTGGGGCTTGGTTTAGTAGTCCTAAGGGTGTTCTGAGACTAAGTCTCCCAAACGCTATAGGCGTTTTAGTTTCTTCTTCCCCCCACCTTTTTTTTCTGGGTACACTGATACTTTAGTGACCCACTTTCTACTTTTCTGCCTTTTCTTTCTGCTTTTTTCTACTTACCTTTTCCAACCCCCTCCCCCCCCCCCCTTTTTTCCCCTTTTTCCCCTTTTTTTCTTTTTTTTTTTTTTAATTTGTACCCCTTCCCTAAGCCTAGCCTGCATCATGGACTCCAGGGATACTCTCCGATTAATGTCTATCAACGTCAAGGGACTTAATACCCCTGAGAAAAGATCTATGGTCTTAGCTAATTTGAAACAAGCGAAGGCCCATATATGCTTTTTACAGGAAACTAATTTTCGAGCCGATGCAATGCCAAGACTTCAAGATCGCTTTTTCCCAACCGCATACCATGGGTGCTCGTCCGAATCTAAGTCAAAGGGGGTTAGCATTTTAATACGTGCCGCAACGCCGTGGACACTGAAAGACCAGTGGAATGACAATGAGGGACGGGCATTACTGGTGAAGGGAACCTTGGGCAGCTCCCTGGTAACTCTAGTGAATTTGTACCTCCCCAACACTGGTCAGATTAGATTCCTTGAGTCTATCCTGACGAAACTACAAGATTTTGCTGAGGGGGCGGTGGTGTTGGGGGGAGACCTCAACTTCACTATGGACCCATACCTAGACGCGTCGAAGCAAACTTCCCAAATTTCTTATGCAGCACTCAAGCGCTTAAAAAGGAATTTTCATGCCTTTCACTTGGTCGACGTGTGGAGGGTGCTGAACCCGACACAGAGGGACTACACCTTCTATTCTCACCCTCATGATTCCTATACGAGAATCGATCTTTTTATGCTACCCCAATCCATGCTATCTAGGGTAAGATCGGCATCTATAGGGTCCATCACTTTCTCAGACCACGCTCCAGTCTTTGTTGACATAGACCTCATACCACATGTGCCTAGACAATGGCAATGGAAGCTTAATGACTCATTACTTCAAGAGCCTGAGGTGGTGGAGGAGGTGGCGAGGGAACTTAGAAACTTTTTTTCAGATAATATAGGCCCGGATAGTACACCTCAGATGATCTGGGAGGCACACAAGTGCACTATCAGAGGAATTCTAATAAAAATTGGTACTCGCCTCAAGAAGGCGAGGTCTCAGCAAATCCTTGACCTCTTAGATAAAATTAGGGTACTGGAATCCATACACAAACAATCCCTTGCACCTCAAACGCTTTTGGAGCTTACAACTCTGAGAAATCAATTGAGATCCCTGGCGATGTTCAAAGCTAAGGCAGTGATCGCGAAATGCAAACGCACTTTCTACGAGCACAGCAACAAATGTGGTAAATTGCTAGCAAGGGCCTTGAGAGCCCAGAGGGCACAAACGTTCATACCTGAGCTCATGGGAGAACAGGGCCACAAAGTACATACTACGGAGGACATTGCGGAACAATTCCGCAAATATTATACCTCTTTATATAACCTTCCACAACAATTGTCGGCTAATGATAAAATAAGAGAAAGGGAGGCTATACGACAATATATCCAGAAGTTGGGTCTCCCTCGGCTGCCTGATGAGGCATTAGCAACTATGGAGGAACCAATATCGGAGGAGGAGGTAGCATTGGCCATCACCCGTATGCAAAAAGGTAAAGCCCCGGGCCCAGACGGATACTCGCTGACATACTATAAGACATTCGGGGGTATCCTGACACCACACTTTCTTGCGGCCTATAATGACACTGGGGAGGGGACGAGTCTACCTCAGGATTCATTACGGGCGTTCATTTCGGTGATTCCAAAGGAGGAGAAAGATCCATTGCATTGCCAGAATTATAGGCCTATATCCCTCCTTAATGTGGATCTAAAGATCTTTACCAAAATTCTATCCATGAGATTATCGGAATGGATCCCGTCAATTATCCATTCAGACCAGGTCGGATTTGTGCCCTCCAGAGAGGCGAGGGATAACACCACGAAAGCAATCAACCTTATTCACGCAGCACGAACGAAGGGAATCCCGATGCTACTTCTCTCTACCGATGCCGAAAAGGCGTTCGATAGGGTGAACTGGCCCTTCTTGACCGAGACAATATATCACATAGGATTGGGACAGAGGATGATGAACTGGATGTTAGCTATATATTCTAGACCATCGGCTCAGGTGAAAGTAAACGGACTGCTGTCCTCCCCTTTTGATATTGCCAACGGGACAAGGCAGGGGTGTCCCTTATCCCCTTTAATATTTATCTTAGCATTGGAGCCCTTTCTCCGTACGGTGAGAGACAATCCTAATATATCAGGGATACACTTGAAGGACTCCTTGTCTCCCAAAATAGCGGCCTTCGCGGACGACCTGCTCTTCTTTATATCTAATCCCCTAGTCTCCACACCTAACTTGATGTCAGAGCTCAGGGCATACGGTAAATTATCTAATTTTAAAGTTAACTTCCAAAAATCGGAAGCCCTAAACATATCCATGCCGAGTTCATTGGCTAAACTGTTGCAAGCAGACTTTCCCTTCAAGTGGGCGGATTCCTGTATCAAATACTTGGGCATCCGTCTACCAAAGAAGGTGGAAGACGTATTCACTTTTAATTCCCCCCCCCATGCTGAGAGACATTAAAAAAGATCTGCAGAAGTGGCAATCGGGTTTGTTCTCCTGGTTTGGAAGATGTAGCATAGTAAAAATGAATGTTATGCCCCACATTTTATACTATCTCCAGACTCTACCCGTTAGGATTCCAAAGGCTTTCCTAAGAGCAGCAAATAGGGAGTTGACCATGTTTATTTGGGCCAGAAAGCCCCCACGGCTCGCCCAATCAATCCTACGGTTACCAAAAATGCTCGGTGGAATTGCTCTTCCAGATGTGGCTCTCTATCATTCAGCTTGCCATTTGACAAGAATAATTGACTGGTGTCGCCATGGGACACTAAAACAATGGATTCAAATAGAAAAGTGCTTGACGGGTATGGAGCTAGAGGGACTGCCGTGGTGTCAGCAGAATCTACCAGTCCGCATAACGGACCATCCTACAGTGGGTGAGACGTGGCGAATGGCCCAAAAAATATTTAGAGAACACTCGATTATGCCCGCTCCCTCACCACTAACCCCAGTAACGGATAACCCTGCCTTTAGCCCAGGAGTGAACGAACCCAGATTCCAAGCTCTTAAGGGGTGTAACAGGTCGCAGCTCCGTCACTTCATTGGGAATGGGAAATGGATGACCAGGGAGGAACTAATGGATGATCCCCTCCTGGCGAGCCTTTCTTTTTGGCAAAAGGTCCAATTAGCGCATTTTCTTAGAGCACAGCCCTCACCGGCACCTTTCTTGCGAGCATTGACAGCATTCGAACTTCTTTGTTCGGAGCAGGAGCCGTTGCGCCATGCCATTTCAATAACTTACCAGCTCCTCATCTCACCCCCCGAGGGATTTAGACCTCCTTATCTAGCTAAGTGGGAACGAGTCTTGGGAATAAAGCTAAACGAGAGACAGGCAGAGAGAATATTTCTCTTTACCTATAAAACTTCGATCTGTGCGGCCCAACAGGAAGCGGGGTTCAAGGTCCTATCACATTGGTATTTCACACCAGACAGAGTGCATCGGATGTTTCCTCAGAGCACGGATATTTGCTGGAGGTGTGGGGAGGAAGAGGGCTCTCTTCTTCACATATTCTGGTCTTGTAGGCTTCTTGCACCTTTCTGGTCAGAAGTACACCGGATCACACAGAAGTTTACAGATAGGGAGCTGCCCAAGACCCCCGAATTCTTTTTATTACACCATCATGAAATACCAAGCAAGGCTTACAGGAAATCAATCCTGCCCTCATTGATTACGGCGGCGAAAAGTTGTATTCCCCTATTCTGGAAAAGGGCAGAGCCCCCGGGTATTGCGGTATGGTTGAAAAAGATAATTGATATTCACAAAATGGAGGACCTCGTGGCCATTGACCAGGGACGTAGAGAACAGTTCTCTAAGAAGTGGTATTATTGGCTCCAATTTTTCTACTCAGAAGAGTATGCAGGGCTGGCGGCCTAGATATTTAGTAAGTTGGAGAAATTGAATGTGGAGACACTGCAGGTGTGGCTGGAGAGGGGTGGTTCCCCCACTTCCCCCTCCCCCCCCCCCTTTTTTTTTTTTTTTCTCTCTCCCTCTCGCTCTCTCATCTCTCTTTCTCATCCCTCTTCCCCTCGCTCTCTATACTTTCCTTGTCTCCTCCTCCTTCCGTTCTTAGTTTATCTTTGTTCGCATACTACGGTATACAGATAAGGGAAAAGGAGGGAGAACACAGAAAATTAAGAAAAGAAAATACAACAAGAGGTAATACATAATAGTAAACCTGGCACAGCAGGCCTCCTTGAATTGTAAACCAGTTAACTAGGGTGAAACTGTATAGGAGTATACACGTTATCAGGTTGTATTGCCAGTCAGTAAGGATTAATCAGTAGAACTGTACGTAAAATGTGGAAAATTGATGTGCCCGTTCTATTGATGTTTGTATATTGCTGTTTGCGTGCCTCTTTGCAAATAAAGAATTAAAAAAAAAAAAATTTTTGTGTTATCTGACGTTGGAATTGATTCAGGCAGTCCTTTTATACGAATGTTTTGTCTTCTGTCCCTATTTTTGTACTCATCCAGCTGGTCCCTATAAGAATTTAGTACCTCCTCATACTTTTTAATGGTGTCCTGAACATCCGCCACTGCATGTACTATGGTCTCCTGTTCGTTTTCCACTTTCTCTACTCTATACCCCAAGTCCCTGATGTCCTCCTTTAAACTTTCCACAACTTGCAAGCATGACTGTTCCACCACGCTAATTAGTTGTTGAATGTCATTTTTGGTAGGGAGGGCCCTCAATAGTTCCCAGATGTCCCTCTCTGAGTCCGCCATCTGTCCATCCGGTCCCTGAAACCTTCTATCCCCATTTTGGGGGCACGTCTGGTCAAACATTAAAGTCTGGTTATATTCAAGCAAGCGCTGACCTGGGACCGTTTCTGTTGCTGTTTGGGAACTCTGTATAGGAACTTGATCTGTATTAGAAATTGGGGCTTCCCCTCCTATCGCCAACACAGTCTCTGCACCTTGTATAGCCTTTAATGTCCCCCCATTAGCCTCCAAATGGTTTGGTGCACCTTGGTCCTGTGCTATAGAACCCTGTTTGTCAATGTCCGCTAATGGGTATCCCACACCAGGGTTTAATTGCCCCTGTTCCTCGGCCCCCACTTCCTGCCCATTCTTCCTGGGGCTCCATCCACCACCTGGGGAGCTTTGTTCAGGGGTTTTCCTCCCCCTGCTGCCTGCTGTAGGTGATCTCTTACCGTGCACAGCAGGACCTTCTCCTATCGCCTGGGCGTCCGGTTTCTACGTTGGGACTCCCCGCTCCATTCTTTCTATGCCGCCAGTGGCGTTGGCTTCCTTGCGTCCTGTCTCCCCATTTGTCATCCCTCTCCATACTCGGCGGCACGGGGTGACAAGTAGGCTCGGATGCCATCCATTGAGCTCCGTCCCCTTCCCGCTGGCTGTAGAGCGGCTTGTCTGCGAGTTGTCATCTTCAGCTGGGCAGCTGCTCAGCTGGGTGCTTGTAGAGTCAGCTTGTGGAGTCCGCCCCAGAGATGGGGGGAAGGTGGAGTACTCGATTGAACACGCTAGTTCAACTAGTTGCTTGTCAAATCAGCTGTGAATTCAGCCTAGGAGCTGGGAGGGGGATAGAGCGTTCTCTCACACACACTAATCCGCAGCTCAGATGGTTGCTTGTGGGATCAGCCCAGGAACACGGAGAGGGGTGGAGCACTCACACACGCTCACTCATCTGCCATCACATTATAAGTGACATTTTTTTTACAAAAGGTTTTATTGATAACCATAGCAATTACACAGTTTAACAGTGTAGAGAATGCATCATGAATGAACATAACATAAAATTTAGCATCTTATAAATAAAATAAGTATGCTAGTAAATCAAAGAAAAACAAAAGAATAAAAATATAACAGAGGCTGAAAACAGTTGTACATTGGAAACATGAAAGTGGTTGGACACACTAAGGTTTCAGGAATGCCCATAGGACCGCGTCCGATGTTTAACAAATACTTGAAGAGTTTGTCTCAACAGGGACCTAACTGTAAATAGTCCTGAGTATCTATCCATGTAACCATCTCATCCAAGCCTATGCCCTGTGTCCAGATGGATTCTTAGGTGCAACTGAGGAGTAAGAGTATTGAGAGGGAGGTTAACCACTTGACGACCGCCTCACGCCGATTTACGTCGGCAAGGTGGCACGGACAGGCAAAATCACGTACATATACGTGATTTGCCTTCCGCGGGTGGGGGGTCCGATCGGACCCCCCCCCCGGTGCTCGAGGCGGTCGTCTTTTGTCCCACGGCGATCGGAGATGAGGGGGAGGCCATCCGTTCGTGGCCCCCCCCTCGCGATCGCCGCCGGCCAATGAGAACATTCCTTTGCTGCTGTATGCTAAACAGCAGCAAAGGAAATGATGTCATCTCTCCTCGGCTCGGTAATTTCCGTTCCGGCCTGAGGAGAGAAGACAGGTATGTGAGTGCACAACACACACACACACAGTAGAACATGCCAGGCACACAAAACACCCCGATCCCCCCCCCGATCGCCCCCCGATCCCCCCCCAATCACCCCCCCCCCGTCACAAACTGACACCAGCAGTTTTTTTTTTTTTTTTTCCTGATTACTGCATTGGTGTCAGTTTGTGACAGTTACAGTGTTGGGACAGTTAGTATTACCCCCCTGTAGGTCTAGGATACCCCCCTAACCCCCCCTAATAAAGTTTTAACCCCTTGATCACCCCCTGTCACCAGTGTCACTAAGCGATCATTTTTCTGATCGCTGTATTAGTGTCGCTGGTGACGCTAGTTAGTGAGGTAAATATTTAGGTTCGCCGTCAGCGTTTTATAGCGTCAGGGACCCCCATATACTATCTAATAAATGTTTTAACCCCTTGATTGCCCCCTAGTTAACCCTTTCACCACTGATCACCGTATAACTGTTACGGGTGACGCTGGTTAGTTTGTTTATTTTTTATAGTGTCAGGGCACCCGCCGTTTATTACCGAATAAAGGTTTAGCCCCCTGATCGCCCGGCGGTGATATGCGTCGCCCCAGGCAGCGTCAGATTAGCGCCAGTACCGCTAACACCCACGCACGCAGCATACGCCTCCCTTAGTGGTATAGTATCTGATCGGATCAATATCTGATCCGATCAGATCTATACTAGCGTCCCCAGCAGTTTAGGGTTCCCAAAAACACAGTGTTAGCGGGATCAGCCCAGATACCTGCTAGCACCTGCGTTTTTCCCCTCCGCCCGGCCCAGCCCAAGTGCAGTATCGATCGATCACTGTCACTTACAAAACACTAAACGCATAACTGCAGCGTTCGCAGAGTCAGGCCTGATCCCTGCGATCGCTAACAGTTTTTTTGGTAGCATTTTGGTGAACTGGCAAGCACCAGCCCCAGGCAGTGTCAGGTTAGCGCCAGTAGCGCTAACACCCACGCACGCACCGTACAGCTCCCTTAGTGGTATAGTATCTGATCGGATCAATATCTGATCCGATCAGATCTATACTAGCGTCCCCAGCAGTTTAGGGTTCCCAAAAACGCAGTGTTAGCGGGATCAGCCCAGATACCTGCTAGCACCTGCGTTTTGCCCCTCCGCCCGGCCCAGCCCAGCCCACCCAAGTGCAGTATCGATCGATCACTGACACTTACAAAACACTAAACGCATACCTGCAGCGTTCGCAGAGTCAGGCCTGATCCCTGCGATCGCTAACTGTTTTTTTGGTAGTATTTTGGTGAACTGGCAAGCACCAGCCCCAAGCAGCGTCAGATTAGCGCCAGTACCGCTAACACCCACGCACGCACCGTACACCTCCCTTAGTGGTATAGTATCTGAACAGATCAATATCTGATCCGATCAGATTTATACTGGCGTCCCTAGCAGTTTAGGGTTCCCAAAAACGCAGTGTTAGCGGGATCAGCCCAGATACCTGCTAGCACTTGCATTTTGCCCCTCCGCCCGGCCCAGCCCACCCAAGTGCAGTATCGATCGATCACTGTCACTTACAAAACACTTAACGCATAACTGCAGCGTTCGCAGAGTCAGGCCTGATCCCTGCGATCGCTAACAGTTTTTTTGGTAGCTTTTTATTGAACTGGCAAGCGCCAGCGGCCTAGTACACCCCGGTCGTAGTCAAACCAGCACTGCAGTAACACTTGGTGACGTGGCGAGTCCCATAACTGCAGTTCAAGCTGGTGAGGTGGCAAGCACAAGTAGTGTCCCGCTGCCACCAAGAAGACAAACACAGGCCCGTCGTGCCCATAGTGCCCTTCCTGCTGCATTCGCCAATCCTAATTGGGAACCCACCGCTTCTGCAGCGCCCGTACTTCCCCCATTCACATCCCCAACCAAATGCAGTCGGCTGCATGAGAGGCATTTTCTTTATGTCCTCCCGAGTACCCTACCTAACGAACCCCCAAAAAAGATGTCGTGTCTGCAGCAAGCGCGAATATAGGCGTGACACCCGCTATTATTGTCCCTCCTGTCCTGACAATCCTGGTCTTTGCATTGGTGAATGTTTTGAACGCTACCATACACAAGTTGAGTATTAGCGTAGGGTACAGCATTGCACAGACTAGGCACACTTTCACAGGGTCTCCCAAGATGCCATCGCATTTTGAGAGACCCGAACCTGGAACCGGTTACCGTTATAAAAGTTAGTTACAAAAAAAGTGTAAAAAAAAAAAAAAAATATATAAAATAAAAAAAAATAGTTGTCGTTTTATTGTTCTCTCTCTCTCTATTCTCTCTCTCTTGTTCTGCCTTTTTTTTTTTACTGTATTCTATTCTGCAATGTTTTATTGTTATTATGTTTTATCATGTTTGCTTTTCAGGTATGCAATTTTTTATACTTTACCGTTTACTGTGCTTTATTGTTAACCATTTTTTTGTCTTCAGGTACGCCATTCACGACTTTGAATGGTTATACCAGAATGATGCCTGCAGGTTTAGGTATCATCTTGGTATCATTCTTTTCAGCCAGCGGTCGGCTTTCATGTAAAAGCAATCCTAGTGGCTAATTAGCCTCTAGACTGCTTTTACAAGCCGTGGGAGAGAATGCCCCCCCCCCACCGTCTTCCGTGTTTTTCTCTGGCTCTCCTGTCTCAACAGGGAACCTGAGAATGCAGCCGGTGATTCAGCCAGCTGACCATAGAGCTGATAAGAGACCAGAGTGGCTCCAAACATCTCTATGGCCTAAGAAACCGGAAGCTACGAGCATTTTATGACTTAGATTTCGCCGGATGTAAATAGCGCCATTGGGAAATTGGGGAAGCATTTTATCACACCGATCTTGGTGTCATCAGATGCTTTGAGGGCAGAGGAGAGATCTAGGGTCTAATAGACCCCAATTTTTTCAAAAAAGAGTACCTGTCACTACCTATTGCTATCATAGGGGATATTTACATTCCCCGAGATAACAATAAAAATGATTGAAAAAAAAAAATGAAAGGAACAGTTTAAAAATAAGATAAAAAAGCAAAAAAATAATAAAGAAAAAAAAAAAAAAAAAAAAAAAAGCACCCCTGTCGCCCCCTGCTCTCGCGCTAAGGCGAACGCAAACGGCGGTCTGTCGTCAAACGTAAACAGCAATTGCACCATGCATGTGAGGTATCGCCGTGAAGGTCAGATCGAGGGCAGTAATTTTTGCAGTAGCACTTCTCTGTAAATCTAAAGTGGTAACCTGTAAAGGCTTTTAAAGGCTTTTAAAAATGCATTTATTTTGTTGCCACTGCACGTTTGTGCGCAATTTTAAAGCATGTCATGTTTGGTATCCATGTACTCGGCCTAAGATCATCTTTTTTATTTCATCAAACATTTGGGCAATATAGTGTGTTTTAGTGCATTCAAATTTAAAAAAGTGTGTTTTTTCCCCAAAAAATGCGTTTGAAAAATCGCTGCGCAAATACTGTGTGAAAAAAAAAAATGAAACACCCACCATTTTAATCTGTAGGGCATTTGCTTTAAAGAAATATATAATGCTTGGGGGTTCAAAGTAATTTTTTTGCAAAAAAAAAAAACTTTTTCATGTAAACAATGAGTGTCAGAAAGGGCTTTGTCTTCAAGTGGTTAGAAGAGTTGGTGATGTGTGACATAAGCTTCTAAATGTTGTGCATAAAATGCCAGGATAGTTCAAAACCCCCCCAAATGACCCCATTTTGGAAAGTAGACACCCCAAGCTATTTGCTGAGAGGCATGTCGAGTCCATGGAATATTTTATATTGCGACACAAGTTGTGGGTAAGAGACAAATTTTTTTTTTTTTTTTTTTTGCACAAAGTTGTCACTAAATGATATATTGCTCAAACATGCCATGGGAATATGTGAAATTACACCCCAAAATACATTCTGCTGCTTCTCCTGAGTACGGGGATACCACATGTGTGAGACTTTTTGGGAGCCTAGCCGCGTACGGGACCCCGAAAACCAAGCACCGCCTTCAGGCTTTCTAAGGGCGTGAATTTTTGATTTCACTCTTCACTGCCTATCACAGTTTCGGAGGCCATGGAAAGCCCAGGTGGCACAAAACCCCCCCAAATGACCCCATTTTGGAAAGTAGACACCCAAAGCTATTTGCTGAGAGGTATAGTGAGTATTTTGCAGACCTCACTTTTTGTCACAAAGTTTTGAAAATTGAAAAAAGAAAAAAAAAAAAGTTTTTTCTTGTCTTTCTTCATTTTCAAAAACAAATGAGAGCTGCAAAATACTCACCATGCCTCTCAGCAAATAGCTTGGGGTGTCTACTTTCCAAAATGGGGTCATTTGGGGGGGTTTTGTGCCACCTGGGCATTCCATGGCCTCCGAAACTGTGATAGGCAGTGAAGAGTGAAATCAAAAATTTACACCCTTAGAAATCCTGAAGGCAGTGCTTGGTTTTCGGGGGCCCCGTACGCGGCTAAGCTCCCAAAAAGTCCCACACATGTGGTATCCCCATACTCAGGAGAAGCAGCTGAATGTATTTTGGGGTGCAATTCCACATAGGCCCATGGCCTGTGTGAGCAATATATCCCCCCCCCCTCAATCACTTGGGACAAAAAAAATAAATATTCAATGGGTTCAACATGCCTCTCAGCAATTTCCTTGGGGTGTCTACTTTCCAAAATGGGGTCATTTGGGGGGGTTTTGTACTGCCCTGCCATTTTAGCACCTCAAGAAATGACATAGGCAGTCATAAACTAAAAGCTGTGTAAATTACAGAAAATGTACCCTAGTTTGTAGACGCTATAACTTTTGCGCAAACCAATAAATATATGCTTATTGACATTTTTTTTACCAAAGACATGTGGCCGAATACATTTTGGCCTAAATGTATGACTAAAATTTAGTTTATTGGATTTTTTTATAACAAAAAGTAGAAAATATCATTTTTTTTTTAAATTTTCGGTCTTTTTCCGTTTATATCGCAAAAAATAAAAACTGCAGAGGTGATCAAATACCATCAAAAGAAAGCTCTATTTGTGGGAAGAAAAGGACGCAAATTTCGTTTGGGTACAGCATTGCATGACCGCGCAATTAGCAGTTAAAGCGACGCAGTGCCAAATTGGAAAAAGACCTCTGGTCCTTAGGAAGCATAATGGTCCGGGGCTCAAGTGGTTAAAGAAGAAATAGGGGTTGAGATTAGCTAAAAAAGGGAAGAGTAAAGAAGAGGGTGGGAGGAAAGAAGAGGAAAAAAAGAGGGGGTGGGTCCTCGCAGTGGGGAGCAAGAGTGCATTAAATCTGAAGAAGGGTGGTTTCAAATCTGGTGGGTTTAATATATTCAACCCATGGCCTCCATACCTTCAGGAACTTATCATGAGTGTCCGAAAGGACAGCAGTCAGCTTTTCGTTAACCATTATATCGTCCATGCGGTTCTTAATCGCCTCAAAACTTAGTACCTGTGTCTTCCATGCCCTAGCTATCGTTAGTTTGGTTGCAGTAAAGAGATACAGAGCCAGTTGGCGCTCCAGGTGAAGCAGTTCTGCAATTGGGTTGCAGAGAATTGCTTCGTATGGATCTTTTTTGAGGTCGCCATGGAGTATGTTTCGAAGGAGGGAGTAAACTCTGATCCATAACCTGCGTACCCTCGGACAGGTCCACCAAATGTGCGTCATTGTGCCCTCCTGGTAGCACCCTCGGAAACACAGGGGGGAGTAGGCTGGAATGAAACGGGCCAGTCTAGTCGGTGTGTAGTACCACCTGCAAAGTACCTTATAGGCATTTTCTAAAAAGAGGACGTTCTTTGAGCATTTGGATATCGTTATGACCTGCCAGTCCTCTGGATCTTGCTATTTTGCTAGTTCCATTTCCCATTGAAGGTGATAGGGCCGTGTCGTTGGTTTTTTAGAGGTAATAATAGAGGAATAGATCAGTGATATTAAACCCGAAGTTTGGGGTCTAGCTCTGCAAAGTTCTCAAAGGGGGTCAAAGTATAAGGGGTCGAAATTTTATAAGCCCCTGGAGAAAATGGCGAATCTGTAGGTAGCTGTAGTGTTTGCGTAATGGGATATCGTGAGAGGAGCGTAGAGCCTCAAATGATAATATCCTAGTGGGGGTAAAAAAAGAGTGGATGTCCGTGAAACCGTTTGCCTTCCACCAGGAGAACTGCCGGGGATTTTCACAGTCTGGTGGGAGCAATGGGCACTGGAGAAGTTGAAGTAAGGGTAGATGAGGAGAAATCAGGCCGGCCGAGTACTTGACCGAGTCCCATATGCGAAGGGAATGGGCCAGACATAGAGTTGGGATAATGGGGCTATGTTTGCATATACTATATATATATAGTAGGTTTGTAGGTTAGGGACTGAGAGTCCTCCATTGATTCTGCGGGCATATAGTATTTGCTTATTGATCCTAGGATGGGTAGAACCCCAGACAAATTTCAGGATTTTACGCTGATGTATTCGTAGGATATGCGCCGGAATCGCAAGTGACCATTTTTAACAATAAACAAACGATACTACACTATATCTGCCTTCCCTGGCTCTTTTTGGTGGAGCTTGATTTTCAAATGTGAGAGATTGGAGCAGAGGATAGATAACAAAGATTTGATCTGGCTGTTCCCGGGCTCATTCGACCAAGTTCACCATATATGTGAACGATCGACTGGAAAAAGATCGTTAAATGGTTTCCAGTATTCGAAGAGGTACTTCATGTCTTATGGTCACTTGCTGGCCAGGGCCATCTGGTGAGCACAATTTGTTGTCACTTTGGGTGAAAAGTCACGAATATTATTTGGAACATGGATTTTATTTCTCACATAGTGTTGGAGTAGAACCATCTAGAAAGAATTTTGGAGCTGTTTTGAACTTTTCATGATATATTTGTTTGAGCAATCATAAATATATTAATTATTTTTTTCTGAGACATTTGTGCACATGTATAAAGTGAAGCCATTCACTAATACACGTTTATACACGGTTTTGAATGTATACATACTATTTGTAAAAATCACTTTTTGCATTCTAATGATTGCATTGTGAATACCCTTTACCACAGCATTCATTCGTAGAACTTAAGTTGTTAGAAAAGAGGTGTCATCAGTTTTAAGAACATCAGATAATGGCAATGGGGGAGATTTACTAAAGTTGGAGCACACAAAATTTGGCGCAGCAGTACATAGTAACTAATCAAATACTAGGTGTTATTGTCAAAGCTTCATTGAACAAGCTCAATTTAGAAGCTGATTGGTTACTATGAACAGCTGTACCAGATTCTCTCGGCTCCAGTTTTAGTAACTCTCCCCGAATGGCTGTTCTTTAGCAAGACAAAACAGACATGTCCAAAGGTATAGCAATGAATTTGCCAAATATCACAGCTAAAATAAGTAGTGACGGGTTAGAACCCCCATTTTTTTTGCCATCTATGTCCCTATGTCCCATAGTGTTCCAATGTCAACCCAAAACATTTTCTTTCCCTTTCACTCTCAATGACAAGGAGAAACAGCAGAAATAGAGAGAGAATCTCTCTAACAGATACACAGACAGCAATAAAAATCCGACAGGTGTTCTAATCCCTCTCCACTGTATCCATCCCAGTGGATATGATGTCATGAGCTAAAATACAAATTGGTTTAATGAGATATATACTGCAAAGTTTAATAAAATAATGCATGCCTTTTTTTTGAGTGTTTTTTTAGTGAATTGCTAAATTTTTGGGGAAAAACACTATGAGGTATTTTGCAGCTGATCTTAAATCGGTAGATACCGCTTTATGGTTAGTTTTATATACAAGCATGCAAGTCTGCTTCACAAAGTCATGTCTTAAGAGAGCACCCAGAGGGCAAAGATGAATAATCATACTTAGAAACGATTATAAACTTTGCTCCAGAGGATCATGACACAGAAGAACAATCTACTTTGCTCTTGTAATAATCGCAATCTTAAATAGCCTTTTATTGGGCTAATGAAACAACGCTTACACTGCATTTTTTGATTTGAGTTAGAGAAAATGTTAACCCTCGATACTTGTATTATTGTAAGCTTATTTTATAGTTGCCAACTATTTGAGCACTTTTACAGGTAGGTCACATTGCTATGTGATCACAAAACTAATGTGCTGCACAATTGCTTATCTGAAACTTTTCCGCATCAGTTAAAGCAGAACTTCACCAAAAAAGGGTGTTCCACATTTCCTTCTCATCCCTCCCCCCTACCACTTTTGGACTTTATTTCCCTGGAAGTGGGTATCTATTTCTGTCTGGTATCTGCTCCCACGTCTGCTAGCAAGCAGAGTAGAAGTTCTTCCCTCCACCCTCATCCTCCTGGGACACGTCACATGTCCCAGGAGGCTGCAGGTCTATTCATAAAGTGCAGTGTGACACAAAAACACGCAGTGGGGAGCCTGGCTTTGAAGCCGCAGGAAGTCACAGCTGGCTTCCCACAAGCAAGATGGCAGCACTGGGGACTCAAAGATCGGCGAAGAACTGGCCCAGGTGATGAGAGTACTGGATCTTCAGGCTGGTAAGTGTCTTTTTAATAAAAGCAGCTACAGTATTTGTAGCTGCTGACTTTTATTTTTTTTTTTACCGACCAGAGCTCCTCTCAAAGTTCATGAATATGTTGTCTGTGTGTCCATGAGTTTTTATTCGCCATGACCCATTATAACTTGGGGCACCGCTCTAAGTGCTGGACATTACTGCTTCGGAGATCCACTACTCAAAAGGGTGCTGGCATTCAGGATGCTCATCCAGAAAGCATACAGTCTATGTAGTGTGAGGACGTCTCACACCCACAGCTCAATGTGAAATAATAGTGAGAAATATCCTCACACTCGGTTTTTATTATGTAAAAACAAATTTTTACTCGAAGGATGGTTTATGGTTTATGAAGTAAAAACCTATGTTTAGTTCTCAGATGGAAGTTGACAAAAATGTAGGATGTTCTTGGTCAGGCAAGCTGCTTGCCTTGATATGAAATAATGCCAAAGGTTAATAGCACTTTGTTGTAAATTTTTTCTGATGGGTATTTTGCTTCTCCATGTGTTGGTCAGTAAATGACAAGTTATTCATTATTTTGATGTTAAAGAGGAATTCCAGTCAAAAAAAAAAAATTAAAAGTCAGCAGCTACAAATACTGCAGCTGCTGACTTTTAATTGGACACTTACCTGTCCTAGGGACCAGTGATGCGGGGGATCGAAGCCCCGCTCGTCTCCCCCTCCGTTCAGCAGCGCCAGCACTGCAACTGTGGGCGCCGGGCTGTGGCTTCACAGTCTGGCACCCACTGCGCATGCGCGAGCGGCACCACGCGCCGTGATTGGCCGCTCAGTCACCTGGGACCTGTAATGGGTCCCAGATGATTGACAGGAGGGAGGGAGCAGAGCCGAGCCCTTCCTGTGCCAAGGGGGAAGTGATGTCACCAGCCCAGGCACTGGAAGAGGCAGACTACGAGGGACCCCCTAGCAACAGGCATTTAGAGGTAAGTAAAGAAAAAAAAAATATCCAAATTTTTGTATTTTTATTTAGGATTTTTCATGTAGATTTGTTTTTTTGGGTGGAACCCCACTTTAAATACACATATAAGAAAAATTGACCAATAAGAGTATATTGAGTGAGTTGTGTGTTCTCACAAATGTTGTAAAACTTTTTGAAGAAGGAAAGAATTATCTTTGTCTTCTATTTCAACTTTCAATACGGAAAGTGTAACAAACTTTTTGGAACAAGGAACACAAACACTTTCACAAGATCTGAGAAAAAGGACAAAAAATGTTATAAACACATTGAGCCAGATTCATGTCAGTTGGTACAAAGGTGTTTTAACTGTGGGAATGTTAGAAGAAATGCAAGTCAGATTGGCACGATGTATAAATGTGTAGAAGGATACATTCATGTATAAATGTTTTTAGAGGGAGCAAGTGATTTTTCAAAGGAAATAGTAAAATTCCTACAAGGGCAGATGTATAAGTGGTGGATGTTCAGAAAGGAAGGGTAAATGTGGGAGAAAAAGGAGACAAGACGAGATTGGTAGTTATAGCAGGTATGCACGCTATGTAGGTACAGTATATACAGTATATTTAGTGGAAAGACCAACCATGGGTTGCAGGAAAGAAATTTGCATGATTCCCCCATCAACACATACAGTGACAGATTCCTGCTGAACCAGCCGAGATTTGAACCGTGCATGGCCAGCCTTACTCCCTTTTTTTTTCTCCTATCCATCTATCCATCACTTGATTTGTAGCTGTTAAAATAGAAAATAAAACTTTTTTTTTTTAAATACAGTGGGAAAGACTTAGAACAGTGGTGGTTAACCTAAGAAGACCGCACAATATCAGCACATTTTTGTATCTCAACACCCAAAAATATAAGTCCCACTGTATTTTTGCAACATATCGCAATGTCTGTTGTCTGTGATATCAAAATGTGCACTAAAGAAGATGGAATACAATAATCCTCAGCACTGGTGTCAGTGAAGTGAACAGTAACCAACATCATTGGTGTCAGGGGAAGCAATAGTAACCACCTATCTATGATGTCACTGGATGCAATAATAACCCTCAGCATTGTTGTCAGTGACTGCAATAATAACCCCCAATATTGGTGTCAGCGAATGCACTATTATCTACTAGCATTGGTTTCAGTAACTGCAAAAATAACCCCTAACAATGATGTGAGAGAAAGCAATAATAACCCTCAACATTGGTTTTAATTAATGCAATAATAGCCCCCAGCCCAGCATTGTTGCCAGTGACTGCAATAATACCCCCAACATTGGTGTCAGCAAATGCAATATTAGCCCCCAGCCCTTGTATCAGTAGCACCCTCACATTGGTGCTCAGTAACAGTGAAAGTAAACCCCCACCTCCCCTGCATTGGTGGTCATTGGCAGTGAAAGTTAATCTCCTCCCCATTGCAGAGCATGGCAATGAAAATGCAACTTCTCATAATGTAATGGATGTGAATAAGGTGTTACCGGGTGAGGTATATTAAAATGCATTAGATGTTTTGAATGTTAAAGAGCCTTAAGAATTTCCAGATATTTTGCTACTTCCTCTTTTTCAGTCTGAAGCCAAACCGCACTGTTATCAATAGACTGTAGCTTCCTGTTGCTTCCTCATCCATCTCCCAGAAGTTGCACCAAGACCAGACATGACGTCAACATATAATAATAGCTTTGATTAATTGTTAAATTTATTGAAATTATTGCTAAATTTGCTGAAACTGCTAAAAACTGCTGACACTGTTATGCCCCGTACACACGGTCGGATTTTCCGATGGAAAATGTCCGATCGGAGCGTGTTGTCGGAAATTCCGACCGTGTGTGGGTTCCATCTGACATTTTCCATCGGATTTTCCGACACACAAAGTTGGAGAGCAGAAGATAAAATTTTCCGACAACAAAATCCGATCGCGTCAATTCCGACTGTGTGTGGCTTGTTCCGACGCACAAAGTGCCACGCATGCTCAGAAGAAATTTCGACACGGAACAGCTCAGTCAGGTAAAATTAGCGTTCGCAATGGATACAGCACTTTCGTCACGCTGCAATGTTAAAAATGGTTTAATACAGCGCACTCTCTTCTTCTTTATAATGTGACAAGAATTAAGTAGTTTTGCTGCTCATATTCACACACACTTCTCACAAACTTATTTTTTTGTTTTTTTCTTGGGATTCCCTGAATATATTGTTATTTGTCACATCTGACAGAATTTTTTTTTTTTTTTTTTTTTTTTTTTTTATTTAAAGCCATTTTTGTTTTAGATTTTATGTTTGTATTTTTTCCAAGGCTGATCTTTGTTTAATGTTATTTTTAGTTTTACTCCAGACTATTTTTGTGTGTGTTTTGTGTGTCAAGTTACCACAACACCATTGATATCTTTTATTATTTAATCTCAAGGAGATTGCTTGGTGTTGGTGTCCCTTGTTAATTTCATATTGTATTTTTGAAATGTACCTGAATCCTCACAAACCAACTGTCCTTTTTGAAGTAAAACACACATAGGCAAGTATAATTCAAAACAAAATTCCTTTATTGAGGGCTCTGAACCAAACAAAGAGGGAGGCAATGCTGGATAAACAGGAGAAATTATCGAAGCCTGGGACCCCCAGGGCAGACATCAATTCTTGAACATCAAAATTGGTGGCCTGAGGAGTCCATATGTAAAGGAGGGCAGTCTGGTCCAGAAGTCCCAGAGATCCGGAAAGCAGCAGATGACATCTGTGTCCCCAGGCTGTGGTACCACAAGAGGCTGCATCTTTTGGCCGACCTGACTGGATCCAGGGTCCTCACTTTCTGGTCTTCCTTCCACGCTTAATTCCGGGCTGTGGCTGTGCTGTTGGAGATGTGGCAGGAGGAGGAGTAGGACCTGGAGAAGGAGGAGGACTGGGAGGACCTGGAGGAGAAGGAGGAGGAGGACCTGCAGGAGGAGGAGGAGGACCATCTGTGAGTTCGCAAATGTATGTCTGAGATGTAATTTGGGCCCTCATACCTTTATTAAGAGCCTCCAATATGAGCGACTCACACATGAGTTGTTGTCCCTCCTCCATCCTCTGCATTTTAGAGGCAATGATGGCAGCGAAGTCCTCCTCCACGGTGTGTGGTGCTCCCAGGGCCTCTGTAGCCCTCCAAAAGAGGCCTATGGCAGCCTCCTGTAGGGCACTCCTCCTCCTGCCACTTTCTCTTTCCAGGGGGAGTGGAGGGACCTGCAGATCAGGCAGCCGGCTCAGCCCGGCCACCTCCTGGCTGCGACTTCCCTGTGTATGAAAAAGGGACATGGTTTTATTTTTTGCATCATCAATCACAATCCTAAAGTAGTACTCCAAACTAACAGCTAGTTAACATCATTGATTGGACAAGCAGAAATATTGAGAGGAATGCTATACCTGGCTCAAGCTGGGCTCCTCCACATGTTGCTGCCTGGAAGGCCCAGGTTGGGCGTCAGAAGCCTCAGCTGGGGGGGGAAGGAAGCGTGGAAGGAAGACTGGAGAGGGATGACCTGGATTCAGTCTGGCCTGCCAGAAAATGCAGCCTGTCATAGTACCACATCCTGTGGACATAGATGTCATCTGCTGCTCCAGATCTCTGCGAAACCTGGACTTTCTGGTGCTCCCTTACATATGTGCTCCTCAGGCCACCAATTAAGATCTTCAAATATGTGATGTCTGCCGTGGGGATCACCGGCTTCACAATTTCCAACAATTCATCCAGCGCTGCCTTCCTCTTTGTTTGGTTCCTGTAATGTGGGTGGTTGATCTCCCACAAACAGGGCAGCTCCCTGAACATGTCAATGAATATTGACATGAAGTTATTATCTTGTAATAAGATATCCATGTTCACTGCAAGACACAACACAAGACAAAGCCTAATGTCAGACAAAACTCTCCTAATCTTGTTACAATATAGGCCTCAATCTAGAAGCAGTATAGGCACAAGTATGTCTCTTACCTTCGTTCTTGCGATCGGCACGTCCAATGCTCCTTCCTCCGCTCACAGATCGTACGTAATACGCACGTGTGTTACGCTTTATACACACTGCGCATGCGTGTAACTCCGCCTGCCCCTGACGTTCTTTCTAGTCTATTCCCCTCCCCTTTTTGTTCGGCGCAGTGGGTGAAGAGCACATGGCGGAGTCACAGCAGGTGCGTGCTAATTATAGCAATGAGGAGGAGGAGGAGGAAAGCCCGGAGACAGAAACGTCCCGATCCAGAAGGAGAAGATTTAAGGCCACAAATATGTCCTTTGGGGAGATGTTGGAGATGGTGGACATCCTGAAGAAGGCCGGCTATGATGGAAAGTATGGGCCTTACCCCAACCCCAATATCAGAAAGGCCAAGATCATGGCGAAAGTGGTCAAAAGTCTGCAACGGAATTTCGGGGTACGACGATCGAAAGATCAGCTCAGGAAGCGGTGGTCGGACCTGAAATTAAGAGAGCCCGAGCAGTATCGAAAGATCCGGAGAGTGCTGCAAAAAAGTAAGTAATTGTGCTGTGTTCCTATTCTTTTTGTCTTTATTACGTTCGTGCTGCTCCATATGCTTTTCTTAATTGTACAGTTTAAAATGTCAATTTTAATGTTCATGGGCCCATTATTCGTTCGTATCAAACATTTTTTTTTCGCCCTCTAAAACACCATTGTTTAGGCCATATGCATTTTCCTACATTTTTTAGGGCCTACTTGGATGCAAAATATTTGGTTGTGTAGATGGGTTTGTTACTAGAATGAAATGCAAACTAGATTCTGTGTAAGGAGAGGACACTCAGCAGCTGTTTTCACATCTGGACACTGGAGCACTAGTGTGGGACACCAGAACACCCTTTTTATTAGGAGGCCACACAGGTGCTCCAGTGTATACTATAGGGGGGTCTCCATCTGTGAAGCTTGGACAAAACAGGTAAAGTATTGCAGGTTGACAAAGGACAATAAAAAAGCGACATCTTGGAATTCTGCTAAAATTGACAATTGTACCCCACTTCCAAGCAATGTTTCCTATTTATAGTTCTGCCATCAAATATCTGTGTGCTAATTATACCATTTTTGTTTTACATAGGGGAGAAAAGACTTGGAGGACACCCCTCATCCGAGGAGACCAGAGACCCCACACCTCTGGAAGAAGGTGAAATACCCCCAACCCAAGCGGAGCAGGAGGAGGAAGAAGATGTGGTGGAAATTGGCACCACAACAGGTGAGTGTCTGCGACCACAGGCTCAGGTAAGAGATGGATGCTGGCAGATTTTTGATACCTGTTTTTGTTTGGTTTCTCTCTTTTTAGGTGATTGTGATGTTAGGGATCGAGATCCTTTCACATCAGAAAGTGCCCAGATCCTGATCGGGGAGATAATGGGGTGTAATTTATAATTGGAAAACATCAAGAAAAAAATCAATGATGTGATTCAAAAAAATAATAACATCATTGATGTTTTGGGGCGAATTTAAAACCCCACAAAATCACTTTTTTTTTGTGTGGTACAATGTTTTAAATTTTTTAGCAATGTTTCCAAAAGCCAAATTTGGATGATGCACACAGTGTGCCAACATGTGCTATCTGCCATCACGGGAGATCAATGGACGCGTTTTGGGGGTGCAACCCCTTCCTCAATAATAAAGTAGCTGTGAGGAAGGGGTTGCTCCCACAAAACACGTCCCTTGACCCCTCGTGATGGCAGCTAGCACATGTTGACATTCGTAAATTGGTGTGCATCTTCAAATTTGGCTTTTCAAGGGGTGACTTCACCCCATCTGAACGCAATATCAAACACAGTTCCTAAATACTCATGTCTGATATTGCCTTCAAGTTTTACCATATGTGAACTTTGTAAGTTCAAGTTTTTTGTCTTTCTTGTTGGTTTTACACAGGCCTGTTTTATCGTAAATGGACATTTCTATTTTTGATAATGCCACCCCAAAAATTGTCATACAACAAACATGTTGGTTTGTTTTAAAAACTGTTTCTAAATGCACATGTGATTGTGCATGTATTAAAAAGTTTGTTAATCAAGAATATGTGGATTATTGTCTCAACGCTACAACACTTTTGTGGTGATGTAATTGCTGTTTTCTGAGAAAATGGCGGTTATTTCCTAAGGGCACATGCTCTTTGCACTACAAGAGCATTTTCATTGCAGTTTCAAGAGCACTTGTAGTATAAAAAGTGTATACGCCTTTAGTAAGTAACAGTCAACAGTGCTTTGTATAAGGTTACACAATCACGCCATTTTCTGGACTCAACACATTTCTGTCAGGGTCAGCTAAAACAAACACAAGCAGTAAATGTCCACAAAAAATTTCTTTTTTTTTGCTTTTTTATTTGAAAAAGGCTTCACAAATTTGCAGGCATATTGATGGCCCCCCTACCCGCAAAGAGCTCCAGGTATCGTAACCGGACATCATGGGCACTCAGGTAGGCCAGGCCAGGACGGCCGCTTTCAAGCGCCGTCAGTGTTGTTTCAGGTATCACTCCGGCCTCAGGCCCAATTGAGCCAGCATAGTTGGCCGAATGTTTCCGTAAAAAGTTATGGAGAATACAGCACGCCATGATTATATGATTAAGTTTATACTCCGCCATATGGATAGGTGTCAGAAATAGGCGGAACCGGCTGGCCAGGATTCCAAATGTGTTCTCCACCACTCTTCGGGCTCTGGCCAGCCGGTAATTAAAAACCCTCTGTTCCGGGGTGAGGGTTCTCATAGGGAATGGCCGCATAAGATGGTCCCCCAGCGCAAACGCTTCATCAGCAACGAACACGAATGGGAGACCTTCCACATTGTCCTCTGGAGCTGGCAAGTCCAAGCTGCCATTCTGGAGACGCCTGTAGAACTCCGTCTGGGCGATGACTCCACCATCGGACATCCAGCCATTCTTCCCCCTGTCCACATACAAGAAGTCTTAATTAGCCGACACCACCGCCAACACCACAATACTATTAAACCCCTTATAGTTGAAATAGTACGACCCCGAGTTGGGTGGTGGGATGATGTGGATGTATTTCCCATCAATTGCCCCTCTGCACTTAGGAAAGTCCCACTGCTGGGCAAAGTGGGAGGCCACAGTCTGCCATTCCTGTGGCGTGGAAGGAAACTGTTGAGGAAAAAAAAAAAAAATTAATATTTTTGCTCAGAAACATGGCAAGCAGATTAGGCACAAACATTCTGGGGCAACCTCCAGATAGCATTTATTAAGGGGAATTTAACAACACCAAAGTATAAGGTACACCTATCATATTCCCCCTCCCCCCCTCTCATGGGCCATTTCTAACATTATGGGGGCTGTGGAAATCTTGGACAGGTAACCCTCTCCACTTCATTGAGAGATGAATGCCTGAATACAGGGTATTACTTGGAACAGCCCCTCCTTAGTTACACTATTGGCAGACCACTGGACAGGTAAGAAGTGTCATAATACAAAGATATAAATACACACTGTACACATTTGAGCACATTTGAACATTCTGCTATTACCTGTCTCAAGATAATAATAGGATCTAAAAACTTCAGACTGTACCATTTGAAAGTATACAGGCAGGTCCTTGCACTACATGCTTTGGGGAATTCATCCATACATCTGAGCACAAAAGAGATGGGTATAGTGTGTATGGGTTTGGCAAAGTCATCAGATAGATGATTGAGGATAGATAGAGAATTGGGATCAGCTGACTTAGCAGTTGGGGGAAGGGAAGGTTAAGAAAAATGATTTGGGGACACCACAAAAAAAGCCTCTGGCACTCTGCCTGAATTTAAAGCACAAATCACATTTCAAAACAGTTTAGGGGGTGTTTGGGGTAAAGCACTACTATGGAGATGATAAAATACATTGTTAAGTGAGTACATTAGGTGAATATAGGGCATGAGAACATGCTGGGGAGGTTATTGAAGGACAATCTATATGAAGGACTAAAAAATTAATTACATACAAATCATGCATGAGGACAAAGGGGACATTCACAGCATATTACAATCATGGTAATTAGGGAATGAGGAAAGAAATATAATATATTATCAATCATTCAATACAATAAAATGTGATATTAAAGGATAAATCTTACCTTCATATACTCCTTCTGCAGGACCTGTATGATGGCAGAACAGGTCTCTGGGATAATGATTCCCAGAGCCTGGGGGGGAGATGCCTGTCGAGAACTTCAAGTCCTGCAGACTTCTCCCTGTCGCCAAGTACCGCAGGGTAGTGATGAGCCTTTGCTCCGGAGTGATGCCTTGCCTCATGCAGGTATCCTGCCTGCTGATATAGGGGTCAGCGAAGCCAACAGATGGTGAAATACGGGGTCCGTCATCCTGAGAAAGTTCCTGAAATCATCAGGATTATTCTCACGGATCTCACGGAGCAAAGGCATATGAGAGAACTGGTCACGCTGAAGCAACCAATTCTTGGTCCATGAACTCCTCCCCACCCTGTTCATGGACTGGACTTGTGTCAAGGTCAGGACCCCAACACCAAGCCCCCTCACAGCACGAACTCTACGAGGAGTACGCATACGCAACATGGCTAGAAAACGGTCGGCTGCTCAGAACGAAGTAACAGAACGCACTGAAGAACAGCAAGGCCTGTGAAGAGCGACCTGAAAAACAGTAACGAACGCACAAGAACACAATGACTACTTAAAGTCACGCGGAACTTGCTTGTACGCACTGAAGAGCAGATACAAACCCACAAGCACAAACTGAACGGCAGAAAACGAGCTGAAAACCACGAGTCTGAAAAAGCACGAATCGTCTCTCACCAAACTTTTACTAACATGAGATTAGCAAAAGGAGCCCAAAGGGTGCCGCGCTTGGTTCTGAACTGGCCTTTTCTAGTCTCGTCGTACGTGGTGTACATGACCGCGTGGTTGGCGATCGGAAATTCCGACAACTTTGTGTGTACGCAAAATAAGTTTGAGCCAACATCCGTCGGAAAAAATCCTAGGATTTTGTTGTCGGAATGTCCGAACAAACTCCGTCCGTGTGTACGGGGCATTAGAATCTTATGAATTGTCATAACAACATGTTTTGCATATACTGTATTCTTCTGCAAGGGTATAAAACCAACTATAAAAGTGGAAATAAACTAGAAGTTTTTCATTCTGAACTAAGCGTCAGAGCGTGATCACTTCATCATGGCATGCTTGCTTTAATTTGATAAAGGGGTAGATATAATAATTTCAGAACTTTTATTCTGAATCCAAAACAATAATCTCCCCCACATTGCAGGGCATGGCAGTGAAAGTTAACCCCTCCATAATATTGCTCCACATTGCTGGGCATGGCAGTGAAAGTTTAACCCCTCCTTCCATCCACCCACATTGCTGGCCATGGATTTGAAAGTTTAAACCCTCCATTTGCCCACTTTGCTGGGTATGACAGTGAAAGTTCAACCTCCCTCCCCATCCTCCTTGCCTGATCACACTCTCCTGCACAGAAATTTCTGTATTACTTACTGGTAACCCCTTTACTTTGTGTGTTACTTACACTTGACTTATGTACTTGGTGCGTTACTTACGCTTGACCCCTGCTCATTGTACATTACTTATGCATGACCCCGTACTCTGTTCATTATGCACTCCTGGACCCTGTGCTCTGTTTGTTAATTACTGTTGACCCTGTGCTTTATATGCTACTTATTCCTGACCCCTGTGCTCTATTCACTCTGCATGCCTGGTCCCTATGCTTTGTTCATTACTTACTGTTAACCCCTGTGCTTTGAGCATTACCTACTCTTGACCCCTGCTCTTTTTGTCTTACTCTTGACCCCTGCGCTTTGCATGTTACTTACTCTTGACCCCTGTACTTTGTGTGCTTCTTATTTCTGGCCCCTGCTGTCTTCTGATTATACATTCCTGGCCCCTGCCCTCTGTGCATTATTTCCCCTTGACTTCTGCACTCTGTGCATTATTTATTTTTAACCCCTGTGCTTTGTGCATTACTTATGCCTGACCCATTTGCTTTGTATGTTACTTACATATTCTTTATAAATTGGGAACAATATAACAATACTGCTGCTTAAAAAGAAGAATAAGAACTCTAGGAAGATTCACTGTTTACAGAAAATCATCTCTGTCCCTTTTTGCTTTGCGGACAGCCATCACATCTATGAAATCTGTCCCTATGAATGGTTTTGTGATTGGGTCAAACAAATGATAACACAATTTGCATCTGCATTCGTGTACCCTGGGTAAATTGTAACGTGTTCTAATTTTTGACAATCAAAAAATAAAGCCTTCATTTTCAAACAGGCAGACTTGTTGCTTTGTAGGGATTTATATCATAATTATAAAACAAATTGCAGATGCTTCTATATAATTAGTGCCTTCTGTTTCATAAATGACTTACATGTAATGTCATCTCCACCAGTTCTTTTGGGTTGCTAGTGTGGTTAATAGAGATAAATAAATCTGCAGGGGCTCAGTTTTCAGCATCATTTGTGATATTGTGCCAATAGGACTACTTTTTGGCAAGTAATTTAATAAACCTTGTGCTATGCATCAGAAAAAAATGTTAAAAAGACATTTTACAGTTAGAACAAAGATGTATGCTTAATTCAAAGCTAAAAAGAGATGACTGTCATATTTGGGAATATCAATTATGTAGACATGCCAGTACCTTTAAAATCTACATTGATAAATTCTTGACATGTCACAATTATGCACAGTGACAGAAAAACTAAGAAAACTAAAGAAAACAAAAACAAAGCCACACCTTTTTATTGAAAATTAATTGTCCATTGTCAGTATGGATGAGGTTCAGGTTTGCCACTCCTATGGGTTTGAGGCTGGTTATGCCAGGAAAATATTTTAAATGCATCACATGGTCTTCTAATGATAGCCAGTAGTCTTAGAGGGGCCATTAATAGATAAATGTCACTATCCGTGTAATAAAGGGGGGGGGGGCACAGAGCAGCTACAGTGTCAGTGTATTGGAAGCTGCTGTAGAAAATTCTTATGGAAAACTGACAAAAAGCACAGGGAGAGATTAGGGTCAGCCAGGAATGTATACTTAATTCTGAGTGTAAGCTCTTGGGGAAATTGGGAAATGTTGGCTTTAATTTTGTTTTATAGTAGAATTGAGGTAAACCACACTTTAACTGCTGTCTCATACAGAGCAAGAATTTTTTCATTTTAAATTCTTTATTTGTATTGTATTGTAAATGACAACAGTTAGTTTACATTGTACATTTTGGTATAGTTAAATGTATCAGAAACTGCACATGAAATTCACGAGGAGATCTATGCAAGTATAGGCAATGGCATTGTTCACATATACAGTATGCATTTTCCTCCAATGTTTTAAAGGAAGTACATGAAAAACAATACTATTTATGAGCAACATTTTCAAAACAAACTTGACAAACTCACATGTTCAGTTCAAGATGCATTGAACACATTTCTGATGGTCACTTTTGGGCCTTTGGAGAGCAGCTAAATAAGCTTTTGACACTCAAATGACTTTGAGGAACCAATGCAAAAACAACAAAAAGGAGAAACAAACAAGCAAACAACAGATATGTACAATGGGAGGAGAAGCATTTTCATATAGCTTAGAGGGTGGCATAGGAAGTACACATATACATTAAATTATAGGTGTGAGTAGCTGTATGTGGTTAATATATATACAGTGGGGACGGAAAGTATTCAGATCCCCTTACATTTTTCACTCTTTATTATATTGCAGACATTTGCTAAAATTATTTAAGTTCATTTTTTTCCCTCATTAATGTACACACAGCACCCCATATTGACAGAAAAACACAGAATTGTTGACATTTTTGCAGATTTATTAAAAAAGAAAAACTGAAATATCACATGGTCCTAAGTATTCAGACCCTTTGCTGTGACCACTATATTTAACTCAGATGCTGTCCATTTCTTCTGATCATCCTTGAGGTTCTACACCTTCATTTGAGTCCAGCTGTGTTTGATTATACTGATTGGACTTGATTAGGAAAGCCACACACCTGCCTATATAAGACCTTACAGCTCACAGTGCATGTCAGAGCAAATGAGAATCATGAGGTCAAAGGAACTGCCTGAAGAGCTCAGAGACAAAATTGTGGCAAGGCACAGATCTGGCCAAGGTTACAAAAAAATTTATGCTGCACTTAAGGTTCCTAAGAGCACAGTGTCCTCCATAATCCTTAAATGGAAGATGTTTGGGATGACCAGAACCCTTCCTAGAGCTGGTCGTCCGGCCAAACTGAGCTATCGGGGGAGAAGAGCCTTGGTGAGAGAGGTAAAGAAGAACCCAAAGATCACTGTGGCTGAGCTCCAGAGATGCAGTCGGGAGATGGGAGAAAGTTGTAGAAAGTCAACCATCACTGCAGCCCTCCACCAGTCGGGGCTTTATGGCAGAATGGTCCGACGGAAGCCTCTCCTCAGTGCAAGACACATGAAAGCCTGCATGGAGTTTGCTAAAAAAAAAAACACCTGAAGGACTCCAAGATGGTGAGAAATAAGATTCTTTGGTCTGATGAGACCAAGATAGAACTTTTTGGCCTTAATTCTAAGCTGTATGTGTGGAGAAAACCAGGCACTGCTCATCACCCGTCCAATGCAGTCCCAACAGTGAAGCATGGTGGTGGCAGCATCATGCTGTGGGGAGTTTTTCAGCTGCAGGGACAGGATGACTGGTTGCAATCGAGGGAAAGATGAATGTGGCCAAGTACAGGGATATCCTGGACGAAAACCTTCTCCAGAGTGCTCAGGACCTCAGACTGGGCCGAAGGTTTACCTTCCAACAAGACAATGACCCTAAGCACACAGCTAAAATAATGAAGGAGTGGCTTCACAACAACTCCGTGGCTGTTCTTGAATGGCCCAGCCAGAGCCCTGATTTAAACCCAATTGAGCATCTCTGGAGGGACCTAAAAATGGCTGTCCACCAACGTTTACCTTCCAACCTGACAGAACTGGACAGGATCTGCAAGGAGGAATGGCAGAGGATCCCCAAATCCAGGTGTGAAAAACTTGTTGCATCTTTCCCAAAAAGACTCATGGCTGTATTAGCTCAAAAGGGTGCTTCTACTAAATACTGAATACTTAGGACCATGTGATATTTCAGTTTTTCTTTTTTAACAAATCTGCAAAAATGCCAACAATTCTGTGTTTTTTTGTTAATATGGGGCGCTGTGTGTACATTAATGAGGAAACAAAATGAACTTAAATGATTTTAGCAAATGGCTGCAATATAACAAAGAGTGAAAAATGTAAGGGGGTCTGAATACTTTCCGTCCCCACTGTATGCCTTACAGAACCACTATGATTTTCAGGGACAGCCTTGTGTGCCTTAGCAGTGCATATAAGGCTGTGGAGTTGACATTTTTTTTTTTACAATTAGTTTTACAGCAGCAAATTTACATTTTTTTTTTCCTAGTAGTTTCAGCACTGACGTATGTGATCTGTTTTCATCCGCAAAATAGTAGCCTCAAATTCTTTCACTTTTTTACTGTTAAAAAAATGCTCTTTTTACAAAGAAACATAGAAATGTGATGGTAGAAAAAAGACTGAGTAATCCATCTAGTCTGCCCATTTGTTGTTTTTTTTTATACATGTTTTGTATTTTTTGTTTTGTTTTTTGTGGGTTTTTTTTTTTCGTTAACTTTTTTGTCTGAGTATAGATCTAGGCTTTTGCGAGGGTAACTTCTCTTTCTGAAAATCATAAAATACACTTGAAAGTGTCAAAGGTTACCTATGCTTACACAGGTACATATGGCCTGAAAGACAAATTCTTTGTTGTGCACGGTTGCCAGTCCAAAAGAGACCACAGTTTTGTAATCACATTTTTTGTTCACATAAATTATTTTCTGGCAAAAGAGTATTGATGTGTAAAAATGTGTGAGAAAGGTATTACCTTTTTATTCTTTTTCTGTTTTTCTTCTCAAATACTGCTCAGGGATCATAATGTGTGCTTATACAAGCTGTACAAGTATTAGAGAACAACATTGTTAAGGACCACTACATTGTAAATTTCATTATTCTCCTGCCATGCTGTAAAATATCAAATAAGTTAGAAAGTTGGAGTGGTGTTTTTCTTAACGAACTCTTAGGAGCCTATTTATAAAGAATGGTAGACATGTACACATTTACCTTATGCTGTGCTTTCTGTTATGTTAAAGTCATTCTACACCTGCCGTGTTCCAAATATATAAAGTGGGAACAAGTGAATTGGTAATTTGAAAAAATGATGAATTGGGTTTCAAAATGCCAGTCTGAGGTACTGTAATTATTCTATAATAATTCTATAATTATTCTATAAGTGGTAAACAGAAATGGCAAACTATCTGAAAAAAGTGGTAAATCTAGCCCTAAAGGGCACACATAAAAGACAATAGCATTCAACATTTACCATATTTTCATTATGACTTTATTATTATATAACTGTGGACTGCAAAAGTGGCAAATCATTTATGTTACAAACAGAACACTGCTTAGAAAAAAGCAGTATTCTAAAGGTCTCATACATGTACAGTATGTCAATGAAGTATGTTGGAAAAAGTGGTGAAATAGCATCAAAATTAGCTATTTAATCTTTATAGAAAAAGTCCTTACATTGCTAATTTTCTAATATGGCTTCTTTATACTTACAGAAATAATACTGCCAAATACCTACCAGAGCAACACCTAATACTTCCCTTGCTGGTGTTTTTGCCTGCCTCCAAGCCAGTGGAGCTTATTGGAAACTAGGAACAAACTGAAATGGAAGCTTAATATGAGTGACATTATAGCAAGCTGGATATGACAGTGTGATAGTGTTAATGGTTTTACAGCACTGTGAACCAATTACTGTAAATAATCTATATTTTTCCCTAGCATTCTATTTCTGCTATCAAATCAATAAATAATCACAAGTATACTGCAATAAAAGCAACCATGTAATACTGAGAAGACAATAAAATCTTTTCCTGTGTCCACTCCATAAAACACAAAGGCTAAGCTTTTCTTACTTTCATTTAAATAAAGGTTGAGGCTGCTAAAGTACAGAACACTCTGCATTGTGACATCGCACAGGGAACATAGAGGGAGAGACACCTGGCTCATGTGAATTTTATGAGAGACGGAGAGGCATGTCACCTCTGTTGATGGATGGACATAAGAAGTAAAGGAATTTGATTTTTTACCATTTTTCACTTGGCAGTGCGTGGAACTTGGAAGCAGAAAAGTGAGGATAACAGCTTCTCTCCCAAATGTATTCTGAGTGTCTGCTGCTGTTATGTGAACATTAAGCTATGGAGATGACTGGCCTTGTTTATATCAAATGATCTACTAGAAAATACTCTTTTTATAAAACCTACATAAAGGTTTAGGGCTATTATTTTCCATACTTGCTTGATTTTCAGCTTATATTCTTACTTACCTTACAAAACCAATAGCACAGGCAATTACTGGGAAACGTCTTATCTACAGAAAGAAGGACTCATCTACTGTGTGATCTGTGAGTTGTGCATGTTGGAGAATCATGTGTTGATAAAGATGCTGTAGGAAATTTTTTAACTACATTCCCTATACCAGTGGGAAATGTGGTGCTATAGAAATGAATGATTAACTTTGTGTCACCCGGAGAAGTGCTAGCACACACTTATGTGACAGGATCATGAAACATACAATAGTAAAGTACCACTGAAATCAGTTTTTTTTTTTTTTTATTTAATTGTAATGCCGCGTACACACGGTCGGACTTTTCGTCTACAAAAGTCCAACGGACGCTGACGGACTAAAGCTGGCTGGTAATCCGATCGTGTGTGGGCTTCTCCGGACTTTCAACTGACTTTTTTAGCCTCAAATCCGACGGACTTTAGATTTGAAGCATGCTTCAAATCTTTACGTCGTAACTACGACGGACCCCGAAGTCCGCTCGTCTGTATGCTAGTCCGACGGACAAAAAAACGACGCATGCTCATAAGCAAAAACTAAACGGAAGCACTCGGTCTAGTAAAACTAGTGTTCGTATTGTAGGTAGCACATTCATCACGCTGCAAAATCTGTGATCGTTGAATGCAGCGCATTTTATTTCTTCTTTACGAAGGCTCTAAAGAACGAAGGTGTTTTGCTGTTCATAATCAGAGTTCTCCCAAACTGATTTCTGGATTCTTTTTCTCTTTGATCTCATGAATGATATAGTATGCATTTTAAAAACAATGTTTCCATACTAATAATACTTTTTCCCCTTTTTTTTTTTTTTTTTTTAGGTTTGTAAAGTTAACACAAAGAACCCATTATTATTTTTTTTTTTTATAGTGATTATTTTTTAGTTTTTAGATAAAGTTAACCCAAAGCACCGTTTTTGGTTACGTAAATTTTTGGATTTTCAAGACTTACCACTTGAACATTATTAACATTAGTAATGTATTTTTGGTGTGTTTTTTTTCAAACTCAATGAGATTGTTGTCCCTTGTTAATTTAACATTGTGTGTAAAATCAATGATTTCAAAGAAAACACATAAAGTCTTTTGCTAAACTCAAAAAAGATCCATTTATTCATGGTCAAAATAAAATAAAGAGGAAGTCAACGCTGGAAAAAGTCGGTGTACCAGAAAATTGGGATCTTGCGGAGTCCATATAAGAGGGAGCACAATCTGGTCCAAGAATCCCAGAGATCAACAGCACCAGCAGATGATCTAGATGTCCCCAGACTGTGGTCCTACAACAGCCTGCGTCTTCTGTCAGACCAGACTGAACCCAGGTCATCATTTTCTTCTCTTCCCTGCAGCCTTTCCTCCACGCTGCCCTGCAGCCTTCCCTGTAGCCTTCTTTTGAGGCTGTGGCTCTGGTGTTTCAGTTGTGGCAGGAGGAGGAGGAGGAGGAGGAGGAGGAGGAGGAGGGGGGGCTGCCTCATGTAGTTGGGTGTTTTGTGTTAGCGTGCCCTGCAGCCCCTTATGGATTGTTTCCCCAAATAGGCGCTCACAAATGAGGCGCTGCTCCCAATCCATCTGAAGAAGCCTGCTGGCTAAGTAGCAGCCATAGGATTCTTCCGCTTCGGGGGGGCTCGTTAAAAAACGGGTGGCCTCTTGCATGAGGCGCAGGGATGCGTCCTGTGTGACCATCCCCTTCCTGGCCCTTTTTTTGGGAAGGTGGAGGGGAGGCACTTGGGATTCGGTCAGGCTCCTACTGGGCCCAGCCACCTCACTTGGCCCAGCCACCTCACTTGGCCCAGCCACCTCACTGGGAGCAGCCACCTCACTGGGAGCAGCCACCTCCTGCCTGACACTGGGCCCAGCCTCCTCCAGGATGATGGTGAATCCGGCCTCCTCCAGGCTGTCCATGGGCCTGGTCTCCTCCTGCCTGCCACTTTCCCCACATTCCTCCTGGATGGACTCATCCTGTGTATAAAAAAAGGACAATAGTTTGAGTATATTTTTTTGGGTTCATCAATGACACACAGTTTGCTTCTCATGAATAGCAAATTCAATGTGAATACTTCTCTTTAATAAAAGAGTCTAATCAGACACCATAATTATTTCAAGCAGGTGCCAAACATATTTAGCCACTACTGTCAATTGATATGTATACACAATTTTGAGTGCCAAATTATTTTAGACAATTATAACATCCAGTTAACATCATTAATATTAGTACAGTAAATATTTGTTAAAATAATTTACCTGACTCCAGATGGTCATATCTGGTTCATCCAGGATGGAAGACCCAGCTTGCTCCTCATCAGCCTCTGCTGGGGGAAGGGTGGAGGGAAGGGTTGAAAGTGATGGCCTGGCTTCATTCTGGTCATCCAGAAAACGGAGTTGATTATAGTACCACAGCCTGGGTACATAAACATCATCTGCTGATGCTCCTGATCTCCTTGATTCCTGGATCTTCTTATGCTCCCTCTTATACATGTTCCTCAAGACCCCAATTTTCTTGAGCAATGTCTCCATTGTTGCTTCCGGGATGGTCGCCTGGACAAAGGCCAGAAGTCTCTCCAGCGTTGACTTCCTCACATGCTTAGCATAATACTGAGGGTGTTTCACCTCCCACAAATTCCTCATCTCTCGATATTTGGAAATAAAAGATGTAAGGAACTCTGGATCCTTAAATAGGGGATTCATTATATCTGGAAAAGATGAAGTCACAAGACAAAAAACACTTTTATTATAGGTTTCGGCTAACCCCTCATCATCTTCTCCCTATGTAGGCCTCATCAATCTATCAAGCCATATAGGCCGCTTGCTACAAAGTCATGACCATAAAAACCAAAAAAAAAAATATATATCTAAAATTACCTTCGTTTTGTAACGTCCAAGTCCACTATCACCTACCACAGAACGTACGTACGACACGTGCGCAAGGCTCTTTATACACTACGCATGTGTGAAACTCCGCCTGCGTCGCCCGCCCCTGACGTTCGAAATTAACTCATGTTCTCCGCCCCCTAATTCGACGCACAGAACGTACGTACAACACGTGCGCAAGGCCCCTCTTTATACACTACGCATGTGTGAAACTCCGCCTGCGTCGCCCGCCCCTGACGTTCGATTTTAACTCATGTTCTCCGCCCATTTTTTGTTACGGCGCGTAGTGGAGTTAAAGAATGGCGGAGACACCTGAAATGTTGACGACCTCAGGTAGTGGAGACAGCCCGGAGGCTGGAACGTCAGCGAAATCTATGAGGCCTAGATTTAAGGCCTCTAATATGAGTTTTAAAGAGATGGTGGAGATGGTGGCCATTCTTCACAAAGACGACTATGATGGCAATTATGGGCCGTACGCACGGCCAAATTTGCGCAAGGCCAAAATAATGGCGAAGGTCGTGGAGACTTTGCAGGCATCTTTTGGGGTCCAGCGCTCCAAAGATCAACTGAGAAAAAGATGGTCTGACCTGAAACTCAGGGAGCCGGATCAATACCGACGTATCCGGAAAGTTCTTAAAAAAAGTAAGTACTTGTCGTGTTTTTCTCTTGTGTTTATTACCTTGTATACTGCTCCATGTGCTTTTCCTTCCTATCCGATTTTTTGTTCATCGTTTTAAATGATCTTTTAATAAACCTCGTTACATATCTATAGATAGATCGATATATATATATCTAGAGATATATCTCTAGATATATATATATATATATATATATATATATATATATATATATATATATATATATACATATATATATATATATATATATATATATAACTATATATATATATAACTATATATATATATAACTATAGAGAGAGAGATATATATATATATATATATATATTGAGAGATATATATAGATATAGATATAGAGATATAGAGAGAGAGAGAGAGAGAAATATATATAGAGAGAGAAATATAGAGATAGGTAGATAGATAGATATAGAAATGTAAAACATTCTTTTTGAAGATTTGAAGTTATCTTAATTTTTTGGCTTTACATTTAGTTAGATATTTAGAGATTTTGTTCCAGATATAGAGAGAGATCAAAAGATTATTAACTATATTTTGAGATATTGATATCTATCTATCCGATATGTCTTTCTAATTTTAAATATTGAGGTAAAATAGGAACTCTACACAAACCACTTCATTACAAATGTTGGAAAATTACTATGTACTAAAATATCTGTGTGCTAATTAGATTAATAATTTTTTGTTTCACATAGGGGAAAAATCACTCAGCCAACAACCAGAAGACAGTCCACCCCAAGCAAAACATGATTGGGAAATAAGCCCAAGTCCCATTGAGGATGTGGAGGAAGGAGAGGTGGGCGACATGGGCACCCCACCAGGTGAGTGTCTGACACACCAGCTTACGTTAATCTATGCATGGCTGCCTTTTGTTTAATGTAATTTGTCTACTCTATTTTAGGGGATCTGGTTGTGCTTCATTCAAGCAATAGTGCCACCCCCGAGGATGTGGAGGAATTAGGCTACATGGGCACCCCACCAGGTCAGTGTCTGAGACAACAGCTTTATTTATGGTAAGGTAAACTATGTATGTGTGCATATTTCTAAAGACATTTTTTGGTTTCATTCCACTTTAGGTACAACAACAAGAAGTGACTATTTCACCTCTGAAAGTGCCCAACGGCTAATTGGTCAAATAATGGCCTGGAATAAGGACATCGATGAAATGCGGAATCGGCTGGATCGTATGCAGCAGGAAATGAAGGACATGATTGATGTTTTGGGTCGAATCTAAATGCCCTTTTTTAAACCCCAAAACATCAATCATGTCCTTCATTTCCTGTTTTGCTGACCCCATTCTGGGCCTTCTCTTTTTTTTTTTTGGCAGAACATAAATGGCTGTTTAACCTAATGTAAAAAAGGAGGGCTGTTTCTCGTAAATACCTCAAAAATCCACAAAAAAATAAAACTTGATTTTCAAAAAAACACAAAAAAAAAAAAAAAAAATTGATTTTAAAAAACCAAAAAAATCAAAAAATTGATTTTAAAAAACAAAAAAATTAAAAAACTTGATTTTAAAAAACCAAAAAAATTAAAAAACTTGATTTTAAAAAACCAAAAAAAATTAAAAAACTTGATGTTAAAAAACCAAAAAAATTAAAAAACTTGATTTTAAAAAACCAAAAAAAATTAAAAAACTTGATTTTAAAAAACCAAAAAAAATTAAAAAACTTGATTTTAAAAAACCAAAAAAAATTAAAAAACTTGATTTTAAAAAACCAAAAAAAATTAAAAAACTTGATTTAAAAAAACCAAAAAAAAATAAAAAACTTGATTTTAAAAAACCAAAAAAAATTAAAAAACTTGATGTTAAAAAACCAAAAAAATTAAAAAACTTGATTTTAAAAAACCAAAAAAAATTAAAAAACTTGATTTTAAAAAACCAAAAAAAATAATATACAAACTTTATTAAAAAAAAATAATAAAAACAAAAATAACTTGATAAAAAAAAAAACATAAACAAAAAAATTGCTTTAAAAAAAAAAAAAACAAAACAAAACTTGATTTTCCCAAAACAAAAAAATAAGCCTGTTTGTGAAAATCAAAAAGCCAAAAATATTTTTTTGTGGATTAGGTATAAATATTTAGATATAATTATATTTTGCTACATTATTAAGATATCATTCTATTTTTGTCTATGAACATTTTATACTAAATGCAGAACTGAATGCATAACAACCATTAATAAAAACATCTCCTTATAGGAATTAAATAAATGTGTGGTTTGTTATTTCAAGGCTCAGTATCATTTTAGTTATAATTGTAAAAAAGTTGTTTACAGTGGCAATGGAGCTTATTTAGACATTTAAAATTACAATACAGTTGGCACTACAACTGCTCGACCATAACCTAGGAGACAGCCCAAAAGAAAGGCAAGCAATAAATATAATGCAAGATTTCATCAATAATTTTTTTATTGTCAAAAATTATATATCCTGGCCCATTGCAATGGCCCCCCTACCCATAAAATAATTAACATATTGCTGTCTAACTTGACGGGCACTTTGGGGGGCCAAGCCAGTACGGACAGTATCCAGGCCTGTAAGGTTGGCTTCTATTTGTCCGGCCTCAGGCCCAACTGTGCCTATATAATTTGGAGAATGCTTATTTAAAAAGTTGTGCAGAATGCAGCACGATAAAATGATAAAATTAAGTTTGTATTCCGCCAAATTAATGGCTGTTTGAAACAGGCGGAACCGGCTGGCCAGAATTCCAAACGCATTCTCAACCACTCTTCTAGCTCTGGCCAGCCGGTAATTAAAAACCCTCCTCTCCGGGGTGAGGGTTCTTTGGGGGAATGGCCTCATGAGGTGCTTGCTGAGAGCAAAGGCTTCATCGGCAATGAAGACAAAGGGGAGTCCTTCCACGTTATCCTCATCAGGTGGCAATCCCAGGCCACCACTCTGGAGACGCTGGCAGAACTCCGTCTGGGCAAATACTCCTCCATCCGACATCCGGACATTCTTCCCCACGTCCACATATAAAAAATCATAGTGTGCCGACACCACCGCCATTAAAACAATACTGTGGAACCCCTTATAATTAAAATAATATGACCCCGAATGGGGTGGTGGCACAATGTGGACATGTTTCCCATCTATAGCCCCTCCACAATTGGGAAAGTCCCAACGGCTGGCAAAATGGGATGCCACAGTCTGCCATTCCTGTGGCGTTGAAGGAAACTGGGAAATCAAACAAGAAAACCAAAATCAATTAATTTGGAAGCTAACATTGCAAGAAAATTAGACAATTAAAAACATTATTCCCCAGCATCAGTATAACATTCAATAATTTAATTGTTCTGGAATAACTAATATGGAAAGGCACACTTATCAGATTGCTCACCCCCTCTGATGGAACATTGATTACATTTTAGGGGGTTGTGAAATCCCTAAAAAAAATTACTTTTAGGACACGCAGGAATTTAGGGACTAAAAAGGCTACAAGACTGCAGTTGTCACACTCTGCAGGTGCAGTTGCTAACCAGCTTACAGTAAATGAGGTAATGTAAAAAGGCATTCATGTTGCAAGGAGTACACAATCACATGCAAGGGCAATTAATGAAAACACTTTGAGGCTTGCATATGATTTGATGATGGAAATCAGCAGAGCTTCTGCTCATTTACTAAAGCACTGGAACAAATGCACTTGTAGAGTGCACATGCACAGAGTGATGGCTTGCCTCATGCAGGTATCCTGCCTGCTGATATAGGGGGTCAGCAAAGCCAACAAACGGTCAAAAACGGGGTCCGTCATCCGGAGAAAGTTCCTGAAATCCTCAGGATTATTCTCACGGATCTCACGGAGCAAAGGCATGTGACAGAACTGGTCACGCTGAAGCAACCAATTCTTGGTCCATGAACTCCTCCTCGCCCTGTTCATGGACTGGACTTGGGCTGAAGAATAAACTACAGCACCAAGCACATACAATGCACGAGCTCGACGACGAGTACGTACAGGTAACATGGCTTCAAAACGGTCGGCTGGTCAGAACGCACTAAACAGAACGCACTGAAGAACAGCAAGGCCTGTGAAAAACGACCTGAAAATCAGGAACGAGCGGGCAATAAAACAAAGATTTCTCAATGCCAACTGACCAAACGCACTGAAAAGCAGATACAAACCTCACAAGCACAGACTGAACAACAGTTAAAACGAACTGAAAAATACGAGTCTCACAAGCGCGAATCGTCTCTCACCAAACTTCTACTAACACGAGATAAACACGAGATTAGCAGAAGGAGCCCAAAGGGTGTCGTACGGGCTATTGAACTTCCGTTTTATAGTCTCGTCGGACTTGGTGTACGTCACCGCGTACTAGGCTGTCGTACTTTTGTGTGGTCGTGTGTGTGTAAGTCCGTTCGTAAGAAAGTCTGCCGCAAGTCCGCCGAAGGTACGTCGGAAGTATGTCGGACAGGCTGTCGGACTTTTGTAGAGGAAAAGTCCGACCGTGTGTACGCGGCATAAGGCATGGCACACAAAGTAAAGATTTGACATTTAACTAAATTATGGCTCTCCGCTACCGTGTCATTTAACCTATAAGTGCTTATTGTTTTCCTAATTATTAATCACAGAAGATTGCACAATCATCAATAAACCCAATCCCTTGTTTTATTAAGATCATAAAAGTCAGTTTTACAATAAAACCAGCCTTTTTAAATTCCTTAGACCAGCAGTTGGTCTTATATGCTCCTGCACCTAACTGGACTCGGATATCTTTGGGGTTTATCAGCCGATCCTTAGGTTTTTATCAAATTATCCATTTTTTTTTCAGTCATTTCTTATTTATTTCTATTTTGATACCAGCCTGTGTATGATTTAGAAAAAGTGGTGCCTAGCTGCTGTTGTCAGCACCTGCTGACTGCTGTTACTTTAACTGCTTCAGCTCCAGAAGGTTTAGCCCCTTTCATGACCAGGCCATTTTTTTGCTATACGGCACAGCGTTATTTTAACTGACAATTGCGCAGTTGTGCAACGCTGTTCCCAAATAAAATGTATGCCTTTTTTTCCCACAAATAGAGCTTTCTTGTGGTGGTATTTGATCCCATCTGCAATTTTTATCTTTTGCGCTATAAACAAAAAAAGACCAAACAATTTTGAAAAAAAAAAAAAACAATATTTCTTACTTTCTGACATAACACATACCCAATTAAAAAAATGTAAAATAAAAACTTATTTTCTTCATCAATTTGAGCCAATATGTATTCTGCTACATGTTTTTGGTAGAAAAAGCCCAATAAGCATATATTGATTGGTTAGCACAAAAGTTATAGCATCTACAAACTATGGGATATTTTTATGGAATAATTTTTTTTTTTTACTAGTAATGGTGGTGATCAGTGACTTATAGTGGGACTGCGACATCGCAGCGGACAAATCGGACACTAAGTGACATTTGTGATACTCTTTTGGGGACCAGTGACACTAATATAGGGATCAGTGCTAAATAAAATATGCACTGTCACTGTACTAATGACACTAGCAGGGAAGGGTTTAACATCAGGGCTATCAAAGGTTAAATGTGTCCCTAGGGGGTGCTTGCTAACACTGGGTGTCAGGGATGCCATATACAGGCATCCAGCGTGGGTGATCAGATCGGTAGGCTGCACCATACAGGAATCAGGAAACAGATGGATAAGTGAAATAAATGTATTTATTAGGGATAAAGACACACTAAACAATCAACACTAATAAATCATTAACAATAAGTGAAAAAGCACAAGACATCAGAAACCCTAAACACACCTCTCGGCTCACCTGCTGGTGGCCACTAGAACTACACCCCTTGGTGCAGAACTCAACAGTGCCACCAGCAGGTGAACCATGTAATGACACCTGATAGTCCCCCCCCTTAAGGAGTGGCCTCCGGACGCTCCATTCTGCCCTTGGCTTGACAGTCCAAGTGGGTGTTGAAAAGCCCTGAAAATTTTCCCCACTGAGTCTGCGGACTTCTTCGCACTTTTCAGGCCAAAGTCTTTAAATTCACTAGGAGGCATGCCACCCGAGTCTGAAAATAGGACATGCACCCCACCACCAGGGTCAGGAAGTTTGGATCCGGAAATGAAAATTAGCAGGGCAACGGGCATGAACCCATTGGAGGCAGACCACACAGGGGCATTACAGTCAGGCTGGGAATCAAGCAGGAGAGAAACAGCGGCAAGCTGGGCATCTGGCTGGGAAGCATCAGCCGCAGGCTGGGCATTAGGTGGAGAGAAAACAGCGGCAAGCTGGGCATCAGGAACTGGTTTAGCAGGCACTGTGTCAGCAGGCTGGGTAACAGCACCTTGTCAGAAAGCTGGGTAACGGGCACCATGTCAGCAGGCTGGGCAACGGGCACCGGCTGATCAAGCTGGGCAGTGGGCAGAGGCACATCAAGCTGGGCAGCAGGCAGAGGCAAATCAAGCTGGGCCGCGGACAGAGGCACATTAAGCTTGGCAGCGGGCAGAGGCGCATCAAGCTGGGTAGCGGGCAGAGGTGCATCAAGCTGGGCAGCGGGCAGAAGCACGTCAAACTGGGCAGTTTGCAGAGGCACATCAAACTAGGCAGCAGGCAGAGGCACATCAGGTTGGGCAGTGGGAATGGAACCACCAGGCAGGGCATCAGGAACAGGATCACCAGGAACTGGATCATCAAGCTGATCATCAGGCATCGGATCATCAAGCTGGACATCGGGCACCAGAACATCAGACTGGAAAGCGGGCACCCAAACATCAGACTGGAAGGCGGACACTAGATCATGAGACTGGACAGCGGGCACTGGAACATCAGGCTGGACAGCAGGCACGTAACATCAGACTGGAAAGCAGGCACCGTAACATCAGACTGGAAATGGGCACCCAAACATCAGACTGGAAGGCGGACACTAGATCATCAGACTGGACAGCGGGCACTGGAACATCAGGCTGGAAAATGGGCATTGGAACATCAGACTTGAAAGTGGGGACTGAAACATCAGGTTGGAAAGCGGGCACCAGATCAGGCTGGACAGCAGGCAGAGGTACCAGAACATCAGGCTGGAAAACAGGCACCAGAACATCAGACTGGGAGGCGGGCATTGGAACATCAGGCAGGTTAGCAGGCAGAGGCACTGAAACAAAAGGCTGGACAGCGGGCAATGGAACATCAGACTGGACAGCGGGCATGGGAACATCAGACTGGACAGTTGGCACCGGAACATCAGACTGGACAGCGGGCACCAAATCATCAGGCTGGACAGCAGGCACTGGAAAAGCAGGCTGGACAGGGGACAGAGGCACTGAAACAGCAGGCTGGGCAGCGGGCACTGGAACATTAGGCTGGACAGCAGGCACCAAAACATCGGACTGGACAGCGGGCACTGGAACATCAGACTGGACAGCGGGCACTGGAACATCAAGCTGGAAAATGGGCATTGGAGCATCAGACTGGACAGCGGGCACCAAATCATCAGGCTGGACAGCAGGCACTGGGACAGCAGGCTGGACAGGGGACAGAGGCACTGAAACGGCAGGCTGGGCAGCGGGCACTGGAACATTAGACTGGACAGCAGGCACTGGAACGTCGGACTGGACAGCGGGCACCAGAACATCAGACTGGACAGCGGGAACTGGAACATCAGACTGGACAGCGGGCACCGGAATATAAGACTGGACAGCAGGCACTGGAACAGCAGGCTGGACAGCGGGCAGAGGCACTGAAACAGCAGGCTGGAGCAGATCGACTGGTGTGATGGCAGGATTGGATAATGCCAGGATTGTATGGGTTGGGAAAACCATTTCTTTTTGGGTTTAGATACTAAAGTCTTGTATGTGGATACAGGGCTATAGGTAGTGGGTGCAGCTGATGGAAGCGAAGAGCGGAAGGGTGGTAAAACAGAGGGAACAGTTGTTGAGGAGAGATTTAGTGGAATTGTTGCAGGGAGCAGAGAAGTAGAAGTCTTAAAGGCAGGGTAGAAGCAGCAGGTGGAAACAGGGTACTGGTACTTAGTTGGTAGCAGGGTATAATGGGTGGCAACTGTGGTTACTGTGGGTGGAGAGGAAGACATCCAAGCAGGCTAGTATCTAGTCACAAAAATGGGTGGTTGGGAGCTGACAGAGGGTGAGTACAACAAACTTGACCAGGCCTGTAACAGTGGTTGCACAACATCTGATTTGCACACTGCTTGTCTGCCTTGAATCAATACATTCCACAAGCACCTGTTGAGGACAAGCTGAGTATTGCTCAAAGTAAAAGGTTGAGTCATCCTCCAATAACCAAACCAAAGACTCTACCTGAGCTTCACTTAAAGGGGGCGTATAATCATCACCTCCACTAGAGGCATTAGACAGGGCCAACTCTGCACAAATCGAAATAAGTGGCTGAACGTTCTCAAACAGAAAACTGCCCTGATCAATGGAAACGTGAGCCAGACGGATACATTTCAACAACTGCTCTGTATTGTGCTCTCTCAAAGTCTGATAGCAAAAATATCTGTCATCTGTTGCCAAGAATGAAAAATACAAAATCTCTTCCAGATGCATCTTGCAGTAACTGAGCCCTAATTCCCAGGTGCAGCCAATCTGATTGTATGGCTTCAGAATTCTGTCAGAGGTGCCATATACAGGCATCCAGCATGGGTGATCGGATCGGTAGGCTGCACCATAAAGGAATCAGGAAACAGATGGATAAGTGAAATGAATGTATTTATTAAGGATAAAGACACACTAAACAATCAACACTAATAAATCATCAACAATAAGTGAAAAAGCACAAGACAAAAGAAACCCTAAACACACCTCTTGGCTGGGAGACACCCCCTGGTGGCCACTAGAACTACACCCCTTGTAGTTCTAGTGGCCGCTGTCAAGTCTTATGTTTCGGTGCCCACTAATTGAGCAAGTGCTCAGACCTAATTCCCAGGTGCAGCCGATCTGATTGTATGGCTTCAGAATTCTGTCAGGGGTGCCATATATAGGCATCCAGCATGGATGATCAGATCGGTAGGCTGCACCATAAAGGAATCAGGAAACAGATGGATAAGTGAAATAAATGTATTTATTAAGGATAAAGACACACTAAACAACCAACACCAATAAACCATCAACAATAAGTGAAAAAGCACAAGAACCCGGAAACCCTAAACAAACCTAACCAAACAGCTAACTAAGTATACACAAATGCAAGGAACAAACAGGGATAACGGATAAAGGGGGACTGGAAACAGGTACCAGGGGACAGGTCTTAGGGTCAAGATTCGGGATACAGGGTGCAGGACAGAAGACAGGTACGGGTCAGGCTCAGGCAGAAATCAGGCTTGCAGGGGGAATTCTGATACAATGGGCCTTGGTGAAGGGCGGGCTTATATACTCCAGCAGTCCCACATAAGGTGTAGCTTGATTGTCAGTTAGTATTTCGGCTGGAAGACACCTACTAGTGGCCACCAGAACTACACCCTTTGGTGCTGAATGCAACACTGCCACCAGCAGGTGAACAAATTAATGACACCGTTCCTGACAGTGGGGGATGTGCTTTAACTGTGGAAAGACAGAAATCCGTGTTCCTGCTTAACAGAAACACAGGATCTCTGTCTTCCCTACTAAGAACGGCAATCTCCCTTGTTTACATAGGCAGACCGTCATTCTGTCTCTATCGGGAATGATTGTCGGGTCCCGACTGCAATCGCATCGGATCCGCTGATTGGCTCTTGCTGTGTTCAATCACAGTGGGAGTGGGTCACCAGTGACCTGTATGTGATTCTGCGGGGGGGGGGGGGGGGGCAGTCAGCAAGAGACTAAAGTGCATGACTGAAATAATTGAGTACTGGTGATCATACTTTTTTAATAGTACTAATATTCAGATTTTCAGGACAAGCTTTCAGGGTGTACCCCTTTTTCCAAGGTCCATGCAGTACTATTACACAAAGTTTTAGCAAAAAAAGAAAAAAAAAACGTACACATACACACAAGGAAAGGAGCAGGCTAGACAATGGTGAGGGGTGAGTTACAGAGGTGAGAGTGGACTTAAAACTTTTGGATAGTGGGGGCAGGAGGCGGAGCCTAGCGGAGCAGACATGCATTGTTAGAGCTCCACACCGCTGAGGAGAGAAGAGAAGGACAAAGCGGAGCCTGCAGGCTCAAAAGGTATCCATTTTAACCTTTTTGCCCCAGGGAACAAACTGTGAAAATTTGGGCAGGAAATATGGTACTGGGAGGAAACCGTGGCAGAAATAAAAATCACCTCACAAAGAGCTCACAGGCACTCACTGCAGCTGAAGCAGCTCCAGTCACCTCACAAGATACAGCATCAGGGCGCTCTCACAGACAAAAAATGTCACAGCAAGACTCTCCATTTGAGTCAGATACAGAACAAATCCTTTCACAAACTTCTCCACAAGCCTCCTCAGTATCCCCAGTAATATTATTACAATTTGAAAAGATGCTTCATAAGGCTTTAAAACAAACCTCAGACCAAATAACAAAAAGCCTAACCAAAGAAATAAGAGAGCTGGGAAACCGCACCGCAGCCTTAGAAATAAAAATGGATGAAATTGAAATTACAACCCAAGAAAATATAACAGAATTGGAACAATTAAAAAAATAGAATTTAATACTTCAAACTAAGCTCGAAGATTACGAAAATAGAGCCAGACGTTCAAACTTGCGCATAAGGGGAATACCTGGAGCTGTGACAGACCTGCAATCTACTATTACTGCTCTATTACAAGAACTAAATCCAGATATCCCTATTGAACGTTTAGAACTGGACAGAGTACACAGAGCCCTCACAGCCAAAAAGAAAGATGGACCCCCACGTGATATAATCACAAAATGTCATTATTACAGAATGAAAGAACAAATACTAATTGCTGCAAGAGAAAAAAAGGAACTTAATTTTCAAGGACACAATTATCAAATTTTTGCTGACCTATCCCAACTTACTATTACTAAAAGACGATCCATGAAACCCCAACTAATGGAACTGCAACGCCACAACATTAGGTATCAATGGGGCTTCCCCTTTTCAGTCAGATTTAACTACCAAGGTACAATTTACAGAAGCAGATCAGCAGATGAACTACAACAAACCCTTTTAAAATTAAATCTGACAGAACCCACAAGCAGCAACACTCCCACACGCAGAAGAATGGCATCATCTTCACCTTCAGGCAGCACCCAGAAATTTTCAGAACAAAATGGGAATCATCATTCTCACAAAAGAGGCCGTTATGCCACATCATCCATGGGCCAAGAAGATTCAATGGACTGACATCCTAATTCCTGATATCTCTTCATTTATTATACTAAGAGATGGTTCTCTATAAAAAACCTGTATTTATAACTGAATGTAACTGCATTCTGATAGTCACACACTGTGTGGGATCATGTTACATTCCAGTTATATTTCTTATTACTTCTGATTCATATAGCCTTAGAATATATAAGTGAAATAAGGAAATTCTTGTTCAGTTATATATTATCAGGTAATAACAATAGATTTATTACTTTTTAGGACAAATATGTTCAATAATCCAGAAGTAATGGAAGCTTTTTCTTTCTTTTCTTAAAACAAATATATTATTACCTAACTAGTTCCTAGAATTATGTTTTTGTTTATTCTAATCTGAAGCAATACAACCTCAATTTTATGAGTTAACATATCTAAACAGTTACATATGAATAAAATATGTAATTGTTTACTCTAAAAGGGTTAAAATCCCAAAATAATTCAAACTATCTTCATCAATACCAAAGTTATTAACAGTATCTTTCTAACTGAATTATTTAGCCTAGGGCAAGACTACAACCACCCTGGAATAAATAATTTCAACAAAAACTATATTCTGCACTCCAATTAATGAAACATCATTTTGATGTCTTTTGACATAGCACTTCTCTCCTGTAAGCGGAAGATCCGTGTACCCCCATTAGCCCTCCTCATTCTCCCAACCATATTATGTGGGAGTGTGACGAAGGCACTTATTCCCCTGAGAGAGATATTTATTCTCTTTCACGGGTAAATTGTGATTACTTGCAAAAAATAATTTATACAATGTATCATCTAATCTCATATGTTTTTTGTTTACTCTTTACTCCAGAATTCACTGGTTTCTTTTCTATCTATTCATCTCTTCAGTCCACACAGGTTGATCTGCGCAGTCAGCTCTGCATAACAAAAAGTAAGTCAAAACTATTTGATCTATTGCCATGGCACCACTGAATATACTTTCCCTGAATGTTCAGGGAATAAATGTCCCTCAAAAAAGGACCAAAGCCTTCCGTACTTTCCATAACAAGAAGGCTCACATAGTATGCCTCCAAGAAACACACTTCACCAAAGATTCTACTCCAAAATATATTTCTCCTTTTTATCAACAAATTTACACGGCTTCTGCCTGTACCAAGCAAAGGGGAACTCTAATTGCATTTCACCGATCCACACCATTCACCTTATCATCAGAAATTAAAGACCCAGAAGGTAGATACCTGATACTCATGGGTTATATAATGGATACAGCAATCACGGTGATTTCCTACTACGCTCCTAACAAACAACCTACACCATTCCTCTCTCTCTTCACCAGAATAGATCATATTTTTCTAACAATAGGAATGATACCAGAAATTATTGCATCAGATATAATTCCGATTCCGTGGTCTGACCATAATGCAGTATACACTACTATGGCCTCAGCCATACCAAAAGCGCATGACCCAACGTGGTACTTACCGGACATAATGCTCAAACACCCACTACATCAGATGGCCATTGAACAAGCTTTAAAGGAATACATATCAATTAATAATACAACAGACATCTCCCCAATAACACTGTGGGAAGCTCATAAGCCTGTCTTGCGTGGTACAATACAAAGACAAATGGCACTATTTAAACGGGAACGCAAAAATCTAGCAAAAAAACTAGAACTCAATTTTAATGCAGCCTACATATCATTTCAAGATAATCCATCTCAGAGTACAAAATCTCATCTGGAAAAATCTAGATTGGAATACGATCTATTTCTCACTGAGTCAGTTGATAAATCCCTCAAACGCTCCAAACACAATTTCTACATGAATACAAACAAACCAGGTACATATTTGGCTCGGGCATTAAATTCAACTAACAAATCTTTCAAACCAATACGTTTGAAATTATCAAAAAATGTTTACACTTGTAATCCAGTTAAAATAGTCCATAAATTTCACTCACATCTCGCAACTTTATACAAGACAAACAATGAATTTAATCCTACAGAGGCTGAATCCTTCTTCTCAAAAATAACCTTACCTGAGTTATCTCAGAATCAAAAAAGCAGTTTGGATGAGCCTATAACTATAGATGAAGTTGCTAACGCCATAAAAGACCTAAAACTTAACAAAAAACCAGGCCCAGACGGCTACTCGGCTTTATACTATAAAACATTCTCAGAAATACTCTCTCCCATTCTCACTGAAACTTTTAACAAACTTCTAGATGGACATTCTTTTCGGCAAGAAACATTAATGGCAATTGTTTGTATGATCCCAAAACCCCTTTCTGATGATACTTCCTGTGTGAATTATCGGCCTATCTCTCTGTTAAACCTCGATATTAAATTATTAGCAAAAATAATAGCAAAACGCCTCAATAGCATTATAGGAAAATTAATACATAGAGATCAAGTAGGCTTCATGCCAAATAGACAGGCAGGCGATAATATACGCAGAGCAGTGTTATTGGCACATATTGCTAAAAAACGGAAAATCCCTTTATGTTTTCTATCTCTCGATATTAAGAGGGCATTTGACACAGTATCCTGGCAATATATGCAATATTCATTACAAAAATGGGGTTTTGGACCCCACTTTTTAACATGGATCAAAGCATTATATAATAAACCCAAAGCCTATATAAAATATGCTGGATACAAATCTGAAGCCTTTAATATCGAAAGAGGTACCCGACAGGGTTGCCCATTATCTCCCTTATTATTTGCCCTTATACTCGAACCCATGGCCAAATACATCAGAACAACCCAAACTATAACTGGCATTGAAGTAGGAGGTATTACACACAAATTATGTATATTTGCAGACGATATATTACTTTTTCTATCATCACCACAGGTCTCTGGTCCTAACTTAATACCAGCTCTTGATGGATTTGCAGCCCTATCCGGCCCTATGATTAATCCTAAGAAATGCCTAGTGCTTAATATTTCACTCACAAACATGGAATTGATCCCGGCTAGGGCTGCACTCCCATTCACATGGGCAATAAAATCAATCCCATATCTTGGAATTCATTTAACAGCATCTCATTCTGACTTATTCTCAACCAATTATCCTCCTGTATTAAGACAGATCACAAATCTAATAAAACAATGGTCGCAACTTCCTTTATCCTGGATAGGGAAGATTAATGCAATCAAAATGACTATTCTACCCAAATTGCTTTATCTATTCAGAGTCCTCCCTATTCCAATTCCTTCCTATTTTTTGAGACTAGTACAAAAAAGAGCAACTTCGTTTATATGGGGCTCTTCTAAACCACGTATACCTATACACACACTACATCTTCCCAAAAATAAAGGAGGCCTGGGATACCCTAATTTTACTAACTACTACAGAGCAGCACATTTGGCCAGTCTGTCCAAATACCATGCAAAACAGGAAATCCCATTATGGGTATTTATAGAGGCTTCAGAAAATGACCCTCTATTAATATCAAATTTATTATGGCTTGATCCTAAAGACCGCTTTAAAATTCATAATCCCATAACTAACCACTTCTTATCTCTCTGGGATAAACTAAAAACCAAATATCAGTTACAATCTCCACACAATCCTCTCCTTTCTTTTATCAGAAATCCGGCCTTTTATCCGGCATGGATCTACCCAAATTCTTTTAAAGCTTGGACAACATCAGGCATTCAGACACTAAATGACTTCATAGCATCTAAATCATTCCTTTCATTCCCATCGCTTAGAGAAAAATATGATCTACCAAACTCTGAGATATTTAGATATCTCCAAATCAAAAATTTCTATACACCATTCCTAAAGGGGGATACACCATTATCCCAATTATCCATTTTTGAATCAATCTGTACAAAAGATCCATTTGCTAAAGGTACAATTTCATCACTTTATAATCAATTATATGGAGTAGCAAATCTTAATAGACCCTCTTATGTTCAGAGGTGGGAGGAGGACCTGGGACGAACTTTAGAAGACACGGACTGGTCTAACATATGGCTCACATCTAAGTCATCTTCACCCAACATCTTAGCACTGGAGACAAATTATAAAGTCCTAACTCGCTGGTACCTTGTACCCGCTAGAGTGGCAAAATATTCAGCTAATACCTCAGCTCTTTGTTTTCGAGGATGCCCAGAAATAGGCACATATTTACACATATGGTGGACGTGCCCAGTAATCCAAACCTTCTGGAAGGAAGTCTTCGTGATTGCATCTAAAATATTTAAAAAAATAATACAACCAGATCCATATTTAACTTTACTTAATCTAAAACCGGAATGGTTAACACTCTCTCAATTCAAACTTATGATCCAACTAATAACGGCTGCAAAACAAACAGTGGCCAAGGCATGGAAATCTCCTACATTGGTACTAGCAGAAACAATTCACAGAATGAATAATACAATGTCCCATGCTAAGATGGTAGCCATCGATCAAAATCAAATTCCAAAATTTGAAAAACTTTGGCATCCTTGGATAAAACAACAGTTCCTGTCAAACTTCAATGACTCTGTCCTGTTGCCATGGTAACAGATTAAATGACTTACAAAGAGACCCATTCTAATGCCGCGTACACACGGTCGGACTTTCTATCCTACTTGGTCCGGCACACTTTCCGACGGACTTTGTCCGCCAGGTGCGCCGGACTTTAAAACGGACGGACTTGCCCACACACGACCGGACTTTCCGGCGGGCTAAGTCCGCCCGTCTTTCCGACGGACTTTCGCCGGAGTTACGGCGGACTTTCAGAATGAACGGACTTGCCCACACACGGACAAGTCCGTTCATTTTGAACGTGACTCAGGTCGCGGGGCATACCAGGCCCTTAGGTCTGGTATGGATTATAAAGGGAACCCCCTACGCCGAAAAAACGGCGTGGGGTCCCCCCTAAAATCCATACCAGACCCCGATCCGAGCACGCAGCCTGGCCGGTCAGGAAAGTGGGTGGGGACGAGCGAGCGCCCCCCCCCCCCTCCTGAACCGTACCAGGCCGCATGCCCTCAACATGGGGGGTGGGTGCTTTGGGGGAGGGGGGCGCCCTGCGGGGCCCCCCACCCCAAAGCACCTTGTCCCCATGTTGATGAGGACAAGGGCCTCTTCCCGACAACCCTGGCCGTTGGTTGTCGGGGTCTGCGGGTGGGGGCTTATCGGAATCTGGGAGCCCCCCACCCTATGTGAATGAGGGGCCCCCCACCCTATGTGAATGAGTATGGGGTACATGGTACCCCTACCCATTCACCTAGGGAAAAAGTGTAAGTAATAAAACACACTACACAGGTTTTTAAAATATTTTATTAAACAGCTCCGGGGGGGGATCTTCCTCCGGCTTCGGGGGTCCCTCCGCTTCATCTTCTCCCGGCGTCCGGTTGGTTCTTCTCCCGGTGTTCCAGTTCTTCGGCCGGCTCCTCTGCTGTCTTCAGGTAGCTCTCTTGCCAGCAGAGGTCCGGACTCCTGGGCTTCTGGGCTTCTGGGCTTCTGGGCTTCTGGGCTTCTTCTCTTCTCTTCTCTTCTCCAGATGTTGACACGACGCTCTCTCCGGCTGGACTGCTCTCCGAGGGCTGCGTTGTGACTTATATAGGCGGAGACCCCGCCCCCTTTTGATGTCACAGTCCCTGGGCATGCTGGGACTGTGACGTTTTAGGGGGCGTGGTCACTGGGTGATGTTGACCACGCCCCCTAAAACGTCACAGTCCCAGCATGCCCAGGGACTGTGACATCAAAAGGGGGCGGGGTCTCCGCCTATATAAGTCACAACGCAGCCCTCGGAGAGCAGTCCAGCCGGAGAGAGCGTTGTGTCAACATCTGGAGAAGAGAAGAGAAGAAGCCCAGAAGCCCAGAAGCCCAGAAGCCCAGGAGTCCGGACCTCTGCTGGCAAGAGAGCTACCTGAAGACAGCAGAGGAGCCGGCCGAAGAACTGGAACACCGGGAGAAGAACCAACCGGACGCCGGGAGAAGATGAAGCGGAGGGACCCCCGAAGCCGGAGGAAGATCCCCCCCGGAGCTGTTTAATAAAATATTTTAAAAACCTGTGTAGTGTGTTTTATTACTTACACTTTTTCCCTAGGTGAATGGGTAGGGGTACCATGTACCCCATACTCATTCACATAGGGTGGGGGGCCGGGATCTGGGGGCCCCCTTATTAAAGGGGCTCCCAGATTCCGATAAGCCGATAAGCCCCCGCCCGCAGACCCCGACAACCAACGGCCAGGGTTGTCGGGAAGAGGCCCTTGTCCTCATCAACATGGGGACAAGGTGCTTTGGGGTGGGGGGCCCCGCAGGGCGCCCCCCTCCCCCAAAGCACCCACCCCCCATGTTGAGGGCATGCGGCCTGGTACGGTTCAGGAGGGGGGGGGCGCTCGCTCGTCCCCACCCCCTTTCCTGACCGGCCAGGCTGCGTGCTCGGATCGGGGTCTGGTATGGATGTTAGGGGGGACCCCACGCCGTTTTTTCGGCGTAGGGGGTTCCCTTTATAATCCAGACCTAAGGGCCTGGTATGCCCCGCGCTCGCCGCAATAGGAAAATGTGTTTTTCCTATTGCAGCGAGCGCGAGATGCAATACCCTGCCCTCGTGTCGTATCTGGTCCGTCGGACCAGCATACACACGAGCGGGCTTTCCGTCGGACCAGCACACACACGAGCGGACTTTCCGCCCGAAACTGAGTCCGGCGGAAAGATTTAAAACTTTCTTCAAATCTAGGTCCGGCGGGCTTTTGGGAAAAAGTCCGCCGGAAAAGTCCGCCGGCGCCTACACACAGGCGGATTGTCCGGCACACTCTGGTCCGCCGGACCAAGTATGCCGGAAAGTCCGACCGTGTGTACGCGGCATAAGGCTTCAAAGAGAACTAAAAAGAATAATAAACTGACGAGCGGGACAACCTTGTGGACCATACCTCTACCTTTCAACCCTTTTTCTTCTTTCTCTTTCCTTTTCTCCACCTTACGATTAAAGCTCATTATCAGAATTTATTTGACCTATATACACTCTACTTGTAAACAATATGTATAGTAGGTATAAATCATTTAAATACCTACAAAAGTAACTAAGGAAATGATATATATCTTTAATTTAGGTTTACGTGAACCCAATGTTTAATATTTGAAATTTCATGATATTTACCTATATAAACCCTACTGTAAAACAATGAGCTTACTTTATAGATCCTTGTAAACTTACTTTATGTATCTTTATAACATTGTATACTCAATAAACTTCTTTTGACAAGAAAAAAAAAAACTTTTGGATAGTGATTTAGAAAACTGGGGTACTCAAAAAGCTAACTTTTTGGAGCATTTTTTAGCTTAGTCAAAAAAATGTAAACTAAACCTTTTTCAACCTTGTCTCCAAGCCTGGTCAGAGATAATATCCCCATATTCAGCCAAATCGCACCAATTCAGTCCTGCCTCTAGAAACCAAGAATCTTCTCTGTCATTACCCTTACTAACCACAGCTGCCTCTAAGTACCCCACATTTCCAATTGTATATCAGTATCATGCTCCCACTCACTGCACCTTCCCTGCATTTAATCCCCTCTACCACTCCGTTGCCCCTAGTAACCCCTCAGAAATATTCCTCTGCTGCTGCTACCTTTTCTACTCCACTTCCCAGTACTGTCATTTCTCTTCCACCAGCACACAATCTGCTCAGAGACCTGCAATCACTTGCAGGATTCCAGAGTTCAAACTTAAAAAGAAACAAAAGTCTTTCCCAACCCATGCAATTCTGCCACTGTCTACTCCTGCCACAACTATTGTGCAGCCAGGTTCTGTGACAGTCCCTGGTTCTTTGTCTGCTTCCCCAGTCAAGCCAGATCTATTCTGATCCATTGCCTTCTACTCTGGTCTAGACTGATCCAGTGCCTGCTACTCTGGTCCAGACTGATCCAGTGCCTGCTACTCCGGTCGGTCTAGTCTGATCCAGTGCCTGCTACTCCGGTCAGTCTAGTCTGATCCAGTGCCTGCTGCTCCAGTCTTGCCTGTCTCTGTACCATCTCCCTCAGTTTGACTTGTCACTGTACCAACTATAGCAATACCATCTGCTCCAGCCTTTTTAATTAGCTCAATTTATCCTTGGGACAGACTGATACTCTGTTAAGTGGGGTCCTCAACCACTGCCTAAAGCCACTATGCACCATATCCATGATCAAAATAAGATTATTACTAAAAACCATGTGAAGCTCACTAGTGGCAATTCTTACCTTTATTTTAGAAGTTGTCATCACCCCACATGGAAAAGTAATATTCCTAGTGATCAATTTAATAGACTGAGACGAAACTGTTCGAGGGTGGAGGACTATATAGAACAAGGGGCCTTGGTGACGAAAAAGTTTAAAGATACAGAATATCCAAGTGAGTTAATGAAGCTTTTTTGTCTAATATGAGTCCTCTCCCCAGAAAGAAAGTCTCTATAGTGGAATCAAACAAAAACCATACGTTGAGGTTCGTTTCAACCTTTAATGATACATTTAATTCTGTTTTCAAAATAATAAAAAAAACTACAATATTTTGTTGTTAGATCAACGCCTAGCTCCGGAATTACCAGAGGTTCCTCAAGTTACCTTCGGGAGAGCTTGAACCTTAAAAAATTTACTGGCACCCAGTAAAATATTAAATAAGCCAACCAGATCTTCTTTGGATATCAGATATTGGATACCTATTTTAATGACAGGAAAGGCATTTTCCAGTGCAAAAAAAGAGGATGCCTGACCTGCCAATTCATTACCCACGGGACAAAGATAATTACCACCAATCTAGGGAAAAAATTATGAAATCAGGCAGTTCATAAAATGTTCTTCTGATTTTGTGATTTATGCCCTACGGTGCCCGTGTAGCCTTTCCTATGTGTATCGTACCATTCGTGCATTACGTGCAAGAATAGGCGACCACCGTAGATTATGTAAAAGGGAAGTGTTCTTGATATACATGTTTGACTCACTTGCCTCTAAAGGGTTAAACGAAGAAATAGAAACATGATTTTTACGATTTATTATATTATTGTATATAGATTAATTAAACATTTCTGTATATATATATATTTTTTTCCCGTAAATTATATATATATATATATATATATATATATATATATATATATATATAAAAAAAATTATACTTTTTAACTTTTTAGCAGGCATGGGATGAGTATGAGATTTGCATTGCTTATTTGTATATCCTCTGAGCAATGAGGGGTTAATGTTAGTGGCTAGTTTTATCCCGCCCCCTAGCCCGGCCAAATTTTCCCTGCCCATTTAGATTATTTATATTATTTAAACCCCCTTAGTTGCCTTTTTCCTTGACTATGACAAAGCGCTTGTGCGCGAAACGCGTCGTCAAGGCAATTTTAATTTCTGGAGTATTTTTTATTAGTCACCATTACCATCAATTTTGGGACTTCTACCTCCTGGCAATCTCTGACAGCTTTGTATAGCTTTGTGCAGCCTTTCCAGCCTGTCAGCACAGACTCTCCAGCAGGCTAGACATTTTCACAGTATATGTCACCATATCGGAATGCATTGCATCTGAAGGAGTGATCATCAGCTGTTTCACCAGCATGGGTGCAGCATCAGTTTGCACTGCATGAAGTTGCGTTCCTACAGCTGATCCATTCTAGCAACATCAGGCTTTTCCCCTCCCTTGAGTCAGTGTCTCAGCTGGTCTGACGTCACTGACCCTCATGAGACAGAGCTCCTCTCTAGCGTCCCGCAGTGTGCGGCTGCAGCGTCCATCCCTCTGCATGCTGGATTATTGTCTGTATACTGGTGAGCAGACTCCCCTGAGATTACATCTGAACCCAGCAGGAACAAAGATGGCTATTTTATATTCCATCTACTGATCTCTCCCTCCCTCCCTCCGTTGTGGGTGAATAGCTCTTGAGAGGATTCAGTACAGCTCCTCATTGCTCAGTGGACTGCCGGAGACTATGTAAGCCCCACCCCCCCTTTTGTTTTATTCTACTACAAATGAACAGGACTGTGGTTTTTATTATCAGCTGCTTTTTTGGAATAAACTTTTTCATTGTTTATATAATTTTTTATTCATTGCAGGACTGCTTTCTTAACCCTTTGAGCACTGGTGTCTTTTGTTTTTACTGTTGATCCATTTCTATCAGGGATGGTTTTTTCTAGCTGCACGGGCTACAGACCCTGATCTATTGATTTTTATTCCCTTACTTTTGACTGTTCCACAGGTCTCCACGATTTAGCGCTGGTATTCTGTTGTTTTTTCTGCCTTTGCCTTGGTCACATCTTTAGAGACGCTCTCCCGTGTTCCTGTTGAAGACTTGCTTGGCTGACATTCCTTCTGGATCCAGATCCTGCTTGCTGTTCTACTACGCTCATCTTTGACTCCCTGACATTTTGGCTTGTCTGACTATCCGTTCCTGTTCCTGAACTCTGACTATGTTTTGACTACATTTACTCTGTTTACCTTTTTTATTATTGTTAAACAAGTGAGATTTACCTGTACTGTCTTAGTCTGTTCATGGTTTCTGATAGTAGGCAAAGGCCATGATTTCAGAAGATGCAGTCAATCCACTTGTTGGCAATATTTTTTCCAGATTGGATGAGCAGGATCTCCACATGGATCAGTTTGCCATGGTGTTACAAACGCTCCTGAGTCACACAGTTCACCTGGAATCTCCCACTGTGGCTGCTTCAGTACAACCTGTGTTGCAGGCTGTCCCTGCTACTGCTCCAGTCTCTGTGCAAGGACCCGCTTTGAGTATTACTTCTATAAGGAGATATGTCTGGTTCCGCTCCGCTTCCCCAGCAATTTGGGGGCGATTCAGTCCAATGCAGAGGGTTTCTCAACCAGGTTGAGATGTACTTTGAGATGCTGCCCCAGGCATTTCCCACAGAAAGAAGCAACGTAGGTTTTGTGTTATCTTTGCTTTCTGAGAGAGCCTTGGCCTGGGCAAACCTTCTATGGGAGACTCAAAGACCTGTTGTCTTGAGTTACCCTGAGTTTGTGGCTTCCTTTAAAACGGTATTTGACCCTTCTGCTGCCAAGTGCCTCATGTCCATGAAACAGAGTACAAGAACCGTTGCCAATTACGCCATTGTGACTGCTTTTTCTCATGGTCTCTCAGCTACCATCAAGGATGAGATAGCAGACTGAGATATACCCACTAAGCTGGAGAAGTTTATCAGGTTTGCCATCCTCATTGACTCCAGACTCAGAGAAAGACTCTCTTTTAAGGAGCGCTTGTGGAAGCCTCCTGTATATTTGTCTCCGAGCTTTGCAGTCCCACCCTTGCCTCCCTCACCTCCCATGTCTCCTGGTACCGAGTCGGTCAATGAAGATGAACCCATGCACTTGGGCTTCACGCGTCTCTCTGCGGATGAGAGAACCCTTAGGAGGAGGGAGAGACTGTGCCTTTATTGTGGCCAGGCAGGTCACTTTTTGAAGTCTTGTCCTACCCATCCAAGGAATGCCTAAACCTTGAGGTCCTGTCACGGACAGACCTTAGGTAGAGTTGTTTCATCCCCAGTTATCCAGAACAATAAACCCCTGGTTTCAGTTACCCTTCCTTGGGCTGAGTCGTCCGTCGAGATACAGGCTCTAATCAACTCTGGGGCTGCAGGCCTGTTTTTGATGCTGCCTTTGTATCGAAGCACTTGATTCCGCTGCAGCTGCGTGACACTCCACTTGCCATTGAGGCGCTTGATGGGAGACCTCTACAGCCTGTCCATGGATGTAGGGGCTTTTCACATGAGATAATCCAATTCCAAGTTATTTCCTCACCTACGTTTCTGCTGGTTATTGGTTATCCTTGGTTACAGAGGCACAATCCCTCTTTTGATTGGCTCCATGCTGAGGTTCTCTCCTGGTCGCCACAATGCAGTAAGACATGCTTCCGGAAGGTAGCCAAGGTCCTCTGCACTTCTTTTCTCTCCTCCCTGCCGGAGAGTACTGCGATTTTAGCAATGTCTTTGACAAAGGTCAAGCCGGTAGTTTGCCGCCACACTGGTCCTATGATTGCACAATTGACCTTCAACCTGGTGCCATACCCCCTCATGGCCGGGTTAACCCTTTGTCGGTCTTGGAGGATAAGGCCATGGAGGAGTATGTTGCAGACGCACTTTCTCGAGGTTTCATCCGCAAATCCTCGTCTACTGCTAGTGATGGTTTGGTTTATTCTCACCATGAATCCACTGTATGGTATTATATTGATGTTTTCATTTATATGTTTATATCTACATCTACACCAATTTTTGGGACAACTGTACAGATCTTTTGTTTGTTGAATTGTCTCCAACATTCAGGTGTGTTTCATGGTTACGAATTTAACTTTAATCATGCAGCATGTGTGTCCATTTAAGTGTCTGCTGATGGGGATTGGGTGTTACACCCTGTCCCACCCTTCCTTTTCTTTTATATGCACTTTTGTTGTTTGATCAAGATGCTATGAGTAAGCATCTTTGAATGTGAAACGCGTTAGCTATTTTACACTTGCTGTGTCCACCTTTTGTTTTGTTTGCTATTTTGGATGTTATCGTATTTTTTCAATAAAGATGTTTTTGCATGGAGTGCGGCAGTCCAGGATTTTTCTCCTTCCACAGATCTGAGCGCAGCCAGCACCCAGCACTGTGTGGTAGAGCAGGAGCTCTTCAAGAAATTACAGAGGTTTATCAGAGCGACTTTTTCCTTTTGCATACTGCTGGTGATGGTTTATTCTTTGTGAAGAAGAAGAGTGGTGAACTGAGACCTTGTATTGATTATAGGGGTCTCAATCGTTTCACGATTAGGAATGCCTATCCGATTCCGTTGATTACAAAGTTATTTGACTGCCTCAAGGGAGCAGCGGTTTTCATGAAGCTTGATTTGAGAGGGGCATACAATCTCATGAGGATTAAGGAGGGTGACGAGTGGAAAACTGTGTTTAATACCAGAACAGGCCATTATAAGTACCTTGTAATGCCTTTTGGCATTTGTAACGTCCCGGCAGTTGTCCAGGAATTTATTAACCATGTCCTCCGAGATTTGTTGCAGTTATGTGTGGTGGTTTATCTGGACGATATCCTAATATTTTTCAAGTCCCTGGAGAGCCACCTCACAGATGTATGTCGTGTGCTTCAGAAATTAAGAGAGAACAATCTCTATTGTAAATTGAAGAAGTGTGAATTTCACACCTTCCATGTTGCCTGACTTATTTGTTCCACAGTGTATTCCTGCGTTAGGGGAGCATCTCTGTGGTCTTCGTTCCACTTGGGCACAAGTCCAGGAGGCTCTCCTGCTACTGAACTCTGGCCATGTTTTGATTATGTTTACCTTATTTTTATTATTATTAAACAAGTGAGATTTAACTGTAATACTGTCTTAGTCTGATTCATGGTTTCTGACACTCCCTCCCCTGTCCAAGCTGGGGAGTGCCGGATGGCTGATCCCCTGTGGGTGATGGTCAGAGTGGCAGCTGGTGGATCGGTGGGGTCCTCTCCTCCGGCCATGCTCTCCTCCCTCCTCCTCCTAGGCGTCCAATAGGATAGCCTGGCATTTTGGCCAATCGGGAAACAGGGCTCATGCCCCGATTCCTGATTGGCGGGGAGGCGATTCAGTGTGAAAATAGAGAATATTCATTTGCTATTGTCACACAACTGGGTGGGCTCGAAGCGCAGTGTTCTGTGCCCCGAGACCACCCTCTTTTGAAGCCCATTAGAGCCTCTAGCTCTAATCACGTGCTTTAAAAAAAAACACCTTCATTGGAATCCATGCATCAGGCACCATGTATGTAGGTTAGAGGGCAGGACACATGGATGGGGGGGCGGTGTCTGTGTGCCCCTAACCGACGGGCCGCCACTGCTCAGCATCCCTTACATATAGCATATTTTAGACCCAGTAATGTAATTACTCTGTAAGACATTGCAGCCATAAAGAGAATATTGTGTTAGACTGGGCATTCCAAAGTGGACAGCATTTATATGTGGAATGCCGTAGGTAAAAAACATGTCTGACTTCGGGCTACAATAACAGACACCACTGCTGTCCAAATAACTGAATGTGGCAGGCCTGCTGACAGGCAGGCTGTGGATGAAGGCGGTGGGATGTCGCTAAAGGCTATCCACCCTAGAAGTGCATGAGCTATTGGGGAATAGACTGGATTCTTATCAGGAGAAGAAGCTCTACATTAAAGTGGATGTAAACCTGATTCATGAAATTTGACCTAAACACATATATCTGTAGTGTTTTCTTATCTCTCTCCAAAGTCCCGTGTGTTTCTCTTGTTTCATTGCTCTGTTATCAGCATGATAACTTCTGACAAGACATACGTCAACCAAGATAAAACCAGCCTGAAATTTGTGTCGAGGGAGGTTGCTATAAATAGATTAGCAGAGAGCTTGACTTGTCACAGCACAGCTCTGCAAGTCTCTGCCTATGAGGAGAGGGGGTGTGTGCCTTTCCTTCAATCAGCTGTCTTGGCTGTATGCCAAGAATCCACTCCCAGTGCTGAACAGGAAGAGAAAATCTCTAACATGATGTGCACTTTCTAAAGAATATATAAAGATGAAGACAGCCGATATACATGTAAAACGTATGTAGGGAGATTTGTTTCATCTCTGTGTATCATCTGAGGCTGTTCACTCCACTGGGTGTATGGAGCGTTTACATCCACTTTAAGTAAGAATTATATGTGCAAGGTTGGAATTCAGCTTTAACTATTTGGGTAAAGGTGAAGATTTAAAGCCCAACTCCAGGAATTAGTAAAAATCTATCACAGAAGTATCCACTGCAAGATTCAAATGCTTGTTATGTTTAGGTGGTAGAAGAACATGCATGTACCCTGTCCCCCTGCCTTGTCCAGTTGTGGCACTGTCTTCTTTTCCCCAAAGCTCCAGTCTGTGGGTGGTTCCTCTGCATCATAAACCCTGCATTTTATGTGGTGGAGGTCAGTTTGCAACTGTGGCTGTGAGTGGGAGATGGGTTGCACTGCTGAAGGCCTCTGCTTGAGCGAGGAATTGTAAACATTCAGGCACCTCAAAGCATAACTAGTACTCAAACCTTGCAGTGCAGGGGGGGGTCAGAGGGACACTGCAAGGGTGGATTTTTTTTCTATTTCCTGGAGTTAGGCTTTAAGATTTAGATTAACCACTTGCCGACCAGCCGCCGCAGTTATACTGCAGCAGAATAGCACGGCTGGGCGAAACAACGTTATGTAACGTCACTTCGCCCTGTGGGCCCCCCAAGCCGATGCTAGTGCCCGGTGGTCATGATCACCACTGGGCTCCCGCGATCGCCACTGACACACGGAGAACTGGGATCTGTGTGTGTAAACACACAGTTTCCGGTTCTCTGAGGGGAGAACAAACAGATCGTCTGTTCATACAGAGTATGAACAGTGATCTGTCACCCCCCCGCACAGTCCCATCCCCCCTTCATCGCCCCTAGTGTTAACCCCTTCACTGCCAGTGACATTTTTACAGTAATCAATGCATTTTTATTGCATTGATCGCTGTATTAATGCCAATGGTCCCAAAAATGTCTAAAAATTGTCCGATGTGTCCGCCATAATGTTGCAGTCTCGATAAAAATTACAGATCGCTGCCATTACTAGTAAAAAAAAAAGAATAATAAAAATGTTATAAAACTATCCCCTATATTATAGACAGTATAACTTTTGCGCAAACCAATAAATATACGCTTATTGCGATTTTTTTTTTACCAAAAATATGTAGAAGAATACATATCAGCCTAAACTGAGGAAACAAAGATTTTTTTAACATATTTTTGTGGGATATTTATTATAGCAAAAAATAAAAAATAATGCATTTTTTTCAAAATTGTCGCTCTTTTTTTGTTTATAGCGCAAAAAATAAAAGCCACAGAGGTGATCAAATACCACCAAAAGAAAGCTCTATTTGTGGGAAAAAAAGGACGTCAATTTTGTTTGGGTGCAACGTGGCATGACTGCGCAATTGTCAGTTAAAGTGACGCAGTGCTGAATCACAAAAAGTGCTCTAGTCAGGAAGGGGGTAAAATCGTCCGGGGCTGAAGGGGTTAAAGAGGATCTGAACTCTGTGCCAAAAATGTCCGCAGAGGGCAACGGATCAGTGATCAGGCAAAGAAGGAGTGACTTCGTAAGAATCATTTCAAGGTCCTGGAGTGGCCTAGCCAGTCTCCAGATCTCAACCCCATAGAAAACCTTTGGAGGGAGTTGAAAGTCCGTGTTGCCCAGCGACAGCCCCAAAACATCACTGCTCTAGAGGAGATCTGCATGGAGGAATGGGCCAACATACCAGCAACAGTGTGTGACAACCTTGTGAAGACTTACAGAAAACGTTTGACCTCTGTCATTGCCAACAAAGGATATATAACAAAGTATTGAGATGAACTTGTGATATTGACAAAATACCTATTTTCCACCATAATTTGCAAATAAATTCTTTCCAAATCAGACAATGTGATTGTCTGGATTTGTTTCCACATTTTGTCTCTCATAGTTGAGGTATACCTATGATGACAATTACAGGCCTTTCTCATCTTTTTAAGTGGGAGAACTTGCACAATTGGTGGCTGACTAAATACTTTTTTGCCCCACTGTACCCACCACATGTAGTCCCATCTCATGTATTCTAGGCTGAAAATTTATCAATGTTTTCACCCAAGATTCACACAACATTCACTGAAGATTCACAGATTTTTCATTCAATAACAAAAATGTGTGAATCTTGATTGAACATTGTGGAAATCTTGGGTGAAAACTGTGATAAATAGACCCATTAAAATCAAATATTTGCTGCGCTACTCAAAGTGCAAATAAATACTTGCTTAGTGTTCCAAAGTAATCAATTTATAGAAAGTGCTATAAAATATATCCAATAGTGTTATAGATAAATAAATCAATTCATATAACATAAAGTGTTGAAGTGTCCATCCAAATTCATATAACATAAAGTGGTGAAGTATCCATCCAAATTAGTCCACATATACGTATCAAATTATGTAACCGAATCCCTTGTGCTTAAAAGTGCACTGTGCTGTTAAATTCAAATACATTCAGAGTTTTGTGTGCAGGTCACCACTCTGTGCTCCCCTCCTTTGCCTCCACACTCACCAGACCAAGATGTTATGCTTACTTTGTATATACCCACAGCCTCCAATCTGGTTGTCTCAACTGTTTTTTCTTTTTTTTATGCAGAGCTGTGCTGTGACAAGTCAAGTTCTCTGCTAATCTATTTATAGCAACCTCCCTATATTAATTGATTACTTTGGAACACTAAGCAAGTATTTATTTGCAGTTTGAGTTGCCTTGCACATATTTGATTTTGATATTTGGGTCACTCTTGTGATTGTGCAGGCAGCCACACCAAGAATTTAACCCCTAGAGCAGAGTATTTTGCATGTACTAAATAAACCCATTAGTGTCACTAGACTGGAGGGCTAGGCAAAAATTAATAGAGATAAGAGTAACCAGTTCTAATTAGAAAATGTATTTTAATAATATGCATTTTATTTTACATTTTATAAGAAACAGATTTATGCATTTAAATTGAGTTAGATTGCTAATATTGAAAAAGCAAATGTTTGAACATTTGGGGTTTTTTTACAGTAATTTTTTTCTCATAGTTAAAGACTTTTCATTTGATTGTATTGCATCTGCAAATTCTCGTCTCTTTTAAGCCTTCCAGCTTCTTCCGGGATGTTCCATATCCTTTCCCTCCTTTACTGAACAGAGGAGAGTTTAACATCTTATTTGGCTTTAAATATCATCTTCATAGAGATAAGAACCATTAAGAGGCTGCATAAAAAGTAACGCCACATATTCTTCATCCCCCAGTAGTCGTTATCAAAGCTGTATCAGCCTTACTGCTCTGCAGGGTTCCCAGCATTCTCCAGGGAATGGTTTTTATTCAAATCCACAAGTTCTTGCCTTTTGAAAATGGTTTTTAAAAGCTCACTACAATAATTTTAAATATTATTTGTAAAATAAATACCCACTAGCTGAATTAGAAATGAAAGGCTGAAGGTCAGTCTTGTAATAATCATTTAACCTGCCCTTACACATAATGCTTTATAGCCCAAGCCAAAGCCTTGGAAGGTTCAGAACCTTTATAAGCAATAAAGATATCCAATAAAATAGATTTGTTTCACTACAGCAAAGAAGTGCTAGAACCTATGTCTGGTTATTATTACTGGTCAAAACAATGTGAGCCAGCACTTTTTGTTGTCCAGATCAGGGAGCATGTAAACACTAACACAAAAGAATAGAATGTTCCCTGAAACAAATGGCAGCATGACTATAAAATAATTTTCAATACAAAACACCAATCGTATTTTGTCAATGGTACCCAGGCTTTCTGAGAGCTTGTTTATGTAACGCTTACCTCCGCCAGGGGCTGCTGGTGATGATAGGTATTCTGTTCTGCTACAGCTGCTGAATCCCCTCTGACATACTTGGTCGTAGACTAACTACCTTTTACTCCAATGTGACTTAAAGTGGAAGTCCATGCAAGATTTAAAATCCCTGCATCTATAGACACCAGGGATCTAACACTAACCTTTCTATTCCTGTAAAAAAAAAAAGAGTATACATACCTTTTTGGAAGCCGATCTGACCCACTCCCACACTGAGCTGTCAGACGCCGCTTCTCTATGTAGATGGGTGCAGAGGAGACGGAGGACAACGGAAGCCCCATAGTAACTTTATGGGTGACGTCACTTCCCATACATTTCACAGTCGTTGTCCTCCGTGTCCTCTGCAGAGCTTCCGGCTCTGGAGGTCGGGTCAGAGTGGGTCAGATCAGCTTCCAAAAAGGTATGTATACTGTAGCAGGACGTCCCAGAGAGAGCCAGGAAAAGTCCTGTTCGGGGTTTATGTGTCTCCCAGGCTCCTCTCATACATGTTCAGGGATCTCTGATCCACGATCCAGTTCGGATCTTGGTCCTCTCCCCCAGGCCAATTTAAACTCACCTGTGACAGACAGCCTTCGCTCTCTGCCTGGGAAACACAGACAACACTGGTCTGTGAGAGCAAAATGTTGTTAAGCTGTATTTGTGCAAGTTGACAAGTTGTAGGCTTGCTCAGCCTGGTAGTTAGGGCCTGTATACATTGTGTAGTTAGTGCTGAGACATGGCTAGGTTTTTGTTTGACTATTTTTGTTCTGTTTGTTTTCTGAAACACTGTACAATACCTGTATATAGACTTGTGTATATCACCAATAAACACCGCACTGTTTGTCACTACCGCACTGGATTTGGTATCTGTGCCTGAAAGACTGCTTATCCCAGAGAGCTTTGTACCACCTATTGGTCCCCCAGGTTACAATACTACTCTTTTCTTTACAGGTATAGAGAGCTTAGCATTAGATCCCTGGTGTCTATATATGCAGGGATTTTAGATTTTGCATTGACTTCTACTTTAAGAGTTAGTAAGCTACTACTCAATAATAATGTGAAGGAATTAAGCCACAACCACTTGGAGGTAAATTATTTAAATGTATCAAAGGAATGGTTAATTTAACAAACAGATACATGCATAGACATAAGAGCACTGTAATATAAAAGTGATCACTGTCTTGCAAAAGACTATGAAAGTCAAAGCAAACTATAATAGATACAGCTAGGGTTTCTGTAAAGGCATCAAACGAGTCCATGGTCTATGTGTGAACCCTTTGAATATATCCTCCACAGCAGGAGTGGTTATGTGTTCCTAATGTATGGGGTACCCCTTTAAGAGTGTAGATGGTGAATGTATATAAACAGCTGGGTAAGAGCGGTCTCTACAGAATTTAATGTGTATGGCAAGAGCTAAAGATGTGTAGTTCAGCTCACCATTCCTGGCAGGAAACTAGTTCGTCCCAATGGCTTGGTGATCAGCAGGTTCTAGACATCAGGTCCCAGATCCTCATGCAGGGCACAGTCTCTCGGCTCCAATCCTGGAGGCACAGTCATTTTCTGCCTCAAGGCCAGTTTAGGGACAGCTTGGCAGACTCGGAAGCAGGTTTGTCCGTTTCGAAACACGTTTTCCCCATAGACAGATCCTAAGGTCAGGAAAGACACTATCTTGGATGGTTAATCTTAATATATTTGTGATATTTTCAATAAAAATGTTATATTTTTATATATAACTAGTTTGTCTCTGCCTATATTATACCCAAAGAGGTACATTCAAAGTCCCACATAAATTCTTTTTATCTTGATATGCAGTAAGAGAGGAGAGAGAAGCTGGCTGCAGCACCAGCTACATTTCCAATTTTAACCATTTCCACACCGGGCCATTGTCATATGAAGTCCGCAGGAACACTTCGTCCCTCCGGGCGGGCATCATGTGACGTCCTTGGCTTCTCGCTGCTCCTGCAGGCCCGGGGATGAGGATGAGGTGTGTCCCTCGAGACACAGTCCAACCTAAATCAGTGTAAAGAGCCAATAAAAATCATCTCTTTACCACGTGACTGGCTGTGTCCAATCAGAGCCGGTCACATGCATTGTCCTTGTGCACAGCGCTCGTGCGTGCCCCTAGGGGTGCGCAGAGTGGCGATCAGGGACGAGGCTTGTCTCACTGACACAGCCCATCCCCGATTGTGGTATAGAGCCAATGAAATTGGCTCTTTGCCACGTGACCGGCTGTGTTTAATCACAGCAGGTCACAGAATGTCAACAAACCACGGTAACCAGCTGTTAACAAGCTCTCCTCCTCACACACTGATTGTGTGTGAGGAGGAGATTGCGATAACAGCTTGTTACCACCTACAGTATACACCAAACACACTGATTGCCCCCTAATAAAGATGACCTGTCACCACCCATCAAAGCACCTGTCACAGCCCAACAAAGTACCTGCCACAGCCCATCTGAGTACCCAAGTACCTGTCACCAGCCCATCAGAGTACCTGAGAACCTGTCACCAACCCATCAGAGTATATGAGTACCTGTCACCAGCCAATCAGATTACCTGAGTACCTGTCACCAGCCCATCAGAGTACCGGAGTACCTGTCACCAGCCCATTAGAGTACCCAAGTACCTATCTGCAGCCCATGCCTCGTTGAATATACAATGGGGTTTTTGCTTTCCAAAATTGGGTCATTTTGTCAGTAATTCCACTGTCCTTGTGCTCCAGGACCTTCAAAAGTTTGATAGGAAGGAATGAAATTATATGTGTAATTTATGCTTCTATAATGCCTGAAGGTACTACTTCAATGGTGGACCTCTCTATGTGGCTAGGCTGTGTAAAAGTCTCACACATGTGGTATTGCCATACTCAGGAGGAGTAGCAGAATGTATTTTGGGGTGTCATTTTTGCTATGTACATGCTATGTGTTAGAAATATAGCATAGGGGGGAGGGTTTGAATGTAATAATATTTCACACTGAACACATGGGAAGGTCACTTTAGTAGGCCCCAATATAAACCTAGAGAGGAGGAGAGTGAGATACAAGAGAGAATTGGATAGTATGATTGGTATGAAAGGTATTTGAAAGGGTGCATGAAGAATAAACACAATTTGATACAAGAATGACTTAGTCACAAAAATGTCACAGAAAAAGCACATTAAGAAAAATAGATATTGGTTAATAAATAAAGATTGCACAATGTTTATAGAAAGTACACAATCAGTTTTTGGGAGAGTGAATAATATATAAATATATTTGGAATACTAAATGGTTAACTGTACACAGAAAAAAAAGTTGGTTATATGCTCCTGGAACGCCCGGGATTTGGGAGACCCAGGAAAAAAAGCAGCAGTTCACTCTATGACAAAAATGTATGGGGTTGGGTTGCTCTGCCTGCAGGAGACATACCTTACTAATATCTCTATACCCCAACTGGGTTGGGTCGAATGCAGTATCATTCTGTTCATACCTTCTATTCTAGGGGGGTGAGCATTTTGATCAGATCTGGGATGATGTTCACCTGCATACAGACCAAGATTGATGAACTGTGGCGGTATATTTTTTGTTCTGTAAGATAGAGAACAGAACCTATGTGCTGGTTAACATATAAGTACCTCCCCTATTTAATACGCTGATTTAATGTAAATTAATGGAGCTTGTGCTGGAGAAGCCAGGTGTGCCGGTGTTAGTTATGAGGGACTTTTACAACTTCAATACAAGGCATTTATACACCTTTCCTGCCCAGACCAATTTTTAGCTTTCAGTGCTCTCACATTTTGAATGCCAATTACTCAGTCATACAACACTGTACCCAAACAAAATTTTTATAATTTTTTTCATACAAATAGAGCTTTCTGTTGGTGATATTTAATCACCACTGTTTTTTTTTTTTTTTTTTACAAAATTGCAAATAAGTCATTTTTGTTCATAAATTTGGGCCAACATTTATACTGCTACATCTCTTTGGTAAAAATAACCCAAGTTAGTGTATATTTTTTAGTCTCTATTATAGAGTCTACAAGCTATGGTGCAAATCATTGAAAATTGATCACACCTGATCACACCTGATGCACTGACTATCTATCTCATTTCTTGAGGCTCTGAAATGTCAGGAAACTACAAATCCCCCCCCCAAATGACCCCTTTTTGAAAAGTAGACAGTCAAAGGTATTTAGTAAGAGGCATGGTGAGTTTTTTAAAGTTGTATTTTTTTCCCACAATTCTTGGGAAAATGAAGAATTTTTTTCACAAAATTGTCATAACAAGTTATTTTTCACACACAGTATATGCATACTTCAAATTACACCCCAAAATACATTCTGCTACTCCTCCCGAGTATGGCGATACAACATGTGTGTGAATTTTACACAGCCTGGCCACACAGAGAGGTCCAACACGCAGGAAGCACCATCAGGGGTTCTAGGAGCATAAATTACACCTCTAATTTCCTAACAACACATTACATTTGTGAAGACACTGGAGCACAAGGACAATGGAATTACCCACAAAGTTACCCAATTTTGGAAAGCAAACACCCCAACGTTTATTCTATGAGGCATAATGAGTCTTTTGAACTATTCATTTTTTTCCACAAGTCTTCGGAAAACATGGAAAGAAAACTAAAATGTATTTTTTTTACATAAAGTGGTCAGTTTATAAGATATTTCTAACTCAAAGCATGTATATAGCAAAAATGACACCCCAAAATACATTCTGCTACTTCTCCTGAGTATGGCGATACCACATGTGTGTGACTTTTACACAGCCTGGCCACATACAGAGGCCCAACATACAGGGAGCACCGTCAGGCATTCTAGGAGCACAAATTACACCTCTAATTTCCTAACGACCTATTACACTTTTGAAGGCCCTGAAGCACCAGGATAATGGAATTACCCACAAAATTACCCCATTTTGGAAAACAAACACCCCAACATATGATTGGACACAGCTGGTCACGTGATAAAGAGACAATTTGATTGTCTCTTTACTGTGATCGGGGTTGGGTTGTGTCATGGTGACAAGCCTCGTCCCCGATCGCCACTCTGCACGCACTCTAGGGGCATGCACGTGGACAGTACATGTGACCGGCTGTGATTGGACACAGACGGTCAAATGGTAAAGAGCCATTTTTTATTGGCTCTTTACATTGATCTGGGATAGGCTGTGTCCGAGGGACACACCTCATCCCCGATCACCACGCTGAGGGCCCCCGGGGGCCCGCAGGAGCGGCGAGAAGTCGAGGACATCATATGACTATGGCCCGGTATTGAAGTGGTTAATATGGTCATGGACCGAAAAACTGATAGGTTCCCCCCCGAGGACACAATCAGGCACCGCTGTGGATGACTGTCTGTCCCAATTTATTGGGGAGGCTGGACTGAAGGATATATGGAGAGTACGGAATCCAGAATCCCGGAAATACTAGTGATTTTCCAGGACATACTCCACACTCTCCAGAATCGATCTGGTTTTGGGGAACGAGGAGGCATTATTTATGGTAAAGAATGTAAGCTACATGCCAAGAGGCCTTTCGGTTAACTCGCCGGTGACAGTATCAGTAGAACTAGGGGAGAATAAACACCCCAGGGAGTGGAAAATAAGCCCTTTCTGTGTGGAAATGATGGGTGAGCTGGATGAGGTATTACCGGCTTCAAGAGAATTTTTTGATTTACATAGAGGCACCACCTCAGAGGGGGGTATGGGATACATTGAAAGCTTTCCTCCGAGGTATAATGATACAAGTGTCAAATATCAAAAAAGGGACTAAGGACTGGGAAAAGGTGGCTGGGGAGAGGGCGGCAATAATGGAAGAACAATATGTTAATGATCCAACACCTGCTAGACTCAGGACCTGGTCAAATGAACAACGGTTAATGATGTTTAGGAGGGTGGAGAATAAACAACTTTTTCATAGGCAACTCACCTTTGGGGAGTAGGAAAGTGTAGGGAGAATGCTGGCCCATCTAGTTAAGACAAACTCACCCCTTCTGTGGTTCCCACGATCAGTATCATACGCCAGAAATAGTGGATACGTTTAGAAAATACTATGAGGATTTGTATAGCTCCTGGCAGGAGGAAATGAGGGAGGAAATGGATGTCTTTTTCAGGGGCCTAGCGATCCCTGTTTTCTCTGAGACAGACAGGGAGGAATTGGACCTACCCATAACAATAGAGGAATTATAACGGGCCACACGGGTGATGGCGGGCCAGAAATCCCCAGGACCTGATGGCCTCCCGGCCAAGATATATCGGTGCTATGGGAAGGTGCTGCCCCCTGAGCTGTTGTGGGTCTTGAACTGGTCGGTGATGGAGGGAGAGCTCCCCTCATCTATGATGGAAGCCACTATAGTAGTGATACACAAGGAGGGTAAAGACCCACTTAATACATCTTCATACAGACCTATCTCTTTATTGAGTACAGATATAACAATTCTCGCAAAAGTCTTGGCAGCTAGTTTGAATAAAATTATACAGTAACTTTTCCACCCCGATCAGTCGGGATTCATACCTGGTAGATCTACTAGTACAAACATAAGGCGGGTATATCTGAATCTTCAGGTCCCGACATATGGGGATGGAGACAGGGCTATTTTGTCCAAGGCCTTTGATAGTCTTGTATGGCAATATCTGTAGAGGGCCCTTGAAGGATTTCAATTTGGTCTGACTTTCATCAATTGGGTAAAAATGCTGTATAAAATGCCAGTAGCAAAAGCAAAGGTGAACAATGAATATTCAGATAAATTTTGATTGACGAGGGGGACGAGGCAGGGATGCCTCGAACCTCTGGCAATAGCCCTTTGGTCTTCCCCTGATGTAGGTGGATTCAGAAGGGGAGTAGTGGAAGAAAAAGTTGCATTATATGCAGACGATCTCCTACTATTCTTTGTCGATATGCAGACCCCCCTATCAAAGGCAATGGATATTATTAAAAATTTTGGTCATCTTTCCGGGCTAACTATAAACTGGGAAAACTCTGTATTGCTACCTATGGATCACAGAATGCCCTTTACCAAAGGAGGCTGCCCAGATCCACATAGTGAATAAAATGAAATATCTAGCAATAAATATTACAAAAGACCCCAAACATTATATTATGGATAACATTGTCCCGCTCCTTGCTAAATTTAGGGGAAAAATTTAAATATGGAAGAGGCTCCCACTATCTGTAGCAGAACGATATAATCTAATTAAAATGCTATGGATGCCGCAGCTTCTGTATGCATTGCATAACTCCCCAGTATGGGTGTATAAAAAGTGGTTCCAAAAGATAGATACTATTTTTAGAGAATTGATTTGGAAGAAAGGTCCGGCAAGAATCAGTCTGCGTACTTTACAATTGCAAAGACAGGAGGGAGGAGAAGCACTACCACATCCTTGGAGCTACTTTTTAGCGTCACAACTCCAGTATCCAAGATTATAGCTGCCCCGCCTCTCCAGTACCTTTTCAGTGTGTGTATGTGTATTCTGTGTGTATATACTCTGTGTGTATATTGTGTGTCTGTGTGTGTATACTGTATGCGTGTGTATACTGTGTGGTCCCATAATCTATTGCCTGGGGGCCCCATAATCTCCTATTGCCTGGGGGCCCCATAATCTCCTATTGCCCGGGGCCCCATAATCTCCTATTGCCCGGGGGCCCCATAATCTTCTATTGCTCGGGGGCCCCATAATCTCCTATTGCCCGGGGGCCCCATGAGTTGTCAGTCTGCCCTATATATATATATATATATATATATATATATATATATATATATATATATATATAGGGAGCCTGGGGGGACAGAATGCACACCATGTATTTTGGGGTGTAATTGAAAGTATGCATATGCTGTGTGTGAGAAATAACTTGTTATTATGATAATTTTGTGTAAAAAAAAAAAAAAAAAATTTCTTAATTTTCCCAAGAATCAATTACAACTTCAAAAAACTCACTGTGCCTCTTACTAAATACCTTGGACTGTCTACTTTCCAAAAAGCGGTAATTTGGGGGGTATTTGTGCTTTCCTGACATTCTAGGGCCTCAAGAGATCAGATAGGTCATCGGTGCATCAGGTGTGATCAGTTTTCAATAATTTGCACCATAGCTTGTAGACTCTATAACTTTCACACAGACCAAATAATATACACGTATCTGGGTTATCTTTTACCAAAGATATTTAGCAGTATACATTTTGGTCCAAATTATTAAACACAAATAACCTATTTGCAAAATGTTATAGAAACTAAAAAAAAGTGTTTTTTTTTAATTTTCGCACTTTTTTCACTTATGTCGCAAAAAAATTAAAAACCCAATGGTGATTAAATACCACCAAAAGTAAGCTCTATTTGTATGAAAAAAATGTTTTTGTTTGGGTACAGTGTTGCATGACTGAGTAATTGGCATTCAAAGTGCGAGAGCACTGAAAGCTGAAAATTGGTCTGGCCAGGAAGGGTGCCCTGTATTGAAGTGGTTAAAAAAAAGCTGGTGGTTGGGTGTCAGGAAAAGGGTGTCATTTAGTTGTTATAGTTATATTGCTACTAAATTATTGACTCCTGGTTGCAGCAGCCTGAGGTTTGGGAAGGCGAATGAACTGGGAAAATCTGGAAATTAGTTTGCCCATTCAGCAAACTACCATCAGCTGAGGTTTGGGTTAAACTGATGCTCAACCTAAATCTGGGAAAGATTTTATCTCTCAATTTCCAATGTTTTTTTGGAACTGAAAATCTCCCCAATGGGACACCCCGACAGACAAAGGTTTTACCTATCCCCTAATCAAACACTGAGTAAAAAACTTTAGGTTTCAGCTACACACTATGACTTTAATATACGTTATTAATAAGCTTACAAACCTGGTTTCTGTAGTTGCTTTGGCTTTTATCCTAAAATGTTCTTTGTTGAAAACATACATTTGCAATCACATGGAAGAGTTACTTAGTTACACAAAAATATACCGTACAAGGTTAAAAAAAGGTGGTCTCTTGCCTGCCTAGTCCTTTATAGTCAACTATTTAACTTCTGACATAAGCTAAAGTGGCAAAGTAGTAGTAAATCACAGCTTGATTTGAGCATTTAATCAAAAATCCTATTGTGTACAGCATCCCTGGCTGGTAATAATAAGTTTGCCTGACCTTTGTAAAAGCTATCTTTGGATTTGTTCTGCGACAGATGCTCATTGCTCCCTTTTACATGGAGTAAAGGGAATGACATGTTAGCACATCTGCCAAAACATACAGAAGGATCATGGTGAGTCCCAGCAGGTTCGAAGACAGACACTGCTGGGTGTATACAGTTAGACATCTGCCAGTTTATGGACTGCCTTATGAGTGCATTATCAAACTTTGTTTTGTAAAGAACATGAATCTGATGCTAATGTAGCAGTGATCTCTACTGATTTAAATTAATAATAAACCTTTTCTGAAGAAATATCAATGATAGCATTGCTGGCTTTCTTTCAGAAAATGCTGCCTGGTTGTCATACTGAGCATTTTTCTTACAAACAATAAGTCACAAACCCAGAACAAGTATGAAGGTAAAGACTTTCTGCACTCTTTCTGGGTCAGTGACTCAAAGGATTTTTTTTTATTAAAGGCATATGGGCTGTTCACTTTGCAGGACTGAAGTTGCACTTTGCAAGGGAATTCGCCCCAGAGCTTAGTGAAGCTCTGCTGACTTTCATCTGCCATTATCCAATCATGGGCAAGGTAAAATGCTGTTTTTTTTTTTTCCCTGCTCATGATTGGATATTCTTTGCTAAGTGAAACTTCAATAGGTTCACTAAGCTCTGGGACAATTTCCCTTGAAAATTACAACTTCCCTTGCAAAGTGAACAGCCCATATGCCTTCAAAAATAGTTTTTCTTTAATTTTTTAATTTTTTTTATTAATGGACCTGTAAGCTAGAAACTGTGTTAAAAAGGCAGGGAGATACAAAGGATCAGTCACTTGGAGGCCATCTTGATAGAGGAGTAGGGATTTGCTTAATCATATCAGAGCTTCTCCACCCTGATTACCTGATGGCTGGTGGGGGAATATTTTTAAGAAGTAGGAGAGGTGCATAAAATATGAGGTGCATAAAAACATAATGAATGAAGCAGAGGCAGGAAGATCCTTGCACTGCAGTTGTCCGTGTTCAGCTTCCTTTCCTCACTCCAGCAAGGAGAACAGTGATCAAAACAGAAGTGACATTACCAAATTACACAAGACTAGCTTTCAGAGGTAGCAGTACCTTACATGATCTAACAAGACAGTGATTAGGCATAGTGCGAGTACTACTATTTTCCAGCATACTGTTTAGGCATAATTACTCTTGCTATATGTTCTTCATATAATGTATGTATAAATGAATCTGCACTTGGAATAATTGACATCCAGAGCTGCTGACACTCTACTTCGATATCAAGTATTAATAAATGTAGGGCTAATGCAGACAAATAAACAGTGCAAAAATGGTCACAGTGATAATCTTTAGAATAAACATATATAAATAAATTGTAATATTCTCACAATATACAAATAAATATTGTGAAAAACATGTGTACACCAACCACCCAAACAATATTAGGTTAAATATTATGGTTCAAATAAGTGCAAACATTCAAATTTCCAGGAGAAGAATCCAGCAAAGGTATAATAGGATTTCATGAGAGAAAAAAGTTTTCCAGATAGTATTTATGCAGCACGAAAGAGCGTTTGACTACAAACAGGAAAATGCCATCCAGTGCTGTACACCCACTTTAAAAAACTATGCAGCTTACCAGAGCATGTTGACTCGCACGCTATGAGTGGTCAATTGTGCTTGATAGATAAGGAAAACATCCACCCAGGTCAAGCCAAACAATCAGCCCAGTTCTCCAAATGAGATATCCTCCACTTTCCAGGGACAGTGTGCCAGGTGTATGGATATAAAACACAGAAACAAACGCCTTCAAACAGTGTAGTAAAATATTGTCAGTTTTACTCAAAAAGGTTTGAAAACACTTACGTAATAATATGAATAAAAGAGTGCTCTGTATAACAAAAAAGAATCATGTTCCATACAACTCTTTTGCCCCTGATGATGTCATGTATGATGAAACATGTGGGGAGGAGCACAGGAGCCATCTTGGTTACTTGCCGGTACTAAGAATTTTTTTTTGGAGCAGGAAGTATTAGCTTTAGAAACTGCAGCTTGGCATGGCATGCTATTATTAAGTCTATGATCTACCAAAACACCCAGATCCTTCTCCTCTATTGATTCCCCCGACTCCTTCTAGAATGTATCATACATGCATGTTTTTAGCCCCCCAGTGTATAGCCTTACATTTATCAACATTAAACCTAATTTTCCACATAGTTTCTCAATTCAATAGTACATTGAGGTCGGCTTGTAAATTTAATGTCGCATACACACGATCAGATTTTCCAACGGGAAATGTTGGATGTGAGCTTGTTGGCTGAAAGTCCAACTGTGTGTATGCTCCATCGAACATTTGCTGTCGAACTTTCCGCCAACAAAGGTTGGCTAGCAGGTTCTCAAGTTTTCCACCAACAAAACTTTGCTGTTGGAAAGTCTGATCGTGAGTACACAAGTCCGCGCACAAAAGTTCACGCATGCTCAGAATCAAGTATGAGCCGGAAGCGCTCGGTCTCGCAAAACTAGCATTCGTAATGGAGATATCACAGCGCAATCTCTTCTTCTTTATAATGCTATAATAATGGAGTTGCTTTGCTGCTGATATTCACAGAGTTCTGACAAACTGTTTTTTTTATTCTTTATAGTGATCTCCTGAATAATATTTGTTTTTGTTGTTTTTTTCTCATGATCTCCAGAATGATCTTTTTTACTTTTTCTCATGATTTTCAGAATAATCTTTTTTTTTCTCATGATCTCCAAAATAATCTTTTTTTTTTTTTTTTCTCGTGATCTCCATAATAATCATTTTTTTTCTTTTTTTTTTTCTAGTGATCTCCATATTTTTTTTTTTTCGTCTTGGGGTCAAGTTATCACAACACTATTATTATCTTGTATTTTTTAACCTCAAACTATGTTGGTGTCCCTTGTTAATTTGACATTGTATTTTTGAAATGTACCTGCCTACTCACAAACAAACTGTCCTTTTGAAATAAAATACAAGTATTTGTCAAAAACTAAATTTAAAATTTAATAGGGAGCACAAGGTCAGAACGAAATAAAGAGGAAGGTAACGCTGGAGAAAAAGTTGGAATTGGTGAAGTCTTTGTACCCCAGGGCAGACATCAATTATTTGACTGTCAAAATTGGTAACCTGAGGAGTCCATTTAATAGGGAGCACAATACTGTCTGGGACTCCGAGAGATCGGGAGCAGCAGCAGACGACATATATGTCCCGAGGCTGTGGTCTTACAACAGCCTGTATTTTTTGCCAGACCACACCAAACACAGGCCATCACTCACAACACTTCCTTCCACACTTCCTTCCATGCTGCTGTGGTGGGTTGGGTGGCTGTGGTGTTGGTGGTGTTGCTGAAGGTGGTGGAGGAGTATGGTCTAACTCACACGGGTGGGTTTGAGTTGTTAGTTTGCCCCTGGTCCCCTTGTTTAGGGCTTTCCAAATTAGTTCTTCACAGATTGTGCGTTGGGCCTCCTCCATGTTTTCTAGTTTGCTTGCAGTGACAAGTCCAAATGCCTCGTGTACACCAGGGGTCATGTTAAGTGCTGCAGTAGCCTGTTTGAGGAAAACAGCCGCGGACTCCTCAAGATTCCTTGCCTTCCTAGTCCTTTTGGTTGGAGGGCAGAGGGCAGGAACCTGGGATTCCATCAGGCTGCTTGCCACAGCCTCCTCCTGGCTGAGACTTTCCTGTGTATGAAAATGGTATATAGTTTTTGGTTTATGGTCATCAATCACACGCAATTTTGAGCTCATGACTGTTGCAAATTGAATGTTAACAAATAGAAAAGACTATCATTCTGACCCCAGCATTTTTCATTCTTGTCCCAATCATTTTTTGGCTACTACTGTCTATTGATATGTAAACCACTTTGTTAAATCAGAAGTTAGTGATCAATAAGATCTAGTTAACATCATTCAATTTTTGACAATAAATATGTTCAACAATGCTATACCTGGGCCAAGATGGGCTCCTCTGCATCTTTTTCCTGGGTGGAAAGCCCAGATTGCACTTCAGGAGCCTCACCTGATGTGGAAGGAAGTGTTGAAGGAAGTGTTGATAGTGATGGCCTGGGTTCTGTCTGGTCGGACAAAAAACTTAGTCTGTCGTAGTACCACAGCCTGGGGACATATACGTCATCTGCTGCTGCTCCGGATTTCTGGGAATCCTGGACCTTCTTGCACTCCCTATTATATGTGCTCCTCAGGCTACCAATTTTGGTCTTCAAATAGTTGATGTCTGCCGTGGGATACACAGACTTCACCAATTCCAACAGTTTATCCAACGCTGCCTTCCTCTTTTGCTTGTTTTAATAGTTCCTGCATTGGACTTGCCAGAGATATGGCAGCTCCCTGTATTTATCAATGAAGTTGGGCAGGAAGTCAGAGTCTGTGAATTTATCCACCATTTTGTTTGCAAGACACAACACAAGACAAACCCTAATGTCAGGCTAAACTCTCCTAATCTTGTCGCAATATAGGCCTCAATCTCTAAGCAGTATAGGCCACTAACCACTGATGCCCCGAGTTACAATTTTACCTTAGTTTGAACAATCGGCGCTTACGATCCTTCGTCCTCCACTCACAGATCGTATGTACATCGCACGCGTGTTATGCTTTATATACACTGCGCATGCACCAAACTTTGCTCCTGTCCTTTTTTCTAGTGTATTCCCCGCCTCTTCTCTTTCGGGGCAGAGGGAGAGCACATGGTGGAGACAAATAAATATATCAATCAATAAAGTGAATAAATGCAAATAAATGCATCAAAAAACATATAAGGGAACACACATCCCTAGATATATGTAGATAAAAAAAAACAAAACAATAAATAGTGTCTGTGTTAATCCAGCTGAGGTCTAAATGTCCGATCAATTGCCTTTGATGAACTTGCTTGTATTTCAATTATCACAGATCACAGTTTCATGATGAATTACATTTGCAAGGTGATGATTCACATAAAGATAAAAGAAAAACCATCATTGCGCAGTGTTTTTAAATGCTACAAAACTGGGCAATCAATGTAATCCACTCAAACATTTGCAGTAGCTGAATCGCTTTTGTTATAATAGTCAGACAGCTTCACCGCTCATACAGCTATCGCTGTGTTTGCCGAACACTATGCGAAGACGCATCTGGGAGAAGGAGTCAGTGAAGTCTTCGCATAGTGTCAGTCCTGCCTACTTAAAGCCATCCAGCTCACTTGATCTCTGCCTTCGCCTTGGTCACATCACAAGAAACCATCTCCTGTGTTCCTGTTTAAAGACTGGCTTTGCTGACATTCCTTCTGGCTCTTTATCCTGCTTGTTGTTGCTCTACTTGGATCCCTGACTTCTGGCCTGGCTGATTACCCGATCTGGTTACTGAACTCTGGATTGGCTGATTACTCGATCTGGTTACTGAACTCTGGCTTGGCTCACTACCTGATCTGGTTACTGGACTCTGGCTATGCTTTGACTACGCTTACTCTATTTACGTTTTTGTTTTTATTATTAAACAAGTGTAATTTTACTGTACTTCTGTCTCAGTCTGGTTCATGATTTCTGACAGTTTCACATCCAGGAGGAGATATAAGGCCTCAAATATGTTCTTTGAAGAGATGGTGGGGATGGTGAACATATTGAAGAAGACCGACTATGATGGGAATCATGGACTGTACAGAAACCCAAATGTGAGAAAGGCCAAGATCATGAGTAAAGTTGTGAGAAGTCTGCACAAGAGTTTAGGAGTACGACGATCCAAGGAGCAATTGAGGAAATGCTGGTCAGACCTGAAATTGAGGGAGCAGGATCAGTATAGAAGGATCAAAAAAGCACTGCAAAAAAGTATTTGTCGCATGCTCCTATTATTATTAGTACTTTTGTGCTGGTACATGTGCTTTTCTTTACTGATGTACAGTTTAAAATGCCAAGTTTGAGGTTCGTGGGCATAGTATAATTGTTCGTATTAAACATAATTAGTTCGACCAAGAATACAATGTTTTTGGCAGATGCAGGTCAACTACATTTGTTCATGCCTATTTTGATTAAAAGAAGTTTATTACATTGTTGTCTAGATGTTTTTGAAACTAGAATGAAATAACAACTTGATTCAGTGTAAGGAGAGGACACTCAGCAGCTGTTTACACATCTGGACGCAGGAGCACTAGTGTGGGACACCATAACAACCTTTTTATGGTGTTCCACGCAGGTGCTCCAGTGGATACTAGGGGTCTCTCCAATGACGGCCAGTTTCAAGTGCCGTCATTGTTTCTGTGGGTAAAAAGTCGGCCCCAGTCGCAACTGAGGCCAGATAGTTGGCTGCATTCTTCTGCAGGAAATTGTGAAGAATGCAGCAGCTCAGGATGATGTGATTTAGTTTGTATTTGGCCATGTTTATGACCATTTGGAAAAGCCAGAACTGGATGGCCATTATGCCAAAGGCACTCTCGACCACTCTTCTCGCTCTGACCAGTCGGTAGTTAAAAACCCTCTGCTCCAGGGTCAGGGTCCTCATGGGGAACGGCCTCATCAAATGCTCCCCCAGCTCAAAGGCCTCATCCACAGCAAAAACAAACGGGAGGCCCACTACGTTATCCGCTAGAGGTGGCAACCCCAAGCTGCCATTCCGGAGATGCCTGTAAAATTCTGTCTGTGCGATGACTCCTCTATCAGCCATTCTTCCCCACGCCCAGATAGAGGAACTCATACGTTGCCGACACCACCGCCAACATCACAATACTACTGTACCCCTTATAGTTGTATAGTATGACCCTGAGTTGGGGGGGTGGGATGATCCGGACTTGCTTCCCATCTATCGCACCACTGCAGTTGGGAAAGTCCCACTGCTGGTCGAATTGGGAGGCCACAGTCTGCCATTCCTGTGGATTGGAAGGAAACTGTGGAGTCAAAAAAGAAAAAAACGATTTGCACATAACATTGCAAGCAGATTAGATACAAACATTCTTGGCCAACATAAGTATAACATTTATTGAAATGAGTGTTTAAAGACAAAAGTATAAGGTCCACTTATCAGATTCTTCACCCCCTCTGATGGCCCACTGTAAAAATTTTGGGGTGGGGGGGTGTTTTGGACAGGTAACCGTCTCCACTTCATTGAGAGCTGAATGCATAAATAAAAGTTTTACTTTGGCCAGACCCTCCTTACTTACACTATTGGCAGCCCACTGGACAGGTAAGAAGTGTCATAATCCAAAAATAGGAATACACACTGCCCAAATTGAAGCACATTTTTACATTCTGCAATTACCTATCAAGATAATAGGAGAACAAAACTTTAAACAGTACTGTTTGAAAGTATTCAGGCAGGCACTTGCACTACATGCTTTGGTGAATTCATCCATAAATATATTTGTAAAAATACAAAAGAGGTAGGTATAATGTGTATGGGTTTGGCAAAGTCAGCAGATAGAGTATTGGTATCGGTTGGGTTCAAAATGAGTTTTGGCCCCCCCAAAAAAGCCTCTTGCATTCTGCCTGAATTTAAGGACAACAATAACATTTGGACACTTTTTATGGGGTCTTTAGGGTAAGCACTACAATGGAGCTGACAAAATCCCAGTCGTCAACTTGATATCCTGGAGACTTCTCCCCGTCGCCAAGTACCACAAGGTGGCGACGAGCCTTTGCTTGGGAGTGATGGCTTGCCGTATGCAGGTGTCCAGCTTGGTAATATAGGGGGACAGCAAAGCCAACAGATGGTGAAAGACGGGGCCCGTCATCCAGAGATAATTCCTGAAATCATCAGGATTATTCTCCTGGAGCTCCCGCAACAAAGGCATATGAGAGAATTGGTCACGATTAAGTAACCAATTCTTGGTCCATGAACTCCTCCTCCCCCTGTTCATGGACTGAACTTGGGTAATATCAATAACTCTAACACCAAGCCCAACAACAAAACAAACTCTACGACGAGTACATAACCGCAACATGGCTAGAAAACAGTCGGCTGCTCAGAACGAACTGACAGAACGCACTGAAAATCAGAAAGGACCTGAGAAAAACGAGCTGAAAATCAGAAATGAGCGGACAAGAACGCACTGAAAAACAGAAGCGAACTATAAATAGAACGCACTGAAAGAAAGGAACGAACTGACAACACGCACTGAAGAACAGATATGAACCGACAAGCACAAACTGAAAAGCAGAAACAAACTGAAAAGCTTGAGGCTGAAAAGTGCAAATTTTCTCTCACCAAACTTCTACTAACATGAGATAAACACGAGATTAGCAGAAGAAGCCCAGAGGGTGGCGCACTGGCTATTGAACTTCCTTTTTATTGGCTCGTCATACGCGTTGTACGTCACCAGATTTGTGTGACTGTGTGTATGCAAGACAAGTTTGAGCCAACAACCCTCGCACAAAAATCCATGGTTTTGTTGTTGGAAAAGTCTGATCAAGTGTACACGGCATAAGACTTCCTGTAAGGACATAATTCCACTGCATAGCTTAGTGTCATCTGCAAACACTACAATGATACTTTAAAAGACCTCAATACAGGGCACTTTCAACCCCTTCCTGCCCAGGCCATTTTTCAGCTTTCAGCGCTGTCGCACTTTGAACTGCACGGTCATGCAACACTGTACCCAAATTACATTTTTAATCATTGTCTTCACACAAATAGTTCTTATGGTGGTACTTAATTACTGCTGGGATTTTTCTTTTTTTTTAAATTGTGAAAAAAGTTTTTCTTAGTTTCTGTCAGTAAATTTTGTAAATAAGTAATTTTTCTCCTTCATTGATGTGCGCTGATGAGGCGGCACTGATAGGCACTAATAGGCTGCTCTGATGGGCACTGATGAGGTGGCACTTATGGGCACTGATGAGGTGGCACTTATGGGCACTGATGAGGCGTCAGTAAAGGGCACTGATTAGGCGGCATGATGAGGAGGCACTATTATGCCGCACTGATGGGCACTGATAGGTGACATTGGTGGGCATTGATAGGCGGCACTGGAGGGCACTGATAGGCAGCATGGATAGTCAGCACTGATGGGCTTTGATGGGCGGCACTGATGGGCACTGATGTGTGGCACTAATGGGCACTGATGGGTGGCACTGATGGGCAGCACTGATAGGAATTGATGGGCAGCATTGATGAGCAGGCACTGATGAGCACTAAAAGGCAGCACAGAGTGGCACCAGTAATGGGCATTGATTTGTGTCACTGATGGGCACTGATTTGTGTCACTGATAGGCACTCATGGGCACTGATTGGTGGCACTCATTGGCACTGATTGGTGGCACTGCTGCAGCTTTTCTGTAATCAGGGCACTGATGATCAGTGCCCTGATTACCTTCCCTTTTCTCCCCTGCAAGGAGATGCTGATCGTCTCTCCTTGCCACACACTCTGTCAGTGTGAAGTGAGGAGAGATGATTTACGACACTTCCGCATTTACATGTGACCGGCTGTGATTGGTCACAGTCGATCACATGGTTAAAGAGCCATTTCAGTGGCAGTTACAGAGATCGGGGATGTGTCCTAGCAAGAGCAGGCGTTCTGATGCGCCGTCATATAATGTCCACCCAGAACAAGAGCCGCATCGCCCCTCCGTCATTTGACTCAGAGCGAGCGGCAAGAGGTTAATCCAAGACCCAATATCATTTATAAATATATTAAAAAGTAAGGGTGCCAACACTGAACTTTGGGGTACATGACTTATAACCTTAGACCATTAAAAGTAGGAATCTAAGCCAGTTTTCTATCCATTTACAAACTGAGTTTTCCTAGCCTGTAGACTTAATTTACACATTAGCCACATGTAGTGACAAAATCCAAGTATACTACGACCACAGCCACTCCTTTGTCTATGTTTTTGCTTACATTCTCATAAAAAGAAATTAGATTTGTTTCACAATTCGGTCTTTCATGAATCCATGCTGTCTATTGCTTAAGGTATTTCTTTCTAGTAAAAATGCTTCTATTTGCTCTTTTTTTTTTAAACTCTCCAGTATCTTCCTGACTATAGAGGTTAAATTAACCGGTCTGTATTAACTTGGTAAAGACTCTGATCCCTTTTGAACTGCTTCCTGCCCACCCTATTGTAAAATGAAGGCTGAGTGGGAGCTCTCCCATCCTTGTTCCTCGCTCTATCACCCACTGTGTCCTGTGGATAGATCAGTATACTGGGCCGCTGCCAGTACCTTGTGATCGCTGTGACCAATCACAGCAGATCACATGACAATTGTACACAATGGATGGCTTCCATTCATAGCCATTCATTGTGTACTATTGTGCTGATCTCTGTGATTGGTCACAGTGATCACATGGTGCAGACAGGGCTAATCACAGCCTATCTGTACCATGTAATTAGCTGTGGCCAATCACAGCCAATCACAATAGCACACACTGAATGAACAGATTTCATTCAGAAATGATGGTTGCTTTTAACAGTGTGTAATTAAAAAAAAAATCATGATCGCCTCTCCAGAGTAGTACAATGTTATTATGGTAACACTTTACTTCTCCGGTCACAGGATGTAAAAAGAAATGTGAAAAGATAAAAACAGTAATAAAAAATAAAAATAAATAAAAAAATCTAACTATATATTTTTACTTTTTACATACTGTCACCAGTCAGTGTCCCTGATCACCACCACCTCAGTTATATGTTAATGCTGTACTGCCCTGGTGACAGTATGTAAAAAAATGTGAAAAAAAACATTTTTTTTAAATGTCTTCATTTTCCAAAAAAATTGTGCAACTTCAAAAAACTTGCCATGCCTCCTACTAAATACCTTGGACTGTCTACTTTGCAAAAAGGGGTCATTTGGGGGATTTTTGTACTGTCCTGGTATTTTCGGGCCTTAAGAAATAAGATGTGTCAATACATCAGGACTGATCAATTTTCACAAATAAACCATAGTTTGTGGATTCTATAACTTTCCTACAGACTAAATAATATACACTGATTTAGGTTATTTTCACAGAAATGTAACATTATACATTTTTGTCTAAATTTATGAAGAAAGATTATTTATTTGCAAAGTTTTATAACAGAAACAAAAAAATTTTTTTCGTTTATCTAACAAAAAAAACAGTGGTGATTAAATGCCATCAAAAGAAAGCTCTATTTGTGTGGAAACAATGCAATTGTCATTCAAAGTGGGACAGTGCTGAAAGCTTAAAATTGGCCTGGGCAAGAAGGGGTGAAAGTGCTCGGTATTGAAGTAGCTAAATATAAGCACCATGTTGGTCTTGTGGCAATCCAGTGGTACCATGCCAGTCATTAAAGAGTCTCTAAAAATGAGAAAAAATGGCTTAGGTAATGGTTCAGCTCTTTGATGACCCTTGGCTGTAAGTTTTCTGGTCTAGGTGTTCTATTCACCTTTATTTTGTCTAAATTTTTATGGACCATGTACATTTTAAGCCATTGTGGATCACTTGGGGCTATGTCAGTACTATCCCCATTAAGTTCTTGAACTTCCCCATTTTATTTTGTATACATAGAGCCAAAGAAGGTATTTAATAAATGTGCTTTCTCTATATCCCAAGTAACCAACTCAAAATTATGGTAAAGGGCCCATATGCTCAGACCTTACCTTTTTGCTGTTAATATTTGAACAATTTTCATACTCTCTTTTGTAACCTGACATCAATTTACAGTTTTTTCAGCCTTAGTTACCTTTTTACATATTCTTTTTAACTTTTAAATAATGATAGTGTTCCTTTGTTTTTATATTTTTTGTTCTTTATTTATTACTTATAGCTAGTTTAACCTCAAATGTGAGACACATAGGTTTTACTGTATTTTTAGCCTTTTTACACTTTTGCTGCCCGGTATGTACAGTATACTGACCTACAGCACTGCTTCCAGCTGGCCAGGTCTGTTGAATTTATAGCAAAACTGCGTAGCAGACTCTACTGAACAAACCAATAGCTCTGATTAGTGGCTAACAAGTTGTTGATCAGGGCTATTTACCTAAAATATGACCCCCCACCTGCCACCACTTCTCTGCCCTCTCTCCCACTGCTTCCTGCTGCCCCTCCACATACCTGCTGCACTGGGTGCTAAAAAGCCCCCCCTTTACTATCCCCCTCCTCCAATGCACTTAATGCCCCAGCACTGATTCCACCCCCCCCCCCCAGCACTGACACCCCCCACCAATGCCGATCACCTGGGGCTCCCATGCAATTGCCAGCCAGCTCTGCCTCTCCCCTCCTCTCCTTGCAGCCTTTTCTATTTGTGCAAAGACTGAGTCTCCCCCTCCTCATTAACACTGGGTGGCCTATAACAAACCCCAATAATTAACTTTGAAATACGCACACCCAGGGCTTTTTTTCTGGCGGAACGCACCGGAACTGCGTTCCGCCACCTATTGTCAGGCATTCTGTCTCTAAACAAACTTCCTAATCTCTGTATAGCCTGCACTCCGCCTCCTGACGAGGAAACACAGATAAACCTCTGTACAGCTGAGCTGTGTTGTGCCGTCTCCTCCGTCCCTCCGCCCCTCCCTGCAGATGATCCATGCTCTTTGCTTCCCTGCTGAGACAAGTGTGACAGTGGTGATAGGTTAGTAATGTGATCTCAGGGAGGGGGTGTGGCCAGCCTCGTCAGTGCTGTGCATGCCATGCAGACCTGGTAAGTCACTAAAGTCGATGTGTGTGCTGCATTGTGCTGCTGTAGATAGATTTAGAATCTAGATTGGTTTGTGGAGTGACTGTATTTAATATCCCAGATGGGACATCATACACCTGACCCTGTCAAGCTAACATAATGGAGTTACATTATGGAGAGGGAGGAGGATGTTTTTGGGTGAAGATGAGATACATTGTGGAGAGCCTCTTCACAATGTAACTGTCATCTCTACCCAGAATCATCCTTATCCCTCATCCTCATCCCCACCCCAGATCATCCATCCCTCTCCATCATCCTCATCCTCACCCCAGATCATCCATCCATCCCTCTCCCTCATCCCCACCCCGGATCATCCATCCCTCTCCCTCATCCCCACCCCGGATCATCCATCCATCCCTCTCCATCATCCCCACCTCGGATCATCCATCCATCCATCCCTCTCCCTCATCCCCACCCCAGATCATCCATCCATCCCTCTCCATCATCCCCACCCCGGATCATCCATCCATCCCTCTCCCTCATCCCCACCCCCGATCATCCATCCATCCCTCTCCCTCATCCCCACCCCGGATCATCCATCCATCCCTCTCCCTCATCCCCACCCCGGATCATCCATCCATCCCTCTCCCTCATCCCCACCCCGGATCATCCATCCATCCCTCTCCATCATCCCGACCCCGGATCGTCCATCCCTCTCCATCATCCTCATCCCCACCCTGGATCGTCCATCCCTCTCCATCATCCCCACCCCGGATTGTCCATCCCTGTCCATCATCCCCACCCCGGATCGTCCATCCCTCTCCATCATCCCCACCCCGGATCGTCCATCCCTCTCCATCATCCCCACCCCGGATTGTCCATCCCTCTCCATCATCCTCATCCCCACCCCGGATGATCCATCCCTCTCCATCATCCCCACCCCGGATCATCCATCCCTCTCCCTCATCCCCACCACGGATGATTCATCCCTCTCCCTCATCCCCACCCCGGATGATCCATCCCTCTCCATCATCCTCATCCCCACCCCGGATCATCCATTCCTCTCCATCATCCCCACCCTGGATCATCCATCCCTCTCCATCATCCTCATCCCCACCCCGGATCATCCATCCCTCTCCATCATCCCCACCCCGGATCGTCCATCCCTCTCCATCATCCTCATCCCCACCCCGTATTGTCCATCCCTCTCCATCATCCTCATCCCCACACCGGATCATCCATCCCTCTCCCTCATCCCCACCCCGGATCATCCATCCCTCTCCCTCATCCCCACACCGGATCATCCATCCCTCTCCATCATCCTCATCCCCAACCTGGATCATCCATCCCTCTCCATCATCCCCACCCCGAATCATCCATCCCTCTCCCTCATCCCCACCCCGGATCATCCATCCCATCTGTTTGCTGGGCAGTCTCTTTCCTGGGCACTCTTTACTGGGCAGTCTTTTTGCTGGACTAATCTAGGCGGTCTCTTTGCTGGATTAATCTAGGCGGTCTCTTTGCTGGACTAATCTGGGCAGTCTCTTTGCTGGACTAATCTGGACGGTCTTTTTGCTGACAGTCTCTTTCCTGGGCTGAGCGGTCTCTTTGCTGGACTATTCTGGGTGGCCTTTTTGCTGGTGGTCTCTTTGCTGGGAATGTCTCTCTGCTGCACATTTGGGAATGTCTCTTTGCTCAATATATGGGGATGCATGCTTTGGTCCATGTGAGTCGTAGGCCTAAGCTGGGCAGTCTTTTTGCTGGACTAAGTTGGGCGGTCTCTTTGCTAGACAGTCTCTTTGCTGGACTGGATGGTCTCTTTGCTGGGTAGTCTCTTTGCTGGACTGGGCAGTCTCTTTGCTGGACTAAGCTGGGTGGTCTCTTTGCTGGGCTGGACGGTCTCTTTGCTGGATAGTCTCTTTGCTGGACTGGATGGTCTCTTTGCTGGGTAGTCTCTTTGCTGGACTGGGCAGTCTCTTTGCTGGACTAAGCTGGGTGATCTCTTTGCTGGGCTGGATGATCTCTTTGCTGGACTATGGCTGTCTCTAATGCACTAGGAATGTCTCTGTGCCGCACATTTGGGAATGTCTCTGTGCCGCACACTTGGGAATGTCTCTGTGCTGCACATTTGTGAATGTCTATTTGCTTCACATTTGGGAATGTCTCTTTGCTTCACGCTTGGGAATGTCTCTGTGCTGCACATTTTACTTGCATCACTGTTCTCTAAAGGGGCGGTTCTAGGGGGCGGTCCTAGGGGTGGGTAGGGGCGTGAGTTCCACCACCTTTTCTCTGAGAAAAAAAGCCCTGCGCACACCCATGTGCAGATCCACACATAATGCTTCAGCAACATCACACTCTTCATCAACAAGGTCCTCTTTCACCTTTCCTTTTTACCGTGTCCCCCTGAAAGAGAGCATAGCCAGAAATATTAATAGGCCACTCATGTGAATAATGAAGCCAAGATTTAGCAATACCAGTTGAATCATCGTTCTCTTCAGAGCTTCTTACTCTCCTGTTTTGCTTGGCAAATTCATTAATTGTTTCATTGTCACATTTTGCACTTGTGTTTTGCATATCTTTTTAGTAGTACAAACAATACTATAATAGCCAATGGTTCTGTGTAACATGCTTATCATCTGCAATATCGTCCCTCATTCCACCCTCCCTTAACGTCTGAACCCTGACTGACTTGTCTGCCCCATTATATTCTAATCCTTCCTCCCCCCTCAATCCTAGTTTAAATACTCCTCCAGGTTTCCCATAAACCCTCCCCCAGCATAGCAGACCCCCTTCCATTCATGTGCAAACCATATTTAGCATATAAATTGCACCCCAATAAAATGTCAGCCCAGTATTCTAGAAACTCAGATCCTTCCCTCCTACACCAGGTTTTTAACCATGCATTCAGTTCTCTAATCTCCACCTGTCTTTCCTGTGTTGCGCACGGCACAGCCCATATTCCGGAAAATATAACCTTGGGGGTCCTTCCCCTCAACTTGCTGCCTGGTTCTTTAAATTGATTCTTAAGGATCCTCCATCTTCCATATGTTCTGTCATTGGTTCCAACATGGACCAAGACAGCCCCTCCCAGTAATTTATCAACTTTATCCACAACATACTGAACCCTGGCAACAGGGAGACAGCAAACCAGTTGAGGCGATCCTGGTGACAAATTTACAGTTCTTCTGATTACAGTATCCCATAATACCACCAACTATCTAGGCCTACCCTCACCACCCCTACTAGATTGGCTACTGTCCCGGCTATTAGGGGTAGCAATGACTTCTAGGGCTGTCACCTCTGAGCTTCCCATCTCCACATCTCCTCCTAACTTGACAAATTTGTTTTGGCGCTCAAACACAGGAGTGGCCTTGCTTTTCTGTGAGCCCTCTAACTACATTAACCCATCTTTCTATCTGAACATCCAGACTTACCCCTCCACCCTCCATATCAACCCCATTAACTACCTGCTCAGTGAGCAGAACACTCATAATTTGCTCCACAACAACCTTTAATGTCAAGTTCCAGAAAGGCAATGTGTTCACATCTGTGACAGGAATATTCATTCTCTCATTATCCCAGTATTTAATGTTCTATTGTCTGGGTGGTTGGTGCCCATATGTTTTTCACGTTATTACTTTGCATATTGTGAGAATATTTCGATGTATGTTTATGTTGCAGATTATCACTACATTAAATGTATTACAATTTTTTGCACTGTTTAATTGTCTGCATTACGCTACACTTTTGTACACAGAGATTGATTTACTAAAATTGAAGAGTGCAAAATATGGTGCAGCTGTGCATGGTAGCCAATCAGCTTCTAAATTCAGCGCTTTGACAAAAAAAGCCTGGAAACTGATTGGCTTCTTTGCAGAGCTGCACCAGGTTTTGCACTCTCCACTTTTTGTAAATCAACCCCCATACTGTATATGTTCTCCATAATATAGCAAACCTTCACTTTTCAAGTTCAGGTCCAGTTTAAGCAAAGGTTTTCTATATGTACATGCACAAGAACAATTTTTGTGGCATAATATATGTTTTTAATAAGTACTTTACCAAACAATATTATTTATGCTTTTGTAAAGTAGTGCAAAGTTATTATTAATAATTATTACTTTTCATTTTAAAAGTACAAGATTAAGATAGGTTAATGAAAATTACAGTGCTCGTTTTCACTCATGGTAATTATACATTCTAAGCCTAATTAATGTACAGTAATTTAAGATCAAATTATCCATCCTTTCAACCACAATAAAACATAAAAAAACAATGAATACATTTAAAACCCTGTGCCTGCCCGCATCTGTAAGTTTAGATGTGCTCACAGAAACTGTCTGCTATGTAGGGATGAGCCGAACACCCCCCTGTTCGGCTCGCCCCAGAACATGCGAACAGGCAAAAAATTTGTTTGAACGCGCGAACACCGTTAAAGTCTATGGGACGCGAACATGAATAATCAAAAGTGCTAATTATAAAGGCTTATATGCAAGCTATTGTCATAAAAAGTGTTTGGGGACCTAGGTCCTTCCCCAGGGGACATGGATCAATGCAAAAAAAAGTTTTTAAAACGGCCCTTTTTTCAGGAGCAGTGATTTCTATAGTATGCCTGTAAAGGGGCGCATGTTTCCCGCATTTAGAACAGTCTGACAGCAAAATGACATTTCAAAGGAAAAAAAAGTCATTTAAAACTACTCGTGGCTATTAATGAATTGTCGGTCCGACAATACACATAAAAGTTCATTGATAAAAACGGCATGGGATTTCCCCATAGGGGAACCCTGAACCAAAATTTAAAAAAAAAAAATGACATGGGGGTCCCCCTAAATTCGATACCAGGCCCTTCAGGTCTGGTATGAATATTAAGGTGAGCCCCGCGCCAAATTTTTTTTTAAAAATGCCGTAGGGTCCCCCCAAAAATCCATACCAGACCCTTATCCGAGCACGCAACCTGGCAGGCCGCAGGAAAAGAGGGGGAACGAGAGAGCGCCCCCCCGAACCGTACCAGGCCACATGCCCTCAACATTGGGAGGGTGCTTTGGGGTCCCCTCCAAAGCACCTTGTCCCCATGTTGATGGGGGCAAGGGCCTCATCCCCACAACCTTTACACGGTGTTTGTGGGGGTTTGCGAACGGGGGGGCTTATCAGAATCTGGAAGCCCCCTTTAACAAGGGGACCCCCAGATCCCACCCCCCCTGTGTGAAATGGTCCTACCATTTCACAAAAAAGTGTCAAAGATGTTAAAAATGACAAGAAACAGTTTTTGAAAAATTCTTTTTTTAAAGTCTTCTTCTTTCCATCTTCTTTCGTCTATCTTCTTTCTTCTATTTTCCTTCGGTTTCTTCCTCTATCTTCTTCTTCCTCTGGTTCTTCCTCCAATCCTCTGCTTCTTGCTTCGGTGTTCTCGTCCAGCATCTTCCACCGCAGCGTCTTCTTCCCTTCTTCATTCTCGGGCTGCTCCGCATCCATGATGGGAGGCTCCCACTGTGTGACGATTCTCGTCTTCTGACACTTCTCCAATAACGGAGGGCGGGGCCACCCGGTGACCCCGCCCCCTCTGACGCACGGGGACTTCCCTATGGGTTTCCCCGTGATGTCAGAGGGGGCGGGGTCACCTGGTTACCTTTACAGGCATACTATAGACACCCCCCAGGTACGAAATTTAAAGGAATGTTCCACTTTTATTGTTTCATTTTAAGCATTATTAAAATCACTGCTCCCAAAAAAAGCCCATTTTTAAAACTTTTTTTTGCATTGATCCATGTCCCCTGGGGCAGGACCCAGGTCCCCAAAGACTTTTTATGACAATACTATGCATATAAGCCTTTAAAATTAGCACTTTTGATTTCTCCCATAGACTTTTAAAGGGTGTTGCGCGGCTTTCGAATTTGCCGCGAACACCCCAAATTGTTCGCTGTTCGGCGAACTGCCGAACAGTCGATGTTTGAGTCGAACATGAGTTCGACTCGAACTCAAAGCTCATCCCTACTGCTATGTCAATTTAAAAGTGTGCTTCACTTTCAAGAATTATGGTTACACTTGCAATTAAATCTTTCTGCTAGCACGTAGTTATATACAGTATCTCACAAAAGTGAGTACACCCCTCACATTTTTGTAGTATTTTATTATATCTTTTCATGTGACAACACTGAAGAAATGACACTTTGCTACAATGTAAAGTAGTGAGTGTACAGCTTGTATAACAGTGTACATTTGCTGTCCCCTCAAAATAACTCAACACACAGTCATTAATGTCTAAACCGCTGGCAACAAAAGTGAGTACACCCCTAAGTGAAAATATCCAAAGTGGGCCCAATTAGCCATTTTTCCTCCCCGGTGTCATGTGACTCGTTAGTGTTACAAGTTCTCAGGTGTGAATGGGGAGCAGGTGCGTTCAATTTGGTGTTATCGCTCACTCTCTCATACTGGTCACTGGAAGTTCAACATGGCACATCATGGCAAAGAACTCTCTGAGGATCTGAAAAAAAATATTGTTGCTCTACATAAAGATGGCCTAGGCTATAAGAAAATTGCCAAGACCCTGAAACTGAGCTGCAGCACAGTGGCCAAGACCATACAGTGGTTTAATAGGACAGGTTCCACTCAGAACAGGCCTCACCATGGTCGACCAAAGAAGTTGAGTGCATGTGCTCAGAGTCATATCCAGAGGTTGTCTTTGGGAAATAGACGTATGAGTGAAAATGTCCAAACTGGGCCCAATTAGCCATTTTCCCACCCCGGTGTCATGTGACTCGTTAGTGTTACAAGGTTTCAGGTGTGAATGGGGAGCACGTGTGTTAAATTTGGTGTTATCGCTTTCACGCTCTCATCCTGGTCACTGGAAGTTCAACATGGCACCCATTAATGTCTAAACTGCTGGCAACAAAAGTGAGTACACCCCTTAGTGAAAATGTCTCAATTGGGCCCAAAGTGTCAATATTTTGTGTGGCCACCATTATTTTCCAACACTGCCTTAACCCTCTTGGGCATGGAGTTCACCAGAGTTTCACAAGCTGCCACTGGAGTCCTCTTCCACTCCTCCATGATGACATCACGGAGCTGATGGAGGTTAGTGACCTTGAGCTCCTCCACCTTCCATTTGAGGATTCCCCACAGATGCTCAATAGGGATTAGGTCTGGAGACATGCTTGGCCAGTCCATCACCTTTACCCTCAACTTCTTTAGCAAGGCAGTGGTTGTCTTGGAGGTGTGTTTGGGGTCCTTATAATGTTGGAACACTGTCCTATGGCCCAGTCTCTGAAGGGAAGGGATCATGTTCTGCTTCAGAATGTCACAGTACATGTTGGCATTCATGGTTCCCTCAATGAACTATAGCTCCCCAGTGCCGCACTCATGCAGCCCCAGATCATGACACTCCCACCACCTTGCTTGACTGTAGGCAAGACACACTTGTCTTTGTACTCCTCACTAGGGATGAGCCAAACACCCCCCTGTTCGGTTCGCACCAGAACTTGCAAACAGGCAAAAAATTTGTTCGAACACGCGAACACCGTTAAAGTCTATGGGACAGGAACATGAATAATCAAAAGTGCTAATTTTAAAGGCTTATATGCAAGTTATTGTCATAAAAAGTGTTTGGGGACCTGGGTCCTGCCCCAGAGGACATGGATCAATGCAAAAAAAAAGGTTTAAAACCGTCCGTTTTTTCGGGAGCAGTGATTTTAATAATGCTTAAAGTGAAACAATAAAAGTGTAATATCCCTTTAAATTTTGTACCTGGGGGGTGTCTATATTATGCCTGTAAAGGGGCGCATGTTTCCCATATTTAGAACAGTCTGACAGCAAAATGACAAAAATCCCCCCAAAAATCCATACCAGACCGTTATCCAAGCACACAACCTGGCAGGCCGCAGGAAAAGAGGCCCTCAACATTGGGAGGGTGCTTTGGGATAGCCCCCCAAAACACCTTGTCCCCATGTTGATGGGGACAAGGGCCTCATCCCCACAACCCTTGCCCGGTGGTTGTGGGGGTCTGCGGGCGGGGGGCTTATCAGAATCTGGAAGCCCCCTTTAACAAGGGGACCCCCAGATCCCGGCCCTCCCCCTGTGTGAAATGGTAAGGGGGTACAAAAGTACCCCTACCATTTCGCAAAAAAACTGTCAAAAATGTTAAAAATGACAAGAGACAGTTTTTGACAATTCCTTTATTTAAATGCTTCTTCTTTCTTCTATCCTCTTTCTTCTATCTTCTATCTTCCTTCGGTTTCTTCCTCCATTTTCTTCTTCTTCTGGTTTTTCTGGTTCTTCCTCCGGTGTTCTCGTCCGGCATCTTCCTCTGCGGCGTCTTCTTATCATCTTCTCCTCGGGCCGCCCTGCATTCATGATGGCATGGAGGGAGGCTCCTGCTGTGTGATGCTTCTCTTCTTCTGACGATTCTTAAATAACTGGAGGGCGGGGCCACCCGGTGACCCCGCCCCCCTCTGGTGCACAGGGACTTGATGGGGACTTTCCTGTGGCATTCCCCGTGACGTCAGAAGGGGGCGGGGTTACATAACGGGTGACCCCGCCCCCTCTGACATCACAGGGAATGCCACAGGGAAGTTCCTGTCAAGTCCCCGTGCGTCAGAGGGGGGCGGGGTCACCGGGTGGCCCCACCCCCCGTTATTTAAGAACCGTCAGAAGAGGAGAAGCGTCACACAGCGGGACCCTCCCTCCATGTCATCATGGATGCGGAGCGGCCCGATGAGAAGAAGATAAGAAGATGCTGCGGAGGAAGATGCCGGACGAGAACACCGGAGGAAGAACCAGAAGAAGAAGAAGATGGAGGAAGAAACCGAAGGAAGATAGAAGATAGAAGAAAGAAGAAGCATTTAAATAAAGGAATTGTCAAAAACTGTCTCTTGTCATTTTTAACGTTTGTGACAGTTTTTTTTCACACAGGGGGGAGGGCCGGGATCTGGGGTCCCCTTGTTAAAGGGGGCTTCCAGATTCCGATAAGCCGCCTGCCCGCATACCCCCACAACCACCGGGCAAGGGTTGTGAGGATGAGGCCCTTGTCCCCATCAACATGGGGACAAGGTGTTTTGGGGGGCTACCCCAAAGAGGGCATATGGCCTGGTACGGTTCAGGAGGGGGGTGCTCTCTCGTCCCCCCGCTTTTCCTGCGGCCTGCCAAGTTGCGTGCTCGGATAAGGGTCTGGTATGGATTTTTGGGGGGACCCCATGCCGTTTTTTTTAAAATTTTGGCGCAGGGTTCCCCTTAAAATCCATACCAGACCTGAAGGGTCTGGTATAGATTTTGAGGGGGACCCCACGCCATTTTTTTTTTTTAAATTTTGGCCAGGGTTCCCCTTAATATCCATACCAGACCTGAAGGGCCTGGTATGGAATTTAGGGGGACCCCCACGTCATTTTTTTTTTAAATTTTGGTTCGGGGTTTCCCTGTGGGGAATTCCCATGCCGATTTTATCAATGAACTTTTATGTGTATTGTCGGACCGGCAATTCATTAATAGCCGAGAGTAGTTTTAAATGACTTTTTTTTCTTTGAAATGTCATTTTGTTGTCAGACTGTTCTAAACACGGGAAACATGTGCCCCTTTACAGCCATACTATAGACACCCCCCAGGTACAAAATTTAAAGGGATATTACACTTTTACTTTCAATAGTTTTTTATTGAAGTTTCAACAAAATATATCAATATTGTGGTACAGCGAGAAAAAATTATTATTATTATTTTTTTTTCCCAAACAGGTACACTATAAATAGTGTATTGTAATATATAAGGACAACAGAGTCATAGCATATATGTTTCTGGATACATAGTAGCAGCCACTAGACATCATTATCTTTGTCTGGAGGGGGAAAAACCGCTCAGCCCCAACACCCCAATGGGAACTATCTGTGTTGGGGACCGAGGGGAGACCCGCCCCCACAGAGGCAGATTACTCGTACACTGCGTGGTTACTGGCAGTCTAAAATCGGTCGCTCGTTTGGGGAGAGCCCGTTTCATGAGATCCAAAACATAGTTTCGGGTTAATCCCCCGAGGTTCGTCTACTGCTCTGTTGCCTTATGCAACTTCCGATACATCTAGAACTATATTGTACCAAATTGGCACTCAAATACCATGAAGGGATAGAGAGAACAGACAAGAAAATAGGGAGGAAATAGAAAGAGAGAGAGAGAGAAAGAGAGAGAAAGAGGCGTTGCTGCTGTGACTTTTGACGGTTTGGTACTCGCTCCTCCGTGCGTTAATCAGATGGGGGGCATGGGCCGGAGCTCCGGAAATGTATTTGACCCAGGGTTCCCATACGGCATCATTTCTGTTTACTGTGTCCATGAGGATGCTGACTATTTTTTCCTGCGCCATAATCCAGGATATCTTTCTTTTAACTGCCAGAAATGAGACCGTGGGATGTTTCCAAGCTCGGGCTATTGTTAATTTAGTTCCGATGAGGATGAACCTAATAAGGTTTTGGGCTAATTTCGGTACCCCCGGGAAGGAGAAGTTCAATAAAGCGTACTGTGGGGTTTTAGGGACAGGTGCGTTCGTAATCTTCCTAATAATATGGAATATTTTGTTCCATAAGTCTCGGATTTTGGGGCAGTCCCACCAGATATGGAGCATGGAACCAATATGTCCACAGTTTCGGTAGCATAATGGGATGCATTCGGCTAGCTATCCGCAAGGGAACCATATACCATCTCATTAAAATTTTTAAGTTAGCTTCAACTAACGCTATATTGAGGATGCCCTTTGAGGCATCGACAGAAGCTCTGTGCCACTCAGCGGTGGTCCACTGTTGTTGGAGATCATTCTCCCATTCTCGCATAAAAAGCGTCTTAGAGTCAGCCCTAGCAAGTGCCCGGTAAATCACCGAAATCCCCCCCCTCTGCTCCATGGCCTGACCGCACCACAGTTCATATTCCGTGAGAGATAGAGGTTTGTGTAGTGAGGGCCCTAGGGATCTGATAAAGTGGAATATTTGTTGAAGTCTAAACCTCTCCGACCCTGGCATATCTAGTTTGTTAGTACAGTGGGCAAAGGAAAGAGGCCCCATTGGGTTTACAAAGTGACCGATCCTATACATACCCTTATCTAACCACCATCGAAAGGCCTTAATGTCCTGTCCAGGTGGGAACAAGGGATTTCTGAAAATGTGGGCCAGAGGGCGCCAGTGGGAGACCAAGTGTGGATTGTTTTAAAGGGAGTCCCAATGTGTTAAGGAGTGAGAGAGGGTGGGTGCAAGAATGGCTGGTCTGGTCTTGGTTGGGCACCATAGCAAAAAGTCAAGCGTGTAGTGGGGGATGGCCTGTCTTTCCATATGCACCCAGTCCGGGTGAGCTAGTTTAGAGTATATAGTGGATAATTGAGATAGTTGTGCTGCGTGGTAATACCAAAGTATGTTTGGTACTCCCAACCCGCCCTGATCCCTGCTGCGGTAGAGAGTCCCCTTAGCTTTTCTATGCCCTTTGGCTCCCCAGATAAATTTTATGATTTTCGACTGGAAAGTCCGGATACGGTCCTTCGGGATGGGGATCGGTAATGATCTGAAGAGATAAAGGATGCAAGGCAGTAGGGTCATTTTCACAGAGGACACCCTGCCTAGCCAGGAGAGGCCCAATTTGTCCCAAGTTAAGAGATCTTCCTCCAGTTTGCGAAAGATTACCGGGTAATTAGCTGAGTAGAGTTTGTCTATAGTGGCGGTCAAGTTGATCCCTAGGTAGGGGAGTGCTGTCTCGGTCCACCCGAATTTAAAATTGTTTTGAAGTTGAGCAACCTGGTGAGCTGGCAGGTTAATATTGAGAGCTAAGGATTTCGAATAATTCACGCGAGACCCGAGAATTTGCCAAAATCATCCAGCGCCCTGCATATAATAGGAAAAGGGAGATGGTAGGGGACGTTATAAAGAGCAAGACGTCATCAGCGAACAAGGCACATTTGTGGATTTGTGATCCGCATTGTATTCCATGTATGTCCGGATTATCCCTGATGGAGATGGCTAGGGTCTCGATAATCATGGCAAAGATTAATGGGGAAAGGGGACACCCCTGTCTAGTGCCTCAGCGAATTGGGAAAGAGTTTGAATGATATCCTTGCATCTTAATTGTAGCCTCCGGAGTAGAATAGAGAGCTCTTAATATGTTCATAAAGGATGCACCAAAACCCAATTTTTGAAGGGTAGGGACCAGAAAAGACCAGGAGACGGAATCAAACGCCTTCATAAGGTCTAACGAAAGCAGGAAACCCGTTTGTTGGGGTCCTCCATCCCATCCAGAGCCTAAGAGCGAAATTACGTCGATTGCCCTCCTGATCTGGTCCGGCCCCTGACGCCCGGGAATGAAGCCCACTTGGTCCCTATGAATATAAAGGCCTATGAAGTTGGAAATCCTATCGGCCAAAATTTTTGTTAGAATCTTAAGATCATTGTTAATCAAGGATATGGGCCTATAATTGGAAATGCAACTGGGGTCTTTACCCGGCTTGGGGATTACTGTAATAAACGCCGTATTTGCTACCTTATCGAGGGGCTCTACGGACCTGAGATGATTAAAAAATCGGGCTAGATATGGGGAGAGTGTCGAGATGAAATGCTTATAATATGGGACGGAGAAGCCGTCAGGGCCAGGGGCGGAGTTGTTTTTGAGGTTCTTGATGGTCTGTGCTACGTCTGCCGCTGAAATCGGGGCTTCTAACTCGTCCCTGTGTTGTCCACTAATATTCGGGATGTTTACTGATCCCAGAAAGGCATCTATGATGTCTGGAGAGGGTTTTATTCCCACCTTGTTATATAGCGAGCAATAGAAGTCATGAAAGGCTTCCATAATTTTTTGGGGATTCTGTGTGAGGGACCCGTCACTTAATTTAATTTTGGGTAGTGCATGGGATCTTAATTTAGGGGTTAGTCGTTTCGCCAGCAAAGAGCCTTGTTTATCTCTTTGGTGGTAATACCGTCCCCCTTCCCATCTGATATCCTTTTCCGCTATCGCAGTGAGCGCTAGGTTCAGAGCAGTGCGTGCTGAGTCCAGCCTCTTAGCAGAGTCTGAAGTAGGTTTAGACTTGTGTAGTTTGCTGAGGGAGGAGAACTCCAACTCCAATCTGTCAATGTCCAGCTTGCGAGCTTTGCGCAATCTAGAGGAAATTTGAATCAGGATACCCCTAATAGCGGCCTTGTGAGCTGCCCATAGAGTGCACGGGGAGATGTCATCAATGTCATTCAGACGAAAGTATTCCTTAATGTGTTGTTCTATTTCGCATACATGAGTTGGGTTGCTAAGAATGGAGGCGTTCAGTCTCCAGTGAAAACCCGGATGGTGGGTCAGTCCCCTGTTCAATGTCAGAAGTAGAAGGGAATGGTCCGACCAGGCAGAGTCTCTAATATCCGACTTATTCACCAGTGGGACATGTTGTTGTAGAAGAAAGAAATGGTCTATTCTAGAAAAGGATTGATGCGGATTTGAGAAGTGCGTGTAGTCCCTTGCCCTCGGGTTCATTTCCATCCAGACGTCCACCAAACCTTGGTGGAATATCTGTCTGGCCACATTAAGACTCTGCCTGGTAGGACGGACCCTGTTTTTGCCCGGAAGACGAGTTTTATCTATGCCCGCGTCAAAGGCTAGGTTGGAGTCCCCTCCGTAAATGACTAGACCCTCAGTCAAAGGTGCCAAGGTGTGGAAAAGGGATCTAAAGAACTTCGCTTGTCCCTTGTTAGGTGCGTAATAAGAAATGAGGGAGTAGAGTTGTTCTTCTATGAGAACCTTAACTAGCAAAGATCTGCCCTCCGGGTCCTTAAATTCAGAAACCAGGGAGAACTGAGTGTTGCGGGAAAAAAACAAACCCACACCTTTGGTCTTATTGTCAGAGTTTGCTAAATAGAATTTGGGGAATTTGGCGTGAATGAATGAAGGGGTATATGATTTAGGAAAATGTGTTTCCTGTAAAAACAGTATATCTATTTTTTGGGCATGATAATGTTGAAAGATTTTTCTTCTTTTCACCGGGGAATTGAGTCCCTGAACGTTGTGGGTGGCAATGCGTAGGGCCGGTCTGTGTGTGGGTCAGCCATGGAGCAGTAAAGAGGAGAAAGCGGGCGATCCCCGACCACCTACCTTCGTCGCAGAGGCTGGTTCCATTGCAGATGCTGTGGGAAGGTGCACCCTGTCCTCCGTCGGGATCCTGACAGGAAGCGAGACCTCGTCCATCACTGAAAGGAGAATTAGAGACATGAGAGATAGGAGAGAGAAAGAAGAGACAGTATGAAGAAGTAGTGGAGGTGAGCTCCGGGGTAGCGACGGTAGCAAGACCGCCTTACCCGAAGATATACTCATGTTATCCCCCAACTAGTGAGGGAGTTCCCGACCGGGAGCAGCAAAACAGCTACGTTTGGCAACTCCGAGTACGAGAGTAGGCGCATTGGACCGTCCTCCGCACCACTAAGTATCAGATTGTAACAAAAATTTAATACATTTTTTTTTTTTTTTTTAAACTTTAACACAGGTAATATGTTCCCTATAAGCTGCAAAAACAGAAGTAACCAGGACCGGGGATGTGGTAGAATCTGGGTAGAAGGAGAGGGGAGTACAAAAAGAGGACGTGGGACCGTATATGGTCTATCCTATGCATACATCGCTTCGGGGAAGCAGTTTTGAGGAGGAAATTGCTTGCTAAGGGTGGGGAGAAGGGAGAGGGGAGTGGGGGGAGATGAGCCTAATGGGTCTGAGCCAGCTTCGGTCTTGTGTTGGGGAAAGGATCCAGGACAGTTCCCTCTGTGAGTTCAAAAGCAACTCCAACAGACCTCAGGCCAGAGAGTCAATATCCATAAATTGAGAGAAGGGGCCTCTAGGCCAGGCTCCGGCTGCGGTGTAGAAAGAAGGCATCCGAGTGATCAGTTCCATCCGGGAGATCAGTTCTGTGAGTTGTGCCGGAAGTCTGTGGAGACCTGCCGGTGATCCTGGCAAAAAAAAAAAGGGGGGAAGGAATAGCTACAAACGCAAACGGAGGTCATAGCAAAAACTAACTGGGTCATGGGAGTCCCGTAACAATAGACACATTGGTGATAGGTCTCGGTTGGGCATAAGTGCCAGGGGTCTAGGAGGTTTCCGACCCAGAAAATAAAATTCTGCCTAAAGAGGGCGAGGGGTCCCTGCAACTCAGGGGGGGAGTCCTTCTTTAGCTTTCTTGTTTCTGGGTGTTAGCCAGAGGGAAGTGATGGGGCTAGAGGGAGGTGGGCGTTTGGTCATGCCGGAGTTGGAGGACTGCATGGGGGATGGTGGATCTTTAGGTAGTAGGCCCAGTTTTTGCATCAGTCGTTCTCCTTCCTGGAGCGAGGAGAATCGAAAGGATTTGCCATGGAGATCAAATTTCAGACTGAAAGGGAAAAGCCACCAGTACTTGACATTTTTTTGTTGCAGAACCGTCAGAAGGGGCTTCATCTCCCGCCTTTTCTGAATAGTGAAGGGCGAGATGTCCGCGTAAATTTGAATTTGATGTCCCAGTAGCTGGAGCTGTGAGATGTTGCGTGCTTTCCTCATGACCTCTTCCTTGACACTATAGTAGTGTGGTTTAACTACAATGTCACGTGGCAGGCCGTCCTGGCGGGGGGGTCCCAGTGCTCTATGGGCACGGTCAAGCTCCAGTTTATGGGCCCGGATGTCTGGGATGAGGTTTTTGATCAGAGACTGTACTGCGTCTGTGACATCTGTTACTGACTCAGGCAGGCCCCTAATTCTGAAATTAAGCCTTCTGGACCTGTTCTCGAGGTCATCGATTTTTGCTATAGCCCCCTCTAGTTGGTCATGCATTTCCTGAAAGCGATCAGTGTTTTGATTAACGCGGTCGATCATTGCATCAACTTTGTGTTCAATGCTTTCAATGCGGGATCCTAGGATCTGGAGATCCGCTTTAATATCAGATGTGATCCGGGATGCAGTCTGAGCTAAGCCTCTGTCCAGCATTTCTGCAAATTTTGCAAACATAAGTGTAATGTCCTGGGGCTGATGTGTGTGCTGGGATGTCTCCTGGTACGCTATATTAGGCTTAGGAGTGCGGGCTCCTGAGGGGGCATTAAGCATTTCTTCCAGAGTCTGATCCAGAAGGGATACAGTGGTAGCTGGTGAGAGTGGGCCTCCGCTTGTAGTGGGTGATGGGACCCCTCCACATACCTCCTCCTGCAGTGAGTCCCTCCATGGAGACGTGCCTGGGACCCCTGTATGAGCCTCGTGGGGCTGCCGTTCCGCCGCCATCTTGAAAAATGCCGTTGTCCGAGTCGAACATGAGTTCGACTCAAACTCGAAGCTCATCCCTACTCCTCACCTGGTTGCTGCCACACACGCTTGACACCATCTGAACCAAATAAGTTTATTTTAGTCTCATCAGACCACAGGACATGGTTCCAGTAATCCATGTCCTTAGTCTGCTTGTCTTCAGCAAACTGTTTGTGGGCTTTCTTGTGTATCATCTTTAGAAGAGTCTTCCTTCTGGGATGACAGCCATGCAGACCATTTGATGCAGTGTGTGGCGTATGGTCTGAGCACTGACAGGCTGACCCCCCACCCCTTCCACCTCTGCAGCAATGCTGGCAGCACTCATATGTCTATTTCCCAAAGACAACCTCTGGATATGACTCTGAGCACATGCACTTAACCTCTTTGGTCGACCATGGTGAGGCCTGTTCTGAGTGGAACCTGTCCTATTAAACCGCTGTATGGTCTTGGCCACTGTGCTGCAGCTCAGTTTCAGGGTCTTGGCAATTTTCTTATAGCCTAGGCCATCTTTATGTAGAGCAACAATATTTTTTTTTTCAGATCCTCAGAGAGTTCTTTGCCATGAGGTGCCATGTTGAACTTCCAGTGACCAGTATGAGAGAGTGAGCGATAACACCAAATTGAACACACCTGCTCCCCATTCACACCTGAGAACTTGTAACACTAATGAGACACATGACACCAGGGAGGAAAAATGGCTAATTGGGCCTACTTTGGACATTTTCACTTAGGGGTGTACTCACTTTTGTTGCCAGCGGTTTGGACATTAATGACTGTGTGTTGAGTTATTTTGAGGGGAAAGAAAATGTACACTGTTATACAAGCTGTACACTTACTACTTTATAGTGTAGCAAAGTGTCATTTCTTCAGTGTTGTCACATGAAAAGATATAATAAAATATTTATATAAAATGTGAGGGGTGTACTCACTTTTGTGAGATACTGTCGTTTAAAGGGTTAAAAAAAGACACAGGGGGGCGTGGCCTAATACCAGAGCTTGATGGCAGCATAGAGAGAGAGCTCCGTCATCCAGATCTCCAGAAAGCCCTATCTTAAGCAAGTAAGCCTCTACAGAAAGCTGGGAAGATGGCTGGGAGAAGTCAGTCCGCATCATGGTCCCAGCAGGAGCCTTCCACCCAGCTCAGTAGAAACATCCCGGCGATGTTTCGCACACAACATGCTGAGTCACAGGCCGCATCTCGAGTCGCGGACCAGAGTGGGAGTATTACTGCATGCACAGGGCACTCAGACAGCGCAAACACCTCTCCACAAGGTATGAGTCACACATACTCCTCTCCTCTCCTGTGTTTGGCCAACCTACAGCAAGTCACCGCTGATATTAAAAGCTCCTTATTTGCGGCAGTGTCGGATCTAAAAACTGAGATATGGACAACAGGGGCCGCAGGCGCAATCTGTGTGTCAGGGGGATTCCAGAGACAGTGGAGGGCCCACAGCTACAAGCAGCAGTCTGGGCAATCTTCAATACACTGCTGGGCAGACCACCAGATGCCCTAGTTGAAATGGAGAGATGCCACAGAGCGCTCAGACCCAGAGGCTGCTTGGTTAATTATATCCAGAAGGAGGAAATATTGCGACTTGCACGCAACCATGCTAATATGGAACATGAAGGAGTGCGTATACAGATCTTTCAAGATCTCTCCTCTATCACCCTTCAACACAGGAGAGATTTACGTCCGCTCCTTCAGGTTCTTAGAGAACGCCATATTCCGTACCATTGGAAATATCCCTTTTTCCTCCAAGGGACATCCGGAAATTGCATGGCCTCACTAAGAACGCCAGCAGATCTCCAACAATTCTATGACACCCTCAACATTCCAGCAACTAAGGTGCCTGACTAGTATGGTGCTTTTTTACAGCCAGATCCCTGGATCTCTACCCAACCTGATGACACCCCCAGAGCTCAAAGAAGCAGACGAAGGCGCCGTAGAACCTCAGCAGCTACTTCACCGAGAAGAAGAGGAGACATGGAGACAGACAAAGGCCCCTGAGTCTCGCCATCTTCAGTACGCCGTAGAACCGACCATCCTTAACGTGGAACTAGGTGCGGTAAGCAGGTCCCTGGACTGTTTCACATGAACCATTTCTTTTTTCTCTTGAAGTTATCCCGGTTTTGTTCACTTGAAGTTCTTGATCAGGGGTACACAAGGAGCCCAGTTTTTGGCCTATACTGATATTGAGTAGTGGTCTCCCTGTCTATGTTTGTCTTATCCTGCCCCAAACCCCTACGGATCATTTTACCTGGTTCAAGGCAACCACAAGGGCAAGCTCGAAACTCTAACTATACATATGGACAGAAGGGGCCTATTCGTATGACCCTCCTTATATAGGGGTTGGAAATAAGCTTGTATTTCTCAGGATTTCACACTTTACAGGCCGCAGGTTCGATACTCAAATCCTCTCAAATCTCTTACGCAGGGACATAAAACCATAAAGTTGGGGAGAGCTTTTCTCCCTGCCCCATTATCGCAGGGTCGCCCCATATCACTGGATAGTGATGGAGTATGCATAGAACAATGGTTTTGCTCCCCTCCCTTGAATCCAAGAAGTAAAGACTTCACGTTCTATTCATCCCCACATGGCCGATATTCACTGCTAGACTATCTGTTTATACCCCAGAAAGACTTGGCTTACCTTCATAACGCAACGATAGAAAACATGGTGCTTTGGACCATCATCCGATCACCATGACTTTACGATTCCCCCAGAGGGAGACATTCACCAAGATCTGGAGATTGGATTCAGCCCTCCTCACAGATCTTGGTGACTTGGCCACCATTAAACAGACTATTAGTGAATATTTTCGCCACAATGACACGCCTGACGTATCCCCCATGGTACAGTGGGAAGCCCACAAGTGTGTGGTACGGGGACACCTGATGGCTATAGCTTCGAAGAAAAAGAAACAACACCAGAATTTGATTCGGGAACTGACAGCCAAAATTTCTAAACTGGAAGCGCTACATAAATGCTCATTAGCCGTTAGAGTGGCAGACACACGAACACTACTACTAGCGGAATTGTTCAAAAGAGCCCGGAAACGACTGTTACTTTTGCAGAAATTATTCTATGAAAAAGGTAATAAACCTGGGAGACTTCTGGCTAAATTTACACAAAATCGCACCCTCGCAAATACTGTACATCACATAGTAGACAGTTCAGGGGTGAGGCATTCTAAGAATGAAGAGATAGCACGTCAATTCCATAATTACTACAAGGGCCTGTACAATATCCAGTCGACTGAACACAACCCAACCTCAGCAGAGGAAAGGTCAAATATGATAAGTAATTTTCTCCGCAAGTACAGCTCTAGCCCTCTAACGGCTGAAGACCAACAAGCTCTTGATGCTCTTTTGTCATAAGAGGAATGGAAAGTAGCCTTAAAGGCCACAAAACCAGGCAAGAGTCCAGAGCCGGACGGCCTTACGGCACAGTATTATAAGAGCTTCGCAGAACTCCTAGGCCCGGGCTTTCTAAAAGCTTTCAACTCTTTGGCATCTACCCCTGGCACCCCCAGTAGTCTGCTAGAGGCATATATCACGGTGATACCAAAAGAGAATAAGGATCCAACTAGCGTAGCGAACTATCGCCCGATATCACTTCTAAATGTGGACGTAAAACTTTTCTCCAAGATTCTAGTGACAAGGCTCTCCTATCATGTGCCTGCCTGGGTGGGTCTTGATCAGGCTGGTTTTGTCCCTGGCAAAGAAGCCAGGGACAATACCGTCAAAGCTCTAAACCTACACCACTGTCTGACTTCCACTCATCGTAAAGGCTTTTTCTTATCCATGGACGCTGAGAAGGCCTTTGACCGAGTTGCCTGGAACTATATCGACGCAGTGCTGGAGAAACTGGACTTGGGAGGCCGTCTCCGAGCATTTATTAAAGCACTATATGTTAACCCAAGCGCTAGGGTCCGGGTCAATGGCCACTTGTCAGAGGCCTTCTCCATCCATAATGGGACCAGACAGGGCTATCCACTTTCCCCCCTATTATATATTTTTACTCTGGAACCACTCTTACGCTGTATTCGCATGAACTCGAACATAAAGGGCATCGAGGTCCATGGGAGAGAATATAAAATTGCAGCTTTCGCGGACGATGTCCTGCTTTTTCTCTCATCTCCCTTGACGTCCTTACCAAATTTGTTGCAGATATTAGAACAATTTCACCTTATTTCCAATCTGAAAATCAACTTTTCAAAATCATTCGCATTGAATATCACTCTAGCTCCCCAAATAGTGCAACAACGCCAGATGAACTTCCTTTTTCATGGAAAACAGAGGCCATCACTTATCTGGGCATTCAACTACCCAGTAGGCTTTCAGACCTATATGATAAAAATTTTAAGTCAGAACTGAGAAATCTACAACTAGACCTAAATAGGTGGAACATGCCCACTATCTCCTGGTTTGGTCGTGCATCCATTATAAAAATGACAGTACTCCCTCAAATTTTATATAAAATGCGGACGATCCCAATCTGTTTGCCACCCTCTTTCTTTACGGCTTACAAAAAGATTTGTAGGACCTTCCTTTGGGGTACCAGGGGGGCGAGAATTAAGTGGTCGAAACTGGTTCTACCAAAATCGGGAGGGGGTATAGGCCTTCCTGACCTGCAGAGATATTATTGGGCTACCCATTTATCCCAGATAGTGGACTGGAAGGTCCACTCTCGGTGTAAGGGATGGGTACTACTAGAGCAGTTAATTGCTGGAGCCGAGCTTGGTTCAGTACCTTGGTTGGCTACAAAATATATACCATCTAACATACGCTCCCACCCTCTCATTAGCACAACGTTGTACGCCTTTGATAGAGCCTGTAAGGTACATGCGATATCTGCCAAAGAGTGTGCTCTTACTTAAAGGGTAATCCGGACTTTGTCCCAGGGCTGACCAAGACCTTCTTGTCGGCGGAATGGCCATATGTAGAAATGCAAGCCAAACATTTTTTTGCCAGGGGTAGGTTCCGCAGTCAGAAAGAGCTTGCAGCCATTTCCCTGATCAAGTCTTTCCCGTTCTGGGCATATCTGCAGCTCAAACACTATCTAGATAACTCAACGTCGAGGGAAAAATTTACAAAAACTTCTACTGCTTTCGAGTCGCTGTGTTCAGGTCCTACGGCACGTGATCTCTATAATTTATGCCTCCATGTTTCAGGATTCAAGTACTGCCCTACAAACAGAACACAATTTCTGGGAGACACACTTAAATATCGAAATTCCGTAAGCCAGTTGGGAGCGCATTAATCTATATATTCACAAGGGTTCGCTAAATGCCCATACCCAGGAAAATGGCTATAAGATCAAAACACGGTGGTATAAAACACCGGACCTTTTCGATAAGTTCATACTCTCGGTCTCCGACCGATATTGGAGATGTGGTCAAGAGAGGGGTACCTTCATGCATATATGGTGGGAGTGCCCTCAGATTCAGGCATACTGGCGAAAGCTACACGATGCAACGACTGTGGTCTCTTGACTCCCCCTGGATTTTACACCAACACAATACCTCCTTCACCACTCCAAAATATCCAAAAAAAGATACTATAAGTCGGTGGCTCTGCATATGATAAACGCGGCTAGGCTATGCCTACCGGTTCACTGGAAATCCTCCTTGATTGCATCTATGAAAGAATGGGCAACATGCATTAATCACATTGCTGAGATAGAGGAGCTGATATATATCACCCAACACAGGATCAACAGATACACAGCGATCTGGGAATCGTGGTTTACATTTTGTAAATCTCAGGAATATCAAAATCTAGTGAGCAATATAGGATAAGACCCTAACTATGATCAAGTTATATCATAAATATACGTAGATGATATTAGAGATGTAGACATACTATAAGCGTGCTGAGAAGAGTAGATGGAGAGGGTAGTTGGTGGACTCCCCACCCACTCTCCTTACTCTCTTTCATCCTTTATTTCACCCCTCTGTCTGTATCTCTCTCCCCCTTTCTCTTCTTTACCTCCTCCCTTTTATACTCACCTTCCCCTTCCCCCCTCCCCTTTACCTTCCCCTTCCCATCATATGGGGGGTTTGGAGTGGAGGACCGATTGTAAAGGGGGTAGGCTATGATTAGAATATAAAGACTCCAACTTGTTACGCTATAGAGGAGTGGACAGGTAACAACCTTCTTGTAATAAGAATTATAATCAGGAATGTGTTCAGGTGATCCATACACTGGGTATTATTATTATTATTATACGAGATTTATATAGCGCCAACAGTTTACGCAGCGCTTTACAATGTATAAATGAGAATGTAGACAATACGTGAATGCATGCTTTGTGTAAACATCCTTGTTGGAGTTTTATTCCATGTATCATTAACTCTGTTATGTATTGCATTATTCTTAATAAAAAAAAAAAAGTTTAATGGAAAAAAAAAGACACAGGTCAATCTTGTTCAACCTATGTGTGAGAGAAAACTTGGTGCTGCTAGTTTGGGGAGTTTACAACAATATTTACTCTCCTGAACTGGGAAAAATGTAAAGCTGAATAGGGATGGGCGAACGGTTGTTCTGCAGAACACTGAACAATATGCGGTGTTCGGGTGAAAATTCGAAAGCCACCAGAACACCGTTAAAGTCTATGGGACATTAACATGAAAAATCAAAAGTGTTAATTTTAAAGGCTTATATGCAAGTTATTGTCATAAAAAGTGTTTGGGGACCCGAGTCCTGCCCCATGAGACATGTATCAATGCAAAAAAAGTTTTAAAAAGGCTGTTTTTTCGGGAACAGTGATTTTAGTGAAGTGAAATATTCATTTAAATTGCGTACCTGGGGGGTGTCTATAGTATGACTGTAAAGTGGCGCATTTTTCCCATGTTTAGAACAGTCCCTGCACAAAATTACATTTCTAAAGGAAAAAAGTCATTTAAAAGTACTTGCGTCTATAATGGATTGTCGGTCCGGCAATACAGATAAAAGAAGTCATTGAAAAAAATGGCATGGGATCCCCCCAGTCCATTACAGGCCCTTTGGGTCTGGTATGAATATTAAGGGGAACCCCAAACTAAAATTAAAAAAAAAAATTGAGTGGGGTCCCCCCAAATTCCATACCAGGCCCTTCAGGTCTGGTATGAATATTAAGGGAAACCCCACGCCAAAATTTTTAAAAAAATGGCGTGGGGGTCCCCCTCAAAATCCATACCAGACCCTTATCTGAGCACGCCTTTTTTTTCTTTTTTAATTTAGGCGCGGGGTTCCCCTTAAAAACCATACCAGACCCTTTTGAGGGGGACCCCCACGCCATTTTTTTTTAAATTTTGGTGCGGGGTTCCCCTTAATATCCATACCAGACCTAAAGGGCCTGGTATGAAATTTGGGGGGACCCCCATGCAATTTTAAAAAAAAATTGGTGACTTTTTTTCGTTTAGAAATGTCATTTTGTGCAGGGACTGTTCTAAACGTGGGGAAAATGCGCCACTTTACAGGCATACTATAGACACCCCCCAGGTACGAAATTTAAAGGAATATTTCACTTTTATTGTTTCACTTTAAGCATTATTAAAATCACTGCTCCCAAAAATATGGCCGTTTTTGAAACTTTTTTTTGGATTGATACATGTCCAGGTCCCCAAACAATTGTTATGACAATAACTTGCATATAAGCCTTTAAAATGAACCAAATTTTTTGCCTGTTCGGTATGTTCTGGTGCGAACCGAATTGGGAGGGTGTTCAGCCCATCCCTAAAGTTGAACCCCATCCTTACCTTTATTTCCTTCATTTGCAAAACTTCATATTCTTTCTGAATGTCTTCAGTCATTCATCAATTACCTCTCTTACCCCCCTAGCATGCAGATCTAAATGAATCCCGGTGTTCCTTGAGATATAATGATAATGAGAAAAGGTCCAAGGCAAAATGCTGTGATATTTAGGAGGACATAAGGAGTCTATTGGCTCATCCCAAAAACATAGAGAGGTATTTCTTGAAAAACAAAATGATTTGTGTGATAGACTCACCAGGGACAGAGGCCTTTGGAGGGGACTGAATGCTAGCCTCTTGCCTGCTGACTATGGGCCTTGGCATTTGAGGGAGCTACAGGCATTTAGGAAGATGTCCTGTTATGTAATGCAAAAGGACATTATTACGGAGGCCATGATGGTCTCTGCCAGCTTGGGACTCAGTGATCAGATGTATGTGAAAATAAAGCTAGTTAATGAGATCTGGAAATCCCAGGGTTTCCTGTTGTCTACTAGACAGCTCTGTCTTGGAATTAGATCTCTGAGTGTCCAGGTGGCTAGTTTAATTAACTTAATGTTTATAGTGTTAAGTATATTTCTGTAGACAGTTGTGTTTACATATGATAATGTGATCAGCCTCACCTGAGTGTGTAGTGTATAAAAAGCCTGTTTTCTTGTTCAATAAAGAGTTCCAGTTTTGCAGCTAAACTAGTCCTGCCTAGTTCTTGGTTGCAATATGCAGCTATAATATCAGATTGGAGGAAGCGGTATACTGACGGTAGCACTCAAGAGGAGTGTGGGATGGTTCCGTCACATTGGTGGCAAGCAATGGGATGCTTCCTGAAGTCTGGGACAACCAAACCTGTACTGGGATCCAAGTTTGGGATAGCAGACTTCGGTCACCCCCAGCGGAGATATGGACCTGGCATCAGAGTTCCCAGGGCTGCTGCAGATCTTCCCTTCAGCATACTCCAGGACTGTATCTGCGGATGAATATCTGGAGCTCAGGTATTCATATTCGGGTAGGGCTCTGGATTGGAGACCTCGAGGTTGCTGGTATGCACCAGGACAAGTGCTTTCCAACCCCAGAGCAACGGGCCAGTGACCAACGAGAGTAGTGGATGGCATTCCTGGGAGAGTGGCCCCGGGGAGCAATGGATGACTGAGTTGGACAGGCTGGTCCAGCAGGAGATAGAGCTTCACAATTGATATTGGGCTCTGCAATGGCACGCAGAGCAGGAATATTTAGGGGAGAGAGCAGAATGCTCGCCGGAGGGATATGACTTTTGCGGCCCTAGATTGCTGTGGGAGAACCTAACAAATTTTTTTGTGTTTGACGATGAAGGGGAACCTACCCTTGAGGACCTGTAAGAATACATAAAGGCTATGCTCGGTCTTGTAGGGGTCTCAGAGCTTAAACCTTATCTGGAATACTTGCTAAGGAAACATCAGCACCTGGAAAGGGACATTATTAAGGAGGACATGATGGTTCCTGCCAGCTTGGGACTCACCTGACAGATGTATGTAAAAATAAAGCTGGTTAATGAGATCTGGAAAGCCCTTGGTCTCCTGTTGTCTACTAGTCTGGGGGGGGGGGAGATCACTGTTTGTATTGTTAATTGTGCTAATTAACTCACCTATTGTCTGCTAGCAAACCATTGGGGGATGTGTTTATACTTGTAACAATGTGTATTGTACATTGTGAGCTTGATTATTTTATTATATTATTATACAGGATTTATATAGCGCCAACAGTTTACGAGCGCTTTACAACATTATTGCAGACAGTACAAGTACAATACAATTCAATACAGGAGGAATCAGGAGGGCCCTGCTCATTAGAGCTTACAATCTAGGAGGGAGGGTCACGTTATACAAATAGGTAATAGCTGTGGGGGATGAGCTAGTGGAGAAAATAGTGCAGTTGTTAGATGGAGGCAGGATAGGCTTCTCTGAAGAGGAAAGTTTTCAGGGATCGCCTAAAAGTGGATAAATTTGGAGACAGTCTGACAGATTGGGGTAAGGAATTCCAGAGGATGGGCGAGGCTCGGGAGAAGTCCTGGAGGCAGATATGGGAGGAGGTGATGAGAGAGCTAGAGAGCAGGAGGTCTTGGGAGGAACGGAGAGGGTGATTAGGTTGCTATTTTGAGACTAGGCTAGTGATGTAGCTGGGGGCAGTGTTGTGGATGGCTTTGTAACTAATTGTTAGTATTTTGAATTGAATTTGTTGGGCGAATGGCAACCAATGGAGGGATTGGCAGAGAGGGGTAGCAGACACTGAGTGGTTTGTAAGGTGGATGAGTCTGGCAGCAGCATTCATGATGGACTGAAGGGGGGATAGTCTATTTAAAGGTAAACCAATGAGGAGGGAGTTGCAGTAGTCGAGGCGAGAGATAAACAGGGAGTGAATCAGGAGCTTTGTGGTTTCATTGGTTAGAAAGGGACGTCGTTTAGAGATGTTGTGGAGGTTGAGGCGGCAAGCTTTGGAAAGTGATTGGATGTGGGGCCGAAAGGAGAGTTCAGAGTTCAGACAAGTCAGGGGAAGAGGCACGTGGGGGAGGAAATATTACAAGCTCGGTTTTGGACAAGTTGAGTTTGAGGAAGTGGTGTGACATCCATACAGATATGTCGGTTAGTAAGTTAGTGATGCGTGAGGAGACTGATAGAGTGAGTTGAGGGGTGGAGAGATAGATTTGTGTGTCATCAGCGTAGAAATGAAATTGAAAGCCGTGAGAGGCTATCAGCTGACCCAGGGAAGAGGTGTAGATTGAAAATAAAAGAGGTCCAAGAACAGAACCTTGGGGGACCCCAACAGAGAAGGTAAGTGACACTGAAGGTGTGTTGGGATAGGTAGGATGAGAGCCACTGAAGAGCACAGTCATGGAGACCGAGGGAGTTTTTTGAGGAGGAGGGGGTGGTTAACCGTGTCAAAGGCAGCTGAAAGATCCAGAAGTAGGAGTACAGAATAGTGTCCGTTGGTTTTTGCAGCTAGTAGGTCATTTGTGAGTTTTAAAAGAGCAGTTTCTGTGGAGTGTTGAGGGCGAAATCCAGATTGAAGGGGATCAAGAAGTTTGTTTTTAATGAGGTGGTCACTCAGTTGGTTGTAAACCAGGTGTTCAAGGAGTTTAGAGGAAAAAGGGAGCAAGGAGATAGGGCGTAGGTTGTTAAGATTAGTAGGGTCCAAGGAGGGCTTTTTAAGTATGGGGGTTACCAGTGCATGTTTTAGAGCACTGGGAAAGATGCCAGAGGTGAGGGAGAGATTGAAGACGTGGGTTAGAGAGTGTAGAATGGAGTCAGAGGGCGACCGTAGCATATTAGAGGGAATAGGGTCCAGGGGACAGGTGGTTAGGTGGGCGATAGAAAGGAGTTTAGCAACTTCGTCTGTAGTAGCAGATTTGAATAAGGGGAGTGTCAGTTGAACCTGTTGACATGGGGTCTTAGCTGGGGGAGATACCTGTAGAGTGGAGATTTCATCACGGATTGTATCAATCTTGTTTTTGAAGTGATTAGCAATCTCCTGGGCAGTGAGTGAGTCAGTGGGTGGAGGCGGTGGAGGACAAAGTAGAGAGTTGAAGGTAGAGAAGAGTTTACGGGGACTGGATGAAAAGGTGTTATTAAGAGCTGTAAAATAGGTTTGCTTGGCAGTGTGGAGGAAAGAATAATATTTTGGAGGGCAGATTTGTATTGGTTGAAGTCTTTGAGAGACTTAGTCTTGTGCCACAGATGCTCAAGAGCTCGACTACGTTTTTTGAGAATTTTAGTGTCATCTGTTTGCCAGGGTTGTAGGAGTCGAGGCCTGATTCTGCGTGTAGTGAGGGAAGCGAGATTGTCCAGGGTGGAGGACAGGGATTTATTGTAGATGGACGTGGCTTGGTTGGGGCAGGACAGGGGAGAGATTTTGTCATAGAGGTGGTCAGTAGCAGAATAGAGGAGAGAGGAGTTGAAGTTGTGAAAATTTCTACAGGTAATGGTTAGGCAATTGGAGGGAAAGGTGGTAGAAGACAGGGGGAGAGAGAAACTAATAAGGTGATGGTCGGAGAGAGAGGAAAAGGATTGTTTGAGAAGTTGCATGGAGTGCATAGGTAGGAGAATACAAGGTCAAGGGTGTTGCCATCAGAGTAAGTAGAAGCCTGTACCCATTGCTTCAGGTTAAATGAAGAGGTTAGACTAAGAAGTTTAGAAGTAGCAGGAGTGTTTGTATTAGCAGGGTTGTTGAAATCACCAAGAAGGATTGTGGGAATTTCCGAAAAGAGAAAGTAGGGTAGCCAGGCAGAAAACTCGTCAAGGAAAGTCAAAAATGGTCCAGGGGGCAGGTAGATCACAGCAATTCTTAGGGAAGTAGGAGAGAATAGACGTATACAGTGGGCTTCGAATGATGAGAGGGAAGAAGAGGGAGGAGAGTGAATAACCTGGAAGGTGCTCTGGGGGGATAGGAGGAATCCCACTCCACCTCCCTTGCGTCCATTAGGCCTAGGGGAGTGAGTCCAGTGAAGGCCACCTTGGGATAGGGAAGCAGGAGAAGGGGTGTCATATTCGTGGAGCCAGGTTTTGGTGAGAGCAAGTAGATTAAAGGAATTAGTGACAAAGAGGTCATGAACAGCAGTGAGCTTGTTGTAGACAGAGCGGGCGTTCCAGAGGGCGCAGGAGAGAGGGAGACTGGCGTTGGGAAGAAGGGGAATGGAGACTAAATTGCGTAGATTGCGACTACAGCCAGAGGGTGTAGGGTGATGATGATGGGTGTGTTGGGCACAGTTAAATAAGGGAGGCCCAGGGTTTGGGGAAATATCTCCAACGGTTAGGAGAAGCAGAAGAGTAAGGGAGGTAATATGAGAATATGATTTGTATGAGGGGACATGCTTCAGTATCCTGGGGGGTTTGTTAGCAAGTGGGCATAGAGTTAGAAAGAGGTGATAGGTGCAGTAATAGGGTGAGGGGAGAAGTGAGGGTGATATGTACAGATTGTGGGGTGGAGCAGAGGGGTGAAGAAGAGACAGTTTGAGGAGAGAGGCTGCAATTGTGAAGAGGAGGAGAGGTAAAGAGTGCATGTTTCAGAGAGGAAGGTGAGCTAATTTGGAATTGAGGTCATCTGCAGTCTGTTGTAGTTTGCTTTGTGCAAATCGCTGAAGTGCAAGAGCAGAAGTGCCACTTATTTAAAGAACCCCACTTCTTTGCAAGAACCCCTGTAAGTGCACCCCCTGTATGTGTTCCCCCGTAAAGAAGGCCTTGTATTTATATTGGGTTGGGTGTGGATAGAATCTGGCAATTAATCAATTAGGAGGGGATATTAAGAACACAGCTAGCAAAGTAAAACTTTCACACCACAATCAAACTGCAAGGGGACTAAAAGGCCAAAATTGTAAAGATAAGGGAACCCATAATTTAGGTAAGACTTAATAGCTAAATAAACATTGAAATAATGTGAGCATGGCTACAGATGGAGTTGAAACAGTGGTGACAAACAGATTTACCAAATAAGCATGTGAGCAGTCAGTCAATATTCAGTTTATGCTGGCAAGTCTGACCTGGAATGAGATTGCATTGATGAGTGTCCAGGTGGCTAGTTTAATTAACTTAATATTTATAGTGTTAATTGTATTTCTGTATACAGTTGCGTTTGCATATGATAATGTGATCAGCCTCACCTGAGTGTGTAGTGTATATAAAGCCTGCATTCTCATTCAATAAAGAGTTCTAGTTTTGCAGCTAAATTAGTCCTGCCTAGTTCTTGTTTGCAATATGCGACTATAATATCTGATATCTATGTTCAGACTGGAGGAAGCGGTATACTGACGGAAGCACTCAAGCGGAGTTGATTGTAAGCTTTTGATGGCATCTTGATCAATTTATATAGGAAAGATATATGCATACACTACACTGCATGCTGACAGTTACCTAGACCAGGGATCTCCAAACTACGGCCCTCCAGCTGTTGTGGAACTACATATCCCATGAGGCATTGTAAAACTCTGCCATTCACAGACATGACTAGGCATGATGGGAATTATAGTTCCTGAACAACTGGAGGGCCAAAGTTTGAAGACCCCTGATCTAGACCTTCAGTCTAGTGAAATGACTGCCAACAAACAGTTCATTTCTTGGTAGCAAGGAGATGCTTAGTGTACAGATAGACCAAAGCCGGGTTAGGTGTGTTGATATATGTTGTATTTTTCCACATCACCCAGGCAGTGACACAGGAACTGGGACCTTACCACTCTATAGTTGAGAAGAAGGAAGGCTTGAACCTGACATGTGACCACAGATTTAGAAAAGTAAAAGAGGTATTTATTTTATTTTTTATCATTGATGCAGCAACAATTAGTTGTAGGTGAAGGTATTATTTGTGATTTTGGTGGTGGTGGTGGGAATCCCTGGCTGGACTGCAAAATTTACTTAGTAGTAAAAAGGTTAAAGTGGATCCTCACAGCTCTCTCTTTTCTGTACAGTTTACATGTGTCACTTCTGACACCAGACAATCCATGATGACAGCTATACCCCTCCACCCCTAGCACACAGCAGGTGATTAACAGCTTCAGATGTGCATGCGAGATTGTATAGGGAGGGTGTACATTCTCTCCACTCAGATGTCATATTGCACTAAGCTCTCTGCTGTGCAGTTTTTGACATCAAATCCCCACCCCTGCCTCCTGGAAGCTGGGAAATGCCATCTGATATGTGTACTTTGGAGGGCTTTAGAGGAGAGAGGGCTGTAGAAAAAGAGGTACAGCTTACGTTGGAAGATTTGTTCCATTATGGTTTATCAGCTGAGGCTAGTCATTTAAGTCGGCTTATGTAAAGGTTTATTACCACATTAAACCATCAGTTTAGCCCATTCCTAAATAAAAGTTACGGTGTACTTGCTGGATTGCCTGAGCACACCTGTTTCTGATACAACCTTTGTAAATTAGGACCTCTATGAAGTACATATTTATAGAAGTCCAGTGATTGCAGAATGTGATTGCTTTCTTCATTTTTTCAATTAACATAATATTGTTTATTTTTTTATAATATAGTTTACATTTTTAATCTTGCATCCTAATAAGTCTACTAATATGTTTTTTTAAATGTACAAAAACCACACAAATTATGCTTTTATTAGACGTGCGAAGTACAATTTATGTAAAGGGAAACACAATCAAATTACTCCTCTTGATGTGTGAATCGACCAACAATGAATAAATGATTATAACATGACCCCAGAGCAGGGATATTGAACTGACACAATTCCACAGACACATCTCATTAGCTAATCTCATTAAACAAGCATCTCTCACTCTAACAGAAAGAACTTTGACTTCAGTGACTGAATAAGTCCAAATAATGCAAGCACTATAAGAAAAATATCGGGATTAAACTCCATGTCCTGCATTTGTCATGCTTGAAAAAAAAACATCTCATTGCCGACCTAGTGTCAATTTATCAAATCTTATAAACCATCTTTTGATCACTTCCATCCTAGTATTGTGCATTTAAAAAAATGATACACGTATATATTTAAAGAGGAACACCAGCCAACACTGTTTTGTATATTTGGATAGAGTATAGAGTTGAAAGACAACTAAAATGTTTAGTTTTTTGTTTTTTTTTTGCTTTCTGTGTCATTTGGAAGCAGCATTCCCACACTCGCTGCATGCTTAAAGGCTAAGTTCACCTTTTTTTTCTAAAATCCAGCTCCCCTATGTACCATTATACCATTAATGTGCTTCAGTTGCAAAAAAAATACAAGCTTTCTTTGATTTTAAGAACAAGGTCTTGCCTTAGTAATAAAAGGTAGTGCTGCACAGCACCTGACTTTTTATTACTAATTGCTTTCTACCATTGGCTACAGATTTAGCTTATCGGTGATTGCGACTGTTATTGTTGTACTGGTACACAGTGATAGCACGAGAGCATCCCTTTTACACTTTTTTAAGGTCTTGCCTTAGCCCTTGGTATATTTCTTAGAAAGCCTCAGAGACTCCCTCGTATAGATTTGAGACAGAGAAACCAGTAAGACACAGGAAAGAGTTTACCAGCTGACCTCATAAGCACACACCCTTCACCCATCCACTATATTTTCACAGCATCCCCAGCATTTCTCCACGCATGCCTTTGCTTGGCTTCCTCAGTGTCCCTTCAGATGGGTTCCTGCTGCATGCTAAACTCCCTGGGGCCACGTGCAGCCCACAGGACACCCCTGATGTAGTGCAGGAGCCTGCCTGATTGGATACAAAATGATTGGATAGATGGTGTGTCTCCTATTATATAGTTAGTTGGTAAATCTAAAGGAGATCTTACAGAGATTGTACAATCAGGTTGTATAGTGTATGGTCATTAATTGTTAATGGCATACCAAACATAGAAGCAAGCCCACATTTTTTCACATGAAAAAATGGGTGACAAACGCAGCAGTAAAAAAACGTGCAACTCGCACCACACCGAAAAGAAAACATGCACTCCCACTACTCTAGGCTTAAATGGGGCCTGAAAGTGAAATTGATGCATGTACACAAGAACAGTCAGGCTCCATTCACATCTGTGTGTTTCCAAACGCATGGCAAACTGCACAGAAAATGTGCGCTTTGCTAATGTGCATCGTGTTTGTGTTGTCATTACATGTTAAAGGCATCCCAAGTGAGGCAAACTCACCAAAAGCTCTAGAAACGCACCATGCTCTGCTCCAAAAAAATTTGGAGCTTCTTTGGGGCAATTGTTGCGTGTAGGGCAGCCCACTCAAGTGAATGGGCTGCCCTATGCGTGACGAGTGAAAACTCTCCAAAACACCCAAAACAAACGCATGCAGGAATGTGAGTTTTTGCAACGTGGCAATGTAAACAGGGCCTGACAACTGAGTGTCTCAGTCCACTCCCACCTATGTACTATGGCCATACACTATGCAATCTGATTGTATATTCTCTGTGCAGTCTCCTTCAGATTTACCACAACTATGGAACAGAGGAGACACCTGAACAATTCATTCAATTTGCATGAAGTTAGACAGGTCCTTGTACTACATAGCTGATAGGAGATCTAAAGGAGATTGTACAATCAGATAGTATAGAAAGTGGATGGAAGGTAGTATTGTAATGAGGGAGGTGTGGTCCAGAGTGATGAACACACCCTATTACACCCTCTTCTGTGATGCAACAAGGAAGTGAAGGCTTCTGGGAGATGACCTACAGGAAGTGAATGCTCAGCAACAATCTACAGGAAGTGACGAAATCTGAAAAAATTCACATAAACTGACAAGATTTTAAACTGCCTGTGGATAAGATAGTGAAAGAATAGCACATTGGGATGGCTGGGCCATAAATGGCATTGGAAAAGGCTTCTATTTACTATGAAATGTGAAATTCTGCCCGAAAAGGTGAACTTATCCTTTAATGGGATAAACTAAAAGGGTTTAAAGGGAAGTAAAGGGGTTTGCCATGAAAAGTAAAAAGTGGTCTCCTGCCTTTATTTTCTAGGTGTAGCAACATGAATGTTTGCTGCCCCCTTCATTTCCATTGCTGAACACTGGTAAAGCAAAGAAGAAATTTCCAACGATAGCAGAGCATTTCTTAAACTGCAGAGGTAAAACCTATCATCACAAAAATGTTGGGCCTGTCATTGCTAGCCTTCTTAGAAAAATTCTAGTTTACTGGATGTTATGACCCTCTAGTCACTAAGGAGGAACAGTTTTGCAGATCAGGAAAGTCAGAAAAATTAAAGAAATCCTTACCTTCCTATCTGTTCTTGATTAATGATTCAGAATTTTGATGGAGGAGTGTCAGTATGGTATTCAGGCAAGTAGCATTTTCATAAAGGTGAGCTTATCATTGGAGACCTCCATGTTGCTCTCTTAACAGGTTTCCATTTAAGTGTCATCACACGTCCCAATTATTGTGTAGAGTTGTTAATAGACCAAAAGATATCCAATTTGTTTGATGTAGTCATTTGAAGGCAGTGCCATTCTGTGTTAGATTCCTATATGACTTCTGATATGGCTTGAATCAGTCATATTCTCACTCTGTGCCAGCGTTCATATACCAAGTATATGGAAATATGGGAAACCTCCCCCCGCTTGCATCAACCAAGCATAGCCCTCTTTTGAGGGTTTATGAGAAATCGCCCTCGGGAGACAGGATATTGTCCTAAAGCTTAAAACAGAAGCAGTGAGGCAAATCCAGGTTGGTTACTTCACAAAAAAGTCCACACAATAATAATGTCCACAAAATGTTCTGTTCTGTCAAACCACAGGTGAAACTTTAATATCCTCTTTTCTCATTACATATCACCCATGCATAGGGTTGCCACCTCATCCCTTTAAACCCAAACACATATGAATTACACAGGTTCTGAGGCTAATTTAATTTAATGCAGATAAGACATCAAGTGAGTTCAATTACCACCCTAATCAGCCACAGAACCTGTGTAATTAATATGTGTTTGGTTTAAAGGGATGAGTCAGAGACTCTTTACCTAGATCGGTGTTGTGGTGTGTCAGACTGACACACCGCAACAACAATTGCCGTGATGCACGCCCCGTTCAGGATGACATCCGGTCAGGATATTGAAGCCCCTTTGTTACCGTCATTTTGCTATATGGCGGGCAGCAAGTGGTTAATGGGACACAGACAGCAATAAACACTGACAGGTGTTCTAATCCCTCTTCACTCTATCCAAAGCTAAAAAAAAATGTCTTGCCTTTAGTTCAGCTTTAAGTCATGTACTGATTTTATGTTGTTTTGATATGATAACTAACTAGCACAATGACTGTGTGATGGGGATTTTGTTACACATATTCATAGTTCATATTTACAGTATGTGCTTTGGGGTTATTTTGTGATTATTGGCACAAGTTTATAGTGGGTAGTGCTGCACTATAGGGTTATTGTTATATTTTCAGCATTATTTAATTTTTAAAAATGTAAGTTAAATCTTGTCAGGCTGCTAGTGCTTTGTGGGTGGTGTGACCTCGATCCAAGTCCCCTTTTGAAATTTACCCGTTTAACTATTTAGCAGAAAACAATGTATATATAGGGCAATGTAATCGGTTCTCTTTATAATCCCTCCTCTACTATAATGTGTCTTATCTCACCACCAATAGAACTAGTATCGTATACAGTGTGGAGGTACCATCATCTAAATGACAGTAATAGAATGTATGTAAAAGGACTATTCCTCCATGAGTTTCCAAAGAAAGGAGGGGGATGGACTAACTCGGTACCTAGATTTGCCTAGATTATGCATTCATTGTAGGACAAGAGGGATTTTACATTGTACACTGTTGAGTTGTGACTTCAGTAACTGATATTTTGACACTCCACTTCATATGTAGCAATATATATCTACACATGACTTATGGATGTTTCCTGCGCCTCCTTTTTTCCCTTTCTCAGTGAGCATGTGATCCTCCTGGCTGGGGAGATTCATTTGACACCTTCCCCTGCCTGCACTTGTTTGCGGCTTGGGCCCTTTGATCTTTTAAGTGTGAACTGTGCGCACATGCGCGATTTTCATGCATGCGCAATGTGGGGGATCAGACCCAGGCGACCTCACGCTGATGGCGTTTGGCGTTTGCTACGGTCACCAGGTTGGGGACTATTTAAGCAGGCTGATGCCTGCCTATCTTTGTGGTGGATATTGATAGAGGGGAGACGGTAACCAGTCTGCACCCAGGTGAGTTGAGGCATGTTCACAGGACCTTGTGTGTTACTCACTACAGGGCCCTTTTTGCTACTATCTGCTACCTGCTGCTCTTGGATAGTGATTTTTGAGTAGTCATTCCCCATTATTGCAACAGGTTCAACTTTCCCTACTTTAGCTTAACTGAGGCCTATCTGTTCCAGGTCTTTAGGCTGCTTGTAGAATACCGTCAGGAACTGTCAAGGCTGGGATCTCAGCCCTTCTTTCTCTGTGCTCAAGTTGCTCAGCTGTCGGTTAATTGCCAGTGCTCATCGTTCCACAGTGGCTCACCTGTTGATCATCTCCTGCTTGTCAGTCAAGCCCACAGCCAGCCCCTTCTGGCTATTTAAACTGCCTGGTTCATTTCTTCAATGCCTTTGCCTTGGTCAATATATATAGAGACTCTCTGCTGTGTTCCTGTTGAAGACTTGCCTGGCTGACGTCTCTTCTGGTTCCTGATCTTGTCTGCTGCCTCTGACTATGCTTATCTCTGGATTCTTGATTTCCTGGCTTGTTCTGACTACCTGATATGGCTACCGAACCCTGGCTATGTTTTGACTATGTTTACAAGTTGTACCATTTTTACCATTTTATTAAAAGGTGTGATTTTTACTGCATTTTCTGTCTCCGTATGTTTCATGGTTCTTGACAGGAACAAGTGTACTGTGCACTATCATCTGCTCAAGTTTTACCTGCTGTATCCAGCTTTGGCCACTATCTTTTTATTCTGAAGTGCACGTGGGGGAACTGTACCCCATTTTGTGTCTTTTATCCCCCCCCCCTGCACTACACAGACTTTTCTTGTCATCTCAGGTTAGAGATTTAAATAGTTTTAGGTCTTATTTGCATTTTCCCTTTGTCTATGTTTTTTTCCCATTATTCCCTTTTTTCTCCTCTCCCACCTCCCCTCCCCTCTCCTTTTTCCCCTTTTCTCTTCCTTTTCCCCTCTTTTTCCTCCACCTCCCCCCTTTCTTTTGCTTCTCAGCCCCCACCAGTTCCCTCGTTACCTCTTTTTCCCCTCTTCCCCCTTTCTTTTTTCCCCAACCTTTTTCCTCCCCCTCCTGTCTCCCCCTCCCCCCCGCCTTGTGATTTATTTCCTTTTAACTGTAAGCAAGTAAAGGCGCAAAGAACTGGATATCTCTATATTACCATCTAGTTAATGACAAAGGGTAATTATGACTATTAAAGTCCATAATAAGTCTATCTGAGCAAAGCAAGTTCAATAAAGAGTTAAAAGTCCACACAGATGGCTGCCTTCCAAAAAGAGCTGAAACCAAGCCCCAAAGATCTGCAGAAAAAAACGAGGAAGAGAGTGCAGTATGTAAACTGAATTTAATAAAAACACTGTACAAAAACACTCACATTTGGTGGATTAAAATAAAACATATCATGTGATTGAATTCCTGGAGGAGGGGAGTCCGTCAGATCAGTCACTGCATCGCTGTCTCCTGCTGTGCGTACGGCTGTGCTTGAGCCACCGCTGAAGCCGGCCGCGGTGATGAGATACTCCAAAGCGAGGCCTGGAACGCTGATGGAAAGCAGGCGCGGGGCTGTGACGTCACCGGGATGCGACGCGTTTCACGAGCGTACGGGCTACGATGTCACGGTAGCCGCGCTCCTTCATCAAGCTGCCTGTGAATCGTGGGGATGGTTTAAAAAGAGCATGGGGGCGGGAACAAGTGGACAAGAAGGAGGAAGGGGGATGGGGGAGGGGGGGAAGGACGGAATGGGAAACGAAAAAGATAGAGAAAGGGAGGGGAGGGACGAAGAAAAAGGAGGGGAGGGGTGGCCATGTGTATAAATTACAAATTGCAAACAAACTCTTAGCAGGTGATAAGGTGCATATCAAAAATTAGTCTCAGTAAATAATGGGAAGAATTTGATAATGATAATAATAAATGTATGTTATTAAAAAAGAAAAAGAAAAGAAAATTAATAATGATAATAAAATAAGTAAAATGGATAATTAAATGAATAAAAAGTAATAATAAATGATAATTAAATAATAATAAATGAATAATGAAAAATAAATAAATAATAAATAAATGGATAAATAACAATTGATCGTATGAATATAGGTGTATACATACATAAGAATTATGCCTAATTAAGAGGGCGAAATAAGAGGGGTATAGGTGAGGACACGTCAGGATGCTTATAAAAGTACGATTGAAATAATGATAATAAGAACTTGGAGAAATTGGTTGTTGATGATCAATCATAAGATAATACATACGGGGAAAAAAAGGGAGGGGGGGTTGAGACCAGCGACTACTCACGGTCATTGAAAACTAATAGGTGACCCGAAAAAATGGTAATTAAATAGAATGATTAGGTTGAAGAGTAGTTAGATGGTGTAAAGATTGAACCTTACTAGAGTGATCGAAACTATTGATACATCTACTTACATTACCTATATGTGCACAAATATGCATCTGGTCATGAGCATACGCACACATGGGAAAATAGAAAAACCTCTACTACATGGCCCCTGTGCATGTATATGACTCATAAAGTTAAAATAAGTAAAATTAAAAATAAAAATAAATATAAAAATAAAGATAATAGAAATAATGAATAATAAATAGTAACAGTCAAGGAAAATTAGATATGTTATATGTTTTTTTAAAAACAAAACATATAGGGCCATAAACTCATTATACCTTTGAAGGTCAATATGTATCATTAGGACAGCTCATTTATTTGATTATAAAAGAGGGGGAAATGATGGTAAACAGATATGAAAGGGTATATAGAAATGTATACAATGTGTTTTACAGGATAGTTGCAATCTCGATACTTTCATTGATTCCACCTGGCGAGAGTACGTCTAGAGTATAGATCCAAAAGGTCTCACGTGCACAGAGCCTCTTGAATCTTTCGGCCGCTGGGACGGACCTTGGGATCTGTTCTATAACCCACACCTTTAGGCCCTCCGTAGAACCTTGATGGACTGAGGCAAAATGTCTTGGAACACTATGGGGATCTGTTCCGCCCTCTATAAGCCTTCTGTGTTCCCCAAATCTTCGTCTTAATGCTCTAATTGTCCGGCCCACGTACATTAGGCCACATGGACACCTTAGGCCATAGATGACGAAGTCGGACGAACAATTAAAGAATTCTTTTAGCACATAGGTCTTGCCTTTGGTGGTGAAGGATTTTTGTCCATGCTGGACAAAGTTGCAGGTTTTGCATAAGGCCTTACGGCATTGGTACATGCCTACCAGGGGAATCAATGTGGGTACAGGTGGTATTGTTGAGGTGGATTTGAACTTACTGGGTGCAATCTTATTTTTTAGATTGGGGGCCCTGCGATAGATGACTTTAGGATGAGATGGAAGTATTGTTTTTAAGTGGGGATCTTGGTGTAATATACTCCAATGTTTTTCCAAAATCTTCTCCATCCCTTTGTATTTATTATGAAAAGTAGTTATAAACTTACTAGAACCATCATAAGTATGTGGATTGGTTTTTGGTTTTGATGGTTTACCATGCAGGTAATATTTGAAGGCGTCTTCCACCAGGGGTTCGGGATATTTTTTGTCGTAGAACTTTCTTTTACGGGTTTCACTTAGTTCGACATAGTCCGAATCCTTAGTGCAGTTTTGCCGAAGACGGCAGAACTGTCCTTTTGGAATATTTGTAATCCATTTGGGAAGATGACAGCTTTCAAAATGTAAGTACGAATTACCTGCTGTAGGCTTAGTGTAGTTTCTTGAAGTGATGGTGGAACCATCATGTCCTAGTTCTAGATCAAGAAAAGCAATGGTAACTGAGTCAGTGGCTGACGTGAACGACAGCCCATAGGGGTTGGTATTGCAGTGTTGGACAAAGGAGGTTATTAAGTCAGTATCACCGTCCCAGATGATGATAAGGTCATCAATATACCTCCCGAAGAATATGATATTGGCCGCAAAGGGGTTATTTTTGTAAATAAAATTATTTTCCCATAGGCCCATTGCAAGATTAGCATAAGATGGTGCAAAGTTTGCCCCCATTGCTGTGCCTTGTATCTGCTGGTAATATTCTTCATTAAAGGAGAAGTAATTGTGCGTCAAGCAAAACCTTGCTGCCTTCACAACAAACTCTGCTTGGCGCATATTGATCAACGGATCTGTGGATAGGAAATGTTCCAATGCCATTAGTTCCGAAGTCATGTGGGATGGAGGTATACAAAGAACATACGTCCAGTGAGAGCCAGGTGTAGGTAGGCTCCCACTTGTATGGAGATAGCATTTCCATGAGATGGGTGCCATCCCGAATATATGATTGTAATTGAGCAACTATGGGTTGTAACAGTTGATCAATATATAGACTAAAGCCCGTGGTGACACTGTCCATGGCTGCCACGATGGGTCTACCTGGGGGATCCTCTAAGTTTTATGTATCTTAGGCAGGTGGTAGAAGTAAGGTACTTGGTAAAAAGTCTTTTGCAAGAAAGACTTCTCGATTTTTGTACTGATACCTTCTTGAAGGGCAGTGGAGATCAACAGGTCAGCTTCTATAGCATATTCGGTTGTAGGGTCCTTGGGAAGTTTAACGTATGTCCTATTGTCCGAGAGTAGCCTATGTGATTCTTTAAGATAATCAGTTTTATTTTGTAAAACAATACCTCCTCCTTTGTCAGCAGATTTTATTACCAAATCATCTCTATGAATGATTCGGTCAAGTGCTCTAATTTCTGAAGGTGATAGGTTATTGAGTTTGGAGGCCGAAGAGGATTCACATAGTTTCTTTAAATCTGAAAAGACAACTCTATAGAATGCTTCTATGTATGGGCCCTTGTAATCCACGATCTCTGACTTCATCCGCTCCCCCTGTTTCCAGTGCTTCAGTTGCTCCGACTGAGGTCTCGAATACACCTACCGTTTCCCCCCCTATCCTCAATTTAATCAATTTATCTATCCCTACCAAGGTGTCTCCTGCCCTGAATAATCTGGTTTCCTGTGATCCCCTATCTGCATCCTCTTCTGGAGCCATACCATCTTCCCCTGTCTCTTTTTTAGTGCTCAGTCCTCCTCTTGCACAAACTTCCCGAAAAAGAAAGCTCACAGAAGAGGATGCAGAGGGGGACGAAACAGGAGATCGGACAAACATGTTAAAATACCCCAAACTATAAAAATATTTAATCTATCTTCACATATACTATCTCATGCAGATCTATCTCTACTTGGCCGTGGACTCAATTTCGCACCAACTAATAAACCGAATCCTTTTGTTCTTTTTAAAGACCTCAATGGTTATGTACGTAACCTTACCCTCAAAAGGCACTTCCATATCCAATCAGAGAAATCTATCAACACCCTACATAATCCCGATTCCCAGACTAGTTCCACTACAGTGCCACAGGAACTTAGCTATGAATCCTCTTTAGATATTGTTGATTCTAATGCATCTGATAGTGATGACATATTGCTTCACAGGTTAACCCAGCATCTTGCAACATCCCCCCCAATTGTTCATACCACACTAAAACCCAAATCAATATTTTTTCCCACACAATCCAAGGGCCCATACATAGAAGCATTCTATAGAGTTGTCTTTTCAGATTTAAAGAAACTATGTGAATCCTCTTCGGCCTCCAAACTCAATAACCTATCACCTTCAGAAATTAGAGCACTTGACCGAATCATTCATAGAGATGATTTGGTAATAAAATCTGCTGACAAAGGAGGAGGTATTGTTTTACAAAATAAAACTGATTATCTTAAAGAATCACATAGGCTACTCTCGGACAATAGGACATACGTTAAACTTCCCAAGGACCCTACAACCGAATATGCTATAGAAGCTGACCTGTTGATCTCCACTGCCCTTCAAGAAGGTATCATTACAAAAATCGAGAAGTCTTTCTTGCAAAAGACTTTTTACCAAGTACCTTACTTCTACCACCTGCCTAAGATACATAAAAGCTTAGAGGATCCCCCAGGTAGACCCATCGTGGCAGCCATGGACAGTGTCACCACGGGCTTTAGTCTATATATTGATCAACTGTTACAACCCATAGTTGCTCAATTACAATCATATATTCGGGATGGCACCCATCTCATGGAAATGCTATCTCCATACAAGTGGGAGCCTACCTACACCTGGCTCTCACTGGACGTATGTTCTTTGTATACCTCCATCCCACATGACTTCGGACTAATGGCATTGGAACATTTCCTATCCACAGATCCGTTGATCAATATGCGCCAAGCAGAGTTTGTTGTGAAGGCAGCAAGGTTTTGCTTGACGCACAATTACTTCTCCTTTAATGAAGAATATTACCAGCAGATACAAGGCACAGCAATGGGGGCAAACTTTGCACCATCTTATGCTAATCTTGCAATGGGCCTATGGGAAAATAATTTTATTTACAAAAATAACCCCTTTGCGGCCAATATCATATTCTTCGGGAGGTATATTGATGACCTTATCATCATCTGGGACGGTGATACTGACTTAATAACCTCCTTTGTCCAACACTGCAATACCAACCCCTATGGGCTGTCGTTCACATCAGCCACTGACTCAGTTACCATTGCTTTTCTTGATCTAGAACTAGGACATGATGGTTCCACCATCACTTCAAGAAACTACACTAAGCCTACAGCAGGTAATTCGTACTTACATTTTGAAAGCTGTCATCTTCCCAAATGGATTACAAATATTCCAAAAGGACAGTTCTGCCGTCTTCGGCAAAACTGCACTAAGGATTCGGACTATGTCGAACTAAGTGAAACCCTTAAAAGAAAGTTCTACGACAAAAAATATCCCGAACCCCTGGTGGAAGACGCCTTCAAATATTACCTGCATGGTAAACCATCAAAACCAAAAACCAATCCACATACTTATGATGGTTCTAGTAAGTTTATAACTACTTTTCATAATAAATACAAAGGGATGGAGAAGATTTTGGAAAAACATTGGAGTATATTACACCAAGATCCCCACTTAAAAACAATACTTCCATCTCGTCCTAAAGTCATCTATCGCAGGGCCCCCAATCTAAAAAATAAGATTGCACCCAGTAAGTTCAAATCCATCTCAACAATACCACCTGTACCCACATTGATTCCCCTGGTAGGCATGTACCAATGCCGTAAGGCCTTATGCAAAACCTGCAACTTTGTCCAGCATGGACAAAAATCCTTCACCACCAAAGGCAAGACCTATGTGCTAAAAGAATTCTTTAATTGTTCGTCCGACTTCGTCATCTATGGCCTAAGGTGTCCATGTGGCCTAATGTACGTGGGCCGGACAATTAGAGCATTAAGACGAAGATTTGGGGAACACAGAAGGCTTATAGAGGGCGGAACAGATCCCCATAGTGTTCCAAGACATTTTGCCTCAGTCCATCAAGGTTCTACGGAGGGCCTAAAGGTGTGGGTTATAGAACAGATCCCAAGGTCCGTCCCAGCGGCCGAAAGATTCAAGAGGCTCTGTGCACGTGAGACCTTTTGGATCTATACTCTAGACGTACTCTCGCCAGGTGGAATCAATGAAAGTATCGAGATTGCAACTATCCTGTAAAACACATTGTATACATTTCTATATACCCTTTCATATCTGTTTACCATCATTTCCCCCTCTTTTATAATCAAATAAATGAGCTGTCCTAATGATACATATTGACCTTCAAAGGTATAATGAGTTTATGGCCCTATATGTTTTGTTTTTAAAAAACATATAACATATCTAATTTTCCTTGACTGTTACTGTTTATTATTGATTATTTCTATTATCTTTATTTTTATATTTATTTTTATTTTTAATTTGACTTATTTTAACCTTATGAGTCATATACATGCACAGGGGCCATGTAGTAGAGGTTTTTCTATTTTCCCATGTGTGCGTATGCTCATGACCAGATGCATATTTGTGCACATATAGGTAATGTAAGTAGATGTATCAATAGTTTCGATCACTCTAGTAAGGTTCAATCTTTACACCATCTAACTACTCTTCAACCTAATCATTCTATTTAATTACCATTTTTTCGGGTCACCTATTAGTTTTCAATGACCGTGAGTAGTCGCTGGTCTCAACCCCCCCCCCCTTTTTTTCCCCGTATGTATTATCTTATGATTGATCATCAACAACCAATTTCTCCAAGTTCTTATTATCATTATTTCAATCGTACTTCTATAAGCATCCTGACGTGTCCTCACCTATACCCCTCTTATTTCGCCCTCTTAATTAGGCATAATTCTTATGTATGTATACACCTATATTCATACGATCAATTGTTATTTATCCATTTATTTATTATTTATTTATTTTTCATTATTCATTTATTATTATTTAATTATCATTTATTATTACTTTTTATTCATTTAATTATCCATTTTACTTATTTTATTATCATTATTAATTTTCTTTTCTTTTTCTTTTTTACTAACATACATTTATTATTATCATTATCAAATTCTTCCCATTATTTACTGAGACTAATTTTTGATATGCACCTTATCACCTGCTAAGAGTTTGTTTGCAATTTGTAATTTATACACATGGCCACCCCTCCCCTCCTTTTTCTTCGTCCCTCCCCTCCCTTTCTCTATCTTTTTCGTTTCCCATTCCGTCCTTCCCCCCCTCCCCCATCCCCCTTCCTCCTTCTTGTCCACTTGTTCCCGCCCCCATGCTCTTTTTAAACCATCCCCACGATTCACAGGCAGCTTGATGAAGGAGCGCGGCTACCGTGACATCGTAGCCCGTACGCTCGTGAAACGCGTCGCATCCCGGTGACGTCACAGCCCCGCGCCTGCTTTCCATCAGCGTTCCAGGCCTCGCTTTGGAGTATCTCATCACCGCGGCCGGCTTCAGCGGTGGCTCAAGCACAGCCGTACGCACAGCAGGAGACAGCGATGCAGTGACTGATCTGACGGACTCCCCTCCTCCAGGAATTCAATCACATGATATGTTTTATTTTAATCCACCAAATGTGAGTGTTTTTGTACAGTGTTTTTATTAAATTCAGTTTACATACTGCACTTAGAGGCGCCTCTCTTCCTCGTTTTTTTCTGCTGATTTATTTCCTTTCCCTCCCCCTTTCCTTTTCTTTTGTCTGTTTTCCTCTGTATTTCTACCCATTTTCTGCACTCTTTCCTCCCCCCTTTTTCCCTCTTTTGTCTCTTTATTCCCCCCCACCACCTTTTTCTCCCCCCTCCATTTTGATTTTGTTCCCTTTATCATGAGTGCTTTTCTCTATATATTTTTGCAATTATATATATATTGTAAGATTGGGATAATCAGACTCTAGCGGTCGGTGCGTTTTCAATGAGTGCATCAGTCCAAAACTATATTTTTTAAGGGCATGGTAGCCCACTTTTATTTAAAAGCATGGAAAAGTTCACAAAGACATCAGTAGCCCACGCAGGGGGTTCCACCATTACTGTATCCTACACAATCAGGATATTTCAGCCTTATGGCCTACTCTTTACCACACGGCTGCTTCAGGCCCCCAGCTTAGACTGTCTGGTCTGTGGCAGAGACCGTTTAGACCGTTTAAATCATCCACAATTTGTTCACCCAGAATCGTAAGGTCTGTGGCAGAGACCGTGTTTGAGCATTGCATCGGCTGCTAGGTCAGTGAGAGGGGCCTATCCGGTGATTGGACACTGGAAGTAAGGTAACGGTAGGCCTGAAAGAAAATAATTAGCAATTGTTTTCGGGTGAAGGGATTAAAGTAATAATCTGATACTTTGATATGCACCGGAGAAAGCGAGGAAAGGAGTAAAATGCCTTTTTGCTATATATATATATATATATATATATATATATATATATATATATATATATATATATTTATCTTCACTTAGGGAAGAACTTGGGTTTGGTCTGGACAAAGACATTGAACTAACAAGGTTATGTTCCCATATTAGGTCAATGATTTAACAAGTATCCTCATTTCTTTATATGTAGCGGCTGCAGGGTGGGGAATCTCTGCTCCACATTTTATTGGCCCAGCAATGACAGATTGTACGAACTTGAGTGCAGATCAAACCCAAGCTTATCATTAATCCTTCTGTATGTCGAGTGTAACTCTTAGTATCTATTCTTTTTCTGTATGTACAGATGTTGCACAGTATTACTTCTCATAATCTGTATGCTGTGTAGTTCTCTTAGAAGCCGCACTTCTGACAAAATTTAGACATATTTTTTTCTTTAGCACTTGCCATTTCCCTATCTCTCTATGAATGGTTGTCCCAGGTTGACATTTCTACTTTACCCCTGCCCCATATAATAGTATTTGGGCCTGGCAATTGGCTTCTCGGGCATTGTTGACCGCATAATGGCAGAAGGAGAATGTCACATGTACCAAGTATTTTTGAAGGCTCTATATGACAAATGGGGTATTGTAGGAGGTAAATATTACCAGCAATGGGGATGAGCTGTTAATTCGGGTGCTAAAGGCTTGGCTCCATTACTTTGGAACCATACATTATGAACAAGCAACACTTAACAAAGAAGATCAGTGCACATATACATTACTTTTTCCTAGCATAGCCATTGATAGCATTGCTTTGGTTCAATCCCCTATTCTTTTTCAATTGATTAGCTGCATGAAAGGGGCTACCCAGAAAAGCTGTTAATGCATTTGTGTTCAAAAAAATTACAGTTATTGTGCATTTGACCTTGGTATGTAGTCTGTATTTGCCATTATTCCCACAGAGCCATCTATAGCTTTGAGATCTTTATTTTATATATAAAAAACAGGTAATTTAACTGACATAGCACCAGGCTGCATTCAGTTGCTGTGTCTTTTTTTCTGATTATGAGCTAAAGCAGTTTCTTCACATTGAAGGTTACTCCTAGCAAATTAGTTCCCATCAGCTGAAAGCAAGCATCTGTTAATGTGGATATTTCACTGCCAGGTAAAACTGCAGTGTCTATAATGGCTAGCATTTGTCTGGAACATTGTCTGAGACAGGTTTTATTTTCTGCTGCTCCATGTGCCATCCTCATACACCAAAAAAATATGGAACATAATATTTTTCTGCCAAACTGTGCCATAAACAGAAAAATTGGACATGGGTGAATAATGGTTCACATTGTATATTTGATACTGAATTTCATGTTTTGTTTCAAGTTCTTGTAATTTGGTCCCACTGGATGACCTTGGTCATGAAGCACAGGTTTTCTGTTTGCGGAGCCCACTGATGTGCTCCACACAGTAAACTAACTTGTAAGCATTCATTTGGACATTCTTTTTAGATCATTGAGTAACTCAGGTTTACTATCTGTTAGGAATATTCTTCTTCTGTGATCAGTCAAACTCCAGATGTATTGAAAAGCAGACAATTTATTTCAGATGTGTCGACACAAAAGGGTGAGCTCTTACAGCAAGCATTTCAAATGCAGAGTCACACAGAATACAGGATGTGTGACTTCCTTATATATGTTCATAAACTAATACTTCTATTGGCTAAAACCCACCGGTGGCTTATTGTGTGACAATGACTTTATTGCCAATCAAAGCGGGTTTTTATAAACTTTACCAAATAAGGGCATGGCACTAAGCTGTTCCTAGTTTTGATACTTTAAGCAAGTTTTCTGCATACCTAGATAAGCAAATAGCATATACAGGTCACCAGCGCGTGGTTGTTCCTCCCAGCGCCATTTTTTTCAACAGTCTAACACATTAGTAAATATGGATAACAACACATTTGTGTATAGATAATAAAAAAAATATATAAATACCATTTTTTCCCTTTTATATAAGTGATTGCATTTCCTCTGTTCTCAGCTGCATAAGAGCTAGATGTGGGGAAACTGCAACACACTGAACTTCCCAGTGAAAGGCTGTGTAGGAGGGACGTGTCAGGCCAAGTTTGATTATTGATGGACAAGAGACTTATGCTGGCCATACACTATACGAAAAATCGGCCGAAAAATCGTTCGTATAGACACTTCGTTCGTTTTTCGGCAAGTTAGTGGGTACAAATCGATAATCGTTTGTGACGTTTTTGTGGAAAAAAAACGAACGGCATGTTTGGAAAATTTCTGCCGAACGTACGATAAATTGCAAGGTTAATGTGTTTCCCGTCCGAACTGCCTGCACTAGGTATATGTAAAAAAACGAACACAAAATTATTTATTCATGTCCACTGAACAGATTATCGGTCATTATATGATGGCACGATCGTTTGCGGTCACGGTCGAATGTTCGTTTTTCGAAAATGGGTTCGGCCGATTTTCTGTATAGTGTATGGCCAGCATAAGCATAGCTTGAGAACTGACCACGGTGTGTTCTCCTGCTTAGTGTGATCAGTTTTCATTAGGAAAGCAGAGGGACTGGCAAGAACACCAGGGATTTCACACAATTGAAGCAAAACAAAGAGAAGCGGATATTTTTTCATATAAGTACATGGTACAGCAGGCACATAACAGGAATATGAAATGCTGGGTTTACAAATGCTTTAATGGCTGCTTCCCTGGGGAGAAGGCCCTGGATTTGTTGCACATCCTGACTAGATATTTTGCTTTTCCCCAATTGTAACACACCAATTCCCCAGGTCACTTTAAGAGCTCCTTACACATAAATGTATGCATACCCCTTACCCACCATTACCCTCAATGCTCAGGCCTGTCAATTGCTATTCAGACACCATGTTCTAACTTTTAGGAAGAAGTGTATCAGTTTTACTTTTGTAAACCAAGCTTCTAATAGGGAATTCTCCCAAAGATAAAGGCAAACTAAAATCATACGACCACTTTATGGGTGTTGACATTTGGACTGTAATGCCCTTATGACTGAAAATGGACTCAACTTTGGAAATAAGGACTTAGAGCTGTACCATTTAATGCCCTTTGATTATTCAAATTCCCTTCTATGGACCTATCTACTGCCTGAACTATGGGATGAGTGCTAAGGCAACATTTTAGCAGTTAACATTTACTGAACTGATAAAAAAAGATCAGATCTTGTCAGTAGAATTCACCTTTACTGGATAAAGAACACATTATATATTCCCATCAGCAATGCAGGAGCTTATAGTCTATTGGAAGAATCAGGAAGATTCAGATTCGCAGCAGTGATAAGGAAGCCAATATCTGGGGGACTGAAAGACCAATAAGACACTGAGCAAACTGTAAAGGAGAAACTCACAGGCTCAGTTAACACAAAATGTGCAGATGAAAATGCTTATTACTGACTCTAGGCCATAGAACAACATCATGCCATTATCAGGACATATGGTCTAATTGCTGTCACTGCAAATAAAGTGATCTCTGGTTGTTTTGTTATTCAGCTGGCTGAAAGAAAGTTTCTTGTTCTGGTGCTGGATGTGGCTTCTGTCTTACACAAGGAAGCTATTTTTTCCATAAGTAATTGAAAATGTTTTTGTTTCCGGCTTTATATGGAAAACAGCTGCCATCAAGTCACGCATGCAGATATATGAATGCAATGTTAAAAAGACATATTCTTGGCTCCCAAAAATACAGATTTTGAAAACAATTAAGCATAATTTCAAAGCAATAATTCAGTCAATGAACAGAAACAATAAAAAAAAAGCACAGTGCAAAAGAATACTTTTTGTAATGCGCAATTGCTTTTGCACGCTCTATGACAAGTTTTGTGGCACCTTACACAGATCAGTTTTGCATTTTGACCCATTTTGCAAGGAAGACTTCTTTTGTCTTGGCTGACAGGCAGGAGGGTCAATAAGAACATGCTTTATCGTTTATAATTTACTCACAATTTAGCTTCTGTCAAGTTGTCAAAACAGCTAACGTGTGACTTTGCTCACTGCAAAAAATGTAAAGGACAAGGCTGCAAAGGAAGTATTTTGTAAAAGGTACATTTTAATGACTCACAACATAAACTGAGACCAGAGCTGTATTGCAATAGTACTTATTTTTCTTCCAGTTAGGCGGTGTAACCTTTCAATAACTTCATGATGTTTAAAGAGGAGTTCCACCCAGGGGGGCCGTCAAAAAAAAAAAAAATTAAAAGTCAGCAGCTACAAATACTGCAGCTGCTGACTTTTAATTGGACACTTACCTGTCCCTGGGTCCAGCGATGCGGGGGATCGAAGCCCCGCTCGTCCCCCCCTCCGCTCGTCGGCGCCGGCATTTCAACTGTGGGCACCGGGCTGTGGCTTCACAGCCTGGCACCCACTGCGCATGCGCGAGCGGCGCCGCGTGCCGTGATTGGCCGCTCAATCACCTGGGACCTGTATTGGGTCCCAGATGATTGACAGGAGGGAGGGAGCAGAGCGGAGCCCTTCCTGTGCCTGGGGGGAAGTGATGTCACCAGCCCAGGCAAAGGAACAGGCAGACTACGAGGGACCACCTAGCAACAGGCATTTAGAGGTAAGTGAAAAAAAAAAAATATCCAAATGTTTTTTTGTTTTTTGTTTTTAGAATTTTTACAGGTATTTTTGTTTTTTGGGTGGAACCCCACTTTAAAGAGAACTTAAAATATTTGCATAGGGATAGGATTGTTTCTTCAACTTGACAAATTGCTACTCTTTGGAACAATTATTCCTAACTACAAGGCTGAGATTTTCCAGTATGCCTGCAGATTGACAAACATTTCAGGTTTTTTTTTTTTCTGTTAACTGCAAATCTATCTTAATACAACAGAGGGGATGCCAGCTATTTGTAAATCTTACTTTACAGCCGTAGGAAATAGTGGCAGGAGGAGATCGGCTGTCACACACAGAAATGACTGTCAGGGAGGGAGGGGGAGAGACTCTGAGTACACAGCAGCATTACGGAGGTACGTAAACTGACCACGGTATCATGGATCAGCAGCCATGATTACCGTGGTCAGTACACCTAGGGGGACACAGGAACAGGCAGGATCAACCAGGTATTTTACAACATAGAATGGGACAAATGACATTGCAGAAGCACTGTGGTATTTATCATGCTTTAAAGGAACAGAATTTTTTTTTTTCTTTTTTTTTTCATTTTAGGGTTACAACCGTTTTAAGCAAACCTGAATGGAAGTGAAAGACAACACTACATGTTAAAAACAGATACCTCAAGGTGCCTGAACATACCTATATTTTTTCCAAAATGTTCTTCTACTGAGCATCATGGGAGCAACAAACCCATGTACACACGGTACCATCCAGCTCCAAGGTTGAAGCTATGGAACAACCAAAGCATTTCTCAATGCAGTGTGCCTTTGGAGTGTTTCTTTTGTTCTTTTTATACTTATATTAGCTTACTTTGAATATGTCCTCCTATATTCCTTTCCTCTCCCCCCCCCCCAGTCTTCTAAAAAGATATGTAAATACAAACCTTACTACTGCTAAATGCCCTGGGCCTGCCCAAGGTCTAGCAGAGCATCAAAAGATATTTTTATAAATGTCCTTCCATTGTGCCAACCATTAAATGTATTTAAATCCAGACCTGGTTTTATTGTCTTGTTGCATTGGTTTTACAGTAGCTCTGAAAATGACATGCCTCTGGTGGAACCACAATGAAAGGACACACCTAAGTGATTAGAAAGGTAATGGCAAGTTAATGGAACCTCACTACATGTACTCTGTATGTACTGAGCGTGGCCTCTTCCTAAAAATGTTGCTTCACTATTATTATTATACAGGATTTATATAGCGCCAACAGTTTGCGCCGTACTTTACAATGTAGAGGGGGACTGTCACATACCTTACAGTGGAGCCCGAGATGATGAGGGTGGCCTCTTGAACAATTCCTGTCCAAGCACCCCTGGTAGTGAAGACAGGGACTGCTAGGGCAGTGGAAGGGTGCAGGCGCCTGGCAGCTGTGGGAGCAAGCTGAAGCTTGGAGACACTGGAGCCCTTGCAGTGGTAGCATGGAAGCTGGTCACAAGTCTTGTTCAGCGGTAGCCAGGCAGATAAGTGCAGAATCAGGATCAGTTGCAAGGTCGGGAACAGGCAGGAGTAGGTAAAGTGCTGGCGGTAGGATATTAAATCAAAAGACAGAGCCATAGTCATAAGTCCAAGCCGGGGTCAGTAATATATGCAAGAGGCAGATAAACAGGCAGGGATGATTCAAGAGAGTAGTCAGAGGAAGCCGGGTTCAAGAACAAGGTCAGCAGATATGAATCATAGTCAGGAACATAGGAACCAAGCTGAAGACAATCCAGCACTGAAGCCAGGCAGACTCTCAGTTTAAATAGGCCGCTGTGCGACAGAATCCGTGGATGCATGCTTGCATGCGCACACTATCGCGTGTGTGCACGTGCTCGTATGGATGCGCCATTGCACATGCCAATTCCAATCCTTGCCCATCTTGGTCCCTGGCTCTACATATGCACATTAGCATTTGCTGAAAGGGGATTGGCAGCTGCTGCATAGGGACGAGCACTTGCTGCACAAGTTCTCTGACAGGGACAGTACAATTACAATACAGAAGGAATATGAGGGCCCTGCTCATGGAGCTTACAGTCTAAATGTAGAGGGAGGTGGTGCAAAAGGTAATAGCTGCAGAGGGGATTATCTGATGGAGGTGACTTGGGTACAGTTCTTAAGTGGAGGTGGGTAGAGTTCCCTAAATAAGTGTGTTTTCAGGGATCACCTAAAGGCGGAGAGGATAGGGGCTGACCGGACATACTGGGACAGGGAGTTCCAGAGGATGGTAAAAGCTCTGGAGAAGTCCTGGAGGCGAGCACGGGAGGAGGTAACAAGGGGGCCCCGCTATCTGCTTCCCACACTGCTTTTATCATTGTGATCACTTTTTATGTATTGTTGGTTTTAATAAACCTACTCTTTTGACCTGCACCATTGGAGCCCCCCTCTCTTCTTTTATATACATTCATTTTGAGGAGAGTTGCTGTGGCGTGGTTTTTGGACACATCGTGTCTCCGGTCCTGCAGAGTTCCATAAGGTCGTCTGGTGATATCCGTGGAGACCCCAGACTTCTACTTCCATCAGAGAGAGTCACTGATTTGATCATTCAAGCCTTTTTGTTCCGGTGTCGCTGACATCCGGGTCCACCTGTTCTGGTAAGAGTACCTCATCTCATTGTATCCATTTGATCCACCACTGTTGAAGTGTCATATGGTCGTTTGCACGATAGAAGATTGACACTTCATTGTTATGCTCTTCCTTTGGACTTTCTTTGATATAATTCATTTCATTTGGGACTTTTTGTTTTATGAATGACTGCCACATTTAGGTTCATTTTTACATACATTGAGTTTGATTTGTCACATTTTTCCTCCCTGCACTGTATCACAGAGCATACATTTTGTTAGTGCTACATTTTTTCTACACTCTTTGTTTAAATTTTGTCACATTTTGTGTAGCAGCTGCCATATTTAGTTTTATATTTGCACAGTATTATTCCACCTCCCAGCTAGAGAACAGGAGGTCATATATGTTGTGGTTAGTATTTTGAATTTTAGACGGTGGGATAAGGGAAGCCAGTGAAGGGATTCACAGAGAGGAGCAGCAGTCACAGATCAGTTATAAGGTGTATTAGTCTAGCAGCAGAATTCATAATAGACTGAAGGGGGGGATAGCCTGCGTGCAGTAGTCAAGGCGGGAAATAACCAAAGAGTGAATAAGTTGTTTTGTGGTGTAATTAGTCAGGAAAGAACGAATTCTGGAAATGTTGCGGAGGTTAAGGCAGCAAGATTTAGCCAGTGATTGGATGTGGGGGCTGAAGGAGAGCTCAGAGTCCATGATTACACCCATCACCTTGGAGTGTGGAAGGACTAATGGTTATGCCGTTGATCTCAATAGTAAAGTATTGGGGAGGGGATCGGGGAGGAGAAAATATTACAAGCTATTACAATATTACAAACACTATATATCATGTTGATCCAGAAACATTTAATACTTTCTGAATTACTGCCCCAGAAGAACTATGTCCACAAAGTACTGAATCCCAAGACAGCCAACTAACTAATATAGTAACAAATATTGGGAACAGACCTTAAGGCTCACACCCTGAAAGGTTAAATAGAGAAAAATTGAGTAACACATCCAGAGCCAGTAGCAGAAAGCTTCTAGAGACTGTAAATTATCTATTTTACAGGGCTATCAAAGAAGTTCAAGTCTAACACAAAAAAATATACAGACATAGCTCTTATGCAACCAGCTTTTTAACAAAGATTTTATTACATATAGAAAAATAATAAAGACACATATGCATATACATATCCTACACTACTGAAAACAGATACTCCCCCAAAATGACCCCGTTGGTAAAGAAAATGTAAAAATATGTAAACTATATCTAAACTATCAAAGTAACAACAGTTCCCTGAATGCTTATATAAATAAAGGAATTGATTCTGGAGTGGATAAAAATGATGTGAAATAATAAATTATTTTTATAGTATCAATAAATCATACATAAAATATCCTCAACTTCATCCATAAAGATATAATTTGTGATACTTGATCCTCTATATTACATGAAAGGAAGACTCATCGATGGTTTCATATACAGTTTGGGAAGATAAAACTATTCTCAGAAGTGAAACACAGGAAAAGTTCTTAACTGATACGATCTTCAATGCATAGTAGTTCTATACACTAAAGCTAGCCTGTTGAGGTGATATGTAGACATTATTCAAGAACTTTAGGCACTCCAGATGTGGAGAAAGTTTCAAGGTGGATTCAGTCTGTAAATTATAAAAGGTGGGAATATCCACACATGGACTTCTACAGGAGCCCATAAAGCAGATGGTCAAAAAAATGATATAAAGACCACTCACTCTCATGGTACTTCAAGTTGAAGGAACTTCATTCCAGGGGTAAAAACAAAAGTCCATCCACCATGGCGAGATATAGGGAGCACCACCACAGGATCAAATGGGCTTTATGGATCCTAGCAATATGGGTGACATCCAAGCCATGCATAGATGGTCTCAGAGGTCCCTGTAGAAACCCGTGTTTGGACATTTATGTACCATTAATTATAAGGTACAGTAAATCCACTTGGAGACCTGAGGATACTACAAGTTATATAAGCGGTTCGTGTAGTGGATGACCTGGTATATTTATGATTTATTATTTCACAGCTTTTTATACACTCCATGATTAATTCCTTTTTTTTATATAAGCATTCAAGGAACTGTTGTAACTATGATATAGGACCACCACTATTCACATGTTATCATTACATCCCTGTTCAATTTACATCCCTGTTCAAATGAAACAGAGCATGATCCCCTACCTTCGGAGACTGGGCCGCAGGGCAGTATTCTAACATGATAATGACCCCAAACACACCTCCAAGATGACCACTGCCTTGCTAAAGAAGCTGAGAATAAAGGTGATGGATTGGCCAAGCATGTCTTGAGACCTAAACCATATTGAGCATCTGTGGGGCATCCTGAAATGGAAGATGGAGAAGCGCAAGGTCCCTAACATCCACCAGCTCTTTGATGTCATCATGGAGGAGTGGAAGAGGACTCAAGTGGCAACCTGTGAAGCTCTGGTGAACTCCATGCCCAAGAGTGTTAAGGCAGTGCTGGAAAATAATGGTGGTCACACAATATTGACACTTTGGATCCAATTTGGACATTTTCACTTGGGGGTGTACGCACTTTTGTTGCCATCGGTTTAGACATTCGTGGCTGTGTGTTGAGTTATTTTGAGGGGATAGCAAATTTACATTGTTATACAAGCTGTACACACACTACTACATTGTAGCATAAAGATGGTCTAGGCTATAAGAAGATTGCCAAGACCCTGAAACTGAGCTGCAGCACGGTGGCCAAGACCATACAGAGGTTTAACAGGACAGGTTCCACTCAGAATGGGCCTCTCCATGGTCAACCAAAGAAGTTGCACATGCATGTGCTCAGCCTCATATCCAGAGGTTGTCTTTGGGAAATATACGTATGAGTGCTGCCAGCATTGCTGCAGAGGTTGAAGGGGTGGGGGGGTCAGCCTGTCAGTGCTCAGACCATACGCCGCACACTGCATCAAATTGGTCTGCATGGTTGTCGTCCCAGAAGGAAGCCTCTTCTAAAATGTACAAGAAAACCTGCAAACAGTTTGCTGAAAACAAGCAGACTAAGGACATGGATTACTGGAACTGTCCTGTGGTTTGAGACCAAGATAAACTTATTTGTTTCAGATGGTGTCAAGCGTGTGTGGCAGCAACCAGGTGAGGAGTACAAAGACAAGTGTGTCTTGCCTACAGTCAAGCATGGTGGTGGGAATGTCATGGTCTGGGGCTGCATGAGTGCTGCCGGCACAGGGGAGTTACAGTTCATTGAGGGAGCCATGAATACCAACATGTACTGTGATATACTAAAGCAGAGCATGATCCCCTGCCTTTGGAGACTAGGCCGCAGGGTAATATTCCAGAATACACAAAAAACAGGAAAGGTTCCCAAAGATATTCTATCCTAAATGGAGCTAACGAACTCTCAATATAAATAAGTTGTGTATATGCAGGCCAAACTTTTACTGAACCAATATAGCACATTTATATTTTTTTCCGGTTAAATGAAGCCTTTAATTACCAAACATAACAATGGATATTAAATAAAGATTATTAGTCCCTAAACCGGTGTGTCCTCTTTGAAGAATATCTTTGGGAATCTTTCCTGTTTTTTGTGTATGTACCTATATATTTAGAGGATCAATATCCTGGAGTCTTATGCTATATTATTTCCAGGTGACGGTGTTTGCAGACGATGATATAGGTTTTTAGGGATGCGTTTGTATAATCACACACATCTCTGAAATTTTTCTTTATGTAATAAAATACCTTTGTTAAACAGTTGGTTGCATAAGAGCTATATTTATATATTTTCCCTTTATTTTTTTTGTGTGTCAGCTAACTAATATCTTCACAATCAGCCCAGCAAAGGTAGCTAGCTGTGTATATATATATATATATATATATATATATATATCACTAAACATGGATTGTGTTTATAAAAGTGACAGGCAAATCAAAAAAGCAACTTTAATGGTAGTGTTGTATTTTTGTGTGTTTTTTTTCTTTGTGATAGTGTTCCTTAAAATCTTTATGCAACTGTGGACTGTGCATTTTCTGTTCTCATTTGGCCATTATAATTATTTTGTAATGCTTTTCAAATTCTGTCAATTACTGTATTTACTGTTTATGCCAAGAATTCAGTAAACCAGTGGGATATCCTCTGAATGCCCCAAACTGTGTCTCAAATTTCCATACAAAACAGTAAATTAGCATCCTATAAATATACAGCTATCCTCGAGAGAGAAGTTTCCTTGGATCAGAACTGTCTTGTGTCTCTTTTCAGTGTGTTTGATTCTATAAACACGACTCCATGAGCTTAGTTATCACACTGCTAATGCTGAGTGATCAGAGGTTAAGGAGAAAAGCTCTATAATGTTGGGATAACAAGTGAGTGATGCAGAATGAATCAAATCATGTACAGCTGAACAATCATTTAACATCAGCCGATGGCAAAGTGCTGACGCTTCTCATGTTATGGAAATTACTGGGATTTTGTTAGGCTGATCCAGGGTAGGGGATGCAAGGCAAACATACACCTGGGGCAGAAAAGCAGATTTTGTAAAAATGACAGTTGTAATGACTTTGAAAAAAATACTGAAATTGCCAATATTCATGGTAAATGTCATGCAAGTTTAATTACATACATCATCAATGCCCTTGTGTACATGGTGAGTAAGAACTCTACCTACTCTTCAACAATCAATTAGCTTTAATGGTGTATAGATGAAATGTGTCAATTTAACAGGACACAATTTTGTTAATGTGAAATGAATAAACCTAGCATAATGAACCAGATATACATATTATGTAAATTCTCTGACACTTACAGTAAAAAGGTTTATACTTAATAATAACCATTTAAAAGCTGTCTACATGTTTTACCATTTCTACTGAGGGTTAGGTAGAATGTAGTTAAAATATTTGTTTACCAATGTATACTTTTACAAAAAAATGCCCTGAAAGTGGGCCTAACATCATATATAGCATTACCTGTCAGAGAGAGCATTGCTTTACCTAACAAGTTTTTCATATGCTTTTTTTCTAGAAGGATTGAGCCATCTTCATTAACCTCCCTGGCGGTATTCCTGAGTGTGGCTCGGGGTTTAATTTCAGTACTATTAGCGGTAACCCCGAGCCACACTCGGGATTGCACCTCAGGATCCTGGTCCAGGTTACTTACCTTCTCCCCAGGATCCTGCGATGCCCCCCCCCCCGCTGTGTGTGCGGGCTGTGTCCTCCACCCGATGCCTCTGTTTGCCAGGCTCCGTTCCCTGCGAGTGTTGTGACGCATGGGGGTGGAGCCTGGCGGCCAATTCAAAAAGTACAAAATTCATAACACATACAGTTCACTGTAATCTTACAGATTACATTACTGTATGAAATCATTTCAAATCCCGTTTGTCCCTAGTGCTTTGTCCAATGCCCTGAATGCAGTTTTATATTATATATACTGTTCTTTCTGCCTGGAAACTTGAGATGCCATGTCCATGGCAACAAAAAAGTGTCCCTTTACGTCAAAAGTAGTTTTTGACCAGCTAGAAAACAGCGATAGTAAATTAGAACACTTGCAGAATTGAGCGATAGTGAATCGTGGGGAAATTAATTTTATTATTATTATATTTTTTTTTCTAATTATTTATAGTTATTTATTATATTATAATTTATAATTTTGTGTTCTACTAGACTCTTGTTTGGACAGATTTAAATGTGTTATTACTAAGAATTAGAGGCCTACAATATAAAACGCCAAATTTCTATGCAAAACAATTGTACCGCTTTGAGACAATTTCTGACATAATCATACCGCCTGAACTGAAGAGTATAGCCTCAAATAAAAAACTGGTATATAACAAATAGAGGTGCCATCATCCAGGTTTAGAATGAAGGAATTGAGGAGTGAAGGTGCGGAGGCAATTGCCGCCACTTGCCTGTTCGCATGTACATGCCTGAGAATTGGGGGTTGGACTATTTCGGCACTTTGTATTTGATCACAATTGATAAGTCATAAAAAATATAAATTTTAATGAGTATAATACAAAAATACACAAACAATATTAAAAACAATAATGTGTATACACCACAGTTAACAAATTACTAACGGGTGTCCCCGTAGCGTTTCTGTTGGGGGGGGTTATACATGAAATTCCTTAACCGGTTTCGCGGTGAAGACCGCTTCTTCAGGAGGGGTTGGTCTATAAAACAATTCATATTTTAATGCAATGTACACAATACAGCAAAGCAGTTTTTAGAACAACATGATACATTACATAATTTCAAAGGAGAAAACTAGCTCACCCACTCAGACAGGGTCAGTAAAACGACAGGACCCAAACAATTCCCCCCAAGCGGACATGGGGGGATTGTAGAGACAGAATCTGGTTGATGGATAATACAAAGTAAGTATATGGAACTTATGGAAGTTTTGAAGTGCACACCCGGGTGTGATAGGAAGTGAATGGAGTGAAGGGGTGAAAAGAACGTGAGAATAAGTGCAGGAGGGAGGAGTGAGGGGAGAGAGGAGGAAGGAGGGGAGGAGAAGAGAGAAGAAGAGAAAGAGGGGGGGAAGAGAAGGGAAGGGGGGGAGGGGGAGGAGGAAAATAAGAGGGGAAGGAAAAGGAGGGGGGACGGGAAAGGGGGGGTGTGGGAGGGAAGGGGAACGAAGGACTGGGAAAGGGAGGGGATAGGGGAGGGAAGAAGGGAGGAAGGGGGAAGGAGAGGAAGGGGGGGAAAGGGAAGCGAGCGGATGGGGGAAGGAGAGGGGGGAGGGGGGGAGTGGGTAGTAGGATATGTGTTTCTACAATCCCCCGTGTCTGCTGTGGGGGGAATTGTTTGGGTCCTGTCATTTTACTGACCCCGTCTGAGTGGGTGAGCTAGTCTTCTCCTTTGAAATTATGTAATGTATCATGTTGTTCTAAAAACTGCTTTGCTGTATTGTGTACATTGCATTAAAATATGAATTGTTTTATAGACCAACCCCTCCTGAAGAAGCGGTCTGAAATGACAAAATTATGTAAAGTCTGGTGTTTGTATTGTTGTGTTTCAAATGCTGCTTTGTGCATTGACATGCCTCCCTATACCCAGTCTGTCCAGACAGTATGGTCACCTACTGACATAGGCGTGCGCACAGGGTGTGCCGGGTGTGCCCAGGCACACCCTAATCACCCCATGCGCATTAGTGCTATCGCTCTGTGTAGCAGCAGGAACATGGTAAAGATCTCCCTCTTACCTGCTCTGCCATAAGAAAAGTGTTTATGCTCTTCTCTTTCACTGTGTTGGCAGGGAGATCAATGTGCCGGGTTCATATATATGTAGACACATACACATGAATGTGTGTTTGAGCTTAAGGGTGCACACCCTAATGCAATAGGCTGCGCACACCTATGCCTACTGACTTGTCACCATCCACAGTCAGCTTAACTCTTCAATAAGATACAAATGTTAACTCAAATGCAATTTTACATCAGCTAATTGCAGTACAGAGGATGTTTTTCCAGCCTTCTGAAGTGTAAGAATACAATGACTTTCCTAAGCCCTGTCTCTGTGAATAACTAACACTGTCTCAGGGAACATGGAAGAAGTGGGGAGGAAGAAAGGAAGATACCAAAATCACATTAGTAATCAAGTTGTAGTGGCCCAAAATTTATGCTAGATGTCAACATACTACAAAACAATAACAACCTAATTGTCAGAAACCATGAAACAGACGGAAACAGGAAATGCAGTAAAAATTACACATTTTAATAAAGTGGTAAAAATGGTACAACTGGTAAATGTAGTCAAAACATGAGTCAGGGTTCAGTAGCCAAATCGGGTAGTCAGAACAAGCCAGGAAATCAGGAAGCCAGAGATTAGCATAGTCAGAGGCAGCAGACAGGATCAGGAACCAGAAGGGACGTCAGCCAGGCAAGTCTTCAACAGGAACACAGCAGAGAGTCTCTAGATATTGTGACCAAGGTGAAGGCATTGAAGAAATGAACCAGGCAGTTTAAATAGCCAGAAGGGGCTGGCTGTGGGCTTGATTAAGGAGCGGGAGATAATCAACAGGTGAGCCACTGTGGAACGATGAGTACTGAAATTTACCTGACAGCTGAGCACAGAGAAGGAAGGACCACCAGGTTTGAGGGGAAAACGTCTATGGAAAGTATGGAGGACAGGAGTATGTACGTCTGAGGAGGAGACCCAAGAGCGTTCCTCCCTTTCCAATGAACCAGATACTGTATGCGCCCACAGAACCTACGGGAGTCAATGATCGATTGTATCTCATACTCCTCATGGTTCTCGAACCTGCACTGGGCGAGAATGTAGTACCGAGGTGGTGAAGCGGTTGCACACCAAATGTTTTAATAGGGAGACATGGAAAACATTTGAAATACACATGTTAGAAGGAAGGTCTAATGCGTAAGCCACTGGGTTGATCCTACGGAGAATACGGAAAGGCTCAATAAATCGTGGTGCCATTTTCAGTGAGGGAATATGGAGTCGGAGGTTTCGAGATGACAGCCAGACCCTCTTCCCAACCTGGTAGGAAGGTGCTGGTAGGTATTGGCAGTCAGCATGGAGTCTGTACCTCTCACTGGCATGTTGCAAGGACTCTTGGACCTGCACCCAAGTGGAACGAAGATTGTAGACATCCTCCTCTAACGCAGGAATTCTTTGAGGAACAAATGAGTCGGACAACATGGATGGTTGGAAACCATAATTCACCATAAATGGAGACAATCGGGAAGCGGTATTGATGGCACTATTATAAGCAAACTCCACCCAAGGTAGGAGGTCTGACCAGTTGCTATGGTGGTCAGAAATATAGCAGCATGAAAACTTCTCCAAGGCTTGGTTGGCTTGTTCTGCAGCCCCATTGGACTGCAGGGGATATGCAGAGGAGAAGGAAAGCTGAATTCCTAACTGTGCACAAAAAAAGCTCGCCAAAACCTGGAGGCAAACTGGGTACCCCTGTCAGAGATGATAACCTTAGGTAGCCCATGTAACCAAAAGATCTCCAGAGCAAAAATGGATGCCAGTTCTTTGGATGTGGGCAACTTCTTCAGTGGAATACAATGTAACATTTTCGAGAACCAGTCAACCACCATAAGAATAACCGTGTTGGCCTGGGAGTTGGGTAACTCCACAATAAAATCCATAGACCAGTGGGTCCAAGGCCTCTCTCCATTGGGTATGGGTTGTAGGAGGCCCACTGGTAGGTGTCGTGGTGTCTTACTCTGTGCACACATGGAACAAGTGGCTACAAAGGCGGTTACATTAGCGCGGAGTCTAGGCCACCAGAATTTTTGAGAAATAGCCAAAATGAGTTTAGTCTTCCTTGGGTGGCCAGCTGCCTTGGGAGAATGGTAAGTCTGGAGCAAAGCAGTACAGAGATTCTAATGCCCCGTACACACGATCGGACATTGATCGGACATTCCAACGCATGTTGGCTCAAACTTGTTTTGCATACACATGGTCGCACAAAGTTGTCGGAATTTCCGATCGCCAAGAACGCGGTCACGTACACCACGTACGATGAGACTAGAAAAGGGCAGGCGCGGCACCCTTTAGGCTCCTTTTGCTAATCTCGTGTTAGTAAAAGTTTGGTGAGAGACGATTCGTGCTTTTTCAGACTTGTGGTTTTCAGATCATTTTCTGCTGTTCAGTTTGTGCTTGTGGGTTTGTATCTGCTCTTCAGTGCGTGCAGCGAGTTACGCGTGACTCTGTCATTGTGTTCTTGTTGGTTCGTTACTGTTTTTCAGTTCGCTCTTCACAGGCCTTGCTGTTCTTCAGTGCGTTCTGTTACTTCGTTCTGAGCAGCCGACCGTTTTCTAGCCATGTTGCATATACGTACTCCTCGTAGAGTTCGGGGCTTGGTGTTGGGTCCTTACCTTGACACAAGCCCAGTCCATGAACAGGGTGGGGAGGAGTTCATGGACCAAGAATTGGTTGCTCCAGTGTGACCAGTTCTGTCACATGCCTTTGCTCCGTGAGATCCGTGAGAATAATCCTGATGATTTCAGGAACTTTCTCCGGATGACGGACCCCGTATTTCACCGTTTGTTGGCTTTGCTGACCCCTTATATTAGCAGGCAGGATACCTGCATGAGGCAAGCCATCACTCTGGAGCAGAGGCTAGTCGCCACCCTGCGGTACTTGGCGATGGGGAGAAGCCTGCAGGACCTCAAGTTCTCGACAGGCACCTCCCCCCCAGGCTCTGGGGATCATTATCCCGGAGACCTGTTCTGCCATCATCCAGGTCCTGCAGAAGGAGTATATTAAGGTAAGATTTATCCTTTAACATCACATTTTATTGTATATAATGTTTGTTAATATATTATATTTCTTTCCTCATTCCCTATTGACCATGATTGTAATATGCTGTGAATGTCCCCTTTGTCCTCATGCATGCTGGATTTTTATCTAATTTTTTTTGTCCTTCATACATATTTGCCTTCACTTACCTCCCCAGCATGCTCTCCTGGCCGTATATTCACCTCATGTAGTCACTTAACAATGTATTTTATCAGCTACATAGTAAGGCTTTACCCTAAATACTCCCAAAAATGTTTTAAAATGTGATTGGTGCTTAAACTTCATGCAGAGTGCCAGAGGCTTTTTTGGGGGGGGTCCCTAAATCATTTGGAACCCTCCCTCCCCCCAATTGCTAAGTCAGCTGATACCAATTTTCTATCTATCCTCAATCATCTATCTGCTGACTTTGCCAAACCCATACACACTATACCCACCTCTTTTGTGGTCAGATTTATGGATGAATTCCCCAAAGCATGTAGTGCAAGGGCCTGCCTGTATACTTTCAAATGGTACTGTTTCAAGTTTTTGTATCCTATTATTATCTTGATAGGTAATAGCAGAATTTCCAAATGTGCTCAAATGTGTACAGTGTGTATTTATCTCTTTGTATTATGACACTTCTTACCTGTCCAGTGGGCTGTCAATAGTGTAACTAAGGAGGGGCTGGCCAAAGTAACACGCATTATTTAGGCATTCATCTCTCAATGAAGTGGAGAGGGTTACCTGTCCAAGAGCCCCCCCTATAATGTTATAAATGACCCATGGGGGGGGGATCTGATAGGTGTCCGTTATACTTTGGTCTTTAAAAACTCCCTCAAATAAATGTTATCTTGATTTTGGCCAAGAATGTTTGTGTCTAATCTGCTTTCCCTGTTTATGTGCAGAATTACTAATTTTTTTTCTTGTTTGACTCCACAGTTTCCTTCCAACCCACAGGAATGGCAGACTGTGACCTCCCACTTTGCCCAGTGGTGGGACTTTCCTAACTGAGGAGGGGCAATTGATGGGAAACACGTCCATGTCGAGCCAACTCGGGGTCATACTATTTCAACTATAAGGGGTTCAATAGTATTGTGAGGTTGGCGGTGGTGTCGGTTACTTACGAGTTCCTGTATGTGGACGTGGGGAAGAATGGCCGGATGTCCGATGGTGGAGTCATCGCCCAGACGGAGTTCTACAGGCGTCTCCAGAATGGCAGCTTGGACTTGCCACCTCCAGAAGACAATGTGGTAGGACTCCCATTCGTCTTCATTGTGGATGAAGCGTTTGCGCTGGGGGACCATCTTATGCGGTCATTCCTGATGAGGACCCTCACCCCGGACCAGAGGATTTTTAATTACCGGCTGGCCAGAGCCAGAAGAGTGGTGGAGAACACATTTGGAATCATGGCCAGCTGGTTCCGCCTATTTCTTACACCCATACACATGGCGGAGTACAAACTGAATCATATTATCCTGGCGTGCTGTGTTCTACACAACTTTTTACGGCAACATTCTGCCAACTATGCTGGCTCAGTTGGGCCTGAGGCCTGAAATCCAAATGAACCAACCCTGATGGCGCTTGAAAGTGGCCGTCCTGGCTTGCCCCCCCTGAGTGCCCGTGAGGTCCGTCTAAGATACATTGAATACTTTGCGGGTAGGGGGGGCATCAATATGCCAGACAATGTCTGAAACCTTTTTCAAATAAACAAAACATTTTAACTACTAAAATCTTTGGTGACATTTACTGCTTGTGTTTCTTTTAGCTGACCCTGACAGAAATGTGGTGAGTCCTGAAAATGGCGTGACTGTGTAACATTACAAAGCATTGTTGGGTGTTATTTACTAAAGGCAAAGACACTTTGCACTACAAGTGTAGCACTTGTAGTGCAAAGTGGCTTTTCCCTTAGGAAATAACGCCCAGTGTCACAGAAAACACCAATTAGAGCACAACCAAAGTTTTGGAGCGTTGAAACAATAATCCACACATTCTTGATTATCAATCTTTTTAATACCAGCACAATCACATGTGCATTTGTAAAAGGTTTTTAAAACAAACCAACATGTTTGTTGTATAAAAATTGTTGGGGTCACATTAGAAAAAGTAGAAATGTCCATTTAAGATAAAACAGGCATGTTTAAAACCAGCAAGAAAGACACAAATCTTGAACTTACAAAGTTCACATTTGGTAGAACTTGAAGGCAATATCAGACATGAGTATTTACAAACTGTGTTTGATATTGCGTTCAGATGGGTTGAAGTCACCCCAGGAAAAGCCAAATTTTGAAGATGCACACAAATTGCCGAATGTCAACATGCACGGGGGATCAAGGGACGTGTTTTGTGAGGGCAACCCCTTCCTCACAGCTACTTTATTATTGAAGAAGGGGTTGCACCCCCAAAACGCCTACATTGATCTCCCGTGATGGCAGATAGCACATGTTGACACACTGTGTGCATCTTCAAAATTTGACTTTTCACAAATATGTCAAAAAATGTTAGAAATTTTTAGATCACAAAAAGCACAAAAAAACAAAGGGATTTTGAGGGGTTTTAAACTCTCCCTAAAACATCAATGATGTTCTTCATTTTTTTTTGAACATCATTGATGTTTTTCTAGATGTTTTCCAAGTCCCAATCCCCCCCTATGATCTCCCCGATCAGGATCTGTGCACTTTCAGAGGTGAAATGTCCTGCATCCACAACATCATGATCACCTAAAAAGATAGAAACAAAAACACACCATGTATTATAAATATGCCAGCATCCATCTCTTACCTAAGACTGTGGTCGCAGACACTCACCTGTTGTGGTGACTAGTTCCACCATGTCTCCTTCCTCCTCCTCCTCCTGTTGTCTTTGTGGGATTTCCCCTTCTTCCAGAGGTGGGGGGGTCTGTGGTCTCCTCAGATGAGGGGTGTCCTCCGAGTCTTTTATCCCTTATGTTAAAAAAATAGGTATACTTAGCACACAGATATTTCATGGCAGAAATAGAAATATGAAACATTGCTTGGAAGTTGGGTACAATTGTCTCTTTTGACAGAGTTCCAAGATGAAGAAATATTTTTGTCCTTTGTCAAGCTTGAATACTTACCTGTTTTGTAAAAGCTTCACAGATGGAGACACCCCTATAGTATACACTGGAGCACCTGTGTGGGCCCCCAATAAAAAGGGTGTTCTTGTGTCCCACACTAGTGCTCCAGCGTCCAGATGTGAAAACTGCTGCTGTGTGTCCTCTCCTTACACAGAATCTAGTTTGCATTACATTCTAGTTAAAACCCATCTACACAACCAAATTATTTTAAGACAAGTAGGCCATAAAATATGTATTCAAATGCATATGGCCAAAACAATGGTGTTTTCTAGACCGAACGAACAATGTTTCATACGAACGAATAATGTGCCCATGAACATGAAAGTTGCCATTTTAAACTGGACAACAGTTAAGAAAAGCACATGGAGCAGCACGAACGTAATAAACATAAAGAATAGGAACACAGGACAACTACTTATTTTTTTGCAGCACTCTCTGGATCCTTTTGTACTGCTCGTGCTCCCTTAATTTCAGGTCCGACCACCACTTCCTGAGCTGATCTTTCGATCATCGTACCCCGAAATTCCGGCAGACTTTTGACCACTTTCGCCATGATCTTGGCCTTTTGGACATTGGGGTTGGGGTAAGGTTCATACTTCCCATCATAGTGGGCCTTCTCCAGGATGTCGACCATCTCCACCATCTCCACAAAGGACATATTTGATGCCTTAAATCGGCTCCTTCTGGATCGGGACGTTTCAGGCTCTGGGCTTTTCTCCTCCTCGTTGCTGTAATTAACAAGCACCTGCTCTGTCTCCGCCACGTGCTCTTCCCCCACTGTGCCGAACGAGAAGGGTCGGGGAATAGACTAGAAAGAACATCAGGGGCAGGCGGAGTTTAATGCACGCGCAGTGTCTGTAAAGCGTAACATGCGTGCATAGTACGTACGATCTGTGAGTGGAAGAAGGAGTAACGGAGGCGCCGTTCGTGATAGCGAAGGTAAGATTTAACATTGGGCCTATACTGCTTCTAGATTGAGGCCTGTATTTGCACAAGTTTAGAAGACTTTAGGCTGACATTAGGGTTTGTCTTGTGTTGTGTCTTGCAGTTAAAATGGATATCTTGAAGGATCATGACTTTATGCCAATCTTCATAGATGTGTTCAGGGAGCTGCCTTGTCTGTGGCAGATAATCCACCCTGATTATAATAACCAAACAAAGAGGAAGGCAGCGCTGGATAAGTTGATGCAATTTGTGAAGTCGGTGATCCCCACGGCAGACATCACCTATTTGAAGATCCTAATTGGTGGCCTGAGGAGCACTTATCTAAGGGAGCACAAGAAGGTCCATGATACCCAGAGATCAGGAGCTGCAGATGACATTTATCTCCCCAGGTTGTGGTACTATGACAGGCTGCATTGTCTGGCAGGTCAGACTGAACCCAGGCCAGCACTCTCCACTCTTCCTTCTACACTTCCTTCCCCCCCAGCTGAGGCTTCTGTCGGCCAACCTGGGCCTTCCAGGCAGCAACATGTGGAGGAGCCCAGCTTGCGCCAGGTATAGCATTCTTCTAAATATTTCTGGTTTTCAAATTAATGATGTTAAATCTATGTTAGTTTGGAGTACTCATTTATGATTGTGATTGATGAAGCAAAAACTAAAACCATGTCCCTTTTTCATACACGATAAAGTCTCAGCCAGGAGGTGACCGGGCCAAGCAGACTGCCCGATACACAGGTACCTCCCCTCTGCCTTCAAAGAAAAAGTGGCAGGAAGAGGAATAACCTGGAGGAGGCTGCCATAGGCCTATTTTGGAAGGCTACTGAGGCCCTCAGAACACCCCACAGTGTGGAGGAGGATTTTGCTGGCATAACTGCATGCAAAATGATGCAGATGGAGGAGGACCAACGACTCCTAATGTGAGTTTTTAATTTTGGAAGCTCTAAATAAGGGGTTGAGGGGCCAACGCACATGTGCAACCCACATTTGTCATCTCACCCATAGTCCTCCTCCTCCTCCAGGTCCTTCTCCTCCTCCTGCCACATCTCCAACACCAGAGCCACAGCCGGGAAGGAAGCATGGAAGGAAGACCAGAGAGTGATGACCTGGGTTCAGTCTGGTCTGGCAAAATATTCAGCCTCTTGTAGTACCACAGGGTGGGGACACAGATGTCATCTGCTGCTTTCATGATCTCTGGGACTTCTGGACCAGACTGCACTCCCTTATATATGGATTCCTCAGGCCACCAATTTTGCAGGAAATTAATTGATGTCTGCCCTGGGGGTCAAAGGTTTTGACAATTTATGATGTTTATCCAGCGTTGTCTCCCTCTTTGTTTGGTTCTGAGCCCTTAATAAAGGAATTTTTGGTTAAATTATGCTCGCCTATGTGTGTTTTCCTTCAAAAAGGACAGTTTGTGAGGAGGCAGGTACATTTGTAAACTACAATGTGAAATTAACAAGAGACACCAACACCAAGCAACCTCCTTGAGATTAAATAATACAAGATAATAATGGTGTTGTGGTAACTTGACACACAAAACACACACAAAAATATTCTGGAGTAAAAAAAAAATAAATAAATAAAAAAAACATCAGCCTTGAAAAAAATACAAAACCAAAAAAAAAAAAGATTTTTGGTCAGATGTGGCAAATCAAAATATATTGAGGGAATCATGATAAATAATAAAGAAATAAGTTTGTGAGAAGTCTGTGTGAATATGAGCAGCAAAACTACTTCATTCTTCTAGCATTAGAAAGAAGAAGAGAGTGCGCTGTATTAAACATTGCAGCCTGACGAAAGCGCTCTATCCATTCCAAACGCTAATTTTACCAGACCGAGCTGTTCCGTCTTGGAATTTCTTCTGAGCATGCGTGGCACTTTGTGCGTCGGAATAGTCCACACACGGTCGGAATTGACGGGATTGGATTTTGTTGTCGGAAAATTTTATAGCCTGCTCTCAAACTTTGTATGTCGGAAAATCCGATGGAAAAAGTCCGATGGAGCCCACACATGGTTGGAATTTTCAACAACACGCTCTGATCGCACATTTTCCGTCGGAAAATCCGACCGTGTGTACGGGGCATTAGAAATAAAGCAGCGGTTACCAGGTTTCTCGGGTGGAGACTGGATTTGAGCTGCACAGATTCTGTCACCCAAAGGTGAGGTGAGACTGGTGCATACAGTAGCCAGAATGCGATTGGGAGGTATTACAGGAACAGGCACCAACTCAATCTTGGAAGCGGAGGAAAACTGTGATGACAATGCGTCAGCCCTTACATTCCTAGTACCAGGTAAGAATGAGACTATGTAATTGAAGATTGACAGAAAAAGAGCCCACCATGCTCTTCTTGGAGATAAGCGTTTAGCCTCAGTCAAGAATGTTAGATTCTTATGGTCAGTCAAAATGAGGACCGGCACAGTGATACCTTTTGGGAGATGCCTCCATTCTTTAATAGCTAACATGATAGCTAACAATTCTCTGTCCCCAATCTCGTAATTGCATTCTGCAGGAGACAGTTTCACAGAAAAGCAGCCACAAGGATCCATAGCGCTCTTAGAGGTAGGATGTTGAGACAGGAGGGCGCCCACTCCAGTCTCAGATGCATCAGCCTTAAGAATGAAGGGTAGCATAGGATCAGGATGTGCCAGCACAGGAGCTGAAACAAAGGCTGCCTTGAGAGACTCAAAGGCTTTAATGGAATCTGGAGACCAATTCTGTGGGTTCCCGTCCTTTCTGGTCATATCAGTCAGGCTTTTGACCAGAGAAGAGAAGTTCCGAATAAATTTCAGATAATAATTGGAAAATTCAAGAAAACACTATATCGGAGGTAGACCTATGGGTCGAGGCCACTAGAGAACTGTAAATAATTTCTCTCGAAAAAACGGCAGTAGAAATGTCATAACCCAGAAATTTAACCTGTTCACGATGGAACTTGCACTTCTCCAACTTACACCACAGGTTATTATCTCTCGGCCTTTGTAGAACATGGGAGACATCTGTGTGGTGGCTCTCTAGGGATTTAGAATATATGAAAATATCGTTGAGATAAACGACCACACCTTGCTGCAACATATCTTGGAGGACATCGTTGATGAACTCCTGAAACACTGCAGGAGCGTTGCAATGACCAAACGGCATTAAAAGGTATTCGTAATGGCCGTTCCTGGTGTTAAACGCAGTTTTCCATTCGTCGCCCTTCTTGATCCTCACAAGATTGTATGCCCCCTCAGATCGGGCTTCATGAAAACCGTTGCTCCATTACACAATCATATGACCTGTGTGGAGGCAAACTACCGGCTTGACCTTTGTCAAAGACATCGCTAAATTTGCGGTACTCCTCTGGCAAGGAGGAGAGGGAAAAGGTGCACAAGACCTTAGCCACTTTCCAGAAACATGTCTTACTGCATTGTGGCGACCAGGAAAGAACCTCAGGATGAAGCCAATCAAAAGAGGGGTTGTGCCTCTGTAGCCAAGGATAACCAATCATTTCTGGATAATGAGGAAAGGAAATGACTTGAAATTGGATTATCTCATGGTGAAGACCCCCTATGGCCATGGTCAATGGAGCAGTCTCAAGAGTCACATGGGCAGGCTGTAGAGGTCTCCCATCAATAGCCTCAATTGCAAATGATGTGGTACAAAGCTGCAGCGGAATCGAATTGCTTAGACACAAAGGCACTGTCAGGCACTGAACAGGCCTGCAGCCCCAGAGTCGATTAGAGCCTGTGTATTGATGGACTACTCAGACCACGAAAGGGTAACCAAAACTAGGGGCTTATCCTTCAAGGAAGCTGGGCCGTAACAACACCATCTAAGGTCTGTCCACTACAGAACCTCAGGTGCAAGCGTTTCCCCTGGGAATGTCAAATACCCTTTTAAAGGAAGCCACAAACTCTGGGAAACTCAGGACAATGGGTTTTTGTATCTCCCATAGAGGGTTTGCCCAGGCCAAGGCACTATCAAAAAGCAAAGAGATAATGAAGCCTACTTTGCTTCTGTCCAGGAGGAACGCCTGGGGCAGCATCTTAAAGTATATCCCAACCTGGTTGAGAAACCCTCTGCATTGAACTGGATTGCCCCCAAATCACTGGGGAAGCGGAACCAGACATACCTCTTACAGAGGTAATGTTTGAGATGGGTCCCTGCACAGTGATAGGAGCAGCAGCAGGGATAGCCTGCAACACAGGTTGTACCGGAACAGCCACAGTGTGAGGATCCAGGTGAGCAATGTAAATCTGGAGCGTCTGTAACGCTATGGCAAACTGATCCATGCGGTGGTCCTGCTCATTCAACCTTGAAAAAATAGTTGAATTACCTGCATCTTCTGAATTCATGGCTTTCGCCTACTGTCAGGAACCATGAAAAAGACAGAGACAGAAAATGCAGTAAAAATCACACCTCTTAATAAAATGGTAAAAATGGTACAACTTGTAAACATAGTCAAAACATAGCCAGGGTTCAGTAGTCAAATCGGGTAGTCAGAACAAGCCAAGAAATCAGGAAGCAGAGATCAGCATAGTCAGAGGCAGAAGATAGGATCAGGAACCAGAAGGGACGTCAGCCAGGAAAGTCTTCAACAGGAACACAGCAGAGAGTCTCTAGATATTGTGACCAAGGTGAACACATTGAAGAAATGACTCAGGCAGTTTAAATAGCCAGAAGGGGCTGACTGTGGGCTTGACTGACGAGCAGGAGATAATCAACAGGTGAGCCACTGTGGAACGATGAGTATTGGCAATTAACTGACAGCTGAGCACAGAGAAGGAAGGGCTGAGAGCCCAGCCCTGACACTAATGCAGTTCAATACAACACAGAAAACATTAAAGAGGGCAGTTCTTGGCTCTGCTCACACATCTGCAAACATCACCTTGTGATTTGCCACAACATTACAAATGTGCAGTCTGGTCACTGGTGAGGGAGACTGAGGAAAAGCTTCCTCCTTCCTGCAGCAGACTTATGACATACAGTAATCTCAGCCTAGGTAGTTTTACTGGACTGGAACTCTATTACTACTTTTTATGAAAAAAAGAAATACAATTTTGAAATGTCAGGAGCTAGTGAGAATCTGTATTAGGCATAATACGGTGCAGTGTTTGCTCTGTTCAGCACAGATGCCAGTCTTAATCTAGAAATAATATAAAAGAAGAGCATATTATGATGCAGACTGACACCCTTCTAGCAGTCCACGGACCCAAAATACTATCACAGTGACTAAGCATGATGTCTGATTAACATCAACTATTCTTTTCCTGTGTATTTGTACAGTGCATGGTTCAGTAAACAAACTATGTATGCAAAACCCCAGCCATCCTTAATTGATGGCCCTAGGGGTTTACAGCTCAGACACCATAGGGCCCAGATGCAAATGTGGCACTACAGTCCTATAATTCTGCCCAATGTCAGTTGCAAAAAGCACACATTTCAGTTATTAGGCCGTCACATATTATCACCTGTTATATGTTAACATTATGCAAATAGGTTATTATACGGTATTCGCTCTGCTCCTGAGTTGAAAAAACACTTCAGTACTCAAGTCAGACAGCGCAATCAGTGTCTTGTAGTTTCAAATAATGCAGAATATGCAGATAAACCCTAAGAGGCAGTCTAATTTAAAACTCTGCTAAATTAGGACATTTAATATCATCAGTGTGTGTTCTATCCAATGCACCAAATGCCATCACGGCCCTGTCCTCTATTACACTATAAGAGCAGGAAAAGCACTTTGTGTGTATTCAGATTAACTTGTTTGATCTAGGTGCTGTTATTCAAGCAAAGTGGATGCTTTCTCTTCTGCAAGTACACTGTGTTCAGTTTGATCATATTTGTCTTTTCGTCTGTCTAACTCAAGTGCAAGAGAAAGGTAAAATAGTGCAATTCTATCATTTTTACTATTTAAATACCTTGGCTAGTGAATGGTTCTGTGTTATAGGAAAACTACTGGTATGTTGTTACCTGTATCCTTTTATTTTTTTAAACATATTGCCTGGCTGTCATGCTGAACCTTAACTCAAACTGAACCTGTGGCTATGCTGTGGACATTCAAATATTTATAAAATCTTAAAGCCTATGTTTACCTAAAAAAATACAAAATAAGCACAAGGGACATTCAGTTCAGTTTGATGTGTCCCTTGTCCTTCTGTCTTCTAGTTCAGTAGTCATTTTCCTCTTCTAATTCCCCCTCTAACTGTAACCCCTACTGCCATAATCTACCGGTGCAGTGGGTATTAAAGCGGGGTTCCACTCAAATTTTGAACTTAATCTTACCCCTTCAGTTAATTGCATAGATGTTCAAATGCCACACGAAAATTTTTTTTATCGCTGTAATTATATTTATATTGTACTTTATTGTGGCACTTCCTGTCTCTCCTCCCATGGAAGTAGGCGTTTTTATTGTCTTTCCCCGGCGCCGCACTGTCTCCTGGGAGCTTATTGTCAGGCTTCCCAAGATTCAGTGCGGAAACAATGATCATGCGCGTGAACAAGCTGTGAATGAACAGCATTCACCGCATCCCGGAAATCAATGCTTGTGGGCTTCACATGCCCAAAAGCAAGATGGAAACAGCCAGCATCACATTCTTTAAGTTATTCTTCAGTACGAAAACAGACAGAGGCGGAAATATTACACCCAAACTGTGAGTATTATTTTGGGATTAGCAAAGTGTCTCAATGACCTATAAAAAAAAAAAAAAAAAAGGTCGCCAGACTCCCGCTTTAATATAACTGAGGAGCTATCATAGGCACTCATAAAGAGTGCCTGACTATGCCAGTCTTTTTCTCGCAGCTCCTCCATTTATAGAGGTCATACTATAGCTTCTATGAATGAAACACAATCTTTGAATGGAGGACGAGCAGGTGATTGAAAGGTCCATCCCCTCCATTCATAGATCTGCAATGACAGCTTCCATATTTCTGTTAACACATATTTCCTTTAAGAAATGGATGTACAGTATCCCTCCAATTAAACACAGAGGTAAGAACTATCCATTCCTAATAAAAGTGTCAAAATGTGTATTTCATGCTTCATCAGAGGTTTTGTATTCACAAAGATTAAAAAAAAGTTAATATCCTCATAGCCCAAAGTTAACATTAATCAATATTAATTGTATAGCACAAGGCAAGGCACGGATGTTACTGTTTATCATACAGTAAAATGTGTAGAGGCATTCAGACCATCCATGGGTGTTTGCCCAGTCATCCAGTCATTCTGCCCATTTAAGTAACAAGTTATCGATAAAACATTAGTACAATTTAATGTATCTAGAGAAATGTGGAAAAACTTGCTGGTGGACAAAAGTTGAGCAAAACATGTAGACATAGTTCAATCTTTTCATCTAAAGAGTTTGAAAAAACAAATATGTTTTCAAAACAAAAAATACTTCAGCGAAAGTGTTAATGTGAGGAATTCAATTTTCACTTAAATGTTGGCAGATACTTCTGTACACTTCTTGGAAAGAGTACTCAACCTCAAGAAGCCAGATGATCAGAGAAATCTAAAGCTGGTAATGATGATAGTATTCTTAAAAGTTCCTTTGAGTCCTTCAGAAACGAATGCATATTTTGAACAAGTAGCTGAAAAATTACATTCGCATAGATCAGCAAGGCTTGTAATAATGAATCAGTAGCCAAGATTATTTACTTTCCATAGAGATTTGTTGATATTTTGGGAATGTTCTATAATATATACTAACTTTATGAATTATAGATAGGTTGTTGGTAAGTGTTTAAAAGTAAAAGTACAAACACTTACACCCGTTAAAACACTTTGGTCTCAGACACCCAACAATGATGTCCCATACAGTGCAAAAAACACGGCCATGCAGGTCTTGACTAGAACCATCCAATACAAGACAAGATCTAAAACATAAAACATTGTGTACTATAGCACATTGTGTACTGTATGTGCATTGGCGTTCAATTAAGAATCAATATCCTGAGTTGGGTGACATATAGGTAAAAGCTACTTGATCTAATGTGCTGGAAGGTGGAGAAGGAACATTTTCTAGAAGATAAGAATGGGCATGTTAGGATTTGAGAAGGATCCATGGTTTGAAATTGTTAAAGGAGACTGAAGAATATTATTAATATCTAATATTCTTGGATCTCAGAGGCGTTTCTGGATGAATAGCATTGATAGTCAAATTGACTTAAAACAAAGTGTGAGTTTATTGTCACACAGTTGGCATCATAAATACAATGTAAAAAGTATAATAGTTCAGTTCAGCATGGGTAAAAATATTATGAAATAGAGTAAAAAGTTATAAAGCTGTAATAAGCTCATGAAAGCATGTGTGCTTCATGGCTGCTGCCTTCTGTCCATGCTGTCTCGTGTGTCATCCAAGAAGAAGCAGGAAATGACGTGATTAGACTTCTGGCAGAATTCAGCTGTCCCAACTTATCAGTCTCTTTGTGTGAATATGTCAGTGTCATCTCCTAGAGGGTGTGTGTGTCTGTCCTTCAGTATGGCAACGTTGGCTTTATATGTTACATGTGAACGTCATAACCTCACAAAAACTTAGAACCTTGTATGGCACACATTCATTTCTGCTAACTTCAGCATTATGTTATACAAAAGTAGATACTAACTCAGAGAGTCATATGGAGTTTGATTGACAAGCCCACATGTAACTCTCCATACTTGAAGTAATGTGGTGATCATGTAATGTCATATAACCAAACATCTACATAATATGGACACATATTGACAACTTTACATTAAGTAACTATATACTAATTCTTATTAATATGACTGAGACTACGCTAAACTAACTTAACAGACTATAATCCACAATGTATTATTCCTTTAGCTATGTAGACATGTGTCTATTTTTGTCTTCTCATGACATTCTATACCAATATACCTTATATGTCATCTTCATACACCAGAAACGTATTACTTACTTAGCTTCAGATGAGGATATTTTTCACTGAACATTTGCTCAAGGTCATTCACACATACTATTTATTATGACTAATCATAAAACCAAATATGTTTTGCAAGCTTGCCATGAATATAATATAACACCTATAAGTGCTGAATTATGAATTTGGAATAATATTCTAACAATCCCCCTGAATTATGATTAATCATATTTCATTCAAAAAATCATTCATGTATCAAATGATCGGACACAATATTCCTCAGAGCTGAAGGAGCTAGAAATAACTCTTTCTCTGATTGCTTTTCTCTTTATTTTTAACTCCTCTTAGATCTATCTATTCAAAATCCTAAAATAATGGTATAGATTTTAAAAATGTATACAATAATGATGACTAATATCAATAAATAATAATAATTATTACAGTATTTATTATTAAAATAAGTAAAGAATGCAATAATATATTTCCATATTTGTGCTCAAATAATATTCTAGCTCTTTGGAAATATACTTTACACTCTAAAACTTGTCATAACTTTCCATAGTTCTATTAAGAGTGATATGTTTCTTAAATTATGAACAAAATATGTTCTATTAACTAGAATGATTGTGCAGTTGTTACCTAAAAATATTCAATATATTAATAAGGAAAAATAAATAAAAATAATAATGATAATCCTAACTTAATATGAACATTTAATATCACAATAATTGGATTATCAAAAAATGTATATGTGGACAAATGTTTGAGTCCTAAATTATTTATCTATAGTAGATAAAGTTTCTTCTGATTCATTTTTTTCTTCATGAAATGTCTTTTAAAATTTCTTCAAGTTCTGTTAGGTTAGAAAAACCTTGTTGAATAAGATAAAATAGTCATAAATATGAAGTATAAATCTTTTGTCCAATATTCTTCCTGAAAGGATCTCTTCTTTAACTTTGAATTTCCTGATATTCTCTTTGCTCTTCATAGGAGCTTTTTATCCTCCACATTTATTTGATTTTAGATGTCATATCTGTAAAAGAGATGCAGTATCATTAACTATAAAACATATGTACTGTGAAGTTTAGGTGTGACAGGACGCAACACCTCCTTTTGGTCATGATACAAATCCCTGTTTTCAAAAACAAAGAAAGGTTTTGTATCACCCAGAGATGACAATGGACTATGCCTTTGTTCTCATCTCTAAAAGATTAGAAATGTGCGTAACTGTATTCTGTGTTGAAGCTCTTATTCTAGTGTTAGACTGTTCTGCAGTAACAAGTACTGGTTCAATATCTTTCTCACTTCTTATGCTGGAAACCTGAGATAAAGACTTCTCAGATACAGCTGTATAAACATATACTGGTGTACATTCCTGAAGATGTCTTCCTTTTACATCTATCTGAATGTGTTTGGATGATAAAGCTCTGAACCATAGAGGATATGTTTTACAACATTCTTTAAAACTATCTTCCTCAAAAATACCTTTTAGTGAGCAGTCAGGTGTTTGTACAATGATTTTGTTTGATTTCACTAAGCTCTCTGTAGCTTTAATTGCATAGTAAACACTTATGCAACGTACACACGGGCGGACTTTCCGATCGTACTGGTCTGATGGACTTTCCGAAGGACTTTTGACAGACTTCAGACGGACGTTTGTTACGAACAGACTTGCCTACACATGACCGGACTATGGACGGACTTGCCTACACATGACCGGACTTTCCGGCGGACTATGTCCCCCGGTCTTCCCGATGGAGTTACAACGGATTTTCCGAATGAACGGACTTGCCCACACATGAACAAGTTCGTTAATTTTGAACGCGACTCGGGTATGAAGGGACTAGGAAAGGAAGTCAATCTTGCCGCTTTTATCAGAGAGATTGACACCTTGCGAGCCCCGTCGCGGGGCATACCAGGCCCTTAGGTCTGGTATGGATTTTAAGGGGAACCCCTACACTGAAAAAAGGCGTGGGGTCCCCCCAAAATCTATACCAGACCCCTATCCGAGCACGCAGCCCAGCCGGTCAGGAAAGGGGGTGGGGATGAGCGAGCGCCCTCCCTCCTGAACATTGTTGATGAGGACAAGGGCCTCTTCCCAACAACCCTGGCTGTTGGTTGTCGGGGTCTGCGGGCAGGGGGCTTATCGGAATCCGGGAGCCCCCTTTAATATGGGGGCCCCCAGATCCCAGCCCCCCACCCTATGTGAATGAGTACCCATTCACCTAGGGAAAAAGTGTCAATAAAAAAACACTACACAGGTTTTTAAAGTAATTTATTAGACAGCTCCGGGGGTCTTCTTCCGACTTCAGGGGTCTTCTTCCAACTTCGCCGCTCTCTTTCCGGCCTCTTCTCCCGGTGTCCGGTTCTTCTCCCGCTCTCTGGCCTCTTCTCCCGGTGTTCGACCTCTTCTCCCGGTGTCCGGTTCTTCTGCCGGTTCCTCCGCTATCTTCTGCCGCTCTTTTGCTAGCGGTGGCCCGGACTTCTGCATCGTCTTCTTCCCTCATCTCTTCTTCCGATGTTGACACACAGCTCTCTCCCGCTGTAATGATGTGTGAGCGCTCCGCAATGACTTATGTAGGTGGTGACCCCACCCCCTTATGATGTCACAGTCCAGAGGGCACGCTGGGACTGTGACGTCATAAGGGGGCATGGTCAACATCACCCGGGGGTGACCCTTAAAATCCATACCAGACCCAAGGGACATCGTCGCCTCGCGCTCGCCGCAATAGGGAAGTTTGTTTTTCCTATTGCAGCGAGCGCGAGATGTAGTACCCTGCCCCTAAGTCGTATCTGGTCCGTGAGACCAGCATACAGACGAATGGGCTTTCCAAGTCCGGCGGAGTTACGACGTAAAGATTTGAAGCAGGTTTCGTCGGAAGTCAGATGCAGCCCACACATGGTCTGATTGTCCGCCGGAATCGGTCCTTTGGACCAGTCCGGTTGGAAAAAGTCCGCCCGTGTGTACACGGCATTAGCAGTTGCTTTACAGCTGACTGAAAAGTTTTTTTCCAAACATGATAAAACTCTGGAGAAATAGGCAATTATTTTCTCCTTACCTTTTAGTAATTGAGACAACGTTACTGAGATGGCATTCTCAGATACATGAGTTTTCAAAACAAAAGATGTTTCAGGACAAACCTCTATTGTACTTAATGCTGGAGCATTTTGTAAATCTTTTTTTAACATTTCAAAGGCATTTTTCTCATTTGGACCCCATTGGTCAACTATATTACCTTTATTCCTCAAAATATTATAAGGTGGATTAACTTTTTCTGCGAAACAGTGTATAAATTCTTTGCAATGATTTATTTTATGCAAAAATTGATGCAATGCTTTATGAGTTGTTGGAGTTGGGATTGCAGAATCTAACTGTTTCTTGCAACAATTGTCTTTTTCCTTGACTAATTTGCATGTGAAGGTATTTCACTTGACTTTTCATCAGCTGAACTTTCGTTGTGTTTAATTTTAGACCTACAGCTTGTAACATCATAAACAACTCGGACAAAAGAGCCATTTGTTAATCGATATTCTGAGTACTCAGCAGAATCGTATCTACATGCTGACAAATGCAGTCTGGCCTAGAAAATTTTGAAAGTATTTTTGCTATAGTTTCATGAACTATACCATCACCAATACCTAGGCCAGGTATTAATCGAGTGAATGTTTAAGTCTCTTTTCTGAATGTGAATGTGAGTTTGTACTGACAGCTATTCGTTAAAGGAACGGAAAAATGGCTATTGGCTATTTCCAGTACAGAGAACACTTTATCCTCAGCATTCAAATTTAACTCAATGTTAGATTTATCAGGAAGAACTGGGTTATTTGTGATATGTTTATTCAATGTCCTTAAGTCAACTGATAAAGAATATGAATTATCAGCTTTTTTTATAGGCCAAATACAGTTATTTACCACTGATTTAGCTTTCTTTACAATTCCAAGTTGTACAAACTCTTGAATAATGGCAGTAAGTTGATCAATTGATTCTAGTGGTAACTCATACTGACTAAGGGGTTCTGAATCTTTTCCCTCAATATTCAATTCGGTATTTTTCAAAGTTCCAAAGTCATTTTTAAACTTTGACCACAATCTTGGAAAACGTTGTACCGCTTCCTTTAAAGCACAATTACCATTAATATCAGGCCACGTTTGTTCTGTAGACATATTGGTAATGGAACCAACATTACTGTATACAGAGGGATCAATAAGCACTGATTTTGGCCTAGATGGATCTTTCCAAATACTTTTATTAGCCAAATCAATCACCCACTTTTGTTTATTGATTACATCAATGCAGAGTATATTCTTTGCGTTGCAACAAACCCAAATGTTAATATTAGTTTTCACGAATCCAGGTACTTCAAATGTTACATTAGATACCTGTCTAGCAATGGAATTACTTGTATTATTAAAGCCCACTATATTACACAGGTGAATTAGGTTTCACAGGTATGTTTTCTCTGGTAAGGCTAATCTCAGATCCACTGTCAATGAGACAATTAATATTTTTACCATTCAGCAAACTTTGTATATATGGTCTACCATTCTCATCCACTATAATTGGTGCTACATACTGTAATGGCAGAGAAACTGAACCTTGATGCGATTCTATTTTTGGCAATGGTAATAAACCTTCTCTTTCAGTGACAGTGTTATCTGAACTGCTGTTAACAGTCAAATTACTAATCTGCTTGATTTCATTGGCATAAGGCAATTCAGTCAAAATTTTATCTTGACATGAAAAAACAGGTTGTACAAAAGCTGATTTTTCATTCTCCATATCTTTAGTTTTTATTTGTGAGTCTCTCTTAAATTTACAGCAATGTTTTCTCATATGACCAGATCTATGACAGCAAAGACACGTGATATGGTCTCCTTGCCTCACTTCCCTGCACCTATCCTTGTCATTCCTGCTAAGATCTGTAGTTTCTGACATGTCTGCAGCCTGACTATTTTTGTCACATTGAATTATAGCTACCTCATGTGTGAGATTGCTTTGATTCAATTGTCTCCTAATTTTATCAATAAAGTTTACTATATCATTTAAATTTTGACGTTCCTGAGCTATGGCTACTGAAGTTGGGTCAAGGTATTTATGAAAAGCTGTTTTTAAACCTGGGTCATTGTCATTATCTACTCCAAATATAATTTCATAAACCTTGCAAAATCTTATTTTAAACCCAAATGGATCTTCTTCTACGGTAGTCTGTAATAGATCTAACATTTCTATGGTAGGTATTTGCTCACCAGTCATACATAGCAATAATTGTCGCAATCTATCTGTCGCGTCATTTTGTCTTTCCTGACCTTCGTCATCAATAACATGTGAATTCATTTGTTTAGCAAAATTAACAGGAACCGAAATATGTAATTGCGTTGATCATTTGACAGATTAAATGATCCGCAAATATTTCAAATAAATCCCAATTGGAAATACAGTTGCCTCAATGTCTGCTCATGTGACACACAGCCATTAATGTCTAAACCCCTGGCAACAAGAGTAAGTACACCCTACGTGAAAATGTCCAAATTGGGCCCAATTAGCCATTTTCCCTCCCTGGTGTCATGTGACTAGTTAGTGTTACAAGGTCTCAGGTGTGAATGGGTAGCAGGTGTGTTAAATTTGGTGTTATCACTGTCAATCTCTCATACTGATCACTGGAAGTTCAGCATGGCACCTCATGACAAAGAACTCTCTGATGATCTCTACATAAAGATGGCCTAGGCTATAAGAATATTGCCAAGACCCTGAAACTGAGCTGCAGCATGGGGGCAAGACCATACAGCAGTTTAACAGGACAGGTTCCACTCAGAACAGGTCTCGCCATGGTCGACCAAAGGAGGTTAGGGGGCATGTGCTCAGCATCTTATTCATAGGTTGTCTTTGGGAAATACACGTATGAGTGCTGCCAGCATTGCTGCAGAGGTTAAAGGGGTGGGGGGTCAGAATGTCAGTGCTCAGACCATACACCGCACACTGCATCAGTAAATAATCCATCTGACAATAAGGGCCAATATGATCACAGTGATCCTAAGGCGCTTTAACCCATAGCAACTGGTAGAATAATATCACAATAAAAGTGAAGGGTACATTAGCAAATAAAGCTATAATATATTGCAAAACTGATTTGTAAGTTATAAATGATTGGGAGAACATAACCACTTAGCTGTGGTCACCTGTAAATGAGTAGAAATAAGGGGAGTTGAGGAGGAAATAGACCCACCAGTCCAGCAGAGGAAGCCTACAATAATCAATCAAGAAAAAAAAAAGGAATAGAAAAAAATAGAGGGGGAATAGAGGGGGAAATAGGAATAAAAGTCCAGAGGCCTGTGCTAGCTGTTGCATAAAGCATATAATCAAAGCTCCAAAAAGCATGCAGTCAATTGTAAGTGTAGGAAATGATCGAGCCAAGGCTGCTAGGTACATAGAAATTTAGTGTGGGTATCGTTGAGAATCACCGTAAGCCTTTTCATTAATCATTGTACTTTTTCTGCAGTGTTTTACCTCGTGGAATCTGAGAATCTGTGATTTCCACACCTTTGCTAACATCTGTTTCGTCGGCATGAAAATATGGATGATTAAGGCACGTTCTCAGTGAATAACATGTTCGATCAGTTGGTGCAGAAGTGCTACCCAGGGATTCTTTCGTAATTTTGGTATGGAGTATCGTATTGACCATAGCATATACCCATATCCAAAATCTCCAATATTTAGGACACGCCCACCAGATGTGTTTCATGTCTCCCGATTCCTGACAGCCTTGGAAGAGATAAGTGGGAAGGCAACACTGTATCCTGGCAGGAGTGTAATGCCATCAGGACATAAGAATTCTCCAAAAACAGAATGTTGGGTGAGAATTAAAATAGGGCATCCCACATTTTATTACAGGTTTCAGGAGGCAATGTTGTCTCAAAGTTGCGCTCCTATCGTGTACAATATATTGGGGGCCTGGACATCAATATTACCCTGAATAGAGGAATAAAGAAATTACGCCTCAAGCTGTAGGGTTTGACCGACACCTTGAATCTAAACTTGTCAAAGGTCAGGTCCTATCGTCATTTTTCAGTGAGGATTCAACAAAATGATGAATCTGAAGATAGCAGAATCTTTCAGAATCTGGCAAGTCATAAGACTCTCGAAGTTGTTGGAAGGAGTAGGCACCCCTCATAATTATTGTTGTAAAACCGTGGTTGGTCCACTAATAATAGCTCTGAGGATTTTCCATCCCATTGGGAAAGAGAGGACAGTTGAATAGCTGCAGTAGTAGTAAATGGGGGGGGGAGCAAACAGGCTGAATATTTTACAGAGTCCCATATTGCAAGGTGTGTGTTAACGCCGGGCTAAGAGGTTTCAGTAGTAATGGTGGGGGATCCATGGTATTGAAGAGAGCGGGATCGGATCAGAGTCCAATATATCTATGAAAGTCAATTGGGGCGCCAAATGCTCCCAAAGCTCAGTTAGTCTACTGTAGGTATAATATTCTTCTACTCAATCGTGGTCTAGTGGAGCCCCAAATAAATTTAGGATGAGTCGTTGAAGAGAATGAAGTATACCTGGAGGAACAAGGATTGGAAGGACTCTAAATGGGTAGAGAAGTTTTGGCAGGAATGACATCTTAATGGCATGTATACGGCCCAGCCAAGAAATAATTAAACCCATATAAAGTGTGATAGAAAGGAGATAGATTGATTCCTAGATACAGGAGCGGATTAGACCATTTAAATGAGTATTATATTATATTTTCTAAAAAAAAATTGTAACGTGTTCTTGCAGATTGATTGTTGTCACACCTGCGGTGGATGCTTGACAGTGCAAGAATGAAAACTAGATCATTTTTTACCTTTTGTAATGTGTTGAATAGCATAATAGACACATTGGTATGTAATCACAACGTTAAAATATTAATAATCTTTTGGCGAGTTAAGTCCATTTATTTGGAGTGAAATGATCATTACAGAGTTCAACTGCTTACTTGCAGCATTTTCATTTCAATAAATTATTTTTTATTCAGTTGAGATGTATTTTGAACTTTCTAGAAAAATTGACCAGTCAAATTTCTAGCACAGCCCCGTCTCCCTGCTTGTCATAGCCTTCCCCTTCTCTAATTGATGGCTGTGTTTGCAGCTCCTCTGCCCCTTCCTTTACCTATATAGCACCTCCCTTTCATGTAGCTGCTTGGAGAGGAGGGAATTGGAATACTTTAGAGCAGTGGTTCTCAACTCCTGTCCTCAGGACCCACTAATGCCATGTACACACGAGCGGAATTTCTGTCAGAAAAAACTTGGATGGTTTTTCCGATGGAATTCCGCTCAAGCTTGCCTTGCATACACACGGTCACACAAAAGTTCTCTGAACTTTCGACCATCAAGAATGTGGTGACATACAACACTACGATGAACCAAGAAAATTAAGTTCATTGCTTCCGAGCATGCGTCAAATTGTTTCCGAGCATGCGTGATTTTTTGCACGTCCGAATTGCATACAGACGAACGCATTTTCGGATAGGAACTTTTTCTGACCGAAAAATAGAGAACCTGCTCTCAATCTTTTGCTGATTGGAATTCTGCCAGCAAAAGTCCAATGGAGCATACACACGGTCGGAATTTCTGACCAAAAGCTCACATCCGACTTTTGCTGGCAGAATTTGTGATCGTGTGTATGGGGCATAACAGGCCATATTTGAAGTATTACCTTGGGGAGATGCAGACTAGAATACTGCAATCACTGAGCACCAAATGATATCACCTGTGATGTATTTCAGTTATCTTGAAAACCTGGCCTGTTTGTGGGTCCTGAGGACAGGGGTTGAGAACAACTGCTATAGAGTATCACTTGAGTAACAACTCCAAGTCTGCTAAGGCTGCTGATATCCATTTGATGATGATGTCATCTAGCAGCAATCTCAAGGGTTTTTTAAACTCTTTTATGGGTAAATGATATGCATAAAATATGTAATGAATGCTGTGTGTTGAAATGCATTGTGATAATGTGTTAAAATGCAGCTTTTAGTGTATGTTATTGTATGTAGCATGTGCTATGGTGTGAATGAGCCCATAGTCTTGGTATTGTTTTACTGCATATATAGTGATAGTTTCCAATGCCAAAATGTATGCAGAAAACATCATGGAAGTTTAAAAAAAAAAATCTTATTAATAGAAATATGGAGCCTGCTAATGCTGATCTGGAAAGACTAGTAGCTTGCCTCTCATGGCTCAATTAAAGCCTGAGTCACTAATGACCAGGAGCATGCATGTAGTTTAAAAAGTCAGAGTAAAACCTGATTTGCATCTACCTTTGGGGTCAGTGAATCAGATAGTATTGACACCATTGCATCACTCTGAGAGCCAAGCAGCTTGCATATTTACAAGCAGAGGTTAGCAGTGAAAGCCTACACATTTCTCTCAGTACAGGTTTCTTTTAATATTTGAATCAGTTCATTAGTGTGCCTCTGATAATTAGGATGTGCTTGAAAACAGAATGCTTTAAGTTTCCTTTGTATTAACAAAATAGATTTAAGATATAATGATAGATAGATGGTGGAGCTAGAATAATTCCATCAGCAAGCAGTTCCAGACTTTAAACTTAAATGGCATACTCACCATCTGGGATAGTCCCTCTTTATTAATCAGTTATATCATGACTGCTTCCTTGACTAATGTGTCACGCTGTTCCAGAATCACAGCGTGACCTCCCAACAGTGTGAGACTATTCTTAATGTCCACTTTAATCCTAGGGTACATCCATTGATCTTGATCTTTAACCACTTGTTTACTGGGCACATATGCCCTCTACACACAGTTGGACTTATCAACGGAATATGTGCGATCGGAGCTTGTTGTCGGAAATTCCGACCGTGTGTGGGCTCCATCGGACTTTTTCCATCTGAATTTCTGACACACAAAGTTTGAGAGCAGGCTATAAAATTTTCCGACAACAAAATCCGTTTGCGTAAATTCACACCGTGTGTGGAGAATTCCGATGCACAAAGTGCCACGCATGCTCAGAATAAATTAAGAGAGGAAAGCTATTGGCTACTACCCCGTTTATAGTCCCGACGTACTGTGTTTTACGTCACCGCATTCAGAATGATCGGATTTTCCGACAACTTTGTGCGAACGTGTGTATGCAAGACAAGTTTGAGCCAACATCCATCGGAAAAAATCCATGGATTTTGTTGTCGGAATGTCCAATCAATGTCCGATCGTGTGTACGGGGCATTATACCCCTTTCCTGACCAGGCAAATTTTTAGCTTTCAGCACTCTCACACTTTGAGTGACAGTTGCGCGGTCATGCAACACTGTACCCAAATTAAATTAGTATCCTTTTTTTTCATACAAATAGAGCTTTCTTTAGGGTTTTTTATTTTTTGCTAAACAAACAAAAAAAGACCAAAAAACTTGGGCACTGATGAGGTGGCACTATTGGGCACTGAAAGGCTGCACTGATGGGCACTGATAGGTGGCACTGATGGGCCCTGATCAGGAGGCACTGATGAGGCTGCACTGATGGGTGGCCCTGGGCACTGACAGGGGGCACTGATGGGCACTGATAAGATGTGGCACTGATATGTGGCATCGATGGGCACTGATAGGAGGCACTGATTGGCAGAACTGATGGGTGGCACTGGTGGGCACTGATAGGTGGCCCATGCTAAGGTGAGAGGTGAGAAAATGTAGGTGGGAAGCTAAATTGTGAATAGGTCTGCTTTGCTGGCTTCCTAATCCCTGTCTGTGTAAAGAGAAAAATAAACATCTGCAGCCAGGTATTGAGTTTTCCACTATGTACTAATGCCTCCTCCCCCTCTATGAACACCAGTGTGCCACATTGCCCCTACTGAGCACCAGTGCCCCCTTCCCCACTGGGCATCAGCACTCCCTTTGTCCCCTCACTGTGTACCAATTATGTGCTTACATAGAGCACCAATGTCCCCTGTCCCCTGTGCCACTGCTACTCTGCCCCTTTGTCTGCATCTGTAAATGCAGACAGTAAGGTTCAGGAGTGAGCCTGCACAAGCTTCCCATAGGAAGCTGCTTTCTAAATGGTCACTCACCAGAGAGGAGGAGCCAGAAGCGCTGGTGGGGAATCAGAGAAGAGGAGATTGGGGGCCACTCTGTGCAATTCTATTTGACTCATCCATGTCTTTATGGACGCGGCTTTGTGCACTGGTTCAAATCATTTGGTGGAGGGGGGATTATGGTGTGGGTTTTTTTTTCAGGGTAATGAATAAGTGCACCTGTTAGTGTGTGAAACGCGTCTACCATTTGAACTGTTTGTAACACTTGGGATGTTTGTTTATTAAACAAGAATTTTGATGGATCTTGGAGTGCAGCCATTTCTTCAGTATTGGTTGTTTTTAAGGGGTTGGGCTTGGCCCCTTAGTTTCGGGTAAAGTGAAGGGAACATTTAAGGCGTCAGCATACCAGGACATTTTGGACAATTTTTTGCTCCCAACTTTGTGGGAACAGTTTGGGGATGGCCCCTTCCTGTTCCAACATGAATGCACACCAGTGCACAAAACAAGGTCCATAAAGACATGGATGAGCGAGTTTGGGGTGGAGGAACTTGTCTGGCCTGACCTCAACCGATAGAACACCTTTGGGATGAATTAAGGCAGAGACTGTAAGCCAGGTCTTCTCGTCCACATCAGTGCCTGACCTCACAAATGCGCTTCTGGAAGAATGGTCAAACATTCCCATAGACACACTACTAAACGTTGTGGACAGCCTTCCCAGAAGAGTTGAAGCTGTTATAGCTGCAAAGGGTGGGCCAACTCAATATTGAACCCTATAGACTAAGACTGGGTTGCCCTTAAAGTTCATGAGCGTGTAAAGGCAGGCGCCCCGATAATTTTGGTAATATAGTGTATATACAGTGTAATATGTATATACACAGTATATAGATTGTTCATTTTTAGGTTTAATACCACTTTAAAAAGTTTAAACAATAAGTGGTTTTATAAATGTTTCCACTCAAGATTCACACAACATTCACCCAAGATTTAAATATCTTTCATTGTAGTTAATTGAAAAATGCATGAATCCTGGGTAAAATTTTGTGTGAATCTTGTATGAAAACATTTACAATTAGACCCCTAAATATCATAAAAAACAATAGTTTTATTTTGCTAGGTAAAGGGTATAAAAACTAAGACCAGAGTTATAGAGGTATGTCATATTTTATTCAGAAAACACTGTATTTTATAATAAAGGCTTTAAGACATATTATGAACATAAGCACAGCTATCCTATCAGGTCATCTGTGTGACAGCATTATAGATCATATAAGATAATGAATAATTAAACAATCATACCTGCACTACAGTGTAGTCTAGCCTGAATGGATGAAAAATGAATGAAGACTGGAAAATATATTACACGGTTGCATGTGAGCTATAAATAGCAGCCTAAAGCATTGCAGTCCTTAATCATGGATCTATCTTGTTTGGAATCTCACAATCCTCCTTCCTCTCTATCTATATGACCTCATTGCTCCACACTATGCCCTACCTACCACTATGTAACTCACTCACATAAACTTTGTTTGAATTAATGCAACATTTATGTTACAGTTTTCATACTTTACAGTGCTCCCTTTGAATATGTATCGCTATGAATAATTATGTATCTAATGTTCTTGATTTAAATGTATTTTTAGTTTATTGGACCTCAATGGGTCGTTTGCTGCAGTTGCCTAGTTAAAGTTCATTTCTTTTGGTGTCATTTATTGGTTTATGATTTACAAAAGGTACTGATAACTATTAACATGCATGTGAAACACTCTTCGGTTGGAAGTCCTATAAGTGTAAATTTTCTATTATATCAATATTTGCACAGATGTTGCTTTCTTCCATTGGGTTAAACTCAAAGGCAGAACATTTCACTCTAGTGAACACATGTATATACAGTATATACCCTTTTGGATGAACAGCATCACAGGCAAAGGGCTTCACCATAGATAGATACTCAAAATAAGGAAAGTAAATTTGGGACTTTAAATGAGGCTAGCACCAAAGGGATGCCCGCCTCCATCCCTGTCAATAGTTTAAAAAGGAAAAGAGAACGAAGTAAGACTTTAAATGAAGCACACAGCAGTAAGGGAGTAAGTCAAGTGACTAAAAAATATTAATTTATTTCGTATAGTCCATGATATGTTAAAAACACTATGGGCATCAAGCCTCTAAAAATGCTTTGGGCATCAGGCCACTAAACAATAAACCATGGATTAATTGTACACAAGTTACACAATGAATCACAATCCAATAGACATTCATATAAAATACAAATGACAATAAATGCGTGTATACACATTACAAGCTGTAGTTGAACCCAAATTAGCCAAAATAACCTTGATAAATAAATGAAAAATAATTTTAAAAAATGCAGCAATAAAAAATTATAAGTATGGGTAGGATCATATAAATATTGATATTCCATGTATGAGGTAGAAAGGTAATAATTAAAGGCTCTACGTGTTTCGTGGTATTACAACCGCTCATCAGGAGCATACGTCATGGAATAATTCTAAAAAATGAGAAAAGGGGAAAACTTAAATACATGAATGAGAGTAAAAGAAATATATAGGAATGATTTTGTTATATAGAATTAATTTAAGGTTGTGCGTCCAACTCACGTCTACATCCGCGAACCAGTAGAACAGCATCAAGGATCGTGAAAGAGCCACAGAGCGACGCCGCCGGGTGCCAGGGCGACCTGCGGGAACGATAATAACTGCCACGGGCACATCCAGAGTGGTTAAATGCAGTATGTGTGAAGTGGATGCAAACATCCATGTGGAGAACCTGAATGAAACAAAACATATATGGATATATGCACATATGTGTATAATGTGTGTGAAAAAATGTGTGAAAGGGTTAGCGCCAGGCCAGCCAACACAACACCGGAGAGCGGAGTGCTTTCACCTGGGTGGCTCAGCCGTCCGTCGATTATTGCCGATCCATCTCCCCTGTGTGCTCACTATGTGGTGACACACTGCCGGCAGCGAATACATTACCCGGGATGGAAGCACACAGCAGTAGTCATTATAGTACTTTTGAATGCATGTATAGACTGCTGATATCAGTGGCCCTACTATCAATCCCCTATATTGATGACGAGGTTGGTGTGTCCTGCTGAGTCTGCATCCGCGAGCCCTTGACAGTGGCTTGGGTCTCGCTGATCTGTCCGTCATTGCTGGCTGCGGTGAGCCACGTGGGTCTCCTCCCCTTTCCTTGCATCCGGGTGATGCAGAGGGGGTGGATCCATGGTCCCCTTTTTTACCAGTGTCACACCACATGTGCTGGACACGAGGTGTCCTCGTGGTGCAGCGCTCCCGGTGGTGTGTCACCTCATAGCAAGCACACTGGGGAGATGGATCAGCACTAATCGCCGGACGGCTGAGCCGCCCAGGTGAAAGTGCTCCTCTCTCCGGTGTTGTGTTTGCTGGCCTGGCGCTGGGAGTGGGACCATGATGGTGCACCGATATAGACATCTCCACAGGTTGGGTCACACACACCACTTCTCCATTTTTGGATCACATTCACATGTATGGAATACGTCTACTCACCGCTCACATTAGGTAACATATTTTTTTTTTTTGGTTTTTGCTTTTCTGATAGTTTCACTACTTCACTATCTCCACCTCACCTTTTTATTTTTCAATTTTATATTTGTTTTATTTATTTCATGCTCATCACTCAGCCACCCATTCACACATTTTTTTACACACATTAATTATACACATATGTGCATATATCCATATATGTTTTGTTTCATTCAGGTTCCCTACATGGATGTTCGCATCCACTTCACACATACTGCATTTACCCACTCTGGATGTGCCCGTGGTGGTTGTTATCATTCCCGCGGGTCGCCCTGGCACCCGGTGGCGTCGCTCTGTGGCTCTTTCGTGATCCTTGATGCTGTTCTACTGGTTTGCGGATGTAGACATGAGTTGGATGCACAACCTTAAATTAATTCTATATAACAAAATCATTCCTATATATTTCTTTTACTCTCATTCATGTATTTATTTTCCCCTTTTCTAATTTTTTAGAATTATTCCATGACGTATGCTCCTGATGAGCAGTTGTAATACCGCGAAACGTGTAGAGCCTTTAATTATTACCTTTCTACCTCTTACATGGAATATCAAGATTTATATGATCCTACTAGGGATGAGCTTCGTGTTCGAGTCGAACCCATGTTCGACTCGAACATCGGCTGTTCGATCGTTCGCCGAATTGCGAACGTTATGGGCCGTTCGCGCTAAATTCGTGTGGCGCGTCACGGCCCATAATTCACTGCGGCATCGCAGTGCATTGCTGGCTGATGATTGGCCAAGCATGCACTATGACCCGCATGCTTGGCCAATCACAGCGCCGTCAGTAGAGAGAGCTGTAATTGGCCAAAGCCAGGGTGGCTTTGGCCAATTATGGCTCAGGGGATTTAGTACACACCCCACACTATATAAGGCCGCCTGCACGGCGGCCCTGTGTAGTGTGTGTTCCGGTGTGCTGAGAGATAGAGAGAGAGAGAGACAGTGTCATTTGATTTGAGTTAGATAGATTAGGCAGAACAGTCAGTCAGTTAGCTGCACTTACAGTGTATTGTGTATATATATGCATCCCAGGTGTTGCATATATATATATACACTGTATTCAGTTTAGCTAGATCCGTTCCTGTTATCTTCTATCTAGACTATTTACATTTAATGCAGTGCGTCCTGCTCACAGTGTTCAGCTAGATCCGTTCCTGCTATTTACATTTAGTGCAGTGCGTCCTGCTCACAGTGTTCAGCTAGATCCGTTCCTGTTATCTTCTAGACTATTTACATTTAGTGCAGTGCGTCCTGCTCACAGTGTTCAGCTAGATCCGTTCCTGCAATTTACATTTAGTGCAGTGCGTCCTGCTCACAGTGTTCAGCTAGATCCGTTCCTGCTATTTACATTTAGTGCAGTGCGTCCTGCTCACAGTGTTCAGCTAGATCCGTTCCTGCTATTTACATTTAGTGCAGTGCGTCCTGCTCACAGTGTTCAGCTAGATCCGTTCCTGCTATTTACATTTAGTGCAGTGCGTCCTGCTCACAGTGTTCAGCTAGATCCGTTCCTGTTATCTTCTAGACTATTTACATTTAGTGCAGTGCGTCCTGCTCACAGTGTTCAGCTAGATCCGTTCCTGCAATTTACATTTAGTGCAGTGCGTCCTGCTCACAGTGTTCAGCTAGATCCGTTCCTGCTATTTACATTTAGTGCAGTGCGTCCTGCTCACAGTGTTCAGCTAGATCCGTTCCTGCTATTTACATTTAGTGCAGTGCGTCCTGCTCACAGTGTTCAGCTAGATCCGTTCCTGCTATTTACATTTAGTGCAGTGCGTCCTGCTCACAGTGTTCAGCTAGATCCGTTCCTGCTATTTACATTTAGTGCAGTGCGTCCTGCTCACAGTGTTCAGCTAGATCCGTTCCTGTTAAATTCCTACTGACCGGCAGGCTTGTCTGGTTACAGTATATAAAGCTACCTGAAGAAAATTACAGGTGTTCTATTTGATCCTATTAGTACCACGGTCAGGCAGCTAGACTATTTACATTTAGTACAGTGCGTCCTGCTCACAGTGTTCAGCTAGATCCGTTCCTGTTATCTTCCTACTGACAGGCAGGCTTGTCTGGTTACAGTATATAAAGCTACCTGAAGAAAATTACAGGTGTTCTATTTGATCCTATTAGTACCACGGTCAGGCAGCTAGACTATTTACATTTAGTACAGTGCGTCCTGCTCACAGTGTACAGCTAGATCCGTTCCTGTTATCTTCCTACTGACAGGCAGGCTTGTCTGGTTACAGTATATAAAGCTACCTGAAGAAAATTACAGGTGTTCTATTTGATCCTATTAGTACCACGGTCAGGCAGCTAGACTATTTACATTTAGTACAGTGCGTCCTGCTCACAGTGTTCAGCTAGATCCGTTCCTGTTATCTTCCTACTGACAGGCAGGCTTGTCTGGTTACAGTATATAAAGCTACTTGAAGAAAATTACAGGTGTTCTATCCCAGCTTAGTGCAGCTACAGGCCATTAGTATGTCTGGAAGGCCAAGAAGGAGAGGCAGACAGTCACAAGCCAATAAGAGAGGGCAAGCAGGCTCTGTGTCTAGTGCTGGTCGTGGAGACGGTGCATCCTCATCAGCACGTGGCCATGGGACACGCTTGGCCTTTTTTTCGGCAGCTGGCCATGTTGAGCCGCAACATGCGGAAGACTTGGTCGAGTGGATGACCAAGCCGTCCTCATCCTCCTCATCCTCTCTCACCCATGCCCAGGGTGCTTTGTCTGGCAAAGCAGCGGCCTCTTCCCTCAGCTCAATGTCATCAGTGACTCCTTCCCTAGCTCCACCATGTCCTCATGAGGATTCCCTCGAACTGTTTGACCACAGTGTTGGGTACATGCTCCAGGAGGATGCCCAGCGTTTGGAAGGCTCTGATGACGATACTGAGCTCGATGAAGGCAGTAACATGAGCGCGGACAGAGGGGGTGCCCAAGAAGGACAGCAATCTGGCAGTCATGCTCCCCCTGCTGCAGCATACTGCCAGGTTTGCTCCAGTGATGAGGAGGGAGGGGATGATGAGGTCACTGACTCAACGTGGGTGCCTGATAGGAGAGAGGAGGAGGAGGAGGAGGAGGAGGAGGAGGAGGAGGCGGCAGCACATCACCAACGAGGCAGGATGCCCTCCAGGGGCCAGCCTAAGGGCAGCACATTGACTGCATCACACCCCAAAGCTCCACATGTGCAGGGCGCTGCAGTCTCTGCGCGTTATTCAAAAAGTTCTTTGGTGTGGGCCTTTTTTGAGACGAGTGCATCAGATCGCACCGCTGCTATTTGCAACATATGTCTCAAGCGTATCTCGCGTGGCCAAAATATCTCCCGCTTGGGTACCACATGCTTGACCAGACATATGTTGACCTGCCATGCAGTTCGTTGGCAAGCGTATCTAAAAGACCCACACCAAAGAACAAAGAGGATCTCTCCTTGCTCCTCATCAGCTGAGATTTCCAACCCCACTAGACCTTCAGTCCTCTCTGAGACCTGCAGTGAGAGGAATGAAGGTGTAGAATTAGGTGTGTCACAGCCAAGTACTTGTGGGCAATCTGCTTTTGGTACACCGACGTCAGATTGTACCAGGCAAATTTCCCTGCCCCAGCTGCTGCACCGCCGAAAGAAGTTTGCTCCCAGCCATCCACATGCCCAGCGGTTGAATGCTAGCTTGGCAAAATTGCTAGCACTTCAACTGCTGCCTTTTCAGTTGGTAGACTCTGCCCCCTTCCGTGAGTTTGTGGAATGTGCGGTTCCTCAGTGGCAGGTACCCAAACGCCACTTTTTCTCACGGAAGGCGATTCCGGCTCTCTACCGGCATGTGGAAGGCAATGTCCATGCCTCGCTGGACAGGGCGGTCAGCGGTAAGGTGCATATTACCGCTGACTCATGGTCCAGCAGGCATGGACAGGGACGTTACCTGAGTTTCACGGCGCATTGGGTGACTCTGCTGGCAGCTGGGAAGGATGCAGGACAAGGTGCAGTAGTGTTGGAGGTTGTTCCGCCACCACGCCTCCAAAATGCTGATTGTGACACACCTCTCTCCTCCACCCCCTCCTCTTCTTCTTCCTCCATGGCCTCTTCCTCGGAACCAGCGGTGCTCCGTAGGCGTTCAAGGGGCTACGCAAGTACGCAGGCCAAAAGATGCCATGCGGTGCTTGAGCTGGTGTGCTTGGGGGACAGGAGCCACACTGGGGCAGAGGTTCTGTCAGCTCTGCAGGGGCAGGTTCAGAGGTGGTTGACGCCACGCCAACTTAAGGCAGGAATGGTGGTTTGCGACAATGGCACCAACCTCCTCTCTGCCCTCCGACAGGGACAAATGACCCATGTGCCCTGTTTGGCTCACGTCCTTAACTTGGTGGTGCAGCGGTTCTTGGGCAGGTACCCGGGCTTACAGGATGTCCTGAGGCAGGCCAGGAAAGTCTGTGTGCATTTCCGCCGGTCATATAATGCCAGTGCTCGGCTGACGGACCTCCAAAAGGAGTTTAACCTGCCCAAGAACCGCCTAATCTGTGACATGCCCACCAGGTGGAACTCAACGTTGGCCATGCTGCAGCGGCTGCACACGCAGCAGAGGGCCATCAATGAGTACCTGTGCGACTATGGCACCAGGACAGGGTCAGGGGAGCTTGGTTTTTTTTCCCCACGCCAGTGGGCCATGATCAGGGATGCATGCACTGTCCTGTCACCATTCGAGGAGGCCACGAGGATGGTGAGCAGTGACAGTGCATGCATCAGTGACACTGTCCCCCTTGTCCACCTGTTGGAGCACACGCTGCGTGGAATAATGGACAGGGCACTTGAGGCAGAACAGAGGCAGGAAGAGGAGGACTTCCTTAGCTCTCAAGGCCCCCTTTATCCAGACAGTGTTCCTGCGTGCCCGCCGATCACACAGGAAGAGGACGAGGAGGAAGAGGAGGAGGAGGAAGATTGTGTCAGTATGGAGGTGGAGCCTGGCACTCAGCATCAGCAGCAGTCTTTAAGGGATCAGTCCCAAGAAACACATGGACTTGTACGTGGCTGGGAGGAGGTGGCTGCGGACCATGTCGTTCTTAGTGACCCAGAGGACTCCGGACCGAATGCCTCAGCAAACCTACGCTGCATGGCCTCCCTGATCCTGCAAAGCCTGCGTAAGGATCCTCGTATTCGTGGTATCAAGGAGAAGGACCAATACTGGCTGGCAACCCTCCTTGATCCACGTTACAAGGGTAAGGTTGCGGACCTTATCTTGCCATCGCAGAGGGAGCAGAGGATGAAACATCTTCGGGAGGCCTTGCAGAAAGGTCTGTGCAACGCGTTCCCAGAGACTGGGAGGTTACAAACTCCTGTTTCTGGACAACGTGTTGCTGAGGCTTCGGTCAGTCAAAGAAGGAGCGGTGGAGAAGGTGGCCGTCTGACCGATGCGTTCAGACAATTTTTTGGTCCGCAGCCCCAAGGTATGATCGGTTCCAGCAACCATCGCCAGCGTCTGTTTTACATGGTGCAGGAATACCTAGGGGCAAGATCAGACTTGGACACCTTTCCCACCGAAAATCCTCTGGGTTACTGGGTCTTGAGGATGGATCACTGGCCAGAGCTTGCACAGTATGCAATTGAGCTACTGGCCTGTCCTGCATCCAGCGTTCTTTCGGAACGCACATTCAGTGCTGCTGGAGGCGTGGTAACCGATCACAGGGTGCGTCTGTCCACCGACTCGGTCGATCGGCTGACCTTCATAAAAATGAATGAGTCTTGGATCACCACCAGCTACCAAGCACCTGATGCTGATGTAACCGAATAATTTTTTTTGAAATCTCAGATCCCTTCAAAGACTGCCTATGCTGATGCTGAGTGACTATCCCTGAGTAATTATCCTCTTCCTCCTCAATCATCACGCTGATAGCTTGTAAGAACATTTTTGGTTCTGGGCGCCACCACCAGTGCCTAAGGCACAATTTTTCAGCCCCTGTTTAACAGGGGCGTGTAATTACAATTTTTGATGTAATACTTTGCAGCAGGGCTCGTTCCTGCATTCCAACTAGAGTGTCTGTGAGGGGTTGCAGTGTTGTGGCACCAGCACCAGTGCCTAGGGCCCAATTTTTCTGCCCCTGTCTAACAGGGGCGTGTAATTACAATTTTTGATGCAATACTTTGCAGCAGGGCTCGTTCCTGCGTTCCAACTAGAGTGTCTGTGAGGGGTTGCAGTGTTGTGGCACCAGCACCAGTGCCTAAGGCCCAATTTTTCTGCCCCTGTCTAACAGGGGCGTGTAATTACAATTTTTGAAGCAATAATTTGCAGCAGGGCTCGTTCCTGCGTTCCAACTAGAGTGTCTGTGAGGGGTTGCAGTGTTGTGGCACCAGCACCAGTGCCTAAGGCCTAATTTTTCAGCTCCTGTTCAACAGGGGCATGTAATTACAATTCTTGATCTAATATTTCACAGCAGGGCCCTGTGAGGGCTTACAGTGTTGTGGCCACAGCAACACCTAAGGCCCAAATTTCTGCTGAGTATATAGGGCAGGACCCTACTTTCAAACATCTAACTTACAAACGACTCCTACTTGCAAACGGAAGGAGACAACAGGAAGTGAGATGAAATCTACCCCTAGGAAGGGAAATTCTCTCCTGTAAGAGTTAATATGGGAAAACAATTTCTCCTTTCCACTGATGCTTTCCAATCCTTGTTCCACAAAAAAACCCAAATTTTCAAAAAACATTTTTCATTGGGACAAAAAAGTGAGGTGAAATCTTCTGAAGAGGAGGAAAGACAGCAAAACAAATGTCACAGGGGTGATAACCCTTCCCTATGTTTTCCAAAAAGCTTAGAAAAGATTTTTTGGCTGGAGCTAAACACGTTAAAAATGTTCAAAATTACAAACAGATTCTACTTAACAACAAACCTACAGTCCCTGTCTTGTTTGCACCGCCTGTATACTGCTGTTCAGAGTATATAGGGCCTGGTGGCCCCACACCTTTCCTTATTTTAATTTGGGTGCGGGGTTCCCCTTAATATCCATACAAGACCCAAAGGGCCTGGTAATGGACTGGGGGGTACCCATGCCGTTTGTCTCACTGATTTTCATCCATATTGCCATGACCCGACATGACATTAAACCCGCAAGCAGTTTTAAATGAGATTTTTTCCTTTAAAAATGACATTTGGTGCAGGGACTGTTCTAAACATGGGAAACACGCGTCACTTTACAGGCATACTATAGACACCCCCCAGGTACGATATTTAAAGGAATATTTCACTTTTTTTTTTTTACTTTAAGCATCATTAAAATCACTGCTCCCGAAAAAACGGCCGTTTTTAAAAGTTTTTTTTGCATTGATACATGTCCCCTGGGGTAGGACCCGGGTCCCCAAACCCTTTTTAGGACAATACCATGCAAATTAGCCTTTAAAATGAGCACTTTTGATTTCGAACGTTCGAGTCCCATAGACGTCAATGGGGTTCTAACGTTCGTGCGAACTTTCGGTCCGTTCGCGGGTTCTGGTGCGAACCGAACCGGGGGGTGTTCGGCTCATCCCTAGATCCTACCCATACTTATCATTTTTTATTACGGCATTTTTAAAAAAAAAAAATTTTTCATTTATTTATCAAGGTTATTTTGGCTAATTTGAGTTCAACTACAGCTTGTAATGTATATACACGCATTTATTGTCATTTGTACTTTATATGAATGTCTTTTGGATTATGATTCATTGTGTAACTTGTGTACAATTAATCCATGGTTAATTGTATAGATAGATACTCCTGTATGTAAATATGTATCATACTGTATCAAGGAGTGCATAATGTTGAAGGTAGTAGAAGCAGCTACTAGAAGTTACTAAGTTTTGATAGACCAACACTGTACCAATCTATGTAGTTTTATTTTTTTTGAGTTTTTATGGAACATGTTACAATTAAATGTAATGGTTTTATTTTGATTCATGAGCGTATTTATATACGGCTGCCCTTACAGCCCTTTCACACGCACAGCGCGGCCGCGTCAGCTATAAAGCACCGCTAGTTTTAGCGGTGCCTTACTGTCTTTTTGGCTGCCAGTGGGGCGCTTTCAACTCCCGCCAGCGGCCGAAGAAAGGGTTAAATGAGCCTAGAAAAGTGCCGCTGCCGAAGCACTTTACAGGTGCTTCGGCAGCGGTACCCATTCATTTCAATGGGCAACGGACAGTGGAGGAGCAGTGTATACAACGTTCCTAAACCACTCCAAAGATGCTGCTTGCAGGACTTTTTCTAACGTCCTGCAAGCGCACTGCTCCAGTGTAAAAGCACTCAGGCTCTTACACTGGGGCTGCAGGGGAGGCATTTTTCAGGCGCTTTACAGGCACTATTTTTAGCCCTTTAGTGCCTGAAAAATGCCTCCAGTGTGAAAGGGGTCTTAAAATCCTGTTTCTTTACTTTGTAATTCCACAATGTTGAAGGTATATGGCACAACATTTTAAAGCTGTTTACTTAGTTCATTAACATTATTATGTGGTAAAATGTAGCCCCAGGAAGTGCAATTCAACAATTCCACATTTCCAGAGATTACATATGAAGCCAGTCTATGAAAGATTAGACTTTACATGTTAATCAACAATCTACTGAGCAACCTATGACAATAAGCACAAAGGGGAACATCATTATTTATAAAAGAAACATTTTGCATTGCACATAACAATTTTCAGTGTCACATTTAAAATGGCTTCATATGAACATTTCAATATTAATGTATTCTACATGTGAAAGTCTTTATTAAGTCAACATGGGCTTGCACATCCCAATATCAGGATTACAATGGTTATGCAAATAACGTCAATTGTCTTGGGGCTATTTTATTAATTAATGTATGCAATGTATAAAAAAAGAAGCAATACAATAGATGCATATTCTGATTTGCATACAACATAGAAGAAAGACATATCACCAGAAAGACATATCACCTATTGTCTTGCCATTTATTACTGTTTTACTTTTTGTCCTTGTAAAGAAAATGTATCATTTAAATCATTAACTGTATAAAAGCAGCAAAGAGATTACTTAAAAATATAGGTTTAAAAGGTTTTACCCACTTCCTGACCAGGCAATTTTTTGCGGTACGGCACTAAATCCTGACCGACAATTTTGACAATATTTTTTACTTTTGCTATAAAACATTCCCAATAAAAAAAATGTAAAAAAATCAAATTTCTTCATCAATTTAGGTCAATATGTATTCTGCTACATACTTTTGGTAAAAAAAAATCCCAATAAGCGTATATTGATTGGTTTGCGCAAAAGGTATAACGTCTACAACTACCGGAAAGATTTAAGGACTTTTTATTTTTTTAACTAGTAATGGCGGTGATCAGCGATTTTTAGCGGGACTGCGCCATTGCGGCAGACAAATTGGACACCTAAATGACACTTTTTCGGGACCAGTGACACCAATAGTGTTATCAGTGCTAAAAAAATGCACTGTCACACTTAAATGACAATGGCAGGGAAGGGGTTAACACCAGGGGTGATCAAGGGGTTAAGTGTGTCCCTGGGAGGTGCTTACTAACTGTGTGGGGGACGGATACACTGCAGAAAAAGAGAGATCCGTGTTTCAGCTTGGTTGAAACACAAGATCTCTCTTTTGCTCCTTGACAGATCAGCGGTTTGCCTTGTTTACATAGGCACACCGCTGCTCCATCTCTCCACTAGATGATCAGTGGGTCGCGGCATCCATTAGACCCCTTTCACACTGGGGTGTTTTTCAGGCATTTTAAAGGCGCTTTAGCATTAAAAAAAAGCGCCTGTAAAGCGTCTGAAAGAAGGCTCATCTGCAATCTCAATGTGAAAGCCCGAGTGCTTTCACACTGAGACCCCTTTCACACTGGGGCATTTTTCAGGCGCTTTCGCGTTAAAAAAAAGCGCCTGAAAGAAGCCTCATCTGCAATCCTAATGTGAAAGCCCGAGTGCTTTCACACTGGGGCGCTGCGCTGGCAGGGCGTCAAAAAAAGTCCTGCAAGCAGCTTCTTTGCAGCTCTTTCGTGTATTTGCCACCAGGTGGGGTGCGCCCATGGCCCAAGCCCTTTCACACTGCCAGCGCTCTAAAAATGCCTGAAAAACGCCCCAGTGTGAAAAGGGTCTTAAGCAGCGCTTTACCAGTGTTTTTCGGGACATGGCAGGTTGAAAGGGCTCGGGCTTTCACATTGGGATTGCAGATGAGGCTTCTTTCAGGCGCTTTACAGTCGCTTTTTTTAACGTTAAAGTGCCTGAAAAACACCTGAAAAACGCCCCAGTGTGAAAGGGGTCTTACAGTGGCCAGACCCACTGATTTGCTCCCGCTGTGTCCAATCACAGTGGGATCAGTGCTCCAGCGGTGCGTGCGCCCTCTACACTGCGTGCACAAAATCATGTACAGATACATGATTTTGCACAGCCGGGCCACCCTGCCACAGTATAAATGCAATAGGCGGTCCCGAAGCAGTTAAAGCCAGGTATTCTTGTACAGATAAATGGCTGGGAACCTGAGACTTACAAAGTATTTCCAGGAATATGTTCATTGTTATTCTTAAAGCCATATTGTTGGCCAACTACCTTTGCTTTCCTCTAAAAACACATTTTTTTTCCATGAATTCAGTGCTAGTTCCATGGCCCTTTCAAAAAAATGAATGTTTAGGTTGTAGCCCCTCTATATTGAAAGCAGTGGAGGAGATTTACTAAAAGTGGTGCAGACAGAATCTGCTGCATCTGTGCACACATACAATATACACGTAGTAAAAAAAACTAAAATGTAAGATGTCGAAAAAAAAATTAAAAGAAAATTCTTTACAAAACTGTTTACATTTTACCATGTTTTTATTTCAAATGCAAAGTGACATCCCAGTAGTGATTTAGGCCAAGGAAAATCCTGGAGTGCCCAAAATCCAATACCCTGCCCGCTCCATGAGCATTTTCTTGACATTATGTTTATAGGGGATGCTGTCACAGGTTTGTTGTCTACAGCCACAGCTGTCTGTAGATTAATAAACATTTGCAAGGTCTACCTGTGGTGTTCTACTACTTTTCTACATGACTCTATGGTTCCTGGACAGACAGGATCCTTGACTGAGCACTGGTGTTTCTGAGTGGCCTTGTAGTAGGATGAGGGGGTGAACTTGTTTTACTTTACTTTACGTGCTACCTATGCTGGCTGCCTGTAAAGTAAGAAAAAATTTGGTGTTTGAAAATTTTTAGAAACCTTCTATTCCAATATACAAATTATTTTCTATCTTCCAAAACAGCAGCATAGCACAGTCTATATCGAATTATGCTACTACCTAATGGGAAGTATTTAAAACTAGCCAGATTGCTGCATATTTACCAGGAGTTATGAGTACAATTCTGCATTTATTGTTCTCCATGATTAGCGGTAAACCAGTCTTCATTATACAGATTTCTGCATATTTTCAGCTCTGAATTCTGGGAAGAAATGTTTTATAGGTTTTATTACTATTACAATTTTAAATGCAAAATATGTCTAAATCAGTATTGTCACTCCACAGCACAGTCATTATGTGTGTCTGTATATGTGCGTGTGTGTATACAGTATATATATTTGCAAAAATGTTTTTCAGCAAATATTAATAAATAAATTATTAAACCTCTTATTAGTTATATTATTATAGCTGAATGGCTAGCTTTGAGCTATTGGTCTCATAAGAATGAAATTCCTGCAAATTGATATATTGGTGCTATGTAGACCTAGCTGCCAAAAAAAGGTTGCTGAAATAATTCTTTCACAGCCATGGAGAAAAGGAAAGGGAGATGAAGCAAAATACATGGCTGTCATTTTCCAAATTAATTACCAGCGAGTTAGTAATGCCGAAAGAAAAAAACCCACCTATCCAGACTTGGGAAATAAATGAGCATAAGTGAACAAACACATAAACATGCAGGCCCCCTGCCACCACTCCAAGTATATGGGCTTGTGCAAACCCATACTCCTCACTTTTTGAGTCATCAAACTATACTCTTGAAAACAACAGATCAGTACATAGATATTCACAAAACACACACCACTTTTTCTAGCACCTTAGCCAAACCAGTTACTTTCATCTAAAGGGTTAGTACAAACATAAACTAAGCTCAGTCTCATTCAGATTTTTGACTACTTTAGAGCAAAGGTAAATAATGGCTTATTAATAATTGATTTGATATAAAAAGATAAGCAGTACATATATACAAAAATTACAAAATGTAAACAAATACGAAAGCAAAACTTTTTTTTTTAATAAGATGGCTTTAAACAAGGTTATTCTTATTCTCCAGGGGCTGGGGGAAAATTCTGGATGAAGCCAGTAACATCCCAGCAACAACTGAGCCCAAAGCACGACTCATTTCAAGACTTGCTCTTCCTCAGGGAGAAATGTCTTGGACCTTTTTAAAAGAACAAAACAAAATAAGCAAAGTGATATTAAGACTTCACACCTACTGGAAGGCAATGTAAAAATTACATACTACATTTACATTGCTTACATTACACCAAAGTCATATACTGTAAGCACCAGTGGCCTGTGTAAAAGAGGCTAAAACCACATGGTATTTGCACGGCGAGGCCCAGTTCAGTAGGTAGGCAAACAAGAGAGCCCTGCAGCCACAGGGATCCCATAGGAGCACTGCATGAATACAGAAAAACAAATTTAAAAGAAGTAACTATTAAAAGGCACAAAGTGCCAAAATATAAAAAAAGGGGGAAACTAAACTTAACAGATTATCAGTAGGTTCCACAGCACGGGCGGCTACAAACACCAAAACAGGGAAGCCACAGACACAGCCATGCCACTACTCAGGGGGACCTATATGTATAGATCAAACATATAGATCAAAAGAGGATGTTCCAGCCTCCTTCACCTGACCATGTACTGGGCTGGAATGATAGTCTCCCTTCAAGTGCTTATATTACAGGAGGCAAACAAACTCCCTCCAGTTGATCCCCGTCACACATGCTCCCTGAAGTCCACCTTGGTCAAAAATGGCTAAGGTGACCTCATGCAGTGGCCATCTTTGGAGCCATATGCGCTCCAATTTCTGGAAGTGGAAGAACCCACTCCCAAGGGGGAGGAAAAAAAGGGGTCTCAGGGGCTACTGACTGCCACCCAAGACAGCCCCCCACAAAAAAGGGCATCTTCCACCTATCACCCCACAATCCCCAAAAGAAAAATTGAAGGCCATGGGCTGCGCATATCGAGTGGAGCGGGATCGTCCCCCCTAGCACATGGGCAAAGAGGGAACAAAAACCCCTCTCACACCAATGAAATGGACCATGATTACCAAGGTTTTTTGGGCTGGAGGAAAATTTTGAATGATACACCAGTCAGTAAATGTACCCCAAAAGTATGAACAATTTTCTAAATTTTAAACCTCAATTTAAACTCAATTTAACGATTTAAAGCAAAGTTACTGGTTCCCAGTCCATCAAACTAGGGGCTGGAGGTTGCACCCTAAAATAATAATTAGACTTTTGCAAAGCTTTGAACCCTCATAACTGGGCCTGATTATGAGATACCGATCTGGAATTGTGATTAGTGATCTCAGTACTCTTTTATCCACAAACCTAAATAAAAAAATCAACATCAGAGCAAAGGAACCCTAATGTATTGACAGCTAATACATCTTAAGAGACTGTCACTAATGTTGATCAGGTTTAAGCATGATGGATCAGAGTTCACTGAAAAGGGATGCTCATGGATAAAGTGTAATTTGAGTTACCACTATTTCTGCCATTTTGCTATCATGTGGGAAGTTGTTGTAACATTGGCAGGATTCCCATGCAGGTGGAGGCTGCTATTTCATGTGTTCTGTAGAGAGATAGAGTCTGGTAGTGGCTACTGTTAGGTTTTTCACAGGTAGAGTTCAGGAGAGTAGACAGCCCACTATACTGCTATAAGGATATTAAAAACTAAGTATATATTCAATAGCTTACATGCAAATATCCATCTTCCAGCTCCTAGAAAGAACCTCAATTCACACATAAACCTCAAGACAAAAGGATAATTTTTAGAAAGTGTAACTCTTACTTTATGCTTTTCTGGTCATAGCATTTAGACATGGAGCAAAATGGGGGGCGTGGCCGGATGGTGAAGAGAGCAGTCGCATAGACACACAGCTCCGGCTCTCAACGGCCATCCTACAGCTATCCTTGGTCCTAGATCCTCGTGGAAGGCATTATCCTGTTCCCCATGGCTGTGGGCACCCACCAGACTGGCTGACATGGTGAAATACGGGCCGCCGCGGCCCTCACATACAGCGGAACAACTGGCACGGTTCCGGAGGCAAAATGGCGCCGAGACACATGCAGGGCACTCAGACACGCTGCAGCCCTCCTCCTCAGCCATCCAGGACTCTGTAACAGGGGTGAGTGCATCAATTCCTGCTATATTCCGCACACCTACAGAACCCCTGCAGACACTAGAATCACAGCAGTCTGCTGAATTTAGTCAGACTGTGGATTCTTCCCCTGCTGAACCTACACTATCTACTATTATGCTGGCTATTCAGGATTGCAAGGCCTCCCTCTCCACTCAAATAGCTTCTATCCGTATGGACTTTTCACTATTGAAACAAGATGTCCAGAATCTCAGAGACCGCACAGGGGATGCTGAGGAACGGATTAGTACATTAGAAGATACTGTGCATCCCATGTCTGTTACTATATGTGATACTACAAGCGAGATGGCGGCACTACGCGCTAAAATCGACGATTTGGAAAATCGCTCTCGCAGGAACAATCTTAGATTTGTGGGATTTCCAGAACGCGCGGAAGGTTCCCATCCTGAAAAGTTTCTTTATTCATGGCTGCGGGACATTTTTGGTAAAGACGCGCCCTCATTCTCACATGTTATAGAGCGCGCACATCGCACTCCTCCTCGTCCACCTCCAGTGGGAGCCCCACCACGCTCCATCATAGCACGTATCCTCAACTTTCAAGATAAAGTGGCCATCCTACGCCTGGCACGTGAAAAGGGCCCGCTCACATTTAATGGCAATAATATTTCTGTTTATCCGGACTTTTCTGCTGAAGTTCAGCGCCAGCGGATCTCCTTCTCAGCAGTGAAGTCTAGATTGCGCACAGAAGGCCTCTCCTACGCCATGCTCTTCCCTGCTAAATTGCGCATTATCCATGATGGTAGGGCTCTTTTCTATACCAACCCCAAGGAGGCCATGAAATGGCTGAACGATCAATATGGTGCAGCACATAGAAGCAGAAGAGACTGAGGGCACTCTTAACCTGTAAGGAAAGATCTACACCCTGCTATGCAAGCCACAGCGTCAACAGTCTGCATGTCTCTCCTTTGTAATGTTTTTTCCCTTTTTTTTTTTTTTGTTGTTCCTGATCTTCTACTTTACAATCCAACCTGCACTGCTACGATTTACATCGTATGGTAACTTGCGTACCGGAACAATCATACCAGAACAATCACCCGATCAAAGAAGGGAGAGAAGGAAAGGGAAAAGAGAAGAAGAGAATTTTTCAACTCATCTATCCTTCAACAGGACATGTCTACTAGAGGGGAAGGAACAGAATTTTTTTATTTCTCTTCCATCTCTCCTCGGTCAATAGTTGGGAGCCCCACCAGATCCCATGTTACCCCCCTACCAGCTTGTGGCGAGGCCACGGTACAATTTTTTTTGACTTCCGCAGTTGCTAGTTAGGAAGGACTTCTAGTTTAGGGATCCAAAGCTTGCTATGTTTGGGATAGCTGAGCGGGGTGGGGGGCACAAACGTTTAAAGAAAAAGGTGGTTGGGGTTTTTTTTCAGGTTTTTTGTTTTTTGTTTTTTCCTTCCTTTTCTACTTTTTATGTTCTTTCTAACACACCTATACCATTTGCTAATGGAAAGTCATCAAAGGCATACTGGGTCATTGCATATAGGGGTTTATTAATACCTCTGTGGTCAGTTATATGCCTAATGTTTTTTTCTAAGGCAAAGAAGGGAAAATTTTCCTGGTCCATGTTACCTTATCGGCAGACCCACGCACTTTTTTGTCATGTGCTTGTGTGTGCTTCAGGGGGCACGGCCTATCTACTCATATTGATATCAATTCAGAGGTTTACTTATGCATCTTTATTACTTCATGTTTTATTATGGCACAGCCCCTCAGGATAGTCTCCTGGAACACTAGAGGCCTGAATGCACCTCAGAAAAGATCCTTGGTTTTATCTGTGTTAAAAAAATATCACCCTCACATTATTTGCCTCCAGGAGACTCACCTGACAGGTTCTAAAATAAGGGCTCTAAAACGCCCCTGGTTATCTAAGCTATATCATGCCACCCACACTAACTACTCAAGAGGTGTATCTATACTCCTGGCTAAATCCCTTCCAGCTGAGTTGATTAGCGTTAAAACAGACCCAGAGGGGAGGTATATTGTTCTTATATTACGAATTTCTACTATAATTTTTACATTGGTGAACATCTATGTTCCCCCTCCATTCTCAGTAGAAGTACTCTCTAAATTATCTCTGCAATTACTGAATAGGCCTTCGGGCCCCCTACTTTATATAGGGGATTTTAATGCAGTCCTGGACCCAACGGTGGATCGCCTGGGTGGGGGAGGCAGATCTTTTCCCTCATTTGTAGACTGGGCTCAGGTTCATGGTCTGACCGAGGTGTGGCGATGGAAACATCAGGATGAACGCCAATTTTCCTGCCATTCGGATTCCTTCCATACTATGTCTAGGCTAGATATGGCTTTTGCGTCGACGGAGACCCTTCCAGTTGTCTCCGCCGTCTCATACTTGCCCAGGGGGGTTTCCGATCATGCCCCCTTGTCTGTGTCCCTTCTCATCCTTCCAGGTTCGGGACCTGCTTTGTGGCGCCTGAACTCATACTGGCTGGAAGACGAGATAGTACAGGGTGAGTGCAGGATGAGTATTTCTAATTACTGGAAGCAAAATTTAAACAAAGTAGACCCCCCCACGGAGTGGGATGCATTTAAGTCCACGTTAAGAGGTACCTTTATGTCTATTACAGGTATTTTACGTAAAAATAATAAGATGCGCACTGAGGAATTAGAAAATGCTATGATAAGTGCGGAATCTGCTTATACCTCTAACCCTGTCTCTGACACTAGGGAGACATGGTTACAGTGCCGTAGGGAATATGAAATTCGTTTGCTAGATCTCACACAAAAACGCATGTTATATGTTTCACAAAAGTCGTTTGAATATGGTAATAAAGCAGGACGTCTCTTGGCATATTTGACCAAACCTGACCATACCCCCATTTCTATACCACGAATCCTGACTACTCAAGGTACGATCAGTGACAACCCAAGAGACATCCTAGACTCCTTTCTAAACTTTTACAGAAAATTGTACACTTCCAGGGTTGACTATGATGATTCCCAGTTGTCTGAATATCTGGCTGACATATCCCTTCCCTCCCTGTCAGATGAGGGACGGGACATGTTGGAGGAGCCTATCACGGTAGAGGAGATTGCAGCAGCTATCTCCCAAATGCCTGCACACAAAACCCCTGGACCTGATGGTTTCCCGACTGAATGGTATGCTAAGTTCAAGGACCTCCTATCCCCCTTCCTTCTCCGAACCTATAACAAAGCCCTAGAGGTTGGGATCCTTCCTCCATCAATGCGGGAAGCTTTGATAGTTCTTCTGCTAAAGCCCCGAAAGGACCCACTTCACTGTGAATCGTATCGTCCAATCTCGCTTATAAACGTAGACGTTAAGATTCTGGCCAAAATATTAGCAAATCGTTTAAATACTGTGGTCACATCCTTGGTTAACAGCGACCAGGGTGGATTTATCCCTGGCAGGTCTACCAGAATGAACATACGCAGACTGTTCCATAACTTGCAATATCCACATGACTGCCCTCCTACACGCGTCATCGTGTCCCTAGACACCTGTAAAGCATTTGACAGTGTGGAATGGCCGTACCTTTTTCAGGTGTTGCAGAAATATGGTTTTGGTCCCTGAGTGATAGAATGGATAAAAATTCTGTACACCTCCCCAACGGCTAGGATAAGGGTTAATTCATTTATTACTGACTCCTTCCCAATTACTAGGGGCACTCGACAGGGGTGCCCATTGTCGCCCCTGTTGTTTGCCCTGGCTATGGAGCCGCTTGCAGTTCGCATTCGCTCCTCCCTATAATTAAAGGCCTCCCAATTGCAAATATAGAGGAGCGCATTTCTCTTTATGCAGATGATACACTGGTATACCTGGCAGATGCTGATGAGTCTCTGGGGGCGTTACTGGAGGAGGTCAACACCTTTGGGGACTACTCTGGATTCTGAGTTAACTGGGATAAGTTCAGTCTTTTCCCTTTGGATGTAAATGACCCCCCTCGGATGCACCTGGACTCTAAGCTTCAGGTGGTGTCTTCTTTTAGATATCTTGGGGTGTTGGTTCAGGTTCCCTTATCTTTATATGCTACTAATAATCTTGACCCTTTGCTGACCCGCCTCCAGGAACAAACTAAACAATGGATGGATTTGCCGTTAGACCTCATGGGGAGGGCCAATATACTTAAAATGATTTATTTACCTAGACTGCTCTATATTCTCTCTAACTCCCCATGTAAAATATCCAAAGCTACTTTCAAACGTATAGATGTGATGTGTACTTCTTTCCTGTGGAGGGGCGGATCCCCCAAAGTGGCACTGGAGACCTTGAGATTGCCAGCTCATCTGGCAGGTCTAGCATTCCCTAACTTTTTCCTTTACTACATGGCATCTCAACTGGTGCATATACATGACTGGATGAACCCGGATCCAACTAATGCCTGTACAGCCACAGAGGGGGCTATCGCATCCTCCCATGAAACCTTACATAATATAATATATAGAGGCCAGGTCCCAGACCGTCCTGGAACCTCTCTACTCTCTATCTCCCTTTCACTGTTTAAATACATTATCACAAAAATATCGAAACATTCTTGGTTGAAATCCCCTAATAACCCCTTGTGGTTTAATCCCAATCTGCAAGAACTATACTCTTTTCCAGATGCCAATCGCTGGTATTCAAAGGGAGTTAAATATCTATGTCACTTATATACTACGCAGGGCTTTAAAACTTTCTCTCAGTTGAGTACAGACTTTGATCTACCAAAATCTCATTTATTTTATTATTATCAACTTAGACATGCCATACATACCCAATTTGGAACCCTAGATGATATTACTGATCTACCTCCACTGGAAAAACTACTTAGGCAACCAGAACCCTCTAAATTAGTTTCCACCTACTACGCAGCCTTAGTGACAGACTCTAACCCTAGGTTCCACAGAGCACAGGAGAGGTGGGAGACATTGGATATTGAGATGGTAAAAGACGATTGGACAGAATTTAGTGACACATATAAAACCTCTGTCATTTCCTCCCAAGACTGTATCATACAAGTTAAAATTTTTCATCAAACCCACCTCACTCCGGCCAGACTGCATAAAATGGGTCTCTTGCCATCAGCTGTCTGTTTCCGAGGCTGTGGCCAGGAGGCAGACTTTTTACATTGCTTCTGGTCGTGCCCGATAGTCAGTGACTTCTGGAAAGAAGTGGGCGCCTTTATTTCGACTGTACTGGATCTTCCTAATATAATTCACCCGAAGAACTGCTTGTTGGGAGTATTTGGAGATTTACATATACCATCACATGCCAAGAGACTGCTCCGTATTCTTTATTTTTATGTTAAAAAATCCATTCTACTGTCCTGGAAAGGTGCACAAACCTCTCTGAAGTCCCTCTGGTTAAAACTCATCAATGACTCTATTCCACTATACAAATTAACCTTTGAAATTCGTAAAAGAAATAAAACCTTTCAAAAAATTTGGGGGAAATGGTTGGATAGTCCACTAACTCTTTCCAAAAATTGAATACAATTGATCATTGATGGGCCGTGCCGCAGGGACCCCCAATACCAGGTCCATTAATATAGTTATGCTGTGTAAAAATGCATATATCTGACTGTTACGATTACTAATTTCTCAACTCTCTTGAAACGAAATGACATGCCTACTACGACTTGTGTGATCTATCTACTAATTGAATATGGCTTGTGTATACTGAATGGATCAGATATCCAGGTGTATTTTGTTTTTGTTTTTGTTTTTATTTTATTTTATTTGTGACTGTTTTGTGTTTGTTGGTTTGTGTTGAACCTAAAATCAATAAAAATATCTTTAAAAAAAAAGACATGGAGCAAAATCTTTGTCTGAGGCTGGGTTCACACTAGTGTGAATTGAATGCGAGTTTCCCCCCATCCAATTCGCACAGTGGGAGATTGTGACCGGCTCTCTATGGAGCCAATGCACATATCTCCGCAGCGGCTCCGGTGCGATTTGCACGGGAGTCATGTGCGTCTTTTGGTCCGTTCAGGTCCGAATTCAGCCAAAAATTCAGGCTGAAATTGGACCTGAAATGGTGAACGAGGACGCACCGGACTCCTGCTGTGAGTCGCTGCATGCTCATATTTGAACACAGCCTAAGCCTTACTCAAAAAGGGACTTCATTAAAATAATTAATGACTACTACAAGTAGCAATTGTTGAGAAAATGATCACTTTGACTTTTTCAGGAGTGTAATGTTTAGTACAGCAACCAGGGCTGTATAATTCAGTTTACAGAATGCACAGGGTGAGATTTACTAAAGCTGGTGCACTTAGAATCCAGTGCAGCTGTGTATGATAGACAATCAATTGATCAATTCAGCTTTGACAATAAATCCTGGAAGCTGATTTCTATGGAGAGTTGCACCAAATTTTGCACTCTCCAGTTTTAGTAAATAACCCCCACGGTGTCTTACTTCCATTTTCTTGAAACAGTACATGTGCAGAGTGTCCCATTAGGACAGTGTCGACCACCAGGCAACAGAGTTAAAGTAATTGTAAAGTCTCGTTTTTTTTTTTTTAAATAAAAATAACAAACATGTTATACTTACCTCCTCTGTGCAGTGGTTTTGCACAGAGCAGCCCGATCCTCCTCTTCTCGTGTTCCTCTTCTGTGCTCCTGGCCCCTCCCTCCTGTCAAGTGCCCCCGCAGCAAGCAGCTTGCTATGGGGGCACCTGAGACAACTCACAGCTCCCTCTGTCCATTCAGACACGGAGCTGCAGCATCAGCCCCCCCATCTCTATTGACTGACTGACTGACTTTGATTGACAGCAGCGGGAGCCAATGGCACCCAAACAGGAGGGAGAGTCTCGGATGGCTGAGACATTTGTGGACATCGCTGGACAGAGAGGGGGTTTATGTAAGTATTAGGGGGGCTGAGGGGGGCTGCTGCACACAGAAGGTTTTTTATCTTAATGCATAAAATGCATTAAGATAAAAAATATTCTGCCTTTACAACCCCTTTAAACCCAGTACTTTTATTATTTGGCTTTTGTCAGCATAGAGTACTGGAATGTGAAAACCCCTGTCAGATTTTTTTTTCGCTATCTGTGTCCTATTTCAGAGAGTTGATCACCTTCTCTTCCTGTCCCATAGCCAAACAGGAAGTGAGAGAAAATCCCTGCAAATTAAAGGAATCCCTTGAGGACCGCCAGCTTACCAGAACTAGTGTCCCTATAGGAAGATCTCCCATCTATATCCCAAATTTGGGATTTTTCTTATTTTCACTTTCAATGATGGTTGTAAACAGGGCCTTTTCTCTGCCGGAACTCGGCGGAACGCCGTTCCGCCACCTTTGACAGCCCTCTCTGCTCCAAATAGTCATGACACACTAGCACTGCACAGCCCTCGCATTGTTCGGGTCCCAGCACGGCAACGTACCGCTGCCTGTGTTGATTTAGGAGGCAGCTTCTGTCCCCGCCTCTACTCACAATGTAGCACAGAGGAGCCCTGAAACTCTGCCCCAGCTAGAAGGTCTGGGAAAGTGGGGGTGATTTGTGCAGAGAGAAGGGCTTGGAAAGTGGGGGTGATTTGTGCAGAGAGAAGGGCTTGGAAAGTGGGAGTGATTTGTGTGGAGAGGAGGGCTGGGAAAGTGGGGGCAATTTGTGCAGAGAGAAGGGCTGGGAAAGTGGGGGTGATTTGTGCAGAGAGAAGGGCTGGGAAAGTGGGGGTGATTTGTGCGGAGAGGAGGGCTGGGAAAGGGGGGGGAGATTTGTGCAGAGAGAAGGTCTGGGAAAGTGGGGGGATTTGTGCAGAGAGAAGGTCTGGAATAGTGGGGGGGATTCGTGTAGAGAGAAGGTCTGGGAAAGTGGGGGGGATTTGTGTGGAGAGGAGGGCTGGGAAAGTGGGGGTGATTTGTGCAAAGAGAAGGGCTGGAAAAGTGGGGGTGAATTGTTCAGAAAGAAGGTCTGGGAAAGTGGGGGGGATTTGTGCAGAGAGAAGGGCTGGGAAAGTGGTGGGGATTTGTTCAGAGAAGAGAGCTGGGAAAGTGGGGGGATTTGTGCAGAGAGAAGGGCTGGGAAAGTGGAGGAGATTTGTGTGGTGTGGAGGGCTGGAAAAGTGGGGGGGATTTGTGTGGAGAGGAGGGCTGGGAAAGTGGGGGTTATTTGTGTGGAGAGGAAGGCTGAGAAAGTGAGGAGGGGGTTGTGCAAAGAGGAGGGCTAGGAAAGTGGGGGTGATTCGTGCGGAGAGGAGGGCTGGCAAAGTGGGGGGGATTTGTGCAGAGAGGAGGGCTGGGAAAGTGGGGGGGTTGTGTGGAGCAGAGGCCTGTTAAAATGGTGGGGGGATTTGTGTGGAGAGGAGGCCTGGAAAAGTGGTGGGGGGATTTATTCAGAGAGGAGAGTGGGGGGATTTGTGCAGAGTGGGAGCTGGTAAAGTGCAGGGAGTGGAAATTTGTCCAGCGAGAAGAACTGGGAAGGAGGGAGCTTTGTACAGAGCTAAGAGCTGCAGAGGACAGAAGGCAGGTTGTGCAAAATGAGAGCTTTGGAGAATGGGGCAGGCTGTACAGTGGTGAGAGCTGTAGGGGAAGCTGGAGGTGCAGAGGTGAAACATGAGAGGTGGCAAAGGTCAAAGCTGTGGATTGGGGTAAGCTTTAGATGGGTGTGCAGAAGGGGAGCAGAGATAATATGGATGGGAGTGCAGAGTGGAACTGTGGACTGGGAAAGAAGAGGTGAGCTGTGTATGAGGTTTGCAGAGGTTAGGTGTGGATGGGGGACACAGAAGTAAGCAAAGAGATAAGCAGAAGTGAGTATTTGATGGTTACTTTTGGGGGGATACTTGAGAGGGAAGACCAGGGATATTTGCTGGGGGACAGTAAAGCATACAGAGTTAATGACTCGTTGGAAAAAGCTATGATGATTTTTTCAGACAGAATTACGCTCAAGCTTGTCTTGCATACACACGTTCACACCAAAGTCCGACTGTCCAGAATGCGGTGATGTACAACACGTACGACGGGACTAGAAAAGGGAAGTTCAATAGCCAGCTTTGGGCTCCTTCTGCTAATCTCGTGTTTATCTCGTGTTAGTAGAAGCTTGGTGAGAGACGATTCACGCTTCTCAGACTCCTGCTTTTTCAGATCATTTTACTGCTGTTCAGTTTGTGCTTGTGGGTTTATATCTGGTTTTCAGTGCGTGAAGTCAGTTCGTATCTATTTCTCAGTGCGTTCTTGTCCGCTTGTTACTGATTTTCAGCTCACACTTCACAGGCCTTCTTGTTCTTCAGTGTGTTCTGTTTAGTTCATTCTGACCAGCTGACCGTTTTTAAGCCATGTTGCCCCCCCAAAGCTCCCGTGAAGTGCGAGAAAAATATGTAGAATAATTTACGTGTAGGGGGGCCATTACTATGCCAGCACATTTTGAATAAATTTTCTCTTTTATCAGATCAAATCTTGATTTTCATTTACTGCTTGGGTTTATTTTTGCTGTCTCCTAGGTTCTCCTAGTGCACTTGTAGTGCCAAGTGTTTTTTTCATTATTAAATAACACCCATTGTCACTGTAAACACCAACTTAACACAAAAAATGGTATTGATCATTGAAAGAAGCCACACATTGTTGAGTATAAAACCTTTTACTCCGTGCACATTCACGTGTGCGTTTTATAAAACATTTGGCGGTAAAAAAAACACTTTAATTTTTTTCAAAGTTGTACCTTGAAATTTCTGAAAAAATACAGAAACAGGCATGTTTACAAACATAACATACACAACTCTGAAACTTATAAAGTTCAAAATTGCAAAAAAGAATGCAATATCAGACATTTTATAGTGTGAAAAAGATCTTCATCTTGCCTTCATCAGATGGGGTGAAGTCACCCCTGTTAAAGCCAAATTGTGCACACAAATTGTGAGTCAAAATTAGGTATGATTCCATATCTAATGTCAACATGTGCTATCTCCCATCATGGGGGATCAATGGACATGTTTTGGGGGTGCAACCACTTCCTCTCACCTACTAGAGTTGGGAGGAAGGGGTTGCAACCACAAAACGCGTACATTGAAATCCCCTGATGGCAGATAGCACATGTTGATACACTGTGTGCATCTTCCAAATGTGGCTTTTAAACTGTATTAAAAATTTAGATAAAATTATTGTACAAAAAAAAAAAATTCCAGGAATCTTTTAGGATTTAAATTCTCCCTAGTACATCAATCATGTTCTTCAGTCTTTATTCAATCTCCTTGGTTTTTTCTTTGATAGTGTCCAAATCACAACTACAAAACATGATTTCCTGGATCATCCGTTGTGCACTGTCACTGGTGAAATTACTGGATTTTGGTACCACAACCTGAACATCACCTAAAATAAAAATACACACCGTGTATTAACCACTTGACGACCGCCTCACGCTGATTTACGTCGGCAAGGTGGCATGGACAGGCAAAATCACGTATATATATACGTAATTTGCCTTCCGTGGGTGTGGGGTCCGATCGGTCCCCCCCCCGGTGCCCGAGGCGGTCGCCATTTCTTCCCGGGCGATGAGAGGTGAGGTGGAGGCCATCCATTGTTGGCCACCCCCTCCCGATCGCTCCCGGCGAATGAGAATGCTTCCTTTCCCTCTGTAAGGTAAACAGAGGGAAAGGAAGTGATGTCATCCCTCCTCGAGTCGGTCTTTTTGATCCGGCGCCGAGGAGAGAAGACATCAAGTAAGTCTGCACAACACTACACTAACAGTAGAACAGGCCAGGCACACTTGTCACCCCCCATCACCCCCCGATCACCCCCCGATCACCCCCCTGTACCCCCTGTCACTCTGACACCAATAGCATTTTTTTTTTTTTTTTTTGCATTGGTGTCAGTTTGTGTCAGTTACAAGTGTTAGGGCAGTTAGGTTAGCCCCCTTTAGGTCTAGGGTACCCCCCCTTAGGTCCAGAGTACCCCCCTAACCCCCCCTAATAAAAGTTAACCCCTTGATTACCCCCCGTCACCAGTGTCGCTAAGCGATCGTTTTTCTGATCGCTGTATTAGTGACACAGGTGACGCTAGTTAGGGAGGTAAGTATAAAGGTTCGCTGTCAGTGTTTTATAGCGACAGGGACCCCCATATACTACCTGCTAAAGGTTTTAACCCCCTGATTGCCCCCTAGTTAACCCTTTCACCAGCGATCACCGTATAAGTGTTACGGGTGACACTGGTTAGCTAGTTTGTTTTTTGTAGTTTATTACAGTTTATTACCGTTTATTATAGTTTTAGGGCACCCGCCGTTTATTACCCTATAAAGGTTTAACCCCCTAATTGCCCGGCGGTGATATAAATTACATTTTTAGGGTCAGCTAAGGTCTGCGTCGCCCCAGGCAGCGTCAGGTTAGCGCCAGTACCGCTAAAACCCACGCACGCAGCATACACCTCCCTTAGTGCTATAGTATCTGAGCGGATCGATATCTGATCCGATCAGATCTATACTCCCCAGCAGTTTAGGGTTCCCTGAAACGCAGTGTTAGCGGGATCAGCCCAGATACCTGCTAGCACCTGCGTTTTGCTCCTTGACCCAGCCCTGCCCAGCCCACCCAAGTGCAGTATCGATCGATAACTGACACTTACAAAACACTAAGCACACATAACTGCAGCGTTCGCAGAGTCAGGCCTGATCCCTGCGATCGCTAACAGTTTTTTAGTAGCATTTTGATACAGTCGCTGACAGTCAGGAGCTTTTTTGCCTGTGAGTCTCACTAGTGTACCCCTAAATTTAGAGCCCAAAATGGCAAATCGAAGGTACACTAGTGAAGAGGCCTACACATTTCTGAGTATGACAGATAGTGAAGAGGAAGTCACTCATCTGTCAAGTTCAGGCTCAGAATACGAACCTGTAGAGGACAGCGGCTCCATGACAGATAGCTCTGACGACAGAGTTGTGGTCCCTGCTAAGGTCAGGCGTACCAGACCCTAATCTTCTTCTGTCCTTGAAGTGCAAGAACCGCAGGGCTCTCGTATGGAGCAGAGAAGTACTAGCGCCGCTATTCCTTCTGGTGAACTGGCAAGCACCAGCGGCCTAGTACACCCTGGTCGTACATCCAGCACTGCAGTATCACGTGGTGACGTGGCGAGTCCCATAAGTGCAGTTCAAGCTGGCGAGGTGGCAAGCACTAGTAGTGTCCCGCTGCCACCAAGAAGACAAAGACAGGCCCGTCGTGCCCATAGTGCCCTTCCTGCTGCATTGGCCAATCCGAATTGGGAACCCTCCACTTCTGCAGCACCCGTACTTCCCCCTTTCACTGGCCAACCCAGAATTCAGGTGGAAACAGTTGACTTTACGCCACTGGATTTTTATTCACTGTTTTTCACCGAAGATCTCTATAGATCTATTGTGGACCAAAGCAATTTATACGCTGGTCAACACATCGCCGCTAATCCCCAGTCCTCCCTTGCGAGAGATTGGAGACCAATTACGGTCTCCGAATTTAAGACCTTTCTGGGCCTTTCCCTCCTCATGGGGTTGAATAAAAAGAGTAAGTTGCGGTCATATTGGTCCACTGACCCAATTTACCATTCACCCTTGTTCTCTGCTTCCATGGCCAGGGCACGATACGAGCAGATTTTGCGGTTCATGCACTTCAACGACAATGAACTCTGTCGTCCTCGTGGAGACCCTGCATACGATCGGCTCTACAAAATTCGGCCCCTCGTAAACCACTTCAACCAACGTTTTGCAGACTTGTTTACCCCCCATCAAGTTGTCTGCATTGATGAGTCCCTGATTAAATTTTCTGGCCGCTTGTCATTCAAACAGTACCTTCCCAGCAAGCGTGCCAGATACGGGGTCAAGATGTATAAGCTCTGTGACAGGGCCACAGGCTATACATATAGTTTTATGGTTTACGAGGGCAAAGATAGTCACGTAGAGCCGACAAACTGCCCTGACTACATAGGAAGCGCTGGCAAGATAGTGTGGGACTTGGTGTCACCCTTATTCGGAAAGGGGTACCACTTGTACGTGGACAATTATTATACGAGCGTGCCACTTTTTAGTCACTTGTTTGATCAGCAGATTGGAGCATGTGCGACCTAATCGCCGAGGGTTTTCCCCAGCGGCTTGTAGATTCCCGTCTTAGGCTGGGGGAGAGAGCCTGCTTGAAGTATAATAATTTGCTCGCTATGAAGTGGAGGGATAAGAAGAAAGTTTTCGTTCTCACCTCCCTTCATGCAGACACGACGACCCAAATTCCTACGGCGACTGGTGTTGTGGAGAAACCCCTCTGTGTCCACGAATACAACCTTAATATGGGAGGGGTGGACCTCAACGACCAGTTGTTGGCGCCGTACCTAGTTGCCCGTAAGGCCAGACGCTGGTACAAAAAAGTGTCTGTATACTTATTTCAATTGGCTTTGCTGAACGCTCATGTGCTATACAGAGCTTCAGGACAGACTGGATCCTTCCTTAAATTCCAGGAAGAGATCGTCAGAGCCCTTCTGTTTCCAGACGGTGCTCTACCTCACCTTCCCCAACCAAATGCAGTAAGCCGGCTGCATGAGCGGCATTTTCTTTATGCCATCCCGAGTACCCCTACCCAAAAAGCCCCCCAAAAAAGATGTCGTGTCTGCAGCAAGCGCGGATTTAGGCGTGACACCCGGTCTTATTGTCCCTCCTGTCCTGGCAATCCTGGTCTTTGCATGGGTGAATGCTTTGAACGCTACCATACATTAGTTGAGTATTAGCGTAGGGTTCAGCACTGCACAGACTAGGCACACTAACACAGGGTCTCCCAAGATGCCATTGCATTTTGAGAGACCCAAACCTGGAACGAGTTACAAAAGTTAAAAGTTACTAAAAAAAAGTGTAAAAAAAAAAATAAAAAAAAAAAATTAAAAAAAAATAAAAACACAAAAAAAAATATAAAATAAAAAAAACAAAAATAGTTGTTGTTTTATTGTTCTCTCTCTCTCTATTCTCTCTCTATTGTTCTGCTCTTTTTTACTCTATTCTATTCTGCAATGTTTTATTGTTATTATGTTTTACCATGTTTGCTTTTCAGATTTTTTATACTTTACCGTTTACTGTGTTTTGTTGGTAACCATTTTATTGTTTTCAGGTACGCCATTCAGTTGCAGCGCGGATTTATTTATCTTGACAGCAACAGCGTTTGCTCCCACGATATATAAAGCCGTGACTCCAGCGCTGTCGGAGGTGATTTCACCACCACAGTTACATACTTCAGCATATATGCCGAAGCGTGGGGGCAGCAGTGGGTGGAGGAGCAATTTGCTCCTGCCTTTTGCGGGAGGATGCCCCCTTGCTTCGGCATATATATATTTTAGGCACAGGTTGCGTTAAATGTTTTATTTTTTACTATGTTTTTTTTTTTGTATTTGCTTTGCAGGTATGGTAAGTCTTACTGTTATACTGTAATGTTACTTTGTTTTATTGTTAACCATCATTTGCTTAGCAGGTACGCCATTCAGTTGCAGCGCGGATTTATTTATCTTGACAGCAACAGCGTTTGCTCCCACGATATATAAAGCCGTGACTCCAGCGCTGTCGGAGGTGATTTCACCACCACAGTTACATACTTCAGCATATATGCCGAAGCGTGGGGGCAGCAGTGGGTGGAGGAGCAATTTGCTCCTGCCTTTTGCGGGAGGATGCCCCCATGCTTCGGCATATATAAATGGTGCATGTATGCCCATCATTAGAAGTGGGTGGATGAAGGGAGGTATTCTAATGGTGGGCATACCCACCGATCAATATCTTTTTTTCGTTCAGCCCACAGGCTGCATGAAAAAATAGTTTACAATATATGCCTAGCAAGGACCAGCAACGTACTGGTATGTTGCTGGACTTTGAGTGGTTATACCAGAATGATGCCTGCAGGTTTAGGTATCATCTTGGTATCATTCTTTTCAGCCAGCGGTCGGCTTTCAATTAAAAGCAATCCTAGCGGCTAATTAGCCTCTAGACTGCTTTTGCAAGCAGTGGGAGGGAATGCCCCCCCCCTACCGTCTTCCATGTTTTTCTCTGGCTTTCCTGTCCCAACAGGGAACCTGAAAATGCAGCCGGTGATTCAGCCAGCTGACCATAGAGCTGATCAGAGACCAGAATGGCTCCAAACATCTCTATGGCCTAAGAAACCGGAAGCTACGAGCATTTCATGACTTAGATTTCGCCAAATGTAAACAGCGCCATTGGGAAATTGGGAAAGCATTTTATCACACCGATCTTGGTGTGGTCAGATGCTTTGAGGGCAGAGGAGAGATCTAGGGTCTAATAGAGCCCAATTTTTTAAAAAAAAGAGTACCTGTCACTACCTATTGCTATCATAGGGGATATTTACATTCCCTGAGATAACAATAAAATTAATTTAAAAAAAATAAAAATGAAAGGAACAGTTTAAAAATAAGATAAAAAAGCAAAAAAATAATAAAGAAAAAAAAAAAAAAAAAAAAAGCACCCCTGTCCCCCCCTGCTCTCGCGCAAAGGCGAACGCAATCGTCGGTCTGGCGTCAAATGTAAACAGCAATTGCACCATGCATGTGAGGTATCACCGCGAAGGACAGAGCGAGGGCAGTCATTTTAGCAGTAGACCTCCTCTGTAAATCTAAAGTGGTAACCTGTAAAGGCTTTATTTCATCAAACATTTGGGCAATATAGTGTGTTTTAGTGCATTAAAATTTAAAAAAGTGTGTTTTTTCCCCAAAAAATGCGTTTGAAAAATCACTGCGCAAATACTGTGTGAAAAAAAAATATGAAACACCCACCATTTCAATCTGTAGGGCATTTGCTTTAAAAAAATATATAATGTTTGGGGGTTTAAAGTAATTTTCTTGCAAAAAAAAATTATTTTTTCATGTAATCAAAAAGTGTCAGAAAGGGCTTTGTCTTCAAGTGGTTAGAAGAGTGGGTGATGTGTGACATAAGCTTCTAAATGTTGTGCATAAAATGCCAGGACAGTTCAAAACCCCCCCAAATGACCCCATTTTGGAAAGTAGACACCCCAAGCTATTTGCTGAGAGGCATGTCGAGTCCATGGAATATTTTATATTGTGACACAAGTTGCGGGTAAGAGACAAATCTTTTTTTTTTTTTTTTTTTTTTTTTTTGCACAAAGTTGTCACTAAATGATATATTGCTCAAACATGCCATGGGAATATGTGAAATTACACCCCAAAATACATTCTGTTGCTTCTCCTAAGTATGGGGATACCACATGTGTGGGACTTTTTGGGAGCCTAGCCGCACACGGGACCCCGAAAACCAAGCACCGCCTTCAGGCTTTCTAAGGGCGTAAATTTTTGATTTCACTCTTCACTGCCTAGCACAGTTTCGGAGGCCATGGAATGCCCAGATGGCACAACCCCCCCCCCAAATGACCCCATTTTGGAAAATAGACACCCCAAGCTATTTGCTGAGAGGTATAGTGAGTATTTTGCAGACCTCACTTTTTGTCACAAACTTTCGAAAATTGAAAAAAGAAAAAAAAAATACATTTTTCTTGTCTTTCTTCATTTTCAAAAACAAATGAGAGCTGCAAAATACTCACCATGCCTCTCAGCAAATAGCTTGGGGTGTCTACTTTCCAAAATGGGGTCATTTGGGGGGGGTTTGTGCCATCTTGGCATTTTATGGCCTTCAAAACTGTGATAGGAAGTGAGGAGTGAAATCAAAAATTTATGCCCTTAGAAATCCTGAAGGCGGTGCTTGGTTTTCGGGGCCCCGTACGCGGCTAGGCTCCCAAAAAGTCCTAAACATGTGGTATCCCCATGCTCAGGAGAAGCAGCAGAATGTATTTTGGGGTGTAATTCCACATATGCCCATGGCATGTTTGAGCAATATATCATTTAGTGACAACTTTTTGCAAAAAAAAAAAAAAAAAAGTGTTACTTTCCCGCAACTTGTGTCAAAATATAAAATATTCCATGGACTCAACATGCCTCTCAGCAAATAGTTTGGGGTGTCTACTTTCCAAAATGGGGTCATTTGGGGGGGGTTTGTGCCATCTTGGCATTTTATGGCCTTCAAAACTGTGATAGGTAGTGAGGAGTGAAATCACAACATTACGCCCTTAGAAATCCTGAACGTGGTGCTTGGTTTTCGGGGCCCCGTATGCGGCTAGGCTCCCAAAAAGTCCCACACATGTGGTATCCCCATACTCAGGAGAAGCAGCTAAATGTATTTTGGGGTGCAATTCCACATATTCCCATGGCCTGTGTGAGAAATATATCATTTAGTGACAACTTTGTGCAAAAAAAAAAAAAAATTGTCACTTTCCCGCAACTTGTGTCAAAAAAGAAAGTATTCCATGGACTCAACTTGCCTCTCAGCAAATAGCTTGGGGTGTCTACTTTCCAAAATGGGGTCATTTGGGGGGGTTTTGTGCCATCTTGGCATTTTATGGCCTTCAAAACTGTGATAGGTAGTGAGGAGTGGAATCACAACTTAACGCCCTTAGAAATCCTGAAGCCGGTGCTTGGTTTTCGGGGCCCCGTACGCGGCTAGGCTCCCAAAAAGTCCCACACATGTGGTACCCATACTCAGGAGAAGCAGCTGAATGTATTTTGGGGTGCAATTCCACATAGGCCCATGGCCTGTGTGAGCAATATATCATTTAGTGACAACTTTTTGTAAATATTTTTTTTTTTTTTTTTTTTTGTCATTATTCAATCACTTGGGACAAAAAAAAAAAAATATTCAATGGGTTCAACATGCCTCTCAGCAATTTCCTTGGGGTGTCTACTTTCCAAAATGGGGTCATTTGGGGGGGTTTTGTACTGCCCTGCCATTTTAGCACCTCAAGAAATGACATAGGCAGTCATAAACTAAAAGCTGTGTAAATTCCAGAAAATGTACCCTAGTTTGTAGACGCTATAACTTTTGCGCAAACCAATAAATATACGCTTATTGACATTTTTTTTACCAAAGACATGTGGCCGAATAAATTTTGGCCTAAATGTATGACTAAAATTGAGTTTATTGGATTTTTTTTATAACAAAAAGTAGAAAATATCATTTTTTTAAAAAATTTTCGGTCTTTTTCCGTTTATAGCGCAAAAAATAAAAACCGCAGAGGTGATCAAATGCCATCAAAAGAAAGCTCTATTTGTGGGAAGAAAAGGACGCAAATTTCGTTTGGGTACAGCATTGCATGATCGCGCAATTAAAAGTTAAAGTGACGCAGTGCCAAATTGGAAAAAGACCTCTGGTCCTTAGGCAGCATAATGGTCCGGGGCTCAAGTGGTTAAAAATATGCAGGCATACATCTATTACCTGAATCTGTGGTGTCTGACACTGACCTGTTGTGGTGACAATCTCCACCACATCTCCTTCCTCCACATCCTCAGGTTGTGACCTTTGTTTCCCTTCTTCAGGAGGTGGGGGGGGGTCCCTGGTGTCCTCATATTTTCCGAGTCTTTGCTCCCCTATGAGAATGAAACAAAAGGTATACTTAGCACATAGATATTTGAGTCCAGAAATAGGAATATGAAACATTGCTTGGAAGTGGAGTACAATTGTCTGTTTTGACAGAGTTCAAAGCTGAAGATATGATTTTTTCCCTTACCAAAGCTGGAATACTTCCCTTTTTTGGCCAATTTTCACACATGTAGACACCCAAAGTATCCACTGGAGCACCTGTGTGGGACACCCTAAAAAGTTTGTTTTTGTGTCCCACACTAGTGCTCCAGGGTCCAGATGTGTAAACAGCTGCTGAGTGTCCTCTCCCTACATTACACTGAATCAAGTTTGCAATTCATTCTAGTTTGAAACACATCTAGACAACAATGTCCTAAACTTCTTTGAATACAAATTATCATGACCAAATGTAATTAACCCTGTATCTGGCAAAAACATTTGCAAACGAACAATGTTTACTACGACCGGTTACTGTGCCCACAAACATGAAAGTAGCCATTTTAAACTGTCCAACTTAAAAGCACATGGCGCAACATGCAAGTAATAATAAGAATAGGAACACACGACAACTACTTATTTTTTTGAAGCGCTTTCTTGATCCGTCTGTACTGATCCTGCTCCCTTAATTTGAGGTCCGACCAGTATTTCCTCAGTTGCTCCTTGGATCGTCATACCCCAAAATTCTGGTGCAGACTCTTCACAACTTTAGTCATGATCTTGGCCTTTCTCACATTTGGGTTTAGGTATGGTCCATACTTCCCGTCATAGTTGGCCCTCTTCAATATGTCCACCATCTCCACCATCTCTTCAAAGGACATGTTTGAGGCTTTAAATCTTCTCCTCCTGTATCGGGACGTTTCTTGCTTCGAGCTTTCCTCCTTCTTACTGCTATTAAGCACTTGCTGTGTCTCCGCCATGTTCCTCTCCCACTGCGGCGAAAGAGACGGGATGGGGTAGTTTCACGCATGTGCAGTGTATCTAAAGCACAACACGCGTGCGTTGTACGTACGATCTGTGAGTGGAGGAAGGTGTAGCGGAAGCGCGGATCGTTATAACGAAGGTACAATTTTAAGTTGGTGCATCAGTGCCCTATACTGCTTATAGATTAAGACCTATATTGGGTCAAGATTAGGAGAGTTTGCCTGACATTAGGGTTTGTCTTGTGTTGTGTATTGCAGAGAAAATGGATCTATTCAATGACGAGGACTTTATGCCCATATTCATTGATATGTACAGGGTGCTGCCCCGTCTGTGGCAGGTAAACCACCCCTATTATAACAATCAAACAAAGAGAAAGGCAGCACTGGATCAATTGGTGGAATTTGTGAAGTCGGTGATCCCCACGGCAGACATCCCCTATTTATAGGCCCTAATTGGTGGCATGAGGAGCACTTATAATAGGGAGCTCAAGAAGGTCCAGGATTCCCTGAGATCAGGTGCTGCAGCAGATGACATTTATGTACCAAGGCTGTGGTACTATGACAGACTACATTTTCTGGCAGGCCAGAATGAACCCAGGCCAGCTCTCTCCAGTCTTCCTTCCACACTTCCTTCCCCCCCAGCTGAGGCTTCTGATGTCCAACCTGGGCCTTCCAGGCAGCAACATGTGGAGGAGCCCAGCTTGAGCCAGGTATAGCATTCTTCAAAATATTTCTGGTTGTCAAATTAATGATGTTAAATGTATGCTAATATTGATCACTCATTTCTGATTTCACAAAGTGTTTTACATATCAATAGACAGTAGTGGCCACAAATGATTGGGACAAGAATGAAAAATGCTGGGGTCAGAATGATAGTCTTTTCTATTTATTAACATTAAATTTGCAACAGTCATGAGATGAAAATTGTCTGTGATTGATGAACTAAAACGATGTCCCTTTTTCATACACAGGAAAGCCTTAGCCAGGCCGTGGAAAGTGGCAGCCAGGAGGTGTCCGGGTCCAGTAGCCTGTCAGAATCGCAGGTCCCTCCCCTCCGCCTTCCACCAAAAAGTGTCAGGAAGAGGAGTAACCTTAAGGAGGCAGCAATTGGCCTATTTATGAAGGTTACTGCGGCCCCCAGAACCCCCCACAGAGTTCAAGAGGACTTTGCATACATTACAGCCTGCAAAATTCTGGAAATGGAGGAGGGCCAACGCCTCTTATGTGAGGAAGTGATGTTACAAGCCCTAAACAAGGGCTTGAGGGGCCAACTCAAAAGTCAAAGCCACATTTGTGAGTTGAACCATGGTCCTCCTCCTCCTCCTCCTCCTCCAGGTCCTCCTCCTCCACCTCCTGCTACTCCTCCAACACCACAGCCATAGCCTGGAAGGAAGCATCTAAGGAAGACCAGAGATTGATGGCCCGGGTTCAGTCTTGTCTGGCAAAAGATGCGGACTGTGGTATGACCACAGCCTGGGGACAGATATGTCATCCGCTGCTGTTCTTGATCTCTTGCAGTCCTGGACCGGATTGTGCTCACTATTATAAGGACTCCTCAGGCCAACAATTTTGACTGTAAAATTATTGATGTCTGCCCTGGGGTACAAAGGCTTTGCAAATTTCACCAGTTTCTCCAGCGTTGCCTTCCTCTTTATTTTGTTATGACCCAGAATAAACAGATATTTTGTTTTCAGAAATACTTGCCTATGTGTTTTACTTCAAAAAGGACAGTTTTTTTTAAGTAGGCAGGTACATTTAAAAAATACAATGTCAAATTAACAAGGGACACCAACCAACCTCATTGAGATTTACAAAGACAAGATAATAATGGTGGTGGAAACTTGACATACAAAAAAAAATGAAGATCACTATAAAATAATAAAAAAAAAAACTAATGGAGAGCACTATAAAATAATAAAAAAAAAACAACAGGAGATCTTGATTTCAAAAAAATAAAAAATGACTATAAAAATTAATTATAAACATTATTAGGGAGATCTGGCTTTAAAAACCAAAAAGATTATTCAGGAGATTACGAGAAATAATAAAGAAATAAGTTTATGAGAAGTCTGTGTGAATATGAGCAGCAAAACAACTTAATTCTTCTAGCATTAGAAGAAGAGAATGCGCTGCATTGAAAGATTTAAAAATTTGCAGTGTGACGAATGTGCCATCTCCATTACGAATGGTCGTTTTACCAGACTGAGCAGCTCCGTCTCGTACTTGATTCTGAGCATGGGTGTTTTTTTGCACGTCGGAATTGCATACACACGAACAGAATTTCCGATAGAAACTTTTTCCGTCTGGAAAATTGAGAACGTGCTCTTATGCCGCGTACACATGGTCAAACTTTTCGGCTACAAAAGTCCGACAGCCCGTCCGACAGACTTTTGATGGACTTTTGGCGGACTTGCGGCAGACTTTCTAACGAACGGACTTGGCTACATACAATCACACAAAAGTCCGATGGATTCGTACGTGATGACTTACACCGGACTAAAATAAGGAAGTTGATAGCCAGTAGCCAATAGCTGCCCTAGCGTGGGTTTTTGTCCGTTGGACTAGCATACAGACTGGGTCCGGCGTAGTTACAACGTAAAGATTTGAAGCATGTTTCAAATCTAAAGTCCGTCAAATTTGCGGCTGGAAAAGTCCACTGAAAGTCCGGGGAAGCCCACACATGATCGGATTGTCAGCCAGCTTTGGTCCGTCGGACTTTTGTAGACGAAAGTCCGACCGTGTGTACGCGGCATTAATCTTTTGCTGGTGGAAATTCGGCCAGCAAAAGTCCGATGGAGCATACACACGGTCGCATTTTCCAAACAAAAGCTCCCATCGGTCTTTTGCTGGCCGAATTTCCGATCGTGTGTACGCGGCATAAGAGTATGTATTGTATGGTACTTCTTATTAATGCTATACTCTGTACAATGGGTTTTGCATTACATACTCCTGCACTTTGTATGCTGGACTGCATATGACATATGCTTTACCACTGCTCTCTTTGTGCTGGGCTACATGTTATATATTGCTGACCCCTTCCCTCCGTACACTGGTCTATATGCGCCATATTTCTGAGAACAAGGGACGCTTCGCATTGAATGCAAGTACTATCTTGTTGGCTGATTTTTCCCTCCCCGTCTTTCAGGACAGCCACATTGAGAGACCTTGGCTCCTCCTCTTCCTTGGAAACACTGCACCAGCCCCCATAAATTTTCACCTCCCCCTGCCAGCCTCAGTTATTTGTGTTTCCCCCAGTGGGGAGACACTGCGCTTGGAACCAGGCCTTTACAGTCAGGGAGACTGGGGGCTGTAATCCCTAATTAAGAGACAGGGGTTCTCTAGGGCAGCGGCAGTGTACTTACCAGCCGCATCTTGTCTGCCTCCCTCGCTTCACCGAGCGCTTGTGGAAGTCAGGGGGGTCCTCTTTCACAACCACAGGGCTGTTTGCAGGAGGCATCTCAGTCCCTCCTGCACAGCACACAGGCCGCAGATGGAACCAGGCGGGCCGGACAGCGGGTGATGTCATTTCTGGCGGGGGGGCGGATGTGCTTCCTTTGACCCGCGACTTCCGATTCCAGGTCGGCGGTGCTGATAGAGGGCCAGGCACAAGATGGAGAGGAGTTGATACACAGCACAGGCGGTGAGAAGACTCAACAGGCTGCTCCACCAGCATGTCGGAAGCCGATGCTCAGACAGCGCTCAGCGATGCCAGCTCCAGCCATCCTAAGGTAAGGGCACCCTGGGGAAGGATTCTCCCTCTACCTAGGATTACCCTCCCCCACCATGGTTCCTATAGGGGGGGACCCCTCTAGGTGGGCGGGGGGGGAGACCAAGTCCCTTATTCTATAGGAGGGGCTAGGTACTCCCCATGGTTGTATCTCTATGTGATGTCTTGTGGGGATATTGATTGGTGTTTGTTTTTACATGTATTTCAGAAATCTTCTGAGAAAAACCCCCCACATAGCTCTAAAAGAAAGTGCACCTCCTGTAGGGATACCCTAGGGGAGGCTTGGAAAAAGGTCTTATGTAAGCACTGTATTGATGCACTGGTTAACGAAAGAGCATCTGAGCAGGAGTCAGGGTTAGTGGCATCAGTTATGGAGTCGTCCTCAACCTTTCAATCATTTAAAACCCTGTTTGAGGGTTTGCAGGTTCCCCTTAAACACTCCCCTGCATCATAGAGTAAAACCCCGCTGTTAGCACAGGGCTTTGCATCTTCCCAACCTGGGGCCACTACTTCAGCAGAGGAAGTGGCGGGGGCTTCCAGAGAGGAAGCTAGGAAGGAACCAGACCGTGCTACCTCCGGTTCTCAGGACGAGTCGGAGGGAGAGAATAGGGACGGGGAGTCCAGAAAACCCTCAAGGTACAAGCTGTCCCTTGATGAGGTAGAGGACCTCTTGGGGGCTGTCTACACCACCCTGGGTGTTCAGGAAGACAAAAAACCATATCAGTCCAGGACCAGATATATAAGGGCTTGAAGGAACAGAAAAAAAGTTTTTCCTGTTCATGAGGTCCTAATAGAAACGGTCAAAAAGGAATGGCAGGATCCTGAGTGGAAACCCTTCTTTTTCAGGTCCCTGAAAAGAAGATTCCCATATTCGGATGACCCTGCCTCAATCTGGAGCAAGAACCCCAGACTGGACGCAGCATTCTCGCAAGTTTCCAGACACACAGATCTGGCCTTCGAGGATCTAGGGGCTCTGACAGATATCAGGGACAAGAGAATTGGTTCCCTGCTAAAAAAGATCTGGGGATCAACTCTAGATAATCTGAAACTAGAGATGGCGGTCACTGTGGTGGCCCGTAACCTCGAACACTGGCTTACACAAATTCAAGCTCACATCGAGGCAGGTACGGCAAAAGAGACTATTTTGTCATCCTTTACGACTATTCTGCGAGGGGTAGCATAGCGGACGCTTCGGCTGAGTCGGTTCGCATGTCAGCCAGGACCACTGCACTAGCCAACTCAGCCAGAAGTGCCCTCTGGCTCAAAACATGGCCAGGTGACAATGCCTCAAAAATCAAACCGTGTGGCATTCCGCTGACCGGTGATCTTCTCTTTGTCCCAGGTCTAGAGACAGTATTAGACCATACCGCCGATAAAAAAAGGCGTTCCCAGTGAAATGTAAACCCCCGACTCAGCCCAAGAAGGGGTTTCGTCCACTGAAAAGAAAGCCTTTTTTTTTTTACTGAAGGTGGCTTCGGAATACCATAGAAGCCAGGAGGTAATTTTGCCAACTTTTTGCCCTAATCCCTCAAACGAAAGGGAATTTAGGTTCCATACTTTGGATGTTAGGAGATGTATCCTACGATATTTAGAGCTGACAAAGAGTTTTAGGAAGTCAGACTCTCTCTTTATTTCATTTTGTGGAGCAAGAAAGGAACAGACGGCGTCTAGACGCACCATTTCCAGATGGCTCAGGGTAGCCATTAGCCAGGCCTGCAACCTGGCGGGTAGAGTGGCTCCCATGGGAATTAAAGCACACTCTACCAGAGCTATGGCAGCTTCTCAGGCGGAAAGAGCTGGAGCAATGCGAGAGCAGATTTGCAAGGCAGCAGTATGGTTCAGTTTGACCACATTTGTGAAACACTACAGAATGGATCTGGTATCAGCAAGTGAGCAGGCCTTTGGCGAAAGGTTTTGCAAGCCGTTGTCCCGCCCTAAGTGGTAAGTGCTCATCTATCCTCTGAATGTGGCTGTCCTGAAAGACGGGGAGGGAAAATTAGAGTTACACTTACCAGTTACCAGTCTTTTCCAGTAGTCTTTCAGGACAGCCCTAGTTACTCACCCAAATTTTTGGGGGGGTCTTTAGGAAGACCTAAATGCAGGCACAATAGTAATATGTGATATGTTATTAACATGTTCTTGTATCTCACCTGCTGGCCAGAGGTGCTCTAGAAAAAACTGAGGCTGGCAGGGGGAGGTGAAAATTTATGGGGGCTGGCGCAGTGTTTCCAAGGAAGAGGAGGAGCCAAGGTCTCTCAATGTGGCTGTCCTGAAAGACTACTGGAAAAGACGTTACCGGTAAGCTTAATTCTAATTTTTTTCTGCCTTGTGTGATATGCTGCTGCTCACAACTGCACAATACACACTCCATAACACACAGCCCTATGTGTTATGAAGTCCTGAGTCCTGTACTTTGCGTGTTACACATTCCTGAACCATGCGGCTTGTGTGATACGCAGTTCTAAGCCTTTACTTATTACAATTATTTGGCACTGCTGAACTTCTCTCCTCTAAGGAAGGTGTGCCTGGGGGTGGGGTTTGGGCGTGGTTGGGGGCAGGAATTTGGGCAGGGAGGGTGAGTTCCTGCACCTATTTTCTGAGAAAAAAAGCCCTGATTGTAAACAGGACAATTAAAGAGGATTAATCTCCTTAACAGGGACACAGACTGCAGTAACAACGGACAGGGTTTAATCCTTCTCCACTCTATTCAAAACTAAAAAAAATCTTGCCTTTAGTTATACAGTAAAACCTTGGATTGCGAGCATAATTTGTTCCGGAAGCATGCTTGTAATCCAAAGCACTTGTATATCAAAGCGAATTTCCCCATAAGAAATCATGCAAACTGAAATGATCCGTTCCACAACCATTTATTCGTAAGTCCTTCAGTTTATAGTCTATATAAAAAGATTATAGCAATCTGATAAAAATAAAATGTCCATCCACAAATGGAAGCCTCCACAAGTGGATTTGAAGCAAAATCCAGCAGGAGCTACAGTGTATAAAGGAGAAGAGAGGCGCCTCTAAGCGTAGCAATATGGTTACATTTAATGAAGGTACAACATTTAGCAACTCACATGGTTGATGATTAAAAGAGGCACATCTAAGTATGCAGGCATCAGGGGTAAAGCTGTCTGCAATCATGACCGGGAAGACTACCCTTCAGTACAGCAATCCGAAAGTGAGGCTTGAACCGCTTGTGGAGCGCAGTGTGTAATGGACGACGTCGATAGCGGTGAGGAGGATGGTCTATGTGGACAGCTTTACCCCAGATGCCTGCATTCTTAGATGTGCCTGTTTTAATTATCAACCATGTGAGTTTCTAAATGTTGTACCTTCATTAAATGTAACTGTATTGCTACACTTAGAGGCGCCTCTCTTCTCTTTTATACTCAGTTGTGACTTGACGCTACTTGTATGTCAAGACATCACTTGTATATCAAGACAAAATTTATGAAAAAAATGTTGCTTGTCTTGCAAAACGCTCTCAAACCAAGTTCCTCTCAAACCAAGGTTTTACTGTACTTTAGTAGATAGTAAGGGCAAACCAACAAAACCGATTTTTAACATATAAACAGCAACAAATGGGCACACACAGATACTAACAGCTCACACATTACAACCACAAAACAAAAAGCTCTCAGTACATTAAAGTTCTATTGTCACAGCATACACTTGAATTTTCTAACATCCACAATAAAACAACAATATGGATAATCGTTATATTTGACAATACAATATAAGCTTGCTTTAAAAATCTCCTTTTCTGGTGTGAGTTCTGCCTGTCTGCTGGTCATCTCTTTTCACAACTTCCTGGATTTTCTGCATGTTTCTTCTCTGCTGTTTGCTTTCAATTTCTAAGGACTACATATCCCATGGTACCTTGCTGCCTGTAGGCAGTGATTCCTGTATTGACTCCGCCTCCTAAAACGCCTCCTCTCAGCAGTTCTATAGTTCAGAAGGCAGGCTCTGTGAAATGTGTGACACAGCAATGCCTGCTCACGGGGCATAGTGAATACGTGTCACAGAATTCTGGAAGTAAATGTGCGGGGATCTTCACAAAGTAAATATACAAACTTAAAGAACATTCAGATTAATAGGAGTAGTCTAAAAAATAATAACAAATTCAATGTGGGAATAAATATATGATTTTACATTTTGACTATAGATACACTTTAAATCCCTTTAAAATACACCAAACAAATAAATGTATACAGTATATAATATTGTCCTTATACAGAAAACCAGCTCAGATACTAAGTGCTTTCTTATAATACAGTCTTGGCAGCGAGAGGGTTGCAATTTTGATCATCGCTGAAGATGCTAGTTTTTGTTCTGTGTTTAAAAACATGTTTTTGATGACTGGCGTCTTGTTATTTTAATGAAACTTTGCTTTGCTATATACAGCACAACCCTGCTGAACACTCATCAAAAGAGTATGAGCTGCATCCAAGCAATTTCTACACACCAAAGCAAAAGCTAGGGACGCCTTTTGATCTGAGCCTTATCTTCCATGGTTGTGCTCACAAGTCTTTTCTCATTGAAGCTGGAACAGTGACATGCACTGCTATTGCTTATTATGTCCGTGGCCCTGAAAAGATGCAGACGTCTATATTTCGCCTTTGTATTGTAAAAACGATGATCTTTCATCTATCCCTCTCCAGTTAAGTAAATATTATACATTTCACCTTGCAATTTACACAAAACAGTGTGCTAAGACTATCAGGTACTGAGACCATTTTAACAGCATTAATTTCAATGCTTTCCATTCCCTTTTATAAAATGTCTAGAATGTAATATGGTCTGTAGATATGTAACTAACAAAGACAAGTTAGTCACACACTCAAACATTTCTTAGCCTTGATATGTTTTGTACAGTGTTTACCAATAAGGACTTCATGAGTAAGTGCCTAGAGTGCAAAACGTTTCAAGGCTTTTCACCTTGATGTCTTATTGACTTGTGTTTCTGATCTGTATAATAAACCTTTGGTCCAGCAGAGAACACTGTTAACTTGTGTTTTTTGGACTTTTTTGCTAATCTTAGATTTCTCCTAAACCCAATAGCGAAAAAGAGAAGTGCTTCCTGTCCCCCTAATTGTCCCCCAAAGTTGACACAGTGACAGAATGATACCGCAATGCTCTTCATTTCCGTGACTAGTATGCAGTGTAAGAGCTGTACCAATTACTGTCACGGGCACATCAGAAGAAAATAAACTTGAAAAGCCAAGTAAACCTTTTCAAACTGTAATGTCACTTGGGAAACTGAAGCCAGAACTATTGCAACTATTGCAACAGAGTTGATGATTTAAAAAAAAAAAAACTCTTGCGACCTTTCAATGTTTCCCCAACCATTTGCAGGCGACCAAATAAATGAAAATTGAAAAATTAAATGTTTGAATGATTTTATGTGAAGCTACTGCAATCTGGGTGTTCATAAATTGAGACTAATGCACAAGGCTGACTGCAAAGCAAGACAAAACGTTGTATTTGTTCATGTATTTCCTTTTGCTTTGTAAAAAGCTTTAAAGTCAACCAGTGATGAAGTTATGAACATAAAACCATTATATCACATTTATATGTGTTGTGCAATATACCTTGCAGATATATTGACACTTCTTCTAAGCCGGGGGCTCAGCACCAGTATGTATTAGCCAGGGAAGTAAGTTTTTAGTACAGAGGAAAGTTGAGTAGGCAATGAAGGGGTTAGGCTTACTTAGGGGTTGGTTTACTAAAACTGGAGAGTGCAAAATCTGGTGAAGGTCTGCATGGAAACCAATCAGCTTCCAGGTTTTATTGTGAAAACTTAATTGAAGGAGCTGATTGGCTACTGGCTGCACCAGATTTTGCACTTTTCAGTTTTAGTAATATTAAATAAGGGCATTAGCCAATGTATCCCATTGGGTAATAAATTTAAAAGAGCGAACAAAAATCCTGGATGGCTTAACTCCAATGTAAAAATGCATATAAAAGCAAAGGAGAAGGCCTTCAAAAAATACAAGGTTGAGGGATCATCCTCAGCATTCAGACTTTATAAAGAATGCAATAAGAAATGTAAGGGTGCAATTAGGACGGCTAAGATAGAACATGAAAGACACATAGCGGAGGAGAGCAAAAAAAATCCCAAGAAATTCTTTAAGTATGTAAACAGTAAAAAAGGGAGGACAGACCATATTGGCCCCATAAATAACGAGGAAGGACATCTGGTTACAAAGGATGGGGAGATGGCAAAGGTATTGAATTTATTCTTCTCCTCAGTCTTCACGAGTGAATCGGGGGGCTTCAGTAACCAAAACTGCAGTGTTTATCCTCATGACACAACACAGGAAGCACCTCCATGGTTAACAGAGGACGGAATTAAAATTAGACTTGAGAAACTTAACATTAATAAATCACCGGGACCAGATGGCTTGCATCTGAGGGTACTTAGGGAACTCAGTCAGGTGATTGCCAGACCGTTGTTCCTAATTTTTACAGTCTATTGACTGGAATGGTACCAGCTGATTGGAGAAAATCCAATGTAGCACCAATATTTAAAAAGGGCCCAAAAAACATCCCTGGGAATTACAGACCAGTTAGCCTAACATCAATAGTATGTAAAATCTTGGAGGGGATGATAAGGGACTATATACAAGATTTTAGTAATAAGAACGATATCATTAGCAGTAATCAGCATGGATTCATGAAGAATCGTTCTTGCCAAACCAATCTATTAACCTTCTATGAGGAGGTGAGTTGCCATCTAGATAAAGGAAGGCCCATAGGTGTGGTGTATCTGGATTTTGCAAAAGCATTTGACACAGTTCCCCATAAACGTTTACTGTACAAAATAGGGTCCGTTTGCATGGACCATAGGGTGAGTACCTGGATTGAAAACTGGCTACAAGGGCATGTTCAGAGGGTGGTGATAAATGGGGAGTACTCAGAATGGTCAGGGGTGGGTAGTGGGGTTCCCCAGGGTTCTGTGCTGGGACCAATCCTATTTAATTTGTTTATAAACGATCTGGAGGATGGGATAAACAGTTCAATCTCTGTATTTGCAGACGATACTAAGCTAAGCAGACAATAACTTCTCCGCAGGATGTGGAAACCTTGCAAAAAGACCTGAACAAATTAATGGGGTGGGCGACTACATGGCAAATGAGGTTCAATGTAGAAAAATGTAAAATAATGCATTTGGGTGGCAAAAATATGAATGCAATCTATACACTGGGGGGAGAACCTCTGGGGGAATCTAGGACGGAAAAGGACCTGGGGGTCCTAGTAGATGATAAGCTCAGCAATGGCATGCAATGCCAAGCTGCTGCTAATAAGGCAAACAGAATATTGGCATGTATTAAAAGGGGGATCAACTCCAGAGATAAAATGATAATTCTCCCGCTCTACAAGACTCTGGTCCGGCCGCACCTGGAGTATGCTGTCCAGGTCTGGGCACTAGTCCTCAGGAAGGATGTACTGGAAATGGAGCGAGTACAAAGAAGGGCAACAAAGCTAATAAAGGGTCTGGAGGATCTTAGTTATGAGGAAAGGTTGCGAGCGTTGAACTTATTCTCTCTGGAGAAGAGACGCTTGAGAGGGGATATGATTTCAATTTACAAATACTGTACTGGTGACCCCACAATAGGGATAAAACTTTTCGCAGAAGAGAGTTTAATAAGACTCGGGGCCACTCATTACAATTAGAAGAAAAGAGGTTTAACCTTAAACTACGTAGAGGGTTCTTTACTGTAAGAGCGGTAAGGATGTGGAATTCCCTTCCACAGGCGGTGGTCTCAGCGGGGAGCATTGATAGCTTCAAGAAACTATTAGATAATCACCTGAATGACCGCAACATACAGGGATATGTAAGGTAATACTGACACATAATCACACACATAGGTTGGACTTGATGGACGTGTGTCTTTTTTCAACCTCACCTACTATGTAACTATGTAACTATGTAACCCCTTAGCGTTAGGGTTACAGGGAAGGTTAGTGTGAAGTATAGTGGTATTATTCAGGATTTATATAGCATTAACAGTTTGTGTAGTACTTTACATAATAAAGGGAGACAACACAGTTACAATCCAATACAAAAGCTTTGTATACTCAATCTCCTGTGCTCAAGTGTGGTGCTGGGGATCTGATAGACTCTCTGCTCTTCAAGTTGGTGGTTTCAGTTCTCACATGCCTTGCAGCCCTCCTGGGACTATGGGTATCCCTTTATATACAGCACTAGAAAACAGCAAAGGAAGGGCACACCAACCTAATGCATTACCAAAATACACTTTTATATTTATTTATTGATAAATGTATTTGTTTATTGATAAATTAAAGCAAATAGTATACTCACAAACAATAAAGGTTGATAAGTATATCAAGGACTATGATTGACTGTCTCCAGACCAGTCGTACATGTCCTATCACGCCAAAAGACTACTTTTGCATTTGGTAAGGCTTACCTGTTTCGAGAGGCGACCCCTCTTCCTCAGAGCCTAATTTGTCAGCAACCCCACATTCCCCAGTTTATCTATAAAATGAATCCACACCCTCTTGAGAGCAGCCCAGTGGTAATAGCTTCTAACTGGCCTACACCCTTGATAACATTTGAAAAGATAGTTCATAAAATGGATTCCTTGATGCTTATGGAGAGAATCTTCAACAATTCTGTGTATCATATATACATTCGAACACTATGTTTTGGCCATTCCAGACAAGTTACTGTTTTTCTATACTAACAGTATTAGTTAGTATACTGTCATGGTCATGGTCTGAGAATCACCTGTCACAAGCATCACCCATGTACACTATTGTTCTTACAAATATATAATAGGAGAAAGTAAATGAAATAAACAGGAATTTGCTTTTCACATGAATGAAACGTTTATATGAATATTCTGATGTTTACAGAAATGGATGCAGAAAACATCATTTTATTATATTTTTGTATTTTGCAAAAGGGACAAAGAGTTAGGACCTCTGTTATATTTGTCCAATGGCCTGTTTGTAGGCCAAATGATCTATTTTTAATAAGTTTTATGAAATGGTGCCTAACAGCATTTCATTTTATGACACAAATAGAAAACATCAGAGATAATGATGACAAGGGAATACAAAGTATCGTATATAAAAGGTTGTGAAGGACAGATCATTATCATGAGCTGTCAGAATGAGGTAGGAGAAGGTCCTATTTAAATGTGAATGACTTCATGGAAGACAAGACGTTTGGACAGTAAACTGGGGAAATATGTTCCTCTGTTCCCATCAGTGTTCTCTGCTTACTGCCAAAGGTGAATGTTATGCAGAATGGCTACATGTTTTCCTTTACTAAAGGAGTTATATATATTAGCATATATGACATTTCTGTGTACTCTTTTTAGATAGATCAGAAGTTTACAGTTTCTGCAAAGTATCCTTCTTTGTGAAACACAAACAGCTATTTGTGTCAACGGGTGATTTATACATGCATAATTCCTCATTATCTTTCTGCATCACCTTAATTTCTGACTTTCATTGCTATATCTCATTATCGCGCGGCACCTGTGCACTTGTTAAAGAGATATGGGAAAATTATAAATAAAAACAATGGGAATTATGCATAATATTCAAGAAGTGTTGCTTAGCTGGGTTGTTTCCAAGAGATTCAGATGCAATTATTCTGAGATTTTGACACTGTGGCCAGAAAACAACAGAAATGTGTACACATTATGTAATTTATATCTGAAGAAAAATACATATAGATTGCAATAAAGCACACAAAAAATGAAAATGAGGGCTCGTGAAATTAAAAAGGAAAGCAAAGGGCAAAAATCCAAATGATTTAACAATCTAGTGATTAAATAGCTACATTTCTCAGAATTTCGAGCGAACTTCTGCATAATCTATGAATTTTAGTTTAGCAGTATTGTGCTCAATTATGTTCTATAGTGTAATCCCTTTCAGTTTTAGGGAACACAGCAGTGTCAACGCTAACAAGAGCAGGAAGAAATCAGGTTCACATGAGCTGCACAGATGTTCACGTACCCAGTAAATGCAATCTCTTGACTTACCTGCTAAAACATACACTTGTATTCAATACATACATTACTGTCCACATTTTCAGTGTGCATTGAATGTAAAAAAAAAAAAAAATACTACTTGCCATGCATTGTTAGATTCTATATTAGGCAACAAAACTTTAATATGACAACAAACCCTGATTGTTAATAACACAAGAAAAGGGTTGCACCTAAAGAAAAAACTGTAAGCTATGCTCTTGGTGCAACTAAGGCAACATATTGGGTATTTATCATAATTTATATATTATATTTATTATACTCACCTGAGTCTCCCTATCCAGATTCCTCGCTGATGCCATTTCCCCCTTCAAGAGCTGTTAATTCAGCCCTGCAGATTAACGCCATCCTTTCCTCTTCACTCTCCTCAGGCCAATGTCAGTAGTCTTCTAAATCCTAATAGAACCCCTCCGGTTGACAGCCACTGGGAACTGCAAACAGTGATATAGACACATGGAAGAATGACCCTAGCAGGAAGTAAATAGAGAGGAGACGCATACAGAGCTGTATGATCCCATGACCTCAACTTATGATGAGTGAAAAAGAGGATTTAGAAAGTTTTTTTTCCATCCTAGTAATCAGGGAGATAGGGGTAGAAGACAGGGAAAGAAAGGGGTTTCTTTCTATTGCAAATCAGGTCTATAATTCTCACCAACGCAACATTGTACATTTTCTAAATCTGCATTTTTTCCTGTCTGACGAAAACACTCCCTGCCAATAAAGAGTCTGTCCACAGGTATTCAGGTATTTTCTTCCCATCAGTTCATTTTCTTTTTAATCTCTAAATAAAGAGGTTACCAACACTGTCCCCATCTGTCAGTGCTCTTGTATGGAACAACTTGTCAGCGAAGTGCCAGAAAATGCCTAACACTGGAAAAGTGAATTATGAAATGAAAAGTTTTGAACATTTATTAAAGCAACAAGGGGCAGTAATGCATTAAGTTAGATCAGCTAGGAAAGTCTCTGAATATGTTCACAATAGGACAATATGGGGTTTATTTACTAAAGCTGGAGAATGCAAAATCAGGCAATTTTTTTCATTAAAGTTTCCAGTTTTTGTTTTTTTTTTGCCAACACTTAATTGAACAAGCAGAGGTTAGACACTGATTGGTTACCATGCACAGCTTCACCAGATTCTGGGTACACCAGTTTTAGTAAACCTACCCCTTAATGACTTGTGCAATAGCTTAAGGGAGAAAAGGGTTAGAAAAAAAGTTACCTAATAAGTCAACTATAGATGGGAAGACATGTATCCATCAACGACCAGCCAGGGATGATTTTTATAGATAAAATAAGGACATAAAATTTGGTTGATAAAACGTTGTACCTCTTAAAGTGATTATCCACTGGCTCTATTGCTATGACCATGAGATAGCGTTGACTGATACCTCCTAGATGGGAAGGCGAGGTTGTGTTATAAGGCTCCACATGAAGCTAACTAAACAGCTTTTGAAGTTGAAAAAGAGCTTATATTATTTTAATTATTGTATTAGGATTCATTTTTAGTATTATTGTACCTTGGTCTATAAATCATTGAAAACTTTGCCTGGGTTTACAAAGAAGAGAAGCCAAAAGACAACAGTCCACTTCTCAATTGGAAAAGGATTTCTGACAGTTTTATACATATTCCTTCCAGCATTCCTGGGCGGCCAACTACTATAGTGTTGCAAGATTTATAATAGATTTGCCTATACACATACACACTTAAAACACATGCAGAAATGGGGGGGGGGGGGGTGTCTTATATTTTTTTATTTCAGTTACTTATTTATTTCACTTACTTATATAGCGCCATCAATTTACGCAGCGCTTTACATATACATTGACCATTCACATCAGTCCCTACCCTCAAGGAGCTTACAATCTAAAGTCCCTAACTCACATTCATACATACTAGGGACAATTTAGACAGGATCCAATTAACCTACCAGCATGTCTTTGGAGTGTGGGAGGAAACCGGAGTACCCGGAGGAAACCCACGCAGGCACAGGGAGAACATGCAAACTCCAGGCAGGTAGTGCCGTGGTTGGCATTCGAACCAGCGACCCTTACTGCTAGGCGAAAGTGCTATCCACTACACCACTGTGCCGCCCCTATATTATATTAATACTGTGCTACTTTTGAGCAGCAAAGAGAAGACAAATTAATAAATCGAGAAGCAGTCTTTCAGGATCAGTAGTGATAATCTCTGCTCCTGTCTTGCACTTCCTTACTGTATGACAACATAGGGTAAAACCTCCTCCAGAAACTGTGAGATAGGATTAACAGAGCATCAAAGGTGAAGATCCATCATATATATGGCATCTATGATGAGGCTATTTGGCTGATTTACTAAAAGGAGTTCAGAATCTCCACACAATAAATTTATCAATCACACAATAAATCACAGTTATTTAAATGCATTATAAACCTTCCTACTTGCACCTTGTTATTTTCACCTGCATAAGATGTGCATTCATCATGTAGTTTAATTGTTTCATTTCTTGGCTTACACACACAGCTTATAGCAGAGTAAATCTTCATATTTTTGTGTCAGAAGTTTATGTTTGTATTCAAACATGAGGCATGCCGTGTGGCACTGCACGGGTTATTGCATGACCTCTGTCTGTAGTCTAAGAACTGAGGCTACCTGTGAAGAAACCACATATCTCAAAATCCCTGGGTCTCTAAGTTTAGCACTGGTGAGAGTGCAATAATTATATCTGACTCAGATACAAACAGGCAGGGTATCCACAGTGAGTTTTTATCACATTAGCACTCCCCTTTCACAGTTCCATTACATTACCACTCCAAGATGTGTGGTGCAAGACTCCAAGATGTGTGATCACAAGATGTGTGATGCAAGGCCTCTTGCACACAGACATAATAATTTACTGATGTTTATACTCAGAATCTTGTTGACAGATCCAGAGTAAAATGTTTTGGAAAGATGCATTAAGGTACTTAAATTTGAGTAAGGCCGGGTTCACACTGGTATGACATGACAGTCGTACCACTCTTTGGATCTGATTTTGCCCTGGAACTTGAAGTCCGACATGCGTCCGACTTCAATGAACAGGGACCTGACTTTGATCTCCCACAATAACAAGCACTGTGTCTGGTATAAATCTTTAAGAGGAACTCCACGCACAATGTAAAAAAAAAAAAAAGCATGGGTTCCCCCTCCAAGAGCTTACCAGGCCATTCAGTCTGGTATGGATTTTCAGGGGAACCCCCATGCCGAAAAAATTGCTTTGGGGTCCCCCCAAAATCCATACCAGACCCTTATCCGAGCACGCAGCCCGGCAGGTCAGAAAAGGTGGTTAGGACGAGCGAGCGAGAGCCCCCTCCCATCCTGAACCGTACAGGTCCACATGCCCTCAACATGGGGGCGGGTGCTTTGGGGCAGGGGGGCCCCCACTTCAAAGCACCTTGTCCCCATGTTGATGAGGACAAGGTCCTCTTCCTGACAACCCTGACGTTGGTTGTCGGGGTCTGCAGGCGGATGGGCTTATCGGAATCTGAAAGCTGCCTTAATAAATTACTCTAAAAACCTGTGTAATATGTTTTATTTTTTACTTTTTTTTAGATGAATGGGTAGGGGTCCAATGTACCCCATACTCATTCACATAGGGTGGGGGGCCGGGACCAATGGCTAGGGTTGTCGGGAAGAGGCCCTTGTCCTCATCAACATGGGGGACAAGGTGCTTTGTTGGTGGGGGGTGCAGGGCCCCCCGCCCCAAAGCACCCACCCCCCATGTTGAGGGCATGTGGCCTGGTACGGTTCAGGAGGGGGGCGCTCATCCCCACCCCCTTTCCTGACCTGCCGGGCTGTGTGCTCGGATAAGGGTTTTGAAAAAATGACGTGGAGGTTTCCCCTTAAGATCCATACCAGACCGAAGGGCCTGGTATGCTCTTGGAGGGGGAACCCATGCTGTTTTTTTTTTTTTTATTTGGCGTGGAGTTCCCCTTCAAGATGATCAGAGCACAAGTCGCGTGCCAAAGTCGGATCAGTTAAGACTTTATCAGTGATCCGACTTTGATCCGACTTCGGTGATATTCAATGGGCTGAAGTAGGATCAAAGTCGGGCCAAAGTAGTGCAGGGAGCATTTTCAAAGTCGGACCGACTTGTGTCAGATCAGTTAAGAGGGCTCTCATAGGGAAACATTGATTTTCACATGTCATGTGACATGAGCTCCCAATGTCAGAGTGTTTGTCGTACCAGTGTGAACCCGGCCTAAACATATATGTGCGTGAAATTCTTCTTTCTCCTCTTCTAATTGCCACTGTTGCAATATGCACAAGTATATGCATGTATACATACGTATGTGCATACATTTCTGCACTCAAATGTAAATTTTTTTAAATTTATTTTACACCTCTGCACTCAATAATGCACCTGTGATCAGATCAGTAAAAAAAAAAAAAGTGGCTGTTTTTTACTCCCGTGTCCAAGAGGTCTAATACCTAGTTAAAACAACAAAAACATTTGAAAATGTACAATGCCTTTAATTGTATTTGCTATTAATTGTATTTTATGTTTACTTTGAAGACCCAATAATGTGCAGATGAAATAAGTCAACTGGATTTTGTTTTTCAAAAACAAATATTAACCGCTTCCCGACCGCTGCAAGCCAATGTACTTTGGCAGAATGGCACAGGTGCGCAAAAGGGCGCACCCATATGTCCCTTCGTAATCCCAGGCTAATGATGTCTGCCAGTGGCGCGCGATCACAATGAGGAGAGGCTGAACGGTAAAATGCAATGTAAATGTAAACAAGGCATTTCCCTGTTCTGTCTAGTTACATGATAGGGATCTACTGCTCACTGTCACCGGGAGCAGTGATCTCTGTCATGTCCTAGGTAGCCCATCCCCCTACAGTTAGAACACGCTAAGGGAACACATTTAACCCCTTGACCGCCCCCTAGTGTTTAGCCCCTTCCCTGCCAGTGACATTTACACAGTAATCAGTGGGTATTTTTAGCTCTGATCGCTGTATAAATGTAATTGGTCCCAAAATAGTGTCAAAAGTGTCTGATCTGTCCGTTGCAATGTTGAAGTCCCAATAAAAATCGCAGATGATCGTCATTACTAATTAAAAAAAAAATAATAAAAAAAAATTACATAAATCTATCCCCTATTTTGTAAAAGCTATAACATTTGCACAAACCAATCAATATACACTTATTGCGATTTTTTTAACCAAAAATATGTAGAAGAATACATATCGGCCTGAACTGAGAAATAATTTTTTTATATATATTTTTTGGAGATATTTATGATAGCAAAAAGTAAAAAATATTGCCTTTTTTCAAAATGATCAGTCTTTTTTTGTTTATAGTGCAAAAATAAAAACCATAGGTGACCAAAAGAAAGCTGTATTTATGGGGAAAAAAAGGACATCCATTTTGTTTGGGTTCAACATCGCACGACTGCGCAATTGTCAGTTAAAGCAACGCAGTGCCGAATCGCAAAAAATGCTCTGGTCATTTAGGGGGTAAAATTTTCCGGGGCTAAAGTGGTTAAAACTAATTATTGTGTAAGATTCTCAGCTTCTATAGGTATGGCATCCCTGCCTTTTTGGATTATGTCCATCAGACCGTGGACTTATTAATGTGACTGTATACCCCAAACATTTTTTCCAGTTTTGTACAGAATGGTTAAAGGTTAGAACACCTGTCAGGATTTTATATATCAGCTCTAGGGAGCTTTAGCCTTAATATTTTTCCCTGTGACCATTTTCACATTTTCAGTGTGATGAATAATTCAAAATTTTAGTTTTTACCAGTACAGAATGTTAGGGAAAACATTTCATTTGGGACACCTGTTCTGGTGACAACTACCTAAGAAGGAAAGTATGACACTACCTGCCTGGAGTTTGCATGTTCTCCCTGTGCCTGCGTGGGTTTCCTCTGGGTACTCCGGTTTCCTCCCACACTCCAAAGACATGCTGGTAGGTTAATTGGATCCTGTCTAAATTGTCCCTAGTATGTATGAATGTGAGTTAGGGACCCTAGATTGTAAGCTCCTTGAGGGTAGGGACTGATGTGAATGTACAATGTATATGTAAAGCGCTGCGCAAATTGACGGCGCTATATAAGTACCTGAAATAAATAAAAAAAAGGAAAGTGAAGAGAAATCACCCCAATGGGACACAGACTGAAAAAGATAATTAACTGACAGAGTTTTAACCCTTCCCTACTCTATCCAAAACAAATATAACCATTCCTTACTCCTGGGATTTATATTCTTAAAAATCTATAGTTTCACAGCAGCTGGAAGGCACACTTTAGCTTGATCTTTTGTAGATTAAACAGCTGCCATTTCTCTATTTCTCTGTAAGAAAAGCATTTAATGAAAAGCTGCAATGTGCAGAGTTTTGTTAAACTGGCAAATATCGCCATAGTATTTATTTATGCTATTCTACCTAAGCTCTTTTTTTCCCTTTGTTTATAATTCATCAAAGCACATGGAGCAAATATGACAGGCTTCAAGGTGCCATGTTATATAACATCAGGCAGTGGGGTTTTTGCCAAAGAAAGCAGCTGGTGCCACCAGCCGTGACATATGCCATCTCGCTGTGCCAAGTAAATACTGAACCCCCCCAACTTGTCAGTGTTGATCACTTAGAAACACAGAGGGTGGACGTGGGCACCATGACAGCAAGCAACAAAGCAGTGCAAGTCTTCAACACTCAGACGTTGTATACAGAACAAGTCTTCAACACTCAGACGTTGTATACAGAACGCAACTCTGCAGAATGTGCTCAATATTATTTAAGCATTATAAGCAAGCATACACTTAGCTATTTTCTTAAATATAATAATATTCTAACTCATGCATTTGTTAATACGTAATGTGATAAATGCCTGGTTTCAATCACTTTATAAAGCTTAATACGGCTACTGTGGTTTTATTGTAGAATAGTATTATGCATTACAAAAATATATAACATTTATACTGAATGCTCTATACATTCTAAAATCTAGACTACAGTGTGGAGCTGCTTACAGAATCTTTCTTTTATTGAAAATGTCAGCTGTAAAACTCTGCTTCATCTGTAGACCTATGACTCTGAACTTTATGCAACCAATCAGCTACCTCATTGCATCATGGGAAATTACTGTTTAATCACATAGAGTGAGTCTTCTTGGCAAGTTCTCATGAATATTTACTAAGCATGTAGCTACAAGAGGTGTATGTCTTATCAGTATTCTGGGTCAGGGGGCCTAACCATTGCTTTTACTTTCAGCTGATATTAAAAATTTTATATAATGAGGCGGAATTTCTCTCTCTTTCACACACATTTCCTGTTCTATTATCAGTTTGTTGAGCATGTATTAGTCTTAATGTGTATCCAAACCCACGAAAAAAATATATTGCAGCTAACTGGTTGCATTTCTTTTCTTTTTTTCTTGTCTTTGTTATTTAATTTTTATCCGGTGGTCCTGCCAATAACATACTTCCTGTCCTAGGTTGGAATAATAGGCTGCTCTTTCCTGATTTGGATTACAGAATACCCCCCCCTCTTTTTATCTCCATAATATAAGAGACATTGTGTTCTGCAGATCTCAAAGGTAACCTCGGCAGACTGACAAGATTCTTTGGGGTTTCAGTGCAGAAGAGGCATCATGTTATCAGCTTACTACAGCTTACTACAGGAGGACATGGAGAGCTCATTGGATTTCAGGATCGACAAGTATCCTTTTGCACTTATCGAACAGGTATAACAAAAAAAAAAAAACAAAATAAGATGTTTAACAATCCAAAAAGGAGCAAATAAGAATAAAAACTCTATACCATGTTATTAAAAAAACTAGCACATTGGCACAGAATGAGATTGTGCTCTATTGTTTTATAACTTTAAATTTTAGGCAGCATTAGTCTGCAATGGAGACTTGGGGGAGTATGTAGTTCTGATCACCTTAGCACTAAACCCACGATACATCCTACCTTCCCTAACTCCCAAGCTTCTCTACCTTGCCAACTTTCTCTGTTCATACCCTCTTCACTTCTCCCTGAATCTTGTTTAAAAAATCTACTTCCACCTTCTAACCATTTGTGCCCTCAATAACGTACAGTGAACCGCACTATAGAGCCAATACCTAGCTTGAAAGTTGCCCCAGTTCCTCAAAGACTCAACAAATTCCTGTGTTCATTGAGCCATTTATATACAGTGGGGACGGAAAGTATTCAGACCCCCTTACATTTTTCACTCTTTGTTATATTGCAGCCATTTGCTAAAATCATTTAAGTTCTTTTTTTTTCCTCATTAATGTACACACAGCACCCCATATTGACAGAAAAACACAGAATTGTTGACATTTTTGCAGACTTATTAAAAAAGAAAAACTGAAATATCACATGGTCCTAAGTAGGGATGAGCCGAACACCCCCCGGTTCGGTTCGCACCAGAACCCGCGAACGGACCGAAAGTTCGCACGAACGTTAGAACCCCATTGACGTCTATGGGACTCGAACGTTCGAAATCAAAAGTGCTCATTTTAAAGGCTAATTTGCATGGTATTGTCCTAAAAAGGGTTTGGGGACCCGGGTCCTACCCCAGGGGACATGTATCAATGCAAAAAAAACTTTTAAAAACGGCCGTTTTTTCGGGAGCAGTGATTTTAATGATGCTTAAAGTAAAAAAAAAAAAGTGAAATATTCCTTTAAATATCGTACCTGGGGGGTGTCTATAGTATGCCTGTAAAGTGACGCGTGTTTCCCATGTTTAGAACAGTCCCTGCACCAAATGTCATTTTTAAAGGAAAAAATCTCATTTAAAACTGCTTGCGGGTTTAATGTCATGTCGGGTCATGGCAATATGGATGAAAATCAGTGAGACAAACGGCATGGGTACCCCCCAGTCCATTACCAGGCCCTTTGGGTCTTGTATGGATATTAAGGGGAACCCCGCACCCAAATTAAAATAAGGAAAGGTGTGGGGCCACCAGGCCCTATATACTCTGAACAGCAGTATACAGGCGGTGCAAACAAGACAGGGACTGTAGGTTTGTTGTTAAGTAGAATCTGTTTGTAATTTTGAACATTTTTAACGTGTTTAGCTCCAGCCAAAAAATCTTTTCTAAGCTTTTTGGAAAACATAGGGAAGGGTTATCACCCCTGTGACATTTGTTTTGCTGTCTTTCCTCCTCTTCAGAAGATTTCACCTCACTTTTTTGTCCCAATGAAAAATGTTTTTTGAAAATTTGGGTTTTTTTGTGGAACAAGGATTGGAAAGCATCAGTGGAAAGGAGAAATTGTTTTCCCATATTAACTCTTACAGGAGAGAATTTCCCTTCCTAGGGGTAGATTTCATCTCACTTCCTGTTGTCTCCTTCCGTTTGCAAGTAGGAGTTGTTTGTAAGTTAGATGTTTGAAAGTAGGGTCCTGCCCTATATACTCAGCAGAAATTTGGGCCTTAGGTGTCCCATGGCCACGTGCTGATGAGGATGCACCGTCTCCACGACCAGCACTAGACACAGAGCCTGCTTGCCCTCTCTTATTGGCTTGTGACTGTCTGCCTCTCCTTCTTGGCCTTCCAGACATACTAATGGCCTGTAGCTGCACTAAGCTGGGATAGAACACCTGTAATTTTCTTCAAGTAGCTTTATATACTGTAACCAGACAAGCCTGCCTGTCAGTAGGAAGATAACAGGAACGGATCTAGCTGAACACTGTGAGCAGGACGCACTGTACTAAATGTAAATAGTCTAGCTGCCTGACCGTGGTACTAATAGGATCAAATAGAACACCTGTAATTTTCTTCAGGTAGCTTTATATACTGTAACCAGACAAGCCTGCCTGTCAGTAGGAAGATAACAGGAACGGATCTAGCTGTACACTGTGAGCAGGACGCACTGTACTAAATGTAAATAGTCTAGCTGCCTGACCGTGGTACTAATAGGATCAAATAGAACACCTGTAATTTTCTTCAGGTAGCTTTATATACTGTAACCAGACAAGCCTGCCGGTCAGTAGGAATTTAACAGGAACGGATCTAGCTGAACACTGTGAGCAGGACGCACTGCATTAAATGTAAATAGTCTAGATAGAAGATAACAGGAACGGATCTAGCTAAACTGAATACAGTGTATATATATATATGCAACACCTGGGATGCATATATATACACAATACACTGTAAGTGCAGCTAACTGACTGACTGTTCTGCCTAATCTATCTAACTCAAATCAAATGACACTGTCTCTCTCTCTCTCTATCTCTCAGCACACCGGAACACACACTACACAGGGCCGCCGTGCAGGCGGCCTTATATAGTGTGGGGTGTGTACTAAATGCCCTGAGCCGTAATTGGCCAAAGCCACCCTGGCTTTGGCCAATTACAGCTCTCTCTACTGACAGCGCTGTGATTGGCCAAGCATGCGGGTCATAGTGCATGCTTGGCCAATCATCAGCCAGCAATGCACTGCGATGCCGCAGTGAATTATGGGCCGTGACGCGCCACACGAATTTAGCGCGAACGGCCCATAACGTTCGCAATTCGGCGAACGATCGAACAGCCGATGTTCGAGTCGAACATGGGTTCGACTCGAACACGAAGCTCATCCCTAGTCCTAAGTAATCAGACCCTTTGCTCAGTATTTGGTAGAAGCACCCTTTTGATCTAATAAAGCCATTAGTCTTTTTGGGAAAGATGCAACAAGTTTTTCACACCTGGATTTGGGGATCCTGTGCCATTCCTCCTTGCAGATCCTCTCCAGTTCTGTCAGGTTGGATGGTAAACGTTGGTGGACAGCCATTTCTAGGTCCAGAGATGCTCAATTGGGTTTAAGTCAGGGCTCTGGCTGGGCCATTCAAGAACAGTCACGGAGTTGTTGTGAAGCCACTCCTTCCTTATTTTAGCTGTGTGCTTAGGGCCATTAGGGTCATAGGATCCCCTTAGTCTACCTGTAAAGTGGCAGATCTGTACCATGTCTAGAATCTGCTGCAGCAATAATTGCATTTATAAAGCCAAAAAAGACATTTTCCCTGAAAGCTGCCTTTATTTTGCTCACCAACAGCTGGGGAGTCAGTGTGAAGGATGAGGCCACAATGTAGTGCACTGGGAACAAAATTAGAGATTTTTTGGATACATTCTGGTGTCATTTTGACTTTGGATAGAAGTAACTGGTGCGTAAAAATTGGTCTTTGGGTGTTGGCAGCACCTTCCCACCGTAACCCTATAGAGGTAATCTTGATGAAAGCAAGAATTGGCCCTGCTGTAAAAAATTGCAATGATATGCACCTGTCAAACAGGTGCAGAAAAATTGGTCTTTGGGTGTTGGTGGTGCCTTCCCACCATAACCCTATAGAGGTACCCTTGATGAAAGCAAGAATTGGCCTTGCTGTAAAAAATTGCAATGATATGCACCTGTCAAACAGGTGCAGAAAAATTGGTCTTTGGGTGTTGGTGGTGCCTTCCCACCGTAACCCTATAGAGGTACTCTTGATGAAAGCAAGAATTGGCCTTGCTGTAAAAAATTGCATTGATATGCACCTGTCAAACAGGTGCAGAAAAATTGGTCTTTGGGTATTAATTGTGCCCATGAAACCTATGCCAAAAACATTCTTCCAGGTGAAATGATTGAACACCCTCAAAGCTAGGCAGCCTCTAAAGTCCTGCAGAGATTCCACATCCCAAAAAGACTTAATCAGTGCAATCGGCATTAGGGGCTTCATAGCTGGTAATCCAGGATGGATTAATTTTTATAAAAGTCAAATGGTCCACGGAGTCTGTGGACAGACGTGTTCTATGATCAGTAACTAAACCTCTTGCAACACTGAATGCCTGTTCTGAAAGCATGCTGGATGCAGGGCAGCCCAACAACTCAATAGCATACTGGGCAAGTTCTGGCCAATGGTCTATTCTCATGACCCAGTAAGTCAGTGGATAGTCAGCTGGAAAGCTCTCCATCTCTGTTTTGGCCCCGAGGTAATCATCCACCATGTGATGCAGACGCTGCCGATGGGATGTGAAAGCTGACAGCCCTGAGCGGCAAGGACTAAAAAAATTCCAAAATGCCTCACTTAGATGGACACCTTCTCCAGCGCTCCTCTCTTGACCAACAGAAGACTCAAAACTACATTTTCCACCACACTGTAACCTACTGGAGTCAGGAAAAATGTTCAATAAAATCCTCTTTAATGTGTCCTCAAAAGATTTTATCTTCTGCACTCTCTGTGGGGACGGGATGAGTTCTGAGACCTTCCCCTTATAACGGTGGTCAAGGAGGGTTGCCAACCAGTAATCATCCTTCTCCTTAATGCACGTATTCTTGGGTCCTTTCGCAGGCTTTGAAGCATGAGGATGCCCATGCGCCTCAAATTTGCTGAGGCTTGAGAAGCAGACTCCTTGGGGTCGCTCAGGATGACAGCATCTGGAACTTCCTCCTCCCAGCCACGTACTACTCCCAAGGGTCCTGAGGTTGGAAAGCCATTGCTTAGAGATTGAAGCATGTCTTCCTCTTCTACGAAGCCTATGAAAGTGCCAGAATCCTCCTCCTCATCCTCCTCCTCCCCTCTCTCCTCCTGTGTATTCTGTGACATAGGAATGATGGTGTCTGGATAAAGCGGGCCTTGAGAGGAAAGGAAGTCCTCATCTTCCTCCTGCTGCTCTGCCTCCAGTGCCCTGTCCATAATGCCATGCAGAGTCTGCTCCAGCAGGAACACAACAGCGATTGTGTCACTGATGCATGCGCTGTCACTACTCACCATCCTTGTGGCCTCCTCAAATGGTGACAATACAGTGCATGCACCCTAATGATCAGCCATTGCCGTGGTGAAAAAAAGCTGAGGCGGCCTGAGTGCCATACTGGCACATGTACTCGTTGAAGGCCCTCTGCTGCATGTATAGCTGCTACAGCATTGCCAAAGTCGAGTTCCACCTGGTGGGCATGTCACAAATCAGGCAGTTTATGGGCAGGTGGAATTCCCGCTGAATTTCAGCCAAGCGGACACTGGCTGTGTATGACCGCCTGAAATGGCTACAGACTATATGGCATTAAACTGGCAGTAACGCTGGCAAAACAATATGGCGTTAAACTGGTAGTAACACACACAAAAGTAAATGGCGTTAAACTAGCAGTAACACAATCAAATAGATGTGTTGAACTACACTGACGCTATCTGAACTGTCCCTACTCTAGCTATACACTAATGTCAATATTACTGACACGGTCTCACTACACTACACTGAAACTATATGAGCTGTCCCTACTCCACTCTAATGTATGTATGAATGACACGTTCTCACTACATCATAGTGAAACTATCTGAGCTGTCCCTATTCTAGCTGCACACTATGCAAAGCTGAATGATGGTCCTCCTCACTACACATACACTATCTCTAGACTGACAGTAAACTAATATTCTACACTGACAATTGAAGCAAAATAGCACAGTATAGCACACTAACTAACTGATAGAACTGAACAGAGCCCTGTTCTATCTCTCTCTCCACGCCAAAATCATGCTGAAAATGGCTGCCATTGAAAGAATACTTTTATACTGTGGGAGGGGAATGAGCCATGATTGGATAAAGTCATGATGACAGTGTCCAATCATGACTCTGACAGTGCTCTGCACTGTTCAACACCACAATGCATTGTGGTTCGGTTCCGGGGGGCAACTACCCATTTGTTCGGCTGTTCGTCGAACGTCCGAACAGCTAAAGTTCGGCACAAACTTATGCTCGGGTCGAACCGTTCGCCCATCCATATTGGTAGTAAGCCAAAATTATCAGCCGGGTTATCCTACTTGCTTTGTCCACTGGGGATATTTAATCTTTTTTGATATAAAAACCTTAAATCTGTAATTTTTATAAAATAGCTATCGATATAAAATTGTTCTGTATTTAACATAATATATAGAATAAGTAATAGATGGAGATAATTGTTTAAAGTTTAGATAATGGATGGGATGATTTGCATATAAAGTAACTTCAAAATGTATTTTAATATAATTGCTTTTATTTATATATTATGCTTTCTATTTATTAAAATTTTATATGAGATATGATTTAGTTTTCATTGTGATAACATTTATTTTATTATCCCTCTTTTTGGATAGATGAATTAATTTTATTTTTTGTTTGTTGATTGCATACATTTTAGACTGTTATTTATTGACCATCCACGTATTCACTTGCTTATAGATTTATAGATTTATTCATTGATTTTTGTTTTGTTTCAGTCATTAATTTTTTTCCAGCATGTTTTGAGCTAATTGACTGTAAACTATTTCTGGTTGGTGCACATTTATATTGTAATTGTTTGTAATACTTGATGCTGATTTTTAACTTTATTCCTAATACTACGCTCCAAAACAAGTTAAAAAAAGTATACTGGCCAAGGTTATCCCATTAGAAAAGAAAGAACTCGGCGCTATAGTGAATGTGCAAATAACTTAAAAATAGAAGAGGTATATTGAATATAAAATATTAGAAGCTGCTCCCCTCAAAGTACTTGGTAAGCTAGCTTTGAACTGGTGAGGGATGTATGTTTAATAAGGGGGCGCTAGTGATATAAATATAACCATAAAGTGCATGTGCTCAATAAGTCATAATGAATGTGAATATACTATAAAAATAGCATCATCATTTTCAAAGAAATTAAATATTATGAAAAAGGATGTGCATCAGTAAACAGCCAGCAAATAAATGGTGCAATTGATGATTTTTTGATAGAACAGCACCCGGTGAGTATAGGTAAGTATCCTTCTTACCAAACCACCAAAAAGGAAGGCCAGGTGGGACTTGTTAATGTGGTCTTACTGGTAGCAGGTGGATAATCCAGAAAGGGCTCCGCCAGAATGTTGATTCAGAAAAAAGATGGAAAGAACCATACCATCGTATAATTCCATTTTATTAAAAAAGCATATAAAAACAATAGGCCAAATGGCCGCTTACTTGGTAAGTGCCTTTCCTCAGCACTGAAGGTGACAAGCTTAGCAATGTTAGATGGAGTGTGAGACAGCCGTTTTGCTTGCTCCCTCTTGTGGTGAGCGGCGTGCGTTCCACCACCTAATCTGCCGAAACCAGAAGTGGCCGAAAGATTGCGTGACCAGATATGGGTCATCCCATTATCTTATGTGCTTACTTTGGATTCGCCAACTCCCCCCACCTACACCAGCAGGAACACTTGACGAGAAACCTACACATGAGCCACTTATTGGCTATTCGAGTTCTGTGGCCACTGTGAGCACAGTTTCCCTGGTGTACAGACCATGGAAGAGATCTGCATTGATGATTTGGACTTACTACCCTTATTGACAGCTTTTTCTACATGGATAACTACACCACTTCAGCTATACAAGCTGTTTCATACACTGCATTACAACAACTTTTGAATAGGTGAGAAGAATACTTTCTTATCCTTCTACTTGTTTCAGCAGCTACTCTTATGGGATCACTCGTTTGTTTTAAGTTTGGATTCTAAAACCATTTTGAGGATTTATAACCCTTTCCTGATTGTGTCACTGGTGCCAAAGTGTACCTCAACAGTTAGGGCAACCCCAGTCCCACTCAACATTTTGTCTATCGACATCACAATGTGCTAACCCTAAGCACCTTCATGATCTCACTACAGCACTCATTCCCCTGGTTGCCCGAGGACATCTGTTTCCTGAGGACATTACTAGCCTTAAACTCACCTCATCCAATCAAATATATTTATTAGGGTGTGCCATATTACAAGTAATAGCTCCAACACCCTTCCCACTAACCATTTTTCTGACTGTGACCTAATCTTCTGTCGGGGTATATTGAGGACGCCCTTCTCCACCCTCATGTTCAAGCCGTGCCTGTCCAATGAACAAGCTGCCATTGATTCTTGGTGTTGAAAGTTGCCAGTATAGAGCCACAATTTGAGCTTCAAGTTGTGAAACCTCCTCACACCTATCGCAGCAAAGCTCACCCTCAAACAGATGTTCTAGATTTGTATACAATGCGCTAAACAGTATATCATGGAACACATATTGCTTGACTATATTGCAATGCTTACACAAGTAAATTATCCAAACTAATAAAATGCATAAAGAATCATCTTGGTTCCCTGTGTCCTTCAGTTAAACTATGGTTTTGTGTTCAATGATACATTTCATTTTAAAACTGAAATCTCACTTTACAGACAAATGGAAAAATTCACTATGTTCCCTTTCCTGCAAAGTCATTCATTTGTATCTTCTTAATAAGCACAAATTATGATATACTTTGGTTATTGATAATTGCTCTCTTATTCTTTTTATTCATGCATTTGAAAAGTTATTTCCCTTGTTCACTGTATAATCATATACTGGCCTGAATGTCACTACTTTGTCCTGACAACTTTATTCGCATTGTTATGTGCTTACCATGTAATAGTTAAGCTTATTTTTTCATCACCCGTTTTCTCTCATGCAGAGAATTCACCACACGCACAGTTAAGGTATCAATGAGCTTTCACCTTGGCAAATTAATCCCTTTCTCTTCCTAAAGATCACATTCTCCAGCACAGCTGCCTGTCAACGTTGAGAGAAATGTCAGTGAGAGGAATGCAAGTACCCATGACAGAAGCACAGCTGATGGGATAACCGCCCTTGCTTTTGTCATCAAAGACTCTTTATGAAGCAGAACTGGACAGATACAGGACACAGGCAGACGGATGGCATTGTCAGTTAGGCCAGACACCACAGAAGACCTGCATACAAAAAAGGCCAGGAAAGGCCAAGCTTTCCCTATACCTTACATGACTACTAAGAACAGCTCAATATCTCTCTTTTTCATTAACTGTTCATCCCATTAAATGATATAAAGCTTCCTGTAGTATATTGCTATCACAAATGAAAAGCCCACATTAAATTGACTGACAAATCTCAACTTCAATAAAAAATGAAAAATGAATAAATAAATACACATATATATATATATATATAGATATATATATATATATATATATAGATGTATATATCTATATATAGATAGATAGATAGATAGATAGATAGATAGATAGATAGATAGATAGATAGATAGATAGATAGATAGATAGATAGATAGATAGATAGATCACATCACAGCATAAAATCAGCAACACAAAAAGCAATGACGTCAGAGAACATCTAAAATCTTTCTTTACAGACGAGTATACAGTTATTTCAAAATGCTGGTTTCTAAAGGTTCCACATTTGTGAATCATGCAGCACTTTTCATCCTTACAAAATTACCATTTTTTTAAATTTCTCTTTAATTAAAATCGTATCTGCTAGTAAAAGTTTGTTAATACTTACAAATTTTCTTCATACTGTAAATACAAGGCTCACAAAACAAACCTGTGCTTTACCCATGCAGAGCAACATAATAGTTTTATTTTAATACCAGCCCCACCAGCCGCACATACTCACCCTGTTAAAGCTCCACACAAAAAGAGGAAAGCCTTGAGTAAACTCAAGTCAAGATTTAATAAGAAAAAGTCAAACAGATTTGGTTGCCTACTCTGCACACCAGAAATCACTTGAACAGCAATAAAGCCTGATAAAAAGAGTTTTCAGAGGACCCAGGAAAAAGTGCTGTTGAAGTCCATAATACTGGAAAGGGTTATAAAAAACGGAAAATTGTATCATACTTACCATAATTTTCCTTTCCTGGTGCCTATCCATGGCAGCATACTAGTGATAGAGCTCCGCCTCGACTCCTCCCTCAGGACCAGTGAATAGCATAAATTAAAGATGTAGTCCCTCCCCCAACATTCTCCGTTAAATAGAATACCAAGGGTGGGAGCGTATGCTGCCATGGATAGGCACCAGGAAAGGAAAATTACGGTAAGTATGATACAATTTTCCGTTTTCCTGGTGCCTCCATGGCAGCATACTAGTGATAAATAACTAGCTGACACGGGTGGGATAATGCTTAACAATAAATGTTTTAATTGGAATGGGACATTGCAGCCTGAACTGGCCTTCTCCCGAACTCAACCGTTGTGAGAGCTCCTGGGTCGATATGGTAGTGTCTGAGGAAAGTATTGCGAGAAGACCAGGTGGCGGCCCTGCACACCGTCTCTAATGACACGTTAGCCCTTGCTGCCCAGGAGGTTGAGACTGCCCTTGTAGAATGAGCATTCACTCGGGATGGAGGTTCCATATTCTTCATCCTGTAGACCTTCTGGATTAGTTTTACCACCCAAGATGCCAGGGTTCTGATGGAAGCTTCCTTGCCCCTGTATTTACCGAATGGAACAATAAAGAGTCTTTCCGAGCACCTGAAGGATCTGGTGGCCTCTAGGTAGGCTCTGAGCACTCTGGATATGTCCAGCTCGTGACAAGATTCCGAATCTGCTTCAGTAAATACTGGTAGTGCCCAGGGCTCCAAAAGGTGGCTTGGAGTAGTGACCTTAGGTGTGAACCCCCGAAGGGGACGAAGCTCCACTCTATCGTGAAAGAAAGAGATGTGGTCATCACCTATCCCTAATGAGTGGAGTTCTGAGATCCTTCTACCAGATGTAATGGCTAGCAGGAAAACCATTTTTAGTGTTATGTTCCATGTTGTCAGTTGCTCCACTGGGGCAAATGGATGGTCAGAGAGGACTTCAAGGACTAGGGATAAATCCCACTTGGGAAAAGAACGTCTGACAGGTGGACGAATCTTTAACACTCCTCTGAGGAAAGTGACTACTAAGGGCTCTTCTGCCCATCTTTTATTTGTTGCGGCAGAAATTGCTGCTACTTGGACTTTGAGGGAACTTAGGCCAAGACCCAGATCAAGTCCTGACTGGAGGAAACCGAGAACACCTGATGTAGAAGGAGAGATTGGAATTAAACTCATTTGAGGCAGCAAATGACAAGAACTTGTCCCATATTCTTGAATATATAGCATTGGTTGCTGGCTCCCAGGAGGGTTGTTGTGACCCCTGGGGAGCATCCTAGGGACTCAAACCTTCGCCTCTCAACCTCCAGATTCGAAGGTTCAGCTTCTGAGGGTCTGGATGAACTAAACTAACCTGCGTCAGAAGTTGAGGGAAAGGATGGATCCTGATTGGAGAGCTCACACTGAGGTGCATAGCTAGAGGAAACCAGGGTCTCTTCGGCCAATATGGGAGTACTGCCAGTACCTGGACTGTTTCTCTGAGAAGTCTCAGGAGGAATTTGAATATTAATGGCCGGGGGGGAAAGGCATATGCGGTGGTGAACCTCCAGGGGCATGACAGGGCATCTACTTCCTCCGCTTGTGTATACGGAAGGCGAGAGACGAATCTGGTCAGTTTGGCATTCCCCAGAGTGGCAAATAGGTCTACTTGAGGAGGATCCCAGAGGTTGGCAATCTGATGGAAGACCTGGGGATGAAGAGCCCACTCGTTGTTGTCCAAGAATTTCCTCGACAACGTGTCTGCTTCCGTGTTCAACCTTCCCGGGAGATACATCGCCCTGAGGTCTAGGATGTTCTTTTCTGCCCAGAGCATAATTGGCTCTACTTCCCTGAGGAGTGATGTGCTGCGAGTGCCCCCCTGCCTCTGTAGGTACGCAACAGCCGCCCTGTTGTCCAGGCGTAAAAGTACTCTCTGGCCCCTGATCTGAGAAGCCAATGAAGTTAGTGCCAAGAACGCTGCTCTCATCTCCAGTATGTTGGATACTACTCCCTGGGTGGAACAGGACCATCTCCCCTGTATCCTGGTTTCCACGCAATGGGCTCCCCAGCCCTGTCCACTTGCATCGGATGTAACTGTGATCCAGAAGAGGGAACCCAGATGACGGGGTTTGGAGAGGTTTTCCGGAAGAGTCCACCAATGAAGGCTCCTGCGCATTGCTCCCGTCAGCAGAATTGTCTGAGAGAGTCGCTGTCTCTTCCACTGCGCCAAGAAACCCATCTGAAAATATCTCAAATGCCAATGGGTCCAAGGAATCATCGGTATACAAGCAGACATTGTGCCAATGAGGCTCAGGCATTGCGATGCCATTAGATACCGGCTCGCGATGGTTTTGACCATCTTCTGGATAATAGTCCTCATCTTCAGGGATGGTAATGACACTGTCCCCTCCCGGGTGTCTAACATCGCACCTAGATAGATCATCCGCTGTGTAGGTGCAAGCTGACATTTCTCTGAGTTTATCAGCCATCCTAGTTCTCTCAGGGACTGGAGAAGAATGTCTCAGTGATACACCAACTGACCCGGACTGCTTGCTAGGAGGAGGATGTCGTCCAAATAGTGGTATATCCTCAAACCCCTCTCCCGCAGGGGAACCAGAGCGGATATTAGAATCTTGGTGAACACCCTGGGGGAGGTGCACAGACCGAAGGGCAGGGCTTGAAACTGCAGGTGGATCCGACCTACTGCAAATCTGAGATATTTCTGAAAAGCAGGTAGAATTGGCACGTGTAAGTACGCATCCTGCAGATCGATTGAGATCATCCAATATGCTGGCTGTACTGCCTGAATAATTGTTTGTAGAGACTCCATCTTGAAGCTTTCTGGGTGTATGTGCCTGTTGAGTCTTTTTAGATCGATCACAGGCCTCCATCCACCCGTTCTCTTTGGGACCAGAAATAGAGTGGAATAGAAGCCTGCGAAGCGCTTCGCCAAAGGAACCGGCACAGCTGCTCCCTGAAGTTGGAGTGACGATACGAATTGTCTTAGGGCTTGAGCCTTCAGCGGAGAGGATGGAATTTCTGTTCTTGTGAACGAATTTTGAGGTGGAGGATGAGAGAAACTCCAAAAGTGTCCCCATTGGATTGTTGAGAGAACCCAGGGATCCTGGCATTTGCTGGCCCAGACTGGAAGAAAGAATTTTAGTCTGGCTCCCACCGGGAGTGTCTGGGCTAATCTGGCGTCAAAAGGATTGCTTCTGCTCATGTGGAGTCGGAGGGGCCTTCGACTTTCTGCCCAAGAAGGATGCCTGAGTGCCCCTCCAGGGTCTTCTGCCGTCTCTGAACTGCCTTGATTGTCTGAAATCTCTAGGGTTTGACTGGCGGAACCTGGAAGAACCCCCTCTGGATCTTCGCATCCTTCTGTCTTGGGGAAGCATACCTGACTTTCCTCCTGACAGCCTAGATATGGCTTTATCCATCTTGTCTCCAAATAATGCCTTCCCGTCGAACGGGATTTTGCACCAATTTTGCTTGGAAGCCAAATCCGCCGTCCAGGGTTTTAACCACAGGGCCCTTTTCGCCATTACTGAGTGCAGCATAGATCTTGCTGAACACCTAATTGTGTCTATAGCTGCTACTCCAACGAAGTCTGCTGACAATCTAATTTCTTCCAAGGCTTTAATTATGTCTTCCTTGGGGACATCCTGGCGTGGAGCTGTTTCAATGTTATCCGTCCAAGCTCTAATGGCATTAGATACGGAGGTGAGGGCGATCGCTGGCTTACATGCCGCTCCTGCAACTAAATAGCTCCTCTTGAGATCCAGATCGATTCTTCTGTCAAGAGGATCCTTGAAAGAAGCGGAATCTTCCATAGGCAGGGTAATATTCTTTGCTAGTCGCACCACTGATGCGTCTACCACCGGCATGGAGTTCAGTGACTGTGTTCCCGACTCCGGTAGGGGATACAATTTATTGAAACGGCCCAATGACAGTTTTTTATCAGTTCTTGACCATTCGTTTTGAATGACTTGACTAATTTCTCCCTTCAAAGGGAAGAAAGCCTGTTTCCTTTTAAGGAATGGGAAGTAGCTTTTTGCTTCCTGGGGAGGTTCTTCAGTATCCTCCCAAGCTATTGAGGCTCTTACTGCCTGGATGAATGGCTTTACCAATGAATGGCTGAAGCCGGAAGGATCTGACTCATCTGACGAATCGCCCGAGAGGTCTTCAGGTGGGGAATCTCTGGCCAGTCGGCCTGATGGAGGTAGAGGTGTACTGGCTGCTGAAGGACCAGGAAGAACAAGTTCAACCTCCTGCGTCTGGGACGTCTGCGGGACTGGCTGGGCAGGAACCAAAGCCGCAAGCTCAGAGAAGGAGTCCTTCATAGTCCTTTTGAGCAGGTCCACCACCTGTTGGTTTTCTAACTCGCGGCTGGACGCATGGTCCGCGAAACAGTCCTTGCAGACTACTTTATTCGGCAGCGGACTAGCCCCACAGGTCCAGCACTTCTTCTTCTTATAGGATCTAGGAGAGGGGGACCGGTCCCGTCTTCTGGATCTTGATCTATGTGGCGAAGAATGGGACTCACGTCTTGACGAGCGGGACCGGTGGCGTGAAGACCGAGATCTGCGACTTGGGCTGTCGTCATCGTGGTACCTTGAGGATTTTTCGGTCCTCTTGGAGTGGGCAGGGCTATGATTTTAAGAAAAATCATGTCAGGCCAGCGAGCGCACTTTTTTTTTTTTTTTTATATATACGTATAGGTGGTCCCATACCTAACGGAGGTGTGAGGATCTTTGTTGCGAGATGAATGGCTCATTTCGGAGTTGGGCATAAGGAACAGCTGCGGAAGAAAATAGCAAGAAGGATAAGGAAAGAAAAGAATGTTATTTATTTTTTTTTTAATTCACTTTGTTCCTTTTTTTTTTTTTTTTTCTTTTTTTAGAATGCTTACCACAGAGCAGCTTAGAGAGACCTTAGCAGGGCACAGCTGAGGAAACTCTGACCACCAGCCCCCAAGGCCGATCCTAAATAGCCTAAGGGTGGGTGGGGTAGAACCCATGAACCCCCAGTCACTCTGCCCCCTTTTTTTTTTTTTTCATTTTTAGAGAAAAAAGGGCAAAAATTGGCCCTTTTTCCAGAAACAAAGATGTCCGCCGCGGCTTCGAGAGACCGAGCATGCGCCCGCGCATGCGCAGTAGAGCCGACGCCGGGAAGCCGAGAAAACACTCTTCAAGCGACGGCTGTTAGCTTCCCAGATCGCGCATGCGCAGTAGGTCGAAGGGGACGCCGAGCCACGCTACCTACAAGGGAAGGGAAAGAAAACAACAACACAGCTCCCACAGTAACAGGGCGATGGATGTCTCTCCTGATACAGCAGCCTGTAAACCTACAGGTATTTAACAAATGTCTTACAGCCTCTTATATTTATACTTTCTTTGAAAGGGAGGAAAAAGGAATGAAGCAGAAGGGAAAGAGGGGGGGGGGGGGGGGGGGAATACAAATGCAACTTTCTTCTCTTTTTTCTTTTTTTTTTTTTAAAAATGGAAACAAAAAATGTAAAATCACAAGCCTGGCAGAATGAAGCTGATCCTTTTGCGACTCCTTTGCCTTCATCATAGGATATGGTGGCAGACTGCGTTCCAGTGAGGAAACTCTGCAAGAAGACCACAACAGATCCACAGAGGGGTTCCCAGTCTTATCAGCGCTGTGAGCGGCCCAAGAACAGGGACTGCGCACGGGAAAGGCTAAACCCGGCGGACGCTGCCGAATGCAGAGGTATGGACATACTGCTACTCTTCATCAGCACAAGAGGTATGAGGAAAAAAAGGAGAATGTTGGGGGAGGGACTACGTCTTTAATTTATGCTATTCACTGGTCCTGAGGGAGGAGTCGAGGCGGAGCTCTATCACTAGTATGCTGCCATGGAGGCACCAGGAAAGATTTTTATAGACCTGTTTATTTATCAGGCCACAATTATGCAGGAAGTTAAAAAACAAAAAAAAACAAAAAAAAAAAAACAAGTGTAGCACTACAGCCAGAGATTGGTTGGTTCCTTTTTGCCTTGGTGATGATCTCCCTAGAACCCAATCTCACCAAAATACCTTTGATTACATGGGAAATACTCTATAGGGCTGTAAATCCATGAAAGGATAATAAATAAATGCAGCAGCAAGCAACAATTACTGTATATTATAACATAATAAGGGAGAATACATGCACTGCTATTACAAAAATGCACTGTTATTACCAAATGGAAAATGACAATTAGTTATGGAAATGGTACTTATCAAACAGCCTAGTTAAGCATACAGGTAACACTGCCTACACCACTGGCTAGTACATTAATAAGTCTGTCTTCATTGGAGCACTCACTCTCCTTGTCATGTGAGAGCACTTGTAATCCCAAGGTTCAAAAGTCAAAATTGCATGGCCAAGTCTCCACAAGTAACAAATTTAACTGCAGTAAATAGCAACAAAGTCCACTACATGTAAATAGCTGACAGGTCTCTTACCAATCCAAAGGATTCCAATACATCCTTTTTAGGGCCAGTAAAAGGCCCTCTTTGAAGCTGGTGTCCGATGAATCTGCAACTTTCTCAAATTCTGGATTCCTTAATGACAATAACACAGCTGAAACAACAGAACTGTACTGGTAGGTCTCTGGAACAGCAGCTCTCTGGTGGGCAGCTTAAGCCCGGGTTCACACCATAATTTGCTGCGGACCGCACAGGAGCGCTGTGCGTCCCTGTTCACCGTTTCAGGGATGAATCAGGGCCAATTCTATGCCTGAATTCGGCCCTGAAACGCAGCCAAAGACGCACAGCGTTTTTGTGCAGTGCGCACCGCAGCCGCCCCGGAGATATGTGAACCGGCTCCATAGGGAGCCAGTCACATTCTCCTGCTATGCGAATTAGATGTGCGGAAACGCACATCTAATTCGCATAGGTGTGAACCCGGGCTTACTCACAGTTCACAGCAGCCCCTCTGCATACAGGTCCTGACTCTGTCCAGCAGCACAGCAAAGCCCACTTGGCAGCTTGGCCAAATGTACCTCTAGGCTCCTGACACACTATCCAGTGGCTCAGCAGTGAGGCATTGTTCATAGCAGCACCATATTTGCAGCCTGTTCTGCACTCACACTCTAATGCCCTGTACACACAATAGGATTTTCCGATGAAAAATGTGTGATAGGACCTTGTTGTCAGAAATTCCGACCGTGTGTAGGCTCCATCACACATTTTCCATAGGAATTTACATAGTTACATACATAGTTTGTAAGGTTGAATAAAGACACCAGTCTATCCAGTTCAACCTGAGTGAGTGTGGGTGCATGTCTACAATTGTCCCTAACCCTGTACATCGCACACTCACATCAGTCCCTACCCTCAATTCAAGGTCCCTATTCATATACTAGGGCCAATTTTGGACAGAAGCCAATTAACCTACCAGCATGTCTTTGGAGTGTGGGAGGAAACCAGAGTACCCGGAGGAAACCCACGCAGGCACAGGGAGAACATGCATACTCCAGGCAGGTAGTGTCGTGGTTGGGATTTGAACCAGCGACCCTTTTTACTGCTAGGCGAGAGTGCTACCCACTACACCACTGTGCCGCCCTTTTCCGACACACAAAGTTTGAGAGCAGGCTATAAAATTTTCTGACGACAAAATCCAATCAGTTAAATTCCAATCGTGTGTACACAAATCCAACGCACAAAGTGCCACGCATGCTCAGAGTAAATTAAGAGATGAAAGCTATTGGCTACTGCCCCGTTTATAGTCCCGATGTACGTGTTTTACGTCACCGCGCTCAGAACGATTGCATTTTCCGACAACTTTGTGTGACCGTGTGTATGCAAGACAAGTTTGAGCCAACATCCGTCGGAAAAAATCCATGGATTTTGTTGTCAGAATGTCCAATCAATGTCCGACCGGGGGTACAGGACATAAAGCTCACTGCCCCTGCGTACCATACTCCAGCAGCAGCCCTCTACAGTTCAGTCCAGCTCCTCGTGTGGCTCTCCACACTCGGACACTAGATCCCAGTTCTGTCCATCCGATACATGGGGCAAGTCTAACACTGCAGGTGCAGCCAATAGGAGCCCCCCTTAGCACTTGGTCTAGCCCAAGATGATTGCTGCTTCCTCTATACTGGGGCCAATTTTCCTGTCCAGCACTGTCCACCAATGCCAGGGAGTAATAAATAAGCTGCAACAGGGAAGAACATTTTGCAGACCAGCTTAAAGGGGTCACCAGCCAGGCTACACACTGCCCCTACCAAAAATATTTGGTCCCTAATTAACACAAATGTAGAATACAACTAAATAACCTTTTTAATGGTCAAACTTATTTTTTTGTCTTTTTTTTGTAAAAGAAACAGGCCAGGGGAGATTCTACCATGCTGTGTAGCGAGCTGGATTGGGAGCATTATCCACTGGTGCCAGGATGAGAGTTACCTGCACACCAGGGGGTGTGATCGGTGACAATGACCTCTTTTGAAAATTCTTTTTTTTAGGGTTTTAGGGAGGAAAATTAGTCTCTTGACCCTCTGTTCTTTAAGCTCAGGTGTGTCTTGGGTAGAAGTCTCCCCTTCAGGTTCAAGGGGAATGATGGGAGTACTTCCACCTCTCCAGTTGGCTCAACAGAGGTCCCCTCCTATCCATCTTCCACTCTAACCCAGGTGCAAACTCTGGGGCATCAGGTGTGAGGGTTTTCTCTAGGGAAAATGTGGATGAGGTGATTTTAGTAGACTCAGATTGCCACAGCCATTCCATATCAAAATCTTGTCCCAGTCATCTTCCTCCATCCAAGAGGGATGGCTGTGATCAGGTGATCCAGTAGAGGAACTAGTTGAAGGTAACTGAGTCTGTGCTGGCACTTGAACAGCTTCACTCAGTGAAAGAGGTGGGCCGAACACTCCCCTGTTCGGTTTGCACTGGAACTCCCGAACAGAGAAAAAGCTCTGACCCGAACGACAAACCCTATTAAAGTCTATGGGACCCGAACTTGAAAAAACAAAAGTCCCCATTTTGAAAGATTATATGCAAGTTATTGGCCATAAAAGGGTATGGGGGTCCAGGTACTGCCCTGGGGGATATGTATCACTGCAAAAAATGTTTTTAACCACTTCAGCCTGCGCTGCTTTAACTGGTAATTGCGCGGTCATGCAATGCTGTACCTAAATGAAATTTGTGTCCTTTTTTCCCCACAAATAGAGCTTTCTTTTGATGGTATTTGATTGCCTCTGCAATTTTTATTTTTTGCAATATAAACGGAAAAAGAATGAAAATTTTGAAAAAAAATTATATTTTCTACTTTTTGTTATACAAAAATCAAATAGACTTAATTGTAGTCATACATTTAGGCCAAAATTTATTCAGCCACATTCCTTTGGTAAAAAAAATGTCAATAAGCATATATTTATTGGTTTGCGCAAAAGTTATAGAGTCTACAAACTAGGGTACATTTCCTGGAATTAGCTTTTAGTTTATGACTGCCTATCTCATTTCTTGAGGTGCTAAAATGGCAGGGCGGCACAACCCCCCCCCCCCCCCCCCCAAAGAACCCATCTTGGAAAGTAGACACCCCAAGGAAATTGCTGAGAGGCATGTTGAGCCCAATGAATTTTTGATTTCACTCCTCACTACCTATCACAGTTTCAGAGGCCATGAAATGTCAAGATAGCACTAAATTACCTCATTTTGGAAAGAAGACACTTCAAGCTATTTGCTGAGAGGCATGTTGAGTCCATGGAATATTTTATATTTTGCCACAAGTTTCAGGAAAATTACATTTTTTTTTTTTACACAAAGTTGTCACTAAATGATATATTGTACAAACATGGCATGGTTATATGTGGAATTACACCCCAAAATACATTCTGCTGCTTCTCCTGAGTATGGGGAAACCAATCACCACCTTCAGGCTTTCTAAGGGCGTAAATTTATTGATTTCACTCCTCACTGCCTATCACAGTTTAGGAGGCCATGAAATACCCAGATAGCACAACCCCCCCCCCCAAATGACCCCATTTTGGAAAGTAGACACCCCAAGCTATTTTCTGAGAAGCATGTTGAATATTTTGCAGATCTTGCTTTTTGTCACAAAGTTTTGAAAATTGAAAAAAGAAAAAAAAATGTTTCTTTTCTTTCGTCATTTACAAAAACTTGCGTCACGAGAGCTACAAAATACTCACCATGTCTCTTAGCAAATACCTTGGGGTGTCTACTTTCCAAAATGGGGTCATTTGGGAGGGGGGGGGGGGTTTCTGCTATCTGGACATTTCAGGGCCCCCGTAACTGTGATAGGTAGTAAGGAGTAAAATCACAATTTTACGCCTTTAGAAAGCCTGAAGGCGGTGCTTGGTTTTGGGGTCCTGTACGTGGCTAGGCTCCCAAAAAGTCTCACACCTGTGGTATCCCCATACTCAGAAGAAGGAGCAGAGTGTATTTTGGGGTGTAATTCCACATATAACCATGCCATAATTGAACAATATATCATTTAGTGACAACTTTGTGTAAAAAAAAAAAGAAAAATAATAAAATTTAAATTTTTATGAAACTTGTGGCAAAATATAAAATATTCTATGGCATCAACGTGCCTATCAGCAAATAGCTTGGGGTGTCTACTTTCCAAAAAGGGGTAATTTGGTGGTGGGGGGGGTGAACTGTCCTGGCATTTTTATGCACAATATTAGAAGCTTATGTCACACATCACCCACTCTTCTAACCACTAGAAGACAAAGCCCTTTCTGACACTTTTTGTTTACATGAAAAAATATATTTTTTTGCTAGAAAATTACTTTGACCCCCCCCCAAACATTCTATATTTTTTAAAGCAAAGGACATACAGATTAAAATGGTGGGTGTTGCAATTTTTTTTCACACAATATTTGCACAGCGATTTTTCAAACGCATATTTCTTTAAAAAAAACTGTTTTTTTTAATTATTTTAATGCACTAAAACACACTATATTGCCCACATGTTTGATGAAATAAAAAAGATGATCTTATGCCGAGTGCATGGATACCAAACATGACATACTTTAAAATTGTGCACAAACATGCAGCGGCAACAAACTACATACATTTTTAAAAGCCTTTAAAATCATTTACAGGTTACCACTTTATAGTTTTAGAGAGGAGGTCTACTGCTAAAATTACTGCCCTCGATCTGACCTTCGCAGTGATACCTCACATGCGTGGTGCAATTGCTGTTTACATATGACACCAGACCGACGCTTGCGTTCACCTTTGCGTGTGAGCACGGGGGGGACAGGGGTGCTTTTTTTTTTTATTATTTATTTTGCTTTTTTATTTTATTTTTAAACTGTTCCTTTCATTTTTTTTAAATCATTTTTATTGTTATCTCAGGGAATGTAAATATCCTCTATGATAGCAATAGGTAGTGACAGGTACTCATTTTTGAAAAAAATGGGGTCTATTAGACCCCAAAGCATCTGACCACACCAAAACTGGTGTGATAAAATGCTTTCCCAATTTCTCAAGTCATGAAATGCTTGTAGCTTTCTTAGGCCATAGAGATGATTGGAGCCATTCTGGTCTCCGATCAGCTCTATGGTCAGCTGACGGAACCACCGGCTGCATTCTTGTGTTCCCTGTTGGGACAGGAGAGCCAGAGAAGACCATGGAAGATGGTGGGAGGAGGGATGTTCCCTCCCACTGCTTGTAAAAGCAGTGTCAGGGCTGGGCCATGCCCTTCCTTCTCTGAGCTGGCCGCTCAGCTGTCGGCTAATTGCCAGCTCCTATCTATCCACAGTGACTCACCTGTTGATGATGCTGCTCGTCAGTCCTGCCTACTTAAGCCATTCAGTCCAGATGATCTCTGCCTTTTGCCAGGGCTGGGCTCAGCCCTTCTCTGAGCTGGCCGCTCAGTTGTCGGCTAATTGCCAACTCCCATCTCTCTTCACAGTTACCCAGCTGTTGTTGATTCTGCTCGTCAGTCCTGCCTACTTAAAGTCGTCCAGCTCACTTGATCTCTGCCTTCACCTTTGTCAACATCGCAGAGACTTTCTCCTGCATTCCTGTTGAAGACTTGGTCGGCTGACGTTCCTTCTGGCTCCTGATCCTGCTTGCTGTACTGTAATAAGAATATTCCTGCGCTACCCAATTGGAAAAAGAAAACAAGAACTCAGAAAAATAGTAAAAACGCACGTATGCGACTGGACAGCTGCATGCACCGAAGCAAGGGTCAGACATAAGCCCAAAATCAAACTGAGGTATAGGGGGGAGGTGCTGCGCTAACCAGAAGAAAACTGTAAATCTCTGTCTGTGGTCATCCCCTGAAGAAGTCACGTGATCGGTGATGACACGCGTAGGGACGGAATAGGCTGTTTCACATTGCTAGACACAGAACGAGTTCGCTGCTCGTAGGAGAGAGGTTTGCTCTGCATTGTTTGTATGTGAGTACATCTACTTAAAGTTTTTTAACCGCTAAGCCACCGCCCACCGTCATATGACGGCTGGACGAGGCTTCTGTTGTTCTGGGAGGACCTCATATGACGTCCTCGCCGTCCCGAGCCACTAGGGGGCCCGCTGCGTCACTCGGGACCCGGTGCGCGTGCCCGGCGGCCGCGATGTCCGCCGGGCACCCGCGATTGCCGGGTAACAGAGCAGGAGCGTGGATCTGTGCATGTAAACACAGATCCACGTCCTGTCAGAGAGGAGAGGAGACCGATGGCGTGTCCCTTGTACATAGGGACAGCGATCGGTCACCTCCCCCAGTCAGTCCCCTCCCCCCACAGTTAGAATCACCTCCTTAGGTCATACATTAACCCCTCGAGCGCCCCCTAGTGTTAACCCCTTCCCTGCCAGTCACATTTACACAGTAATCAATGCAATTTTATAGCATTGATCGCTGTATAAATGTGAATGGTCCCAAAAATGTGTCAAAAGTGTCCGATGTGTCCACCGCAATATCGTAGTCACAATAAAAATTGCAGATCGCCGCCATTACTAGTAAAAAATAAATAAATAATAAAAATGCTATAAATCTATCCCCTATTTTGTAGACGCTATAACTTTTGCGCAAACCAATCAATATACGCTTATCGCAATTTTTTTTTACCAAAAATATGTAGAAGAATACGTATCGGACTAAACTGAGGAAAAAATTTGTTAAAAAAAAAAAAAAATTGGATATTTATTATAGCAAAAAGTAAAAAATATTGTGTTTTTTCAAAATTGTCCCTCTTCTTTTGTTTATAGCGCAATAAATAAAAACCGCAGAGGTGATCAAATACCACCAAAAGAAAGCTCTATTTGTGGGGAAAAAATGATAAAAATTTAATTAAGGTGCAGTGTAACATGACCGCGCAATTGTCATTCAAAGTGCGACAGTGCTGAAAACTGAAAAATGGTTTGGGCAGGAAGGGGGTGTAAGTGCCCTGTATTGAGGTGGTTAATAAAGCATTACCTGGTTAAGACATACTTCACTATCAAGTACCTTTGTCCTGCATATTCCTGTACACACATACCTGAGATGTGGAGGCTGAGCTAGGATCCGCGCTGGTCCAGGACCCCTGATAGGACCATAGCCACTTGTAATCAGCTGCCATTAGGATAACCCAACACCGGCAAGCGTGGATATAGGGACGCGATGGAGGCTCAGAACCTGGCGTTTTAGCTACAATTCATACGGTTGACCTAGCACCGCTAGGTAAGGGGCCACTGCTTACATTGGTGTTTTATGCACGAAGAGGACACTGAGTGAATTGCATCCCAGACACCCCACTGTTGTTTTGTTGAATACACCAGAACTTGCTTTTGCACCTTCAATGACTTTTACACTGGCACTTTAAGTTTGCTGCACTTACTGGCATGTCATTGGTCATTTGTTTCGCAGGCCAGCACAATATATTTTATATCATTATTATTGGGACATTTATTTATATTATTTATTATCCATATTGCGTTGGATTGATGTGTTTTATTTGCGATATCTAGATCACCTTTAAGCACTGGCACTTTGTACGTTTTGCACCATTTATAAGGATATGTTTTTGATGGTTATTTCTGATTTATTCTATGTATTTTTATTTAGAATTATTCACATGAAGTAGTGTTTATGTCCCTTTGTGCACCTACACATGATTATCTAGATTTATATGTTTTTAGTGTCAACACTTATTTATGCGATTTTACATGCGATTTTTTTTTTGTCATTTAGTATATACCAACTGAAAAGGATTTTTTATGCACTTTTTTCACATACACATGATGCTGATTATTAAGACTTGAATGTTTTTAGTGTCAACACTTATTTATGCGATTTATGCGATTTATTATGCGATTTTATGTCATTTTATTAATTGACCACAGACAGAGATTTACAGCTTTCTTCTGGTTAGCGCAGCACCTCCCCCCTATACCTCTGTTTGCTGTACTACTACGTTTATCTCTGGCTCTCTGACATTTGCTTGGCTGACTACCCGATCCGGTCACTGAACTCTGGCTTGTTTTGACTACGCTTACTTTGTTTACCTTATTATTATTATTATTATTATTATTATTATTATTAAACAAGCGAAGCGAAGGCCATGAATTCAGAAGATACAGTCAACCGACTTTGACTTTATTTTTTCCAGATTGGATGAGCAAGATCACCGCATGGATCAGTTTGCCATAGCAATACAAACGCTCCTGAGTCACACTGCTCACCTGGAAACTCCCACTGTGGCTGCTCTGGTACAACCTGAGTTGCAGGCCATCCCTGCTGCTGCTCCAGTCTCTGTGCAGGCACCCACCTCGAGTATTACCTCTATAAGAGGTATGTCTGGTTCTGCTCCGCTTCCCCAGCAATTTGGGGGTGATCCAGTTCAATGCAGAGGGTTTCTCAACCAGGTTGAGATTTACTTTGAGATGCTTCCCCAGGCGTTTCCCACAGACAAAAGCAAAGTAGGTTTGTTGTTTTGAGTTACCCTGACTTTGTGGCCTCCTTTAAAAGGGTATTTGACGTTCCCGCATGCTCCGCTTCTGCTGCCAAGTGCCTCATGTCCATCAAACAGAGTACGAGAACTGTTGCCGACTACGCCATTGAATTGCGTACTCTGGCAACAGAGGTTGCTTGGAACAATGAGGCCCTCGTGGCTGCTTTTTCTCATGGTCTCTCAGATTCCATCAAGGATGAGATAACAGCCCAAGATATACCCACTGAGCTGGAGAGGTTGATCACGTTTGCCATCCTCATTTACTCCAGACTCAGAGGAAGACTCTCTTTTAAGGAGAGCTTGCGGAAGCCTCCTGTATGTTTGCCTCCGAGCTTTGCAGTCCCACCCGTGCCTCCCTCACCTCCCATGTCTCCCGGTACCGAGTCGGTCAGTGAAGATGAACCCATGCACTTGGGTTTCACGCGTCTCTCTGCGGATGAGAGAGCCTTTAGGAGGAGGGAGAGATTGTGCCTTTATTGTGACCAGGCAGATTACTTTTTGAAGTCTTGTCCTACCCATCCAGGGAACATCCGAACTTTGAGGTCCTGTCATGGACAGACCTTAGGTGGCGTTGTTTCGTCCCCAGTTATCCAAAAGGATAAGCCCCTGGTTTCAGTCACCCTTTCTTCGGCTGAATCGTCCATCGAGATACAGGCTCTAATTGACTCTGGGGCTGCAGGCCTGTTCATTGATGCTGCTTTTGTATCGCAGCACTCAATTCCACTGCAGCTGCGTGACACCCCCCCAATGCAAACCCCCTTCCATTAGTACAGACCCCCCAGGACAAACCCCCTCCATTAGTACAACCCCCCAGGACAAACCTCCCCTCCATTAGTATAGACCCCCCCAGGACAAACCCCCCTCCATTAGTACAGACCCCCAGGACAAACCCCCCCTTCATTAGTACAGACCCGCCCAGGACACTTGCCATTGAGGCTCTTGACGGGACATCTCTACAGCCTGCCCATGTGACTCATGAGATGGTTCCGTTGACCATGGCCGTAGGGGCTCTTCACCATGAGATAACCCAATTCCAAGTTATTTCCTCACCTAGGTTTCCGCTGGTTATTGGTTATCTTTGGTTACAGAGGCACAACCCCTCTTTTGATTGGCTCCGTGCTGAGGTTCTCTCCCGCTTACCACAATGCAGTGAGACATGCTTCCAGAAGGTAGCCAAGGTCCTGTGCACCTCTTCACATTCCTGGCGGAGGAGTACTGCGATTTTAGCGATGTCATTGACAAAGATCAAGCCGGTAGTTTGCCTCCACACCGGTCATATGATTGCGCAATTGACCTTCAACATGGTGCCATACCCCCTTGTGGCTGGGTTTACCCTTTGTTGGTCTTAGAGGATAAGGCCATGGAGAAGTATGTTGCAGACGCACTTTCTCGAGGTTTCATCCGCAAATCCTTATCTCCTTCTGGTGCTGGTTTCTTTTTTGTGAAGAAGAACAGCGGTGAACTGAGACCTTGTATTAATTATAGGGGTCTTAATCATTTCACGATTAAGAATGCCTACCCGATTCCGTTGATTACAGAGTTATTTGACCGCCTCAAGGGAGCAGCGGTTTTCACAAAGCTTGATTTGAGAGGGGCATACAATCTTGTGCGGATTAAGGAGGACGACGAGTGGAAAACTGCATTTAATACCAGAACAGGCCATTATGAGTACCTTGTAATGCCTTTTGGCCTTTGCAATGCCCCGGCAGTTTTCCAGGAATTTATTAACAATGTCCACCGAGATTTGTTGCTGTTATGTGTGGCGGTTTATCTTGATGATATCCTCATATTTTCCAAGTCTTTGGAGAGCCACCACACACATGTCTGTCGTGTGCTTCAGAAACTAAGAGAAAACAATCTCTATTGTAAACTGGAGAAGTGCGAGTTCCATCGTGAACAGGTTAAATTCCTGGGTTAGGTCATTTCTACTGCTGTTTTTTTATGGACCCAGATAAACTTTCGGCAGTCCTACAGTGGCCCCGACCCGTGGGTTTACGTCCTCTGCAACGTTTCCTGGGCTTTGCCAACTATTATCGGAAGTTTATTCGTAACTTCTCGTCTCTGGTCAAGCCCCCGACTGATATGACCAGAAAGCACGGTAACCCACGTAGTTGGTCTCTGGAGTCCATTAAGGCCTTTGAGAGTCTCAAGCTTGCCTTTGTTTCTGCCCCTGTTGGCACATCCTGATCCTACGTTGTTTATTATCCTAGAAATTGATGCTTCTGAGACTGGAGTTGGCACCCTTCTGTCTCAACGTCCTAACTATGAGAGCGCTATGCATCCGTGTGGCTACTTTTCCAAGAAATTTTCACCTGCAGAGTGCAATTATGAGATTGGTGACAGAGAGCTGTTGGCGATCATTTTAGCCCTGAAAGAATGGAGACATCTCCTTGAAGGTACCACTGTGCCGGTTCTCATTCTTACTGACCATAAGAATCTCACATTATTGTCTGAGGTTAAGTGCTTCTCTCCCAGAGGGGTGTGATGGGCTCTTTTCTTGTTGAGTTTTAATTATATTGTGACATTCTTACCCGGTACTAAGAATGTAAGGGCTGACGCCTTGTCACGACAATTTTCCTCCACTTCCAAGTTGGAGTCGGTTCTGGTTCCTGTGATTCCTTCTGATTGTATTCGCACCAGTTTTACTTCTGCTTTGGGTAACAAAATCCTTGCTGCTCAGGTCCATGCTCCTCCTGAGAAACCTTGTGACCGCTGCTTTGTCCCAGAGAGTCTCCATACTGCTGTGCTCCAGACTTACCATTCTCCCAAGGCAGCTGGCCACCCTGGGAAGAATCAACTTGTTTGGGCCATTTCCCAACAATTCTGGTGGTCTAGTCTATGGGCTGATATAACTGCCTTCATAGCTGCCTGTTCCATGTGTGCTCAGAGTAAGACTCCACAACACCTTCCAGTGGACCTCCTACAACCCATACCCAATGGAGAGAGGCCCTGGACCCACCTGTCTATGGATTTCATTGTGGAGTTACCCAACTACCAAGACAACACTGTTTTCCTTATGGTGGTTGACCGGTTCTCAAAGATGTGTCATTGTATTCCACTTAAGAAATTGCCCACTTCTAAGGAACTGGCCTCCATTTTTGCTCGGGAGATATTTCGCTTACATGGGCTACCCAAGGTGATTGTCTCGGACAAGGGTAGTCAGTTTGTCTCCCGTTCTGGTGAGCCTTTTGTGCATAGTTGGGAATTCAGCTTGCTTTCTCCTCTGCGTATCACCCTCAGTCTGATGGGGCCACAGAACGAGCCAATCAGTCCTTGGAGCAATTCTTACGTTGCTATATTTCTGACCATCATAACAACTGGTCAGACCTATTACCATGGGTAGAGTTTGCACAACAGTGAATTATGCTTCCCGATTGTCCCCGTTTATGGCAAATTATGGTTTCCAACCCTCCATGTTGCCTGACTCGTTTGTTCCGCAGAGTATTCCTGCATTAGAGGAGCATCCCCGTGGTCTTCATTCCACTTGGGCACAAGTTCAGGAGGCTTTGCAACATGCTAATGATAGGTACAGACTCCATGCTGACCGCAGATGCCTGCCTGCACCTTCCTACCAGGTTGGGGACAGAGTCTGGCTGTCATCTCGCAATCTCCAACTTCGTGTTCCTTCTTTGAAGTTCGCACCTCGGTTTATTGGGCCTTTCCATATCCTCCACAGGATTAACCCAGTGGCTTACTCCTTGGACCTTCCTCCTAGCGCATCTCAAATGTGTTTCATGTCTCCTTATTGAAACCTTTGGTCTGCAATCGCTTTACCACCTCAGTGCCACGTCCTCACCCTATACAGGTTGAGAACCATGAGAAGTATGAAGTACAATCCATTGTTGACTCCCGTAGGTTCTGTGGGCGCATACAGTACCTGGTGCATTGGAAGGGGTACGGTCCAGAGGAACGCTCTTGGGTCTCATCCTCGGACGTACATGCCCCCGTCCTCCTCCGTGATTTCTGGCTTGTCTTGACTACGCTTACTCTGTTTACCTTATTATTAAACAAATGTGATTTAACTATACTTCTGTCTCAGTCTGATTCATGGTTCTTGATACCTTCGCCTTGGTCACATCTGTGGAGACGCTCTCCTGTGTTCCTGTTAAAGATTTGCTTGGCTGACATCCCTTCTGGCTCCCTGATGTTTTGACTTGTCTGACTATTCGTTTCCGGTTCCTGGACTCTGGCTATGTTTTGACTATGTTTACTGTGTTTACCTTTTTTTAAATTATTATTAAACAAGTGTGATTTAACTGTACTTCTGTCTCAGTCTTATTCATGGTTTCTGACAAGCAGTCTAGAGGTTAATTAGCAGCTAGGATTGCTTTTACATGAAAGCCGTCCGCTGGCTGAAACAAATGACACCAAGATGATACCGAAACCTGCAGGCATCATTCTGGTATAACCACTCAAAATCCAGCAACATACCAGTATGTTGCCGGTCGGGCATATATTGTAATGTTCGTATTTTCATGCAGCCTGAGGGCTGAACGGAAAAAAGAGATTGATCGATGGGTATGCCCACCATTAGAATACTGCCCTTCATCCACCCACTTCTAATGATGGGCATAAATGCACCATTTTTTTTTAACCCGTGGTGGTGAAATCACCCCCTACAGAGCTGGAGTCGCTGATTTTCATATCGTGAGAGCAAACGCTGTTGCTGTCAAGATAAATAAATCAGTGCTGCAGCTGAATGGCGTACCTAAAAAGCAAACAATGGTAACGATAAAACATTAACTCAATAAAACAACGCAATCTGTGCCTTAAAATATATGCTGAAGCATAGGGGGAATCCGCCTCTAATGTTAGAAGCAAATTGCTCCTCCACCCCTGCCCCCATGCTTCGGCATATATGCTCTTTTTTTAACTGTGGTGGTGAAATCACCTCCTACAGTGCTGGAGTCACGGCTTTACATATCGTGGGAGCAAGCGCTGTTGCTGTCAGAATAAATAAACCCGTGCTGCAGTTGAATGGCGTACCTGCTAAGCAAATGATGGTTAACAATAAAACAAAGTAACATTACAGTATAACAGTAAGATATACCATACCTGCAAAGCAAATACAATAAAACATAGTAAAAATAAAACATTACAGTTCTAAAATACAGTAACAATAGAGAGAGAAAAATAGATATAGAACAATAGAGACGAAAAATAGAGTGGACAATAGAGAGCGAACATAAGAGAGAGAACAATAGGAAATTTTAGAAAAATGGGGATGGGTGGCGCTGTCTGTAAGCTACAGAATGATCTAATGAGTTCCCCTCTGCAGGTGAGAGTGCACTCTAATGACAAACCACAACTTAGCTGTAAGGGTTTTTTTTTTTTAAACTTCACTTGGTGAGAATAATAAAACTTATTATAACTTGTGTGCAAAGACAAAAATGTATTTGTAGACTACCCACTACATATGCTACTAATAGGTTACCAACGTCTGTTATAAACACATATATCCTTGGAGTGTCCACTCATAACTGAGAGTTATCAGATGTAATTATACTCAGGTTACAATTAGCACCAAAAAATATAGTACTGGTGTCTTGATGCTTCACTATCCACTAATGTGGAACATTCAACATAAACCCACATTCAAATTAGTATAAGTGTCCTTAGTGCTTCAACAAACATAGTGCAATGTCCAAAAAAAGTATATAATTAATAAAAAATTTGTGTGTAGGCAAGCAGTCCAATTTAAAAGTTAATGACGCAATAATTCCATTGTTGTGCAGTATACAGGTAACTTGCATTAGCTCTTGCTTCCAATCCTTGTGCCAAGTAATAAAAAAGTGTCTGTTGTACTCCAGGTAATAAAGTGAGTGTTGTGCTCCCCCTCCAGATCCCTACTCACCAGATCCTGGCACCCCTACAGGGGTAGGTCACATGTGGTGAGTGTGTGGCATCTGCCGAGATGGTCATTCACCCTTCCAGCCCAACCTGGGAAAAAACAGAGCCTCCAGCCCCTCAAGGAACAATCTCAGATGCGCTGTCAAACTTTGGGTCAAATTGTAGTGGTTCCCTTGTTCTGTGCCCCCGATATTGTATCTCTTGCTTTCCGCCTCCTCCTGGTACAATGGCTTCCTCTCAGATGGCCTCTCTTTTCTGTGGGCTCCCCGTCCTCTGGTGCTTCTTCTATGCCATTCTCCTCCTCAGGACTCTCACTGATAAAGCCCGATTACCCATTATTCCCTGTGTGCGCACGTAACTCCCGGTGGGCAGATAAGAGAGAGAACAATAGAGAAAGAAGAAAAATAAAACCACAACTATTTTTGGCTTTTTTATATATTTTTTTTGTGTTTTTTGGGTGTTTTTCTTTTTTGCACTTTTATATAAACTGTAAACTGTAAACGTTCCAGATTAGGGTCTCTCAAAATGTGATGACATCTCATCTTTTGAGACCCTGTGTAAGTGTGCCCTAGGACTGTGCAATGCTGTACCCTACGCTAATACTCCACTAGTGTGTGGTAGTGTTCAAAACATTCACCAATGCAAAGACCAGGTTGGTCAGGACAGGAGGGACAATGAAAGCAGGTGTCACGCCTATATCCAGCAGACAGAGACATCTTCTTTGGGGATTTCTTTGGGTAGGGGTACCAGAGAGGACATACGAAAAATGCTTCTCATGCAGCCGGCTCACTGCATTTGGATTGGGAAGTTGGGCCACAGCACCATCTGGAAACAAAAGGGCTGTGATGATCGCTTCCTGGAATTTAAGGAAGGATCCAGTTCATCCTGGAGCTTTGTACAGCAGATAAGCATTCAGCAGAGCCAATTGGAATAAATATAAAGACACTTTTTTATACCAGCGTCTGCCTTATGGGCAATTAGGTACGGCGCCAACAACTGGTCGTTGAGGTCCACCCCTCCCATGTTAAGGTTGTATTCGTAGACACAGAGGGGTTTCTCCACAAGACCAGTCACCATTTGAATTTGGACTGTCGTGTCTGCGTGAAGGGAGGATAGAATGAAAACATTCTTATTATCCCTCCACTTCACAGCAAGCAAATTATTGCATCTCAAGCAGGCTCTCTCCCCCAGCCTAAGACGGGAATCTACAAGCTGCTGGGGTAAGCCCCGGCGATTAGATCGCACGGTGCCACATGCGCCAATTCCATGATCAAACAAGTGACTAAACAGTGGCACGCTCTTGTAATAATTGTCCACATACAAGTGGTACCCCTTTCTGAATAAGGGTGACACCAAGTCCCACACAATCTTACCAGCGCTCCCTATGTAGTCTGAGCAGTTCTCCAGCCCTACGTAACTATCTCTTCCCTCATAAACCATAAAACTATATGCATAGCCTGTTGTCCTGTCACAGAGTTTATACATCTTAACCCCATATCTGGCACGCTTGCTGGGAAGATACTTTTTAAATGGCAAGTGGCCAGAAAACTTAATCAGGGACTCATTAACGCATACAACTTGATCTGGAGTAAACAAGGCTGCAAACTGCTGGTTGAAGTGGTTTACGAGGGGCCTAATTTTGTAGAGCCGATCGTATTCAGGGTCACCCCGAGGACAACAGAGTTCATTGTCATTAAATTGCATGAACCGTAAGATCTGCTCGTATCATGTCCTGGTCATGGAGGCAGAGAACAAGGGCATATGGTGAATTGGGTTAGTGGACCAATATGACCGTAACTCACTTTTTTTTAGCTTGAGCTGCACTTATTGGACTCGCCACATCACCAAGTGTTACTGCAGTGCTGTATGTACGAATAGGATGTACTAGGCCGCTGGTGCTTGCCAGTTTACCAGAAAGATGAGTGGCACTAGTACTGGCATTCTGCTCCATACGAGAGCCCTGCAGTTCTTGCACCTCATCAACAGCAGAAGAATGGAATCGGGTACGCCTGACCTTGGCAGGGACCACTACTCCGTCGTCAGAGCTATCTGTCAGGGTGCCGCTGCTGTCTACAGGTTCATATTCTGAGCCTGAATCTGACAGATGGGTGAGTTTATCTTTACTCTCATCTGTCATGCTCAGAAACATGCAGGCCCCTTCACTAGTATACCTTCGATTGGACATTTTGGCCTCTAAATTTACTCGTACAACTAGTGAGACTCACAAGAAAAAGGAGCAATTGACTGTCAGCGACTGCTTCAAACGTTACCAAAAGAACTGTTATCGTTTGCAGGGATCAGGCCTGACTCTGTGAATGCTGCAGTTATGTGTTTAATGTTTTGTAAGTGACAGTGATCGATTGATACTGCACTTGGGTGGGCTGGGCTGGGCTCGGTGGAGGAGCTAAACGCAGGTGCTAGCAGGTATCTGGGCTGATCCTGCTAACGCTGCGTTTTTGGGAACCTTAAACTATTGGGGACGCTAATATAGTTCTGATCAGATTAAAGACATTGATCCGTTCATACACTATACTACCTTAGTATGGTGTGTTCGTGGGTGTTAGCGCTACTGGTACTAATCTGACACTGCCTGGGGCGACGCTAACCCTAACTGACGCCGGGTGATCAGGGGGTTAAACCTTTTATTAGGTAATGTACGGCTGGTGCCCTGACGCTATAAAAAAATAACGAACTAACCATAAATAAATTTATGTTTCAGTTGACATTATTAATGGATACTGGGAGATCTTTAGTGACATATTCCTCCATTCCGGCCATGTCTGCCCCCTGTTTGTGCTCTGTTGGGTTGGTTTTTCCTCTGCCTCCTCAGCTCCCGAGCCGGACGTTCATTACTGCAGCCTCTGGGTATCAAGCAATTGGTAGAATGATGCAGCCTTTGGTGAGTTTAGGGCCATGTGTTTTTGGACCCTCTTGACTAATAGTCATGATACCATGTCTGTGTTGATACTTATTTGGTTCATTACACCCCCTACATATGTACTACACACGCATCTACCCTTGATGAAGCGAGCATGGTCTTGCTAAACGCGTTGGGATACTTTTTATGCATGTGTACTCTGCAATTTACATTTTATACCTTGATACGTGTAATGACATTTTCTACTGTATGTATCATTTCAGTGGCTTGGCTATGATTCATGTTTATGGTTGCATGACTATTTTAATAAATTTTGAGACTGCATTTAATCTGTCAATTGTTGGCTAAACGCATTCACCTCATTTAAAGTCCCGGAGCGATTTCCTGTTTTTTGTTTTAGAGAAAAGTTCACACCATTTCATAAGCTGGGCTTGGAATCTATCTTTCCATCTAGAAGAGATCAGGGTTTTCAATGAGTAGACGTGTTCAGCAGGGATCTCGTTTTTGTCTCCCAACACCAAACCAGATAGTGAGATGGGAGTAACTGAGTTCACATGCCCAAGTAGCTTTCAGGCCCATAACATCACAGGGGAGTCAGTGGTGTTGCTAATACTGACTTGTACTCTTCTTCTGGCCTTTTTCTGTGCTCTCATTAAGATTATTTCAGTGATTAATGCTATCCTGTTATCTTTTTCACCATTCAGATCAGTTTCTAGTACAACATTCACAACATGGACCAATTGCCTGTAAGCTGGCCAGGGTACATATCCTATGGTGTAGAGTCACTTTATGAAGCTTTTGGGGCTAGGAGTCATCTGTTTAGATTGGTATTGTTCCCCATGATCAAAGATCTCTTTATAGACTCTGGGGGCTGAGAACACACAATGGCTAGTGTGTCAAAGGGGCCTGGTTTCCCAAAGCTACAGGTTTAAATGATGATTTACATAGTTACATAGTTACATAGTTACATAGTAGGTGAGGTTGAAAAAAGACACAAGTCCATCAAGTCCAACCTATGTGTGTGATTATGTGTCAGTATTACATTGTATATCCCTGTATGTTGCGGTCATTCAGGTGATTATCTAATAGTTTCTTGAAGCTATCAATGCTCCCCGCTGAGACCACCATCTGTGGAAGGGAATTCCACATCCTTGCCGCTCTTACAGTAAAGAACCCTCTACGTAGTTTAAGGTTAAACCTCTTTTCTTCTAATTGTAATGATTGGCCACGAGTCTTATTAAACTCTCTTCTGCAAAAAAGTTTTATCCCTATTGTGGGGTCACCAGTACAGTATTTGTAAATTGAGAAGAGACGCTTGAGAGGGGATATGATTTCAATTTACAAATACTGTACTGGTGACCCCACAATAGGGATAAAACTTTTTCGCAGAAGAGAGTTTAATAAGACTCGTGGCCACTCATTACAATTAGAAGAAAAGAGGTTTAACCTTAAACTACGTAGAGGGTTCATTTACTGTAAGAGCGGCAAGGATGTGGAATTCCCTTCCACAGGCGGTGGTCTCAGCGGGGAGCATTGAAAGCTTCAAGAAACTATTAGATAATCACCTGAATGACCGCAACATACAGGGATATGTAATGAAATACTGACACATAATCACACACATAGGTTGGACTTGATGGACTTGTGTCTTTTTTCAACCTCACCTACTATGTAACTATGTAATATGTAAATCATATCCCCTCTCAAGCGTCTCTTCTCCAGAGAGAATAAGTTCAGTGCTCACAACCTTTCCTCATAACTAAGATCCTCCAGACCCTTTATTAGCTTTGCTGCCCTTCTTTGTACTCACTCCATTTCCAGTACATCCTTCCTGAGGACTGGTGCCCAGAACTGGACAGCATACTCCAGGTGCGGCCGGACCAGAGCCTTGTAGAGTGGGAGAATTATTGTTTCATCTCTGGAGTTGATCCCCCTTTTAATGCATGCCAATAATCTGTTTGCTTTGTTAGCAGCAGCTTGGCATTACATGCCATTGCTGAGCCTATCATCTACTAGGACCCCCAGGTCCTTTTCCATCCTAGATTCCCCCAGAGGTTCTCCCCCCAGTGTATAGATTGCATTCATATTTTTGCCACCCAAATGCATTATTTTACATTTTTCTACATTGAACCTCATTTGCCATGTAGTCGCCCACCCCATTAATTAGTTCAGGTCTTTTTGTAAGGTTTCCACATCCTGCGGAGAAGTATTGCCCTGCTTAGCTTAGTATCGTCTGCAAATACAGAGATTGAACTGTTTATCCCATCCTCCAGGTCGTTTATGAACAAATTAAATAGGATTGGTCCCAGCACAGAACCCTGGGGAACCCCACTACCCACCCCTGACCATTCTGAGTACTCCCCATTTATCACCACCCTCTGAACTCGCCCTTGTAGCCAGTTTTCAATCCATGTACTCACCCTATGGTCCATGCCAACGGACCTTATTTTGTACAGTAAACGTTTATGGGGAACTGTGTCAAATGCTTTTGCAAAATCCAGATACACCACGTCTACGGGCCTTCCTTTATCCAGATGGCAACTCACCTCCTCATAGAAGGTTAATAGATTGGTTTGGCAAGAACGATTCTTCATGAATCCATGCTGATTACTGCTAATGATACCATTCTTATTACTAAAATCTTGTATATAGTCCCTTATCATCCCCTCCAAGAGTTTACATACTATTGATGTTAGGCTAACTGGTCTGTAATTCCCAGGGATGTATTTTGGGCCCTTTTTAAATATTGGTGCTACGTTGGCTTTTCTCCAATCAGCTGGTACCATTCCAGTCAGTAGACTATCTGTAAAAATTAGGAACAACGGTCTGGCAATCACTTGCCTGAGTTCCCTAAGTACCCTCGGATGCAAGCCATCTGGTCCCGGTGATTTATTAATGTTAAGTTTCTCAAGTCTAATTTTAATTCTGTCCTCTGTTAACCATGGAGGTGCTTCCTGCGTTGTGTCATGAGGATAAACACTGCAGTTTTGGTTACTGAAGCCCCCCGATTCACTCATGAAGTCTGAGGAGAAGAATAAATTCAATACCTCCGCCATCTCCCCATCCTTTGTAACCAGATGTCCTTCCTCATTCTTTATGGGGCCAATATGGTCTGTCCTCCCTTTTTTACTGTTTACATACTTAAAGAATTTCTTGGGATTTTTTTTGCTCTCCTCCGCTATGTGTCTTTCATGTTCTATCTTAGCCGTCCTAATTGCACCCTTACATTTCTTGTTGCATTCTTTATAAAGTCTGAATGCTGAGGATGATCCCTCAACCTTGTATTTTTTGAAGGCCTTCTCTTTTGCTTTTATATGCATTTTTACATTGGAGTTAAGCCATCCAGGATTTTTGTTCGCTCTTTTAAATTTATTACCCAATGGGATACATTGGCTAATGCCCTTATTTAATATGCTCTTAAAGCAAACCCATCTCTCCTCCGTATTCTTTGTTCCTAATATTTTATCCCAATTTATGCCTTTTAGCAAGGTTTGTAGTTTAGGGAAGTTGGCTCTTTTGAAATTCAGTGTCTTTGTATTCCCTTTATGTTTCCTATTTGTGTGATTTATACTGAAACTAATTGACCTGTGATCGCTGTTACCTAAATTGCCCCGTATTTCCACATCCGTGATCAGGTCTGTATTGTTGGTAATCAGTAGATCCAGTAATGTTTTATTTCTAGCTGGTGCGTCTACCATCTGACCCATAAAATTGTCCTTAAATGAATGCGCGGTTGCCTCCGCCCAGTCTATGTCTGGATAATTAAAATCCCCCATTATGATAACACTTCCCATCCTTGCTTTGTGATAGGAAATCCGTCTCCACCTCCTCCCTCAGGTTAGGGGGCCTATAGCATACTCCCAGTATTATTTTTATTATTTTCCCCTTAGCTTCATTCCTTTGGAGCTCTACCCATAAGGATTCCACCTCCTCTCTAGCTCCCTCAGTGATGTCATCTCTCACATTCACTTGTACATTATTCTTGATATGTAGGCATACCCCTCCCCCTTTTTTACCCTCTCTATCCTATGGGTACTTCTCTGTTCCAACTCTTGTGGAGGCAGATGTTTAGGTGCTTGTTATAAAAGTCTCTGTACAGCAGGATTACTTGAGTTGAGGTGAGTCCCCAAGGTGAATACCAATGCTTTCCACTTGAATGGCCAGTATCAGAGGTGGGCCAACTAATTTATATGGGAGTTTGTTAAAGCAGCTGGGGTCACAGATCTAATGGTCCAAGCCTGGACTTCTATCTTTCTCGGAGGATGCTTTGAGAAATGTTCTGCTTCCTGCTTGGGTGGCTAGTGTGCATTGCTCATTGTCTCCTGTCACGTGACAACGATGACACAACAAACTCCTGAAGAATGGCATTAGCTACAAGGCAATAAAAGTGACAATTAGCTGAAAGCTGTTATGTCTGTGGTCTTTAAATGTCTCTCAAAGAGAAGGAAGCTACTTTTTGTAATTCTGAAATATGTGCAATGTATAAGCATATCTTTTCTATTAAATTATATAGTTTGATAATTCTTTTAAATTAAACCACCCATATAAGCTTTAGTTTTCATCACAGATCTCAATGATCTTCTTTGCTTTACCAGCACATTACTGCTATTTTATCAGGCTAGCATACACAGTGGGGTTGATAAATCTGTACTTGCACGCAGTGGTGTGGCGTGGTGCAGTGTGGGGGGGGGGGGGGTGGAGGGGGCAGGGGGACCGTTGCCCCGGGTGCAACATTTAGAGGGGCGCAGGTGGCGCTGCAGCAGGTTACCGGCAGCTCTCTTTTCTCCTACGCTGTGCAGTGTAGAAGAACGTGAGCTCTTTCTTCCCGGCTTAGGCTCCAGCGGTGACACCGCAGTGGATGACTGAACAGTGAAGACTATCCATCCATGATGATCCCCAAGATTTGTGACCGTGCGGCATGCGGATGGGGCGGAGGAGGGCAGGCAAGGCATCCTCTCTATTACACTCTAAACACACCAGGTCCAAGATCCCCACTCACTCTGTCCATCCTCCTAGCCCACCCCACAGCCTGGTCTTCCACCGCCGCTTCTCCTGAGTCCTGTCTGTCACTGAGTGTACTGCTACGCAGCCATGGTACTCTGACCCTGCACCGACCACCCCAAGACTGGAGGAAACCCAGGCCAGGAGGCAGAGGATGAGGTGTCCACACAGACAGAAGCCCCTCCTCACCGGCAGCCTGCACAGACATAACATTGTGAGTACATCTCTACAGAGGAAAGCTCTAGTTCTGTACTGGATGGTGGGGGGGCTGAGGTCTCTGAACTGGAATCTGTGGGGAAGAGAGCTTTGTGTTTGGGGGGGAGAAGAGATGTACACAGATGTAACCTTTCAACCCTGAACTCTGTACACAGTGCACCCCCTCAACCCTGCACTCTGTACACAGCGTACCCCCTCAACCCTGCACTATGTACACAGTGCACCCCCTCAACCCTGCACTCCATACACAGTGCACCCCTCAACCCTGCACGCCATACACAGCACACCCCCTCAACCCTATATGCTGTACACAGCAACACCCCCTCAACCTTGCATGCCGTACACAGTGCACCCCCTCAACCCTATATGCTATACACAGCGCACTCCCTCAACCCTGCATGCCATACACAGTGCACCCTCTCAACCCTGCACTCCATACACAGTGCACCCCTCAACCCTGCACGCGATACACAGCACACCCCCTCAACCCTATATGCTGTACACAGCGCACCCCCTCAACCCTGCACGGCGTACACAGTGCACCCCCTCAACCCTGTATGCTGTACACAGTGGACCCCCTCAACTCTGCACACCATACACAGCGCACCCCCTCAACCCTGCACTCCATACACAGCACACCCCCTCAACCCTGCACGCCATACACAGTGCACCTGCTCAACCCTGCACGCCATACACAGTGCACCCCCTCAACCCTGCACTCCTTACACAGTGCAACCCTCAACCCTGCATGCCATACACAGCGCACCCCCCAACCCTGTGTGCTGTACACAGCGGACCCCCTCAACCCTGCACACTGCGCACCCCCTCAACCCTGCACACTGTACACAGTGCACCCCTCCACCCTGCATGCTGTGCACAATCCACCCCCTCAACCCTACATGCCGTACACAGCACACCTCTGAACCCTGCATTACGTACAAAGTGCACACCCAACCTTGCACTCCATACACAGTGCACCCCTCAACCCTCATTGCTAATAATTAGTTCTAGAATTTTTTGTCTATTGGTGGGTCTTGTCATCTCTGCAGTCTGTGGTGTGCAGGCAGTGAGATGATGTGCTGTAACCTTAAGCAACCAATCGGTGGGTTGTAATGATGTGCTGCAACCTCTAGCAACCAATCCAGGAGCTGTAATGATGTGCTGTAACCTCTAGCAACCAATCAGTGAGCTGTAATGATGTGTTGTAACCTCTAACAACCAATTAGGGAGCATTAATAATGTGCTGTAACCTCTATCGACCAGTGAGTGGTAATGATGTAAGAAGTGAGAAAATGCTGCGCTAAACCCAAAAAGTAAAAACCCTTGCCCCTGTTGAAGACTGTTCAGTCGAAATGCGTAGGGCTAGCATTTTCAGCTTCCCACATTGCCATTTTTTATCTGCTTGTGATCACTTTTAACCGTGTATGGTGTTTATACAATAAATCCCATTTTTGACCTGCACCATGTGGAGCTTCCTTTTTTCTTTTCCCATGGCTCCATAATAAATCGCCACCTTTGGATCATTCCACTCCGGAATCCGAAAACATAAGTGACAGTTGTCCAACTTCTGTCTGGGACTACCATGTTCCATTGGTGCTCGTGGCCTACAAGACACAGTCCGGCTGGACATCACGGGAGATTCTCCCCATGCCTATTTGACGCACTGCTATAAGGTATGTGCGTCCTACGGATCCGGTAAGGGTATCCATTTACTCCTATTGAACATCTGTATGCCTTTGGTGTCTACTGTCGCCCTTTTATTCAAGTATCCACACGCCGTCCGGTGTCTACTGCTACCCTCCTATTGGAGAAGATACCCCCTCACTTTTTACCATATGGACTCCTATTATTTTTTGCTGTTCCATATTTCACTATGGACACTTTGATCATCTATTGCTGTTTTTTCATTTCACATTTCAATGTTGATATATTTTTTCTTTTCACATGTTTATTTAGTACATGTTAGACATGGTGATGTGTATTTATTTTTCTTTTCACATGTTTATTCAGTATATGTCAGATATCTCTAGCACCGCACTTTATGTATTTTGAATTTCTAGTTGTAATGATGTGCAGTAACCTTCAGCAACCGATCAGTGAACAGTAATGATCTGCTGTAATCTCTAGCAAGCAATCAGTGAGCAATAATAATTTGCAGTAACCTCTAGCAACCAATCAGTTAGTAGTAGGGATGAGCTTCGAGTTTGAGTCAAACCCATGTTCGCCTTGAACATCGCATGATCGACCGTTCCTCGAATTGCGACGTAATGGGCCATTCGCGCCAAATTCGAGTGGTGCGTCACGGCCCATAATTCACTGCAGCAGTGCGTTGCTGGCTGATGATTGGCCAAGCATGCACTATGACCCGCATGCTTGGCCAATCACAGCGCCGTCTGTACAGAGAGCCGTAATTGGCCAAAGCCAGGGTGGCTTTGGCCAATTATGGCTCAGGGGGTTTAGTACACGCCTCACACTATATAAGGCCGCCTGCGTGGTGGCCTTGTGTAGTGTGTTGCGGCAGAGAGATAGAAAGAGAGACAGTGTCATTTGATTTAAGTTAGATAGAGTAGGCAGGCGAGTCAGTTAGCTGCACTTACAGTGTATTGTGTGTATATATATATATATATATATATATATATATATATATATGCATCCTAGGTGTTATATATATATATATATATATATATATATACACTGTGTTCAGTTTAGCTAGATCCGTTCCTGTTATTCTCTTCCTACTGACAGGCAGGTGTTTTTACAGTATTTACAGCTACCTGAAGAAAATTGGTGGTGTTCTTCTGATCCTATTAGTACCACAGGCAGACAGCTACAGTATTTACAGTTAGTGTAGTGCGTCCTCTGCACAGTGTGCACCTAAAGCCACCTGAAGAAAATTGGTGGTGTTCTGATCCTATTAGTACCGCAGGCAGATACAGTATTTACAGTTAGTGTAGTGCATCCTCTGTACAGTGTGCACCTAAAGCTACCTGAAGAAAATTGGTGGTGTTCTTCTGATCCTATTAGTACCGCAGGCAGCTGCAGTATTTACAGTTAGTGTTGTGCGTCCTCTGCACAGTGTGCACCTAAAGCTACCTGAAGAAAATTGGTGGTGTTCTTCTGATCCTATTAGTACCGCAGGCAGCTGCAGTATTTACAGTTAGTGTAGGGCGTCCTCTGCACAGTGTGCACCTAAAGCTACCTGAAGAAAATTGGTGGTGTTCTTCTAATCCTATTAGTACCGCAGGCAGCTGCAGTATTTACAGTTAGTGTAGTGCGTCCTCTGCACAGTGTGCACCTAAAGCTACCTGAAGAAAATTGGCGGTGTTCTTCTGATCCTATTAGTACCGCAGGCAGCTACAGTATTTACAGTTAGTGTAGTGCGTCCTCTGCATAGTGTGCACCTAAAGCTACCTGAAGAAAATTGGTGGTGTTCTTCTGATCCTTTTAGTACCGCAGGCAGCTGCAGTATTTACAGTTAGTGTAGTGTGTCCTCTGCACAGTGTGCACCTAAAGCTACCTGAAGAAAATTGGTGGTGTTCTTCTGATCCTATTAGTACCGCAGGCAGCTGCAGTATTTACAGTTAGTGTAGTGTGTCCTCTGCACAGTGTGCACCGAAAGCTACCTGAAGAAAATTGGTGGTGTTCTTCTGAACCTATTAGTACCGCAGGTAGCTGCAGTATTTACAGTTAGTGTAGTGCGTCCTCTGCACAGTGTGCACTTAAAGCTACCTGAAGAAAATTGGTGGTGTTCTTCTGATCCTATTAGAACCACAGGCAGCTGCAGTATTTATAGTTAGTGTAGTGCGTCCTCTGCACAGTGTGCACCTAAAGCTACCTGAAGAAAATTGGTGGTGTTCTTCTGATCCTATTAGTACCGCAGGCACCTGCAGTATTTACAGTTAGTAAACTGTGTCCTCTGCACAGTGTGCACCTAAAGCTAACTGAAGACAATTGCTGTTGTTCTTCTGATCCTATTAGTACCACAGGCAGGCAGCTGCAGTATTTACAGTTAGTGTAGTGCGTCCTCTGCACAGTGTGCACCTAAAGCTACCTGAAGACAATTGCTGTTGTTTTGATCCTATTAATACCACAGGTAGGCAGCTACAGTATTTACAGTTAGTGTATTGTGTCCTCTGCACAGTGTGAACCTAAAGCTACCTGAAGAAAATTGGTGGTGTTCTTCTGATCCTATTAGTACCACAGGCAGGCAGCTACAGTATTTACAGTTAGTGTACTGTGTCCACTGCACAGTGTGTACCTAAAGATACCTGAAGAAAATTGGTGGTGTTCTTCTGATCCTATTAGTACCACAGGCAGGCAGCTGCAGTATTTACAGTTAGTGTACTGCGTCCTCTGCACAGTGTGCACCTAAAGCTACCTGAAGACAATTGCTGTTGTTCTGATCCTATTAATACCACAGGCAGGCAGCTGCAGTATTCTGTGCCCACCAAGAGTAACTGTAAGGGCTTACAGTGTTGTGGCAACACCACCACCACCACCAAAGGCCCAATTTTTCTGCCCCTGTTCAACAGGTGCATGTAATTACAATTCTTGATATAATATTTCACAGCAGGGCCCGTTCCTGTGCCCACCAAGAGTAACTGTGAGGGCTTACAGTGTTGTGGCAACACCAACAGCTAAGGCCCCAATTTCTGCAGAGTATATAGGGCAGGCCCCTATTTTCAAACATCCAACTTACAAACGACTCCTACTTGCAAACGGAAGGAGACAACAGGAAGTGAGATGAAATCTACCCCTAGGAAGGGAAATTCTTTCCTGTAAGAGTTAATATGGGAAAAACGTGTCTCCTCTTCACTGATGCTTTATCACCAATCCTTGTTTCACTAAAAACCCCAAATTTTCAAAAAGCATTTGTCATTGGTTCAGAAAGTGAGGTGAAATCTTCTGAAGAGGTGCACAGACAGCAAAACAAATGTTGCAGGGGTGATAACCCTTCCCTATGTTTTCCAAAAAGCTTAAAAATAGATTTTTTGGCTGGAGCTACACTTTAAAAATGTACCAGTTCAAAATTACAAACAGATTCTACTTAACAACAAACCTACAGTCCCTGTCTTGTTTGCACCGCCTCTATACTGCTGTTCAGAGTATATAGGGCCTGGGGGCCCCACGCCTTTCCTTTTTTTAATTTGGGTGCGGGGTTACCCTTAATATCCATACAAGACCCAAAGGGCCTGGTAATGGACTGGGGGGGTACCCATGCCGTTTGTCTCACTGATTTTCATCCATATTGCCAGAACCCGACATTACATTAAAGCCGCAAGCAGTTTTAATCGACTTTTATTCCTTTAAAAATTTCATTTTGTGCAGGGACTGTTCTAAGCATGGGAAACATGCGCAGGTATACTATAGACATCCCCCAGGTACGATATTTAAAGGAATATATCACTTTTATTTTTTCACTTTAAGCATCATTAAAATCACTGCTCCCGACAAAACGGCCATTTTTTAAACTTCTTTTTGCGTTGATACATTTCCCTGGAGCAGGACCCGGGTCCCCAAACCCTTTTTAGGACAATACCATGCATATTAGCCTTTAAAATTAGCACTTTTGATTTCGAACGTCCCATAGACTTTAATGGGGTTCTAAAATTAGTGCAAACTTTCGATCCGTTCGCAGGTTCTGGTGCGAACCGAACCGGGGGGTGTTCGGCTCATGCCTAGTTAGTAGCAATGATGTGCAGTAACCTCTAGCAACCAATGGGTATGCAGTAATTATGTGCAGTTTTGTCTAGCAACCAATCAGTGAGCAATAATAATGTGTTTAGTGGACAGTGTAGGAATCAGGTAGTGTAGTGGTCAGTAAAGGAATCAGGTGGGTCAGTGTAGTGGTCAGGTAGGTCAGTGTAGTGGACAGTGGAGAAATCAGGTAGGTTAATATAGGAATCAAGTAGATTAGTGTAGTGGTCAGTATAGGAATCAGGTAGGTTAGTGTAGTGGTCAGTGTAGGAATCAGATTGGGCAGCACTACTGTTCTAGTGGAAGGGACTCAGGGAGTGCTAAAAGTCCGCAGGTTATGGGGAGCAAATTTCTTGCCTTGCCCGTGACAAACCACGCTATGCCACTGCTTAGACGGAATACCCAAACATGTCCAGGGAAAAAAAAAACAGGATTTCTTTGTATGATTGAAGCAAATACTCCTTCACCTTAATCGCTAAGCTCAGTGAACATTCACTTTGCAAAAAAGATATCCACTTCAATAAGTAAAAAGTCTCCTCAGTATCAACCTCAACATGTAAACTCATTGTGCCAAGACCTTTATCATCAGTAAATTGATTCCAATATTTGGGGCAGAATTTGATAACTAAAAATATAATTTGTTGGTGCAAAGCTTGAGAATTTCTTAAAGAGTTAGTCAGCTTTTAATTCTTCCATCCCTGTCCCAGTCCACCTGGGGATTTTAAATGCTCCCAACCTCCTCAAAACATTCCAGCACCTCCTGATGCATTCTTCATAATATAAATTTATTAAAAATTAGCCAGGTCCTTGTCTTCCCCCTAATTATGTTAAAAACACATTTATCAATTATCGTGTCTTTTCTACTAAAAATAAAGATTTTGTAGTTCCATATCTTTGACACTCTTTTATCTTAAAGTGGTTGTCAACCCACTTTCACACATTTACATAATCCATTGTGTCTCTTTTTACAGTGCCCCCTGTCTCTGTGTTTTATTAAAAAAAATCCTTTAACGTATCTCACAGCGGCTCATGTAACTGACCGTGTCTCCATGTCTCCTGACCGTGTCTCCTCTCTGCCCGTCTGACAGAAGCAGCGGGCAGGGCAGAAATTTTCCCGCTGAGGTCAGTGGGAAGCGAGGATGAGAGGAAAGAGAAACACGGCGGTCACGTGAACAACCGGGAGCCCCGTGAGATATGGTAAAGGAGGAATTTTTTTAAATAAAACACAGAGACAGGGGCACTATATTAGGAGACAAAACGGATAGTATAAAAATATATTGGATATTCCTGCAGCAGGAGGGGAATGGGGCGGCACTGTCACTAGGTGACACGCAGAGAGGGGAGGGGGGTACAGAGGGGACAGACACAGAAAAGCAGGCTGCGGATGACAGAGGCACCTAAACTGACCACAGTGTCAGGGCTCCTCAGCAGCCATGATTATCGTGGTCAGTTTACATAGGGGAAGGGAGAAACTGGCAGGATCAGCAAGGTTTTTTAGGTGTTACAGGGGTCCAAATTACACAGCACAAGCACTGTGCTGTATAAAATGCTTTAAAGGAGCAGGATCCATATTTTTTGGGGGATAACAAACGCTTTAAGGTCCATATACACGATCAGAAAATCGGAAGTAAAATTTTGTCCGATGAACGATTTGCTGATTTTCTGATCATTAGTATAGTGCTTTCGACAGTCGATTTCGAATTTTTGGACAACAAAAACTGGATGTGCAGGCTCTAAAATTTTTGTCATATGTGAACACCACGTCCGATTTTCATTTAATTAGAAATATTTTCGTCAGAAAAAATCGTAAGAGCAAGACAACAATTCAACACGTTACATCACTTCTGAAGTTGAATTCTGTCAAACGAGAATTTTGATATGTTGAGTAGCCTCTTCACTTTTGATATGAGACTAGCATGCAACAAAAATGGTCGAAAATTCATCCAAAAATCTGATGGTTTGTATCTGGCTTTAGGCCTCTTGCACACTGCAGAAAAAGCTCAGTACAGCTTCTTTTTTTTTTTTTTTACTGAGATAAAATACAGCTATGTAATGTGCCTTTGCACACAGGTGTGTAAACAAGTGCTGTACATTGTTCAGTAAAGAAAATATAGAAAAATCAGCATTTTTGGTTAGTAATTTACACCTAATGCGTTCGAATTCGTAAAAATACACACAAGCATGCACAAATGCGTGCAAATGTCCATTTGCATATTGTGCAGAACGAGAACAAACTTGTGCGACAACGCATGAATGCATATATGCGAAAATTAGTGTAAATACGCGCAAAAAGTCTGAAAAAGTAGATGCTCAAATATATCATGTGCAAGAGGCCTTAATGTTTTCAATTTACCACATTTTCATGGAGATTTCTTCTCTCCTCTCCTCTCCTTATTTCTTTCTACACTCCTTTGGAAGTAAACAATCCTCTAAGCTTTTTTTGGAGCGCTGGCTATTCACCTTTTGTCTATAGTCCCAGTATCATTGCTAGCTGTGTTCCCATCTACAGTTTTGGCTTTAGAGATACAGTATGTGTGTGGGATAGACCCTTTTTATATATAGCTAGTTCCAACCCCTGTCATCTTCAGTTTTGGACAGATAGCTCTGCAATATAGAAAGATCCTTATATTGAATATTAACTCACATTCATACATACTAGGGACAATTTAGACAGGATCCAATTAACCTACCATCATGTCTTTGGAGCGTGGGAGGAAACCGGAGTACCCGGAGGAAACCCACGCAGACACAGGGAGAACATGCAAACTCCAGGCAGGTAGTGTCGTGGTCAGGATTCAAACCAGCGACCCTTCTTACTGCTAGGCGAGAGTGCTATCCACTACACCACTGTGCCGCCCTACTTAGACTATTGAACTACAGAGACTGGGACAATTTGCTTGCGGCAGCCAGAGAAAAGCAGGATCTGCGCTTTAACAATGCCAGGATTATGCTCTTCCCCGACTATTCTTCAGAGATACAGCAGAGACGCCGCTCCTTTACAGAATCAAGACGCCGCCTCCGAGAAAAAGGCCTAAAATTCAGTCTGTTGTACCCAAGCAAGCTCCGTGTAATTGATGGTGAACGGGCACATTTCTTCATGGATCCTGAGTCTGCTTTATCATGGCTAGATGGACGTGGCTGACTCCACAGCAAGGTGAACACTGTTACATGGATATAATCTACCTTATTAAAGGTTTGAAACTTTCATTGTTGCCGTTGAGCCATTACTGTTGGATGATATACAGATCCTGAAGTCCAACTACCTTTATACATGCCATGGAGTCAAGACATAATGTTATTTTATGCTGACCTCCCCCTTTCATTTGTTTTTCTCCCCCCCCCCCCCTTTTTTTTTTGAGTTTTTCTTTACCCACTACATCAGACCCCTATTCTTTCTTTAATGTGAAGATTTGAGCGCTATATTGAGAGCTGGACTGCTCACCTTTTGCGGAATACACAGCACGCCTATCCTCAAAAGAAGCACTACAAGACTGAACACTATACGTCCCCCCCCACCACCACCTTGTTTCCTTACTTTGAATTATCTGGATTCACCTCCAGCTGGTAGGCTCCTATTAGTTCTGGGCCCAGAACCCTACCTACACGAAGAAACGGTCATTGACCAGTCGTTAGATGACTGGAGTGTAGTACACTAATCTAATCTGTGACTACACATCTAAGTTTTGTTGTTTAGGGGTAAAGCTATTCCCAGCCTCTCCTGCTTGTTTTTTATTGGAGGGAAGATGGGTTATAGTAAGAAAGGCACATCGTGCTTGGGTTGTTTGAGGAACATATGTAAGTTTTGTTTTGGTTCCTCTTATTCTTTATTTGGTTTATTTTTTTATTTTAGGTGTTTTAGCCTGGTTAAGTGCTATTGATACATGGTGCGATCTAACAGAGATTTTGCTGTTTATGGGATGGTTCTTGGTGAGCCCCCTCATTCATCCGATTTGGTCATCCGTTTATATCCCAAATGGCTAACCCCTCAGCTGATTCCTTCACAGTCCTCTCGTGGAATGTGAGGGGTCCAGGTTCGAAATTCAAACGGGCTTTAATGTTTCAGTATTTAAAGTCTCATGCCCCTCAAATTATTATTCTCCAAGAGACCCATCTAACGGGCAGCAAAATCTTGACGTTAAAAAAAACGTGGCTACAGAGGGCTATCCATTCTACATTCTCCACTTACGCAAGAGGAGTGTCGGTACTAATTCACAAAAATTTTTCTTGTGTGATTAATGAAGTGTGCACAGACCAACAGGGTAAATTTGTCATTGTAGTATTTACATTGTGGTCCCAAAGATATATTGTGGTTGGACTATACATACCTCCACCTTTCTCACCTGATGTATTATATAGGGTAATGGAAAAGGTTGCATCCTTTGGCACAGGCAAACTACTGATAATGGGAGATTTTAATGCCACCTTGTCCTCTGACTTAGATAGACCCATTCCTACCAAACACCATAATAAAGATTTATTAGTATGGGCTCAGACTATGGGTCTAGAGGAGATCTGGCGATGGAAATATCCTACTACCAGACTCTATTCATGCTTCTCCACATCATATAAAACTGCATCACGTATAGATCAGAGCAGATGTGCTGGAGGCATCCTATCTGCCGATTGGGCTATCGGACCATAGCCCTTTGGCAGTGAAGCTTCGCTCGCCAGCATCGAGAAGTGCTGCACTTTGGAGACTGGGGGCACACTGGGTTACACATCCAGAGCTGACTGACTCCTTACCCCCCTTGCTTGCTGAGTTCTGGGAACGAAATGCCGAGTCCTCATCTACTGGCATGGTCTGGGATTCATTCAAGGCCTACACTAGGGGGCAGTACATTTCGTCCATTGCACAAGTTAAGAAACAGCAATCACTTGAGACTCACTCATTACAACAAGCAGTAACGACTGCTAAATACAGCTCAGATCCCGATCCTGATCAATTTGACTCTTTAATGGTAGCGCAGAGGGAACTACACTTGCACTTATCTGAAGTCACATGACTAGAGACATTTAGTGATAAACAAAGGTTTTTCGAGCAGGGCGATAAAAATGGCCGTCTCCTGGCCATGTTGGCACAAAATGACCAACCATCCACACTGGTCTCTGAATTGCAGACCTCCGAGGGTGAGAAGGTGACGGGCCCTTCGGAAATCCTGCAAACATTTAGCGCCTTTTACAAAACCCTATACACGTCTACCTTATCTCCTGATTTTCAGCCTGAGAAATTGCAGGATTTGTTGGATCCCCTGGCACTCTGTTGGCTCTCCGATCAGGAAAGAGAGACATTGGTTCAACCATTCACGGCCCTAGAGGTCCTGAATGCCATACATTCCTTTCCTCCTGGGAAGGCACCTGGGCCGGATGGTCTGCCCATTGACTTTTATAGGGCTCATGGAGAATTATTAGCGCCACTACTGGCCCAAATGTACACAGCATGTTTATCTGATGGTAAATTACCAGATTCCATGTACCATGCATACCTAACCTTAATATACAAGTCTCCTAAAGACCCAAAATCTTGTGCCTCCTACCGCCCAATTGCGCTACTAAATAATGACTTTAAAATTCTAACTAAATTGCTAGCCCTTCGCCTATATCCTCTCCTCCCCTCCTTAATAGATTCTGACCAAACTGGTTTTATGCCACATAGATCCACTGATGTAAATCTAAGAAGGTTATTTACTAACATTCATGCACACCACCACAACACGGGAACAAGAGTGATAGCCTCACTCGACATAGAAAAGGCTTTCGATACCATAGAATGGCCCTTTTTATGGGAAACATTACGAAGGATGGGATTTCCTTTAGTGTTTATTAGATGGCTTCAGGTGATATATAAATGCCCCACCTCGTCGGTAAGATTAGGAGGAAGATTATCCGCCCCCTTTGAGCTGCACAGAGGAACTCGGCAGGGCTGCCCTCTCTCCCCGGCTCTATTTGCTTTAGCCATTGCACCAGTGGCGGAAGCGCTGCGCACCTCTCCATACATAAGAGGTCTACGTATTGGCCAACTGGACGAGAGGGTAGCCCTGTACGCAGATGACATGCTGCTATTCCTCAATGATGCTGGCCCATCCCTGCAGGGCGCGCTGACGGTACTAAACAATTTTACGGAAGTAACTGGACTCAAGATGAATTGGTCCAAATCCTTACAATTCCTGATAGATCCGGCGGCTAGGTCTACATCCCCCCCGGACTGTCCCCTACAGTGGGTAGACACCTTTAAGTACTTGGGGGTACATGTATCTACACAAGCTTCAGATTTTATTTCCTTAAATCTAACCCCACTGCTTCTAGACACTAAGACAAAACTTAATTAATGGCGTAAATTACCTATATCCGTTTGGGGGCGAGTGAATCTTATTAAAATGAAAATCATCCCCAAATACATTTATCTTCTCCGTCACTCCCCACAATGGATACCCAGGTCCTTTTTTACAAAACTTAACCAATTATTCACATCTTTTCTATGGGGTTCTTCACCATCTAGATACAGACTGACAACTTTGATGAGGCCAACAACCCAAGGTGGTATGGCATTTCCTGACTGTTAGGCCCCTTTCACACTGGGGCAGTTTGCAGGCGTTATTGCGCTAAAAATACCGCCTGCAAACCGCCCCAAAACAGCCTCCGCTGTTTGTTCAGTGTGAAAGCCCGAGGGCTTTCACACTGAAGCGGTGCGCTGGCAGGAGAAGAAAAAATCTCCTGTCAGCCGCATCTTTGGAGCGGTGAAGGAGCGGTGTATTCACCGCTCCTAAACCGCTCCTGCCCATTGAAATCAATGGGACAGCGCGGCTATACCGCGGCAATACCGTGGCTATAGCCAGGCTATACGAGTGGATTTAACCCTTTTTCGGCCGCCAGCGGGGGGTTAAACCCGCACCGCTAGCAGCCGAATACCGCGGTAAAACAGCGCTAAAAATAGCGTTGTTTTACTGCCGACGCCCCCTACCGCCCCAGTGTGAAAGGGGCCTTACAGATATTTCCTAGCTACACAACTGGTAACGGTGGCCTGGTGGCTAAACCCTGACAAAACAAATTCATCCACAGCCCTTGAGGCCACAGTAGTGGGCTCCTTGGAGGCCCTTCAGTTTCTGTTTTTTAGAGGCCCTCGTGCCCCCTATCCTCTAACACCCTCTATGTGCACCACCCTGAGAGTATGGTGAGCAGGCCTAGCAATGGAAAAATATAAAATGACAGAAAATTCCCCTAATGCTCCGTTATGGCTAAACCCCAATTTGTCACATTTCTATACACTCTCAGATCCCTATGCATGGACCAAATACAACATAAAAACTCTTTCACAACTAGTATCACAAATGTCCCTATTATCATTATCACAGTTGTCCTCCCTATATAATATTCCCCAATACTACCAATTTCGTTACTTACGTACCAATTGGCACATGCCTTTGATGCACAATTTCCAAATTCCACATGTACCATAGCCCAGTCCGGGCTGGAGAGAACTCTCATGCCGCATACACACGGTCGGACTTTTCGTCTACAAAAGTCAGACGGACGCCGACGGACTAAAGCTGGCTGACAATCCGATCGTGTGTGGGCTTCCCCGGACTTTCAGCGGACTTTCAGCGGACTTTTCCAGCCTCAAATTTGACGGACTTTAGATTTGAAACATGCTTCAAATCTTTACGTCGTAACTACGCCGGACTCAGAAATCCGCTCGTCTGTGTGCTAGTCCGACGGACAAAAACCCACGCTAGGGCAGCTATTGGCTACTGGCTATCAACTTCCTTATTTTAGTCCGGTGTACGTCATCACGTACGAATCCGTCGGACTTTTGTGTGATCGTATGTAGGCAAGTCCGTTCGTTAGAAAGTCTGCCGCAAGTCCGCCGCAAGTCCGCCAAAAGTCCGCCGAAAGTCTGTCAGACGAGCTGTCGGACTTTTGTAGACGAAAAGTCCTACCGTGTGTACGTGGCATTAGAACTAACTGTGATGAGAAACCAGCCTCACATTTATATGCTCATTTGGTCCTAATATCCTTGCCTCCCCTAGATAAACTCTGGGCTCGCTGGCAACGTGATATACCCACCCTAGATAATGATGATTGGGATGATGTATGGGATTTTCCTTTTCGCTCTTTAGTCTCCATAAGGGATAGATTAGTACAATTTAAAATAGTACACAGAGCTTATTACACTCCACATAGGCTTCACACTATGAACCCTGCCTGCTCTGCTGAATGTTGGAGGTGTGGAATCTCAACAGGTGATTTCACACATATTTTTTGTCATTGCCCTAGAATTCAGAACTATTGGAGGGAAGTACTCGACATGATAAACAGAGTCGCATCAATGACATTACCACAAGTAATGGAGGTTTGTCTTCTTGGACTGATTGAAACTCTGATACCGACTATAGCAAAAAGCACACTGGTGGGGTTACCTCTTTTTTACGCCCGAAAGCAAATAGCCATGCATTGGAAGAAACCTAATCCTCCCTCCCTGACACAATGGAAACGTTTGGTTAATGGCAACCTTCCCCTTTATAAGGACACATACATGAATAGGGGATGTCCAATGAAATATGAAAAGGTCTGGAAAAAGTGGTTAGCCGAACCAAATACGGCATAGCTGGGGCTGAGAAATATAGTGATGTTGTGATTTGAGTTAGTAGTTTGAACAGGAGAGGGCATCCAATCATATGAGACTGTGAATTGGGAATGGGGCGCCGCACCACTTTGATGATTACTGATGCTTTACCCATCGAATACCCATGGATATGTACTATTACTGTATGTTTGAAATGTAATACGATTGTATCATAGCACTTGTGTTGTTTGTGTTTGTTTGTATTGAAACGCAATAAACATAATTTAAAAAAAAACCTATGTAGGAGGATTTGCTTCCTTTCTGTGTATCATCTGAGGCTATTCACTTCACTGGGTATATGTGAGGGTCTACAACCACTTTAACCTCTTCAGATCCGCGCTATTGCCAAATGACGGCAACAGCGCGGACCTACATCGCTGGGACTATGTCTATTGACGTCGTCCCGTGCATGAGCGGCCTGCACGCCCCCTGCAGGGCGCGTGCGGCGCGCTCGGTGATCAGCGAGTCTATAAGACTCGCCGGATCACAGATCAGAGTAAGGGGTCGGTCAGCCAATGACAGCTGATCATGTGGTGTAAACAGAGCCGGTAATCGGCTATTTTTTCTCCTCGCGCTGACAGCGTGAAGAGGAAAAAAAAAGCCGATCACTGGCGGCCGTGAGAGGAACATCAGTCCCGATCACGGCGATCATCTGTGCCTCCTGCCAGTGACACAGCAATAGGCAGCAGTGCCGCCTACCAGTGCCCACCAGCATCACCCATCAGTGCCCACAGTGCCATCCATCAGTTCCCACAGTGCCATCCATCAGTGCCCACAGTGCCACCCATCAGCGCCCACATCAGTGCCACAAGAACAGTGCTGCACATCAGTGCCACCTATCAGTGCCCATCAGTGTAACCTACCAGTGCCCATCAGTGCCACCCATCACTGCCCATCAGTGCCACCCATCAGTGCCGCCCATCAGTGCCGCCCATCAGTGCCCCCCATCAGTGGTACCTATCAGTGCCCATCAGCGCCACCTATCCGTGCCACCCATCTGTGCCACCCATCCGTGCCACCCATCAGTGCCACCCATCAGCGCCCATCAGTGGCCATCAGTGCCGCCTTATCTGTGCCCATCAGTACCACCTTATCTGTCCCCATCAGTGCTGCCTTAACTGTGCCTGTCAGTGCCGCCTTAACTGTGCCTATCCGTGCCCATCAGTGCAGCCTATCAGTGCCCACCAGTGCCGCCTCATCAGCGCATATCAATGAAGGAGAAAAATTACCTGTTTGCAAAATTTTATAACAAATTATGAAATATGATTTTTTTTTTTTTTCAACATTTTCCATCTTTTTTTGTTTGTTTAGCAAAAAATAAAAATCCCAGCTGTGATTAAATACCACCAAAAGAAAGCTCTATTTGTGGGAAAAAAATGATAAAAATTTCATACACAGTTGTATGACCGCGCAATTGTCATTCAAAGTGCGACAGCGCTGAAAGCTGAAAATTGGTCTGGGCAGGAGGGGGGTTTAAGTGCCCAGTAAGCAAGTGGTTAAGTAACTTAATTAATTAAAACTATAGTTGATTTCTTATTTAACAATGGATTAGACTCAGCACAGGCTGCCACATTTGTAAAAAAAAAAAAAATCTTGTACCATTTCCTTATATTCACTAATATAAAAAAAAAACAACATAAATATTTTTCTCCCTGCATAGCACAGTTTAAATTTGTAGCAGAATTCCACCCAAGAGTGGAAGCTCAGCTTATCTACTTCCTCCCCCCCTCTGGTGCCACATTTGGCACCTTTCAAGGGGGAGTGGATACCTGTCAAAAACAGGTACTCGCTCCCACTAATGTGTAAGGGCACCGCGGCAACCTACGTCATTTACAGCCCCTTCTCCTCCCTCCCATGCCTTCTGTGGGACACACACAGGTCCCAGAAGACAGTGGGACCATTCATAAAGCACAGTGCGACTCACGCATGTGCAGTAGGAAACAGACTGTGAAGCTGCGAGGCTACACTTCCTGTTTCTCTTAGTAAGGATGCTGGCGCCTGCACCTGAAGCCAATGGATGGGTTGGCTTTGGGTGTCGACATCACTGGCTCCATGGACAGGTAAGTGTCTTTATAATAAAAGTCAGCAGCTACAGTATTTGTAGCTTCTGACTTTTCTTTATCAGTTTTGGCCAATATGTATTCTTCTACATTTTTTTGGTAAAAAAATTGCAATAAGTGTATATTGCTTGGTGTGCACAAAAGTTATAGCGTCTACAAAATAGGGGATATATTTATTGCATTTTATCTATTATTTTTTTCCAATTTTTAGTGGGACTGCAACATTGCAGCGGACAGATCGGACACTTTTGACACTTTTTTGGGACCAATGACATTTATACAGCGATCAGAGCTAAAAATAACCACTGATTACTGTATAAAGATCACTGGCAGGGAAGGGGTTAACACTAAGGGGCAATCAAGGGGTTAAGTGTTCCCTAGGGAGGTGTTTCTAACTGTGGTGGCAGTGTACTGACAGGGAGTAGGGGGATCGCTGTTCCTGATTACTAGGAACAGCAGATCTCACTCTACTTCCCTGTCAGAATGGAGATCTGTCTGTTTACATTGATAGATCCCTGTTTTGGCTCTCTGAGGAGCGATCACGGGCCGCTGGCAGTCATCGCGGCCGCCGGCAACACATATCGGCTCCGGCATCGTGTTGCGGACGCATGCCCTTTAGAGCCCTTAAAGCGGCCGCCATACAGCTATGGTGATTCATGCAGGGGAGCCAACCTGCCGCCGTATAATGATGGCGGCTGGTCAGCAACTAGTTAAAAAGCCTAAAGCCTAGCCTAGTCCCTTGCTCTCTTATTCCAGGTTCAAGATCTTTGGCCATTTTGATTGGCTGGACTGGGATGACATAACTCACTGTCATAGGCACAGGAGTGAATTCATCCCGGCACCAGAATGGGGATTGTCCAATGAGCTGCCCATGAACAGCTCAGTGTACAATGTAAGCAGTTTGAGAATAGAAAAGTAAGAGTCCTTTATTGCAGAAGATACTTTTTGGAGGAAATTACCAAAGAGTGGTACAAGAATAATGTTTCCACCAAGCTTCTAAACTTAATTAGTATTGATCAGCTACCTTTTCTATGCCGTATCTTTAACAGAAACAGCACAGAACAATAAAGCTGGAACTACCAGCCTTCCCAGATTCCTATGCCCGATTCTTCCTCCATGCCCCTCCTTCCTCAGCAGGTGGGATGGAGGAGACAGGGCTGTGTAGGCTATGCTCGTATGAGCAGAGAGAGGAATGTGAGATGTCTGCTGAAAAATTAGTTGCAGAACTCAGGCCAGTTCTTTTTTGCTCTGATAGAGAATCTGGAGAACTCGGCTCGGATAGACTCTAAAGAGGTCTGTTTTCTGGTGCTGGAAGTTTAGGTAATTGCAGATGCAAGTATAGTGCAAATATAGACCTCAAATTAAACATTTGCTGCATAAAGTGGACATTTCAATACTTTTGCAAGTCTGCATAAATTCCTAATATGTCAATGTATAACAAAAGTATGATTATTTCTGAAAAGTTTCATGTTTTATCATAAAAAAAAAAAAACAAATCTTGAGCTCCAGTCCAATGATTTTGCCTAGGCTGACATGATGTCATCAGACTGCTGCAGGAAGGAAGAAGTGTTTCCTTTGTCTCTTCCCTTCCCCAGTGATAAGAATTCAACTTTGTAGCTTTTTAGTCAGTCAGAAGGTGAAAGGCTAAAGGAAGTGCACAGTCGCCAGGATTTACATGACTATGTAATCTCTGATGGAGCATCTCAGTGTAGGTAGTAGATGGTGACCCTGACTGATGGTGAATGAAGATGACACTATCCTTCTGCAGAGGAAAATATATAATGGCATTGCTAGAGGGAAATCTACTCAAAAGAGGAAACTACTGGAATGTAGCTGACATAGTTCAGTCATGTTCCTGTTTTTATTGACACCTGTTATGGAATGTTTCTTTATTTTTCTCATAAACCAGTTCACTAGAAGATATTGAAGTAGTTGTATCTGGCACCTTAACAAAGTGCCTAGATAACTAGATAAACGATACTTAGAATATTGTTCACTCCAAATATGTATCACTTCCCATTGTTTAAGTAAAAGATATATCCACTTTTTAAATAAAAAAAAAAAAAAAAAAAGAAAGAAATTACTTACTGAACTTTTCATGAATTTTCTGTGAAAATATACTTTTCAGTTAGATTCACAGAGAAACTATGGATATTATTTTGTTAAATTAACTCCCTTCACTGGATAATGTTAGACTTTTTAACTAATATGCCCCGTACACACGGTCGGATTTTCCGAAGGAAAATGTGTGATAGGACCTTGTTGTCGGAAATTCCGACCGTGTGTAGGCTCCATCACACATTTTCCATTGGATTTTCCGACACACAAAGTTTGAGAGCAGGATATAAAATTTTCCGACAATAAAATCCGTTGTCGGAAATTCCGATCGTGTGTACACAAATCCCACGGACAAAGTGCCACGCATGCTCAGAATAAATAAAGAGATGAAAGCTATTGGCCACTGCCCCGTTTATAGTCCCGACGTACGTGTTTTACGTCACCGCGTTTAGAACGATCGGATTTTCAGACAACTTTGTGTGACCGTGTGTATGCAAGACAAGTTTGAGCCAACATCCGTCGGAAAAAATCCTAGGATTTTGTTGTCGGAATGTCCGAACAAAGTCCGACCGTGTGTACGGGGCAATACACTCTTACATTAAGAGACAGTTATTGCTTGTCTGCAAGGAGAAGTCGGAGCAGCTTTAGGGACTTTCAGCCCCAAGGAGTTTCTACCCAACAAGGTAATAAACTTAAAGCTGTATTATACTCAAAAACAAAAAAATATTCTATTTCAATTTAACAAATCATAGATGTGGTGGCTGTATTAGTTTTCTTTTTTGGGGCTTGTTTTCCTTTATCTTCAGTTGATTATTCTGCCAGTAAGGGGTCGTTTACACATGCATCAATACCAAGTGTTTAACCACTTCAATGCTGGACAATTTCACCCCCCTTCCTGCCAGGGCCAATTTGCAGATTTCAGTGCTCTCACACTTTGAATGATAACTACTAAGTCATTCAACACTGTACCCAAATTAAATTGTGATCTTTTTTTTTTTTTTGACAGATAGAGTATTGATATGGTATTTAATCACCACTGGGTTTTTGTTTTTTTGTTTTTTTTTTTGCTATCTATACTGGGCCATTTGGGTCTGGTATGCATTGTCCCCATGTCCCCATGTTGATGAGGACAAGGGCCTCTTCCCCACAACCCTGGGTGGTGGTTGTGGGAATCTGCGGGCAGGAGACTTATTGGTATTTGAAAGCCCCCTTTAACAAGGGCCCCCCCAGATCTCTGCTCCCCTATGTAAATAAGTATGGAGTACGTAGTATCCCTACTCATTCACAAAAAAAGAGTAGTGTAAATAAAGTCAGGAGACAGTTTTTGACAAGTCCTTTATTTAAAAAAAAAGTAATAACAAAAAAATTGTCCCTCAGTGTAGATCTATTGTCAATCAGGAGGAATGCCGCTCTGCCAACCTGCATAAAAAAGCTCCTGATGACATACTTCCTGGGAAATGCATTGAGGCTGCGCAGTCGCCATGCTTTACGTCACATCCGGTGGGGGACCCGCAACATTCTCGGCAAGTGGAACACACGCCAGCTCGGCTGAGAGGCTGTCTGTGTTGATGCTTACCTAAAGCACCATAAAATGTAAGTGCAACATATGAACATTTTTTAAGTGCATTTTTAAAAAGATGCCACACTATATTATCTATTTTTCTTATTGTCCACTGAGTAAAAGGACCTCTTGGAGATGATTTGTATATGCTGTATTCTTTACTGCTCTTGAAAGTGATGAGAGGAAGCACCATTGGATCTATATGAAAAGTGAGTGAGGCCTCATCCAACTAGTACATCCTAAGTGTGAGGTTCAGGGAGCATTCTGGGCAACTGGATGGGATACCAAGCTGATCCTGTTTGGAGATTTGAAGGGGATATCAGGTCCCCTGGAGCTGGTGTATTAATCAGATCCCCTGCTGATGAGATTTTAACCTGTATGCCTATTTGACTCTTTACATACAAAGGCACCAAAAAGATAGGTAAGAGTCCTCTTAATGTAAGGTGACGATGCACTTGGGGGTTACATGCATTGGACCACACAATATTTTTCTCATTTTCACAGTGGTGGATTGGGACTTAGATATATTTTGGATGGTTATTTATATTTAAGTATATAGTGACAATCAGTGTATTCAAAAATATCTTAACATATGTGAACCTAAAAAAAACAATATAACTCAGATAAGTAGCTCAAAATAATTTCAAAATTGTTGCAAGCTGAACACTTCTGATCTCACAACACCAAAACTATAATTTATACCTTCATAGTGCAGCACAACAAATGCATATATACTGTATTAATAAATACTCTTGCAAATAAACAAATATTATAGTGTCATGCTCTCCAATTGTGATAGTTGCACAAAAAATTCTGAAAAACAATCCTTTCCACTTATATAAAAGTGTCCATCTATATCTCATCTTCCACCAACAGTGTTCAGTGATAAATACTTCCTCTTGTGTTGCATGTGTTCCCAACACCAGGTGAAAAACCTGCTCACCTCAAAATAGAAATAACCAGGAACATCATAAAAAATCACTCTGCTCCTGGGGAGTACTGCTTTCTTTCCTCTTGAGTCTCAGTTATCTCTCACCCTTGCGTTCACGTTCAGCAACCGGACCATAGGAAACAAAGAGGCAGATACATAGTGCTTTCCTGTTTGACAATTAAAACCCCCAATGGAACACACTTACAAGATAAAACAGTAAAAAGCTCTTGGAGCAAATCTATATCAGCTGGTTCACCACTCTCCTCGTACAAAGCGGTGGCAGCGTGATGTCACAGGCTCAGCTTCTCCCTCCTAGACATGTAACATAGGCTTCCCCAGTAGGTACTTATATTTATTTATTTTTAATATGATTTACATGTATGAATTTCTGGTTGTCACTATAAGCACAACAATGAGAGTTTACTTATATAGAGGTGCTTACATTGGCCAGCTTTTATCCATTTATGGAAATGCTTTCAAAAAAGAGAAAAAAAACTGTTGTAATAACTGTTTAAAAAGTGTTAGCTGGAGTTTGGCTTTAATTTGTTAGTCAAGTCAATTTAAATCTTCTAGTGCATCTAGCACTGCTCTCACCATAGACTGATGATGTTGATGTCCAATGGTGTCTCAATCCCCCCACCTCTCCACTCTGTCCAATTAGAAAACACTTTGCATCCATTCAGAAAATGCAAAGCACATTCTCTGAATGGTGCCCATGTTGAGTGGCCAACCTTCAGAATGCAGCAGGGCAGCCATTCGGCATGGGACCTAGAAGTAAGTGGAGAACACTGGAGTAGCAGTGTCTATTTCCTTGATTTCCAACTTCCAGGGCCAGGTATGGCATATGCAAAATTACTTTGACCCAACCTGGACCAATATAACTATGTAAAAATATACAAATCTGGAATTCGTCTTTAAAGTGTATGTATATACAAAACTTTTTAAAAAAATTTTGAAGCTAATTTAGAAACTCTATTTTTGCTGTCTGTGTAGAGTTTGGGAAATTGCTTTAAAGAGTTATTTACATTTTTTGCATGAGTCAATGGAAATGCAAGTGAATGATAAAGTGGTAAAGTTATTTTATACTAAACGCCATTTTTTCCCAGTAGATATCACTTTCTGGAGTTGTATAATTCCTGTCATATGCCTTTCTTGTGGCTTATTGGCTCTATAGGCTAAAACCATGAAAATAGTCTTTTTAACTTTTTTCCACCTTTGAGGTTGATTTATTAAATGCAAATAGACTGTTCACTTTCTAAGCAAATTTTCCCCAGAGCTTAGTGAATGAGATAAATCTCTGCTGACTTCCGTCATTCAATCATGTGCAAGCAAAAATATTTTTTTCTTAATTTCCTTGCATGTTATTGGGTATTCTTTGCAAAGTAAAACCTTACCACATTCAGGTGTCCGTTTATGAAGCAGTGAAATCTATTCACTGCTTCGTTCTCCAGCATTCACAGTGAAGATCTTTCTCCTCTGTGTGCCTGTTTATGAAGCTTTGTAGATTGCTTCACCTTTGGAGGAGTGAAGAGATCTACAAATGCTTCAAACAGTGGAGAACGGCCCCTGATACTGGAATCTCGTGAGACTTTACGAGATTACAGCACCAGAAATACAGAGATGTCAGTTTATTAAGCAGTGATAAATTATCACCGCTCAATACACGGACGATTAATGTTAATAAAATAATGAGTCCCCCTACATTATATACATATGTATACACACACACACATTATATATACATGTATATACACACACATTATATATATATACATATACACATTATATGTATATATGTATATATATGTATACACATAAATATGACAGGGGGACATGCTTACAGTGTTGGGGGGTCTGAACGAGGCATAAGGAAGTTAAAAATCTTCCTCCTTCCCCCTCAGATCCCCCGAGATTTCCTCTTCACTCCCCGATTCACCACCTCTGAGCTGGTGAACCTGGGAGTGTGAATTCTGACTCAGATCGCCAGTGAATCGGTGAGATCACCGCTTCATAAACTGGCCGTTACTGTCATTCAATGAGGATTCTCCGAGTGTAGAGATAATCGGCGGGAGAACAAGTTCAAACATGTTCTCCCCGATTATCACTGTTTCATAAACTGTTTATGGACTGTGATCAGCGGCGATCCTCAGGATCACCGCTGATCACTGCTTCATAAACGGACACCTCTCTCTGGGGAGCTGTGGGGAAAATTCCTTTGCAAAGGACATCACTTGCAAAATGAACAGCCTATTCGCCTTTAGTAAATCAACCCCAATGGTAAAAAGAACATTAATAAGAATATATCTATTATTTGCAAAAGTTGTAACAATGTACAGGATTTACTTCATTGATTCAACAGGTGTGATACTCCCACTTGTATTAAAATTGTACATTTGTTTTCTTGCCTTTACCCATGACTTGCTTTCTTGCACATTCTTTAGGAATTAACTTAGTTCCACTCTATGATGCCAACACATTGGCTAGTAGGTTCAGTTATTGCATGAGTAGGCAGTAAATCAACTGTTGAAACTGATATCACATTAACTTTTGTTCCAGTAAGTAATTTAAATTTAACTACAGTCACTAAAATTGTTAAATCTGCATATTGTGCATAGATGGGATGTAGCTGTTTTTTTTGTGCATTTCTCTGCTTGTTTTAAAACAGATAGTTTATTTCTCTTTAACTTGTTTCTGGTTTTTACTACAAAGCTTTGGTCCTGCATAGCATAGCATATTGTTCTTAGGGTGGGCACTATCTTGGCCAGTGTATTTACCAACACCCCCCTAAGTAATTCACAGTCTTTATTTTCCAGTAAGAATTATTTCTATTTCAGTGTCTATTGTTGGGTGTGCTCAAAACTTATATCTTGGGACTGATTAAAGAATGTATCCCTGATGTTATATAAACCCTAAACCATCTATAAGCCTTCACACATCATTTTGTCATTTTTTTGGCTAAATTCATCCACAATCAAGTTGTGTTTCCACACAATCCAGATTTCATTCAAAATTTTTTCATAACGATTGGAAATGTAAATCCTTGTTAGCCAAGATGTAAGACAACTTCTTTATTAAAAATTTCACAGTAGAACAGAGCTGTCTTGATCTTAATGTGATACCTTGATGTAGCCCATCTTTAAACATATGCCATAGAGCTCATATACTATGAGTTCAGAAGTTAATGAGATAATTTGCTACTAGATTTTTTTTCACTTAAGAACTAGTTATCGGACCATATGTCTGCCTTTCTGACTACATCACTTTTTTTTCTTTTTTTTACTACTGTTAGCTGCTATTTACTATCTATTTAGATTCACAATCAAATAACTGTATAGATGAATATAGAATGTCACTGAATTCAGAAATATTCCCTGTAATAATTATTAAAAACAAGTAAGAGCTGGTATAATTTTTAGATGCAAATAGAGACAGCAGTCAAGCACAAAACCTTTGCTAGCGTGCCAAATGGTAAGCTCTTTCATTAAAAATATTTGTAAAATTTGTAAATGTAAACAGTCATTCATTTTTTATGCTGCGTTTGTTCATCTGATGGTTATAATGAGATCACACTGACTTGATTACATGTATTGACTTTAATGAAGCCAGTTCACCTGTATGCACAGCACATATTTAAATTATATTAAGTCACTTCACTTGTTATATAGAAATGTGATCTGTGTTTACTGGCTGGGGTTTGGAAGGCCAAATAAGAATATACGTTAACTGTAAAAAATAAACCAAACAGAAAAACTGAACATCCACAGGTTTGAACGACCGATACATTTTCCTCCATTAATTTTTTATCCAGCACTGTCTTGAAATGATTTTTAGCTGTTTTGTATAATATTAATTATTTGTGTGAATATACACATTAAAAATATGCTTGGAAATGTCCTACAATGTATCCCAAAATGTTACCTGATATAGGATAAACATTATATATAATATATATATATATATATATATATATATATATATATATATAAACTTATGAGCACAACTGTATATACATTACATAAGTAGGGTACTCACTTTTGTTGCCAGCGGTTTAGACATTAATGGCTGTATGTTGAGTTATTTTGAGGGGACAGCAAATTTACACTGTTATACAAGCTGTACACTCACTACTTTATATTGTAGCAAAATATTTACAAAAATGTGAGGGGTGTACTACTGTGAGCTACTGTGTATATATATATATATATATATATATATATGTATATATATATATATATATATATATATCAGTGATAACTCCAAGTCTCAGGAAAACAGTAATGCGCACCAACTTGTTGTCTTGTTGTCTTGCTAACCTTATCTGAAGTATAATGAATCGTACAGCTGTGTTTGTAGAGAATTTAAAACGATTTGCTTACAGGCATTTTAAGTCCTTGGTGAATTCACCATCAAAAGCAATGATTGTGTTCTCAAAATTCCCCAAGCTACAAAACATATTTTGCTCTTGAGTGCATTACACGTTTTCTGATTCCCAAAATATATTCATCAACAGGTTTATTTATAATGTAATCACTGAGGAAATGAAATCAACATTATCCTCTATAAAAGGTGACACGCTTTTAACTCCAACACAAGGCTGAAAACATGCTTTGACGTGGGGCAATTTCGATTTATTTAGATTATACTTCGTGCCTAGGATTAGAAACACAACAATAAAGAAGAGAACAAAGTAAAACATGATCTTCACTTTCTAGCTGCTGGTTCTAGTGGTATTTTATTTAGTGAACCACATCAATAGAAAGGATAGCAGGTAACAGCACCATTTTGACACATTTCTTACTATTGGTAGTGATTAGCAATTAAGTGCTGTAATAGTGTCAAACAGATTGGAAATGGTATGCTTTTTTTGTCTGTTGATGTGATTTACAGAATAAATGACATCAGAACTTGCAGCTACACTTTTTTATGTATACATTTTGGACATGTTCCTGCAACTTAGTATTTTTTGAGTTTAACTCTGTTCTAGGTCTGAGTCGTTTCATCAATTGTTCCAATGCAGTGGCGGCCTGTCTATTGAGGGCGTACAAGCGCCACCTCCCCTATCCATGTCGCCAACCTCTCCTATCCATGTGTCCGGCCCCTTGCAGGACACCGGGCACATTAATTTCAATGATGGGGGTTGTTATTTTGAAGCACTGATTAGAGCCAGAGGCTATAATAGGCTTCAAAATAGGGTGGGCTGGAGGCGCCAAAAGTGTGCTCACAGCCCACCCTAGGTGTGTTAGAATAGCGAATAAATATTTGCTTTTCTAACTCTGATCCTCCTCCTGGCCCATCAGGAAGTGGGTCTGAGACCCATCACCCGATTGGCTGAAAAGACAGGCAATCCTATTGGATGCCTAGCGCCTAGGAGGAGGCGCACTAAAGCCGCTGTGATGGAGGAGAAGACAGAGCAGGAGCTGAGGAGCAGAGGAGCTGCTGTCTCCGCAGCCCATCAACCGCCACCTAGATGGGGCGGGTGGCGGGCCGTGGTTAAGTGCCATCGTCCGCCTGAGGGGTGGTTGTTTGCCACCCCCCCTCAAAAAAAAACACCAGCCACCACTGTTCCAATGCAAGTTTTATGATTTTTGTTATAAAGCTCCGAGATTACTTCTCGGAGCTTTATCTTTACATTGTACTGAAGCAAAAAGGAAACATTTGTCTTAGGTTCCCTTTAACAGATGCTGCATCTTTTCTTGTACAAAGGGTTTTATTCAAAATACAGTACAGATCAACAAGAGAATACAAAAACAATGGTGGACACATCATGTAAACATATTTGCATAAACTTCAGGAGTCAAAATAAAAAAAATATATATATTTTACGTAGGGACATAGAAAATTGCACCATTACCTGAGAGTTCAGGAGCAGTTGTATGTGACCGCCAGGTCCTGAAAGTATAATAACACGTTTAACTAGGATTGTGTGTACATTAATTTACAGAGTCACATGTAGCATATAAGTCACATGAGGAATATAAAACAATTCGTTTCAAAACTAAAATAAATAAAAGGGGAAAAACTAACAAGAATACATAAGGCTAGGTTGTCTATTGCTGTACGCAATAATAAAATAAAAAAAACATTTTCTCAGCTTGTGTCCATTCCCAGCAGGGACCAACCTGTGGGTCAGAAAATCAGAAGAAAGAAAGTATAGAGAAAGGGGCGTGAAAATAAGGAAGGCTGAAAAAAAATACAGATGCTGCATTTTTTCTTGCACATGATTGAATGATGGAAATAAGCTGAGCTTCACCATACTTACTAAGCTCTGGGGGGAAATACACTATATTACCACAAGTATTGGGACGCCTACCTTTACACTCAGATGAACTTTAATGGCTTCCTAGTCTTAGTCCGTAGGGTTCAATATTGAGTTGGCCCTCCCTTTGCAGCTATAAAAGCTTCAACTCTTCTGGTAAGGCTGTCCACAAAGTTTAGGGGTGTGTCTATGGGAATGTTTGACCATTTTTCCAGAAGCGCATTTGTGAGGTCGGAAACTGATGTGGGTGAGAAGGCCCGGCTTGCAGTCTGCACTCTAATTCATCCCAAATGTGTTCTATCGGGTTGAGATCAGGACTCTGTGCAGGCAGTCAAGTTCCTCCACCCAAAACTTGCTCATCCATGTCTTTATGGACCTTGCTTTGTGCACTGGTGCACAGTCATGATGAAACAGGAAGGGGCCATCCCCAAACTGTTCCCACAAAGTTGGGAGCATGAAATTGTCCAAAATGTCTTGGTATGCTGATGCCTTAAGAGTTCCCTTTAGTGGAACTAAGGGTCAAGCCCAACCCCTGAAAAACAACCCTACTTCATAATCCCCTTTCCACCAACCGATTTGTTCCAGTGCACACAGCAAGGTCCATAAAGACACGGATGAGCAAGTTTGGGGTGGATGAACTTGACTGACCAGTCCTCAACCCGATAGAACACCTTTGGGATGAATTAGAGTGGAGACTGGTCAAACATTCCCATAGACAGACTCCTGTCAGGGCTGGGCTCAGCCCTTCCTTCTCTGAGCTGGCCGCTCAGCTGTCGGCTAATTATTAGCTCCTCTCTCTCCACAGCGACTCACCTGTTGATGATGTCCTGCCTACTTAAGGCGTCCAGATGAGATGATCTCTGCCTTCGCCTACGTCACATCTCTAGAGACGCGCTCCTGTGTTCCTGTTAAAGACTTGGCTGACATTTCTTCTGTCTCCAGATCCTGCTTGCTGTTCTACTACGCTGTGCTCTGGCTCCCTGATGTTTGGGCTGGTCTGACTATCCGTTCCGGTTCCTGAACTCTGGCTTTGTTTTGACTATGTTTACTCTGTTTACCTTTTTTTATTATTATTAAACAAGTGTGATTTAACTGTACTTCTGTCTCAGTCTGATTCATGGTTTCTGACAGTAGGCGAAGGCCATGAATTCAGAAGATGCAGTCAATCCATTTGTTGGTAATATTTTTTCCAGACTGGATGAGCAGGATCACCACATGGATCAGTTTGCCATGGCGTTACAAATGCTCCTGAGTCACACTGCTCACCTGGAATCTCCCACTGTCGCTGCTCCGGTACAACCTGTGTTGCAGGCCATTCTTGCTGCTGCTCCAGTCTCTGTGCAGGCACCCACCTCGAGTATTACCTCTATAAGAGGCATGTCTGGTTCTGCTCTGCTTCCCTAGTGATTTGGGGGCGATCCAGTCCAATGCAGAGGATTTCTCAACCAGGTTGAGATATACTTTGAGATGATGCCCCAGGTTACATAGTTACATAGTTAGTCAGGTTGAAAAAAGAGTCCATCCAGTTCAACCATAAAAAAAACAAAACAAAAAAAACAAAAAACAAAAAAAAAAAAAAAAAAAAAAAAAATTGTACAATCCAATATACCCAATTCTATACCCACAGTTGATCCAGAGGAAGGCAAAAAACCCCAGCAGAGCATGCTCCAATTTGCTACAGCAGGGGAAAAAATTCCTTCCTGATCCCCCAAGAGGCAATCGGGTGTTTCCCAAAGTAGGTTTCATGATATCTTTGCTTTCTGAGAGAGCCTTGGCCTGGCCAAACCCTCTATGGGAGATGCAACAACCTGTTGTCTTAAGTTACTCTGAGTTTGTGACATCTTTTAAAAGGGTATTTGACGTTCCCACACGCTCCGCTTCTGCTGCCAAGTGCCTCATGTCCATCAAACAGAGTACGAGAACTATTTCCGATTATACTATTGAATTTCGTACTCTGGAAGCAGAGATTGCGTGGAACAATGAGGCCCTTGTGGCTGCTTTTTCTCATGGTCTCTCGGATACCATCAAGGATGAGATAGCAGTCCGAGATATAACCACTGTGCTGGAGAAGTTGATCACGTTTGCCATCCTCATTGACTCCAGACTCAAAGAAAGACTCTCTTTTAAGGAGGGCTTGCGGAAGCCTCCTGTACATTTGTCTCCGAGCTTTGCAGTCCCACACTTGCCTCCCTCACCTCCCACGCCTCCTGGTACCGAGTCGGTCAGTGAAGATGAACCCATGCACTTGGGCTTCACGCGTCTCTCTGCGGATGAGAGAACTCTTAGGAAGAGGGAGAGATTGTGCCTTTATTGTGGCCAGGCAGGTCACTTTTTTAAATCTTGTCCTACCCATCCAAGGAACACCCAAACCTTGAGGTCCTGTCACAGACAGACCTTAGGTGGCGTTGTTTCGTCCACATTTATCCTGAAGGATAAGCCCCTGGTTTTGGTTACCCTTTCTTGGGCTGAGTCATCCAGCGAGATACAGGCTCTAATTGACTCTGGGGCTGCAGGCCTGTTCATTGATGCTGATATCCTCATATTTTCCAAGTCCCTGGAGAGCCACCACACAGATGTCTGTCGTGTGCTTCAGAAACTAAGAGAGAACAATCTCTATTGGAGAAGTGTGAATGCCATCGTGAACAGGTTAAATGCCTGGTTTATGTCATTTCCACTGCTGGTTTTTCGATGGACCCAGAGAAACTTTCAGCAGTCCTACAGTGGCCCCAACCTGTGGGTTTACATCTTCTGCAGCGTTTTCTTGGCTTTGCCAACTATTATCGGAAGTTTATTTGTAACTTCTCGTCTCTGGTCAAGCCCCTGACTGATATGACCAGAAAGAACAGTAACCCACAGAGTTGGTTTCTGGAGTCCATTAAGGCCTTTGAGAGTCTCAAGGCTGCCTTTGTATCTGCTGCCTGTGTTGGCACATCCTGATCCTACGTTACCTTTTATCCTTGAGGTTGATGCTTCTGAGACTGGAGTTGGCGCCCTTCTGTCTCAACATCCTACCTCTGAGAGCACTACGCATCCTTGTGGCTACTTTTCTAAGAAATTTTCACCTGCAGAGTGCAATTACAAGATTGGTGACAGAGCGCTGTTAGCCCTGAAAGAATGGAGACATCTCCTCGAAGGTACCACTGTGACGGTTCTCATTCTTACTGACTATAAGAATCTCACATTCTTGTCTGAGGCTAAATGCCTCTCTCCCAGAAGGGTGTGATGGGCTCTTTTCTTGTCTAGTTTCAATTACATTGTCTCATTCTTACACGGTACTAAGAATGTAAGGGCTGACGCTTTGTCACGACAATTTTCCTCCACTTCCAAGATGGAGTCGGTTCCGGTTCCTGTGATTCCTTCTGATCGTATTACGGTTCGCACCAGTCTCACTTCTCCTTTGGGTGACAAAATTCTTGCTGCTCAGGTCCATGCTCCTCCTGAGAAACCGCTGCTTTGTTTCAGAGAGTCTCTGTACTGCCGTGCTCCAGACTTACCACTCTCTCAAGGTTTCTGGTCACCCTGGGAAGAATCAACTCTTTTGGGTCATTTCCCAACAATTCTGGTGGCCTAGTGTACATGTTGATGTAACCACCTTCGTAGCTGCCTGTTCCGTGTGTGATCAGAGTAAGACTCCACTACACCTTCCAGTGGGCCTCCTACAACCCATACCCAATGGAGAGAGGCCCTGGACCCGCCTGTCTATGGATTTCATTGTGGAGTTACCCAACTCCCAGGGCAACAGAGTTATCTTTATGGTGGTTGACCAGTTCTGGAAAATGTCTCATTGTATTCCACTTAAGAAGTTGCCCACTTCTAAGGAACTGGCTTCCATTTTTGCTCGGGAGATCTTTCGCTTACATAGGCTACCCAAAGTGATTGTTTCGGACAGGAGTAGTCAGCTTGTGTCCCAGTTCTGGCGAGCCTTTTGTACACAGTTGGGAATTCAGCTTGCTTTCTCCTCTGTGTATCACCTGCAGTATAATGGGGCTGCAGAACGAGCCAATCAGTCCTTGGAGCAATTCCTACGTTGCTATATTTCTGACCATCATAATAACTGGTCAAACCTCTTACCATGGGCGGAGTTCGCTCACAATAGTGCCTTAAATTCTACTTCCCGATTGTCCCTGTTTATGGCGAACTATGGTTTCCAACCTTCTATGTTGCCTGACTCATTTGTTTGGCAGAGTATTCCTGCATTAGAGGAGCATCTCCGTGGTCTTCGTTCCACTTGGGCACAAGTCCAGGAGGCTTTACGACATGCTAATGATAGGTACAGGCTTCACGCTGACCGCAAATGCCTGCCTGCGCCTTCCTACCAGGTTGGGGACAGGGTCTGGCTGTCATCTCGCAACCTCCGTCTTCGTGTTCCCTCTCTGAAGATCAGTTTATTGGGCCTTTCCGTATTCTTTGCAGGATTAACTCAGTGGCTTAAGCATTAGACCTTCCTTCTAATATGCGTATCTCAAATGTATTTCATGTCTCCTTATTAAAACATTTAGTCTGCAACCGCTTTACCACCTCTGTGCCTCATCCTCACCCTGTACAGGTTGAGAACCATGAGGTGTATGAAGTACAGTCCATTGTTGACTCCCATAGGTTCTGTGGGCGCATACAGTACCTAGTCCATTGGAGAGGGTACGGTCTGGAGGAACGCTCTTGGGTCTCATCCTCGGACGTACATGCCCCTGTCCTCCTCCGTAATCTCCATAGACATTTTCCCCTCAAGCCTGGTGGTCCTCCAAGGGGGAGGGGTCATTGAGGAGGGGGTACTTTCAGGGCTGGGCTCAGCCCTTCCTTCTCTGAGCTAATTTAACTGTACTTCTGTCTCAGTCTGATTCATCGTTTCTAACAACTCCTAAACCTTGTGGACAGCTGTTGAAAGGCCACATGGTTTAATATCATGTTTCTGGAGTTTCACTTTCTGGTTGATGCAGACAGGTGGCCTTTGGAATGTAACTAGTTGCACATCAAAGCTTTGTATCATATCAGACTATTCATCTGAAGAAGCAAGGCTGAACAAAAGCTTGGCTCCGGACCATCTCATGTAATAATGCTATGCAAGCAAACTTCAAAGAGGGCCATGGTGGCCAGGATAATTGATGAAGGTGGGTTACAAAGATCAAAGAATCAAAGGCATTGAAGATTGACCTAGGACATGGACAATGCTGCCCCTAGAGACCAAACAGCAGGACGGACAGTAATATAATATATTGAGAAGGACTGCCCTGTTGTTTTATTAAGCAGTGTGTTTGTTTTCATAGCTAACCTTATATTATTGTGCTATCAACAGTAACTATCATAGTTTTAATAGACACGCTAACTATAGGAATAGACAAATTAATACATATATGGAATAAATAGAGGGTATCTGTAATCACCTTCGGATAAAATTTAGTTATTGCAATTCCAGATTTTATTTCAACAGCCTTCTCAGAAGAGTTGAAGGTGTTTTAGGTGCAAAAGGTGGGCAAACTCAATATTGAACCCTATGGACTAAGACCGGGATGCCATTAAAGTTCATGTGCGTGTAAATGCAGGCATCCCAATACTTTTGATAATATAGTGTAAGTAAACAGATAGTAGATGATCGAACATGGACTTTTTAGGCACACCAATACACAACTGAAATTTAAAAATATATCTTTAATACAAAAAAAATGTACACAAACAGTTGAGGTTAAAATTCACACTGAATATACTGTTCTATACGGTAGGTTTAGTTCCAGAGTCTTTGATGTGTAGTACAGTTGTGGCGTAGCTTGCTCTACATGTTACGCGCCAAGCACTTCTTCAGGAGTTTAAGGCAACTATTATGTGTGAAAAGAAAGAAAACATAAGCAACATACGTATAAATGGGTACATTCGCTACATAAACATCATTGAAATGCTGAACACATAAATACAGGTAAAAATGTATTCCAGTTGTCCAACCCCAATGGGCCCACAAAGTGAGCACTCAATCTAAGTGAGAGGAGTAAACCAACAACTATGGGGGCGTGCATAACATCATACAATTTATTTTAATTTAGCATTGTGTATATATATATATATATATATATATATATATATATATATATATATATATAGTTAAAACACAAGCCACAGTAAGCAAATGTATTCCATCTAGAGGTACCAAACATCCACAGGCTTAAGGAGGGCACACAGAGAGCCATCACACTGAATATATATATATATATATATATATATATATATATATGATAGTAAAAATAGGATATCAAAACCAAACCCAAACTTACTGTATAGTCAAAATTTGGCAGTGTGTTTAAAAACAAGTAGGACGAGGTGGCTGAATGGGGATCAGGTAAAAAGCCTTAAGGAAATGTATGCAGGTACAAAGATCTACAAAACTTTACATATAGATGGAACAAAATAATGCATAATAATTGTTGAAAATTATTGGAATGGTAAAACTCACCTAGCTAAACAGCCAGTAACATTTTATGGAAGAGGAGTATTGACATCCAACAGCACGTCCAAAAAATAATAAAAGCCATAGGAATCATTCCCATAAACTTCACATATTGGTAATAATGAGAAGCAAAGGGCATAAAATGCTAGGAGAAAAATCCCCAATCAATCATTAGGCACTATGTCATCTGGAAAGAGAAAAGAGGGAAATACCACAGAAGCTGGTAAAAACGACCACCAAGACACAGACATTGTTCAAAAGATATCAGTAGAGTTGTTACCTAGAAAATACCCTAAACCTGACAGGTAAAGCATCAAAAAACAACAAGCTGACGCCATTCCAGAGCCATCCAAAGGGGATGGTAATAGCTAGGAATGCTACTGGAGCGTCCATTTGTATTCACGTTCCCTCTATAATCATCCAATCGGCACCGCTGTGGATAATGTCATCCGGACCGGCCGATATACACGTCACTGCGCATGCGCCCAGGACACGCGCATGCCATGAATTTCGCCATCGATTTCCTGACGGCGCGGTGCACACAGCACAGGCCTAGGCTGCAGACGTGATTGAGGGTCAGGATGGAGGAAGAGCACCCTCTAACTGATCCTCCATGCATCGCAGCCCAACCACCCTATAAAAGGTGAGATGGTGAGATATACTTGCAAAGTATACAGTCGATTTCCTTTAGTAAATCCACCCCATTGCATTGTGTTAAATAGCTCATTCAAAATGAATTAATGCAAAATGAATGCATACGAAAATGGGTCAGGCTGAATTTTATAGCTACAGCGCAATGCAGTGTTGAAGCGCAAATGCATTTTGAAGCATTTATAGCAATGCAGCATGTGCACTATGCTACACATTGCCACAGCAGAGTAATGTGACTGGGTCCTTAGTAGTCTCTCTCTGAGGTAAGGCTCTCAGATTCCACACATTTTCTTGTCTCTGTTGGAGAGTCTCTTGATATCACCAAACTAACAATTTGCTTCAACATTTTCAGTTCTGTCCAGAGTTTCTATAGTAACACACTTTTACATATACTGTTTTTACACCTTTAATTAATGGAGCAGCTTTATTTTACATCTCACATCACTGGGTGCTAATGTGAAATCCACATACCGAGTAAACTCTTCTTTAAAGGATCTATGTTTGAGATGAATTAGAAAAGCTGACATCTAGTCTGCCAGGGGGTTTCAATCCACTCTCCATTGTATATAAAAAAAAAATGCTCAGTGATGCTTTACTCATAGTTGTTGTGCCTCTATCTTCAAAATATAACCCCTTAGTACATCTAGGACTTTGATTTCTCTTTCAGTGATTTCCAGCCACACACTATGTCCCTCAGGGGTCCTGCGTACTGCTGCCTCCACATTCCTCTCACTTAGGATTGCTGACACACATGACATTGTGTAACATTAGTGTTTAATAAGTCATATAATATATATTTACATGGTATGCATCTTACAATGATCAGATAAACAACAAAGTTTGTCATACAAGTCTTCAAAGTAGTGAGATTCTTAGCGGCAAAACAACAATGTTATATAATATGATAAGCTTACTGAAACGCAGTCTCATATTGATTTTGTGCTTTTCCCATGCTAAGCTTCAATACGGAACCAGCTACCCTAATTAGTTCCTTTGTTTTTGTTGTTAGCTGAACTGCTAAGCCTGATTGGGAAGTTTCCAATAACTTACTATCCACATCATGCCTAGAATGCTGATCATGGCACTCCAGCTATTGCCAAAAGAGCTGTTGTAACAGAGCACCAATCAGTTTATATGAATCCTTAAACGCTGATCAACCTAACTTACTTTTTGTCCACAAAGCAGGTTCTCAGCTTGATTCCATACTGACTCCAATGTTATACAATTGTGATATCATCTAGTCTTAGCAGATTTTGGTTATCAATACAATGAAGTTTAGTATGAGAGCTCACCCCCACCATGTCACCCTAACTTTTTTGATGTTAATTCTTTTTTGATGCAAAAAACAAGAGTGATCCCAAGAAATTCAGTACTGAGATCATGCAGGCAGTTACTTACTGGTAATTTGACACCTTTCTCAATGTAAAACATTCTACCACTGCCACATATCCTTGAATGGTCTCTGCCCTAGGAACCTTTCACTTTTTTTTGCTTTATTAACCAGTATCAATATGCATTTCATTACACGCCAAATGAATGAAAAGGCATCTATTTAGCCTCCACAGTAATACATTGCCCTCTGGGCCAAGTTACTTTGCTGCGAGAGACTGAGCATCAACAGGTAATTCATATATATAATGTATATATTCTACCTACTTTAGGCATTATAAATATATAGTGTACAAAGTGCAAGGACCCAAACCTTGAAAAAAAAAATGTACTCTTGAAACCTGCATATTTACTATTGCTATAGCTTATTGAGTTTGATTGGGATTAAAAAGGAAGATAGAATGGCACGAAGTATTTACAATGACAAGATGAAAGAAGACTGATACTTGACCAGGATAACTCTGCATCCCTCTCATAGCCCTCTCAGAAGTAACTTGGAATTCACATTTTACTGTTATCACTTTGACCAAATCTCTGTGAGTGCTGCTATGTTTAGAAGATTAAACAGATGAAACAGTTGACTCAATAAAACTGTAAGGAATTGTGTACTGAGGTGTGTAATTTATGTCCTGTGCTGCATAGGAGTGAGCACACTAGCCCTTACTCCCAGATGTTGGCACATGCATATTGGCAGGGGCGTAACTAGAAATTACAGGGCCCCATAGCAAAATGTTGTATGACACCCCCCCTGCAAACAGCCCCCCCACAAAAAAAATGAACTAATGCCATTGAACAACAGATTACCACACTCATATGGCACAGTACCCAGGCAACAGCTTAGTGTGTAGAGTGGGTTTTGCCAATGTTTCCCACAATACAGTATCCAATATTTGTCCATACTATAATAAATGCGTATATGATGCCATTATGCTGTACACTGTGAAGTCTGAATATGATTGCTGCAGCTACAGACTGTGTATAAAACTGTCTGTCTACTGCTTGAGCCAGGCAGCAATTATTGCAGGACACACTATCTGACTGACACACTGTGTTACACACATGAGACTGTACCAATTACAGGCCACACTGACACTGTTACACATCAGACTGTCTGTACCTTCTTCTCTTCTTCTCAGCTCTAGCCTGAGCCTCCATTCCACAGTCCAGACCGTGTGGGACAGCCAGCCAAAGCACTGCGCGGGCTACTCTGCTCCATTGTGGGTGGGACTGGAGCATGGAACGACGTCACGATAATGTGGGCGGCGCACCGCGCCTGCACTCAGCTTCTCATTGGCTGTCACAGAACCTTTCACTGGGCACACAGGAAGCAGCCCAATTGTAATCGTGATGGGCATTGGCGGGGTCTGGCGGGCGGCAGCGTCACCTCCAATTCAATTGGCAGACACAGGCAGCACTGGTCGGTCAGCAGCAATGCAGAGCCAGAACACACAGAGGTAGCACTATGCCGGCGGACATGCCACACTCAAATGATGATCCATCCTGGTCAGCCTGCATCCTCCCAGCTAGGCTAGGCAGCAGTGCGCTCCTAGGCGGCCGCCTAGTGGGAGATCGCCCTGCACTCCCAGGTGAGATGTCTGCATTCCTCATCCTTACCAGGGCCCACTCAGCTGCGGGCCCCATAGCGCCCGCGTGGGTCGCTATGGCGGTAGTTCCGCCACTGCATATTGGTATGCACAGGTTTCCTCATTGGATGCCTAACCTATTTAAGGAGTTTTCATCCTTGGTCCGTCGGCCATTATAGAGTTTGTATAAGTCATGCAGTGGGTGCTCGCAACTGGTTTTCCAATACTTAGTTATCAGCCAAATCTTTGGCTTGTCCAGATATAATTCCTATTTCTTGTTTTGGGTTAGGAAGAAGCACCTAAATGCTTATTTAAATGATGGCTGGTATATAGTTAGAGAGTACATAGAGTGCTTATAGTATTAAGCGGAACACCCATTTAATGATTTAAATTGCATTACATAACAATTTAAAGACATAAACATGTGAGTATTTATGTTTAACCACTTCAATACCAGGCACCCCCCCCCCCCCCCCCGCCCAAGCCAATTTTCAGCTTTCAGCGCTGTCACTTTTTAAATGACAATTGCACAGTCATGCTGCACTGTACCCCAACTTTTTTTAATCATTTTGTTCCCACAAACAGAGCTTTCTTTTGGTGGAATTTGATCACCTCTGCGTTTTTTTTTTTTTGCTAAACAAATAAAAAAAGACCGCAAATTTTGAAAAAAAAATTTTTTTTTTGTTTCTGATATAAAATATTGTAAATAAGTATGTTTTCTCCTTCAATGATGGGCGCTGATGAGGCTGCACTGACGGGCACTGATAAGGCAGCACTGATGAGGTGGCACCAATGAGGTGGCACTGATGAGGTGGTAAAAAAGCAGGAGTAGTATGGCACTGCCCTTATGGAGACACAAAGGATTTTTTCTCTTTATAGTGAACAATAACTCTATGTGTTACCTAGTGTCCATAATTCCTAAAGTATTACTTCTAAAAGCTGTGCGTGCCAAAAAAATAATAAATGAAATCTGTGACTGGTGCTGGATTCTTGCTATTAAAGGTGAATTTGCAACATAAGGTGCTTCAATTATTCAACAAAAGTGCATTGTGCACTTTGAATTAGGTAATGAATTAGGTATATTGTTGTGAATATGGCTGCTGCCTCTACAGATACAATACCACCTAAGTGGAAAGTATTAGAAAATGGTAAAAGAGCAGGAGTAGTATGGCTCTGCCCTTATGGAGACAAAAAGGATTTTTTCTCTTTATAGTGGGCAATAGCTCTATGTGTTACCTAGTGTCCATAATTCCTAAAATATCACTTCTAAAACCTGTGTGTGCCAAAAAATTGAATAAAAACCGTGACTGGTGCTGGATTCTTACTATTAAAAGTGAAATTGCCACATAAAGTGCTTCAATTATTCAACAAAGGTGCATAGTGCAAAATCAATAAAGTGACCAGTGCTAAATCATACAAATTCATACAAAATTGTGCAAATTATCCATCATAAATAGTGACTGATGTGCTGTAACCAGTATTAATTGGATAGGAAAAGTTCAGTTTGTGAGAAAAAAGTTCTTTTTTGGAGTGTTTTGAGGTGTTCAATCTCTGAGGATCAAATATCTGTAGGAAAACTTCTTATCCAGGTGCTGGTTCTTTAATTAGTGCCTTGTCTGCATGCTCTGACAATGCTTGCACTCACCGGATTTTTCTTTCCCCTGCAGGGGTATAGGCGGTCACAGTGTCTGCCACTGTGTAGCAATCAAGGATGTCCCCCAAACTTTACTTGCATGTTATGGTGTAATATTTACATGTAAAGGAAAGAAGGGATGCCCATCGCGTAAAACCATAAGAGAACTTTTATTAAAGCTTAATAAATATATGTACTCACATTTCAAATGAAAAAATCGAGCATAAGAAAAGTTAGCAAATTCCCTTTGTTAGAGGTGCTGCAAGACGTTCGTAGCCCGCCCTACGCACGTTTTGTCGTCAGACTTCTACTGGGGCGTTCATCTTGCTGTACCTCCTGAGTTTATATAGTGTGGCCCATAGTAGGTGCAATACTAATGAATCGGCGGCCATTTTTGCTAAGGTTTTGAGGACCGAAGCCTAATGGGATTGTCCATTAGGTTGTTATAGCGGCCATTTTCTTGGGGATATTGTGGACCGAAGCCTAATGGAATTGTCCATTGAATTCTTATGGCGGCCATTTTCTTGGGGATGTTGTGGACCGAAGCCCGGGTAGCGCGCATGCGCTTTGATGTTAGTAAGGTCCGAGCTGTCAGCAAAGAACATCACCGTTGACGCTCGGCCGCATTCTTTCTTTCCTCACTTCCTATTGGAATCTAAGCTGGCTTCTGGGTCGGTGACTCCCCCCGGGCACTACTAATTGGTTTTATTTGGAAAAATATATGCATACTGGTCCCACTATTACTCTGTATTATAATTATTCAACATATGTTCCAGAGATTAACATTTTAAACACTGCAATAAAAATAAAGAAAGAAAAAAATAAAGAAAAAATTAAAAAATAAAAATAAAAATAAATGTAAAAATAAATGTAGAAATAAATGTGATAATTTAAATATTATATGTATATAACCAGGAGAGGTATCCTTATACCACTTTTACATCATTATTTATTTATATGTGTATATGTATTTTAAAACTATGGTTGTTAGAAAGTGTTCTATGGCTAAAAGCGATAATGGGTTCTACTTTAGATAAGGGAAGAAGATGTGTATATTACACATGATCTATATATAGTTGGGGGCTTCATATTCTATTCTGTATATATACTCCTAAGTGACCTTAATTTAGATTGGAGTAAGAATTGGAAACATTTCTTAGGAAGTCAGAATGCATGTTTCAGATCTCATAGACGATAAAATGGACGATAAAAAATATAAATATAATTAAAACGTTAAAAAATCCTAAAAATGCTAGAATGCTAAAAATGTGTGATTCTAGAAATTTGTAAGGAAACAATTTAGATCCACGTCTATGTTCATTCCTGTTGGTTGGAGGGTGTCCAGCAGGAAGATCCATTTGGTCTCATTTTGTGAGATTTTGATTTTTTTGTTCTCACCCCTCCAATGTCCTTTAATTTTATCGATCCCATAGAATACCATACATGACGGATCTTTATTGTGATAGTCTTTAAAATGTCTTGAGATGCTGTGTTTATGATATCCATTTTTGATGTTTGTTATGTGTTCCCTGATTCTAACATGTAGCTGTCTTGTCGTCCGACCCACGTATTGTATATGGCACGGGCATTCCAATATATAGGTCACATGGGTACTGTTGCAGGTTATGAGCTCTTTGATATTGTATTCTTTTCCATTGTTTGCTGATCTGAATGTTGTTATTTTTCTATTGTTTTTTTTGCTGCTTTTACACGGTAGGCATTTTCCGCACTTGAAAAAACCTTTCAGGTTTTTTATTATTTTAATCTGTTTTGGTGGGTCCAGAGCGTTATGCACCAATTTATTTCTGAGTGGAGGGGCTTTTCTATAGATGAAACTGGGCTTGTTTGGTAATATGGAGTTCAGAATTTTGTCTGATTGTAAAATAGGCCAGTGTTTCTTAATTATGGACTCTGTAATTTTATATTGTCTATTAAAACTCGTTAAGAAGGCCATGCCTATATTTTTGTCCTTTTTCTTGGTATTACCAGCTGGTTTTCCTTCTATTAGTGTGTTTCTGTCCATTTTTTTCACCTTCTCCTTTAGGTCTATTAGCTCCTTTTTGTTGTAACCTTTTTCAACAAACCTCTTGATTATAATGTCTGCTTGTTCTTCATAATCATTTCCATTGCTACAGTTTCTGTGTATCCGCATTAATTGTCCCTTTGGAATGTTTCCAATCCATTGTGGATGATGACAGCTGCTGGTTGGGATGTACCCATTCCTGTCGGTGCTCTTAAAGAAGGTCCTAGTGTTTAGATATCCATTGTTTTTATAAATCTGTAGATCTAGGTAGTTGATACTTTGTTTGTTCCAGCTTCTGGAAAAGGAAATTCCATATGCATTACAGTTAATTTCATCAAAAAAGGCTTGTAATTCTTTCTCGGTACCCCTCCACACAGTAACTATGTCGTCTATATATCAACGGTATAGTTTCAGGTTTTTTCTCCTTGTGCTAAAGATTTGTTCTTCCTCCCATCTGTTGAGAAAAATGTTTCCTATGCTCGGGGCATATTTTGCCCCCATGGCTACTCCCTTGGTTTGGGTGTAGTAATCCCCTTTGTGCCAAAAATAATTATGGCTCATGGCCATTTCTAGGCCTTCCGTGATATATTTAATTTGCTCTCCTTATAGATTTGTTTGTTTGTGTAGAGCCCACTCAACACTGCTAAGGCCATCATCCTGTCTAATGTTTGTATACAGGGAATCAACATCTATGGCCACTAAAAAATATTCTTGTTCTATCTTAAAATCCTTCAATTCCTTGATCAGTTGCCTACTGTCCTTCAAATATGATTCTCCCCCTGATACGAGTGGTTGTAGAAATCCGTCTAAGTATGCTCCCAATCTTGAGAATAGCGATTTAATGCCACTGATTATTGGTCTCTGTTGGAATTCAACATGAATATCATATTTCTGAAGTTTGTACATATATTTCCTTACTGTGCCTAAGAGAAGCCAGACCCCCATGGTTTTTGAAAGACTGAAAGTTTCCACACATCTGTTCTTACAACTGAGATCAGACATGCTACAGTCCCACAGTTTTAAAAAGTACAGAGGAATGTGGCCCCAAACAGAGTCTGCATAGCAAAAGGGCTTGTCTCTAGCCCACCTGCTGTGACATGTGTGATTACATTCTTCAAGGAGAATAAGAGCTTCCTGGAGAATGAGCAGACATTTGAAGGATTACCTCTTGATGATTTCTATTGGATGGAAGGCAAATGTGGTGGCTACGAGTGGGCGTGTATGTTTGAAGGAAAGGAGCACACAGGTTTTTGCTCTCTCTCTTGGTTGCTGAGAAGCCTGCCGTAAAGGTGTCCCTCTGCCATCTTGGGACCTCGCTCTGACTGAGGGCTTGGGCCTAAATTCCATGTGGCCCAGACCCCCTTTATCATCCAGAACCAGCAGATGAAACCATGTGTGATAAGTATCTTTGATATTTCATTGTTGTTATATGTTGTAGAGATATGCTGTTTTAGTACAGTCCTATTTTATTGGGAAATAAATGTAACTTGTTTACTAAGCAGAGGTGTTTGTTATATCATTGTGCTTATCAGACTCTTACAGAATATCAACTATAGGGATTAGACAAATTAATACATGGGTGCAATAGTTATCTAGGATATATTAGATTGTATAATATTGCACCAATTACTTCAGTCTCCCTGGTGGGTTGGATTGATTTTTGTGTATCTTAGGCACATAGTAGATCACTGGGGTCTTTGCTGTTTCTGGGGTTAGGTATGTAGCTTCTTTTTTTGTTAATCTATTAAACCTGAGAAACCGCGCTTAGGATCAGTCTATATGGTAAATTCTCATAGGTTGTTGCCTCCCTTAACACAAAGACACTCCTAGGGGTGTCCTGCCTAGTAAAAATCTGTTTAAAGAATATTATAGGGAAAAAACGGCGCTACCTTAAAAACCTGTATGACTAAGCATATGCAGGAAACATTATATGAAAAACGTTTTTTTATATATATGTATAAAAACGCTTGTATGTGAAGACGTTTTTCTATATGAAAGAGAGTTGTGATGTTGTCACGTCTTAGTGAAGGTAAAGACAGACTGAAACATGTAGATATGAGTCAGCTTAGACTTGCATGCAGCCTACTAAGAAATATATAAAACCTATCAGCTGTCTGCAGCCCATATATTCCTGATAAGTCAGTGTACTGTCTCTAGATCAGGAACTTCAGACAGCATACTCTGTGCATAAAAACCATATATAAGCATATATATATATTATATCCTGTAGAGAAAAGCAAAGATTTTTCCTCTCATACATCAATAGCATATATATCTGTGTTTCAATGCAAAGTCCGTATGCTATGGAGATTAAAGCATATTATGACAGTCCCATGCAGTGCATGCAGCAATCAGGTTGTTCCCCAGGTGACTATCGTGCGTACAGCGTAGGGTGGTGACTTCTGTGGCCCCCCTCAAAATGCTCACTCACCAAAGGTAGGAACCCCTGCAGGGGTGTCAGGCCTGTAGTCCTATACAAGGGCTTTTCTGTTCACTGCTGTCATATCTCCAGTTGTGTCCCGGTGGATCTTAATCCTCATGTGTCAAAGAAAAGGAGACTTCCATAGTGTGATAAAGCCTCAAAGGTATATTTATTTTTAAAATTATGTGTATAAAAAAATTCAGATTTTTCAAAATAAAATAAAAAAATTAGTTTTTTTGTTAATATTCCTCTTTTTTTCTCCTCTTTGGATGTACGCCTTTAATTTTTTCCCATATTCTCCTTTTGGATTCCCTTTTAATTTCTTGTATGTATCTGGTGTTTTTAATAATCTTTCCATTTCCGTTTTGTAGTCTTTTTTATTAAGTATAACCAGCCCCCCCCCCCCCCTATCGGCCGGTCGTATCACTATATTCTTCTTTTTCTCAATTTCTTTAATGGTATTCCAAATTTGAGTATTTTTGTTTTTCTTTAGGTTAATTTTCCTTAAGCCTCTCTCTACCATTTTTTAAAGACTACTAGACTTTCATTTTGTTGTGTTTTAGGGTTGAAAATGGAGTTATTCTTCAAATTTGAATGCTTGTAGTAGGGAATCTCCTGACTAGTTTGGTCCTTTTCCTTCCTTTTTGCTGCAAAAAACATTTTAATATTTAATTTCCTTACAAATTTTTGTAGGTCTATGTACACCTCGAATTTGTCCAATTCTTTGTCCGGAGCGTATTTTAGGCCCAAATCCAATACCTTCATTTCTTCTTCATTAAAACTCACATCACTTAGATTAAAAATGCCACTTCCTAATATTCCCTTCTTCTTTTTCTTAGTCCCCCCTCTCTTTCCTTTGTATCGTTTCTTCTTGCCCATTTCGGTGGTCTGTAGGTATGATCTATCTTCTCCTCTCGTTGTGTTTCCTCCTCCCTTTCCCTGTTCCTTGTATCCATGTTTATGGTTACCCTTGGATTCCATCCGTAATTTTGACTTCTATAGGGAAATCTGAAAGGCCTCCACTCCCTTTGTCCTCTGCAGGGCCTTCTCTCCCTTTGGGGTGCAATGTATCCTCTGTGTACTGGTGGTCCCCTCCTGGGTGTTGGAGGTCTCCCTCTGTATTTGGTTGGAAAAAAACCCTTTTTTTGTTGCGTTTCTCCATATGGGGTAAACGTGCGTAGGGCGGGCTACGAACATCTTGCAGCACCTCTAACAAAGGGAATTTGCTAACTTTTCTTATGCTCGATTTTTTCATTTGAAATGTGAGTACATATATTTATTAAGCTTTAATAAAAGTTCTCTTATGGTTTTACGCGATGGGCTTCCCTTCTTTCCTTTACATGTAAATACTACACCATAACATGCAAGTAAAGTTTGGGGGACATCCTTGATTGCTACACAGTGGCAGACACTGTGACCGCCTATACCCCTGCAGGGGAAAGAAAAATCCGGTGAGTGCAAGCATTGTCAGAGCATGCAGACAAGGCACTAATTAAAGAACCAGCACCTGGATAAGAAGTTTTCTTACAGATATTTGATCCTTAGAGATTGAACACCTCAAAACACTCCAAAAAGAACTTTTTTCTCACAAACGGAACTTTTCCTATCCAATTAATACTGGTTACAGCACATCAGTCACTATTTATGATGGATAATTTGCACAATTTTGTATGACTTTGTATGATTTAGCACTGGTCACTTTATTGATTTTGCACTATGCACCTTTGTTGAATAATTGAAGTACTTTATGTGGCAATTTCACTTTTAATAGTAAGAATCCAGCACCAGTCACAGTTTTTATTCAATTTTTTGGCACACACAGGTTTTAGAAGTAACATTTTAGGAATTATGGACACTAGGTAACACATAGAGCTATTGCTCACTATAAAGGGAAAAAATCCTTTTTGTCTCCATAGGGGGAGCGCCATACTACTCCTGTTCTTTTACCATTTTCTAATACTTTCCACTTAGGTGGTATTGTTTCTGTAGAGGCAGCAGCCATATTCACAACAATATACCTAATTCATTACCTAATTCAAAGTGCACAATGCACTTTTGTTGAATAATTGAAGCACCTTACGTTGCAAATTCACCTTTAATAGCAAGAATCCAGCACCAGTCATAGATTTAATTTATTATTTTTTTGGCACGCACAGCTTTTATAAGTAATACTTTAGGAATTATGGACACTAGGTAACACATAGAGTTATTGTTCACTATAAAGAGAAAAAATCCTTTGTGTCTCCATAAGGGCAGCGCCATATTACTCCTGCTTTTTTACCATCTTCTAATACTTTCCACTTAGGTGGTATTGTATTTGTAGAGGCAGCAGCCATATTCACAACAAAATACCTAATTCATTGCGCGGATTTATCCCATACATCTACTGATGAGGTGGCACTGGTGGGCACTGATAGGCGACACTGATATGCAGCACTGATGGGCATTGATAGCAGCACTGATGGGCACTCATAGGTGGAACTGATGGACACTTATGGGTGGCACTGATAGGCGGCACTGATGGGCACTGATAGGCGGCACTGATGGACACTGATGGGTGGCACTGATGGACACTGATAGATGGCACTGATAGGCATCACTGATGGCACTGGAAGGCATTGCTGATGGGCATTGATTGGCATCTGTCTGGGCACTGATTGGCATCTGTCTGGGCACTGACTGTCATCCCTGGTGGTCCAGGGTGGCATACCTGGTGGCCATCTATTGTGGGCATCCCTGGTGGTCCAGTGTGGGCATACGCGGGGGGACTTCACTAATAATCAATCAGCGCAGGACCCCCCCGTCAGGAGAGCTGCTGATTGTCTCTCCTGTACTCGCGTCTGTCAGACACGAGTGAGGAAAAGCCGATACATTGGTTTTGCTGTTTACGCTGTGATCAGCCGTGATTGGACATGGCTGATCACATGTTAATTGAGCCTCCGTCAGATGCTCTTTACCGAGATCCGTGTTGCGGTGTGTCAGACTGATATGCCACACCACCAATCGGCGTTCTGTGCACTCCCACGGGCGTGCGCCAGCTGTTATTCTGAAAGACGTCATGTGACATCCAGTCAGGATAACAGAACCACCGCTCGTCCACCAATCTGCTCTAGGCCGGGCGGGAAGTGGTTAAAGATTGCAAAAAAATGACATAGTAAATTTATATTGCATGTCATATCTAGCTGGTTCCTAAAGCAAAGTATATTGTTAGCCATGAGCTTTATATCCCAAAGACCTACAGGTTTAGCAACATTTAGGCTGATTTACTAAACTAAAAATACCCATGCTACCCTTACTCCAAATACAGCTGCTATAAAAAAAAAAACACACAAAGTGTTTAAATTATAATAGACCTTAGTGTACAGTGGTAAATATCTCATGCTCCTGTAATTAGTGATATGACGCTGCTGTGTTCAACTACAAATACCTATGTCACGTGTCTGTGTTGCTCACAGGTTGTGTAAAGCACTCCCCTTTGCATATATACACTTACCGGCCATTTTTTTGGAAACACCTTGCTAGTGTCGGGTCAGATCCCCTTTGTCTTCAGAACTGCCTTAATTATGACATAGATTCATCAAGGTGTGGGAAACGAATTCCTCAGAGATTTTGGTCCATGTTGACATGATAGCATCACGTAGTTGCTGCAGATTTGTCGGCTGCACATCCATGATGCAAATATCCTGTTTCACTACATCTCAAAGGTGCTCTATTGGATTGAGATCTGGTGACTGTGGAGGCCCTTGGAGTACAGTGAACTCATTGTCACGTTCAAGAAACCAGTTTGAGATGATCTGAGCTTTGCAACATGGTGCATTATCCTGGTGGAAGTAGCCATCAGTAGATGGGTACACTGTAGTCATAAAGGGATGGACATGGTCAGCAACAATAATTATTAATGCTTAATTGGTACTAAGGAGCCCAAAGTGTGCCAAGAAAACATCCCCCACACTATTACATCACCACCAGCAGCCTGAAATATTGATACAAGGCAGGATGGATCCATGCTTTCATGTTGTTTATGCCAAATTCTGACCCTACCATCTGAATGTCGCAGCTGAAATCGGGACTCATCAGACCAGGCAACGTTTTTCCAATCTTCTATTGTCCAATTTTGGTAAGCATGTGCGAATTGTAGCCTCAGTTTCCTGTTCTTTGCTGACAGGAGTGGTATCCGGTGTGGTCTTCTGCCGCTGTAGCCAATCTGTATACCAGAGATATCTGGTATAATCACTGGATATTTTCTCTTTTTTCGACCATTCTCTGTAAACCCTGGAGATAGTTGTGCATAAAATCCCAGTAGATCAGCAGTTTTCGAAATACTTAGACCAGCCCGTCTGGCACCAACAACCATGCCATGTTCAAAGTCACTTAAATCCCCTTTTTTCCCCATTCTGATGCTCGGGTTGAACATCAGCAAGTTGTCTTCACCACGTCTAGATGCCTTGAGTTGCTGCCATGTGATTGGCAATTTGTGTTATCAAGTAATTGAACAGGTGTACCTAATAAAGTGGCCGGTGAGTGTATATGCTACAAAGTATACATATCAACCAAAACAAATCACTCTCTTTTTACATTTAAAGTGCTACAGTGCATATATTTCAATCCCCAATTAAACAAGTGCATCCATAAATGATCAAATCTTATTAAAAAATAATGTCCAAATAAATGTGTCCACATAAAAATTATTGAAAGTGTCTGTTTATCAAAATGCCACTGTATAAAGTGCTCAGTGCATAAAGTTCCTTCAGTGCTTCAAATCCTCCACCATATAACACCACCACTCTGGAGAAATCGCCAGATGGCCATGACCTCTCATTTAAGAGCAAGGTCTCAATGCGCTTTTTTCCAAGGGGTTAAACATCCTGAGTTTCTGCTTTACTCTCGCTCCATGTTCACCATTGCCTTATGCCGCGTACACACGAGCGGACTTTCTATCCTACTTGGTCCGGCACACTTTCCGACGGACTTTGTCCGCCAGGTGCGCCGGACTTTAAAACGAACGGACTTGCCCACACACGCCGGGATTTTCCGGCGGGCTAAGTCCGCCCGTCTTTCCGACGGACTTTCGCCGGAGTTCCGGCGGACTTTCAGAATGAACGGACTTGCCCACACACGGACAAGTCCGTTCATTTTGAACGTGACTCAGGTGCGACGGGACTAGAGAAGGATGTCAATCTTGCCGCTTTTATCGGCGAGATTGACACCTTGCTAGCCCCGTCGCGGGGCATACCAGGCCCTTAGGTCTGGTATGGATTATAAAGGGGAACCCCGCTACGCCGAAAAAACGGCGTGGGGTCCCCCTAAAATCCATACCAGACCCCGATCCGAGCACGCAGCCTGGCCGGTCAGGAAAGGGGGTGGGGACGAGCGAGCGGCCCCCCCCCTCCTGAACCGTACCAGGCCGCATGCCCTCAACATGGGGGGTGGGTGCTTTGGGGGAGGGGGGCGCCCTGCGCCCCCCCCCCCCAAAGCACCTTGTCCCCATGTTGATGAGGACAAGGGCCTCTTCCCGACAACCCTGGCCGTTGGTTGTCGGGGTCTGCGGGCGGGGGCTTATCGGAATCTGGGAGCCCCCTTTAATAAGGGGGCCCCCAGATCCCGGCCCCCCACCCTATGTAAATGAGTATGGGGTACATGGTACCCCTACCCATTTACCTAGGAAAAAAGTGTAAGTAATAAAACACACTACACAGGTTTTTAAAATATTTTATTAAACAGCTCCGGGGGGGGGATCTTCCTCCGGCTTCGGGGGTCTTCTTCCGGCTTCGGGGGTCCCTCCGCTTCATCTTCTCCCGGCGTCCGGTTGGTTCTTCTCCGCTCTCCGGCCTCTTCTCCCGGTGTCGCAGGTCTTCGGCCGGCTCCTCCGCTCTCTTCATGTAGCTCTATTGCGAGCGGAGGTCCGGACTTCTTGGCTTCTTGGCTTCTTGGCTTCTTGGCTTCTCTTCTCTTCTCTTCCCCCAGATGTTGACACGACGCTCTCTCCGGCTGGACTGGTCTCTGAGGGCTGCGTTGTGACTTATATAGGCGGAGACCCCGCCCCCATATGATGTCACAGTCCCTGGGCATGCTGGGACTGTGACGTTTTAGGGGGCGTGGTCGACCACGCCCCCTAAAACGTCACAGTCCCAGCATGCCCAGGGACTGTGACATCATATGGGGGCGGGGTCTCCGCCTATATAAGTCACAACGCAGCCCTCAGAGACCAGTCCAGCCGGAGAGAGCGTCGTGTCAACATCTGGGGGAAGAGAAGAGAAGAGAAGCCAAGAAGCCAAGAAGCCAAGAAGCCAAGAAGTCCGGACCTCCGCTCGCAATAGAGCTACATGAAGAGAGCGGAGGAGCCGGCCGAAGACCTGCGACACCGGGAGAAGAGGCCGGAGAGCGGAGAAGAACCAACCGGACGCCGGGAGAAGATGAAGCGGAGGGACCCCCGAAGCCGGAAGAAGACCCCCGAAGCCGGAGGAAGATCCCCCCCCCGGAGCTGTTTAATAAAATATTTTAAAAACCTGTGTAGTGTGTTTTATTACTTACACTTTTTTCCTAGGTAAATGGGTAGGGGTACCATGTACCCCATACTCATTTACATAGGGTGGGGGGCCGGGATCTGGGGGCCCCCTTATTAAAGGGGGCTCCCAGATTCCGATAAGCCCCCGCCCGCAGACCCCGACAACCAACGGCCAGGGTTGTCGGGAAGAGGCCCTTGTCCTCATCAACATGGGGACAAGGTGCTTTGGGGGGGGGGGGCGCAGGGCGCCCCCCTCCCCCAAAGCACCCACCCCCCATGTTGAGGGCATGCGGCCTGGTACGGTTCAGGAGGGGGGGGGCCGCTCGCTCGTCCCCACCCCCTTTCCTGACCGGCCAGGCTGCGTGCTCGGATCGGGGTCTGGTATGGATTTTAGGGGGACCCCACGCCGTTTTTTCGGCGTAGCGGGGTTCCCCTTTATAATCCATACCAGACCTAAGGGCCTGGTATGCCCCGCGCTCGCCGCAATAGGAAGATTTGTTTTTCCTATTGCAGCGAGCGCGAGATGCAATACCATCCCCTCGTGTCGTATTTGGTCCGTCGGACCAGCCTACACACGAGCGGGCTTTCCGTCGGACCAGCACACACACGAGCGGACTTTCCGCCCGAAACTGAGTCCGACGGAAAGATTTCAAACATGTTTAAAATCTAGGTCCGGCGGGCTTTTGGGAAGAAGTCCGCCGGAAAAGTCCGCCGCCGCCCACACACGGGCGGATTGTCCGGCACACTCTGGTCCGCCGGACCAAGTATGCCGGAAAGTCCGACCGTGTGTACGCGGCATTAGAATTAGAGGAGAAAGAGCTCCAATTGTGTTGAACCTTTTATTAGCTTCAATATGTGACATACAGTACCTTGCAAAAGTATTCACCCCCCTAATTTACAGAACATGCCCACAACTTTGAAGATGTTTTTTTTTATTGTTAAGCAAACAACAAATAGGACAAAATAACAGAAAAAGTAAATGTGCATAACTATTCACCCCCCTAAAGTCAATACTTTGTAGAGCCACCTTTTGTAGCTATCACAGCTCCAAGTTGCTTTGGATAAGTCTCTATGAACTTGCCACATCTTACCACTGGGATCTTTGCCCTTTCCTCATTGCAAAACTGTTCCAGCTCCTTCAAGTTGGATGGTTTGCATTTGTGAATAGCAATGTTTAAGTCTGACCACAGATTTTTTATTGGATTGAGGTCTGGGCTTTTACTAGGCCATTCCCATACATTTACATGTTTCCCCTTAAACCACTCAAGTGTTGCTTTAGGAGTGTGTTTGTGGTCATTGTCCTGCTGGAAGGTGAACCTCCATCCTAGCCTCAAATCACACACAGAGTGGTACAGGTTTTGCTGAAGAATATCCTTGTATTTAGCACCATCCATCTTTCCCTCAACTCTGACCAGTTTCCCAGTCCCGAATGCTGAAAAACATCCCCACACCATGATGCTGCCACCACCATGTTTCACTGTGGGGATGGTGTTCTTTGGGTGATGTAATGTGTTGGGTTTGCGCCAGACATAGTGTTTTCTTTGATGGCCAAAAAGTTCAATTTTAGTCTCATCAGACCAGAGCACCTTCCTCCATACATTTTGGGAGTCTCCCACATGCCTTTTTGCAAACTCAAAACGTGCCATTTTATTTTTTGCTGGAAGTAATGGCTTTCTTCTGGCCACTCTGTCATAAAGCCCAACTCTTTGGAGCGTACAGCTTATTGTCATCCTATGTACAGGTACTTACATAGTTACATAGTAGATGAGGTTGAAAAAAGACACAAGTCCATCAAGTCCAACCTATGTGTGATTATATGTCAGTATTACATTGTATATCCCTGTATGTTGTGGTCATTCAGGTGCTTATCTAATAGTTTCTTGAAGCTATCGATGCTCCCCGTTGAGACCACCGCCTATGGAAGGGAATTCCACATCCTCGCCGCTCTTACAGTAAAGAACCCTCTATGTAGTTTAAGGTTAAACCTCTTTTCTTCTAATTTTAATGAGTGGCCACGAGTCTTGTTAAACTCTCTTCTGCAAAAAAGTTTTATTTCTATTGTAGGGTCACCAGTACGGTATTTGTATATTGAAATCATATCCCCTCTCAAGCGTCTCTTCTCCAGAGAGAATAAGTTCAGTGCTCGCAACCTTTCCTCATAACTAAGATCCTCCAGACCTTTTATTAGCTTTGTTGCCCTTCTTTGTAATCACTCCATTTCCAGTACATCCTTCCTGAGGACTGGTGCCCAGAACTGGACAGAATACTCTAGGTGCGGCCCGACCAGAGTCTTGCAGAGTGGGAGAATTATCGTTTTATCTCTGGAGTTGATCCCCTTTTTAATGCATGCCAATATTCTGTTTGATTTGTTAGCAGCAGCTTGGCATTGCATGCCATTGCTGAGCCTATCATCTACTAGGACCCCCAGGTCCTTTTCCATCCTAGCTTCCCCCAGAGGTTCTTCCCCCAGTGTATAGATTGCATTCATATTTTTGCCACCCAAATGCATTATTTTACATTTTTCTACATTGAACCTCATTTGCCATGTAGTTGCCCACCCCATTAATTTGTTCAGATCTTTTTGCAAGGTTTCCACATCCTGCGGAGAAGTTATTGCCCTGCTTAGCTTAGTATCATCTGCAAATACAGAGATTGAACTGCTTATCCCATCCTCCAGGTCATTTATGAATAAATTAAATAGGATTGGTCCCAGCACAGAACCCTGGGGAACCCCACTACCCACCCCCGACCATTCCGAGTACTCCCGATTTATCACCACCCTCTGAACTCGCCCTTGTAGCCAGTTTTCAATCCATGTACTCACCCTATGGTCCATGCCAACGGACCTTATTTTGTACAGTAAACGTTTATGGGGAACTGTGTCAAATGCTTTTGCAAAATCCAGATACACCACGTCTACGGGCCTTCCTTTATCTAGATGGCAACTCACCTCCTCATAGAAGGTTAATAGATTGGTTTGGCAAGAACGATTCTTCATGAATCCATGCTGATTACTGCTAATGATACTGTTCTCATTATTAAAATCTTGTATATAGTCCCTTATCCCCTCCAAGAGTTTACATACTATTGATGTTAGGCTAACTGGTCTGTAATTCCCAGGAATGTATTTTGTGCCCTTTTTAAATATTGGTGCTACATTGGCTTTTTTCCAATCAGCTGGTACCATTCCAGTCAGTAGACTGTCAGTAAAAATTAGGAACAATGGTCTGGCAATCACTTGACTGAGTTCCCTAAGTACCCTCGGATGCAAGCTATCTGGTCCCGGTGATTTATTAATGTTAAGTTTCTCAAATCTAATTTTAATTCTGTCCTCTGTTAACCATGGAGGTGCTTCCTGCGTTGTGTCATGAGGATAGACACTGCAGTTTTGGTTACTGAAGCCATCTCCCCATCCTTTGTAACCAGATGACCTTCCTCATTCTTTATGGGGCCAATATGGTCTGTCCTGCCTTTTTTACTGTTTACATACTTAAAGAATTTCTTGGGATTTTTTTTGCTCTCTTCCGCTATGTGTCTTTCATGTTCTATCTTAGCTGTCCTAATTGCACCCTGACATTTCTTGTTGCATTCTTTATAAAGTCTGAATGCTGAGGATAATCCCTCAACCTTGTATTTTTTGAAGGCCTTCTCCTTTGCTTTTATATGCATTTTTACATTGGAGTTAAGAAATCCAGGACTTTTGTTCGCTCTTTTAAATTTATTACCCAATGGGATACATTGGCTAATGCCCTTATTTAATATGCTCTTAAAGCAAACCCATCTCTCCTCCGTATTCTTTGTTCCTAATATTTTATCCCAATTTATGCCTTTTAGCAAGGTTTGTAGTTTAGGTAAGTTGACGTTTTTGAAATTCAGTGTCTTTGTATTCCCTTTATGTTTCCTATTTGTGTGATTTATACTGAAACTAATTGACCTGTGATCGCTGTTACCTAAATTGCCCCGTATTCCCACATCCGTGATCAGGTCTGTATTGTTGGTAATCAGTAGATCCAGTAATGTTTTATTTCTAGTTGGTGCGTCTACCATCTGACCCATAAAATTGTCCTGCAAGACATTAAGGAACTGGCGAGCCTTAAATGAATGCGCGGTTCCCTCCACCCAGTCTTTGTCTGGATAATTAAAATCACCCATTATGATAACACTTCCCATCCTTGCTGCTAATCCAAATTGTGATAGGAGATCTGTCTCCACTTCCTCCCTCAGGTTAGGGGGCTTATAGCATACTCCCAGTATTATTTTCCCCTTAACATCATCCCTTTGGAGCTCTACACATAAGGATTCCACCTCCTCCGTAGCTCCCTCAGTGATGTCATCTCTCACATTCACTTGTACATTATTCATGATATATAGGCATACCCCTCCCCCTTTTTAACCCTTTCTATCCTTGCAGTAAAGGGTATACCCTTGAATGTTTGACAGCCAATTATGAGAGCTGTTGAACCAGGTCTCTGAAATTCCCACAAAATCCAAATCCTCCTCGTACAACAGTATCTCTAGTTCACCCATCTTGTCCGCCATGCTCCCGGCATTGGTGAACATGCCACATAGTTTAGACCGGTCGCATATTGTCCTCGTATTGGGTGTTTCGAGATTGCAACTAGGACTTGCTACTATACTTACCTTGTGTTTTTGTGCTTTGGTCAACCTACCACTAATGCCCCCAATACTACCCTCTGGAATATCTTCCGCGCTGACTATCTCTACCTCTAGACCCTCCCCCCATCGCCTAGTTTAAAAACCCCTCTAACTTTTTGGCCATCTTCATTCCCAGCAGATCTGCACCCTCCTCATTTAGGTGCAGTCCGTCCCTTCTATAGTACCGATTATCGACTGAGAAGTAGGCCCAGTCCTCCAGGAACCGAAACCCCTCCTTACTACACCAGCTCTTCAGCCACTTGTTTACTTCCCTAATCTCCCTCTGCCTTTCTGGTGTGGCTCGATGTATCGGTAGTATAACTGAGAATACTACCTTGGAGGTCCTTTTCCTCAATTTAGCTCCTAAGTCCCTAAAATCGTTCTTTAGGACACTCCATCTGCCTCTGACTTTGTCATTGGTGCCAACGTACACCATGACAGCTGGGTCTTCCCCAGCCCCTCCCAGTAATCTGTCCACAAGATCTGTGATGTGCCGAACCCGAGCGCCCGGTAGAACATACTGTTTGGCGCTTCAGGTCTTGGTTACAGATTGCCTTCTCTGTCCTTCTAAGAATTGAGTCCCCTACCACCAGAATCTGTCTTTCCTTTCCCTTCGCTGCCCCCCCACACTGGAGGAGTTCTTCCCCCGGCAGTTAGGAGAGTCCCTCAGCTCCAGCAGTGCTGGTCCCTGACTGGTTTTACCAATGTCACTCAATGGAGCGTACTTATTGGGATGCTCCAGTCCTGGATTGGCCTCCCTGGCACTTCCCCCTCTACCATTGCTGACTGTCACCCATTTACTCTTTGCTAGTGCCTGCACCTCTTTGTCTCCACCCGCCTCTGTGCTGGCCCCTGCCCGCACCTGCCATGTACAGCAAACCGTAGGTCTGCGAGTGCACGTTCCTGGCTCTCCTTTAGTATGGAGGGACTTCTCAGTCCTGAGAGTTGCTTCCCCAGATTCAGAACCTGGGCTTCCAGGGAAACAATGTGCTTACATTTTGCACAGCAGTATTCGCCCTCGATCGGGTGATCAAGGAACGCATACATGCAGCAAGATGTACAAAGAGTTGCCTCTCCACATCCGCCGGGCATCGTACCTATTAAATTTAGTGAGGATTGGGGATTTTACCCTGTCCAAATTACCTAACAGCTAGCTTCCTGGCACTAATACTCAAGACAATACACAGGTACTCACAGACCTACGTGCACTCGCAGAACAGTCGCAGACCTACGTGCACTCGCAGACCTACGTGCACTCGCAGGCCACTCGCAGACCTATGTGCACTCGTAAAAACTACGTGCACTTGCAGACCTATGTGCACTCGCAGGCCACTTGCAGACCTACGTGCACTCGCAGACCTACGTACACTCACAGGCCGCTTGCAGACCTACGTGCACTCGCAGACCTTCCTGCACTCGCAGGCCACTCCCAGACCTACGTGCACTCCCAGACCTACGTGCACTCGCAGACCTACGTGCACTCACAGACCTACGTGCACTCGCAGGCCACTCGCAGACCTACCTGCACTCGCAGGCCACTCGCAGACCTACGTGCACTCGCAGACCTACGTGCACTCGCAGACCACTCGCAGACCTACGTGCACTCACAGATCTACGTGCACTCGCAGGCCACTCGCAGACCTACCTGCACTCGCAGACCTACGTGCATTCGTAGGCCACTCGCAGACCTATGTGCACTCGTAGGCCACTCGCAGACCTATGTGCACTCGCAGACCTACGTGCACTCGCAGGCCACTCGCAGACCTACGTGCACTCGCAGACCACTCGCAGGCCTACGTGCACTCGCAGACCTACGTGCACTCGCAGACCTACCTGCACTTGCAGGCCACTCGCAGACCTACGTGCACTCGCAATACACAAGTATACAGTACACAATACACAAGTACTAACGATCCACACACACTACTCAGACAACACTCAGGTACTCACACTACACAGGTACTATGACCCCTGTTATAACCTCCTGTTTTAAACTCTGGTTTTAACTCACCACTTAGACCAGTTCCACTTGGACAGAATTCCAACAGCCTCACAAATTCAGTCTCTGCTGTGAAACTGCAGCTCCTCCAGGGTTACCTTAGGTCTCTGTGCTGCCTCTCTGATTAATGCCCTCCTTGCCCGGTCCGTGATTTTTGGTGTGTGGCCTTCTCTTGGCAGGTTTGCTGTTGTGCCATGTTCTTTCCATTTGGTTATGATAGATTTGATGGTGCCCCTAGGGATGGTGCCCCTTTGGATTTTTTTTTATAACCTAACCCTTGTATTGTAACCACTTGTATTTCTCAACAACATTGTCCCTTACTTGTTTGAAGAGTTCCTTGGTCTTCATGGCAGTGTTTGGTTAGTGGTGACTCTTGCTTAGGTGTTGCAGCCTCTGGGGCCTTTCAAAAAGCTGTGTATATGTAATGACAGATCATGTGACACTTAGATTGCACACATGTGGATATCATTTCACTAATTATGTGACTTCTGAAGGTAATTGCTTGCGCCAGAGCTTTTTATGGGCTTCATAACAAAGGGGATGAATACATATGCACATGCCAATTATCAGTTTTTTATTTCTGAAAAATAGTTTTATGTACATATTTTTCTAATTTTACTTCACCAACTTAGACTATTGTGTTCTGATCCATCACATATAATTCAGATTAAAAAAAAACATTGATCTAAAGGCTGTAATGTAACAAAATAGGTAAAAAGCCAAGGGGGGTGAATACTTTTGCAAGACACTGTACAACATTAGTTAATGCGCTTGCATTTCACTGTGCGTTTCACCCTCACGTGGGTTTACACACAATGTGTGTACTCTCACCGCCTCCAGCTGTCACCTCTTAGACGGATTTGCTTGCTTCCTGTATGCCCTGACGTACTTTTCGTCGTAATGACGTCCTCAGGAGGCATTGATTTATTATTATTAATATACAGGATTTATTTAACGCCAACAGTTTGTGCAGCGCTTTACAACATGGGAGCAGACAGTACAGTTACAATACAATTCAATACAGGAGGAATCAGAGGGCCCTGCTCGTTAACACTTACAATCTAGGAATTACTAAAAAAGGGGAGAATTTTCACACAATAATTGTGGGAATATTCACTTCAAACATCCAGTCATGTGTAGATGAAATGAGTGAACAGTGATTTCCTTTTATATGACTGGATATTTGAAGTGAATATATAAACAATTAATTATGTGAAAATTATTAGGAACGTTAGTAAACATGCATCACTGTTTTTCCCTCTGATGTATCAGCAAAAAAAAAAAAAAAATCTGACTGTGGTAAATAACTTTTCATTTAAAAAAGCTAAAACTGCATTTCGTTCTTTGCTTCACCTTCAACGATATGTGCAAATTGCATGACTTTCTTTTAAGAATTGATCAGTCTGAGAATTGAGACTGGAGGTAAGGTGACAATGAACAATGCAGAGCATGTATCCAAGAAGGATGAACAGATCCCATTTACAGCACCATTTCCCATATATAAATCTTCACAACAAAGATTTACATGTATTGGATTCGAGCCTGAAGTGAACATCTTTCTAGTACTGGTTCCCTGGAGAGCAGATGGATTTTATTGAACATTGAGTTTTAATTTAAGCTCCAGAATTCGACTATTGTCTGAGAAGTTATACTCCCCATGGAGCAGTATTGTCCCTTACAAATACAAAGTAAGCAATGAAGTGTTTATTTTCTACAGGCTGATGTAGCGGAGCACATCTTTACAAATGTGCATACAGGAGACACAGAAAAACATCATTCATTACTGCGCTTTATAAGCAATTGTGCCTTATTTCCCACTTTTCCTGTAGGTGGTATTCTCGAGTGATCGCAGCCCCTTTGAATTGATTGTTATCCTGAGTTCACTTCTCCGAGTCCCCAAGTCTGTGTGAAGCCACCAACATATTTGAGTCAAAGCACACTTGTATTCAGTAACATATCCACACTAGTTAACTGAAACAAACAAATAAAATCAGATGACTGACAGAGGAAACAGTTTCAGCATGCTTTTAATATGATGTAAACCACATTAAAATGTAACTAGTTTGAACATTTCATTTTCACTTTCTTTGTTGCTTTAACTGTATACCACTGAGGATTGTGTCTTTGATGTATAATTAATGGTAATCCCACACTTTTGTAGCTTAAAAAGGTATTAAAGAAATAAAGTTGTTTTACAGAAAGCTTAATTGTGTTATGCTTATTTTAGCATATTATATGAGTGGTTGTTTATTGAGGTAAGCTATAACAACAATTAAGGGCTAGTTTTTTTCTACAAACATTTTCTATTGGGAGCCAAAAAATCTGTACAATACAGACTACTCAAACAGTAGCTATCAGTAGACATCAATAAAGTCATGGAGTATATCAAAAGAAAACAGCACAGTTTTTCAAATTTTTTCAAACTTACGTTCTCTATGTAATGGTTTTGCACAGAGCAGCCTGGATCCTCCTCTTCTCACGTCCCTCTATGGCTCTACTGGGCCCTCCCTCCTGTTGAGTGCCCCCACAGCAAGCAGCTTGCTATGGGGGCACCCGAGCCGAGTCGAGTCACAGCTCTATACCACCTTATTTCAATCTTGTAACAATTTTTTTGGATAACTACATTCAGGGAGCCCTTATGTGTTTATTAAACATTGCTGTGGTGGTTTCTGTACGCATAAAGATTCAAACAGCATGAATTGCCTTGCCCACGTTGTTTAAGAGCAATTTTTAGAAGGACAGAAATATTTAGAAAGAGAAAAAAAGCAAGAGAGAAGGACACTACAGAGAATATGGAAATAGGAATTAATGTACCCTTTGTAATTGAAAGGCATCAGGAATGTTACAATGAAGATAAGCAGATTTGGTCCATGTGGAAGGAGCTGATGTTGAGGCAGACCTATATATCCTCTTTATTTAAATAGGCGCCATACATTATTAAAGGCATCAACAAGGCTATATATAGTATCTGATAACTTTGTCACAAAAAAAAATATCTTCTGTTAGAGAAAGTCAATAGAAAGTGGAGTGATTTTCCAAAGCATAGAAATTGATTATTTTCCCTCTGTTTGAAATCATTGCCCTTATAAGAAAGTATCAGGATTGTATCTAAAAAGAGGTATACTACTTCTTTTTTTAGGTCACTAATAGGGATAGGCTATCTGTTGGAGTCAAACATGAGTTTGACTCGAACATTGGCTGTTCGCCCATTCGCCGAACAGCGAACAATTTGAGGTGTTCACGGCAAATTTGAAAAGCCGCGGAACACCCTTTAAAAGTCTATGGGAGAAATCTAAAGTGCTAATTTTTAAGGTTAATATGCAAGTTATTGTCATAAAAAGTGTTTGGGGACCCGAGTCCTGCCCCAGGGGACATGTATCAATGCAAAAACATTTTAAAAAAACTGCCATTTTTTTGGGAGCAGTGATTTTAATAATGCTTAAAGTGAAACAATAAAAGTGAAATATTTCTTTAAAGTTTGTACCTGGGGGTGTCTATAGTATGCCTGTAAAGTAGCGCATGTTTCCTGTGTTTATAACAGTCCGAGAGCAAAATGACATTTCTAAAGGAAAAAAAATACCATTACCAGGCCCTTCAGGTCTAAAATGGATATTAAGGGGAACTCCGTGCCAAAATTTAAAAAAAAATGGCGTGGGGTTCCCCCCAAAAATCCACACCAGACCCTTATCCGAGCATGCGACCTGGCAGGCCGCAGGAAAAGAGGGGGGCGAGAGAGCGCCCCCCCCTCCTGGACCGTACCAGGCCGCATGCCCTCAACATGGGAAGATCTCCCCATGTTGATGGGGACAAGGGCCTCATCCCCACAACCCTTGCCCATACCTTTTGGGGGGAACCCCACAACATTTTTTTTTTAAATTTGGCACGGAGTTCCCCTTAATATCCATACCAGACCCAAAGGGCCTGGTAATGGAATCTTGGGGGACCCCCACGCATTTTTTTTTATTTTTCAATTACTTTCAATGACTTTTATGTGTATTGTAGGGACCGACAATTCATTAATAGCCGCCACTAGCGCTAGTACTTTTAAATGACTTTTTTTTCCTTTAGAAATGTCATTTTGCTCTCGCACTGTTATAAACACAGGAAACATGCGCTACTTTACAGGCATACTATAGACACCCCCCAGGTTTAAAATTTAAAGGAATATTTCACTTTTATTGTTTCACTTTAAGCATTATTAAAATCACTGCTCCCAAAAAAACTGCCTTTTTTAAAACTTTTTTTGCATTGATACATGTCTCCTGGGGCAGGACACGGGCCCCCAAACACTTTTTATGACAATAACTTGCATATTAACCTTTAAAATTAGCACTTTTGACTTTTCATGTTCGTGTCCTATAGACTTTAACGGTGTTCGCGTGTTTGAACAAATTTGTTGCCTGTTCGCATGTTCTGGATGCGAACCGAACAGGGGGGTGTTCAGCCCATCCCTAGTCACTAATTACATAATAATAGGATCCCTATTGAAACCCACCAGGTGGCCAGGGAATACCCAAGATGTAGGGAAACTGCTAACTCTCTACTTCATAGCAAGCTAATAATTATAATTGGTCCTTTGGACTACTTAAGGGCCCTTTCACACTAAGATGTTTTTTAAGCACTTTTGCATTAAAAAAAGAGCCTGAAAAGCTCAAGAAAAATGTTTCCCTTTATAATCAATTAATCTGTTCACACTGGGGCGGTGCGCTTCCGTTGCAGTGAAAAAAATCCTGCTTGAAGCATCTTTGGAGCATGTTTGGGGAACTAAAAAAAACACACCAAAAATGCACCTTCCCATTGAAAGGAATGGAAAACACCATAACACTGCGGCAAAAACATGGTAAAAATGCGCCCACAATACATTTCAAGGTAATTTTCCCCAGAGCTTAGAGAATGTTGTGAATTTTCGTTTTGCAAAGAAAACCCATCATGTGCAAGAAATTAAAAAAAAAATTTTTTTTTGCTTGCACAATTGGAGATGAAAGTCATCAGAGCTTCACTACATTCACTAAGCTCTGAGGATAATCCACTAACTAAAGTGCAACTTCCCTTGCAAAGTGAACAGTCTATTTTCCTTTAGTAAATCAACCCCTATGTATGTTATATGTTATATCAGCTACAACTAAGGAATCACCTTAGGTCTGAAACACATACTGTAACACATGATGCATAACATACTTTCTTAATAAAGATCAAAGCTGAGAACAGTAAGTTGCTATCTTAATTTCTGCTATGCACTATTGAGTATGATGGAGAGCACCTGTGTTTTAGATCTGAGGAGCTTTTACCTAGTTGGAGATTAAAAGAAAGTGGATAGGGCAGAGTTCTTATGCTTTGCTTGTCTCATATGAGGAGCTGTAGGATTCTTAAAAACACAACATCTATTAAACAGGTTTTAGATCTCTCTAAGAATGAAACCTCTGTTATTGTCATGCAAGTATAGCTCTGCCTCACTATCAGAAAAACCTTGACCATAAAATGTACAATGTAATATCATCAAAATTTGATGATGAGTTTTATACTGATTGAGATTTTTGCTCTTCCTCCATTCTGAGGCTCCAAACTTCAGTCACCATTTTAGTTTTACTCCCCAAATTTATGTGTTATATTTTTTCCATGCATTATCCTTTTGTAATAAGGAATATTGTTTACTATCTACAGTATACTTGGCAGGCAGAATGTTAATGTGTCAGTGGCAAAATCTTGAACTAATGATCAGAAAGCTACAACGTAACTTATATAACAGTACAGGTATTGCCAACCCATCGCTCCCAACTGTCCCTGATTTCGAGGGGCTGTCCCTGATTTGGAGCAAAGTCCCTCTGTCCCTCATGCCTCCTCATTTGTCCCTCATTTTGGTCTGACCTACATACTTGTATATAAAATGCACTTTTTATCTTTCAAAAAGTGTTTTCCAGCATTAAAGCTTTCATCCAATTTCTAAATTGCTGCATTTGTAAATTTCAAAAGCCAATATAAAAGGATAGTAGAGGTAAAAAAAAGCACTTGTGGGTTTAACAAATTATTTTTTGTATACTCTAATAGGACCCTCAGGTCCTTTTCCATCCTAGATTCCCCTGAAGGTTTTCCCCCCAGTGTATAGATTGCATTCATATTTTTGCCACCCAAATACATTATTTTCCATTTTTCTACATTGAACCTCATTAGCCATGTAGTTTCCCACCCCATGAATTTGTTCAGATCTTTTTGCAAGGTTTCCACATCCTGCGGAGAAGTTATTGCCCTGCTTAGCTTAGTATCATCTGCAAATACAGAGATTGAACTGTTTACCCCATCCTCCAGGTTAATGTGACGGATTGGCTATTGAAACCCACATTCTAAGAAGTAGGGGGCTTTCAGGTTCAGCAGTAACTAAGCCAGCCTATGGGCTGGGGAGCAGTCTTAGAAGAGACCCCTGTTCAAGGGAAGACCTTTCCCATCAAGATCCTGGAGATTCAGGCAGTACGTCTGGCTCTAATAGCCTGGACGTTCAGGTTGCGGAATTGTCCCATCAGGATACAGTCCAACTATGCCACAGCAGTGGCCTATATCAATCAAGAATGAGGTTTTGCCTGTAATGCCTCTCTTGGTGGGCTGGACCCTGGGACCCAGTTCTTTGGTTATTTGTCAAATACCAAAGCCTTTCTGGCAGGGTGCTATACAAGTCCAGGGGAGTGGATCCCCCTTTAAGGAACCCGGTCTCTGAAGGTCTGTTTGACAAGATATACCCACTGAGCTGAAGAAGTTGATCACGTTTGCCATCCTCATTGACTCCTTACTCAGAGAAAGACTCTCTTTTATGGAGCGCTCTTTTATGGAGCGCTGAAGCCTCCTGTACGTTTGTCTCCGAGCTTTGCAGTCCCACCCCTGCCCCCCTCACCTCCCCTGCCTCCTGGTACCGAGTCAGTCAATGAAGGTGAACCCATGCACTTGGGTTTCACACGTCTCTCTGCAGATGAGAGAACCTTTAGAAGGGAGGAGAAATTGTGCTTTGATTTCTGAGAGAGCCTTGGCCTGGGCAAACCCTCTATGGGAGACGCAAAAACCTGTTGTCTTGAGCTACCCTGAGTTTGCGGCTTTGTTTAAAAGAGTATTTGACGTTTCCCAGTAGATTGATTTCTGTACAACCCAAGAGCCCATACAAGGATTGACAGTCGGCCGGTCCCCGCATAATGGCCAAATTTCGATTAATGTATGGCCAGCTTTAGTGAATTGGTCTTTTTTCATCTGCCTTGCATAAAGCTTTACATCTTTTGTAATATATTTATTGGTAATATCACTTGTCTTTTTCTGAACTGTTTGTGGAATATATAGGATTTATTGTTTAATGCTTCTCTCTGCTCTTTGTTTAGTCATTTGTTGCTTGAGCGAGCTTACTGTTGTTGCAAAGTTATTGTGTGATTTAATAGTACTAGCATATTAAAATTGGAAAGAAACAGTGCAACCCCTTACTTTTAAGTAGTCAGTAGTTTAAAATTAAAGAACACAGAGCACAGGGTTCCTCCATTTAATTTCCAACCAGGATAGAGCTGCATGGAGTTTGTATGTGTGGCTTTCCTCTGAGTACTCTGTATTCCTCCCACACTCCAAAGATATGCTGGTGGGTTAAAGGAGATCTATAGTCACAGCACATACACTTTCATTTTATAACATCAGCATTGCAAAACAAACATTGTAATACAACTTTACTTGAAAAATCTCCTTTGAATGAAAGGTTTCTTGCAAAGAAGATTGTAAATAATCACCTCTCTCCTGCTGCCCATGCCACCAAACACCAGTCTGTTGAAGATAAATCAACACAGTTTTTACATATTTACAAGTTTTAAATTAAGTCGCCACTGATCTACAGTAGCTCAGTCTTTTTTAACCAGGGTGCCTTCAGGTTTCTTCAGGGGTGACTTGGTAAAATGCCTAAAAACTCCCCAACAATTGTATACAAGCTAGTGCATGGATGAAGCCCAGTGGGGTCTCTAGGGTTGGTGTCACCCGGTGTGGAAAAAATGTATGTCACCCCCCCACCACCAACTATAGTCCCCTTCAGTACAGACCCCCCCTCAGTACAGACCCCCTCCACTCACTATAGACCCCCCCACTAAGTACAGATCCCCCTCCCACAGTATAGATCCCCCTCCCTCAGTACAGACCCCCCTCCACTAAGTACAGACCCCCTCCCTCAGTACAGACCCCTTCCCTTTATTATAGAACTCCCCCTCAGTACAATCCCTCTCACTAAGTACAGACCTCCCTCCCTCAGTATAGACCTCCCCCTCAGTATAGACCCCCCTCATTAAGTAAAGACCCCCCTCCCTCAGTATAGACCCCCCTCAGTACAGACCCCCTCACTAAATACAGACCCCCTTTCCCCAGTATAGATCTCCCCACTAAGTACACACCCCCCAGTGCAGACCCCCATTAGTATAGACACCCCCCCAGTGCAGATCCCCCCAGCAGCATAGACACCCCCCTCAGTGCAGACCCCCCCATCAGTATAGACCCCCCTCAGTATAGACACCCTCCCTCAGTGCAGACCCCCATCAGTATAGACATCCCCCCAGTGCAGACCCCCATCAGTATAGACACCCCCCTCAGTGCAGACCCCCCATCAGTATAGTCACCCCCCTCAGTGCAGGCCCCCCATCAGTATAGATACCCCCCTCAGTGCAGACCCCCCATCAGTATAGACACCCCCCTCAGTATAGACCCCCATCAGTATAGACACCCCCCCTCAGTGCAGACCCCCATTAGTATAGACACACCCCCTTCAGTGCAGACCCCCTATAAGTATAGACATCCCCATCAGTATAGACACCCCCCTCAGTGCAGACCCCCCCCATCAATATAGACCCCCCTATCCCCTCCCATAGCACCCCCCTGCACTTGTCCATCTACATATAGTAGTGTACAGACCTCAGAACAGCGCAGATGGATATATCAGCGGACAGCGGTGTGTGTCCCTCAGGCTCTCCCTCCTCCTGTGTAAACAGAGAGGAGGGGGAGGCGGCTTTGGTCTGCTCTGCTGAGGGACACAGCCGGTAGACCCAAGAGGCAGATCAGTGTAGGGCAGCCGGCGGTGATAGCGGTGCGGCTACCCATGGGAGTCACCCCTCTTGTGGGTGTCACCAGGGTGCAGCCCGTACCCCCCCACCCCCCGCCCCCCCAGTGATGTCACTGATGAAGCCTGCATTTTAGTTATACAAGCCACAGGTTTTCATTGTGCACCATTGCAATTTCCTAGCCGCCAGTGTCCTAACAACTAATGACATCATCAGCTGAGGAGGCCAGGCGCCTGCACAGCACCTCTAATGTTGGGTGTGTAGATGTTGCTGCATTATGTAAAACTATTAGTCTATTTTTTTACACTTTAGAAGGGGGTGCTTCGAGGTTGTGCAAGATTTTAAAGGGTGCTTTATCTGAAACAAGGTTGAGAAACACTGATCTAGCTGCATGTATTGTGAAGTAATTCCATCCTCAAAGATATTCAACAATCAAAGCTAAAAGTTGGGTTCTAGTTGGTTTCTAACAGCTCTGCTGTGTGTTTATATTAGGTTGTTGCAGGCTCTGAAGATTCTGCAACAATCAACAGTAAAGGGAGAAATCAGTAGTGATTTCATTGTCTCTGCTCTGAGCTTTAAATATGAATTTCTCACAATACATATAGCTACAGAGATTAACTACTTGCCACCCAGGCCAATTCTGACATTTCTCTCCTACATGTAAAAATCATATTTTTTTTGCTAGAAAATTACATAGAACCCCCAAACATTATATATGTTTTTTTTTTTTTTTTAGCAGAGACCCTAGAGAATACAATGGCGGTATTGGCGCAGCAATTTTTCAAACGCGTTTTTTTTGGGGGAAAAAAACTGTTTCATGCTTTAAAAAAAAAAAAAATGTAAAGTTAGCCCATTTTTTTTTTTTTGCATAATATGAAAGATGAAGTTATGCCAGGTAAATAGATACCTAACATGTCACGCTTCAAAATTGCACGAGTGTGTGGAATGGCGCACAAAATTGCAAGAGTTTGTGGAATGGCGCCAAACTTTGGTACTTAAAAATCTCTATAGGCGATGCATTAAAATGTTTTACTGGTTACATGTTTAGAGTTACAGAGGAGGTCTAGAGCTAGAATTATTGCTCTCGCTATAACGTTCGTGGCGACACCTCACATGTGTGGCTTGAATAACGTTTTCATATGTGGACGGGACTTACATATGCGTTCACTTCTGCGTGCGAGCACACGGGGACAGGGGCACTTTAGTTTTTTTAGTTTTTTTATTGTTATTTTAATTTACATTTTTTAGTTTGACACTTTAAAAAAAAAAAAAAAAAATTCTGATCACTTTTTTCCTATTACAAGGAATGTAAACATCCCTTGTAATAGGAATATGGCATGATCGGTCCTCTTTACAGTGAGATATGGGGTCAATAAGACCCCACATCTCACCTCTAGACTGGGAAGGCTGAAATAAAAAAAATTAAAAAAATTATCTCAGCTTCCCAGCCGAGGCGGTGCTGATTGTTTGAATGCAGAGGTTGGGCGTGATGTCATAACATCGCGCCCGGCCTCCAAACGATCATAGAGACTCTGGCGACCATCTGGTCCACCGGAAATCTCTGTGGTAAACATCCGGGGCCGGCGGATCGGTTCTCCGATTCATCGATGGCACCGGTGAGTCGGTAGAAGGCGGGAGGGGGCGTCCCCTCTCACCGTCCGTAAGAACGATCAAGTGGCTGACCAGGCACTATGATCATTCTTATGGTGTAGGGAATCGCCGGCTGAAAAAGACAATATCTGAATGATGCCTGTAGCTGCAGGCATCATTCAGATATAAATTATAAATTTAAGAAGTGCAGCGCTGGACTTACTGATATAAGCAAATAATAATAAACTCTATTGATCAATATAACAAAACCCAGTGACAAATTATCAATCATCCGTGATTAGACAATACATGGGGTGCTCATAAAAATACTTTGAAAATACATAAGCATCAAAAATATAAATGTGAATAAATCATAAAAATCCAAATATGTTGTGTAGATGCTTTATGCAGGTGCAGGGATGAATCTTCACCATACAAGCTCTATGCAGGTTTAGGGATGAATCCTCACATACAGTGTTGCCCACCACCAGATAGTAAAATTGAAGGCTTACCAAAAAACCTGTGACCGCCCTTATTCAGGGGGGTCCAAACAGGCTTAGTAGATGAAAGTAGATCACTCTGGGGGTACTACAAAGGACATCGCTGAGCAGATACATCAGACTCCTTCATAGACAGCCAGCCAGCAGCAGCTACAGATGCCTCACACAATCCTATGCCAGGATCTCCTCTCATAGGACTTGTAATAACTCCAACAGATCCAGCACAAAAATGTTTAGGTGCCAAGAAAAGGAGACAAAGGGAGAAAAACCCAGCTGGTGCAAATAACTTTTGGATGTATCATCAGATTGCTGATGATACAGCCATCTACTAAGCCTGTTTGGACCCCCCTGAATAAGGGCGGTCACTTTTTGGTAAGCCTTCAATTTTACTATCTGGTGGTGGGCAAAACTGTATGTGAGGATTCAACCCTAAACCTGCATAGAGCGTGTATGGTGAAGATTCATCCCTGCACCTGCATAAAGCATCTACACAACATATTTGGACTTTTATGATTTATTCACATTTATATTTTTGATGCTTATGTATTTTCAAAGTATTTTTATGAGCACCCCATGTATTGTCTAATCACAGATGATTGATAATTTATCACTGGGTTTTGTTATATTGATCAATAGAGTTTATTATTATTTGCTTATATCAGTAAGTCCAGCGCTGCACTTCTTAAATTTATATATGGTTTTTGTGCCCTCATATCGGGGTTATAGTGTATAGCGGCAGGACCTTTTTTCACTCACAATTTTCACGCACCTAGCGCGATTCTTTTCTTTTGATCATTCAGATATACCCGCACAAAATCAAGGATGTCATATAACAGCCGACGGGCAGGAAGTGGTTAAAAATGGCTCGTTTTTTTTTCATATTTGAAATTTTTTATAGATTTTTTCAAATGAGAGAAGAAAAAAGGTAACAAACAGTGGACATTATACAGGGTTAACAACAGACTAATATATAGAAAACAACATGTAAATAACAAGCTGAACAACCCAACTTTATGAATCTCCTCAGTTGTGAGGGCTTGTTTTTAAGTGCTTTACTGACTGTTCAAAACATACAAATACTTTATTGCACATAGTCTGGACTCAGGATCACTTTAACCACTTCAGCCCCTGAAGGTTTTACCCCCTTAATGACCAGAGCGCTACCCCCCCGAGGAGCAGCTAAAGTTTGTTCAGTCCGTTACTCTGCCTCTCAACTCCAATAACAGTCTCAGTCCCCTCTGGCACACCTGGCAACAGTGTAAGGGTAATGACCAATGAGAAACACACACATTATGATACATTACAGAAATTGTCTTTACTGCAATATTTCTGTGGAAAAGTAACAAACTAACAGTATATATATTCAAGTAATCAACTGGAGAGCAATATAGCTCAATACAATTTTTAGGCTGCTTTCAGGGGATTCCAAACCTGAGAATGCCTCCAAGAGCAGAGGCACACTTAAATGACAAATAAATCACAATATGTCACTTTGTATCGGATTGGTCCAGGAAGGAGGAGAGCAGAAGACTGGCCCTCTTTATGTCAGACCTCTCTCTTCTGTCTCCTGACACCACAGGCCCAACTACAAACACTGTATTCAAATCAATATTTAATGGCTTAGCTTCCCAGATAAACTGTCCCGCACACCCACTGCATATACAGAGCCCTGAGTATGTGTGTGCAGGCTCATATAGCACTAGTAGCTTCAGTCCCTTTGAAGATAGATTAGGTTTTTTATCTTCAGCTAGCCACTCACGTTGGTGCACTTAAACTCCTGAATAACAGGGCCAAACATCACAACTGACCCGAAGGTGAAAGAAAAATGGTGTCTGCATACAGTGTCTCTGTATCTGAATGGCCTTGTGTCCTGCAGCACTACAGGTGTCAGTAACGTGACTAAGAGCAATGATGTCTGTATACAGTGTCCATACAACTCTATCTGTGTGCAGTGTCCTTGTTTCCTGCAAATGGGCAAAAGCCCTCTCACCCAATCCTGTCGTCAAGGCCCAAACAAACATCCTGGAACAGGCAGGCTCTTCTAGTGACCTGACTGGTCACCTCACACTGTAACGCTTCACACCATCAGTGCAGGTGCATCTGGATATGCACCAGGAATCCCCCTCTTACAGGCTGAATGTCCCGACCAGCTGTGGATGCCTAAAACCACACGGTGGACTGACCTGGGAGGTAGACCCTCTCCCCTAGGTCTAATCTCTTCCTCTCTCTTGTGTAGTCTGAATCCCCTCAGATCAGCAAGATGGAGTCTTTAGTTTCCTTCTTCCTAGAGTGTTTATTGTGTTTATTGGTGTGTATTGGTTTGTGCAAAAGTTATAGCATCTACAAACTACAATACATTTACTGGAATTTACGCAGCTTTTAGTTATGACTGCCTATCTCATTTCTTGAGATGCTAAAATGGCAAGGCAGTACAAAACCCCTCCAATTTACCCCTTTTTGGAAAGTAGACACTCCAATGGTATTTGTTGAGAGGCATGTTGAGCCCCTTGAATATATTATTTTTCTGTCACAAGTGATTGAAAAATTCCAAAAAAAGTGATTGAAAAATGATAAAAAAAGGTTTACACGAAGTTGTCACTGAAATTATATATTGCACACACATTTCTAAGGGCGTAAACTTTTGATTTGACTCCTCACTATCTATCACAGTTTCGGAGGCCATGAAATGCCAAGATAGCACAAAACTCCCCCAAATGACCCCATTTTGGAAAGTAGACACCCTAAGCTATTTGCTGAGAGGCATGTTGAGTCCATGGAATATTTTATATTTTGCCACAAGTTTCAGGAAAATTAATTTTTTTTTCTTACACAAAGTTGTCACTAAATGATATATTGCTCAAACATGCCATGGGTATATGTGGAATTACACCCCAAAATACATTCTGCTGCTTCTCCTGAGTAAAGAGATACCACATGTGTGAGATCTTTTGGCAGTCTATCCGCATACAGGACCCCAAAAACCAATCACCGCCTTCAGGCTTTCTAAGGGCGTAAATTGTTGATTTCACTCCTCACTACCTATCACAGTTTCAGAGGCCATGAAATGCAAAGATAGCACCCCCCCCCCACCCCACCCAAATGACCCCTTTTCGGAAAGTAGACTTCCCAAGCAACTTGCTGAGAGTATTTTGCAGATGTCGCTTTTTGTCACAAAGTGTTGAAATTTGAAAAGATAAAAAAATAAATACATTTTCCTTTTCTTTCTTAATTTTCCGAAACAAATAAGATTTTGTGCTATCTTGGCATTTCATGGCCTTCAAAACTGTGATAGGTAGGGAGGAGTGAAATCAACAATTTACGCCCTTAGAAAGTCTGAAGGCTGGTTTTCGGGGTCCTGTACGTGGCTAGACTGCCAAAAAGTCTCACACATGGTATCCCCATACTCAGGAGAGGTAGCAGAATATATTTTGGGGGATGATTTCACATATACCCATGGCATTTTTGAGCAATATATAATTTAGTGACAACTTTGTGTAAAAAAAAATGTTTTTGTAATTTTCCTACTTTTCAAAAAGAGGTCATTTTGGGGGGGTTTGAACTGTCCTGGCATTTTGTGCACAACATTAGAAGCTTATGCCACACATCACCCACTCTTCTAACCACTTGAAGACAAAGCCCTTTCTGACACTTTTTGTTTACATGAAAAAATATTTTTTTTTGCTAGAAAATTACTTTGAACCCCCAAACATTTTATATTTTTTAAAGCAAAGGCCCTACAGATTAAAATGGTGGGTGTTGCAATTTTTTTTCACACAGTATTTGCGCAGCAATTTTTCAAACTCAATTTTTTGGGGAAAAAAACACTTTTTTAAATTTTAATGCACTAAAACACACTATATTGCCTAAATGTTTGGCAAAATATAAAAGAAGATCTTATGCTGAGTACATAGATACCAGATACGACATGCTTTAAAATTACGCACAACCCTGCAGCGGCGACAAATTACATACATTTTTAAAAACATTTAAAAGGCTTTACAGGTTGCCACTTGATATTTGCAGAGGAGGTCTACTGCTATAATTACTGCTCTCGATCTGACGTTCATGGTGATACTTCACATGCATGGTGCAATTGCTGTTTACATATGACACAAGACCGACACTTGTGTTCACCTTTGCGCGAGAGCACGGACGGGACAGGGGTGCTTTAATTTTTTTTATTATTTATTTTGCTTTTTTATTTTATTTTTACACTGTTCCTTTCATTTTTTATTTTTTATTTTTTATTTATCATTTTTATTGTTATCACAGGGAATCTAAATACCCCCTATGATAGCAATAGGTAGTGAAAGGTACTCTTTTTTGAAAAAGTTGGGGTCTATTAGACTCTAGATCTCTCCTCTGCCCTCAAAGTATCTGACCACACCAAGATTAGTGTGATCAGATGCTTTCCCAATTTTCCAATGGCGCTGTTTATATCCAGCAAAACCGAAGTCATGAAATGCTCATAGCTTCCGGTTTCTTAGGGCATAGAGATGATTGGAGCCATTCTGGTCCCCGATCAGCTCTATGGTCAGCTGGTGGAACCAACGGCTGCATTCTCGGGTTCCCTGGTGGGACAGGAGAGCCTGAGAAAACCATAGAAGACATTAGCCGCTAGGGGACATTAGCCGCTAGGACTGCTTTTTTTTTTTCCCTTTCTTTTCTCCCCCTTTTTTTCAATCACATCATTGTTTATTACATTTTTTTCCATTATACAAAAAAAACTAAAAAAAAGAAAACAAAACATCACAATACAAAACATTTCCATCAAATAACCCAAAAAAAAGAAAAAGTTCCATATTTACATTTACACTCACCAGACACTTCAACCATTATCCTGTGTAGAATTCAAAGTTTCAAATACACACTCCCAATTTGGGTGCAATTTGGGGTATCACCATCACATATGTATAAGTGTACCTACATCAGTAGTACACCTTGGACAATTTGATGTAGTTGCTTTGCCTAAGGAGTACAACTTTAAAGGAGTATAGTGGGCTCTATGAATAAAAAACAGCTGTGTCAAGCACTGTGAGGAGGATAGGGATACCACAAATAGATTCTTCAGAGCTTGCGCCCACTCCTCATCATTAAGTGTCTCCAAATCTCTATGCCACCATCCAGAGCTACCCTCTTGTAGATTAATTCTAGTTATCTCTTGTAGAGAAGAATATATGGAACCAATGACAGTATACATGGAAGGTGGAGGCTCCTTAAGAATCAATTTAAAGAACTAGGCTGCAAGTTGAAGGGAAGGACCTCCAAGGTGATATTCTCTGAAATATTGCCTGTGCCATGCGCAACACAGGAAAGGCAGTGGGTGATTAGAGAGCTGAATGCATGGCTCAAGACCTGGTGTAGGGAGGAGGGATTTGGGTTTCTAGAGCACTGGGCTGACTTTTCATTGGGGTGCAACCTATATGCTAAAGACGGTTTGCACTTGAATGGAAGGGGGTCTGCTGTGCTGGGGGAGAGGTTTATAGGAAGGCTGGAGGAGTATTTAAACTAGGATTGAGGGGGGAGGGTGAACTAGAATTACATCAAGAAGACGGGTCAGTTAGGGGTCAGACATTAATGGAGGGTGGAATGGGGACAGATGGGGGGAGGGTTATGGCAGGTGTCAAGAAATTTCCCATGTTGCAAACAGCCATTGGAAACTGTAGTGCCATTTGTACTACTAAAAAATATATGAAAAACACCAGACCAAAATGTAATAATGCATTAAAGTGTTTGTTCACCAATGCCAGAAGTCTGCCAAGCAAAATAGGTGAGTTGGAAGCTCTAGTGCATGAAGTGAACTATGATGTAATCGGTATTGCTGAAACTTGGCTTCAATCCTCACATGACTGGGCTATTAATATTCCTGGCTATGCACTCTTTCGGAGAGACAGGGTAAAAAGGAAAGGTGGCGGGGTCTGTCTCTATGTGAGAAGTGATCTCAAAGCAAGTGTGAAAGAGGACCTGATTGATGGAGAGTGTGATGAGTCTGAAGCATTATGGGTGGAACTGCATATAGATGGGCGTAGTTCAAAGTTAATCATTGGAGTTTGTTATAGACCACCCAATGTTAACGAGGAGGTGGAGACTCAGCTCCTTGCACAGATGGAAAGGGCTGCAAGGGCTGGGACAGTGATAATAATGGGAGATTTTAACTACCCAGAAATTGACTGGAGTAATGGCACTGCTGGGACAGTTAAAGGGCAAAAATGTATAAACCTAGTACAGGACAATTTTATGGTCCAGTTTATTGAGGCCCCAACTAGGAATGAAGCTCTGTTGGACCTGGTAATCTCAAACCATGCAGAGCTTATTACTAATGTGCAGATAAAGGAACACCTGGGTAGCAGTGACCATAACATGATTTCATTTGATGTTAGCTGTAAACAAGAAATACATAAGGGAAAGATAAAAACACTTAACTTCAAGAGAGCAAATTTTCCAAGGATGAGGGCTGCTCTCGAGGACTTAGACTGGGAGGGAATATTGGCAGCGATAAACACAGAACAGAAATGGGAATTCTTCAAAAAGACTGTTTGGGACCTCACTGCAAAGTATATTCCCATGGGCAATAAGTTTAAAAGGCTAAAAAGAAAACCTATGTGGCTCACGGTCAAAGTTAGAAAAGCTATAAACAATAAGAAAAGAGCTTTTAAAAAATATAAAAATGAAGGAACACTAGTGTCATTTAAATGCTACAAAGAATTTAACAGAATATGTAAAAAGGAAATCAAGGGTGCAAAAATTCAAAACGAACGACAGATCGCAAAAAATAGTAGGACAAACCCCAAAAAATTCTTCAAATATATTAATAGTAAAAAGGTCAGGTCTGAGCATGTAGGCCCTTTACAAAATAATCTAGAGTGGGTGACTGGGGACAAGGAGAAGGCTAATTTATTAAATACTTTCTTCAGCTCTGTGTATACAAAAGAGCATGGGGAAGTTCATGTGCATAATGGGGGTGGTATTGACACAGCCCCCAATGATCCACAATGGCTCAAAAGGGATATGGTCCAGAAATATTTAGACAGAATAAAAGTGGATAAAGCACCTGGACCTGATGGCATCCACCCACGGATCCTAAAAGAATTGAGCTCTGTAATTTCAAAGCCATTGTATCTAATTTTTAGGGACTCATTAATGACGGGAATAGTACCGCTGGATTGGCGCAGGGCGAACGTGGTGCCTATATTTAAAAAGGGATCAAAGTCTTTACCAAGTAACTATAGACCTGTTAGTTTAACTTCTATAGTCGGGAAGATACTGGAGCGTTTAATAAAAGACCACATAGACGAGTTCTTGCTGGAAAAAAACATTTTAAGCAACAGACAGCATGGGTTCATGAAAGACAGAAGTTGTCAGACAAACCTGATTTCTTTTTATGAAGAGGTAAGTAAAACCTTGGACAGAGGGGTGGCTGTGGACGTGGTTTATTTGGATTTTGCAAAAGCGTTTGATACAGTTCCGCACACACGGCTCATGAGTAAGTTAAAGTCTACAGGCTTGGAAATATCAGTTTGTAAATGGATAGAAAACTGGCTAAAAGACAGAATTCAGAGAGTAGTGGTTAATGATTCTTACTCTGACTGGTCTAAGGTTATCAGTGGTGTACCCCAAGGTTCAGTGCTGGGACCCTTACTGTTTAATATCTTTATAAATGATATTGGGTCTAGGATCAAAAGTAACATTTCTGTCTTTGCAGATGACACCAAGCTATGCAGTGGAATAACGTCCTTACAGGATGTCTCCAATTTACAAGCCGACCTCAATGCTCTGTCTAATTGGGCGACTATGTGGCAGATGAGGTTTAATGTTGAGAAATGTAAAGTTATGCACTTGGGGGCTAAGAATATGCATGCATCATACATGCTAGGGGGAGTACAACTGGGGGAATCTGTAGTGGAGAAGGATCTGGGGGTTTTGGTAGATCATAAGCTCAATAATAGCATGCAATGCCAAGCTGCGGTTTCCAAAGCGAGCAAAGTTCTTTCTTGTATTAAGAGAGGTATGGACTCCAGAGAGAGAGATATCATTTTGCCCCTGTTCAAATCATTAGTAAGACCTCATCTGGAATATGCAGTTCAGTTTTGGACACCAGTTCTCAAAAAGGATATCGGGGAACTGGAGAAAGTGCAGAGAAGGGCAACCAAACTGATAAGAGGCATGGGGGAGCTCAGCTATGAGGAAAGATTAGAGGAACTGAATTTGTTCACTCTTGAGAAGAGGAGAATAAGGGGGGATATGATCAACATGTTTAAATATATAAGGGGTCCATATAGTGAACTTGGTGTTGAGTTATTCACTTTACGGTCAACACAGAGGACAAGGGGGCACTCTTTACGACTGGAGGAAAAGAGATTTCATCTTCAAATACGGAAAGGTTTCTTCACAGTAAGAGCTGTGAAAATGTGGAATAGACTCCCTCCAGAGGTGGTTCTGGCCAGCTCAGTAGATTGCTTTAAGAAAGGCCTGGATACTTTCCTAAATGTACATAATATAACTGGGTACTGACATTTATAGGTAAAGTTGATCCAGGGAAAATCCGATTGCCTCTCTGGGATCAGGAAGGAATTTTTTCCCCTGCTGTAGCAAATTGGAGCATGCTCTGCTGGGGTTTTTTGCCTTCCTCTGGATCAACTGTGGGTATAGTATTGGGTATATTGGATTGTACGTTTTTTTTTTTTTTTTTTTTTTTTTTTTTTTTTTATGGTTGGACTGGATGGACTTGTGTCTTTTTTCAACCTGACTAACTATGTAACTATATATGTTCCCTATGAGTCCCTTTTTAGATTGCTAGAATTGAAGAAGGGTTAGATTTTAATAAAACATTCTTGGCTTGGCTCTGCAGAGCATGTCACAGCTGTAAAACTGACTTATTAGGCAAATTATATTTCTCTGCCAGTTTGTCAAATGGTTGCAGAACCTCATTATCAAAAAGTTGACTAATGCTGCATACACACGAGTGGACTTTTCGACCGGACTGGTCCGATGGACCGAATCCGGCGAACAATCCGACCGTGTGTGGGCTCCATCGGATCTGCAGCGGACTTTTTCGGTCGAAAATCTGACGGACTTTAGATTTAGAACATGTTTCAAATCTTTACGACAGACTTGAGTCCAGTCGAAAAATCCGCTAGTCTGTATGCTAGTCCGATGGACAAAAACCCACGTTAGGGCAGCTGTTGGCTACTGGCTATCAACTGGCTACGTCATCACGTACAAATCCGTCAGACTTTGGTGTGATCGTGTGTAGGCAAGTCCGTTCGTTCAAAAGTCCATTGTAAGTCCGTCGGAAAGACCGTCGGACCAGTCAGGTCGAAAAGTCCACCTGTGTGTATGCGGCATGAGAAGCAGAATACCAGCCTTTTTCCATAAATCAAAATTTTCAGGGTTTGCTATCTCAGGCAATCGCGGATTATTCCATATGGGCATTTATTGAGTATATACCTCATAATGAGTATCTTGTTGAATAGTAGTCCAGATCTTATGCATTAAATAAAATATGGGATAGCTAAATTTACTATAAAAATGGTAGGCTACTGTTAACTGCATTGGTGGATTTATCGGTAATTGAGAAAATAAAATTTGTAGTATGGGGTCCTCGCAGTCTATAATATTCCAACAATACAATTGCTGGAGTTGGGATGTCAGATAATACAATCTGGCATTAGCAACAGCCAAGACTTCTTCATCCTTAGGCAACTGCAGAATTTCCAATCTAATACAGGGATGTTTGTTTTTCCAAATAAGATCTCTAAACAAGGAATCTATTTGTTTAAAAAATTTCCGGGGAAGCCACACAGGACAATTATGTAACAAATATAGCAATTGTGGCATCCATATCATGTTTATCAAGTTAGCTCTACCTATTATGGTTAAAGGCAACTTACTCCAAATGTTCCCCTTTTGTTTAAACCGCTTAAACAATGGGGCCTCTCCACACATGCACTTACTTGTGATGTGAGTTGTACGCCCAGGTATTTGAATGTAGAAACTGCTGTTATTTGAGAAGCTGTGTTTGGCAGATTGGTCACCAGGGGGTCCACTGGCAAAATAACTGATTTATCACAGTTTATTGTGAAACCTGAAAAAGAACCATATGTATTAATTAAAGACATCACTGCCTTTAGAGAGGACGAAGTGTCTCCCAAAAATAAAAGTATATCGTCAGCAAATAAAGCAACCTTAACCTCTCCCAGGGGTCTATGAAACCCAATAATATTCAATGATTGAGGGACAGAAGCAACCAAAGGTTCAAGGGCTAAAGCAAAAAGTAAAGGTGATAATGGACATCCCTGTCTTGTTCCACATTGCAGTGAAAAAGGTGCTGATACATGTCCATTTACCTGTACCCGTGCCACCGGGGCAACGTAAAGGAGTAGTTTCCAACTTATAAAGTGGAGTCCGAAACCAAATTTTTCGAAACAATGCCATAAAAAATTCTATTCTTTGCCGCATCAAGCATCAAGCATCAAGCGACAGTATAGCTCTGCTGCTCAGACTTTCATAAGGGACCTGCAAATTAAGAAATAAGCATCTTATAGTCATTGCAGTAAATCTATTTGGGATGAAACCAGATTGATTGATATGTACTATCTTAGATATTGCTTTTGCCAATCTAATGGCTAATGCTTTCGCTAATAGCTTCACATCCGATGTAAGTAATGATATTGGGCGATCTAATTCAGGATTACTAGAAGTTTTATCAGGTTTTAGCAAATCTATAATAATTGCTTCATTCATAGAATGTGGAAGATGACCACATTCCAGTGCTGTGTTAAATACCTCTAATAATTCAGGCAGCAAACCAGCTCCATAAACTTTGTAGACTTCCCCCAGCAACCCATCTGCACCTGGGGCTTTATTATTAGGCAAACTAGCAGAGGCAATTTGGAGTTCCTCTAATGTCAAAGGTTGATCCAGCATCTCTCTATCATCTACTGATAGTTCTGTTAACATAATAGAACTAAGAAAAAGTTGCAGTTCAGATTCCTTATAGGATACTTTACTACTATACAAATGCTTAAAGAAATCAAAAAACACTGATGAGATCTCTAAAGTAGTTTGTACAGTTTCAGTTGTAGAAATTTGTAATTCTACTACCAGTGGCGGCCCGTGCATTGTGGGAGCCGCCTCCCCATCCCTGCTGCCACCTCCCTATCCATGCGCCCAGCCCCTTTCAGGATGCCAGACGCATGGACTCCTATGGTGGGGGCAGGAGGGGGTGTATTTTTTTTTAGGCACCTGATTAGAGCCAGAGGCTCTAATAGGCTTCAAAAAAGGGTGGGCTCGGGGCGCAGAGAGTGCGCCCTGATCCCACCCAATTGTGGGTGGTGAGCGGGGTGTCCCATGATCCATCTGCGGGGGAAGGGGGTTGTGAGCGGAATGTCCTGCAATCTATCCACGGGGGGATGGTGTGAGCGGGGTGTTCCACGATCCATCCACGGGGGGAGGGGGGTATGGTGTGAGTGGGGTGTCCCGCCATCTATTCCCAAGGGGTGTGAGCAGAGTGTCCCGCAATCTATCCGCAGGGGGGTGAGTGGAGTGTCCCGCGATCCATCCCCGGGGGTTTGAGCGGAGCAGTGGCGATGTATCCATAAGGACGAACGGGCACCGCCCCCTCTCTCCTGCCACCCATCTATCACCAATAGATAGATTTATGCATTGCATGAATCTATCTATGGCCGCCGCTGCCACCCCCTATTCAGGTGCCCAGCCCCTTTTTGGGCGCCGGGCACCTGAATTACAGCGTTGGGGTTGTTTTTGAAGCACTGATTAGAGCCATAAGCTGAGCGCTCGCAAGTCACTCAGCTGTGTTAGAAAAGCAAATGAATATTCACTTTCCCAACACTAAACCGCCTCTCCGTCAATCAGGTGCTCGGGGCTGTTACTTGTCACCATGATTGGCTTGAAACGACAGGCGCCGCTATTGGACGCCTGTCAGGAGGAGAGGATGGGACATGAGGACGGCAGAAGACGCAGGAAGGACCCTGCTCATCGCTGTCACCCGCTGCCCCACCAAGACAGGGTAAGTGCCAGGCAGACAGCAAGCGGGGGGGTCACACTGGGGGCGTTCAAGGGCACACTGCCAGCATTTAATGGGCACACTGGCAGCAAATGATGGGCACACTGGCATTTGATGGGCACACTGGCAGCATTTGATGGGCACACTGGCAGCGTTTGATGGCACAGTAGCAGTGTTTAATGGGCACAGTGGCAGCATTTGATGGCACAGTGGCAACGTTTGGGCACAGTGGCAGTGTTTGATGGCACAGTGGCAGTGTTTGATGGGCACAGTTGCAGCATATGATGGCACAGTGGCTACAATTGATGGCACAATGGCAGCATTTGAGGGCACGGTGGCAGCGTTTGATGGCACAGTCGCAGCGTTTGATGGGCACAGTGGCAGCGTTTGATGGCACAGTGGCAATGTTTGATGTGCACAGTGGCAGCGTCACAGAGTCACAGAGCTTATACATCTTGACCCCATATCTGGCACCCTTGCTGGGGAGATATTGTTTGAAAACAAGACAGCCAGAAAATGTAATCAGGGACTCATCAATGCAGAAATTTTGATCAGGGATAAACAAGGCTGCAAATTTTTTGTTGAAGTGGTTTACAAGAGGCTGGATTTTATGGAGCCTATCATGTTCAGGATCACCCTAAGGATGACAAAGTTTAATGTCATTGAAGTGCATGAACCGCAATATTTGCTCATACCTAGCCCTGGCCATGGCAGCAGAGAACACAGGCATGTGGGGAATTGGGTTAGTGGACCAATATGACCGCAACATACTCTTTTTAGTATTACCCATGTTGAGGGATAGGTCCAGAAAGGTCCCAAATTCAGGAACCGGTATAGGTTTCCAGCCAAATGTCTGACAAGGGATAAATTTGGGTTTTGGGTGATTAATTGACCAGCATATGAATTGCTTTGGTCCACAATAGATCCAAACAGATCTTCCGTGAAAAACAGCTCAAAAAATTCCAGGGGCGTTAAATCTGCTGTTTCCACCTGAATTCCGGGTTGGCTAGTGAATGGGGGAAGTACGGGCACTCCAGAATCTGTGGACTGCCAATCAGGACTTGCAAGCGCAGCAGGAAGGGCACTATGGGCTCTACGGGCCTGTGTTCAAACTCTTGGTGGCTGAGGGGCACTACTTGTGCTAGCCACCGCACCAGCTTGAACTGCACTTATGGGACTCGCCACATCACCAAGTGATACTGCAGTGCTGCTTTGTCTACGACCAGGGTGTACTAGGCCGCTGGTGCTTGCCAGTTCACCAGATGGTTGAGCGACACTAGTATTGACACTCTGCTGCATACGAGTATCATGCCGTTATTGCAACTCAGCAACGCCTGACTTTAGCAGGGACCCATTCTCCATCGTCAGAGCTATCTGTTGGGGTGCCACTCGCTAGAGGTTCAAATACTGAGCCTGAATCTGACAATGAAGACTCCCTGCTCTCATCTGTCATACTCAGCATCCTGTAGGCCTCTTCACTAGTGTACCTTTTGTTTGACATTTTAGCCAATAAATGTATAGGTAACTACTGTGACTCACAGGTAAAAGAGCACCTGGTTGTCAGAGGACTGTTTGTACCGCTACAAAAAAAAACTGTTAGTGCAAGCAGGGATCAGGCCTGACTCTGCTAAAGCTGCAGTTTTGTGTGCTGTGTTTTGTAAGTGACAGTGATCTATTGATACTGAACTTGGGTGAGCTGGATGGAGGGGCTAAACGCAGGTGCTGGCTGGTGTCTGGGCAGATCCTGCTAATGCTGCATTTTTGGGAACACTATACTATTGGGGACGCTAGTATAGATCTGATCAGATCAAAGATATTGATCCGTCCAGACACTATTCTAGTAAGGGAGATGTATGATGTGTGTGTGTTAGTGCTACTGGCAATCAAAGGGTTAAAATATGACGCTGTCTGGGATTGTCGCTAACTAACGCTAACATATAAACTGACACTAACTAACACTAACTAGCTAACAAGCGTCACACATGACACTAATACAGTAATCAGAAAAACAAATCTGTACACTATACTAATGCCACTGTGACAGGGAGTGAAAGTGTTAACTGGGGGGTGATCAAGGGGTTAAAACTTTATTAGGGGATATATGGGGTACCCTAAACCTACCTCGGATTACCAAACTGCACTAACGCTGTTTAGTGTCACAAGTGACACCAATGCAGTGATCAATAAAATATATTAAAACTGCACTAGGTGACACTGTAACAGAGAGTGACAGGGAGTAAAAGGGTGGGGGGGGGGCGATCAGGGGGTGAAAATATGTGCCTACGTGTACTGGTGTTAGTGTAGTGTTGGTGTACTCACGGTAAGATGCTTCTCTCCCACACACTGGAACCAAAAGGGCTCCAGGAGGGGAGATTGTATCACTTCCTCTGCCTGTGTTTACATTACACAGACAGAGGAAGTTTGTCCATTGGTCAGAACTGATCAGCAGGTCCAGGCAATAAATCATTGGCCTGGACCTGTTGAGTGATCGGTTCTAAAACCAATCCGTGGGCGCGAGTCACGTACCTGTACCTTTGCACAGCCAGGCCGCCCTGCTGCAGTATATGTACAGTATCTCACAAAAGTGAGTACACCCTTCGCATTTATGTAAATATTTTATTAGATCTTTTCATGTGACAACACTGAAGAATTTACACTTTGTTACAATGTAAAGTAATGAGTGTACAGCTTGTATAACAGTGTAAATTTGCTGTCCCCTCAAAATAACTCAACACACAGTCATTAATGTCTAAACTGCTGGCAACAAAAGTGAGTACACCTCTAAGTGAAAATGTCCACATTGGGCCCAATTAGCCATTTTCCCTCACCGGTGTCATGTGACTCGTTAGTGTTACAAGGTCTCATGGGGAGCAGGTGTGTTAAATTTGGCGTTATTGCTCTCATACTGGTCACTGGAAGTTCAACATGGCACCTCGTGCTCAGTGTCATAACCAGAGGTTGTCTTTGGGAAATAGACATATGAGTGCTGCCAGCATTGCTGCAGAGGTTGAAGGGATTGGGGGGGTCAGCCTGTCAGTGCTCAGACCATACGCCGCACACTGCATCAAATTGGTTGTCATCCCAGAAGGAAGCCTCTTCTAAAGATGATGCACAAGAAAGCCCGCAAACAGTTTGCTGAAGACAAGCAGACTAAGGACATGGATTTCTGGAACCATGTCCTGTGGTCTGATGAGACTAAGATAAACTTATTTGGTTCAGATGGTGTCAAGCGTGTGTGGTGGCAACCAGGCGAGGAGTACAAAGACAAGTGTGTCTCGCCTGCAGTCAAGCATGGTGGTGGGAGTGTCATGGTCTGGGGTTGCATAAGTGCTGCTGGCACTAGGGAGCTACAGTTCATTGAGGGAACCATGAATGCCAACATGTACTGTGACATACTGAAGCAGAGCATGATCCCCTCCCTTCAGAGACTGGGCAGCAGGGCAGTATTCCAACATGATAATGACCCCAAACACCCCTCCAAGATGGTCACTGCCTTGCTAAAGAAGCTGAGGGTAAAGGTGATGGACTGGACAAGCATGTCTCCAGATCTAAACCCTATTGACTAGGGATGAGCTTCGAGTTCGAGTCGAACTCATGTTCAACTCGAACATTGGCTGTTCGCAAGTTCGCCGAACAGCGAACAATTTGGGGTGTTCGCGGCAAATTCGAATGCTGCGGAACACCCTTTAAAAGTCTATGGGAGAAATCAAAAGTGCTAATTTTAAAGGCTTATATGCAAGTTATTGTCATAAAAAGTGTTTGGGGACCTGGGTCCTGCCCCAGGGGACATGGATCAATGCAAAAAAAAGTTTTAAAAACGGACGTTTTTTCAGGAGCAGTGATTTTAATAATGCTTAAAGTCAAACAATAAAAGTGTAATATCCCTTTAAATTTCGTAGCTGGGGGGTGTCTATAGTATGCCTGTAAAGGGGCGCATGTTTCCTGTGTTTAGAACAGTCTGACAGCAAAATGACATTTCGAAGGAAAAAAGCCATTTAAAACTACTCGCGCCTATTGCATTGCCAGTCCAACAATACACATAGAAGTTCATTGATAAAAACGGCATGGGAATTCCCCACAGGGGAACCCCAAAACAAAATTAAAAAAAAAAAATGACGTGGGGGTCCCCCTAAATTCCATACCAGGCCCTTCAGGTCTGGTATGGATATTAAGGGGAACCCCTGCCAAAATGTAAAAAAAAAATGACGTGGGGTCCCCCTAAATTCCATACCAGACCCTTCAGGTCTGGTATGGATTTTAAGGGGAACCCCGCGCCCCAAAAAAAAAAAAAAAGGCGTGGGGTCCCCCCAAAAATCCATACCAGACCCTTATCCGAGCACACAACTTGGCAGGTTGCAGGAAAAGAGGGGGGGACAAGAGAGCGCCCCCCCTCCTAAACCGTACCAGGCCACATGCCCTCAACATTGGGAGGGTGCTTTGGGGTAGCCCCCCAAAACACCTTGTCCCCATGTTGATGAGGACAAGGGCCACATCCCCACAACCCTGGCCGGTGGTTGTGGGGGTCTGCGGGCGGGGGGCTTATCGGAATCTGGAAGCCCCCTTTAACAAGGGGACCCCCAGATCCCGGGCCCCCCTGTGTGAAATGGTAAGGGGGTAAACTGTCAAAAATGTTAAAAATGACAAGAGTTTTTGACAATTCCTTTATTTAAATGCTTCTTCTTTCTTCTTTCTTCTATCTTCCTTCATCTTCTTCTTCTTCTGGTTCTTCTGGCTCTTCTGGTTCTTCCTCCAGCGTTCTCGTCCAGCATCTCCTCCCCGGCGTCTTCTATCTTCTTCACCTCGGGCCGCTCCGCATCCATGGCATGGGGGGAGGCTTCCGCTCTTCTCTTCATCTTCTTCTCTTCTTCATCTTCTTCTTCATCTTCTTTTTTACTTCTCTTCTTCTCTTCTTCATTTTCTTCTCCGGGCCGCTCCGCATCCATGCTGGCATGGAGGCAGGCTCCCGCTGTGTGACAGCGTCTCCTCGTCTGACGGTTCTTAAATAACGGGGGCGGGGCCACCCGGTGACCCGCCCCCCTCTGACGCACAAAAGAAGATGAAGAAGAAGATGAAGAAGAGAAGAAGATGAAGAGAAGAGCGGGAGCCTCCCCCCATGCCATGGGTGCAGAGCGTCCCGAGGAGTAGAAGATAGAAGACGCCGCGGAGGAGATGCTGGACGAGAACGCTGGAGGAAGAACCAGAAGAGCCAGAAGAACCAGAAGAAGAAGAAGATGAAGGAAGATAGAAGAAAGAAGACGCATTTAAATAAAGGAATTGTCAAAAACTGTCTCTTGTCATTTTTAACATTTTTGACAGTTTTTTAGTGAAATGGTAGGGGTACTTTTGTACCCCCTTACCATTTCAAACGGGGGGGGGCGGGATCTGGGGGTCCCCTTGTTAAAGGGGGCTTCCAGATTCCGATAAGCCCCCCGCCCACAGACCCCCACAACCACCGGCCAGGGTTGTGGGGATGAGGCCCTTGTCCTCATCAACATGGGGACAAGGTGTTTTGGGGGGCTACCCCAAAGCACCCTCCCAATGTTGAGGGCATGTGGCCTGGTATGGTTCAGGAGGGGGGGCGCTCTCTTGTCCCCTCCTCTTTTCCTGCGGCCTGCCAGGTTGCATGCTCGGATAAGGGTCTGGTATGGATTTTTGGGGGACCCCATGCCGTTTGTTTTTTTTTTTTGGCGCAGGGTTCCCCTTAAAATCCATACCAGACCTGAAGGGTCTGGTATGGAATTTAGGAGGCCCCCCGCGTCATTTTTTAAAAAAATTTTGGCAGGGGTTCCCCTTAATATCCATACCAGACCTGAAGGGCCTGGTATGGAATTTAGGGGGACCCCCATGTCATTTTTTTTTTTAATTTTGGTTCGGGGTTCCCCTGTGGGGAATTCCCATGCCATTTTTATCAATGAACTTCTATGTGTATTGTCGGACGGGCAATGCAATAGCGGCGAGTAGTTTTAAATGGCTTTTTTCCTTCGAAATGTCATTTTGCTGTCAGACTGTTCTAAACACAGGAAACATGTGCCCCTTTACAGGCATACTATAGACACCCCCCAGCTAAGAGATTTAAAGGGATATTACACTTTTATTGTTTGACTTTAAGCATTATTAAAATCACTGCTCCTGAAAAAACGGCCGTTTTTAAAACTTTTTTTTGCATTGATCTATGTCCCCTGGGGCAGGACCCAGGTCCCCAAACACTTTTTATGACAATAACTTGCATATAAGCCTTTAAAATTAGCACTTTTGATTATTTATGTTCATGTCCCATAGACTTTAACGGTGTTCGCGTGTTTGAACGAACTTTTTTCCTGTTCTGGTGCGAACCGAACAGGGGGGTGTTCGGCTCATCCCTACTATTGACCATCTGTGGGGCATCCTCAAATGGAAAGTGGAGGAGCGCAAGGTCTCTAACATCCACTAGCTCCGTGACGTCGTCATTGAAGAGTGGAAGAGGATTCCAGTGGCAACCTGTGAAGCTCTGGTGAACTCAATGCCCAAGAGGGGTTAAGGCAGTGCTGGAAAAAAATGGTGGCCACACAAAATATTGACACTTTGGGCCCAATTTGGACATTTTCATTTAGGGGTGTACTCACTTTTGTTGCCGGCGGTTTAGACATTAATGGCTGTGTGTTGAGCAATTTTGAGGGGACAGCAAATTTACACTGTTATACAGGCTGTACACTCACTACTTTACATTATAACAAAGTGTAGTTTCTTCAGTGTTGTCACATGAAAAGATACTGTACGTGGGGCGGTCTGGAACTGGTTAAAGACTCTTCCGAATTTGACACTTCTGGGAGTCTCAATTTCCTTGTTTCTTTCCACAACCCTTATATAAGTAATGTGCTCTGTGGAGATGTAGCGATCAGTGGGGGGAACCACTAAGGAAAATAGGGGAGCTTGTGTTTAACTGTTTATAGTTTAATTTAGCACTTTCTGTTTGCTGTATTTCTGGTTCATTGTACAGCTGGTTATTAAATATTAAATGTTGGTTTGGTTTGCATCATGTCTTCAGTATTGCCAATCTTTATGCTCTTGTATAGGTACATTTCTGCTCATTCACTGCTCATTCACTGCTTAAATGCAATACCTGCAGTGGTAAAGACTAGCCATTTTTGAGACCTGATGGCTTGGAAAAGCCTATGTTATCTATAAGTGACACAAAGAATCCACACTAACGGTCTCACTGTGATATCAAAAAAACATTGAACAGAGAGCCTTTCAGTGGTCTTAAAGTGGTAGTAAAGTTCACTTTTTTACTTGAACCTACAGGCGAGCCTATAATAAAGCTTGCCTGTATGTACAGTGAATACCTTTTAACCACTTCAGCCCCGGACCATTATGCTGCCTAAGGACCAGAGGACTTTTTCCAATTTGGCACTGCGTCGCTTTAACTGCTAATTGCGCGGTCATGCAATGCTGTACCCAAACGAAATTTTCGTCCTTTTCTTCCCACAAATAGAGCTTTCTTTTGATGGTATTTGATCACCTCTGCAGTTTTTAGGTTTTGCGCTATAAACGGAAAAAGACCGAAAATTTTTAAAAAAGTGATATTTTCTACTTTTTGTTATAAAAAAAATCCAATAAACTCAATTTTAGTCATACATTTAGGCCAAAATGTATTCAGCCACATGTCTTTGGTAAAAAAAAGTCAATAAGCGTATATTTATTGGTTTGCGCAAAAGTTATAGCGTCTACAAGCTAGGGTACATTTTCTGGAATTTACACAGCTTTTAGTTTATGACTGCCTATGTCATTTCTTGAGGTGCTAAAATGGCAGGGCTGTACAAAACCCCCCCAAATGACCCCATTTTGGAAACTAGACACCCCAAGGAAATTGCTGAGAGGCATGTTGAGCCCATTGAATATTAATTTTTTTTGTCCCAAGTGATTGAATAATGACAAAAAAAAAAAAAAAAAAATTACAAAAAGTTGTCACTAAATGATATATTGCTCACACAGGCCATGGGCATATGTGGAATTGCACCCCAAAATACATTTAGCTGCTTCTCCTGCAAAATACTCATTATACCTCTCAGCAAATAGCTTGGGGTGTCTACTTTCCAAAATGGGGTCATTTGGGGGGGTTTTGGGCCACCTGGGCATTCCATGGCCTCCGAAACTCTGATAGGCAGTGAAGAGTGAAATCAAAAATTTACGCCCTTAGAAAGCCTGAAGGCAGTGCTTGGTTTTCGGGGTCCCGTACGCGGCTAGGCTCCCAAAAAGTCTCACACATGTGGTATCCCCATACTCAGGAGAAGCAACAGAATGTATTTTGGGGTGTAATTTCACATATTCCCATGGCATGTTTGAGCAATATATCATTTAGTGACAACTTTGTGCAAAAAAAAAAAAAAAAAAATTGTCTCTTTCCTGCAACTTGTGTCACAATATAAAATATTCCATGGACTCGACATGACTCTCAGCAAATAGCTTGGGGTATCTACTTTCCAAAATGGGGTCATTTGGGGGGTTTTGAACTGTCCTGGCATTTTATGCACAACATTTAGAAGCTTATGTCACACATCACCCACTCTTCTAACCACTTGAAGACAAAGCCCCTTCTGACACTTTGTTTACATGAAAAAATTTTTTTGCAAGAAAATTACTTTGAACCCCCAAACATTATATATTTTTTTAAAGCAAATGCCCTACAGATTAAAATGGTGGGTGTTTCATTTTTTTTTCACACAGTATTTGCGCAGCGATTTTTCAAACGCATTTTTTTGGGAAAAAACACACTTTTTTAAATTTTAATGCACTAAAACACACTATATTGCCCAAATGTTTAATGTAATAAAAAAGATGATCTTAGGCCGAGTACATGGATACCAAACATGACATGCTTTAAAATTACGCACAAACGTGCAGTGGTGACAAACTAAATACATTTTTAAAAGCCTTTAAATGCCTTTACAGGTTACCACTTTAGATTTACAGAGGAGATCTACTGCTAAAATTACTGCCCTCGATCTGACGTTCGTGGTGACACCTCACATGCATGGTGCAATTGCTGTTTACATTTGACGCCAGACCGACACTTGCGTTCACCTTAGCGCGAGAGCAGGGGGGGACAGAGGTGCTTTTTTTTTTTTTTTTTCTTTGTTATTTTTTTGCTTTTTTATCTTATTTTTAAACTGTTCCTTTCATTTTTTTTTTAATCATTTTTATTGTTATCTCAGGGAATGTAAATATCCCCCATGATAGCAATAGGTAGTGACAGGTACTCTTTTTTGAAAAAATTGGGGTCTATTAGACCCTAGATCTCTCCTCTGCCCTCAAAGCATCTGACCACACCAAGATCGGTGTGATAAAATGCTTTCCCAATTTCCCAATGGCGCTGTTTACATCCGGCGAAATCTAAGTCATGAAATGCTCGTAGCTTCCGGTTTCTTAGGCCATAGAGATGTTTGGAGCGACTCTGGTCTCTGATCAGCTCTATGGTCAGCTGGCTGAATCACCGGCTGCATTCTCAGGTTCCCTGTTGAGACAGGAGAGCCAGAGAAAAATACAGAAGACGGTGGGGGGGGCATTCCCTCCCACTGCTTGTAAAAGCAATCTAGAGGCTAATTAGCCACTAGGATTGTTTTTACATGAAAGCCGACCGCTGGCTGAAAAGAATGATACCAAGATGATATCTAAACCTGCAGGCATCATTCTGGTATAACCACTCAAAGTCGTGAATGGCGTACCTGAAGACAAAAAAATGGTTAACAATAAAACACAGTAAACAGTAAAGTATAAAAAAATTGCATACCTGAAAAGCAAACATGATAAAACATAATAACAATAAAACATTGCAGAATAGAATACAATAAAAAAGAGCAGAACAATAGAGAGAGAATAGAGAGAGAGAGAACAATAAAACGACAACTATTTTTTTTTATTGTATATATATATATATATATATATATATTTTTTTTTTTACACTTTTTTTTGTAACTAACTTTTATAACTGTAACCGGTTCCAGGTTCGGGTCTCTCAAAATGTGATGGCATCTTGGGAGACCCTGTGAAAGTGCGTCTAGTCTGTGCAATGCTGTACCCTACGCTAATACTCAACTAGTGCATGGTAGCGTTCAATACATTCACCAATGCAAAGACCAGGATTATCAGGACAGGAGGGACAATAATAGCGGGTGTCACGCCTATATCCGCGCTTGCTGCAGACACAACATCTTTTTTGGGGTTGTTCGCTGGGTAGGGGTACTCGGGAGGACATAAAGAAAATGCCTCTCATGCAGCCGACTGCATTTGGTTGGGGATGTGAATGGGGGAAGTACGGGCGCTGCAGAAGTGGTGGGTTCCCAATTAGGATTGGCGAATGCAGCAGGAAGGGCATTATGGGCACGACGGGCCTGTGTTTGTCTTCTTGGTGGCAGCGGGACACTACTTGTGCTTGCCACCTCACCAGCTTGAACTGCATTTATGGGACTCGCCACGTCACCAAGTGTTACTGCAGTGCTGGTTTGACTAAGACTGGGGTGTACTAGGCCGCTGGTGCTTGCCAGTTCACCAAAACGCTGCCAAAAAAACTGTTAGCGATCGCAGGGATCAGGCCTGACTCTGCGAACGCTGCAGTTATGCGTTTAGTGTTTTGTAAGTGACAGTGATCGATCGATACTGCACTTGGTTGGGCTGGGCTGGGCCGGGCCGGGCGGAGGGGCAAAACGCAGGTGCTAGCAGGTATCTGGGCTGATCCCGCTAATACTGCGTTTTTGGGAACCCTAAACTGCTGGGGATGCTAGTATAGATCTGATCGGATCAGATATTGATCCGTTCAGATACTATACCACTAAGGGAGGCGTACGTTGCGTGCGTGGGTGTTAGCGGTACTGGCGCTAACCTGACGCTGCATGGGGCTGGTGCTTGCCAGTTCACCAAAACGCTACCAAAAAAACTGTTAGCGATCGCAGGGATCAGGCCTGACTCTGCGAACGCTGCAGTTATGCGTTTAGTGTTTTGTAAGTGACAGTGACCGATGGATACTGCACTTGGGTGGGCTGGGCCGGGCGGAGGGGCAAAACGCAGGTGCTAGCAGGCAGTGATGGGAGTAAGTCACACATGTGCAAGTCACAAGCAAGTCTCAAGTCTTAACCTTCAAGTCATAAGCAAGTCCCAAGTTACTGTGGCGAAAAGCAAGCAAGTCAAGTCGAGTCCCTGCTAGAAGTCAAGCAAGTCAAGTCAAGTCATTTACTTTGGTCAAGTCACAAATTAAGTCAAAATACTGATCTACCCCGAAGCCGGGACTCGGGGGGAGCTTTTTTTTGTGGGGGGGGGCGGCTTTTGCCTAGGCCAAGACACAGAACGGGTGGTGCCAAGTCATTGCAAGTCATTGCAAGTCAAATAGCCCAAGTCAAAGTCAAGTCGCAAGTCATTAGTGACAAGTCAAAGTCAAGTCGAGTCATTTATTTAATTTTGTCAAGCAAGTCGCAAGTCCTCAAACAGGTGACTCGAGTCTGACTCGAGTCAAGTCATATGACTCGAGTCCCCCACCTCTGCTAGCAGGTATCTGGGCTGATCCCGCTAACACTGCATTTTTGGGAAACCTAAACTGCTGGGGACGCTAGTATAGATCTGATCGGATCAGATATTGATCCGTTCAGATACTATACCACTAAGGGAGGTTAGCGGTACTGGCGCTAATCTGACGCTGCCTGGGGCGACGCACATCACCGCCGGGCGATCAGGGGGATAAACCTTTATTCGATAATAAACGGCGGGTGCCCTGACACTATAAAAAATAAACAAACTAACCAGCGTCACCCGTAACGGTTATACGGTGATCAGTGGTGAAAGGGTTAACTAGGGGGCAATCAAGGGGTTAAAACATTTATTAGATAGTATATGGGGGTCCCTGACGCTATAAAACGCTGACGGCGAACCTAAATATTTACCTCCCTAACTAGCGTCACCAGCGACACTAATACAGCGATCAGAAAAATGATCGCTTAGCGACACTGGCGACAGGGGGTGATCAAGGGGTTAAAACTTTATATGGGGGGGTTAGGGGGGTCTCCTAGACCTAAAGGGGGCTAATACTAACTGCCCTACCACAGTAACTGTCACAAACTGACACCATGCAGTAATCAAAAAAAAAAAAAAAAACAAACAAAAAACTGCTTGGTGTCAGTGTGACGGGGGGGAGGGGTGATTGGGGGGTGATCAGGGGGCGATCGGGTGTTTTGTGTGCCTGGCATGTTCTACTGTGAGGTGTAGTGTTTGTGCACTCACATTGATGTCTTCTCTCCTCGGCGCCGGAACGGAAAATACCGAGCCGAGGAGAGATGACATCATTTCCTTTGCTGCTGTTTAGCATACAGCAGCAAAGGAATATTCTGATTGGCCGGCGGCGATCACGAGGGGGGGCCACGAACGGATGGCCTCCCCCTCACTTCCGATCGCCGGGGGACAGAAGAGGACCGCCTCGGGCACCGGGGGGGTGTCCGATCGGACCCCCCACCCGCGGGAGGCAAATCACGTGTATGTACGTGATTCTGCCTGCCCGTGCTGCTTTGCCGACGTACATCGGCGTGAGACGTTCCTCAAGTGGTTAAATGTGCATAGTTTAGGTGATATTCACTTTTGTAGTGGCCTGTGACATCACCGGCACATGCGCACTGGGCTCTGAATGGATAGAAAATTCTAGTATGTGAGTGCTATCATCTCAGCCCTGCCATTCAAAAGGCCGGAGTGCAAGAACCTGGAAGACAGACCGGGTGAAGATGGAAGCTCTGTCAGTGGTGACAGCTGCTGGTGGAATCCGCTTTACAGGTAAGCCCATGCAGTGCATACTAGCACATTATGACATTAACCTGAAAGGGGATCTTTTATTTATTTTTTACAGATTTTACATTCACTTTAACGCATTAAGTGTGTATTATTACATTGAGTCTACACTGATCTGTCCTGTTGCAAATGAGGGTATTTATTTATTTATTCCTGCCACTTAGCAAAAAGTTAATTAAATCCAATTTCTTCCAAAAATAATAAAAACCAAAATTTGAATTCCACACTTTAATGTAATATAATTATGCATTTCACAAATGTAGTGTCTATTTTTCCAGTGACCCTGACTCAGTCTGAATATATTGTAGATGTTTCTTCTAATACTTCTTTTTACATATATAGAAATATCATCATCAAATGGTAATGATGCATAGAGTTTAATAAGCTCTGACTCAATAAATATTTATAACTGCTCAACAGTGAAGAGGACAGATGCATTACCCAGACTCTTGTGTTCTTTCAGAAATGGAAATTTTGTTTAGAAAGAGCTTTATCATATGATACTGCTGTATAATCAAATTAAATGTATTACAGCACCTTCTTTTGTATACCACAGTTCAATAAATAAACCCATGCCAAATTAAGCATGCCACATGTCTAATATGATAAAAACCCTTGTGGCTCACCCCCTCCTCATCTTCTCTCTGTTCTCTGTCCTGCTTCACAGTCATTGCCCTCTTACCTTCCACGCAAGAGTAATCTGTAATGAGAACGCGGCAGGGAGGGAACACACTCTGCTGACATCACCTTACTACTAAGTGACTAGATGCCAAGTTCACTGCCAAGACAGCAGTAAAGTCACATAAGATTGTGGAGAAATCTGAATACATTTTAGAGTAGTGGAGGGGCAGTTTCAACAGGGTAGTATAAAAGTTTGATTTATTTTATAAAAGGAATACCAGCATCTTACTTTGGAGACCTTTGTCCAATACTATATTTAAAATTATTGTAAAGCCTTAAAGTGATACTTAAGTCTCATTTTTTTCTTTAAAAATAATAAACATATTATACTTACCTGCTTTGTGCAGTGATATTTCACAGAGCAGCCTGGATCCTTCTCTTCTCGGTTCTCCCACCGACTCTCCTGGCCCCTCCCTCCTGTCACATGCCCCCACAGCAAACAGCTTGCTATAAGGGCACCCGAGCCGTGCCACAGCTCAGAGTGTCCATTCAGACACAGAGCTGTGATTTGGCCCCATCCCCTTTCTCTCCTGATTGACCAACTGACTTTGATTGACATCAGCGGGAGCCAATGGCACCACTGCTGTGTCTGAGCCAATCAGGAGGGAGAAATAGAAAAACCTGAATCGCGCTAAAAATAATGGCAATGAGTGAAATAGAATCCTACAAACAGTACTGGTGATACAATATACATAAAATACTATACATGTGGATATAAAGAATATATTGATAAAGAGCTCAATGTTCAATATTTGAAACCCAAAAAGTCTCTCAGCAATCATATAAAAAAGTCCACCCGTGTAAAACAACAAAAGCAGTGCAAAGGTCCACACAAAAGGGAATCTTCAGTTGTTGGATAGCAAAAACAAATTGTGATCCACCACCAGTGTAGAAGGGGTTACTCCTTACCAGACATATATGATCCCCCATTACAGAGGATCATAGAAGGCATGTCAGCTGTGTTGGCAAGTGGAAATCCCATGCTGAACTGCTAAGCTCCGGCTGTGCCTCAGACCATCATAGGGGCCAGATCGGTGCCAGATGTAAATAGCATGTAATAAAAAGTAGAAAACTCCGATCGTGTAAAAACCTTTTAACTTTTATTCTAAAATGTCAAAAACACACTTACATAAGTATCGATAATCAAGCCTGAAGCTAGTTGTGTTCCCAATGTGTATGGCCTTGATGGAGGTAATTATGGCTGGAGAGGAACAGGGGATAGGCCAACTCATTACCCCCAATATCAGGAGGGAGGTCCACTTGAGTCTATGGATCCAGGACATTTCACACTTTGAAATCTCCCTGACCAATGACCCACCCCTCCAATGAGGTCTGTATTTGTCAATGCCTATAATGTGGGGGGATTATTCAGCTGGACAGGACCCACGTAATTATCAATCAGGCTTTTACCAGCCATATCCTGTCCAACAATCTGGAGGGAATAGGGTTATGATTGGAATGTTCCAATACAAAACCGGTTCTTTCCCCTATCTGACTCTGGAGTTCCCAATGTGTATGGCCATGATGGAGGTAATTATGGCCGGAGAGGAACAGGGGATAGGCCAACTCATTACCCCCAATATGAGGAGGGAGGTCTACCACATATAAGACCTAATCAAGGTTTTGGATCGCCTGGCATGCGGGGTAATTCTAATTTAGGTTTTCCCAGGAACAGTCAGGGCCAGAAACGGCCCATAGAACGAAGAGAGGAGTCAGAGAGGGGAGGCGCGTCCAATCAACAAAAAAGAAAGAGAACGTAGGAAATGGGATATTTAATTTAAGCAAACAGGTTCTGACAGATTCTGAAAAAAGAATACTGGACAAGGGTTTGAAGTTTGCTCCGCCTAGGAGCCCGAGCAAATTTTAAACTTATATGGACATACACAAGTATGTATAAGATTAATATCAAACGATACATGCTGAACAATTCGATTAGGGAGTCTTCAGTCGTGACATCCGACTATAAACATTCGGGCCTCTCGAACGCGTCCCTTTTCAACCCTCCGGGGTCTCTGGCCCCGAATATCAGAATATTTAGGGACGTCATGCTAAGGGATTTAGAACTCATTAAGGTCAAGAAGGCGAGGATGCACAGGGATCTTGAAGACGGGTTGGAGTCTCTCTGCAATAATAAATCCCTGGTCATACGACCCGCTGACAAGGGTGGGGGAATAGTGATCCTTGATCGGTGCGATTACCTAAAGGAAATGCACCGTATTGTGAATGATACAGACACATATACTCCACTCAACAGGGATCCAGTGGTGAGGTATAAGAAGGAGCTTGAAGCTATTGTAGACATGGGCTTTCGTAGTGGTATTCTAAACAAAAAAGAGAAACTGTTTTTGGTGCCCAGTGCCCCTAGCACCCCCGTCATATACTACCTCCCAAAGATCCACAAAAGCCTCACTTGCCCCCTGGGATGCCCCATAGTCAGTGGCCTTGACTCGGTCATGTCCCCGGTGGGCAAGTATATAGATCATTACTTGCAGCCTTTGGTTCAGAAGGTCCCCTCATTTATCAAGGACACCAAAGAGGTTATCAATATGCTGTCCACTATTACCCCCAAGGAAGGAGTATGGTTGGTCATGGCTGACGTGACCTCCCTTTACACGATTATCCCTCATGATTTAGGATTGGAGGCGGTCAAACTGCACCTGACCAGAGGATCCGGTTTGGTTCCAACCCAGATCAACTTTATTATGGAACTTCTAGAGTATGCAGCCAGTCACAACTATTTTTGGTTCGACCATCAATTTTATTGCCAAGATAGGGGTGTGGCCATGGGGGCCAAGTATGCCCCAAGCTTGGCCAACCTTTTTATGGCCAAGTGGGAGGAGGACGTCGTCAATGCCCAGGCCAGACCAGAATTGGTCCTCTGGGCAAGGTATATTGACAACGTCCTCCTCCTATGGGATGGAAGTGAGGCTGCTCTTCGGGACTTTATGTTGTTCCTGAATGACAACAATAGAGGGATTAGATTGAATTTTGAGGCCAGTCGTGAAGAAATACATTTTCTGGACTTGAAAATCACGGTTAAAAGGTGATAAATTTATAACATCCACCTATTTCAAGCCGACTGACAAGAACTCCTACATCCCTCTTGACAGCTGTCACTATGAACCTTGGTTAAGGGCAGTTCCTCATGGTCAATATGCATGTCTAAGACGGAATTGCACTGAGGTTGACACCTTTAACAGCCAGGCAGCTGTCCTTACCAAAAGGTTCTTGGATAAGGGGTATGACAATGGGGTTCTAACAAGAAGGCTTCAATCTATACGAGATAAAGATAGATCGTTACTGTTGAAAGACAAACAACCAGATGGGGATAATGCCTAATTCTCGTTGCCCTTCATTACAACGTTTTCAATACAACACAAAAGTACTAAGGGTCTGATTCATAAACACTGGCATATCCTGACCAGTGATCAAGTTCTTGGAACCATATTGCCAAGTAACCCCCTAGTTGTGTTTAAAGGAGCATCCTCGCTTGGTAATAGGATTGCCCCCATGGTTCAAGATCCACCAAGTTAGGATAGGAATTTTTTCCACAATCTCACTGGTTACCATAGATGTAAAAAGTGCCAGGTTTGCATTGTCAATAGCTGCAGAGATAGAAAAATTAGTCATTTCACTTCTACTAGTACTTTACGTACATACGAGGTGGGACCGTTCATAACTTGCTCATCTGAAGGTGTGGTCTACTTTATACAGTGCCCTTGCGGTTTACAATACGTGGGGAGGACCAAAAGGGCACTGAAGGTCAGACTGACTGAGCATATAAATAATATTAGAAGGGGTTTCGACAAACACCCAGTATCAAGGCATTTTGATGAGGTATATGGCAGAAACCCCTCTAATACACTTTATATAAGCATTGACAAATACAGACCTCATTGGAGGGGTGGGTCATTGGTCAGGGAGATTTCAAAGTGTGAAATGTCCTGCATCCATAGACTCAAGTGCTATGTCCCCTTTGGGCTCCTTGTTGATACTGACGTGAATGCGTTTATCAACAATTCTTGAGCACAAATCGGACATATGATTCGTGGGACATTGGGCAGTTGGTGTGTTTGCTCTTGAGCTTACACCCATTAGACCTTTTGAGTCCCCCTTGATAATAATGTGGGAACCCCTGAGGTTGATTTTGGGTCATTGTTTTTGAGACCTATCTCACATTTCACATATCTGTGGCATTAATAAGTTTAGGTTCACTGTGTATTCTGTGATTTCACCAGTAGATGGCAGTGATTCGCACTGGGTCCGAGGCCCCAGTAGTTTTATTTTCTTTACTTCTGGTTTTAGTTTTTTTTTTTTGACGGGATCGAAGTGGTTGGCATATATTTAGTATCATTAGATCTGTGAGCGCCACTGGTCATTTGAATGTGCATATGTTTGACGGAGGTCAGCTAATGTTCAAATGAATTATGCATAGTATGAGGTTATATCAACGGCACCCTGCTTCAGGGTTGCGATTGACAAGCATAGGCGGCTTCCATTATCCTCGGATTGATAACTACATTTTTTGCTATATAAACTAGGGTCTTTTTTGCGAATATTAAATATTTTTAATTATTTTCAATAAGATTGTAGGCATTTTTAGGTTTATTACCGATATGAGATGCTTTTGGTCTTATTTGTGTAGGTTTAATATTTATGAGCTGTCTGGAGCTCTCACTCAAGATTTGAGAGACAGATAATGCACCGGAGGGGTGGGATTTGTTTTATTGTTTTAAACTGTACCTTTTTTTGATGTACTGCCATGCCAATTAGTAGTGATATTATTCATTTATTTGTATTGGCCATCTTGATCTGGTTCCGCGTTCCATATCGGGCTATTCGGTAGCTCATTGGTGGATCGCGGCTCAGAGCGAGGCTTGGTACAAGGTTCCTGTATTTAGGGAGGTGACGCAGCACGCCGCCCGTGCCCCTGGATGACGTGACCTATCACGAAATGCGTAGGGCGGAGCAGGACGACGCGCTGACGTCACCTCCAGTCTGTGTGTTTTCTCCAGAGAGACGGGTCTGTCCGTATGTGTTCGGCCGACACAACGGACTTCAGGCTTGATTATCGATACTTATGTAAGTGTGCACTCACCATGGAGAAGGAGCCAGGAGTGTCGGCAGGGGACCCCAGAAAAGGAAGATCAAGGACCTCTGTGCAAAACCATTGCACAGAGCAGGTAAGTCTAACATGTTTGTTATTTTAAAAGAAAGAAAGAAGGAACCTTTAATGTTTCTTTAAGTTTCCTAACATAATTACTATTCAGACTGTTGCATTTTGCAGGCAATACATTTGTGTAGGAAGTATCTTTTTTGAGCTCTCCCTCAATGTCCATTTTTGAGATAGAAGTAGATGACAGTTAGTTTGCTAAAACACTGTACATCATTATTAGAAAGGAATACCTGGGGCTGCTCCAAGCAATCTCATAATTACATAATCACAAATATTTTTTATAATATTTAATAACAAAGGGAGAAAATCTAAAATATATAGTACTTTTATATAATTTATATAGTATGTTACTATTTTTTTCTCCCTTTGTTAAATATTATAAAAAATATTTGTTATTATGTAATTATGAGATTGTACTTACCTTATAGATGGGAATGATTGACTCCTTCCGAGGAAGCAGCTGTAGCCGCGAAACATGTAGAGGATCAGGTCAAGACATACATCTCAGCTCCCCATACTACCAAGGGGGTTTATTCGTTCCTTTGGAACCACTTGTATTTACTATGCACGGTTGTAACGGTCTATCAATTTATGTACAATTGTTTTTAATCATATCCTTTTTTTAATAAATTGTTAATTTTATCATAATCTTTGCCTTATCCATGGGTACCGTGATAGTCCTAATCCTTTCCTATGCCAGGGTTAGGCTTGGAGCAGCCCCAGGTATACCTTTCCAATAGTCTATTACAAAGGATGATGGTACCCGCCCCTACCCTTAGGCTTGATTCACATCTATGCATGTTGCTTTTGAGCATTTCTGCAGTGTTTTTTGTGGTGCTCGCCGCGTTTTTGAGCAGCGTTTTTACAGCGTTTTTGCCGTGTTTTTGCCACATTTTGCATTTTTTTTGTACAGTTTTTTTTTAGACTGTATACAGTCTAAAAAAAAAAAAAAAAACACCAAAAACGCAAAACGCCGCAAAAACGCAGCAAAAAAGCTGCAAAAACACTGTAAAAATGCTGTACTTGCATTTTTGATGCTGGTCCATTGAATTCTATTACATGCAAAACGCTGCATTTTGCATGGAAAAAAAGTCCCTGACCCTTTCCAAAAACGCAGAGGTACAAAAATGCATTGATGTGAACATGTTCCATAGGAACCCATGTTAAAAAAATTCCCATGCATTTCTGCAAAATGCATCAAAAAACGCGTTAGTGTGAATGGAGCCTGAGACTCAATTGATCGAGGCAATTCCTTATACTGCGGTACATTATTAATAACATTAGCTTAAAAAAGAAATAAAAGATTATTTTATTATCCTTTGTTGCATCTCAGTTCTACACCCAGCTGATCCTCTTTGTCCCTATTAAGGTTCCAAGTTGTCCCTCTTTTTTGGTGTCATGTATAAACCTCTAAAACAGTGTACTATTTAACTAACAGAAGTGTTATACTACAGTGAAACTTTTTATGTGTCATTTTGAAAAGACACTATAAAGAAAAAAAGTGGTGTGTTTAACCAGTAACCATTTTCATATAAATTCTTCAAGGTTCACGTAGCTTTGTATCTGTCCTTTTCCTACATACTTTGTTCTATGCTTACTCATATCAGGAAGGTAAGAGGTATGGGATGGAGTGACAAAATAAAAGCAATCTTGGGAGATGGTAACAGAGTTTTGTCACCTTATTACTGTAAGGGACTGAATCAGGGCCTTCATGATAGGAACAACAGGTATTATTTTTATGAAAGTGGCAGATTTTAAAATATTAATTACTTTTGAAATGTCATTGATATATGTCATTGATATATGTATAATACATTTTACTGATTAGGTTTACATGTCCTTTAGGAATCGAATTGTGAACACCTTTGTACAGGTTAGGTAGTCATTAAAAATCCCATATTATGTTCACTCAAAGTTTTGAGTCTTCCATCTCTATCTCTTGGTTTATATTGGACAACAAAATATATTAAGGTTGGTTCACTAAGGGATTGGAAGACGTCCACACAATAAAGTATTTGAAGATTTTCTTTAATTATCCAATCATTTGAAAAGAAAATCCCTGTTTACTTTTTAAACTGCACATGGTTGTATAATTGAAGTGGATCCCCACACATTTTATTGTGTGAATATTTTACAAAGTCATTAATAGATCGGCCACAGTATGGGGCTGATTCACTAAGGGCAAAAGGCTGTTCACTTAGCAAAGTGATTTCCATTTTGCTTTCTTTAGCTTACTTAGTGAGAAAACAACGCACTCCTTGTGTGACATATTTATCTTAACAATTATTAAGAAGCTAGGCAAAGTAATTTTTTGGGTTTGGATTTATATTTGATTGGGGATTGGGGATTATTTGTTGTCCCATGTCTAATTGTTTCCATCACTCTACTGTGTAGTTTTTGGACCATTACCAGTGGCTGTATTCTAGATACATCCCCCTCTATGGTTATACCTGATGATCCAATCTTTCATATCCCTATGATTCTAGAGCCTCAATTTATATACAAATAGTTTTTGAATATACAGGTAATCATCATTATGACCAATTATGGCTTTGGCATTATGCATTTTGCCAGTCGATGAATGTCTTTAATTTGTAAACCTGCATCATATATCCCTGATGTTTTGTGACTGTTGCTTATCCTATTTTTCTAAAAATTCTTCTTACTTCTAGTGCTCGCTGTGCCTGATATCATTAAATTCTCCTGAAGAAGCCGGTTACCAAGGAGAGATGAAATCTGTCAACCCATGTATTAGTACTGTAATTTCAATACTTACCCTTTGTATGTTTGTTTTTAATGTTCTAATAAAATTTCTATTTTTTATAAACAATTTTGTTATAATTTTGCACCTCAAAAATCCCACATACATCCTCAAATTTCTAGGCAAAGTAATATCTGTCATGGTTATGCAATAGAGTTTGTTTGTCAGCTTACCTGTCTCCATGTGTTCAGCTCCAAAGACCAGCTGTCTGTCACCTGACTGCTTTTATTAACTCTCCTCTAGCATAGCTCCACCCCAGCTCCTATCAGAGAACTCTATGTTAACCTCTGCACTGCAGGTCAGCCCTGCTGATCAACCTTTGTGTGTTTGGCTTCCTGTTCCTGCCTGCCGTGTGCTCTAAGTTTATTTCTGTTACTGACCTTGGCGTGTTCTATACTATTCTTGTCTGCTCGTGACCCTGACCTTTGGCGTGTCCCCGACTATCCCTGTTTTCCTGTGACCCTGAACCTTGGCGTGTACTCCGTTGTCCTTGTCTGCTTGTGGCCCTGACCTTGGCTTATTCCTTTACTATCCCTATCCTTCTGTTGCCTACTGTGGGTGTGAGCTGGGGACCCTGGGGGGGTCACGACCTGGAGCCAGTTGCAGCCCAGTCCATCCTCACCACTAGAGGCTCTGGTGAACACCTGCTGGCTCTTAGACTCCGCGCCCCAGGGAATCTTACGCTCTAACCCCAGTGGGATCCATGTTGGTGTTCCAGCGGCCCTGCCTTCCTTATACCCGGACTCCCATCCGCAGCAGTCAGCCGTAGGGTCCACTGGCTTGCGGTGCACTCCTGATCCCAACAGTGTGCATCTGTCACCTAGCCTCAAGTTGACCTGACGGTTTGATCAGCCATGGACCCGGCTGATGTGCCGCTTCCTGCAGCCGATCCATTGCAGGGCATAGTTAGCAGACTCGAGACCCAGGAATCTAATCAGACTCAGGTGATGCTATTCCTTAAGGATCTGGCTTCCCACTTCGAGCAGCTCCAGGCCTCCTTGGGAAACCCAAACCTGCAGCCTCAAGTACAATTAGCAGCTGCACCTATCGCACCAGTCGCAACCACACATTCATATTTACTGCCAGCTCCGTCCCGTTTCTCTGGGGACTCCAAGGCCTGCAGGGGCTTCCTCAGCCAATGCACCATTCATTTTGAGCTCCAGCCTCAAAACTTTCTGTCTGATCGGGCTAAGGTAGCCTATATCATTTCCCTCCTCTCTGGCGAAGCTTTAGCTTGGGCTGCCCCCCTGTGGGAGAAGAATGACCCGGTGGTTTCCAGCCTGTCCTGTCCGACTTCTTGAAGCTTTTTCCTAATATCTTCAAGGAGCCAGCTCGGGTTTCTTCAGCAGCTAGTGCTCTTTTACGCCTTTGCCAAGAATCTTGTTCAGTAGGACAATATGCGCTTCAGTTCCGTATCCTCTTTTTTTTTTTTTTTAAAGATATTTTTATTATTAATTTTTACAAACCAGTTGTACAAAACAAGCACAACAAACAACCACTTAATATGCTCGGTCAGTCATTGGTAAACAGCAACAATATGTAGCTCATATAAACAAAGACAGACATTGGTGCATCTGCTAATATTGCACATAACTACTTATACAAGCAATTCGTCCGTGTATAACAGTATTAATAATCTGCACAAATTATATGCTATCCTGGCGCGACCTGTAAATGTCCCAACTATATATATCCTACAAGGTGAGGGTCAGAGGGCTAGCAAGCCACCTACCCCAAATTTTATGGAATGTTTTTGTCCGTTTCCTTAGTTCAAAGGTAAGTCTATACAGTGGTATAACATCATTGATTCATTTTAGCCATAGGGATTTTAAAGGTGTTGATACACCCTTCCATGACAGCAGAATGGTCTTTCTAACATAAAAGTAGAGGATTCGTAGTAATCTTTTTGCCTGTGTTGATAGTTGTAAATCTCCAAAGATCCCCAACAGACCATTTTTTGGGTGGATGATATTAGGGAGGCCTAGAGCAGAGGAAATGAAGGAGCCTACTTCCACCCAAAAGTCCTGAACCACTGGGCAGGTCCAGAAGCAGTGCATGAAATCAGCACTCCCTCCACAACCACGAAAGCACTCAGCGGAGGACTTCAGCCCCATTTTGTATAGTCTGGCCGGAGTAAGGTGAGAGTGGTGAAAAAATTTAATCTGTATAACTCTAACTCTGGATGAGATGACCGTGGCTTTATATGTGTCTCTGAATTCAGTCCAGTCCTCCTCAGTAAATAAAAAAGGCCATGGATGTCCATTTTTCCTGTGCTTTATTAAATCGGGGGTTAATGTCTGTCGTTAGGGCCGCATAATAGGTAGAAATAAGCTTATTAGGGTCTGGTTGTCTTAGTAGTCTCTCTAGTGGGGGTAAATTAATGGGATTCTTTAAGGAGCCAAACTGAGCTCGTATAGAATGCCTAAGTTGATAATAGTGGAACAAATAAGAGCGTGGTAGGTCAAAGTCTAATCTCAGTTGTTGAAAAGTTTTAAACCCTTGGGCATCATACAAATGACATAAGTATTTTATTCCCTTGGAGTACCATCGCTTAGTGTCGGGCAATGAGTATAGTTCCTGCAAAGTAGGGTTGAACCACAGGGGATTATTTGGGGATGTGGACCAGGAATGTTTAGAGATTTTTGTAACGATATATCGAAAAAGTAAGAGAGAAGTGGCTAGCATAGAGGTGCCTGGTCGATTTGGGACCTTCCCTCTATCAACAATGTTATGCAGAGTTTCCATAGAAGATGCAATGGCTCCCTCAGTGGTAGTACATGCATTTGCCGGGACCAGACATAGCCAATCATGCACATGCACTAGCTGTGATGCTAAGTAATAAAGAAAAAAATTTGGAAACGCCAACCCCGCAATATGTGATGGCAGTCTTAACGTCTCCAGTGCCACCCTGGGGGTCCCCCCACTCCACAGGAACGTTGTACAAATCGTATCTATCCTTTTAAAAATAGATTTGGGGATTTTGCAAGGGGAGTTAGCCAGCACGTATAGCAGTTTCGGTAGGTAGATCATTTTAAGTAGACTTGCTCTTCCCATAAGATCTAGGGGCAGGTCCATCCACTGTTTAATTTGTTCCTGTAGTCTACTCAGTATGGGGTCTAAGTTGTTAGTAATGTAGGTGGATAAAGGCGATTGTACCAAGACCCCAAGATATCGGAAGGAGGTTACTACCTGTAAGTTGGAGTCCGGGTGGATTTGGGAGATTGCTGCAGAATCCAGAGGGAACAGGCTGGATTTGTCCCAGCTCACCCGGAATCCAGAGAAATCTCCAAACCTATTGATCTCGGCCAATAGCGACCGAAGTGATGCATTAGTATCTGCCAGATACACCAAGGTGTCGTTTGCATAGAGCGAAATACGCTCCTCAATGGTAGCAATAGGCAGGCCTTTAATGGAAGGGGATGTACGAATTCGTGCCGCCAGCGGTTCCATAGCCAAGGCGAACAGAAGCGGGGACAAAGGGCATCCCTGCCTCGTGCCCCTTGTAATGGAGAATGATTTAGTGATTGAGGAATTAACTCGCACTCGGGCTCGGGGGGATGTATAAAGTAGTCTAATCCATGCCACCATGCGAGGACCGAAACCATACACCTGCAACACACGAAAGAGATATGGCCATTCCACACTATCAAATGCTTTACATGTGTCCAAAGACACAATGGCACGTGTACGGGAACACGCATGAGGGTATTGCAGGTTGTGGAATAGTCTGCGGATATTCATTCTTGTGGACCGTCCAGGTATAAAACCCCCTTGGTCACTATTGACCAGAGACGTAACTACAGTATTTAAGCGGTTTGCAAGCACTTTTGCTAGGATCTTAACATCCACATTTATGAGGCATATTGAGCGGTATGATTCACATTTAAGTGGATCTTTGCGGGGTTTCAGCAGGAGCACGATCAAGGCTTCTCGCATGGTGGGGGGAAGGATACCAGCATCCAAGGCCTTATTATATGTACGTAACAGAAATGGGCACAGTAAGTCCCTAAATTGTGAATACCATTCAGTGGGATAACCATCCAGCCCAGGAGTCTTGTGGGCTGGCATTTGAGCAATGGCTACTGCAATCTCTTCAACCGAGATGGGAGCATCTAACATCTCCCTCCCCTCAGTAGAAATGGAGGGGAGAGATATGTCAGCAAGGTATTCGTTTAGCTGGGGTTCAGTGTACTCAGCCCTGGAAGTGTAAAGTTCTGTGTAGAAGTTTAAAAAAGTTTCCATAATATCCCCAGGGACCTCACTCATTTGACCTGTCTTAGTATAGATACGAGGAATGGATACTGGAGGGCGATCAGGCCTTGTTAGATATGCTAAAAGGCGTCCAGCCTTGTTGCCATGTTTAAATGATTTCTGTGCCTTGTGTAACAATTTTTTTTTTTTGTAAGGTCTAACAGACGTATTTAATATTCCCTACGTTTCAGTAGCCATGTTTCTCTTGTGTCCGGGGTCGGATCAGAGGCATATACAGATTCTGCTTGTACCATGGCAGTTTCAAGTTCTGCCATACGCTGTTGGTTATTTTTCCTCAAGGCCCCAGTGACGGACATAAAGGTGCCCCTCAATGAGGTCTTGAATGCCTCCCACTCTATAGAAGGGTCCACTGTCCCCACATTGTCCCTCCAGTATTCCTTCATACCTTGCCTACATGTTCCCTGTACCACCTCATCCTCTAGCCAATAAGAATTTAACCTCCAAATGGAGGGGCCAGATCCGGAAGGATGGTGAGGTCCACAGAAAGGGGTGCATGGTCTGAAACCCCTCTAGGCAGGTATGAAGCTGCAGCGACAAAGGGAAGAGTGTCTGCTGGGGCGAAGGCCATATCAATTCGAGACATAGTGTGGAATGAGTCTGAATGACAAGAAAACTGACTATCATCTGGGTGTTTCCAGCGCCATAATTCAGTAAGGTCATAAACCTGCATCCAGTTCAAAAGGGAGGGAAAGGGTCTACCTCCACCCCCCAAGCGGTCCACGACTGGGTCCAGTATAGCATTAAAATCACCGATGTAGAGGAGAGGTATGGGGGGTCTATCCAACAAGTACAATTTCAATAATACCTCCGCCGAAAAGGGTGGAGGAATATAGAGGTTGACAATAGTAAACGTTATTGAGGAGATTTGCAGAGTAAGTATGACATATCTCCCATTTGGATCTGTCTTGATTTGTAAAGTTTCTGCTGGGAGGGATTTAGCCACTAAGATAGAAACCCCCCTAGAGTAATTTGTGTGTGTAGCGTGATATCCCTGAGCCAGCCATGGACGCTTAAGGGCCCTCACCTTAGTGTCAGTTAGGTGGGTCTCCTGTAGACACACCACATGAGGACGGCACTTCTTTAGGACTGAAAAAACGAGAGATTGTTTTTGAGGGGCATTCAAACCTCTAGTGTTCCATGACACTATTTTTAAGGACCCTGTCACTGTAAGACAAACAATATATCATGATCATAAGGACAAATAAGCACATACTTACCTAGTACCTCACAGGCCACGCCAGGCCATATGCATTCAATTATATCCATATCACATTTCAAATATCTATGTTTACTAGAGTCTGTACTGTCAGTATACAGACCCGAGTAAGCCAATAAAGTAAGCCAATAAACCGTTCCGAGCAGCATCTATATAAATTGCAAAAAGGAAAAAAGAGAAAAAAAAGTAAAAAAAAGTAAAAAAAGAGCACAAAAAAGAGCAAACCGTGCTTGAAAAACCCATAACCCCCACCCCGCTCGGCCATCCCCAACTTAGCGAGCCTTGGATCCCAAAACCCAAATAGACCCCTCCTTCCCCGTAAAAAAAAAAGGGTGGGGAAATGTTATTGAGGGTCCAACTATTCCGTGGTCACACCACTGTCTGGTGGGGAGGTAACGTGGAGATCTGTGTGGCTCTCAACTGACAGTAGAAAAAAATAAAGTCCATCCAGGATGTCTTTTTGGTACGTTTTGTAGGAAGACCAAAAAAAAAAAAAAAAGAAAAAATAAGAATCAGTCCTTCTTAATAGCGAGGAGAAGGAAAAAAAAAAAAAAAAAAGAAATGACAGGCCAAGCAGGAATGTTAAAGGTTGTTGCAGGATTACAGATTTTTCTTTTTTGTAAGACCTCTGGTATAGGTGGGTAGCCCCATATGATGAGGTTGGCATTTAGTGGATGGGGGACTGCATGGTGTCATCCATAAGGAGTTCAGCAGAGGGGAACATTAAATGGGTGAAGCTGTCAGTGACCTCTGCGCCTGTCTGCGGGCCTGTAGCGGTCATTTAGCCAAGCCATGGCTTCTTTAGGGCTGGAGTAAAAGTGAGCTTTACCCTTGAATATGATGCGAAGCTTGGCAGGAAAAAGCATGGCATATTTCAATCCCTCCTCACGCAGACGATTCTTCACTGCTGAGAATGATATGCGTTGGCGCTGCACCTCAGCGGAGAAGTCAGGATAAATAGAGATATTGTTGCCATTGTATTTAAGCGGACCTTTCTCTCTTGCTATTCGTAAAATGGCCTCTTTATCCTGGAAGTTTAGGATGCGAGCAATGATTGAACGTGGAGGTGCTCCCTCTGGGGGAGGACGTGGGGGTGTACGGTGTGCCCTCTCAATTACATATGAAAAAGATGGCGCATCAGTGCCAAAGATATCTCTCAGCCAGGAGTATAAAAATTTTTCAGGGTGTGAGCCCTCCGCGCTTTCAGGGAATCCAACAAAACGTAAATTGTTCCTTCTAGAACGATTCTCCAAATCGTCAATTTTGGCGCAGAGAGCTGCTAGTTCCCCAGTATTATCTCTCACTTTAACAGTTAGGGGGTGCATAGTGTCCTCCACAGAACTAATACGTTCCTCCATATCCGCAGCCCTGTCACGGAGGTTTTGGACATCCTGTTTAAGGAGTGAGAAATCCATTCTTATAGAGGCTATTTGAGTAGTGAGGGAGGCCTTACAATCTTGTATAGCCAGCATAATGGTGGCCAGGGTTGGTTCAGCAGGGGGATTCAGCTCACCATCATCATCAGTTGATTGCTGGGGGTCCTGAGCTGTCTGGGGGTCTTGTGATAACTGGTAAACAGTCTGTGTACGGAAGATAGCCGGAGTAGAAGCACTCACCCCACTAGCATAGCTCCGGTCATCAGATAGATGCACCTGCAGCGTGGCTGCCTGAGAGGCCTGTGTCCCGGCGCCATCTTGCCTCCGGAATCCTGCCAGATGGTCCGACGTGGATGGGGGCCAAGCCGGCCCATATTTCACCATGGTAGCCAGCCTGCTTTGTGCCCACCGCCGTGGGGAACAAATTAAGACCCTCGGTGAGGAGGTAGGACTCAGGATGCCTGCAGGATGGTTGTTGAGAGCCGGAGCGCTGTGACTATGCGGCCGCTCGCTCCACCATCAAGCCACGCCCCCCCAGTTCCGTATCCTCACAGCTGAATTGAGCTGGAACAATGAGGCCCTGGTCACAACCTTTTTACATGGCCTCTCTGACCGAGTGAAGGACAAATTAGCAGGAAGAGCCATCCCCGCCGGTCTGGACGATGTATTTTCCTTGTGCAATCAGATTGACATACGTTTCCAGGAGAGGTCCCTAGAAAAAAGACGCCAGCACCCTCTAAGAACTCTTCCCCCGTCTCTCTGTGGAGCATCCTCTGCCTTCTGAGGAACCTATGCAGCTGGGCCAGACTAGACTAACCCCCGAAGAACGTGCTAGACGCAGAACTCTAGGCTTGTGTCTTTATTGTGGGGGCAAGGGTCATTTTCCTGACTCCTGCTCGCTTCGTCCAGGAAACGATCGGGTCTAATACATTTGGAAGGTGGAGTATTGAACCCAGAAACATCACCTTCTCGTTTTCTTCTTCCGGTGTTCCTCCATGTAGGCCCTTCTCTCCAATCGGTCCTAGCATATATGGACTCCGCGGCTGCCGGCAATTTTATGGACTGGAGAACTGCTTCTTCTATGAAGCTTACCCATTCTCCCCTCGCTACACCACTGGTAGTCTCGGCAATTGATGGCACTGTGCTCCCAGGTGGTCCTATACATTTCCAGACACTACCTATTAGGATGTTGGTAGGGATACTCCACCAGGAGTGGATTTCCTTCCTTATTCTACCCAAGGCCTCTACCCCCATTGTATCGGCCTTCCTTGGCTACAGCTCCACTCTCCACATGTGGACTGGGTTTCTGGGCAGATCCTGGCTTGGGGTCCTTCGTGTTTCTTGTCCTGTCTTCTCAAGGTGGTCCCCAAGGAGAGACTTCCCATTGCTACCACATCCGTATCTTCTGATCTTCCCGCGGCATACAGCGATTACCGGGATGTGTACTGTAAGAAGTCTGCTGAGGTGCTTCCTCCCAACAGATCTTTTGACTGTGCCATTGACCTTGTCCCTGGAGAAACTCTGCCCAGGGGTCGTACCTACCCTCTGTCCATTCCAGAGACCCAGGCCATGTCTGAGTATGTCGCCAAGAATCTGGAGAGAGGTTTCATCCGGAAATCCTCGTCGCCTGCAGGAGCAGGGTTCTTTTTCGTTGCTAAAAAGGATGGTACCCTCAGACCCTGCATCGACTATCGAGGGTTAAACGTAGTGACCATCAAAAACCGATACCCCTTACCTCTAATATCTGAGCTATTCGACAGGTTGAAGGGGGCTTCCATTTTCACCAAGTTGGATCTCAGAGGTGCATACAATCTCATTAGAATATGGGAAGGTGACGAATGGAAGACTGCGTTTAACACTAGGGACGGCATTACGAATACCTGGTTATGCCTTTTGGTTTGTGTAATGCTCCAGCTGTGTTCCAGAACTTTGTCAATGAAATCTTCAGGGACCTACTGTACCAGTTTGTTGTCATCTATCTGGATGACATTCTCATCTTTTCCGAAAATCTGCTTGCTCACAGAAACCATGTCCGCACCGTTCTTCAGCGCCTTAGAGAGAATAATCTCTATGTCAAGCTGGAGAAATGTTCCTTTGAATGACCTGAGGTCCTGTTTCTGGGATGTTTTGTTTCTAGTTTGGGTCTTCGCATGGATCCCAGAAAGGTCTCGGCCATTACCAACTGGCCCCTTCCTGCTAGCCTCAAGGCCACACAGCGCTTTCTTGGCTTCACAAATTATTATAGGCAGTTCATAAGGAATTACTCTTCCATTGCCGTGCCTATTATCGCTTTAACCAAGAAGAGTGCGAATGCCAAAGACTGGCCTCCCGAGGCTGTCTCTGCGTTTCACGATCTGAAACAGGCCTTTGTTTCTGAACCTCTCTTGAGGAGACCAAATCCTGGGGACCCATTTTTTATTGAAGTAGACGCTTCTTCGATGGAGGTGGGAGCTGTGCTTATTCAGTTCTTTGAGAAGAGATGTCAACCATGTGCGTTTTTCTCCAAAAAATTTTCTCAGGCAGAGAGAAATTATGCCATTGGTGATCGGGAACTTCTCACAACTAAATTGGCGTTGGAAAGGTGGCGTCATCTCTTGGAGGGTTCCCCTCACTCCATTATGATCTTTACTGATCACAAGAATCTACAATACCTTCAGAATGCTAAACGTCTGAACCCCAGACAGGCCGGTTGGAGCCTCTTCTTTTCTCGTTTTAAATTCACAATTACGTACAAACCTGGTTCCTGCAACGGTAGGGCTGATGCGCTCTCTAGGTAAATTTACACTTTGGACGAGGAGTCCACCCCTGATCCTGAGCTGATCATTCCGACCTCATGCATTGTTGCCCATTCTACCACCCTGGAATCAAAAATTCCTCCTGGCAAGACCTTTGTTCCCACGGAGCTAAGAGCTAAGATCCTTCATTGAGGACATGATTCCAAGGTGACAGATCATGCTGGGTTCCTCTGATCCGTCCTGCTCATCAGTCGTCTCTACTGGTGGCCTAACCTCTGCTTGGATGTTAAAGATTATGGTAAGGCTTGTCATGTCTGTGCTCAGTATAAATCTTCCACATTAGCTCCTGCTGGTCTTCTCATGCCCTTGCCCATTCCTAAGGAGCCCTGGTCTCACACCACCATGGATTTTATCACCGATCTTCCACCGTCGGAGAATAATACAGCCATTTGGGTGATAATCAATTGGTTCTCCAAGATGGCTCATTTTGTTCCTCTTCATGGTCTCCCTTCTGCCTCTGCCTTGGTTCCCATTTTCGTACAAGAGATTTTCCGCCTTTATGGTGTTCCTTCCCATGTCGTTTCGGACAGGGGTGTTCAGTTTACGTCCCGTTTTTGGAGAGCCTTTTGCAAATCCCTCAACATTACCTTGGATTTTACCTCTTCTTACCATCCCCAATCCAATGGCCAGACTGAGAGGGTTAATCAGGAGTTGGAGGTCTTTCTCCGAACCTTGGTCTTGGTTCATCACGATGATTGGGCATCACTACTTCCATGGGCAGAGTTCTCCCACAATAACCATGACAACGTCAGTTCTCAGAAAACACCCTTTATCACTGTTTATGGAAGACATCCTCAACTCCCTCTTCCTATGACCTGTTCTTCCGACATTCCAGCCTTGGCTACTGTTCAGGAATCATTCAATTCCATGTGGGCTGACGTTCATGATTCCCTCCAGAAAGCTTCCAACAAATTCAAGAGTTTTGCTGACCATCGCAGGCGTAAGCCGCCTTCTCTTCAGCCAGGAGACAAAGTCTGGCTCTCCACCAGGAACATCAAAATCCGGGTTCCTTCTCTCAAATCTGCCTCAAGATTCATTGGTCCTTACACCATAACTTCTAAACTGAATCCGGTTTGTTTCAAGCTCCAGATTCCCAAAAGTCTCAAAATCTCTAATTCCTTCCATGTTGCCCTTCTGAAGCCTTTAGTCCTCAATAAGTTCTCTAGTCCTCTCTCTACCACAGTGCCGGTCTTTGAGGATAATCAGGAGTAGGAGGTTAGCCAAATTTTGGATTCTCGACTCTGTAGAGGCATTCTTCAGTACCTCGTGCATTGGAAGGGGTTTGATCCTGAGGAGAGGTCGTGGATCAAGGCTTCTGAGGTCTTTGCAACTCGTCTGTTGAGGAAGTTTAATTTGAAATTCCCCTCTAAACCTGGTCCCAGGCGGGGAAGGGGGAGGCCTCATAAGAGGGGGGGTACTGTCATGGTTATGCAATAGAGTTTGTCAGCTTACCTGTCTCCGTGTGTTCAGCTCCAAAGACCAGCTGTCTCTCACCTGACTGCTTTTATTAACTCTCCTCTAGCATGGCTCCACCCCAACTCCTATCATAGAACTCTATATTAACCTCTGCACTGCAGGTCAGCCCTGCTGATCAACCTTTGTGTGTTTGGCTTCCTGTTCCTGCCTACCGCGTGCTCTACATTTATTTCTGTTACCGACCTTGGCGTGTTCTATACTATTCTTGTCTGCTCGTGACCATGACCTTTGGCGTGTCCCTGACTACCCCTGTTTGCCTGTGACCCTGAACCTTGGCGTGCACTCTGTTGTCCTTGTCTGCTTGTGGCCCTGACCTTGGCTTATTCCTTTACTATCGCTATCCTTCCGTTGCCTACTGTGGGTGTGAGCTGGGGGACCCTGGGGGTCGCGACCTGGAGCCAGTTGCAGCCCAGTCCATCCTCACCACTAGAGGCTCTGGTGAACACCTGCTGGCTCTTAGACTCCACGCCCCAGGGAATCCTACGTTCTAACTCCGGTGGGATCCGTGTTGGTGTTCCCGCGGCCCTGCCTTCCTTATACTCGGACTACCATCCGCAGCACTCAGCCGTAGGGTCCACTGCCTTGTGGTGCACTCCTGATTCCAACGGTGTGCATCTGTCACCTAGCCTCAAGTTGACCTGATAATATCTTTCTGGCCTATCTGCCCTTCATTTAGTGACTGATGCTTAAATCTCCAAATCCAATGCAATAGCAAAAACATAGAGGAGCTTGTATGTAAAAGTGGGAATGTCCCATTAGAAATTATCTGTGTTCAGTTACAGCAAAAAAAACCTTAAAATTAGTGCTCACTGAAAATACTGACTTTTTTCCCCATAAATTCAGGAGTTCAAGAAATGTTTTTCACTGATGCTAAGTACAATGTTATTTAGGCTCGGTTCACATATGTCTGGCTGTGGTTTCCCTGAGTTTTTTTAGTCTGGTGCAGTTCTGTTCACTGGTTCAGGTGCGATTCAGGTGTGAATGTTTGCTTGAAATTTCATCTGAACTGGACTGAAAAATGCACAGGGCACTTTTTAAAAACAGACCACGGCTGGCCTGCAGATATGTGAACTGGCTTCATAGAATGCGGTTCAAAACACATCCAATTCGCATACATGTGAACCGAGCCTAATAATTTTTGCACAGGAACATGTAGAGCACTACCACATTAACAAGCTTCCAATTAACCACTTGAGCTATGGAAGGTTTTACCCCCCTTCATGACCAGGCCATTTTTTGCTATTTAGCACTGCGCTAATTTAACTGGTAATTGTGCAGTCATGCAACGCTTTAACCAAACAAAATTTATATCATTTTTTTCACACAAATAGAGCCTTATTTTGGTGGTAGTTGCTCACCATTGGGTTTTTTATTTTTTGCATTATAAATGAAAAAAAAATTAAAATTTTGAATATTTTTATATTTTAAACAATATTTTCTACTTTCTACTACAGTATAAAACAGATTCAATAAAAAAATTGTGATAGTGTGGGAAGGATGGATGGAAGGCACATGATCAAACACTTGCATCAAATCATACAGTTTATTCATGAGCAATGGAATACATACATGTAGGAAATAAAAACATACTACGTTTCGTAAAATAGGGTTACAAAATATGCACTTGTAGAAATACACGTGGGACATGCCCAAATAGGGGCAACTTCTTTAGTACTTGACCCTGTTTGGGCATGTTTGGGCTTGAGGAAGAAGCCAGACGAGAACACCGGAGGAAGAACCAGAAGAACCAGAAGAACCAGAAGAAACCGAAGGAAGATAGAAGATAGAAGAAAGAAGATAGAAGAAAGAAGAAGCATTTAAATAAAGGAATTGTCGAAAACTGTCTTTTGTCATTTTTAACATTTTTGACAGTTTTTTTGTGACCCCCTTACCATTTCACACAGGGGGGAGGGCCGGGATCTGGGGGTCCCCTTGTTAAAGGGGGCTTCCAGATTCCGATAAGCCCCCCCGCCCGCAGACCCCCACAACCACCGGGCAAGGGTTGTGGGGATGAGGCCCTTGTCCCCATCAACATGGGGACAAGCTGTTTTGGGGGGGCGACCCCAAAGCACCCTCCCAATATTGAGGGTATGTGGCCTGGTACGGTTCAGGAGGGGGGGGCGCTCTCTCGTCCCGACCTGAAGGGCCTGGTATGGAATTTAGGGGGACCCCCACGTCATTTTTTTTTTCATTTTGGTTCGGGGTTCCCCTGTGGGGAATTCCCATGCCGTTTTTATCAATTAACTTTTATGTGTATTGTCGGACCGGCAATTCATTAATAGCCGCGAGTAGTTTGAAATTACTTTTTTTCCTTTGAAATGTAATTTTGCTGTCAGATAGGGATGAGCTGGACACCCCACCAGAACTTGCGAACAGGCAAAAAATTTGTTCGAACACACGAACACCTAAAAGTCTATGGGACACGAACATGAATAATCAAAAGTGCTAATTTTAAAGGCTTATATTCATGGTATTGTCATAAAAAGTGTTTAGGGACCTGGATCCTGCCCCAGGGGACATGGATCAATGCAAAAAAGTTTTAAAAACGTCAGTTTTTTCGGGAGCAGTGATTTTAATAATGCTTAAAGTGAAACAATAAAAGTGTAATATCCCTTTAAATTTCATACCTGGGGGGGTGTCTATAGTATGCCTGTAAAAGGGGCTCATGTTTCCCGTGTTTAGAACAGTCTGACAGCAAAATGACATTTCAAAGGAAAAAAAGTCATTTAAAACTACTCGCGGCTATTAATGAATTGCCAGTCCGACAATACACATAAAAGTTAATTGATAAAAATGGCATGGGAATTCCCCACAGGGGAACCCCGAACCAAAATTAAAAAAAAAAAAAAATGACGTGGGGGGTCCCCCTAAATTCCATACCAGGCCCTTCAGGTCTGGTATGGATATTAAGGGGAACCCCGGCCAAAATTTTTTTTTAAATGGCGTGGGGTTCCCCTTAAAATCTATACCAGATCCTTCAGGTCTGGTATGGATTTTAAGGGGAACCCCACGCCAAAATTAAAAAAAAAAAAACGGTGTGGGGTCCCACCAAGGATCCATACCAGAACTTTATCCGAGCACGCAACCTGGCAGGCCGCAGGAAAAGAGGGGGGCGAGAGAGCGCCCCCCCTCCTGAACCGTACCAGGCCACATGCCCTCAACATTGGGAGGTACTTTGGGGTAGCCCCCAAAACACCTTGTCCCCATGTTGATGAGGACAAGGGCCTCATCCCCGAAAAACGAGCACGCAGCCCGGCCGGTCAGGAAAGGGGGTGGGGACGAGCAAGCGGCCCCCCTCCTGAACCGTGCCAGGCCGTATGCCCTTAACATGGGGGATGGGTGCTTTGGGGAAGGGGGCATGCTGCGGCCCCCCCAAAGCACCTTGTCCCCATGTTGATGAGGACAAAGGCCTCTTCCCGACAACCCTGGCCATTGGTTATCGGGGTCTGCGGGTGGGGGGCTTATCGGAATCTGGGAGCCCCCTTAAATAAGGGGGCCCCCAGATCCCAGCCCCCCACCCTATGTGAATGAGTATGGGGTACATGGTACCCCTACCCATTCACCTAGGGAAAAAGTGTCAATAAAAAAAAACACACTGCACAGGTTTTTAAAGTAATTTATTAGACAGCTCCGGGGGGTCTTCTTCCGGCTTCGGGGGGTCTTCTTCCGACTTCGGGGTCTTCTTCTGACTTCGAGGGTCTCTCCGGTTCTTCTCCACTGTCTCCGGCCTTTTCTCCTGTTGTTCGACCTGTTCTCCATGCTCTCCGCTCTTTTGCTAGCGGACGAGCCCGGTCTGCTGCCTTCTGCCTTCTTCCCTCTTCTATTCTTCCGATGTTGACACAACGCTCTCTCCGGCTGGAATGCTCTCTGTGCGCTCTGCTATGGCTTATATAGGCGGTGACCCCGCCCCCTTATGCCGTCACAGTCCCTGGGCATGCTGGGACTGTGACGTTTTAGGGGGCATGGACACTGGGTGATGTTGACCACACCCCCTAAAACGCAAGCGTCGGTCTGGCGTCAAATGTAAACAGCAATTGCACCATGCATGTGAGGTATCACCACGAAGGTCAGATCGAGGGCAGTAATTTTAGCGGTAGACCTCCTCTGCAAATCTAAAGTGGTAACTTGTAAAGGCTTTTAAAGGCTTTTAAAAATGTATTTAGTTTGTCGCCACTGCACGTTTGTGCGCAATTTTAAAGCATGTCATGTTTGGTATTCATGTACTCGGCGTAAGATCATCTTTTTTATTTCATCAAACATTTGGGCAATATACTGTGTGAAAAAAAAATGAAACACCCACCATTTTAATCTCTAGGGCATTTGCTTTAAAAAAATATATAATGTTTGGGGGTTCAAAGCAATTTTCTTGCAAAAAAAAAAAATGTTTTCATGTAAACAAAAAGTGTCAGAAAGGGCTTTGTCTTCAAGTGGTTAGAAGAGTGGGTGATGTGTGACATAAGCTTCTAAATGTTGTGCATAAAATGCCAGGACAGTTCAAAACCCCCCCAAATGACCCCATTTTGGAAAGTAGACATCCCAAGCTATTTGCTGAGGGGCATGTCGAGTCCATGAAATATTTTATATTGTGACACAAGTTGCGGGAAAAAGACAAATTTTTTTTTTTGCACAAAGTTGTCACTAAATGATATATTCCTCAAACATGCCATGAGAATATGTGAAATTACACCCCAAAATACATTCTGTTGCTTCTCCTGAGTATGGGGATACCTCATGTGTGAGACTTGTTGGGAGCCTAGCCACGTATGGGACCCCGAAAACCAAGCACCGCCTTCAGGCTTTCTAAGGGCGTAAATTTTTGATTTCACTCTTCACTGCCTATCACAGTTTCGGAGGCCATGGAATGCCCAGGTGGCACAAACCCCCCCCCCAAATGACCCTATTTTGGAAAGTAGACACCCCAAGCTATTTGCTGAGAGGTATAGTGAGTATTTTGCAGACCTCACTTTTTGTCACAAAGTTTTGAAAATTGAAAAAAGAAAAAAAAACATTTTTTTTCTTGTCTTTCTTCATTTTCAAAAACAAATGAGAGCTGCAAAATACTCACCATGCCTCTCAGCAAATAGCTTGGGGTATACTTTTTTGTACCAATAAAAAACATTTTTGATTATCCATTCATTTTCAAATTGTATTACTGGCTGCATTAAAGCCCCGTCAGAGGGTCTTTCGTTTTTTCTAAGCTTTGGGTGTCTACTTTCCAAAATGGAGTCACTTGGGGGGGGGGTTGTGCCATCTTGGCATTTTATGGCCTTCAAAACTGTGATAGGTAGTGAGGAGTGAAATCAAAAATGTATGCCCTTAGAAATCCTGAAGGCGGTGATTGGTTTTTGGGGCCTCGTACACGGCTAGGCTCCCAAAAAGTCCCACACATGTGGTATCACCATACTCAGGAGAAGCAGCTAAATGTATTTTGGGGTTCAATTCCACATATGCCCATGGCCTGTGTGAGCAATATATCATTTAGTGACAACTTTTTGTACATTTTTTTTTTTTTGTCATTATTCAATCACTTGGGACAAAAAAAATTAATATTCAATGGGCTCAACATGCCTCTCAGCAATTTCCTTGGGGTGTCTACTTTCCAAAATGGGGTCATTTGGGGGGTTTTTGTACTGCCCTGCCATTTTAGCACCTCAAGAAATGACATAGGCAGTCATAAACTAAAAGCTGTGTAAATTCCAGAAAATGTACCCTAGTTTGTAGACGCTATAACTTTTGCGCAAACCAATAAATATACGCTTATTGACATTTTTTTTTACCAAAGGCATGTGGCCGAATACATTTTGGCCTAAATGTATGACTAAAATTGAGTTTATTGGATTTTTTTTATAACAAAAAGTAGAAAATATCATTTTTTTTCAAAATTTTTGGTCTTTTTCTGTTTATAGCGCAAAGGTGATCAAATACCATCAAAAGAAAGCTCTATTTGTGGGAAGAAAAGGATGCAAATTTCGTTTGGGTACAGCATTGCATGACTGCGCAATTAGCAGTTAAAGCGACACAGTGCTAAATTGTAAAAAGTGCTCTGGTCAGGAAGGGAGTAAATCCTTCCGGGGCTGAAGTAGTTAAAAAACATATAACTGTATATAATTACATATATATATAAACAGCTTAGCCATTTAAGGTCAAGCTATAATGGAAACATTAATTATAATATTCCATACACCAGGCCCAAATTTTAAGGAGCCTGGCATCCCACCATGGCAACAGCCAATTCAACACAAGTTTGAAAATCCAAATGTAATATGTCAAGAGCAATATCAGATAAATGCACATTGTCTGGTCTATAGAAACCAGGCAAACCGCCCTCCAAGTCCACATGTCGAAATGACAAACAATGAACAAAAGGCATAAATTTATCCAATGGTAATGAAGAAATGTGGGGAATTGGCGCTGCCCTATGTAATAAATGTTATATGAGGGTCTAGGAATTAAATAAATAAATAAATAAGTGAATTAAATTGGTGACAGCAATTTTGTATGTGAAAGAATAAATAGGTGTTTAAGTGACTGCCCCCCTATATATGCACCAAAAATAATTGATGTAAAATCCTACTAAGTGAATGTGCACAGCTTTTGTATCATGTAAATAAATTGAGTTTATAATTGCTCCGCTACCAGTGGGGACCTATGTATACATAATAAACCAAATAAAAATAATAATAAAGTTATAAGTATTTTTATACAAGGGGTCCGTGAGACAACCCACTGTTTAAGTGCTCGTGTTAACCATGTGTGGTTACCAATTGCCCCCACTAAATAAAGTGATTAAAGTGCACTGAGTGTAAAGTGAACGAGAGTGCAACAAACTATAAATTGCTATAAATTAAATGCCCTCAAATTTCATATATATACCATAAAAAATACAATTATAAATATAAATATATATGCAGGAATCAAAACAAATAACATTTATAAAAAGGCACCAAGTGTAAATACACCATCCGTAGACCAGTCCCTATAATTGGCATATACTGGAATAAAATGTCTAGTATGTGGAGATCAGGATCAGTTGACTTGCATTCAGGAATACTCAAAGGGTGATGTAAGGTGACTTCCGTGCAGGTAAAATAAAATAAAATAAAAGCTGGTGACTCCAAGTGCTCCCTCCCAATACTCCCCCACTCACCAGAATCTGTCACCCCCGAGGGGGTATTAGGCAGAGGAGTGGGTGTCTTTGGGTAGCTGTCTCTGGTGTCCCTCTTAGGCTCCACTCACCATGAGTGTCTTCTGTTTAGACCGATACTGTGGGTCCCCTTATGCTGATCCAAATCCGGATACCTTCACTATTATCCACCTCCGTGCTGTTAAATCCTCCGGTGTCCGAAAGCCAGAAGTAGCTAGGCAGAGCTTTGAATAAAGCTTCAGGTCAGTAACACCAGGGGTTCCAAAACATTACACGGGTGTGTATCCCATGCCGATGTTGTGTGTGGGTCCCAGCGAGTGGTGTCTCCCCGCTCTGCTCTGAGCCCACAAAACCTAAGAGTGTTCAACAATCCATATGTGAAAAGGAGCACCTAAAATGAAAAACAAAAATTAGACCTAACATATGATCTATAATAGTTAGACCGCCAACCCCCAATTTTCTTAATCACAGTTTCATTGAGACCAATTAAAGCTGCTTCAGTGGCTGCACCAATACGAAATGAGTGAGATTAAATTCGAAGATGCTCCAAGCGCAAAGCATTGAACTGATAACTAGTCACTGGTGCACCCCTGTTATGAATCAAAAATTGTTTGTGAGACACAGGTCTAACTCCCAAAAATTGCTTAATTAAAGAGAAAATACAATAGCAAGCACCAGGATAAGCTCGTAAAGTAATCCACCGACCATGACCCAGAGGATCAGTCTTACTTCTATGAAGCAAAACTTGAATAGAATCCTTTTTAACAAAAACATCATGAAAGAATAGACCAGTGTTGTCAGAAACTTTATGTGGCAGCAATTCAGAAACTCGAAAGGCCCCAAAAAAACAAACAAAAGGCCAAAGTAAATAATAAAGACTCATAAAGAGAATAACATACATTCTTAGAAATGTCACAAAGACGACCCAAAAGGTTAACAGAGATTGGCAATCTCGTATCAGCAACCAAGTGTTGCCTTCTATAGCCCTTCGAGGCATGTTTAACCATTAAAAAGGACATACAGGATCTGCCATCCTGCATACGCATAAAAAAGAAAACACCCGACAGAGTTTTAATGATGTGGGAATGTGAATAACCACAAGACATTAAAGAATTAAGAAAGGACAAAACTAATCCCTCAGAAAAAAGGGGTGGACTATGCCCAGAAGAAAGCAAGAAGGAACACCACAAGGATCACGCAGCTTTAGGACGCCCACGTGGAAGGTGCCAAAGAAGCCCTAATAGCAACGAAGACAGGATTCACCGAAGGTCCAAAAAGTGTTGAGGGCACAATAGGCCAGTTGGATCCGTATCCGGCATTAGGCATCTGAATTCTTGAATCTGGGAGCGGAACAAAGCATCAGCAATTAGATTGTCCTTACCAGGAATGTATTTGGTTTTAAGCCATATATTAAAGTCTAAACATTTAAATACTAATAGTCTAAGTACAGCAATAACAGGAAGAGATTTAGACGACAAGCAATTAAGAGCAAAAACAACACCCTTATTGTCAGAATAGAGTAAAATACGACGATTCTTAAAATTAACACCCCACAGTTCTAAAGCTACTAAAACAGGGAAAATCTCTAATAAAACAACATTAGATGTTAAACCCAAATCTCTCCAAGATGCTGGCCACAAATCAGCAGACCAATGCCCATGCCAATAAGCACCATAACCGCAAGATGCAGCAGCATCGGTATGTAGATACAGTGCAGAAGCCGAACAAAAAGGAGCCTGCCACAAACAATTACCATTAAATGTAGACAAAAAAATTACGCCATACTTTAAGATCGTCCCTAATACCAATACGTAATCCTTACAAAATGAAAAGGAGAAGAAATTCCAGAAATAGCGCAATACAATCTCTTCAAAAAAAACGTGAGCCATCGGTAAAACTGTAGAAGCAAACGCCAATAAACCAAGCAAAGATTGCAAGACTCTCAATTGAACCTTACTTTTAGAAAGAACGAAATCCAATAAAATCTTAATTCTAATAATCTTCTCATCAGGCAGACGAAACTCCATTGAAACCATATCTATTTGAATACCGAGAAATTCAAGGCAAGACATAGGGTAGACAGGCTTCTCTTCAGCTAACGGAAGACCAAACTCCCAACTCACAATGCTAAATTCGGTAAATAAATATAAACAATCAGATGAACCGGCTTTACCAATAAAAAGAAAATCATCTAAATAGTGCAACAAGTTATTCAAACCCGTACGAAAACCAAAACCCATTCAATAAATATAGAAAAAAGTTCAAAATAATAACATGAAAGAGAACATCCCATTGGGAGACACTTATCAAAGTAATATGAACCTTGAAAATAGAAACCTAAGTTAAACGCAGATGGGTGAATAGGAAGTAACCGAAACGCGGACTTAACATCAGCTTTAGCAAGTAAAGCGGACGCACCAACATTTCTAATTTTGAACAAAGCGTCATCAAATGAAGAATACTGTACGGAACACCATGTCAGGTCAATATCATCGTTTAAGGAAAACTCTATGGGAAAAGATAGATGGTGTATTAATCTTAAAGAGTTTGGTTCCTTTTTAGGAACAATACCAAGTGGCGAAATACAAAAGTTAACAAAAGGAGGAGTAGAAAATGGACCTGAAATCCTACCTGCACGCAATTCCTTTTCAAGCTTCTCACGAACAACAGCTAACTGAAAAGAAACCGAAGGCAGATTCTGAAAAACCAATTCCAGAAAAGGAAGGCAAATGAAAACCAAATAAGAAACCATCACGCAAGACGAGAGCCTTCTGGAGCTCTGGATATATGTGAAGCCACAGCAACATGCTTAGTATTTTCACCGGTGTTGTGGCTTTTAAGAAAAAGCTCCTTAGATGGAGCAGAACCACTAGATGACAATTTTTTAAAGCATCGCGAAGCAGGGTGCGAACCAGCACAATGACTACATTCATGTTTATATTTACAGGTGTTAGGCCACTTACATAACCCATCATTGAAATGAAAACACACCCCTCTGAGATACACACTAGTACTATTTGAATCATTAACCTTAGCTAATGACTTCTGAGGAAACAAAAGATTGAGCCACAGACCAACATTTTTCGAGCCCCACTTCATAGATTTGTGCACGGATCATTTCTGGCGAAAGGCCTCATCATAATAAAACCATGAGAAACCAGGAAAATTCTTATACGCCTCCAGAATAATTTCAACATGCTGGAATAAGCCAGAACACAAATCAGGACGTTTCTCACCTGTCACACTGGCGTAAATGCAAAAAGCTTGCAGCCAGTTGTTAAAAGAGTGCGGTGCACTTTTTCTTTTATCATCATCCTTACGTTCACCTTCCCTCTTATCCAATCTATTTTCATGATTGGATGGAAGCAAAGATAAAATCTCAATATAATCTCCTTTCCAAATTCTCTCTTTCAGGGCTTCAGGTAAATGAAAACCTAGAGGGGACAATTCACATGTTAAAGACTTCCCGCAAGCAAGATTCTGGGACTAGCGGCGGAATCATCACAGTAGGGGCATCATGAACCACAGTCTCCGTAGCAACCAAGGTAGAGACAGGGACACTACTTGGCTCAGATAAAGCATCCAGCCATACAGAAGCAGCGGTAGGAGTCAACTGGGGCTGATTAACAGCATCAAAAGAAGCATCAAACGTAGACATAAATTTAGAAAAAGAACATAACAATTATTTAAACTGAGAAGAATTATGAAACTCACCAGCAGGAGTGGATACCATCGTAAATGGGGCATACGCCGAATCTGCTGGCAGCGTATTTGGTGAATTTTCAAAGTTAGGAGATTCGCGGTCATGACCCAAGGTAACTTGATCTGCCAACAAAGATGGACCAGCAAGAAATGTATGCTGCGTAATGGCTGGAGTGACAAAACTAGAATGATTAAATGGAAGATTCGAACACTCAGTATCAAGTAAAACAGTAGAAGGCATTACAATACCTTTGGATTTACAAAGTTGCTTTTTTACAAATGACATATGTTTACCACCAGTCGCCATGACAATGGGATCTGCTGTCATTGAAGGACCCACAGAAGTCATCTGTGACATACCAGCTGAAGCAACAGCACTAGAAGGGGTTAAATGAGAATCAGAATAATTAGTAACATTAAACAAATCTTTCCTAGAATTTCTAGCACTCACAGTTTCCAATAACCTTTTTTTTGCAATTCTTCCGGTGACATGATCAGCCGGGGAACCAAACATGAGAGGTCGCTTATGTAGTCTCTGTGTTGATCTTCCAGGCCTTACTGAGCATGCACCAACGATCCCAGCCGAAGTTGAAGGCCGAGCGTCATCGTGAATAGGAGGAGGGCCCGAAGGAATCGAAGAAGACGGAGATGACGAAATCCAAAGCCGAGGCACGGAGGATCCGTCATTCACTGGACCAGAAGGAAGCTGAGAGGAATGTCCGCTCTATGACACCGGAGGATCAGGGGCAAAAACACCATGGGCAGGGACAGATACAGAGGGAAAAGTCAAAGGCTGGCTCAGAAAAGAAGTAGACCCAGGCAGGGAGAGACACTGCCTCTTCCAAACATCCCCGTCTTCAGCGGCAGCCCGATTAATCATCTGGCAAAGTAACTGCTCCATGACAGGTGTGCAGATGTGCTCCTCTTCTGATCTTCGTCGTCTTCTGCCCCACTAATGACGCATCCTCTTTTCTTTTATAGGCTGAAACTCGTGCAAGAGGACTGTTTTGGAGCAACTGTCATTTTTTCAACCAATCTCTGGTAAGTATTATATATATATATATTTTTTTTTTTTGCCTTAAAAACTTTAATTTAATTCACAATTTTTTATATGTCTGACATGATCCCACAGGTGGTGGTGGAAGGGACATTTCATGCCCTGCCCTTCACCTTTATTCAGAGCACATGCACCAGTGATGTCACTGGTTGCATGTACACTAAATATCTCCTAAACGGTGCACGTTTAGGAGATATTTACACTACCTATAGGTAAGCCTTATTATAGGCTTGCCTATAAGTAAAAGCAAGAGATCGAAGTTTTCTTTCACTTTAAGCCAGCCAAACCTGCAGACTCCTGCTTGTCATATTGCGTTTGTTACACGTGTTCCAAGCTCCCTTTTTGTCTGCCCTGCTAGATTGGATTCCCTCGTTGACGACTTTGGATCGGATATTGACTACTCTCTGAACTCTGTCTGCCTTTTGACTATGGATTTACCCTGACTATTCTTAACCTTGCCTGCCTGCCTTGTATCTGGACTGTCATTAAACTACTCTGCCTGTCTGCCAAGTGCCAACTACAAGCATTGTGTTTAAGTCCTGAGGACAACCAAGTACCGGTAGGCCTGCTTGCCTTATGGGAAAGGGGGCTGCTATAGGTGAAGAATACAGAAGGTGTCTGCCCACCTGTGTTGTATATGACCTGAGACAGGTTGGAAAGTGGTTAAAGCAATCAGAATTTTTTTTGGTAGATGTAAATCCTAACATGATGACATTTAGGGTCCTGTCACACAGGCTTGTCCGTGTACGGACTCCCCTATGCTCAGCAGGGATTGATCCGCTGATCCCCACTGAGCAGGCGGATGACAGGTCCGTCTCCGCTCACTGTGCGGAGATGGACCTGTCAAAGCCCCGCTGTCCTCTATGGGGATCGGATGAAAACGGACCGCCTGTCCGTTTTTATCCGATCCTATACGATCTGATTCTCCAGACAGATGGAAAATAGGGTTTCCATCTGTCTGGATTTCACGGACAGGATTGGATCGATATCGGCAGATGTCAGCGGATATGTCACTGCTGACATTTGCGGCTCCATAGGGCTGAATGGAGCGTTCGATCAGGTCGCCTGAAAAACTGACAGGTGGACCTGATCGGAAAACCATGTGAAAGGGCCCTTAGTGTTCTATTTACACTGTGGGGATGATTTACTAAAGGCAAATAGACTCTTTTTCCCCATAGCTTGGTGAATGTGGTAAAGCTGTGCTGTCTTCCATCATCCAATCTTGTGCAAGCAAAAATGCATATTTTTTTCCATTTTCCTTGCACTTGATTGGATATTCTTTACAAAGTGAAACTTTATCATATTCACTAAGCTTTGGCGAAAATAAGTGCAATTGCTAAGTGCGCAGTCTATTTGCCTTTAGTAAGTCAACCCCTAGTATCACAAAAAATGCCATGGTTTTTTTCTTGCAGAAAATATTGTTTCAATTTTCTTTCAACCTTTGTTGCATCTTAGTAATGCTGATCTCCTACAATCTTTTTCTGCCACTTCCCATCAGCTTGCATACAGTACATTTTGGCAATGGTTGCACATCATTTCTCAGGGTGGGCTTCCTGATATTGCCAATGATGGGGCAGGCCTGCATAATGTGCATCAACATTAAGCATACCAGAAACACATGAGAACTATAGGAAAACATGGACAGAATGTTGTTACTTTATAGCAAGAATTACCTGAACCAGTATTTGTCATTTTTCCTTCCTAGGCAAGTTTACTCAGAGCAGTTTAGCCATTAGTCACCTTGGCAGGAACCTAAGGCTCTGTGGATGTTCAGAGTCCAACCTTCATGCTCATTCAGTAAATCAGGGAGATAGCAAGGCTGATCAAAACTGTGCACTTGCCTGAAACTTCACAAAGAAGTATCCACTTGTAGGCAGTTGGTTTCTGATAGGGTGGGTCAGTACATAAAATGGAAATGAGGTATCTTCACTGTGCCTATTACAGTCCTCATTGTCAGCTGAGGATGGGGGGGGGGGGTGGGGGGACAAAACTGCACTATGTTACATATTACACCTTAAATTTGGGTATAACAGGGTCCAAAAGGTGGAGTTAGCCTTTAATCTATTTCTAGTTTTATTGTTTCCTAGGCCATCTCTCTAACCACTAAACAGTTGATTATTTTGATTTATTGCCCAATAACACAAACAGAGGTGGAGAGGAAATAGAGGAAATATAGGAGGCTAAAGCTGTAACTATGCATGTCACCCATCTGACTATGCAATGTAGAAAATGTGTATAAATCACAGGACTGTATAAAACTACACATCCTTTGACAGATAAAACAGTAAACATATATGTATTTTATGTAGGTATTTACAAGGTTGCTATGAATTTCATTTTAAATGCCTTCTGATTGCTTTACTTATTTCACAAAGGTCATGAAGGGGTTAACCCTCATCATGAAACAAATCCAATCATTGGCAATTCTAAACTGTTCTTAACACTTCAAACTTCTCCAGAAAACGTGTGTAAACCAGTATAAAACAAAACCATCAGCTGAGTTAAATGGGACAAACAGAAACATTTATGGTAAAGGATGCGACAGCAGAATTTTAAATGCTCATTTTATTAATTGCTAATTGGAAAAAAAAAGAGTTTACACTCTTACGAAGAAATAAAAGTTAATAACCAATCAGCAGATCATTATACAGATTTGGGCTGTGTGTGTTGCATAGCAATCCAGTTCGGGATTGTTCTCCTAATCACCATCTAGAGAGTTTTTGTTAATCTGCAGAGTTGGTGATGTATTGGGAAGTGTTAAAAGACAGCTGAGGATTCTCTGAAAACACATACAAAGTTATTTTTATAATGCTAATTCTCACGGATATGGAAAAGATTGTATGTTTCTCAGTAAGAAGCAATTAAAAAAAGTGCAAAGCTGACATGTTATTTTGGCTTGACTGAGTGAAGAAAAGCCTATGAGAAGTTACATGCTGTATTATTTTTCTTCAACAGATGACTGCAAGTCAGCATCTGTGTCTAGTGCTATCAATAAATCATAAAACAAAACAAACTTCACTTACAGAAGCAATTACTGTAGTAGAATTTTCTTTGATCCCAGATGTGATGATCCTGTAAAGAGAGAGCCTACGTGAGGTTTGATGGGTAGTCTTTCATGCATATGCCATTAGGTCCAAATGTAAAAAGCTTATACATTGTGCTTTATAGTGCTAATTCACTTTTTGTTTAGTGTCCTGTTCTGACTGTTGATGGAACATTAAGAGGTTGAGGTACCAACTACCAAGACCTAAACCATATAATGCTGCTTTTGTGCTTCTGAAGTTTTACTTTTCTTTTATTCATTTACTGCAACTTTTTGATATAGTGCTGTGGAGCTTCAATAGAAGTTTTTGTTTCAATATTTCTCTATCATTTTTTATTTGTACATCTGCTTGAAGACTGTCAAAAGATACCACTATCTCGGTTCTTTTACAGAGAGTGTAGCATTTATTGGATCCCAGCAAGATGACACGTCTAACAGGGTATACACACTATGAGTCTTCTTCAGAATACTGAGTTCTTGTGTTCACAACTTTGGCAATGGTATATACACAACACACATCCAGCATTTTATTGACTAAAAGGATTATATTGTGGTATGTGTGGTAACAAATGCTTCACAAAAGCTATAAAAGCTTGGGAGACTATAAAAGCTAGAAAGGTAGCCTAGTGAGCTCTCTTTTCCCCAAGCTTCAGCCTGGGGAAGATGTATGCATTGTTGTGCTGTGTAGGCCTGAGTCCTATGGGACCTAGAACAGGATCATTTAAGCTGCCCTGCCTGGTCAAGGAGAGTATACTTCCATGGTGGAAGATCCTGGAGGATGACTGATGGAGTGGGGTTAGCGTGTCTGCTCTCAGAGAATCCTGGCACTATCTTGGACTGTTGGAGTCTGGAAACCATGGTTGCTACTGGAGGCCTAACCCTAATCCTCTCTCCCTGCAAAACTTGAGAATTAAAACTTGAAAAGACTATAGTGGCTGGCACCCTTCCTTGTTGTGTGACAGTCTCCACTGCAACTATGGATCCATCCTAAAGTAAATGCTAGCCTTCTCCCTACTGGAGGTAAGTCTGCTCCTCCACCCCATGCAGGAGTCGAGCTACATACTTGTTACTGGTTACATCTCTCTTCATAAAGCAAAACAAAGGGCGCACTGTCCTAGTCCATTATCCTTAACCACTTGCTTACTGGACACTTAAACCCCTTCTTGCCCAGACAAATTTTTAGCTTTCAGAACTGTCACTTTTTGAATTACAATTGCGCAGTCATGCTACAGTGTACCCAAATGAAATTTTTATCATTTTTTTACACAGATAGAGCTTTCTTTTGGTGGTATTTAATTGCTGCTGAGTTTTTTATTTTTTGCTAAATAAAACAAAAAAGAACCAAAAATTCTGAAAAAAAAACAAAACTGTTTCATAGTTTGTTATAAAATTTTAAAAACAGGTAATTTTTCTCCTTCACTGATGTGCGCTGATGAGGCTGCACTGATGGGCACTGATAGGTTGCACTAATGAGGCGCCACTGATAGGTGGCACTGAGAGTTGGCACTGATGGGTGGCAGTGATGGTTGGCACTGATGGGTGGCACTGATAGGTGGCACTGAAGGGCACTGATAGGTGGCACTAAGTGGCACTGATAGTTGGCACTGATGGGCACTAATGATCACTGATGGGTGGCACTGATAGGCAGCACTGATCTGTGGCACTGATTACACTGATGGGCATTGATTGGTAGCACTGGTGGCCATTGATGGGTGGCACTCTGGGCACTGGTATGTGGCACTGGTGGGTACTGATAGATGCACTGGTAGGTGGCACAGTGGGCACTGGCAGCCGACACTGGTGGGCACAAAAAATGCAGCCATGGCTTTCTGTGTGAGGGACAGATGTCCCTCTCACAGAAGTCGGTGATCGGCTTTTTTTCCCCTCACGCTGACAGCCAAGCTTCTGTTTACATCACGTGATCAGCCGTCATTGGCTGACAGCTGATCACGTGGCAAGGGGGCCGGGATCGACCCCTTACTCATAGACTCCGTGATCACAGAGCGCGCTGCACCCAACCCGCAGGGACGCGCAGACAGTGCTTGCTTGGGAGGATGTCCATGGACGCCCTTCAGGCAATTAAGGCCCACGCTGAAGCCGTATTTCGGCTATAGCGCGGGCGGCAAGTAGTTAAAACATAGCTTTATTTCATGCAAAAGGTGGTATTATACTAACAAAATTACAAATGCATTAAAGCTCATCAAATAGAAACAGCAACATCCAGTCTATGATACATCATAACACGCAACAGGACAATTGGAGATCCAACAGGCTAACGTTTCGAGGACTTTCCTCTTCCTCGGTGGCTCTCAGTGTGCCCTCTGTTTTGCTTAATGGTTTCAATGTTTCCAGACTTCCCCAGTCTAATGAGGGAAGCAAGGTGAGACTTATCCATGAAAGTCAGGATGGGAATATAGTCAACTGGTATCCCTGGGCCCACTCTCAAGCGCAGGAGATTTTGTGCTTGCTGTTTATATCTGTCTTCACCAGACTCTAACTTACCCCCATGAAACAGTTGTTAGATAAAATACCTTTAGACATGGCATGAGGGGAGATTTACTAAAACTGGTACACAGAGAATCTGGTGCAGCTGTGTTTAGTAACCAATCAACTTCTAGGTTGCACTTGCAAAGCTTTATCGAACAAGCTGAAGTTAGAATCTCATAGAAATGGTTCTATGCACAGTTGCACCAGATTCTGTGTGTACCAGTTTTAGTAAATCTCCCCATAGACACTGAATCATTAAAAAAATCTACCAAAGCCTCAGCCATCTGGTTAACTTTATAAGTCATAAAATGTAGATAACTGAATGGAAAGCATTAATGTGGATACAGGTAAATACATTTTTAAAAATCCCCTCTAACCTTGAACTGGCATACTTGTGAATGAGAGCAATTCTGACTGAATTTTAAAGTTGCAATCCAGTCATCTCTTTATCTCTTCCCTATATAATCTATGAGTAGAATAAAGGGAGCTTATACAGTATCTCACAAAAGTGAGTACAGCACTCACATTTTTTTAAATACTTTATTATACCTTTTCATGTGACAACAGTGAAGAAATGGCACTTTGCTACAATGTAAAATAGTGAGTGTACAGCTTGTATAACAGTGTAAATTTACTGCTCCCTCAAAATAACACAACACACAGCCATTAATGTCTAAACTGCTGGCAACAAAAGCAAATACACCCCTAAGTGATATTGTCCAAATTGGCAGTAAAGTGTCAATATTTTGCGTGGCCACCATTATTTTCCAGCACTGCCTTAACCCTCTTGGGCATGGAGTTTACCAGAGCATCACAGGTTGCCACTGGAGTCCTCTTCCACTCCTCCATGATGATATCCCGGGACCTTCCATTTGAGAAAGTCCCACAGATGCTTAATAGGGTTTAGGTCTGGAGACATGCTTGGCCAATCCATCACCTCAGCTTCTTTAGCAATGCAGTGGTCATCTTGGAGGTGTGTTTGGGGTCATTATCATGTTGGAATACTGCCCTGCGGCCCAGTCCCTGAAGGGAGGGGATCGTGCTCTGCTTCAGTATGTCACAGTACATGTTGGCATTCATGGTTCCCTCAATGAACTGTAGCACCCCAGTGCCAGCAGCACTCATGCAGCCCCAGACCATGACACTCCCATCACCATGCTTGACTGTAGGCAAGACTCACTTGTCTTTGTACTCCTCACCTGGTTGCTACCACACACGCTTGACACCATCTGAACCATCTGAAATAAATAAGTTTATCTTGGTCTCATCAGACCACAGGACATGGTTTCAGTAATCCATGTCCTTAGTCTGCTTGTCTTCAGCAAACTGTTTGCAGGCTTTCTTGTGCATCATCTTTAGAAGAGGCTTCCTTCTGGGACGATAACCATGCAGACCAATTTGATGCAGTGTGCGGCGTATGGTCTGAGCACTGACAGGCTGACCCCCCCACCCCTTCAACCTCTGCAGCAATGCTGGCAGCACTCATACGTATATTTCCCAAAGACAACCTCTGGATATGTCACTGAGCACGTGCACTCAACTTCTTTGGTCGACCATGGCGAGGCCTGTTCTGAGTGGAACCCGTCCTGTTAAACCGCTGTATGGTCTTGGCCACCGTGCTGCAGCTCAGTTTCTGGGTCTTGGCAATCTTCTTATAGCCTAGGCCATCTTTATGTAGAGCAACAATTCTTTTTTCAGATCCTCAGAGAGTTCTTTGCCATGAGGTGCCATGTTGAACTTCCAGTGATCAGTATGAGAGTGAGAGCGCTAACACCAAATTTAACACACCTGCTCCCCATTTAACACCTGAAACCTTGTAACACTAACGAGTCACATGACACCGAGGAGGGAAAATGGCTAATTGGGCCCAATTTGGACATTTTCACTTAGGGGTGTACTCACTTTTGTTGCCAGCCGTTTAGACATTAATGGCTGTGTGTTGAGTAGGGATGAGCCGAACACCCCCCTGTTCGGTTCGCACCAGAACATGCGAACAGGTAAAAAATTTGTTCGAACTCGCGAACACCGTTAAAGTCTATGGGACTCGAACATGTATAATCAAAAGTGCAAATTTTAAAGGCTTATTTGCAAGTTATTGTCATAAAAAGTGTTTGAGGACCTGGGTCCTGCCCCAGGGGACATGGATCAATGCAAAAAAAAGTTTTCAAAACTGACGTTTTTTCGGGAGCAGTGATTTTAATAATGCTTAAAGTGAAACAATAAAAGTGTTATATTCCTTTAAATCTCTTAGCTGGGGGGTGTCTATAGTATGCCTGTAAAGGGACGCATGTTTCCCGTGTTTAGTCTGACAGCAAAATGACATTTCAAATGAAAAAAAGTCACGCAACCTGGCAGGCCGCAGGAAAAGAGGGGGGGACGAGAGAGCGCCCCCCTCCTGAACCGTACCAGGCCACATGCCCTCAACATTGGGAGGGTGCTTTAGGGTCCCCCCCAAAGCACCTTGTCCCCATGTTGATGGGGACAAGGGCCTCATCCCTACAACCCTTGCCTGGTGGTTGTGAGGGTCTGCGGGTGGGGGGCTTATCGGAATCTGGAAGCCCCCTTTAACAAGGGGACCCCCAGATCCCGGCCCCCTGTGTGAAATGGTAATGGGGTACAAAAGTACCCCTACTATTTCACAAAAAAAGTGTCAAGAATGTTAAAAATGACAAAAGACAGTTTTTGAAAATTCCTTTATTTAAAGTCTTCTTCTTTCCATCTTCTTTCTTCTATCTTCCTTCGGTTTCTTCCTCCATCTTCTTCTTCCTCTGGTTCTTCCTCCAATCCTCTGCTTCTTGCTCCGGTGTTCTCATCTGACATCTTCCTCCGCGGTGTCTTCTTCCCTTCTTCATTCTCCGTGTGACCCTGTGACGTCAGAGGGGGCGGGGTCACCTGGTTACGTAATGGGTGACCCCGCCCCCTCTGACATCATGGGAAAACCCATAGGGAAGTCCCTGTCGAATCCCCGTGCATCAGAGGGGGTGGGGTCACCGGGTGGCTCCGCCCTCCATTATTTAAGAAGTGTCAGAAGATGAGAAGCGCCACACAGCGGGAGCCTCCCATCATGGATGCGGAGCAGCCCGAGAACGAAGAAGGGAAGAAGACGTCGCAAAGGAAGATGCCGGACGAGAACACCGGAGCAAGAAGCAGAGGATCGGAGGAAGAACCAGAGGAAGAAGAAGATGGAGGAAGAAACCGAAGGAAGATAGAAGAAAGAAGAAAGAAGATGGAAAGAAGACTTTAAATAAAGGAATTGTCAAAAACTGTCTCTTGTCATTTCTAACATTTTTGACACTTTTTTTGTGAAATTGTAGGGGTACTTTTGTAGGGCATGTGGCATGTGGTCTGGTACGGTTCAGGAGGGGGGGCGCTCTCTCATCCCCCCCTCTTTTCCTGTGGCCTGACAGGTTGCGTGCTCGGATAAAGGTCTGGTATGGATTTTGAGGGGGACCCCCACGCCAGTTTTTTTTTTTTTTAATTTTGGCACAGGGTTCCCCTTAATATCCATACCAGACCTGAAGGGCCTGGTGTGGAATTTAGGGAGATCCCCATGCCATTTTTTAAAAAATTTTGGTTCGGGGTTCCCCTGTGGGGAAATCCCATGCCGTTTTTATCAATGAACTTTTATGTGTATTGTCGGACCGACAATTCATTAATAGCCGCGAGTAGTTTTAAATGACTTTTTTTCCTTTGAAATGTCATTTTGCTGTCAGACTGTTCTAAACACGGGAAACATGCGCCCCTTTACAGGCATACTATAGACACCCCCCAGGTATGAAATGTAAAGGAATATTACACTTTTATTGTTTCATTTTAAGCATTATTAAAATGACTGCTCCCGAAAAATCGGCCATTTTTAAAACCTTTTTTTGCATTGATCCATGTCCCCTAGGGCAGGACCCAGGTCCCCAAGCACTTTTTATGACAATACCATGCATATAAGCCTTTAAAATTAGCACTCTTGACTTCTCCCATAGACTTTTAAAGGGTGTTCCGCGGCTTTCGAATTTGCCGCGAACACCCCAAATTGTTCGCTGGTCGGCGAACTGGCGAACAGCCGATGTTCGAGTCGAACATGAGTTCAACTCAAAGCTCATCCCTAGTGCTGAGTTATTTTGAGGGGACAGCAAGCTTACACTGGTATACAAGCTGTACACTTACCACTTTACATTGTAGCAAAGTGTCATTTCTTCAGTGTTGTCACATGAAAAGATATACACAGTAACAAACCAAAAGGCCCCCGCCCCCACCTATAACTGGCCTTCACAGTAAGAAGCACATGGAAGGGCAAACAATGAAAGACAAAGAGAGAACATACCATAGCTCAACTTACCAACCAGTCAGCCAACTGACCAAATTAACCTGTCCAACAGTCTGCGTTAAAAACAGGGGTTTAGTTAGCATGCATTTGCAAACGCATGCATAAGCTGCAAGGCCTCTTCACGGCACCCTGTGTATGCTTGCAGTCCTAACACTAATGAATTTATAAGTGTCTCCACAATGGAAGCACATGCATTAAATGGATAAGTGGGGGGCAGGTGGGCCTGGAGGAAGCCCATCCCCCCTTAAAGGAGCAGGAGCACACTGGACACCCAACAATAGCACAATGGCAGCAAAGGTGTACAGTGTGTCCCCGGACCAAATTTTACACAGTAACAAACCAAAAGGCCCCTGCCCCCACCTATAACTGGCCTTCACAGTAAGGAGCACATGGAAGGGCAAACAATGAAAGACAAAGAGAGAACATACCATAGCTCAACTTACCAACCAGACCAAATTAACCTGTCCAACAGTCTGTGTTAAAAACAGGGGTGGAGACACTTATAAATTAATTAGTGTTAGGACTGCAAGCATACACAGGGTGCCGTGAATTTGGTAAGTTAGCTGACTGGTTGGTAAGTTGTATTGCACTTGTATTGCAGAGTGGATTTGCCTTTAAAAAAACCCAAAATACCTAATAATTTGGGGCATACACAAGTGCTACAGTGCAATTTGCCTAATGGGGACACTAGTTAGATTGACCTATGTGTCCCCAAGGAAAGGCATTGGTAGGGTTTTACTCTCACTTCCTGTTTGGCTGTGACAGAAAAGGACACAAAGCCCAACCTAAAAAAAAGACAGGCAGGGGTTCTAACACTCACTTGGTTTCCCTCAAATGCCCACAATTAGAATAGGATTGTCTTGAGCTAGATTTTAGCTCAGTGCTAATGGCCATGTTTGCAGGTTTTCCTTCATCTTGCACAGGTGCTTTAAATCACATGGCTTGGTATTTTGGACAGCTATTTTAGCCAAGATAAATTCCCAAAACATGTCTTGTTGGGGGTACTTGAGGACTGAGGCTAAGAACCACTGCGCTAAAATGGAAAATTGAATACTTACCTCTCTGTAATTTTCCTTTCTTGGTGCCTGTCCATGGCAGCATACACACAATCCATGCATATGCTACCATGAAGGCATCAGGAAAGTAGCTTTTAGACAAATTACACCTTTTTTTTGTTTTGCCATGCCAATCAGCCCAGTTAAGCTGCAGCTGGGAAATCTGTTACATGAAAATTAACAAAACACATAAAACATAAAAATTTGCTACAAATTTTATTGGTCAACAATCCCACCCCAAACTAAAAAAATATTGTGCCCCTCCCACACATTAACAAACCCCTAGCCAAACACACAGAAAGCCAGCCCATGAAAGGGGGGTGGATGCTTGGCGGCAGGAGGGGTTTTGGGCACCCCAAAAGTCAACCACCTTGTTCCCATATTCAGGGGGACAAGGGCCTCTTCCACACAACCCTAGCCTGGTTTTGTGGGGAGCTGCAGACAGGGGGCTTTACAGAATGTGGAAAGCCCATTTAAACTAGTGGGTACGAGGTGCTTTGTGGTTGGTATTGGGCTGAGCCCAACATGCCCCAAATGCAGCCAGCTATGTTGAGTGCATGTGGCCTTGTATGGTTCAGGAGGGGGTTGGGCGATCGCTCTTCTCGCCCCTTTCCTAGCTGGCCCTATTTTATGCTCAGAAAAAGGATGTGGTTTAGATTGGTGAAGGCAGCCCACAGCCTTTTGAGAATGGAGTGGAGTGTGGAGTTTTCCTTTAAAAAGCAAAAGCTAGCCCAAGGAAATCATATGCATTAGAGGGGGAAGGTTAAATGCCCTTTTAGGAGGAGCTAGAGGAGTGAGAGTCTTTTTACATAATTTTAACAAGGTGCATGTCACATGTTGGCAACGTAACATGCTAACATGACCTGTGTGCAAATCTCTTTAAAAAAATACATAATGGTGAACCAGCGTAAAAAAAAAAAAATGTCAAGTTTAGAGGTGCGCCCGTTTAACCCACGCAATTGCATTTGTGTTGCTCGACATTTACTAAGATTTTGGCTGCACAGTGAACAAACACATGTGAATGAGCGCAAGAACCGTTTGCGCATGCGCAGTGCTTACATTGATCTCATGCAGTTCTAAGCGTACTTGCAGGCACAGCAGGCTTTCTCTGAAAAAGTTACTTTCTCATTCTATTTTGGGCATATTTCTTACTTGGGCAGTTGTTACTAAACTTCCTCACATCACCCCACATCACCCCATAATATTGGCACCTACTGGGGCAGCCCACCCTACCTCACCCAATCAGAACTTGCCTGAGCGAGCACCATTTTTGCATTTGTTAGGACAAGCTGCTGGGGGAAATATAATAAGGTATACAGGAAGAGATGTAATGGGAGATACATTTGTAGAGATGTGCTGAAGGAAAGATACACTATATTGTCAAAAGTATTGGGACACCTGCTTTGCAAGCCAATGAACTTTATAGGCATCCCAGTCCATAGAGTTCAATATTGAGCTGGCCCATTCTTTGCATCTATAACAGGTTCAACTCTTCTGGGAAGGCTGTCCACAAGGTTTAGGAGTGTGTCTATGAAAATGTTTGACCATTCTTCCAGAAGCACATTTGTGAGGTCAGGCACTGATGTTGGACGAGAAGGCCTTGCTCTCAGTACTCTAATTCATCCCAAAGGTGTTCTATCAGATTGAGGTCAGGTCTCTGTGCAGGCCAGTCAAGTACCTCCACCCTAAACTCGCTCATTCTTGTCTTTATGGACCTTGCTTTGTGCACTGGTCCAAATAATTTGGTGGAGGGGGGTTGTGGTGTGGGGTTGTTTTTCAGGGGTTGGGCTTGGCCTCTTTGTTCCAGTGAAGGGAACTCTTAAGGCGTCAGCATACCAGGACATTTTGGACAATTTCGTGCTCCCAACTTTGTGGGAACAGTTTGGGGATGGCCCCTTCATGTTCCAACATGACTGCACACCGTGCACAAAGCAAGGTCTATAAAGACATGGATGAGTGAGTTTGGGGTGGAGGAACTTGACTGGCCTTGAATGGCCTGCACAGTGTCCCGACCTTAACCCGATAGAGCACCTTTGGAATGAATTAGAGCGGAGACTGCGAGCCAGGCCTTCTTGTCCACATCAGTGCCTGACCTCACAAATGCGCTTTTGGAAGAATAGTCAAACATTCCCATAGACACCCTCCTAAACCTTGTGGACAGCCTTCCCAGAAGAGTTGAAGCTGTTATAGCTGCAAAGGGTGGGGCAACTCAATATTGAACCCTACGTCTGCCATTAAAGTTCATGTGCGTGTAAAGGCAGGCGTCCCAATACTTCTGGTAATATAGTGTATGTGCATTTGCTATACTGTAGCCCAAGATTTTGTTTTTTTTTCTGAGAGACATTTGCAAAATTTAAAGAAAGACATCTTGGCCCACCAATAGATCAAGTTATAAGCAACTAGAAATGTAGTTGTGCTTTTAGTAGAAGTTCAAAGGGGCTACACATATAAATATACTTACCGCTGCAGCTCCACTGTTTAGAAATATAGCTAAAACTTTCTATAATCATATATTCTTGCTGTTCTTACTGAAACTGAGAGGTAAGAAACATTTTTTTTCTCAAATTTAGAGAATTTAAACACTTTGGAAAGCCTTGATGGTCTGCTCACATCCACCTAACAAATTATAGATCCAGCTAATCCATAATTCAGGTGGCAGTATGATAGATAGGAGAATTATAATAGCCTCATGGATTCTGCTGCAACCGTTAAAGAAAATATTGGTTCACTGATAGTCATCACCAAAATAATATATTGGAATTGTGAGCTATTAAGAGTTTAATTAAATATATTAGTTTGCCTTTAAAGCTGCACCACATTACAAGGTATAAATATGGAAAAAAGCAGAATCTCTTGGAAACGAGACATTTAAGTCATTTTAAAATGGTAAGTTCATGTATGAATGCACGTAAAAAAGTTAGGAAAAGGGGAATGGGGAATGTTGGGACTTTAAACGAGGCCATGACCTGGTAAGGTCATGCGCCTCCATCCCTGTCAATATGAGAAGTTGAGAGCAAAAGGGTGGGACTTTGAGTGAAGCACGGGGTTGAATAGAATAAAATGGTGGGTATTAAAAATTTGAATAACCTGTAAATACACGATTACATACCCTTATTCCATATATATAGAAACACATACTATTCACAGTTTCGATTTCTACAACAGTGTTAACTGCTAATAACATGGCTATAAATGAATACCATAATAAAATTACAGAGTCCACCAATGGTCATAAAGGGGTACACATTGTATGCTATTCAACTCCGTGCTTCACTCAAAGTCCCTCCCTTTTGCTCTCAACTTCTCATGTATGAATGCACAATTTTTATTGGAGACATGATTGTACAGTGGTTGTCGTTTTAATATCAAATGTCAAAAGTGAATGCACAGAGGCATTTTAATGTATTTCTTACATTTATTTCCATAGCATAGTATGGATATTCACAACACATAAAGAATGTGTCCCAGCTTCCTGGTAACTCCTCCAAGTCCCACTATCAGGAGTACAGGGCTGCATTCCAAGTCCCTCTATACCACTCAAGCATATGGCACACTGGCCCTCATCATAGACTTTCAGCAGCTAGGTCCACAAACCCACAGCACAGCTCTATCTTTGGGGTGGACAGAGAATTAGTCCTACTCATAATAGCCTCTCAAAACTAGCATGTGGTCGCTGTCCAGCCTGCTTCTGTCCTCCAGCCATACAATCCTTTCTCCCTGCAGCCCTCAAGATGCTTTTTCTTAGCAGCACCTTATAGTTCCTTTCATTTAAATTCTTTTAGCTCTGGGAACTCTGGGAGGTATAGTCCACACAGCCCTCCACAAACCAGGATTGCACTTTCTACATTCCGCATCAGGGCCTGTGGCCACTCTGCCTCATTGTCCTGTGAGCTGGCCACACATCCGGCCAGAGGCCAATGCAAATCTTTTTATCTCCTCTGTAGGTAGGCATGGGCTCTAGCCTCTGGCTGTAACAGCATCCACTCAGCATCCTTCCTACAGCCAATCATTCATCCTTTCCTCTCTCTGTGCTCTGTCAGTTCTTGCAGGGAAGGAGCAATGATTTGCAGGCAGGAAAAATGTTCTGCTGCATGGTTTGAAGGGCCAGCAGTCAGGCTATACTTGTAACACTATTAAAGACTGTGCAAAGAGGCAATGAGCCAATTAATGTTAACGTGGTCATATGCAGCCTTGGAAGTGGTACAAGCATAAAAGGAAAATGCTATGGATATAATGGAGGAAGAATAATGTACCTTCATTAAATGTATCCGTATTGCTACATTTAGAGGCGCCTCTCTTCTCTTTTATACTCAGTTGTGACATGACGCTACTTATATATCAAGACATCACTTGAATAACAAGTCAAAATTTATTTAAAAATTTTGCTTGTCTTGCAAAATGCTCTCAAACCAAGATTTTACTGTAGTCTATATTGCCATGCACAGCATTCAATAGAAAATGTTGTTCCAAAAATGTATTTTCTTTATATTAAAAATGTATTTTAGAAATGTCTTAAATGTCACTTTTTCAATGTTAAAAAGGAGTACTAGAATGCCAAATGTAAGCACCTCTGAAACATATGTTTGGTTACATTTTCTGTAGGTGTTCAGCAGAGCTTTCACTTTTTTCAATTCAATAGATTTTTATTGATTTTTCAATTGAAAAAGTGTAACAAACAGCAGATGTACACGGCAAATATGGAGTACAAAACAGTTGCAGCAATTATAACAGGTATAATGCTTACACATATGATAGGGTATGAAATGGGCAGAGCTTTCACTTTTTTCACTTTATAAAACTAACATTTTCTTTTGTTATGTGGCAGAAGTTGTTTACTATCTCACAGACTTTCCTGAGTAATGTAGTGCAATCGACTCCAAACCACCCAAAAAATTGCCACAATTTAGATCTACAGAACTGGGGGAAATATAAACCAATGTACAAAAGTTTAAGGCAGGTGTGAAAAAAATCCTGTAAATTAAGAATGCTTTCAGAAGTGCAAATAGTTTATTTTTATCAAATAACAAAATGGAAAGTAAATGAACAGAAGATAAATCCAAATCAAATCATTATTTGGTGTGACCACTCTTTGCCTTCAAAACAGCATCAATTCTTCTAGGTACACATGCACACAGTTGTTGAACTCGGCAGGTAGGTTGTTTCAAACATCTTGGAGAACTAACCACAGATCTTCTGTGGATGTAGGCTGCCTCTAATCTCTTTCATGTAATCCCAGACAGAAATAATAATGTTGAGATCTGTGGGGGCCAAACCATCACTTCAAGCACTCATTGTTCTTATTTACGCTAAAGATAGTTCTTAAGGATATTGGCTATATGTTTGGGGTTATTGTCCTGCTGCAGAACAAATTTGGGGACAATCACAAGCCTCCCTAATCACATGGCATGATGGATAAGTATCCCTCTGTATTTATCAGCATTGAGGACACCATTGATCCTCACCTAAACTCCAACTTTATTTGCAGAAACGCAGCCCAAACTTGCAAGGAACAGCCAACCATCCTTCACTGTTGCCCGCAGACACTCATTATTGTACCGCTCTCCATCCCTTTGGCAGACAAACTGCCTCTTGCAACAGCCAAATATTAAACATTTTGACTCATCAGTCCAGAGCACCTGCTGTCATTTTTCTGCACCTCAGTTTCTATGTTTTCATGCATAGTTGTGTCGATTAGTCTTGTTTCCACATCAGAGGCATGGCTTTTTGGCTATAATTCTTCCATGAACCCCACTTATGACCAGACTTCTCTGGGCTTCTCTGAAATAGGTGTACCTGGGTCCCACTGTTTTCTGCCAGTTTTGTTTTGATGGCGTTGCTGGACATCTTCCGATGTCGAATAGAAGTAAGCATGATGTGTTTTTCATCTGCTGCATTAAGTTTCCTTGGTTGACCACTGCTTCTACAGACTTCAGTGCTACCTGTTTCTTTGTGTTTCTTCAAAAGAGCTTACAAAGCTTGAAACCCCAGTCTGCTTTGTAACCTTTGCCTGGGCGAGACCTTGACTCTCTTGTGTCTTGTTGCTGTGCTCAATCTTGCCATGATGTATGACCTGTGACATAAAACTGTCTTCCACAATCTCACCTTTGGCTGTTACTCACCCAGTTTTAAGCTGATTGTGTTGATGATCATTAGCACCTGTTTGGTATAATTTGTTAATCATACGCCTCTAGTCCTGTAAAGTCTCTGACTTTGTGCAAGTGTACAAAGTGTACACGTGTAAGAATTGAATCTGGTTTGAAGCCAATGGGTAGTCACACCAAATATTGATTTGATTTTGATTTTTTTTCTTTTCACTTACTTTGTATTTTGTAAATTGACAAAAATAAACACTTAAATATATATTTTTGAGAGCATTCTTACTTTACAGCTTTTCTTCACATCTGCCTAAAACTTGTGTACTATATATAGTGGGGACGGAAAGTATTTAGACCCCCTGAAAATTTTCACTCTTTGTTATATTGCAGCCATTTGCTAAAATCATTTAAGCTAATTTGTTCCTCATTAATGTACACACAGCACCCCATATTGACAGAAAAACACAGAATTGTTGACATTTTTGCAGATTTATTAAAAAAGAAAAACTGAAATATCACATGGTCCTAAGTATTCAGACCCTTTGCTCAGTATTTAGTAGAAGCACTCTTTTGATCTAATACAGCCATGAGTCTTTTTGGGAAAGATGCAACAAGTTTTTCACACCTGGATTTGGGGATCCTCTGCCATTCCTCCTTTCAGATCCACTCCAGTTTTGTCAGGTTGGATGGTAAACGTTGGTGGACAGCCATTTTTAGGTCTCTCCAGAGATGCTCAATTGGGTTTAAGTCAGGGCTCTGGCTGGGCCATTCAAGAACAGTCACAGAGTTGTTGTGAAGCCACTCCTTCATTATTTTAGCAGTGTGCTTAGGGTCATTGTCTTGTTGGAGGGTAAACCTTTGGCCCAGTCTGAGGTTCTGAGCACTCTGGAGAAGGTTTTCGTCCAGGATATCCCAATACTTGGCTGCATTCATCTTTCCCTCAATTGCAACCGTCCCTACAGCTGAAAAACACCACCACAGCATGATGCTGCCACCACCATGTTTCACTGTTGGGACTGTATTGGACAGGTGATGAGCAGTGCCTGGTTTTCTCCACACATACCGCTTAGAATTAAGGCCAAAAGTTCTATCTTGGTCTCATCAGACCAGAGAATCTTATTTCTCACCATCTTGGAATCCTTCAGGTGTTTTTTAGCAAACTCCATGTGGGCTTTCATGTGTCTTGCACTGAGGAGAGGCTTCTGTCGGGCCACTCTGCCATAAAGCCCTGACTGGTGGAGTGCTGCAGTGATGGTTGACTTTCTACAACTTTCTCTCATCTCGCAACTGCATCTCTGGAGCTCAGCCATAGTGATCTTTGGGTTCTTCTTTACCTCTCTCACCAAGGCTCTTCTCCCCCGATAGCTCAGTTTGGCCGGACGGCCAGCTCTAGGAAGGGTTCTGGTGGTCCCAAACATCTTCCATTTAAGAATTATGGAGGCCACTGTGCTCTTGGGAACTTTAAGTTCAGCAGATTTTTTTTTGTAACTTGGCCAGATCTGTGCCTTGCCACAATTCTGTCTCTGAGCTCTTCAGGCAGTTCCTTTGACCTCATGATTCTCATTTGCTCTGACATGCACTGTGAGCTGTAAGGTCTTATATAGACAGGTGTGTGGCTTTCTTAATCAAGTCCAATCAGTATAATCAAACACAGCTGGACTCAAATGAAGGTGTAGAACCATCTCAAGGATGATCAGAAGAAATGGACAGCACCTGAGTTAAATATATGAGTGTCACAGCAAAGGGTCTGAATACTTAGGACCATGTGATATTTCAGTTTTTCTTTTTTAATAAATCTGCAAAAATGTCAGCAATTCTTTGTTTTCTGTCAATATGGGGTGCTGTGTGTGCATTAATGAGGAAAAAAAATGAACTTAAATGATTTTAGCAAATGGCTGCAATATAACAAAGAGTGAAAAATTTAAGGGGATCTGAATACTTTCCATCCCCACTGTATATATTAAAAAAACGTTATTACAAACTTATGTAAAACGTTGTTAAACACTTGTGGGGCTACTTCATTCATATATCTTGTTAGAATTACCATCATTACCAATGTCATCATTATAATCAAATTTTGATAACAAGTCACATGTGGAACCCAACGCTCAACCCAATGGTGGAATTTCTGTAATAGAGATAGATCAACTGTAGTAACAAAAACAATTATTGAACACGTAGAATAGATTTACCTAATACAGTACTGAAAGATGATAAGACTGATGTGAAGTCCTGTATGCAAAGTATTTCTGCCATGAATGCAAGGAAGATATAGTTCATATTTTTGTGTCTGTTTTCAGAAAAATCACAAAAGGCTTCATACAAAAACAGAAATCTAATGTTTAACCAATTTAAAGAATACATTTGCTGAAGTTATAACTATGTATATTAATGTAGAAAATTCATTTTAAGTCATACCATCCTCCTCTCAATTTCTACAAATTACAAGACTTTGACACACTGACCTGCATACAAAAATGTAGTTAAAACCAAACAATTATGAAAAAGTCATTTCAATGACTCTTATTAAAAGAAAGAAACACCTGGTGTTTCTGTTTTGTCTCATTAACGCCGCTGGTGAACTGTTACTTTTGGGCTTTTACAAACAAATCATGTCATAAATGGTAATAATATAAGCAAAAAGAATCATAGTGAGATTTGTTGCAAAAAAATGTTTATTTATTGTCACTTGTACTGATTAATGCAAAATGTTAATAGTTTGGTACTTTATGCAAAAACCCATCTGGAGGACAGTTCAACACCCCAGACATTCAATTCAGTGTGTAGAAAACTGTGAGGTTGATTTACTAAAACTGGAGAGTGCAAAATCTGGTGCAGCTGTGTGTGGTAGCCAACTAGCTTCTAACTTCAGCTTGTTCAATTAAGCTTTTACAATAAAAACTGGAAGCTGATTGGTTTCTATGCAGAGCTGAACCAGGTTTTGCATTCTCTATTTTAGTAAATCAACCCCTGTATGTATCGTATATATCTGCATTGTATTATGTTTTTTTTAAATCCTCTAAGCACCTTATTCCTGCAGCACTATTGTGTGATCACATGATATTTGCTTGTTCTTTGGCACCTGCATGGAAAGATGTTTGGAAGGGGCTTCTATTACCCTGCTGATATATGCTTTCTATTATATATGTCTGGCCAGCCCTGATTTGTACTGTGCCAATCACATGACTAAAAAGAACAGGTTCAGAAGAGCAATTCAATGTATGTATTTTTTGTGCATTATCTAGTGTAGGTGAAGTCAAGGATGACTGACACTAGCTTTCATTTTGTTCAGATGGTAACTACACCCAAGACTTTTTTTTCACTTTACAGATATTAGCAATTGCATTTGATATATTTAATACTGATTTGTATTAAAACTAAGCTTTTTTGTGAGTTTCTTAGTGAATGTAATCAATCAGCATACTATATCCCACCCCCATAGTGTTTAGCAATAGGAGGACATGTAGGAGGAGGGAGGGAGGTAAATGGCATGTACCACTATATATATGCCCATATGTGTGAATCTCAGGCACTGTGGGCTGCACAGATAAGCAAAAGGAGTAAATGAAGAGCTTAGAAGAGAACTGAAATTGAACATGCTCAGTGAAGGACACCAGCTGGTCTACACAATCTCATCCTGCAATGGGGACACAGAGAAGATGGGAGGGACAGCTGAAGGCAAGATCAACCAGGTAAATTTTGCTCTACACAAAACAAATGCTTTAGTGACTTTGTGGGTATGCACACTCTGTTACATAGCATGCATTGAGATCTTTCATAGTCTGAATTTAATGACACTTTAGGAGTTTTCATATCCTCAAATTTTGATATAAATCAAGAGATTTTTGCATAATTTATGATGTTGGTGATATGCACGGAGGTCAATGGTGAAGGTGAATTCTGGTATTTTTTAAGGGTACAGTGAGATTTTTAAGATCTTTTTGTCCTGACTAGTTCAAACAGCAAAACTTCCACCCTGGTAAACTTTGTACATTTACAGCAAAATTGGTTTTAACAAAGTCATTCTGCTTATCCCCAATTGGAAGTAAACATAGCTTTGACAAGTGCAAATTCTCTACAACTTTATTATGACATCCTCACTGAGGCTGCTAACTAAAGGATCTGAGAATGTTCACTCAAAGAAATTGTGTAAATATTAATTTCTTTTATGCAGTAATGTGAAAAGTGAATTCATGTTCACTTTGAATACCCAGTCAGATGATCCTACAAAAGTAGTAATTGAACAAAACTGTAAACAAAACTCAATATTTACTGACTACAACTGAACGAATTATATTATATGAGACTTATATAATTTATTTTGGGGTAACTCACTTCTGGTAAAGCTGGGATTTGAGGGATTTGGGAGGCCATCTTCTTTAGTAAGTGAACAAAAGGCTTAACATATTCTTACTAATATTTACTAAACTATACTAATAATTTATTTGGATGTCAATCAGCGTTAGGAAGAGGATTAATGGAAATAGTGGGATTGGGGTGTCCAGGAAAAGCACATGGCACTGGCAGTGACCATCTTCTTTAGTACATTATTAATTAAGTCGTTTCTAACTTATTTACTGACTAAAAATGAAGCATATATTTGGACTGTTTGGGAATGTAATTATTTATTTGAGGGTCATTCAGTAGCACTTTATAAGGATTTTTAGAAAGACCTTTATTCAGCCACAAAGTCACCAAGGTTAGACAGGGATGCATTTGAAAATGAGCTGAGAGTTCCACCTGCTGGCTGAATATGTTATTTACAATCACAGGCATAAAGGGAAGACTGTACAGCTTTTGACAAGGTGCATGGAGCTCCATCTTCTGGCTACAAATGAATTAAAATAACCATTTGTATAATATTGCATAGCCACATGACTAAAATTAACTATTTATAACTAGGGATAAACTTCGAGTTCGAGTTGAACTGTTCGACTCAAACATCGGTTGCTCACCAGTTCTCCGATCAGCGAACAATTTGGGGTGTTCGCAACAAATTCGAAAGCCGCGGAACACCCTTTAAAAGTCTATGGGAAGGCTTATATGCATGGTATTGTCAAAAAAGTGTTTGGGGACCAGGGTCCTGCCCCAGGGGACATGGATCAATGCAAAAAAGTCATTTAAAACTACTCGCCGCTAATAATGAATTGCTGGTCCGACAATACACACAAAAGTTCATTGATAAAAACGGCATGGGAATTCCCCACAGGGAAACCCCGAACCAAAATAAAAAAAAAAAAAAATGAAGTGGGGGTCCCTTTAAATTCCATACCAGACCCTTCACGTCTGGTATGGATATTAAGGGGAACCCTGCGCCAAAATTTTTTAAAAAAATGGCGTGGGGTCCCCCCAAAAATCCATACCAGACCCTTATCCGAGCACACAACCTGGCAGGACGGAAGGAAAAGAGGGGGGACAAGAGAGTGCCCCCTCCTCCTGAACCGTACCAGGCCACATGCCCTCAACATTGGGAGGATGCTTTGGGGTAGCCCCCAAAATACCTTGTCCCCATGTTGATGGGGACAAGGGCCTCATCCCCACAACCCTTGCCCGGTGGTTGTGGGGGTCTGCGGGCGAGGGGCTTATCGGAATCTGGAAGCCCCCTTTAACAAGGGGACCCCCAGATCCTGGCTCTCCCCCCTGTGTGAAATGGTAAGGGGGTACCCCTACCATTTCACAAAAAAAGTGTCAAAAATGTTAAAAATGACAAGAGACAGTTTTTGACAATTCCTTTATTTAAATGTTTCTTCTATCTTCTATCTTCTTTCTTCTATCTTCTATCTTCTTTCGGTTTCTTCCTCCATCTTCTTCTTCTTCTGGTTCTTCTGGTTCTTCCTCCGGTGTTCTCGTCCGGCATCTTCCTCTGCGGCATCTTCTTCCCTTCGTCTTCTGGACCACTCCGCATCCAGCATGATGGAAGGCTCCTGCTGTGTGACGCTTCTCCTCTTCTGATGGTTCTTAAATAACAGAGGGCGGGGCCACCCAGTGACCCCGCCCCCCGCTGATGCACGTGGACTTGACGGGGACTTACCTGTGGCATTCCCTGTAACGTCAGAGGGGGCGGGGTCACCTATTACGTAACGGGTGACCCCGCCCCCTCTGACATCACGGGAATACCACAGGGAAGTCCCCATCAAGTCCCCGTGCGTCAGAGGGGGCGAGGTCACCGGGTGGCCCTCCATTATTTAAGAACCGTCAGAAGAGGAGCAGTGTCACACAGCGTGAGCCTCCCATCATGCTGGATGCAGAGCGGCCCAGAAGACGAAGGGAAGAAGACGCCGCGGAGGAAGATGCCGGACGAGAACATCGAAGGAAAAACCAGAAGAACCAGAAGAAGATGGAGGAAGAAACCTAAGGAAGATAGAAGATAGAAGATAGAAGAAGCATTTAAATAAAGGAATTGTCAAAAACTGTCTCTTGTCATTTTTAACATTTTTGACACTTTTTTTGTGAAATGGTAGGCCCTTACCATTTCACCCAGGGGGGAGGGCCGGGATCTGGGGGTCCCCTTGTTAAAGGGGGCTTCCAGATTCCGATAAGCCCCCCGCCCGCAGACCCCCACAACCACCGGGCAAGGGTTGCGGGTATGAGGCCCTTATCCCCATCAACATGGGGACAAGGTGTTTTGGGGGCTACCCCAAAGCACCCTCCCAATGTTGAGGGCATGTGGCCTGGTACGATTCAGGAGGGGGGCACTTTCTCATTCCCCCCTCTTTTCCTGTAGCCTGCCAGGTTGCGTGCTTGGATAAGGGTCTGGTATGGATTTTTGGGGGGACCCCACCCCATTTTTTTTATTTTGGCGCGGGGTTCCCCTTAAAATCCATACCAGACCTGAAGGGTCTGGTATAGATTTTGAGGGGGACCCCACGCCATTTTTTTTTTAAATTTTGGCCGGGTTTCCCTTAATTTCCATACCAGATGTGAAGGGCCTGGTATGGAATTTAGGGGGACCCCCCACGTCATTTTTTTTTAAATTTTGGTTTGGGGCTCCCCCGTGGGGAATTCCCATGCCGTTTTTATCAACTAACTTTTATGTGTTTTGTTGGACCGGCAATTCATTAATAGCCGCGAGTAGTTTTAAATGACTTTTTTTCCTTCGAAATGTAATTTTGCTGTCAGACTGTTCTAAACACGGAAACATGCGCCCCTTTACAGGCATACTATAGACACCCCCCAGGTATGAAATTTAAAGGAATATTACACTTTTATTGTTTCACTTTAAGCATTATTAAAATCACTGCTCCCGAAAAAACGGCCATTTTTAAAACTTTTTTTGCATTGATCCATGTCCCCTAGGGCAGGACCCAGGTCCCCAAACACTTTTTATGACAATAACTTGCATATAAGCCTTTAAAATTAGCACTTTTGATTATTCATGTTCGTGTCCCATAGACTTTATTCGCGTGTTCGAACAAATTTTTTGCCTGTTCGCATGTTCTGGTGCGAACCGAACAGGGGGGTGTTCGGCTCATCCCTATTTGTAACTGTTGTAGTCAGGTTACGGATTAACATAATGTACTTTACCATGTATGTAGTACCTGTGTCAGTTGCATAATGAGGAAGCTGCAGTGATTGCTTCCTTACGACGAGTACTGAAATATAGCTAGTGTTGTATGTTCATCATTTCCCCCTTAAACCTAAATATGTCTAAAAGTGGGAATCATAAGGTTAGTAAACCCCAGAGTTTGCAACAGATTAAATTCTGAATCCCCAGGCCAATGGATGCCAACCATGATGTAACACAGTAATGATCTTCATCAACCCCAGCACCACTGATGTCATCCCTAAGTCAACAGTCACCAAGCAGAATGTAATACAATGATTTTGTCTAGCATCAGTGTTCCATTCCTGTTGCCATCCCCATGCCAATGGTCACCAAGCATGATTTAACACAGATGTATTTTTGAAATTAACAATGCAGAGCTTTTTTTTTATTTTATTTTTTTATTTTTTTTGAGGCAACCATACAACTTTTGTTCTAAATTGTGCTAAAAAATTCAGCTCATCCCACAGCATAGCTGGGCTAAAACCAGTAATTTCATAGAAAGATATATTTTCTACATATGCATAATCTGTAATTTCATGGACAGATAAGCCTTTGTCTTCTGTAAATCCCTTGCTTTACCTTCAGATATGCTTTCTATATCTGCAGAATCAATTTCCACATATTCTGATACATCTTCAACATTTAAAGCAGGCTAAACACTTATAGATTAGGTTTTGTTCAGCACGCAGGCTGAATGAAAGAAACCTAACTCTGGTTCCTCCATTAACCACTTCGCGCCCGCGCTATAGCCGAAAGACGGCTGCAGCGTGGATGCCAATTGCCGGGAGGCCGTCCCTGGACGTCCTCCTGTTTACTTCCACGATGCGCGCTCCCGTGGGCGCGCATCGGGGAAGTTCTGTGCTGGCCGTGTCCCTTGGACACAGCCAGTTACAGATCGCTGTAAACGGCCAATCACAGTGGCCATTTTCAGCGCAATCAGTGGTGCCAATGAGAGATGATCTCATATGTAAACATATGAGATCATCTCTCATCATCGGCTATCCCTCCTCACACAGAGACAGCGTGTGAGGAGGGAGAGTGAACCGCTGCAGCGTGAGTCCAAAAAAAAAAAATGAAAAAAGTGACGTCAGTGTCATCTGTCCCCACTGCCATCTGTCCCCAGTGCCACATATAAGTGCCGTCTGTCATCAGTGCAACATATTAGTGCCACATCAGTCATCAGTGTCACGTGTCATCAGTGCCATCTGTAATCAGTGCCATGTATTAGTGCCGTCTGTCATCAGTGCCACGTATTAGTGCCATCTGTCATCAGTGCCACGTGTCATCAGTGCCACGTATCAGTGCCATCTGTCATCAGTGCCACCTGTCATCAGTGCCACGTATCAGTGCCATCTGTCATCAGTGCCACATCAGTGTCATCAGTGCCACGTATCAGTGACATCTGTCATCAGTGCCACGTGTCATTGTCCTGGTGCTCTAGGGCCTTCAAAAGTATAATAGTTAGTCAACAAATTAGATGTGTAATTTATGCTCCTAGAACACCTGATGGTGCTCCCTGCATGTTGGGCCTCTCTATGTGGCCAGGCTGTGAAAAAGTCCCACACATGTGGTATCGTAATACTCAGGAGGAGTAGCAGAATGTATGGGGTGTTATTTGTGGTATACACATGCCATGTGAGAGAAATAACCTATTACAATGATAATTTTGTGGGGGGGGGGGATCTTCATTTTGCAAAGAATTGTGGGAAAAAATGACAACATCAAAAACCTCACCATGCATCTTACTAAATACCTTGGAATGTCTACTTTCAAAAAAGGGGTCATTTGGGGGGTATTTGTACTTTCCTGACTTGTTCGGGTCGCAAGAAATGAGATAGGCCATCAGTACATGAAGTGTGATCAATTTTTTATGATTTGCACCATAACTTGTAGACTCTCTAACTTTCACAAAGACCAAATAATAGCCACTAATTTGGGTTATTTTTACCAAAGATATGCAGCAGTATAAATTGTGGCCAAAATTTATGAAAAAAAATTAATAATTTGCAAAATTTTATCACATAAACAAAGAAAAATGCGTTTTTTTTTTCAAAATTTTCGGTCTTTTTTCATTTATAGCGCAAAAAATAAAAAAACCCAGAGGTGATCAAATACCACCAAAAGAAAGCTGTATTTGTATGAAAAAAAAGGACAAAAAATTCATTTGTGTACAGTATTACATGACTGAGTAATTGTCATTCAAAGTGTGAGAGCGCCGAAAGCTGAAAATTGGTCTGGGCAGGAGGGGGGTTTAAGTGCAAGTGGTTAATGCTAAACAGCACAGATAGATGCATCTCCCCTGACAGCTATTGTAATAGCCAAACAGTGAAGACATCTAACTGGATGCAGACAGTATTTGACCCACAATTTCCCACATGGCTCCAAAAGTTAAACAATCAGCTGGAATTTGAACTATCTATGACAGCCATAAGTCTAATGCCCCGTATACATGGTCGGACAATGAAAATCCTAGGATTTTTTCCGACGGATGTTGGCTCAAACTTGTCTTGCATACACACGGTCACACAAAGTTGTTGGAAAATCCCATCGTTCTAAACGCGGTGACGTAAAACACGTACGTCAGGACTATAAACGGGGCAGTGGCCAATAGCTTTCATCTATTTATTCTGAGCATGCGTGGCACTTTGTCCATCGGATTTGTGTACACACGATCGGAATTTCCGACAACGGATTTTGTTGGGGGAAAATTTTATATCCTGCTCTCAAACTTTGTGTGTCGGAAAATCCGATGGAAAATGTGTGATGGAGCCTACACACGGTCAGAATTTCCGACAATAAGGTCCTATCACACATTTTCCATCGGAAAATCCAACCGTGTGTACAGGGCATTAGACATTCGTGGCATCAGATTCTTTTTTCTTGTACAACTATTAAATTATTCTTTGTGATGTAGCACCCTCCCAGTTAGGTGCTACTAGGTATAGGTATATTTCATTTGTTTATGGGCTACACTGTAATCTGTGAAGCTGGGTTTAATTGTTACAGGCTGTTCTGGGTCCTGAAGCTGCAGGCTTGCTTACTTTCCCCTGTACTTCAGAAGGTGCTGAAACAAAGTGGGCTGGAAGGGGCAGATCCTGGGATAATCATACCGCCTCAACTAATCCCTGGTTAGGAGAGTGACCAGCAGAGGGTTTAAGGCTGGATTCACACCTATGCAAATTGGATGCGGGTTTCCCCACATCCAAGTCGCATAGCAGGAGAGTGTGACCAGCTCTCTATGGAGCTGGTTCACACATCTCTGCAGTGGCTCCGATACAAATTACATAGGAGCCCTGTGTGTCTTTTGGTTCATTTCAGGTCCGAATGCAGCCAAAAATGTGGCCTGAAATTGGACCTGAAACGGTGAATGGGGATGCACTGGACTCCTGCTGTGACCCACTGTGTGCTGCAATATGAACCGAGCCTAAACGGTCTGGGACCTAGAACAACAGGGTCCTTTGCCAGTAGGGAGTGACCCAACCTGGAGGGACTGGCTGCCCTTCAGGGTGATCCAGAGAAGTCTGCAAGAAGTGCTGTTCTGAATTAATTAATTAACCGTATCAAACCACAGAGTGATCCTGTGGATACAGTGACAGTATGAAGTTCCACGTCCTATAAATTATGAAATATCAAAAAGAGAGGTGGGGCATGAACTTTTTAGGCAGTCGACAATAGTTAATACAAAAAATATATTTTTATTACAATAAATCACATAAAAAAGAGATCACTACATATTCTAAAAAATCCACATTAACAATACTGTACAAAATATATACAAAATACCGCTACTGCATGGAAGCAGATAGGTAAACAAAAAGACAAAGGAATGAAATGAAGGTCATTCCTTATGGTATATATGTCTACAGGTATGGTTCAAAAGCAGATGAGCGGTGTGATGATGTAAAAAGTATTTTACTTTGCTCTACATGTTGCACGTTGTGTAGCGCTTCTTCAGGAGCACATACAGTTAGTAATGTTGGAATGAAAGTTGGAAAGTTAGTTAGTAATGTGGAATGATTAGACGCATACAATTTTAAAAACAGCGCGGTATAGCAACCACGGGGATGCAGCAAGCCATACGGTGGAAGATTGGGAGAGCTATTGGATCCAGGTTAATCCAGAGTGGCACATATATATGCTAAAGGTATAGAAGTAGCCCGGGGAAACTGTAGTAATGGCAGGTATTGCTGAGTAATACAAGAATCACCAGGTAAAATGGTGAATTCAACCATATAACTTTGGCCCCAAATGCTATTAATTTGCCAGGGAATCAACGCCAAACAATGGTAGTGGCATTGAAAGGGGGGATTTATCATGGACTGGACCCCATACAGCATACATCCTTCGTGGAGCTAGTAACCAAAAATGACAGGTGGGAACCAACTACCAAAGCTGCAGGAAAGGTTGGAGCCAAGTATGTGGAGGATTTGTCTGGTAAGCTCGTGGTACAGGGTACTGGAAGGAGGCATACATGTATACAGGGAAACAGTGAGTAGAGGCCTGAAGGAAATCCTGAGGAGAGATTTTGCTGCCTGTGCTCTTCACTGAAGGGACTGTTCAAATTTGCTGGCCATGGCTGTTTCCAGTGTGGGATCCCCCTGTGCTGAAATTGTTCATATTCTTCTATACTGAAAGCCTTTTCTGCAAGAAATTAACCTTTGTAAGATGGTGTCCTCAACCATGTCAGTTCTATTTCTGTGTATCCCAGGGCTCACCCTCATCCCTATCTCAGTTCCTCAAAAAAAAAAAAAAAAAAAACCCACTATCTGTCTAATCACTGTGTGAAAGTTTGAGAATATACTGTGTGCCTGGATGCTGAGCACCAAATAGGGAACAGAACCTGCGACAAACAGCTGGACCAGTCTTGGGGCTGCTATACAATGAAAACACACCCTATTCAGTCACCATCAGGTGCTACTAATGCATTAGCTTTCCAGAGACATAAAATGTATTTTCATTACTTTGCCCTTTGCCTGGTGCTTACACAGTTAAAAAAATGTCTTTAATTCTTTGTAGAAACCAAAGAATTGTTTTGCTCCATTATTATGGCTTTCAGTACTAAAGACAAAGTCTATTCATTGCTGGTAATAAAAACACATAAATACATTTTTATATGCACATGCCAGGGAACAGGAGGAACACAACACAGCACAACATTGGGCAATGGCAAATACATATCTGTCTGCAGAGAATAGGTTAGATATTAAAGCTCATTGATGGATTTTCCAACCTAAATACAGTGGTGGAATCATTTGTGATAAATGCAAACAGTACCCTTCTGGAGCATTCTCTTGAGGCTACAGTTGAAAGACATATATACCAGTAAAGGGACAAGGAAAAAAATACCTGGTATTTATAGAATAAATGTAACCCCTTTGAATGGTTTCAATATCAGGTTTCCTATGTAGTCAATTATCAGGCAACATCCAGTCTGGAAGAAAAATTAAAATTTGATTCAAGATACAGTATGTCATATTTAGACCCCAAACAGTTTAGCCAGGTTCAACATTAACTGATATTGATCTTTTTCATCTTCAAGTTGAATCCCAGGCACCACCTAACTAAGGCACTTCCTTCTATCTCCTGCGGATCACATGACCATAGGAGCTGCCTGAAAATAAGTATATGATTTTTTTTTTTTTTTTACAGAGGTTAGTTAGAATACGTGTTGGGGGGGGGGATTTTTAAGATTAGTTAGGTGGTGTCTGGAATTCCACTTTAAAGATAAATGATCATTTTCTAAAGAACATCACGTGTACCTCCAAATATGTAAATTAGAATTTTGTGTAGAATGAAGACTTCACTGATGTAAAATATATGGCATGTGAGAACTGTCTTATTTGTTGCTAGATGATTTTGCATGACCATAACTTGCAGTCTGTGCTATATACAAACTTTTATGCAGTATATAAAGTACTTCATTCTCTTGCATGGACTCAAGTGTCTTATGAAGGAAGTAGAAAAAAGTACAAAAAATGAAGATCTTCAATTAGACAGGATCTTCAGGAATCCTTTATTTTAATGAACACTGAGAGAAATATGAGCTACATTTTGATTTATGATGAAATCCTTGATAAAATTCTCATTCTGCCTTAGTTTTCAAAAAAAAAAAAATTATGAAGCTTCTTTAAAGCCAAATAAAAATATATGGTTAATACACTACTCTAAATGTAAAATATTGCGAGCCAACATAGATGTCTAATACTCTAAGCTGCAAACTAGAGGCAAAACAACCATGTTTTCAACACCTTTTTTGCCAATAAATTTTTCATACATTTTGTTCCAAGTCAAACATTTAAAAGAAAAACAGACAACCATCCCGATTCAACCACCTATTCCCCTTAGAGGCATAGGATAGTCCAGCAACATGATATTAAACACTAAAATTAAGGCCAACAAAGCCACTACCAACTACTCTGGAAGTTATTTCAAAGAGGTACAAGTTGCCATTTTACCTGAAAACATTGTGGGTAACAATAAAGAATACATCAACTCTAGAAACATTGCTTAAGTCCACATAACTGATGCCAGCATCTTGAAGACTAGGTAATACAATGATTTCATCCATGTATCATTGGTCACCATCCTTTCAAACTTGGAGAAACTTGCCTGATGACATCCTTGATATATTTACTCATTCTCCTTCACTCTTAAAATGGTTTTTATGAGCTCATTCAAATTAAAATGCAAGTGGCAGGTGTGGAAGATGTGTGGAAATCTTTCTGTCTGTACCTGCATTTCCTAATGACATGCCAATACATTTAAAAAAGTTAAACAATGTTGAAAGGCACCACCCTCTAAATCTGACACAAGGATAGTTTTCCTAAGTAGGCAGTGTGAACAAGCCTTCTCCAACTTTTGATATGCAAGGCTGGCGATAGGTGGAGCGAATTTCTTTCCTGCAACCACAGGGCAGTGTCAACAGGGGATAATCGTATGTAAAATCCAGCAGGCTGGTTGTACCCAAGTCGATCACTCAATCTTGAGTACATTCAGCTTGCCCATACATGGTTCGAGTCTCAGCCGGTTTCTGCTGAACCAGCTAAGATTCGAACTTTCTATGGCTGGCTTTAGTCTACATAACTAATGTCAACATCTTATGTTAGTGACTCTTGCCAAATCAGTTTTGAACATACATGTTAAAAATAAAAGTTGATTTAAAGTCAATTTCATGTATTTTAAATGTTGTTTCTAACATATTTGATGTAACATTCTTTGTACTGCCTTTAATGTAATGTGTTTTTTTTCTACCAGGAGATTTCTTTGTGGCTTACTTGACTTATTTCCTAATGCAGATGAGATTGCCAGACCACAGAATGTAAATTGATCAAAGTCTCTCACCAGCAAAGCCTGCAATTGTTTTAATAAGAAAAGCATGTTGTTTGATTCCTCTGGGGGTTTGTAAAGTGGTAAACTAGCACACAGTTATTTTACACTTGTTTTCCCTTGTTTGAAACCTATTTACTTGTTATGAAGAGCTAAGTTATTGGATGGATAATTTATGCCTAACATGATGTGTGCTGCTTTTCACAAATCAGGCAAAACCCTACTGCTGTTATCTGGTTTAGAAACTTGTCATTAGGGAAACATGGAAGATGCCATTTCTGACTTCTCCTTTTGAAAATGCTATTTGCTTACCCCTTATGCTTTGATACTTTGACTCATTGACCTGGAAGAAATATGCAGATAAGGAATTTTTACTTTTTTGGCTTACCCAATTTGCATCCTCGCCAGTTGTTAAAAGGTTTTGCACAGAGTAGTTCTGATAGATTTTTATTTCTGTGTGTGAGCTTTTTGAGAATATTTCCCTCATTTCCTATTCCTGTGACACATGTGTAAGAAATGGTTGGGAAGGGGGGGGGTTCAGTTGTCCATAAGACAGGAGGTCATAGACAGAACGAGGCTCAACACTACTAATTACGTGTTGTTTCCTGTCCTTGTGACAGAGCTTTCTTTTCATTCACGATCCTGTTCTGATTATGTCCTCTAATAGAAACACAAACAGCGCATGCAATTTGCATGTCAGGAGACTGTGACCAGCTCTCAATGGAGCCAGTTCACACAGCTTCGAGACGGCTGCGGAGTGATTTGCACAGGAGTCCTATGTGTCTTCTGGTCCATTTCAGGTCCTAACTCAGCCAAAAATTCAGACCAAAATCAGACCTGTAGCAGTGAAAAGGTATGCACCGGACCCCAGCTGTGAGCAGCTTTGTATGGCAGTGTGAACCCAGCCTTATACAGGACATTTCCTTTGTTTTTCTGGTAACAACCTGACTTAGGCAGTCCATAGATTTACCCACCGCCGTATTGAAAAATGACGGCAACAGGATGGCTTTCTCGTTGTGGGATGACGTCAAATGATGCCGTCCCACTCTCGCCGCGCTTGAGCTCCCGCAGGGGAGTGCGGCGATTGGCAGTGTCCCTGGGATCCCGGTTAAGTACCGATGACAAGACTCTTTACCCATGTGATCAGCTGTGTCCAATCACAGCTGATCACATGTGAACAAGGAAATGCCTTTATTGGCTTTCCTCTCCTCACAATGACAGCATGTGAGGAGAGGAGAACCAATCAGTGGCATTTCCTCACAGGGGAGATCTGCACAGATAATCAGGGCACTGTTGATCAATCAGTGCAGCCCCAACAGTGCCCAGCAGTAATGCTAGTCAGTGCCCAGCAGTGATACCAATCAGTGCCACCTTTCAGTGTCCATCAGTGCCACCCAGTGTCACCCATCAGTGCTGCCTATCCAAACCTCCTATCAGTGCCCATAAATGCCACCTATCAGTGCCCATCAGTGCCACCTAACAGTGCCCATCAGTGCCACTTATCAGTGCCGCCTATCAGTGCTTATCAGTGCTGCCTATCAGTGCCTCCGCATCCGTGCCCATCAGTGCCATCTCATAAATGCCCATTGGTGTCACCTTATCAGCGCACATCAGTGAAGAAGAAAAATTACTTAGTTTTAGTTTTTTATCAAAAGATAAAAAAACCCAGTGGTGATTAAATGCCACCAAAAGAAAGCTCTAGCTGTCTCAAAAAAGTGGGTACAGCCTTGTATGACCACGCAATTGTTATTCAACGCATGACAGTGCTGAATGCTGAAAATTTGCCTGGGCAGTAAAAGAGTGAAAGTGTCCAGCATTGAAGTTGTTAAAATTAAAACAAATGTGACTCCTGCACTATCAGCCCAATTCTGATGTAATAATGATTAATGTGGCTGCTGCTAGCATCCAATTGTGTTCCCACAAGGCAAATAAGTACTGTAAAAGTGTGATGCTGTGCTGCCCCAGCTCCAATCAAATTAACAATATGTGAATGCAAAATGTGAAAAAAGTGTGCAATCAGAATACAATATTATTTGGGTGATGTCCAAAAAGTTGCAAACATTAAAAGACTCTAACCATATACAGACTATAACTTACATCTCCTTCATATTAGTGATGAAATCGCAATCATAAGTGTACAAGAAAAAAAATAAATGGAAAACTCTCTCATTAGCTTCCAAAATGAACAGTGACAGTAGACAGATGCCTTCTTCCCTGTTTAAATAACAGCCAACACCAAACCAATTCCTGCTGTGCTTCCAGCGATAAACAACTTGTGCCACCTCTGTGCTCATAGAACTCTCCCCTCAAAATAGATGAAATAACGCATTAATGTATTAATCCACCAGGGTAACACCAACTTCAAGGTCATCCAACATATCCTGCCCCCTAGGGGCTCCCAAAATAAGTTTCCCAGGTTCCAGGAGATCCCCTGATGAAGTCACGGGACCGTGACATGACGCATAAGGGGGTGAGCAGAGGCATACGCAGACCGGAAGTGACATATGTGGAAGCACATTCCGGTACCCATATGTGGTTTTAACTGCATTTTTGGTGGTTAATAGTAACTAACTACACTATGGGAGGCTTTCTTTGATTTTTCCCAAACATGAGCGAGACATAACTTGTTGCATTGTAGGTGGAAGTTTTAAACGAGCCTGACCCTATTTACCACTGGAACCTGGGAGACTATCTGTGAGCACAGAGGTGGTACAAGTTGTTTATCGCTAGAGGCACAATAGGAATCGGCTTGGTGTTGGGTGTAATTTAAACACAGAAGTGTGTCTAATGTCTCTTCATTTTGGAAGCTAAGAGAGACTTTTCCTCTATTTGTTTTTACATTTATGTGAAGAAGATGTAAATTCTGTCCGTATATGCTTAGAGTCCATAGATTAGTCAGTTTTTTGTTCAACCTGTAGGTTGAACAAAAAAACTGACATGATTCCCCCATCCATACATGTGATGTGGATGGGGGATCCTCCCCACTAAGCTATTGTATTCCAACACCATACCAGGCCGCTTGCCCTCAACATGGGAAGGGTGCTTTCCCCATGTTGATGGGGACAAGGACCTCTTCCCGACAACCCTAGCCATTGGTTGTTGTGTCTACGGGCTTATCGGAATCTGGAAGCCCCCTTTAACAAGCTTTTTTTTAATATTTTTCGGGGTCCGTCGGGTGGCATGATTGAAGAAGGATGGACATCGCGGGACACTTTTTTTTTTTAATAAAGGAATTGTCAAAAATTGTCTATTGTGGTTTTTACTTTTTGACACTTTTTTTGGTGAATGGGTAGGGGTACAATGTATCCGATACCCATTTACATAGGGGGGCAGAATCTGGGGGCCCCCTTGTTAAAGGGAGCTTCCAGATTCTGATAAGTCCCCCACTCGCAGACCCCAACAAACAATGGCCAGGGTTGTTGGGAAGAAGTCCTTGTCCCCATCAACCCCAAAACACTCTCCCCATGTTAAGGGCATGTGGCCTGGTATGGTTCAGGATGGGGGGCGCTCGCTCCCCCGCCCCCCATCCTGTCCTCCAGGCTGCATGCTCGGATAAGGGTATGGTATGGATTTTGGGGGGAACCCACGCCAATTTTTTTTTGGTATGTACTGTTTTTTTTCTTTAGAAATGTAATTTTGCTCTGGCACTGTTGTAAACATCACACAGATGTGCAACTTTACAGACAGGCTAAGGGGAACCCCCCCAGGCACAATAAAGGAATATTTCCTTTTTTTTTGCTTCACTTTAAGCATTATTAAAATCACTGCTCTTGAAAACATGGTCATTTTAAAAACTTCTTTTTGCATTACTACATGTCCCCTAGGGCAGTACCTGGATCTCCATACACTTTTTATGGCAATAACTTGCATATAAGCTTTTAAAATTAGCACTTTTGGTTTTTCATGCTCGTGTCCCATAAACTTTAATAGGGTTTGCATGTTCACTGAAACTTTTTGCCTGTTTGCATGTTCTGGGGCGAACCGAACCTCGGGATGTTCGGCTCATCCCTATTGTAGAGCCTTATATTACTTTTTTTCTTAAACCCACACATTGTTACACAATCTTAAAGGCTGTATATTAAGCTCATGTATATTTGCAATATATTGAAAAAAAACATAAGAAAATTTACAACATTCTAGATTTTCTTTCATATTTTTAACTGGTACAGAACGTAATACATTAAAACACATGGGATCCTTTTATGTTTATCCTGACTATGACCTGTCATCTCTATTGCTATCCTTTACATGACGAGTATGTAACAACTGAGATCAGAACTCCATGCTTGCTCTGAGTCAGTGGCTTAAAAAGTGTTGAAAACAGAGCATCTACATGACAGCCAGAGAAAATTAATTTTTTATGTCAGGTCCTCTTTAAGCTGTCCATACACTGCTAGATTCAGAGTTCAATAAAATCTACCAACAAATGATTTAAAGGCAAGCTACTTTTCAACAGTCAATTTTGGGTAAATCCAATACAATGGTCCTTTTACACAGCTGTTATAAAAAAAAAAAAAAGTGGAAGATGGTGACAGATCAGAATCCTATTTTGTCAGTTAATGCTAGTATTTCATGTACCTTTCATTGGGCTAAGGGAGTCAGGTTTATCCTTTTCTATCTCTGTGCAATTTTGAGAGCTCTTGAGGTATAACTTGAACTTTGCAGACACTGTAAAATTAAGGGTGGACGATGCTAGTTATAAGTGGAAATAATTATACCAGTAAATCTGCTCAAAAATGCATACAGGTCCTTACAGCAATAGCTTTCATTGGTAAGAATTGAAGAGTTAAATCAGAAAGGAGAGATTCTAGAGAGATAAGAATCAAAGCCGGAAAAACAGAATGTCTGAGGATGATGGAAGCTGTGATCTAAAATCAATAAGCCATTTTATGTGGTGTTATTGCTGGCAGTGATCTGTCTGCAGTTTTGCTGCTTGATGGTTTGAAAATATAACATAACAGATAAGCAGCAGTGAAGGACAGGGCTGGGGATTTAGTGCCCTTACCAAGCCTAAGAGCAAAGTGGATAAGCAGGGACAGGCTGGGGATGTTCTATGCCCTCTGCCCCATTATCCCAATCTAGGATAGGCAACACGTCAGCTAAAAGAACTAAGATCTTCCTGCAAAAACAGGCATCCAGTGGATTTTACCTATTGAAATGATCAAACAAAATGTAACTAAGATTATAATTTTCTATTTTAAAACAAAAACATTGCTCAAAAGGCTCTAGACTGTCATAAAAACATATTGTGCACACTCTTCTACCAGATGAAGGATATAAAGATGTATCTGCACTAGACTGTATAATACTTAAAAAAAAATTGTATTCAACCACTCCAGCCTGAGCACATATGATGCTTTACTAAAGGTATAATTTTCTGTAAACCCCATGTTTACCATTAAGTCACAATGTGCGTACTTTTCTTAAGGAAATATTTTTTTTTTCATAAACTTGTTGTCAAGTTCCTTATGTGGGGGTCCTGCCAGTAAGAGCTCTTCCTTTTGTGGGTTCATAACACTAACATAAGTTGCTGCCTCTCAATTATTGGCAGAACTGTCAGCCTGTCATGTGTACTTCAGTTGGCTGTTGGGTTTCCTATCAGGTCAGCAGGAGATTTAGGAAAAATTGAGTTACACAGTAAAGGGTGCTGCGGTGGCCCAGTGGCGGTGCATCAATAAGGGCGCACGAGCACCGCCCCCTCTCTCCAGCCACCCCCTCTAGCACCAATAGATAGATTCATGACCTATCAGGCGTCCAATCATAGCAGAGGATGGGAAGAGAGGACAGGAGAAGACATTGAGGAGCTGTCCCACCGCCACCGAGACAGGGTAAGTACAGACGATGGGCAGGGGGCACACTGGCAGCATTTGATATGGCACAGTGGCTGCGTTTGATGGGGCACAGTGGGAGCATTTGATGGGGCACAGTGAGGCTGCATTTGATGCGGCACAGTGAGGCTGCATTTGATGGGGCACAGTGAGGTTGCATTTGATATGGCACAGTGGCTGCTTTTGATGGGGCACAGTGGGAGCATTTGATGGGGCACAGTGAGGCTGGATTTGATGTGGCACAGTGAGGCTGCATTTGATGAGGCACAGTGAGGCTGCATTTGATGGGGCACAGTGAGGCTGCATTTGATATGGCACAGTGGCTGCGTTTGATGGGGCACAGTGGGAGCATTTGATGGGGCACAGTGAGGCTGCATTTGATGGGCACAGTGAGGCTGCATTTGATGGGGAACAGTGAAGCTGCATTTGATGGGGAACAGTGAGGCTGCATTTGATGGGCACAGTGAGGCTGCATTTGATGGGCACAGTGAGGCTGCATTTGATAGGCACAGTGAGGCTGCATTTGATGGTCACAGTGGCTGCATATGATGGGCACAGTGGCTGCATTCGATGGGCACAGTAGCTGTATTTGATGGGGCACAGTGGCAGCATTTGATGGCACAGTGGGAGCATTTATTATGGTACAGTGGATGCGTTTGATGGGCACAGTGGCTGCGTTTGATGGGCAGAGTGGCTGCATTTGATGGGGCACAGTGGCTGGTTGCATAAGATGGGCACAGTGGCTGCATAAGATGGACACAGTGGCTGCATAAGATGGGCACAGTAGCTGTATTTGATGGGGCACAGTGGCAGCATTTGATGGCACAGTGGCAGCATTTGATGACACAGTGGGAGCATTTAATATGGTACAGTGGATGCGTTTGATGGGCACAGTGGCTACGTTTGATGGCACAGTGGCAGCAATTGATGGGCAAAGTGACTGCGTTTGATGGCACAGTGGCTGTGTTTGATGGTACAGTGGCGGCAATTGATGAGCACAGTGGCTGCGTTTGATGGCACAGTGGCTGCGTTTGATGGCACAGTGGCTGCGTTTGATGGCACAGTGGCGACAATTGATGGGCACAGTGGCTACGTTTGATGGCACTGTGGCTGCGATTGATGGTACAGTAAGGCTCTAATTGATGGGGTTTTTTTTCAGAATTTTTCAGTTTGTTTGCACCCCCAAAAAAAAGTTGAGCACCAGCCGCCACTGGTGCTGCCAAGCAAACTGAAAAATAGATTATACATTTTTAAAAAATGCTATTTTCGCAGGTTCTCTTGTAAGAACAGTCCTCTACCCACTTATACTTATACTCAATCTACTTTATCTTTCCAACAAATATAACATTACATTTTATTCATTGCCTTTTATCTGTAACCTGTAGCATTAAATACTTGCCTACTGGGGACTTTTACCCCCTTCCTGCCCAGGCAAATTTTCAACTTACAGCACTGTCACACTTCTTTCAATGACAATTGGACGGTCATTTCCTTTGTCCTAGAGATAGGGTAATTCCCTAGGGCCTATTGATGTTCATCAAAGCAGCATAGCAGCGCACATTACTTTAACTTACTAACTGCAGATAAAATAAAAAAGTTATCTTACCTTTTAAAAAGTAAATGTAGCCTGCAGTGTAACAATGCACAGATAGTACATAACGTCTTAAATTTTATGCTACTGCTGGTTTTATCTGTAAATATTTTTTAAAAAGTTATATTTTATAGTTTTGTATATAGTTTTTCTATCTCACGGTGACCATACACGTTTTAATCTTTTTATTCAATCGATGTGCGATTTAAACAAAATGATCGATTTTGAAAACAATTGAATAGCCATAACTTACCTTTTAATTATTTTAGACTCAATTTTGATTTGATTTAGGCCCCTTTTACATTGGCTGTCCAATCAATTTTTTAGCATTATCCTCTATGGAGTGGCAGATGCCAGCAGACACGTGTCCACTGACACTCGTTGACATCTGATCCCCTTCGCCAAAAACAGATGGATGATGGACCTATTTTCCATCTGTCCGGCGGTTCGGATCAGATGGGAACCAACAGGTGGCCCTAGAGATAAGCACAAATACACATCACAAAAAGATCAACACCTAAAGGAAACAAAGTACCAAAGAGATCAATTCCCATCTTAAAGTGATTGTAAAGGCTCGCTTTAAAAAAAAAAACAAAAAAAAACAAACATGTTATACTTACCTCCTCTGTGCAGTTGGTTTTGGACAGAGCAGCCCTGATCCTCCTCTTCTCAGGTCCCTATTTGCTGCTCCTAGTCCCTCCCCCCCTTGAGTGCCCCTCAGCCAGCAGCTTGTTACAGGTTGTCACCCAAGTCGAGTCAGAGCTCCGTGTATCCATTCAGACATGGAGCCCCGCCCCATCTTTCCTCTGATTGGCTCACCGACTTTGATTGATAGCAGCAGGAGCCACTAGCGCTGCTGCTCTGTCTCAGCCAATCAGGAGGAGTGTACAGGATGGCTGAGGGTATCGTGGACATTGCTGGAGAGAGAAGGAGCTCAGGTAAATAATTGGGGGGTTCTGGTTCATAGAATGCATTAAGATAAAAAACCTTCTGCCTTTACAACTCCTTTAACATGGATTTCAACAGACTCAACAACTCAAGGACCTTTGCCAAAAGTGATGTGATTGATTTAGACAAGAAAATAGCCATGAATTTGATTGTGTAGTTTGTACATTTATCTTTATGGCTTAGACAAATGTCCTCTGATATCGAATTATGTCCTGAAGTCTATCTACATTGTGTCAAATAATTAGAAAAGTACAGCTTACTTAATAAAATTGATACAAGAAACAGTGGAATGAACAGTATGCTATGCACAGTGTACAAGATGACTTTTGAATGGTTGCTGTGGGTTCTGCATTGTTTTTTATGCACTATTTTACCCACAAAATATGAATGTGTCCAAACATCTAAAAGGTTTATTTTACAGCAGTCATTTTCTTTATTGTAAGGCCCACACACAGTCCATAGTTTTTAAAATAACAGGATTTCCTTAGTCCTTCAAATAATAGATGTAAGCAGTAACATCTTATGCCGCGTACACATGGTCGGACTTTTCGGCTACAAAAGTCCGATGGACACCGCCGGACCAAATCCGGTGGACAATCCGACCGTGTGTGGTCTGCATCGGACTGCATCGGACTTCTGACGGACCGTTTTGGTCGGAAATCCGACGTACTTTAGATTTGAAGCCTGCTTCAAATCTTTATGTCGTAACTCCCCCAGACTGAGTTCCTGACGGAAAGCCCGTTCGTCTGTATGCTGGTCCGACGGACCAGATACGACGCAAGGGCAGGGTACTGCATCTCGCGCTCGCTACAATAGGAAAAACAAATTTTCCTATTGAGGCGAGCGCGGGGCATGTCAGGCCCTTAGGTCTGGTATGGATTTTAAGGGGAACCCCCTACGCCAAACAAACGGCGTGGGGTTCCCCCAAAATCCATACCAGACCCCGATCCAAGCACGCAGCCCGGCAGGTCAGGAAAGGGGGTGGGGACGACTGAGCGCCCCCCCTCCTGAACCGTACCAAGCCGCATGCCCTCAACATGGGGGGGTGCTGTGGGGGAGGGGGGCGCCCTGCCCCCCCAACCCAAAGCACCTTGTCAACCATGTTGATGAGGACAAGGGCCTCTTCCCGACAACCAACAGCCAGGGTTGTCAGGAAGAGGCCCTTGACCTCATCAACATGACAGAAGGCAGAAGTCCGAGCCCCTGCTAACAAAAGAGCTGCAAAAGAGCAGAAGATAGCGGAGGAGCCCGGCAGAAGACCCGGAGAGTGCGGAGAAGAACCGGAGAGACCCCTGAAGCCAGAAGAAGACCCCGGAGCTGTCTAATAAATTACTTTAAAAACCAGTGCAGTGTTTTTTTATTGACACTTTTTCCCTAGGTGCATGGGTAGGGGTACCATGTACCCCATACTCATTCACATAGGGTGGGGGGCTGGGATCTGGGGGCCCCCTTATTAAAGGGGGCTCCCGGATTCCGATAAGCCCCCTGCCTGCAGACCCCGACAACCAACGGCCAGGGTTGTCGGGAAGAGGCCCTTGTCCTCATCAACATGGGGACAAGGTGCTTTGGGGTGGAGGGGCCGCAGGGCACCCCCCTCCCCACAGCACCCCCCATGTTGAGGGCATGCGGCCTGGTACTGTTCAGAGGGGCCCTCGCTCGTCCCCACCCCCTTTCCTGAGCGGCCGGGCTGCATGCTCGGGTCGGGGTCTGGTATGGATTTTGAGGGGAACCCTCTACGCTGAAAAAACAGCATGGAGTTCCCCTTAAAATCCATACCAGATCTAAGGGCCTGGCCTGCCCCGCGACGGGGCTCACAAGGTGTCAATCTCGCCGATAAAAGCGGTGAGATTGACTTCCTTTTCTAGTCCCGTCGTACATGGGTCACGTTCAAAATGAACGGACTTGGCGGTGTGTGGGCAAGTCCGTTCATTCTGAAAGTCCGCCGTTACTCCGGCGAAAGTCTGTCGGGAAGACCGGCGGACCTAGTCTGCCGGAAAGTCCGGTCATGTGTAGGCAAGTCCGTCCGTGCAGAAAGTCCGGCGGTAGTCAGCCGTAAGTCTGGCGGCAAGTACGTCGGACCTAGCTTCCCAGAAAGTCCGACCGTGTGTACGAGGCATTAGACTAGATTTGTTATAAGCAAAAATCAATTTAAAAATGTAAACCGTGCTACTCTGTTTGAAATGCCATACCACATCTGTATCCCATCTACTTCTGCTTTGGCAAACTCTTGTATGCGCCAGTTGTCACAATTTAACCACTTGACCTTCAGAAGGTTTTACCCCCTTTATGACCAGGACATTTTTTTGATATTCAGCACTGTGCTACTTTAGCTGGCAATTGCTTGGCTTTGCAACACTGTACCTAAATGAAATTTATATTTTTTTTCTTACACAGATAGAGCTTTCTTTTGATGGTATTTATTCACCATTCATTATTATTATTTTTATATAAATATATAAAGACCAACAATTTTGAAAAAAAAAAATATTTTCTACCTGTACATTCTATTATAAAACATATCCAATAAAATCAAATTGTTTCATAAATTTAGGCCAAAATGTATTCTGCTACATGTCTTTGGTAAAAAAAAAAAAATTGTATATTAACTGGTTTGTGTGAAAGTTATAGTGTCTACAAATTATGGTATATACAGTATATAGCTCCTACTTTCTGACTGCCTATCACATTTCTTGAGGAGCTAAAATGCCGGCACAGTACAAACACCCCCAAATAATCCTTTTCGAAAAGTCGACATATACACTTCTGCAAATTTCTGCGACATGAGGGGGCGAATTTTGTGGAGCCTATCATAGTAATGCCGCGTACACACGGTCAGATTTTCTGACGGGAAATGTTCGATGGGAGCTTGTTGTGAGAAATTCCGACCGTGGGTAGGCTCCATCGGACATCTTCCGTCGGAATTTCCGACAGACAAAATTTGAGATCTGGATCTCAAATTTTCCGACAACAAAATCCTTTTGTCGTAAATTCCGATCGTGTGTACATAATTCCGACGCACAAAGTTCCACGCATGCTCGGAATCAAGCAGAAGAGCCGCACTGGCTATTGAACTTAATTTTCTCGGCTTGTCGTACATGTTGTACGTCACTGCGTTCTTGGCGATCGAAATTACCAACAAGATTTGTGTGACCGTGTGTATGCAAGACAAGTTTGAGCCAACATCCATCGGAAAAAAAACATGGATTTTGTTGTCGGAATGTGTGGTCGTGTGTACGCGACATCAGGGTCAACCCAAGGATGACAGAGGGTATTATCACTGAAATGCCTAAAACGCATTATTGTTTCATATCTCTGCCTGGCCATTGCAGCAAAGAACATGGGCATATGATGTATTGAGTCTGTGGACCAATATGACTGCAATTCATTCTTTTTTGTAATGCCCATGTTAAGGGTTAGACCCAAAAAAGTTTTACGTTTGGAGGCTGTGATAGTGTCAGGATGTGCATGCCAGTAGAAAAGATGGCTCATCTAGGCGAACTTTTGTGCATCTTCACAGGTTACATTACATTACATCTCGTGGACGTAGGCATTGGGCACATATTAGTGCACACACGGGCTATTTAACCACTTCCGCTCTGGAAGGTTATACTCCCTTCCTGACCAGGCCATTTTTTGTGATACTGCACTGTGTTGCTTTAACTGACAAGTGGGCGGTCATGCGACACTGTACCCAAATAAAATTGATGTCCTTTTTTTCCCACAAATAGAGCTTTTTTTCATGGTGTTTGATCACCTCTGCAGTTTTTACTTTTTGCGCTATAAACAAAAAAAGACAGACAATTAAAGAAAAAAAAACTATTTTTTACTTTCTGCTTTAAAACACATCCAATAAAAAAATTTAAAAAATCAAAGTTCTTCATCATTTTTGGCCAATATGTATTCAGTTACTGACCCGGCTTTCCGGACTCTGCTATTTCTCCTGCTGTCACCGGGACATACCTGTCAAAGGGCTGTACCTGCTTACCCACTGTCTTCTACTGCTACATGTCTCACTTGCCTGCTATTGCCAGTAACAGCTGGCTTCAGTCTGCTGCTCACCAGCTGCCACCCAGCCTGGCTTCTTCTTTGAAGACCTCTAGCGACTACCCCTGGTTGGGGTAGACACCTGTTCTGCTAGCAAGTCTTACAGGCACTAGTGCCACTCTGCACTCCTACACCTTCTGTTCACACTATCAGGGGCCCTGAGTTAGAGGAGTAAGGGAGACCTTCCTCATTATATCAGACTCTGCTACCAGTTACACAATTGATAGGTTTCTACCAGAATGGCCTGGTGTACAAATTTGAGTTGGCAGCGATGTACCATTGGGCATAAACATTTTGTGGCACTACCTCCACAGGGGCTGCTGTTAGCTGGTTCCCCTATCCTTGCACAGTCAGGCAATACATATTTTCCACTGTCATCTGGACACACGGGTAATAAATTAGATGGGGTATAGGGGTAATATATGATGCCCAGCTTTGCCTGAAACAATGCACAGGGACAACTTCCTTCCTATGTATACAATACTGAACTGTCCTCCTTCCTGGACACCAACAGTCTTTAGTAAAAAAACAGTCCCTTGAGGACTAGGAGTTCTCAGTCCCCTTTAGAAAACAGCATAGTATGTTGTAAGCTGCACACATGAGTATCTCCTTTCTTCAATAGAACTGCTCCCAGCTCTACTGCCTGCAGGAACTACCAGTCCTCCTGGCTGTTTGTCCACCAGCCCACCTGGCTGGTCCAAAGATCTCCCAGGGCAAGGGATAGGAAGGGTTAAGCACAGAGCTGTACTTCTGAAAGCTTGCTACATGTGGCAGTCTCTCCCCTTGTGAATGCCTGGGTGTGCTGATGTACTCACTCTGTCCTCTTTGCTCCCTGTTGCTCCTTAGGCAAGGATTCTACTCAAACTGAGAAGCTGATAGCAACTTCTCAAGCCAATCTAAGCCCAGCCTGGAGGAAATCTCCCCCAGTCTTAGGGGTCCCCTCCTAGGTCACTGACAGCCTCTTCAGCACTCAGGGTGGCTGAGTCAGGCTCCACCAAGTGCTGACTCAGCCACCCTGCCATGATGTTCTGCCTGTGGATTGGCCAAGTTCATTTAAGTATGCAGTTCAGCCCTCCTGGCCTCTGCCCACTAAGTTCTCCAAACATTCACCTGTCCCATGGTCCAGCGATGCGGGCGTACGAAGCCCCGCTCCTCTCCCCCTCCTCTCCACAGCACCGGCATTCTTACTGTGGGCACCCGGCTGTGGCTTCACAGCTGGGCATGCACTGCGGATGCTCGAGCCATGCTGCAAGTTGTGAATGGCCGGGCAATCTTCTGGGACCTGTGACATGTCCCAGAAGATTGCAGGGAGGGAAGGGGGAGAGGTGAACTTCCTTCCGGCGGCGCGGAGCCCCAGGAGGAAGTGGGAGCTTGATGCCTCTAAAAAGAGAGTATTTGCTCCCCCCCAAAAAATGACATGCCAAATGTGGCATGTCAGGAGGTCACCATCACTTAAGGCAGAAGTTCCATTTTTGGGTGGAACTCCACTTTAAGTTAGCTGTTTTCACCTGAACCCCAGGCTTGGCTGTGAATGGGGGGGTAATGGGTACTGCTGAATCTAGGGGAAGTCAATAGTGGTTATAGTGTGACTGTGATAGTGTGGTGGGCAATCAAGGACTGGCGGTAACTGACATTGTCTGGGAGGGACAGTAACTGACACTGACATCACTAGTGACACTAATACAGTAATCAGTGATAATACTTTACACTGTATTAATGACAATGGCTGGGAGACAAGGGTAATCAGGAGTGTAATCAAGGGGTTAACTGAGTACCTAACAGGTGTAATGTATGCTTTTTACTCACAGATCTGGCTGGGTCTCTCCTTGATCTCAGTTCTGAATGGTTACTTAGACCAGGGGAAAAAAACAGCTAGATACTGTGTGTTGTGTTTACTAAAACACAGATCTCTGTAATGTGGTTGGCCACACCAATCAGCAGGTGTAGAGAAAAAATTGTTGGCTGTAGCCTGCTGACAAAGTCGTGCTGTGTCCAACCACAGCACAGAGCAGCAGGGGGCAAGTGTGTGCGCGCCTGTAAATCAGGAAGTTTGACGCAACGTATGAGTACACCAGGGTGCCCAGGGGATTTCCCAGCCAGCAGTAAAATTGCCACTGGCCAGTCGGCAAGTGTTCTCTTAGATACTGTACATGGGTATGTAAGAAGAGTTATGCTGTATATGAAAAAACAGCATCTTTGAAAACATATTGCTGCCTAAAAAAAAAGGTCTAAAATGTAGCCAGCCAGTTACTTTGGTCTTCCTCCAAGACATTAATTGGGCTATGAATGTCAGATTATGAAATTATATAGGCACATATTTTACTAACATAAAACTTAGATCGCTGGTAAAAGTAAAATATTTAAGTATGAATGTATTAGAGCAGTATGACTAGATGTCTGCATTGCTCTTGCTATGTAACTATCAGCTAGGCAGTTGATTTATGTGTTTAATTATGAATCCAGCCCTGGATCAATGGGTTAGTTTGCTGAATGTATGCTGCCCATATGTAACGAAGACTCTAGAAACAATCTTCACTGTCAGCTGTGAAAATCACCATTTAAAATTAAAAGTATTAGATGAGTTGATGCACAGCTATTTCTTACAATATATGGTCTAAATTAGTGTTTACTATGTATGATAAAGATAGGTCACTGCCTTCATCAGCATTGTAGTTTGATATCAGTATACATGTCACAATCAAACGAGTTACAAGGGAAGAAAAATGTGTAAATGTAAAGCCTTTTTCTTTTTTATCATTTCTTTCCTTAGTTATAGACCAAGCAATGTTTTTAAACTGTTGCAGCACTATTTTAAAACAACTTAAAAGGAGGGAAAAGGGAAAGGGGAGTAAGCCCGATAGGCGAGCTCGTACAAGGGGTTACCCTAGGCAATAGTGGAGTCATAGGATATACAGCTTAAAAAATCAGCTTTATTTTGGGTAATACCCAACAATAAAAATCACATAATATTGTGACGTGCAATAATCATAACAACAATAGCAATTGACCGTGGACAAACATTAGACAAACAAGACAGACAATAAAAAAGAAGTGGAGCTAGCCCGTACGTATTGCTTTGTGCCTCAGGGACCTTAAAAGGCTGCCAATTAGCCAAATGATAAGAATCTCAATGGATAAACCATTCAAAATTAGTCTCAATTGATGATGGTTTAGACGGTCAGCTGTGGTCCAAAGCAATAGAGGGGTGGAGAGAGAGAGAAAGTACAGGCGTGTGTGCTGGTAAATAGGCAGGAGATCATACACTAAATATGCTGCTTGGGGGTTATTAGACTATAGTCAAGGCTACTATTGGTATTAGAAATAAGCCCAGGAACTAATGCTACGTAGCAGACAGGGAATAGGCAGTCTAATAGGGCAATCCAGCTAAATAGTGTAGAAATTCACAAATCAGTCATCAATTAGATGTTCAGTTAGAAAGGTATTGATAATCAATCAAATCGGTCTTCACATTTCCCTAGGTTTCCAGGTAAATGCGATTGGCTTAGTCCTTTAGACGGTAACACCACTGCACAATATACGGATAAAGAGTAGCACACTATAGGCATATGAGCTAGCAGATATTCCTATACAGCAATACGTTACTGCCTCCACCAGGAACTGCATCAAGTATTCCACTGCAATCCTTTAAACCTGTGAGGAGTTCAGTCCCTTATCATTTCTGTGATGGCTACGATGAGCCGTGCAAGAGGACGGCCTGTGCAGGATTGCTTGGCTGTAGCAGTCATTTTAGCGCTTGAGTCCTGGTGCTGTAGGCGGTATTAGAAGTCCCGGTCATCCACGCTGATCATCCAATCCCGGTGTGCTTCAGCGCCTGAGACTCTCCACCATGCCCATGACGTCCACGGACTGGGCAGCATTGTGATGTCAACGCGTTTCACCGTGGCTAGTGGCGTAGCTTCATCTCGGATGTTCATTGGTCAAGCTTCCACACGCCCTTCTTATCATGTGTACGCTGGTGGTAGCTGCCAATGAGATGTTTTTCGGGAAATAGAAGGGACATAGTCCAATCAGTTATGGCCAGTTTGCCCGTTTGGCCAATCATAGGGCATAATCATTTGTTGTCACTTTAATTCATGGGAAACCAATAGCGTTAGTGAGTGAGTTGTTCACAAGCTTATGGTTTAAATTTTTGTATTATAAATATATATATATACAGGGAGATGGTGGCAATTAGGAATGTGAAAAATAGAGGAGAAGAAGATATTAAGACTTCACCAAATGAAAATAGTGCAGAGGGATGAAACACCGAACAGGCAGTGCGGTGTGCATATCAGTGACATGTATACAGATAAGCAAATAAATAGGTAACTAGATAGAGTAATTAACGGAGGCAAGTTCACCCATAGTCTATGTTTTAATTTCAATTAATTTTGGATTGATTTTAGAAAAAAACCCGAAGCTAATACTTGGGTGGTAGAGTTGTAAAAGATATGTCTAAGTAATCAGTAAATCCAAAAACACTTGCAAATTCAACTCTGTGTTCAACCCCACCGGCACGAGGGACTTTAGCTTGTAGACCCACCACTTCTCCTTTTGGAGAAGTATGCGGTCAAAGTCACCTCGTCTGGTGGGTAGCTTCAAGGCATAGATTCCTTTGACTGTTAGTCCTTCAGAGGAGCTACCATGGCACAAAGCAAAATGTTTGGCCAGGGGTTTTTCTGGTATTTTTCCTTTTGAATTGATTTCACGTAAGTGTTCGCCATTGCATATTCAGTGATCTTTTTGTTTTGCCTATATATATCTTAGGGCAGGGGCAAGTTATTAGGTAGATCACTCGTGATGTTGAGCAGTTGATAAGATCACGTATCTCAAAAGTTTTCTCACAAAGCGCATCAGTGAAGCTGGAGGTTCTGTGCACAAATGGGCAGACCTGACATTTGTTACAAGGAAACATACCCTTTGAGTGAGGGTATTTCGATAGCCAAGTGGGATTTGGTTCTTTAAAAAATTCTGATTGAATCAACACATCACCGAGGCTGGGGGCTCTACGTGCTACCAGCCTCGGTGATGCGCTTACTATTTTAGCAAGTTCAGGGGCATTGGTCAAAATCCCCCAGTGTTTTTCAAGAATAGTGTAGACCTTATTCCACTGGGAGCCATAAGTTGTTATAACACGCACTGGTTCATTAGTTTGTGTTAATGGTGCGTTGGTAGTTGGTTTGTTGCAAAGCAAGCTTTCTCGATCTCTCCCAGCTGCCTTCTTCCTGGCTCTCCTGATTTGTCTGTGCGAGTACCCGCGTTCGCGGAATCTCGCATAGAGATCATTGCTTTCGCATCTATAGTCTGCAACGTCACTACAGTTCCTTTTTACACGTAGGAACTGCCCCACTGGTATCCCATTTTTTAACCAGTGCGGGTGGTGACTTGTTGCGTGCAACAACGTATTAGCTGCTGTTTCCTTACGAAATGTGCAAGTACAAAGTTGACCTTTCTCCAATGTGATCTGTAGGTCCAGGAAGGATAATCCCTTTATATCATAAGCATACGTTAATCATATATTTTGTTCGTTTGTATTTAATTCCTTCATGAAGAGATGTAAGGTGTCAAGATCACCCCTCCAAAGTACGTGGTCGTGGTACATCGGCGAGGGATATACATCCTCTTCATCCCAAAGGCCCAGGTGAAGGCACACGTAGGCCGGGGGCCCACACTGCGCCCATGAAGGTGCCTCATATTTGGTGATAATAGGAGTCCAGGAACTGGAAGTAATTGTTCGACAGAGTGAACTCCAGCAACTCAACAAGGAATTCATTCTGTGGTTCAGACTCTGGGTAGGTTAGTTCCAAAAATTGCTCAACTGCTTGAATCCCCTTGGAATGGGGTATTGAGGTATAGAGTGACTCAACGTCAACACTAACCAAAAGTATCCCCTCGGGTTGTCTACTCTCATTAATTTCAGTAATTTTTGCCAGTACATGTCTTGTGTCCTGAACGAAGGATTTTACATTTTTAACCATATCCTGTAGGAGGGAGTCCGAGTATCGTCCAACTTTTTCCAAGGGGCCCTGGCAGGCAGACACAATCGGTCTGCCTGGGGGATTTTTTAAGTTTTTGTGAACCTTGGGAATAATATAAAAAGTAGGTACATTGAACTCCCTCACCAGGAGATGCTGAAACTCAAGATTGGTTAATAGGCCCTCATCTTTCGCATCCGATAGTTTTCTATTTAGTTCTGACACTAATGCTGGAAATGGGTTAATGTCAAGTTTTTCATAAGTTGTTGTATCACTGAGCAGAGGTTTTACTTCCTTTTCATAATCTTGTTGATTTAGTAGTACCACATTACCTCCCTTATCACTCTTCTTTATTACGATGTTGCATCTCTTTTTAAGAACATTTAGGGCTGCCCTTTCACCCACCGTCAGGTTGTCTTGGGATCTTTTAGCCCAATCCACCTTATCCTTCCTGGACCTACAGATCACATTGGAGAAAGGTCAACTTTGTACTTGCACATTTCGTAAGGAAACAGCAGCTAATATGTTGCTGCACACAACAAGTCACCACCCGCACTGGTAGCCAAAAATGGGATACCAGTGGGGCAGTTCCTACGAGTAAAAAGGAACTGTAGTGACGCTGCAGACTATAGACGCAAAAGCAATGATCTCTATGCGAGATTCCGCAAACGCAGGTACTCGCACAGACAAACCAGGAGAGCCAGGAAGAAGGCAGCTGGGAGAGATCTAGAAAGCTTGCTTTGCATCAAACCAACTACCAACGCACCATTAACACAAACTAATGAACCAGTGCGTGTTATAACAACTTATGGCTCCCAGTGGAATAAGGTCTACACTATTCTTGAAAAACACTGGGGGATTTTCACCAATGCCCCTGAACTTGCTAAAATAGTAAGCGCATCACCGTGGCTGGTAGCACGTAGAGCCCCCAGCCTCGGTGATGTGTTGATTCAATCAGAATTTTTTAAAGAACCAAATCCCACTTGGCTATCGAAATACCCTCACTCAAAGGGTATGTTTCCTTGTAACAAATGTCAGGTCTGCCCATTTGTGCACAGAACCTCCAGCTTCACTGATGCGCTTTGTGAGAAAACTTTTGAGATACGTGATCTTATCAACTGCTCAACATCACGAGTGATCTACCTAATAACTTGCCCCTGCCCTAAGATATATATAGGCAAAACAAAAAGATCACTGAATACGCAATGGCGAACACTTACGTGAAATCAATTCAAAAGGAAAAATACCAGAAAAACCCCTGGCCAAACATTTTGCTTTGTGCCATGGTAGCTCCTCTGAAGGACTAACAGTCAAAGGAATCTATGTCTTGAAGCTACCCACCAGACGAGGTGACTTTGACCGCATACTTCTCCAAAAGGAGAAGTGGTGGGTCTACAAGCTAAAGTCCCTCGTGCCGGTGGGGTTGAACACAGAGTTGAATTTGCAAGTGTTTTTGGATTTACTGATTACTTAGACATATCTTTTACAACTCTACCACCCAAGTATTAGTTTCGGGTTTTTTTCTAAAATCAATCCAAAATTAAGTTACCTTATCTAGTTACCTGTTTATTTGCTTATATGTATACATGTCACTGATATGCACACCGCACTGCCTGTTCGGTGTTTCATCCCTCTGCACTATTTTCATTTGGTGAAGTCTTAATATCTTCTTCTCCTCTATTTTTCACATTCCTAATTGCCACCATCTCCCTGTATATATATATATATATATATATTTATAATACAAAAATTTAAACCATAAGCTTGTGAACAACTCACTCACTAATGCTATTGGTTTCCCATGGATTAAAGTGACAACAAATGAGTATGCCCTATGATTGGCCGAACGGACAAACTGGCCATAACTGATTGGACTATGTCCCTTCTATTTCCCGAAGAACATCTCATTGGCAGCTACCACCAGTGAACACGTGATAAGAAGGATGTGTGGAAGCTTGACCAATGAACGTCCGAGATGAAGCTACGCCACTAGCCACGGCGAAACGCGTTGACATCACAATGCTGCCCAGTCCGCGGATGTCACGGGCATGGTGGAGAGTCTCAGGCGCTGAAGCACACGCCGGGATTGGATGATCAGCGTGGATGACCGGGACTTCTAATACCACCTACAGCACCAGGACTCAAGCGCTAAAACGACTGCTACAGCCAAGCAATCCTGCACAGGCCGTCCTCTTGCACGGCTCATCGTAGCCATCACAGAAATGATAAGGGACTGAACTCCTCACAGGTTTAAAGGTTTGCAGTGGAATACTTGATGCAGTTCCTGGTGGAGGTGGTAATGTATTGCTATATAGGAATATCTACTAGCTCATATGCCTATAGTGTGCCATCAACTCTTTATCCATATATTGTGCAGCGGTGTTACCGTCTAAAGGACTAAGCCAATTGCATTTACCTGGAAACCTAGGGAAACGTGAAGACCGGTTTGATTGATTACCAATACCTTTCTAACTGAACATCTAATTGATGACTGATTTGTGAATTTCTACACTATTTAGCTGGATTGCCCTATTAGACTGCCTATTCCCTGTCTGCTACGTAGCATTAGTTCCTGGGCTTATTTCTAATAGCAATAGTAGCTTTGACTATAGTCTAATAACCCCCAAGCAGCATATTTAGTGTATGATCTCCTGCCTTTTTACTAGCACACGTGCCTGTACTTTCTCTCTCTCTCCAACCCTCTATTGCTTTGGACCACAGCTGACTGTCTAAACCATCATCAATTGAGACTAATTTTGAATGGTTTATCCATTGAGATTCTTATCATTTGGCTAATTGGCAGCCTTTTAAGGTCCCTGAGGCACAAAGCAATACGCCCGGACAGGGCTAGCTCCACTTCTTTTATATTGTCTGTCTTGTTTGTCTAATGTTTGTCCGCGGTCAATTGCTATTGTTGTTATGATTATTGCACGTCACAATATTATGTGATTTTTATTGTTGGGTATTACCCCAAATAAAGCTGATTTTTTAAGCTGTATATCCTATGACTCCACTGTTGCCTAAGGTAACCCCTTGTATGACCTTGCCTATTGGGCTTACTCCCCTTTCCCTTTTCCCTCCTTTTAAGCTAATTATCTACGGTTACAGTAACAGTACCCTAACGGGTTAAGGATCTAGTACGGGCCATAGCATTTCTTTGAGCAAGTACAGGTGGCCACTCGTGTTATCCATCCCCATTCCCTTTCCCTCTCCCCTTACCCTCAATTCATTCCCCCACCCTAATATTTTTTGATATTTTAAAACAACACCTGCTTCTGGCAGCTGAAGGCAGAGCCCAGCATTAAAGTGGTTCTGAAGGCTCATTTTTTTTTTTAAATAACAAACATGTTATACATAGCAGCTCTGTGAAAGGGTTTTGCACAGAGCAGCAACAATTCTCTTCTTTTTGGGTCCCCCGCTGTTGTTCCTGGCCCCTCCTCTGTGTTGAGTGCACCAATAGCAAACCAATTCTCATTGTCCATTCACACACTGAACATGGCTTAGCCCCACCCCTGCTTTCTCCTCAATGGCTCATTGGCTGTGATTCACAGCAGCAGAAGCCAATGGCTCCCACTGCTGCGTGAGCCAACGAGAAGACAGAGACCTGAGAGAGACACTGCTCTCATGCATATTGATGGATCAAGATGGGGCTCAGGTAAGTACAAGGGGGCTGGGGGGAACTGCACCAAGAAGGATTTTTTTACCCTAATGCATAGAACCTTCTGCTTTTAGAACCACTTTAAGCACAGTAGCTGAATTTGTCAGATCCTTCCTATCCTTCTACAGTGTGCTTCATAAAAATGATCTGTAGCACAATGGTTTCATGGGAAATTATTATAAGGTCATTTGTGACATCATCAGAATTTCCTATTAGCCCCAGTGATCATATGCAAGCTGGCCAAAGCTGCCCTGCCCCCAGTAATGGGAGATTATTACAATTATAACTGATCTGATACTACAGATGTGGATCAGAGGGTATAATTCATGAATCCATAAGAATAAACTGTTAATTAAACAAACAACCCAAGCAATTAAAATTCCTTCTGATAACCCCAGTTGCCAACAAATAATGACATTTGCAGATATTGTGTAAGTTTGCAACATTTCCAGAAGCTAGTAAGCTTTTGTCATTTAACATTTCTGTGACCACAAACCTGTTCAAAGAACATCCAGGGCTGAAACCCTTCTTTCTCATCTTAGTTCTACAATAAGGTTTTAGGCCACTTCTACTCATATGCACTGCATTGTATCACTGAAAATGGAAAAGTTCTCCATAACAGAAAGGTGAACTTTGAGTGTGAATTTGGAGTTTTACCATTGACAGAAAATATATTCTCTTACATAATATAGATAATTATATTACATATATATAGTATTTAAAAAAGCACAGGGATATTAAATCACGAGTACACTTTGTTTAACCGCTTGCCGACCAGCCGCCGCAGTTTTACTGCAGCAGGTTGGCTAGGCTGCACAAATCGCCGTGGATGTACGTCAGGCTCGTACACTGCGTTCTGTGGGCGTGTGCGCGTGCCACCAGAGGCATGCATGCACACACATTGGCCAGTGGGGGAGCCAATCAGCTGGCTGCGATTGTTCCCCGCAGTGACAGAACAGGAATCTGCCATAGTAAACAAGGCAGATCTCCGTTCTGACAGGGGTTCACACAGAGATCCTGTCTTTCTGCTATGCAGGAAGACGGATCTGTGTGTTGTCCCAAGCAGCCCAACACACTTAGGGAACACAGTTAACCCTTTGATCGCCCCTGATGTTAACCCCTTCACTGCCAGTGTCATTAGTACAATATCAGTGCATATTTTTAGCACCGATCACTGTATTAATGTCACTGGTTCCCAAAAAAGTGTCAAAAATGTCAGTTAGGTATCCGATTTAAAGAAAATAGTGTAATCCCTCGCGCCACTAAGTGAACAAACAAATAAAATCAAATATAAGTGAATAGAATATACGTGAAAATTGCTCAAACAAATAAAATCAAATATAAGTGAATAGAATATAATCAAATATAAGTGAATAGAATATACCGTATATACTCGAGTATAAGTCGTTCCGAGTATAAGTCGAGGCCATAATTTACCACAAAAAAATGGGAAAAACTTATTGACCCGAGTATAAGACGAGGGTGAGAAATGCACAGCTACTGTAAGTGGAAAAGAGGGTCAACGATGCCCATTTGCAGCCTCACTGTGCCCATTTGCATGCATTACTGTGCCCATTTGCAGCCATAGGTCCCCCGAACTTCAAACTCGGTAGTTAAGGGTTCCTAGATGCCCCCTAGCTGCAGCCAAAATTTGGGGTCTCTGAACCCAAAGGGTCCCGAAATGACATTGCTGCAGATGGACACAGTTGACCGACTTTGGGGCCCTGTATCTCAGGGCCACTTAGTGCTAGGAACCCCAAATTTGGTGTGCAAACCCACTGGAACTAGCACCATAAAATATCCAAAGCTGGGGTTTCTAGCACCAAGTGGCCCCGAGATACAGGGCCCCAAAAATCAGTTCAGAAAATGTCAAGCACTTTTCTGCAGCAGAGAATGACATTTTCAGAACTGATTTTGGGGCCCCGTATCTCGGGGCCACTTAATGCTAGAAACTCCAGCTTTGGATATGTTGTGGATCCAGTTCCACTGGGTTAGCACACCAAATTTGGGGTTCCTAGCAGCACCAAGTGGCCCTGAGATATGGGGCCCCAAAGTCAGTTCGGAAAATGAAATTTTTTGCTGCAGAAAAGTGCTTGACTCGAGTATAAGTCGAGGGGGGTACTTTCAGCACAAAAAAATGTGCTGAAAAACTCGACTTATACTCGAGCATATATGGTACGTGAAAATTGCTGCTAGACCTTTAGTGTACACAGTGCACAAAAAATGGGTATAAATGTAATAGTGATCAGCGCAGCTTCCTATAGTTGGATAACATACACTGAAATGATTACTCTGACAAAATCCATCAAAAAATGCACAAAAATTATAATGATAACGATTGGTCAATTGCTGTGAAAGAAAGTCCTTTTCAAACAATGTGCCAAAATTCCTGTGATCTACAAATCTTGTGAAAAACAATTCTTGTAATGAATGATTCTTCTATATGTGATCTTTGTGTGAACTTAATGCTCCCAGAGCTCTTACCTCAATGAGGAAAATAACCGCCTTAACGATCTCCCTGGGACAGATCAAATCTCCATCTCTTGATCCCACAAGGACACTGCGGTTTCTGATAATGCTACAGGTTTTCCACCAGTGTCTCTGACTTTCCAGGCTCCCGATTATATGATGGTTTCAATGTTGTCAGGTGTTATAAGGGGATAAAGAAAAAGCCTCCCATATTGTACAAACGTTTAACTAAACTGAATTTATTAAAGGCCAAAATGGACTCTTACATTAAAAGCAGTAAAAAAAACAGCAGTAATGGTGCAAACAATTCATTGTAGACAGCATTAGACACCTCTTATATCACTTCCTGGTTTGTTCAGTATATCCAGCCACTGCCTACGCGTTACATCACGACACATGACTTCATCAGAGGACCCCTGATGAAGGGGTCCCCTATAATCTACCATCAGCGATAGGAGAGTAGAGCCAGGATCCCTGCAAAGTGGCTAACACATGCCTAATTTATATTGATCTCTGGTAAGCAGATTGGATTCACACATGTTGTGGTGTGCCTCTGAATTTGGTGAAGGGATTTCATCTCTCCTTCCTTCTGAAAGACTGTTCATTTCAGATTAGCGCCGCATGTGCACTTCTACCCGTAAGGTTGCACCAGTTTATAGTTTGTGAAAAAGGAACAGATTTATTATAAGTTACAAGTCCTGGCCAACCAAAACTACATTTTCCTTTTATGTGTAAATGTTATTTTCAATTCTTGTTTCTTCTATGGAAAATTAAACTTTTTTTGCATTCCTATTATTTTGGTAGTGGGTATTGAGACTGGTAAAAAAAAGTAAAAGAATTAAGATTTTTTCACCCTCCTTTTTTATTGGCCTGAATTCTTACTGAGAAATAAAAGTGTTTTAAAAATTGCACTTTAAAAATGTACCTCATTTCATTGTCCTGTTCTCACTACACGTTTGTCCTGTTCTTGCTACACGTTTGCTCCTGGCGTGATTGTAGCTCAACATACAGCTTAAACCTTGAATCCTAAAATAACCAGACTGTCTGTAACTTTGGATCTTTATTACAGTGAACAGGTGGTGGCCATATAAGAGAAGGATGTACACGCGTGGTGAAACTAGAAATAAACAGATAAATGAACATATAATAATTACATGAACATAAACAAATGTCCACTAGGTATACAGGTAAACAATCTTTTAGCATACCAGCGATGCTGCCTTAGAAGGACAAGGATTTTCCTCTGAAACACGTGGTGCAAGCTTAGCTGGCTCCCGTGCGGTCTGTCCCAATGCAGAAGATGAAAGAGATTTGCAGTAGGAATTGGAGCTAGTTCCCAGTGATATGACAGGAAATGTGTATTAACCATAGAACACTGCCCATCAATAGTCTTTTGTTAGAGTGGCATCTAGTGGACAATGTTGGTATTGCAAGTTCAGAAGATAATATTTTTCCTTATAGGTCGAAGGCATGACACTCCCCGTCTGGCATCATCAGATGCCACTATTTATTCCTCAGATGACAACAATAAAATGAGTTCAGAAACTGGTCTGAGGAACAACTACTTGGTCTACTTGTTTCTATGAATCTTGACTTCCACATTTCTGACCTTTCCATCCTCACTTGGAAAGGTGTTGGTGATGACACCTAAAGGCCACTCATTCCTTTGGGACTGACAGTCCTTAATAAGAACAAGGTCTCCTCCTTTTAGGTTGGGCTTGTTGTCTTGCCATTTAGTACGTGGATGTAAAGTGGAGAGGTATTGCTTCCTCCACATGTCCCAGAAGGTATTTGCAGACTTTGTACTTGTCTCCACTGGCGTAAGTATAATGCCCCGTACACACGGTCGGATTTTCCGACGGAAAATGTGTGATAGGACCTTGTTGTCGGAAATTCCGACCGTGTATAGGCATCACACATTTTCCATCGGATTTTCCGACGCACAAAGTTTGAGAGCAGGATATAAAATTTTCCGACAACAAAATCCGTTGTCGGAAATTCCGATCGTGTGTACACAAATCCCACGGACAAAGTGCCACGCATGCTCAGAATAAATAAAGAGATGAAAGCTATTGGCCACTGCCCCGTTTATAGTCCCGACGTACGTGTTTTACGTCACCGCGTTTAGAACGATCGGATTTTCAGACAACTTTGTGTGACCGTGTGTATGCAAGACAAGTTTGAGCCAACATCCGATGGAAAAAATCCTAGGATTTTGTTGTCGGAATGTCCGAACAAAGTCCGACCATGTGTACGGGGCATATGTCTTTAGTGGTGAACTTCCCCTGGGGAGTACTGATTACTCCAGTTTTCTGTGTAAGGAGTGCTGCTTGTGTCAGTAAAACAGGCTTGTCTGGGTTATTTGAGACTGGAGTTAGAGGTCTGGCATTGATGATGGCTGAGACCTCTGCCATGAAGGTTACCAGACTCTCGTGTGAAAGTCCTGTTGTCCCTATTTGCAGAAAGATAGAGTCCAGAATTCTGTGGGCTATGCCTATCATTCTTTCCCATGCTCCACCCATGTGAGAGGAGTGAGGAGGGTTGAAAGTCCATGAACATCCCTGGTCTCTGAGGTATCTCTCTACCCCTTTGGTGTCCATGTTTGAAGGAATATGCAGTTCCCTGGCTGCTCCAACAAAGTTAGTGCCTCTGTCTGAGCGGATGTGTTTTACGGGGCCTCGGATAGCAATGAGGGCATTTATGAAGCTTGAAGTGTCCATAGACTCAATAACTTCAATGTGCACTGCTCTGGTGACCATACAGGTAAACATGACTGCCCAGCGTTTGTTGTTTGCGTGACCTCCCCTGGTTTGACGTGCAACAACAGACCAAGGGCCAAAGACATCAAGGCCAACATTGGTGAAAGGAGGGTCTGGGCAAGTCTGTCGGCTGGAAGGTTGGCCATTTTTTGTGTTTGTAGCATGCCACAAAGTTTGCGACAAATAACACATTTAAAGATCACGTTACTCACACATCTCTTAGCTCCAACTATCCATAGGCCAGCAGCTCGTAAAACTCCCTCTGTGAACAGTCTTCCTTGATGTTTGACGTGGAGGTGATGGTGTGATATGATCAAGTAAGAAATGTGATGGTGACCAGGAACCATTAGAGGGTTTCTCTCATCCGATTCTAAGTTGTCTTGTCTTAGACGACCACCTACCCTCAATAGTCCATTTTGATCAAGAAATGGGTCAAGTTTTCTCAGGGCACCGTCACTAGGGATAGATTTTCTGTTCAAGATACAGTCTCCTTAGCATAGGCTTTGTGCTGTACAGTGCGGATGATAAGATCCTGAGACTGCTGGAGCTCTAATGCTGAACTGATCCTTTGACAATGATGCCATCCTAAGCGGTCACAGCTGTTTGAGTCACCTTTGAAAGAGTGAGCTATATGGAGCTATATGGATAAGACAAGAAATAAAACAAGTGCCTTCCATTTTGAGATTCTGTTAAATCTGTTAGATTTAAGCTGGCAGTCTGAAATGTCGAGATCTCAGGACGGATGTCAGTATCTGAGTCTGGATCTACTAGTTTAATAGTGTCACTCTTATTGTTCTGCACTGTACAAGAATGCAGGTCCTGTAAACCAGGTTGTGTCTTTAAGGTTACATGCAGCATCAGCTCTTGTAGCATGGTCTGCAGGATTATGGTCAGTAGATACATAGCGCCATTGTGTTGGACGAGTGGATCTCCTAATCCTCAACACTCTGTTGTTGACGTAAACATAGAAATGTCTGGTCTCATTGTAGATGTAGCTTAGCACTACCTTGCTGTCAGTGTAGAGCTTGATATCCTTGAGGTCAATGTCCATCTCTGAGGTTATAAGTTCTGCTAGTTCAACAGCTAGTACTGCAGCACAAAGTTCTAACCTAGGTAAAGTGTGCTCAGGGTGTGGAGCTAGCTTTGCCTTGCCCATGACGAATCTTATGTGGCATTGTGCTGTAGCGCCAACACTTCTTAAGTAGGCCACAGCAGCTATTGCTTTGATAGAAGCATCACAGAATATGCAAAGGTTTTGGCTCTGTGTCTTTGTAGAGGGTACAGGAGCATATGGGCGTGAAACATGGAGATCAGATAAGACTGATAGAAAGTTCCTCCACTCTACCCAAGAGTTCCTCTTAACAAGGGGTAGTGGGGCATCCCAGTCGGATGTTTCACAAATCAAGCCTCTAAGTAGGGCTTTACCGTGAATTGTAACAGGTGCCGCAAATCCTAATGGATCATATAGGCTATTGATTGTGGACAAGACACCTCTGTGAGTAAAGGGCCTTTCTTCTCGGTTTATTTGGAAGGTAAAGGAATCAGATTTCAAGTCCCAAAGTAGACCTAGACTGCGCTGTATAGGTAAAGAGTCTGTACCTAGATCTAAGTCCCTTAAATCATTAGAATGGTCTTGAGCAGGGAAAACTTCCATTACCTCTTTACTGTTGGAAGCAATCTTGTGAAGCCTGAGATTAGAATAAACGAGCATTTCCTGTGCTCTTTTAAGAAGACAGATTGCAGACTCACTGGAAGGTAAGGATTTCAAACAGTCATCTACATAAAAGTCTTTCTCCATGAATTGTTTTGTATCTCAAGTTCACCTTCTTGGGCGGAATGTCTCAGTCCGTAGATAGCGACTGCAGGTAAAGGGCTATTGCCAAAGATGTGTACCCTCATGCGATACTCTGAGATGTCTTTGGAAGGGTCATTGTCTCTGAACCAAAGGAACCTTAGGAAGTTTCTGTCTACCTCTCTGACCAGGAAGCAATGGAACATCTGTTGGATGTCAGCTATGAAGGCAATAGAATCTTTGCGGAAGCGTAAGAGCACTCCCAGCAGTTTGTTGTTGAGGTCTGGGCCTGTCAAGAGGCCATCGTTCAAGGAGACACCCTTGAATTTGGCACTAGAGTCAAACACTACTCTGATTTGACCTGGCTTTTTAGGATGGTACACTCCAAATATAGGGAGGTACCAACACTCTTCAGAGTCTTTAAGGGTGGGAGCTATCTTGGCGTGACCGTTTTCAAAGATTTTCCCCATGAAAGAAAAAATGTTCTCTCATCTCTGGCTTCCTTTGTAAATTACATCTAAGGGAAGAGAGACGTTGTAGCACTTGTTCTCTGTTAATGGATAAGTGTTGTCTCTGTGGTCTGAAGGAAAGAGGTGCGACCCAGCTGTTTGTGCTATCTTTGACTAGTCCTTGCTCCATTATTTCTAAGAAGAGTTTGTCCTCAATAGACATTGCCACACAATTGTCATCTTTAGTTCTTTGAAAGACTGTGCACCCTAAAAGGTCTCGGTGGCTGTCACAGGCAAAGTTGTCACTAGTGGGGCTTGTGAAAGGACAAGACAAGTGGGTGGTGTAGGCCGATTCCTTAACAAGGAAATAGTTGTGGCATGACTGGAAAAGAGAGGGACGCCCACTCTCTAGGGTATTTGTGAGCATGCTGCTAACGGAGTTAGGTTTGTGCACACTTTCTAGACAGACATCTCCTATGATGACCCATCCGAGGTCTAACCTCTGAGCATAAGGAGCATTGTTAGGACCATTATTTGAGCTCTTGATTTGTGGACTCGTAAGATATCTCTCCCAAGGAGTAGGATAATCTGAGCCTGAGGGTCAAGTTCTGGTATCAGATGTGCTATGCGTTTCAAGTGTGGGTGATGAGCAGCCACATCTGGTGTAGGAATTTCAGATCTATGGTCAGGGATCTGCTTGCATTTGATAACAATTGGCAAAGACAAGCATGATTGTCCGTCACCACTATTCCTGCACACGTTTTTAAGGAGTAGGGGATGCTGGGGCCTTTAATGCCAAAGATGTCAAAGAAGGTTGAGCTGGCTAATGACTTGTTACTTTGATCATTCAGAATTGCGTAAAGCTTAATAGCTTTGTCTTTTTGGCCTGCTAGGTAGACTCTGACTAGGCAGATTTTGGAGCAGGACCTGCCACCTATGACTCCTTTGCAGACCTCTGTACATTGTGAAGTGATCTCTGGTGTAGTTGTAACGGTGTGCTCTTCCTCCCCGCCATGCTCACTAGTGCTGAGAGTGTGTTGTAAAGTCCATGGAGCTGGCCCAGGATGTAAACCTGTGTTGTGATCTGAGCTGTCACATTCTGTGCATTTTAAACTGACCTTACAGTCCTTGGCAAGGTGAGATGTTGAAGAGCAGCACCTGTAGCAGATGTGGTTCTCCTTAAGGAAGGCCTTGCGGTTCTGCAGGGTTTTCTCTCTGAAGGCTCTGCATTTTAGGAGAGGATGTGGCTTCCGATGCAGGGGACACTGCTTACCAGGATCTTTGACCTTTGTCTCCAAGTTAGAGAAGCTGGTAGACCTATGAAAAGAATCTGGAGGAGTCACATTAGTTTTGTGCGCTGCTACTGGAGGTTTGTGAGGGTTAAGTCCTGAAGGAGCAGCACATGACAATGTAAAATCAAAACTTGGATCATTCTTTGTTTTAGCTTGATGACACATAAAGTCCACAAAAACAGGAAACGGAGGGAATGGAACATCATGCTGTCTTTTAAATCGGGATCCATGTGTAATCCACTGCTCTTGCAAGTTATAGGGTAACTTTTGTACAATGGGGTTGATGACACCTCTGGCTGTGTCAAGGAATGCAAGTCCTTGTAAGTCCCCCTCGAATTTAGCTACTTGAAGTTCCATTAGCAAATCACTTAGCTCCCTAAGTTTCTGGTAGGCTTTGTAGGTATTTTGGGGAAGTTATCAAGTCTTTTGAATAGTGCACTTTCTACTGCTTCTGCTGAACCATAACACTTATCAAGTCTATCCCAGACCAGTGTCTGGGTGGTTTATTGTCCTGATTCGCCTAGCATGCTCGGCAGACTCATTTCCAAGCCAATTGATCAGGAGGTCTATCTCTTCACTGCAAGACATATCTAAGTCTCTGATGGCATTTTGAAAGGAAGACCGCCAGGCTCTGTAGCTTTCAGGGCAGTCATTAAACTTATGAAGTCCTTTGGTGACTAATTCACGTTGTGCAAAGAACCTTGCAAAGTCTATGGTGGCTTGGTTAGCCTGCTGTATGTTGCCATGGTGAGATGACTGTGTGTAGTCATACCTTTTGAGGGTGTCAAGCCAGCCTCTGTCGTACCATTCTGACTTGGACGTTGGTTCTGGAGGAGGAATAGAAGGCTCTGTTATCTCATGTGTATGGAGTCTGTCGTAGGAGGCGTCACTTTGCATGGATTTCTCCTGTTTGCAAGCTTGAGACTTGTCGCTGACTTGCAGCGGTACCGTGTAGTGCCTTTGGCTTGTCTCTTTGATGTCATCTTTGTCACTGCTTGGCTTAAAATGTTGATTGATGTAATCTGAAGTTCACTGTAGAGAATCTTGAGTTTCAGCTTCTGGGTTGAGAACATTGCTGCATCTACTGCATTCACTTCTTGGGTATACAGCTAATTCTAAGGCCTCTGCTTCGGCTATGGCAGCTGCTGCTTCCTTCTCTACAGTGAGTTTCTCTAGGGCTACTTCTAGAAGGGATCCCTTAGCCTCAAACTGTGCCTTTAGCTTCACTTTCTCCTTTTTAATCTGCATTTCTTGCTCAGCAAAGGCTGCTCGGGACTTTACGACTTCAGCTTTTGCACGTGCGATAGCGAGTGCATTGCTTGCGGAGGAAGATCTAGAGGAGCTGAAAACTTGGGACCTTGTCTTGAGTAAGGATGCCTGGCTATGTGACATGTTGCTTGCAGGAATGCTTGACTGTATAGAGACTGCTGTATTGCCATATGCAGATGACTGCACTGACAGGGTAGCAGGCCTCTGTGTAGTCACTGTCCTAAATCCCACTTGCTGGATAGCCGCTGTTTCACTGTTCTGTTCCCGCTACAAGTTTGCCCCTGGCATGATTGTAGCACAACACACAGCTTAAACCTTGAATCCTAAAATAACCAGACTGTCTGTAACCTTTATTACAAGTAACAGGTGGTGGCCATATAAGAATAGGATGTACACGTGTGGTGAAACTAGAAATAAACAGATCAATGAATATATAATAATTACATGAACATAAACAAATGTCCACTAGGTATACAGGTAAACAATCTTTTAGCATACCAGCAATGCTGCCTTAGAAGGACCAGGATTTTCCTCTGAAACACGTGGTGCAGGCTTAGCTGGCTCCCATGCAGTCTGTCCCAATGCAGAAGATGAAAGAGATTTGCAGTAGGAAGTGGAGCTAGTTCCCAGTGATATGACAGGAAATGTGTATTAACCATAGAACACTGCCCATCAATAGTCTTTTGTTAGAGTGGCATCTAGTGGACAATGTTGGTATTGCAAGTTCAGAAGATATTATTTTTCCTTAAAGGCCAAAGGCATGACATTCATTAAGAGAAACAGTCAGGGATGAGAATGAAGAGTTTTCACTCTAAAGACACGGAAATGTATTTCCCCTTCAGCGATGCAATGTTTATGAGCTCCTTTGTCAGCATTGTCATCTTTACCCAGTCTTCTCCATCTTGATAGGCTGAGTCAGAATGGCATAACTTCTGTGCATGTGCATGGGAGGTAATTTATCCAGGAATGGAGGTATGCCAGGAGGATGTACATGTACAGCTCAGTGTACATTAAAAAGAGCATGTAGGCATGAAAGTTTTTTGCAGATAAACCTGCAATTAAAAACCTGTCTGCTTGAAGGGGAAGGTTCAGCTTTAAATTGTTATAATATTGCAGCTTTATCTCTCAGGAAAATGTGCCTTTTTCACTTCTTTTAACATCAGAGCATGACATTTTTTTTGTGTGACTGTAATGCTCTCATGGAGGTTGACTTTTCTTCTTCCTGACCTTAGGAATGATAACTTACACTCTGTCGGGGCTAGCAGCACACTTGTTATCTGTCAGTTCTTCCAGTGTCTGTTATTAGTACTGAGCTCAGGCCAGAGATAGGATGGCCTTTCAACTTGGCATATTAAGCATAGAGGAAAAACTAACCTTTTAAGTGTTTTCCAAATTTTGACTCTGTTTTGAAATTCTAAACTCTAACACTTTAACAATAAATATCAGAATAAAAAATGTTTAAGGGCATCATTTGAGATTTTACTTAATCCCCGTCTAACCCCAAAATACCACCAAACTTTTTTTAATGATCCCATAGTTTTTTCAGTGTTGTAGTAGATGTACATGGAGAACATATCAAGGTAAGATGCAGCACACTAAAGTTATAGGGGTAACCAGTTCTGTTTCTTGGCCTAGACCAACTCGATGTCCACGGAGATACCCACGATCATCTCACGGAGAGGAAGAACGGGTAAATGCTGATGTAAACAAGCATTTCCCCGTTCTGCCCAGTGACACTGACACTGATCACAGCTCCCTGTAATCGGGAGCGGTGATCGTTGTCGTGTCACACATAGCTTCTCCCCCCACAGTTAGAATCACTCGCTAGGACACACTTAACCCCTATTGCGCCACCTAGTGGTTAACCCTTTCACTGCCAGTCACATTTACACAGTAATCAATGCATTTTTAATTGCACTGATCGCTGTATAAATGTGAATGGTCCCAAAATCGCACCAAAAGTGTCTGATGTTTTCGCCATAATGTAGCAGTCATGAGAAAAAAAATATATTAATAAAAATGCCATAAAACTATCCCCTATTTTGTAGTCGCTATAACTTTTGCGCAAACCAATCAATAAACGCTTATTGTGATTTTTGTTACCAAAAATATGTAGAAGAATATGTATCGGCCTAAACTGAGGGAAAAAAAAATTTTTATATATTTTTTGGGGATATTTATTATAGCAAAAAGTAATAAATAATGCATTTTTTTTCAAAATTGTTGCTATTTTTTGTTTATAGCGCAAAAAATAAAAACTGCAGAGGTGATCAAATACCACCTAAAGAAAGCTCTATTTGTGGGAAAAAAGGATGTCAATTTTGTTTGGAAGCCAAGTCGCACGACCGCGCGTCAGTTAAAGCAGCACAGTGCCGAATCGCAAAAAGTGCTCTGGTTTTTTGGCAGCCAAATGGTCCGGGGCTTAAGTGGTTAAACTGATGAGGCTGCACTGATTGCCACTGATGAGGCTGCACTGATAAGTTAGCACTTAAATGCTGCACTGATATGCTGTACTGAAGAGGCGGCACTCTTAAGCTGCTCTGATATAAGGCACTGAAGGGGTATGGTTTACAGATGACAGGGTGGGTCTTAAACAGGAAGGAGTGTGTCTGATTTAAATTAGGGGTGCACACATTTAGTCAGGCCTAGGGCAGCACAAAACCTAAATACACCACTGGTGGTAACCCAATCCAAGGATGAAAGTAATGTCAAGTGGTAAACAGTCTCCAATCCAAATCCAGGATAAAGGGTATTTTATTAAAAGGAAGTGCAATGACAACAGTGCAATCATATGAATAGTGACAGGCACTATATCAAATAAAATGACATAAATGTCTTGGTCCCATCAACCTTGCAAGACAATGCAGCCCACAACTCCTGGAGTGATATGGAGATCCGTAATTATAAAGTCACATACTGCCAGTCAGCTTGATGCCCCGTACACACGGTCGGATTTTCCGACGGAAAATGTGTGATAGGACCTTGTTGTCGGAAATTCCGACCGTGTGTAGGCTCCATCACACATTTTCCATCGGATTTTCCGACACACAAAGTTTGAGAGCAGGATATAAAATTTTCCGACAACAAAATCCGTTGTCGGAAATTCCGATCGTGTGTACACAAATCCGACGGACAAAGTGCCACGCATGCTCAGAATAAATAAAGAGATGAAAGCTATTGGCCACTGCCCCATTTATAGTCCCGACGTACGTGTTTTACGTCACCGCGTTCAGAACGATCTGATTTTCCGACAACTTTGTGTGACCGTGTGTGTGCAAGACAAGTTTGAGCCAACATCCGTCGGAAAAAAACCTAGGATTTTGTTGTCGGAATGTCCGAACAAAGTCCAACTGTGTGTACGGGGCATGAGAGAGCAACCACTCCAGACCTTAATGTGTGCAAGGGGAGGGAGGGAACCCAACCGAAAACATGGCTGCCTCTATATATACAGTAGACACCACCGGAAGTGATGTAATCAGCAGGACCGTGGACCGGAAGTGATGTTAGTAGTGATCCCAGCAGCTGTAACGGAGGCTGGAAGGGACCAGAAAAAACCTTTCACATAGAATAACATGTTTCAAATCTACCCGCTTCTTTATCAGACTCGTTCTTTATGGGACCAGGACATTGTAATGTAATTTTATTTGATACAGTGCCTGTCACTATTCATCTGATTGCACTGTTGTCATTGCACTTCTCTTTAATAAAATACCTTTTATCTTGGATTTGGACTGGAGACTATCACTTGGCATAACTTACATGCTTGGATGCGGTTACCACCATTTGATGAGCTACCTTGATATACAGTAAATAGCGATATCAAGACATGGTAATGTTTTTAAAAAAAATAACTATTTTTTTTGTACTTACATATTACATTTGCTTATTACATGTGCAGATTCTGCCTCCTACTTCACAGTGCAACACGGTGCTTGCGCTTTACTGCTCCTCTTGACAATGCAAATCTGTGGGTCTGCTGATCCACTAAAAGCAATTATCTTCCTATCTGGCCAACATCTTATCCAAACAAAAAGATATGTATACCACTCTAGGTGAGTGGCTCATTACAGAGTCATCTGAGAAATACCCGAGTCCTGGTCTATCTTGTTGCACTCTGGCAAAGCAGTTAAAAAATGAATCACCTTACTCAGAGCTACAGTGACTTTTTGTTATTGATTGAGCAGCATAAGGGGTCACCTCTGATATACTTCATGCTAAAAAGCACTGTTACTATTCCATAAATAAGAAAAGTTACTGAAGCCCCGAGAGTGGTAATTAATTTCCTTTTCCAATCCTATCCAAACAGCTGTTAAGCAAGGAGGCAGAGTAGTTACATTGAAATACAGAGCTTGCTATATGGCTATTTTCAAATCCATGTATTTAATACATTAGGAATAAAAACATGGAAATAGTGACAGTCACATAAAAAATTACTTCAGAGTACCCCACAATATTAGCAATAAGCACTGCCTGAAAATGTAATACAGTAAATGTTACCCTTATGGACAATTTGCAGCCCATATGAACTAAGGACTTTTAAACTTATTTTAAATTAAACATGTAATTAAAACTATCTTGTTTGTAATAAGATTATCATTGTATCTTGTTTTTTGCTTTGCTGAATTTTGTATAAGTACTTGTTCTCAATGTATCTCCATGTAAAAATGCTGCATGAAGCCAAAGAAACACATCAGGAGAAAAATTCTAAAATATTCTTACCTCACATGCTTGGCTTCCTGCTACAGTCGCCAGAAAAGATTGATGTCATGGACTTTGCAGTAGAATCCTGGGAATGCAGAGAATCCCAAATCTCAAGAGAAGACGCTCCCACAAAGTTCTGAAGTACCTTATGTCAGTGTTTTCTGTAGCAGACATTCCCTAGAAAATAAGCTTGGGACCAGTTGCTGAGTTGCTGCTGTGCTGGAGGGAACCTGCCCAAGCGAGGAGTAAGGTAAGTATTTTCTTTTTGATCCTCTGCCCTTAGACTAAATGAGCATTTAAAACTTGCAAAGTGGAGGGGCCCACTACAAGTGTGGATTTTTTAAATTTGACTGGAATTGGGCTTTAATTCTCCCAACTATATAACCACGCTCTGACCCACAGGCTATATAATAGGCCTAACTCAGCCGCAGAACATGTATGTGTCCAAGTCGAGAGGGTATTAGGTGGACAAGTAATATATTATTTGATATGCTGTATAATTTTATGGCTGTTTGTTAGAGTGGAACTAAACTTTTCTATATTCAGGTAGGCTTTTTTCAAATTTGCAAATGCCTCCAAATATTGATCCATATACTGCTGCTATTTCCCTTGACCCTTCTTTTGCAACAAACCTCTTTGACCTTTTTAGCAATTGGATTGTCAATAATGAACCAGGATGTACACTTAATGGAACATTTGCCTTGCAGTCTATGTTCTAAAAAAATAAGTTGGAACCTTAGAAAACATTTTTTTGCCATGTCTGTTTTACCAAAAAAATCCTAGAAACTCTTCTAATTAGTTTCCCTTTATTTATCAAGCATATATCAATAACAATTTATATAGCTGTAAATAGTGAAGTATGTAAACTTTAAATTTTAAATATTTCCCTTAACCACTTCAGCCCAGGAAGGATTTACCCCCTTCCTGACCAGATCACTTTTTCCAATTTGGCACTGCGTCGCTTTAACTGCTAATTGCGCGGTCATGCAATGCTGTACCCAAACGAAATTTGCGTCCTTTTCTTCCCACAAATAGAGCTTTCTTTTGATGGTATTTGATCACCTCTGCGGTTTTTATTTTTTGCGCTATAAACGGAAAAAGACCAAAAATTTTGAAAAAAAAATGATATTTTCTACTTTTTGTTATTAAAAAAATACAATAAACTCAATTTTAGTCATACATTTAGGCCAAAATGTATTCGGCCACATGTCTTTGGTAAAAAAAAATGTCAATAAGCGTATATTTATTGGTTTGCGCAAAAGTTATAGCGTCTACAAGCTAGGGTACATTTTCTGGAATTTACACAGCTTTTAGTTTATGACTGCCTATGTAATTTCTTGAGGTGCTAAAATGGCAGGGCAGTACAAACCCCCCCCCAAATGACCCCATTTTGGAAAGTAGACACCCCAAGGAAATTGCTGAGAGGCATGTTGAGCCCATTGAATATTAATTTTTTTTGTCCCAAGTGATTGAATAATGACAAAAAAAAAAAAAATTACAAAAAGTTGTCACTAAATGATATATTGCTCACACAGGCCATGGGCATATGTGGAATTGCACCCCAAAATACATTTAGCTGCTTCTCCTGAGTACGGGGATACCACATGTGTGGGACTTTTTGGGAGCCTACCCGCGTACGGGGCCCGGAAAACCAATCACCGCCTTCAGGATTTCTAAGGGCGTAAATTTTTGATTTCACTCCTCACTACCTATCACAGTTTTGAAGGCCATAAAATGCCCAGATGGCACAAAACCCCCACAAATGACCCCATTTTGGAAAGTAGACACCCCAAGCTATTTGCTGAGAGGCATGTTGAGTCCATGGAATATTTTATATTTTGACACAAGTTGCGGGAAAGTGACAATTTTTTTTTTTTTGCACAAAGTTGTCACTAAATGATATATTGCTCACACAGACCATGGGCATATGTGGAATTGCACCCCAAAATACATTTAGCTGCTTCTCTTGAGTATGGGGATACCACATGTGTGGGACTTTTTGGGAGCCTAGCCACGTACGGGGCCCCGAAAACCAATCACCGCCTTCAGAATTTCTAAGGGTGTAAATTTTTGATTTCACTCTTCACTGCCTATCACAGTTTCGAAGGCCATGGAATGCCCAGGTGGCACAAACCCCCCCCAAACGACCCCATTTTGGAAAGTAGACACCCCAAGCTATTTGCTGAGAGGCATGGTGAGTATTTTGCAGCTCTCATTTGTTTTTGAAAATGAAGAAAGACAAGAAAAAAAATTTTTTTTTCTTTTTTCAATTTTCAAAACTTTGTGACAAAAAGTGAGGTCTGCAAAATACTCACTATACCTCTCAGCAAATAGCTTGGGGTGTCTACTTTCCAAAATAGGGTCATTTGGGGGGTTTTGTGCCACCTGGGCATTTTATGGCCTCCAAAACTGTGATAGGTAGTGAGGAGTGAAATCAAAAATTTACGCCCTTAGAAATCCTGAAGGCGGTGATTGGTTTTCTGGGCCCCGTACGCGGATAGGCTCCCAAAAAGTCCCACACATGTGGTATCCCCGTACTCAGGAGAAGCAGCTAAATGTATTTTGGGGTGCAATTCCACATATGCCCATGGCCTGTGTGAGCAATATATCATTTAGTGACAACTTTTTGTAATTTTTTTTTTTGTCATTATTCAATCACTTGGGACAAAAAAAATTAATATTCAATGGGCTCAACATGCCTCTCAGCAATTTCAGCTGGAGCGGGAGCACCTGAGGACCCAAAACGCCATATCGCTGCCTGGTTTTACATGCCTACTACCCCTGCAGGGGTGCAGGGAGCTGGTGAGTGGGGATCCTTGAGGGGGAGCACTGGATCTGAACGGCTACCTTCACGAAAGTCACTTATCACAGATGTTTTTGCCTTTTGTTTTTTTGCTTATGCTGGATTTTGACACACTAAAAAACTTTTTTCATAATTTTTTCACTACTTTTTAGGGTGCACACTGTACCGTATGCCCCAGCTGGGACTATTTATGATATATATAACTTTTGGCTGGTTTATATATTTTTCACCTATGTATTTTTCACCTATGTAATTTAGGACACAGTTGTGGAACAATTTATGATTTAGGCATGAGATAATACCAGCTGTATATGCTGATTAATGCCAACTGGAAAGTGGATCACGCACTGTTTTTAAAAAATAGGGGGTATTCCTATTGGACTGATTCCCTTCCATGCCACAGACTGTGGTGCTTATTGAATTGAGTTAATGTCATTTTTTATTTACTATTAAGTTGTCATTTTGTGGTGGTCAACTACACGTTATACACTCTTATGCATGATATATGACTGGCATGTTAGCAAGGTCCACTATTTAGGAGTTGCACACTCACGCCCATTCCCCTATGTATGTTTGAGTGAATGAGGTTTTGCAGTTAAGAGTATTTAAGATTTTGGAACTCACATTTAACATCATTTAAAGTACCCTGTTAAAGGTAGCGCCACCCACCCCTAATTAACTTTTCTTATATCAATAAAACACAGTAAACGGTAAAGTATAAAAAATTACATACCTGAAAAGCAAACCTGATAAAACATAATAACAATAAAACATTGCAGAATAGAATACAGTAAAAAAGAGCAGAACAATAGAGAGAGAATAGAGAGAGAGAGAGAACAATAAAACGACAACTATTTTTTTTTTTTAATATTTTTTTTGTTTTTGTTTTTTTTTTTTACACTTTTTTTTGTAACTAACTTTTATAACTGTAACCGGTTCCAGGTTCAGGTCTCTCAAAATGCGATGGCATCTTGGGAGACCCTGTGAAAGTGTCCCTAGTCTGTGCAATGCTGTACCCTACACTAATACTCAACTAGTGTATGGTAGCGTTCAAAACATTCACCAATGCAAAGACCAGGATTGTCAGGACAGGAGGGACAATAATAGCGGGTGTCACGCCTATATCCGCACTTGCTGCAGACACAACATCTTTTTTGGGGGGGTTCGTTGGGTAGGGGTACTCAGGAGGACATAAAGAAAATGCCTCTCATGCAGCCGACTGCATTTGGTTGGGGATGTGAATGGGGGAAGTACGGGCGCTGCAGAAGTGGTGGGTTCCCAATTAGGATTGGCGAATGCAGCAGGAAGGGCATTATGGGCACGACGGGCCTGTGTTTGTCTTCTTGGTGGCAGCAGGACACTACTTGTGCTTGCCACCTCACCAGCTTGAACTGCACTTATGGGACTCGCCACGTCACCAAGTGTTACTGCAGTGCTGGTTTGACTACAACCGGGGTGTACTAGGCTGCTGGTGCTTGCCAGTTCACCAAAGCGCTACCAAAAAAACTGTTAGCGATCGCAGGGATCAGGCCTGACTCTGCAAACGCTGCAGTTATGCATTTAGTGTTTTGTAAGTGACAGTGATCGATCGATACTGCAATTGGGTGGGCTGGGCTGGGCAGAGAGGCAAAACGCAGGTGCTAGCAGGTATCTGGGCTGATCCCACTAACACTGCGTTTTTGGTAAAACCCTAAACTGCTGAGGACGCTAGTATAGATCTCATCGGATCAGATATTGATCCATTCAGATACTGTACCACTAAGGGAGGTGTACAGTGCGTGCGTGGGTGTTAGTGGTACTGGCGCTAACCTGACGCTGCCTGGGGCTGGTGCTTGCCAGTTCACCAAAATGCTACCAAAATAATGTTAGCGATCGCAGGGATCAGGCCTGACTCTGCGAACGCTGCAGTTTAGTGTTTTGTAAGTGACAGTGATGGATCGATACTGCACTTGGGTGGGCTGGGCTGGGCCAGGCGGAGGGGCAAAACGCAGGTGCTAGCAGGTATCTGGGCTGATCTCGCTAACACTGCGTTTTTGGGAACCCTAAACTGCTGGGGACGCTAGTATAGATCTGATCGGATCAGATATTGATCCGTTCAGATACTATACCACTAAGGGAGGCGTATGCTGCGTGCCTGGGTGTTATAGCTACTGGCGCTAACCTGACACTGTCTGGGGCGACGCATATCACCGCCGGGCGATCAGGGGGCTAAACCTTTATTCGGTAATAAACGGCGGGTGCCCTGACACTATAAAAAATAAACGAACTAACCAGCATCGCCCGTAACGGTTATATGGTGATCAGTGGTAAAAGGGTTAACTGGGGGCAATCAAGGGGTTAAAACATTTATTAGATAGTATATGGGGGTCCCTGTCGCTATAAAACGCTGATGGTGAACCTAAATATTTACCTCCCTAACTAGCGTCACCAGTGACACTAATACAGCGATCAGAAAAATGATCGCTTAGCGACACTGGCAACGGGGGGTGATCAAGGGGTTAAAATTTTATTAGGGGGGTTAGGGGGGTATCCTAGACTTAAAGGGGGCTACCACTAACTGCCCTATCACACTAACTGTCACAAACTGACACCAATGCAGTAATCAGAAAAAAAAAAAAAAACTGCTTGGTGTCAGTGTGTCAGTGTGACGGGGGGTGATTGGGGAGTGATCGGGGGGGATCGGGGGGGGGATCGGGGCTGTAATGTGTGCCTGGCATGTTCTACTGTGTGTGTGTGTGTGTGTGTGTGTTGTGCACTCACATTACAGTCTTCTCTCCTCGGCGCCGGAACGGAAAATACCGAGCCGAGGAGAGATGACATCATTTCCTCTGCCTCTGTGTACTATACAGAGGCAGGGGAATGATCTGATTGGCTGGAAGCGATCGCGAGGGGGGGGGCCACGAATGGATGGCCTCCCCCTCATCTCTGAACGCACCCAGTCAGAAGCCGACCGCTTCGGGCACCGGGGGGGTCCGATCGGACACCCCGCCCGCAGGAGGCAGATCACGTACAGGTACGTGATTCTCCCTGCCCATGCCATTCTGCCGACGTACATCGTCGTGAGGCGGTCGGCAAGTGGTTAAACTCCCCTGTTTAAAATTATTTTGCTCCTTATTTACCTTATTTTAGTTTTAATCATAAAGCCACTGTCATAAGATTTTGCAATGCAAGCACGGTATAACCATTTAAGCTCTGGACCATTTTGCTGGCCAAAGACCAGAGCACTTTTTGCGATTCGGCACTGCGTCGCTTTAACTGACAATTGCGCAGTCGTGCGACGTGGCTCCCAAACAAAATTTACGCCTTTTTTTTCCCACAAATAGAGCTTTCTTTTGCTGGTATTTGATCACCCCTGCGATTTTTATTTTTGCACTATAAACAAAAAAAGAGCGACAATTTTGACAATTCCTCAGTTTAGGCCGATACGTATTTTTCTACATATTTTTGGTAAACAAAAATCACAATAAGCATTTATTGATTGATTTGCGCAAAAGTTATAGCATTTACAAAATAGGGGATAGTTTTATGGCATTTTTATTAATATTTTTTTTTTTACTAGTAATGGCAGCGATCAGTGATTTTTATCATGACTGCGACATTATGGCAGACACATCGGACATTTTTGACACATTTTTGGGACCATTGTCATTTATACAGCAATCAGTGCTATACAAATGCACTGATTTCTGTGTAAATGACATTGGCAGTGAAGGGGTTAACCACTAGGGGGCAGTGTAGGGGTTAAGTATGTCCTGGGGAGTGATTCTAACTGTGGGGGTGTGTGGCTACGTGTGACACATCATTGATCTCTACTCCCGATCACAGGGAGCAGAGATCAGTGACATTGTTACTAGGCAGAACGGGGAGATGCTAATATAAACAAGCATCTCCCCGTTCTGCCTAGTGACAGTGTTCTTCCTCTCCTTGAGGCGATCGCAGGTATCCCGCTAACCGACTCAGGGAGCTCGCGGCCGGCGCGGCGGCAAATTTAAAGGGACGTACAGGTACGCCCATTTGCCCAGCCGTGCCATTCTGCCGACGTACATTGGCGTGCGCCGGTCGGGAACCGGTTAATGGTTTAGGTTAATCAAATGCTTTTGACATCCACATGGAAAAATACAAATCTAATCAAGGGATTCAAAGAAACTTGTGAAATATGCCAAGCTATCTCTGGCTTGAATACTTTTTGAGTCTCTCTCAAGCCTGTAGACAGAACTCACAATCTGCATACTTGTTCTAGGTCAGTGATTTAGAAGTCAGTAAAGCCATGGAACATAACAGCCAGACAGTGAGCACTTAAAGAGGAAGTAAACCCTAATGGGTTTTACTTCCTCTTTATTCCCCTGCAAAGTAAAAGCATAATGGGCTATTATGCATTGCATACTAGTCCTTAATGTGCCACTTACCTGCAATGTCCGCGATGTCCCCGCTGGTGGAAGTATCCATCTTAGCCCCTCTTCCTTCCAGGGCCACTGACTCCGGCGCTGTGACTGGTTGAAGCCATGTGATGGCACTCCAGCACATGTGAGCGGGAGCCGCCAGTCACAGCACATGCTGGGGAAGAAACAGCACGGAGGGCCGTTTCTTCCCTGCGCATGCGCCAATGACATCATTGGCGCACTACAAGGTAAATATCTCCTAAACGACGCACGTTTAGGAGATATTTTCAGTGCATATAGGTAAACCTTATTATAGGCTTACCTACAGTATATGTAAAAATGTCTCAGGGAGGTTTACAGCCACTTTAAAGTAGAAAAGGTTAGTAATGGCAGTTGTTGATGTACAGTTGCAATAAAAAGTATGTGAACCCTTTTGGAGTGATATGGATTTCTGCACAAATTGGTCATAAAATGTGATCTGATCTTCATCTAAGTTACAATAATAGACAATCATAGTCTGCTTAAACTAATAACACACAAAGAATTAAATGTTACCATGTTTTTATTGAACACACCATGTAAACATTTACAGTGCAGGTGGAAAAAGTATGTGAACCCTTAGACTAATGAGATCTCCAAGAGCTAATTGGAGTGAGGTGTCAGCCAACTGGAGTCCAATCAATGAGATGATATTGGAAGTGTTGGTTACAGCTGCCCTGCCCTATAAAAAACACACACCAGTTCTGGGTTTGCTGTTCACAAGAAGCATTGCCTGATGTGAATGATGCCTCGTACAAAAGAGCTCTCAGAAGACCTACGATTAAGAATTGTTGACCTGCATAAAGCTGGAAAGGGTTATAAAAGTATCTCCAAAAGTCTTGCTGTTCATCAGTCCAATGTAAGACAAATTGTCTATAAATGGAGATAGTTCAGCACTGATGCTACTCTGCCTAGGAGTGGGTGTCCTTTAAAGATGACTGCAAGAGAACAGCACAGACTGCTCAATGAAGTGAAGAAGAATCCTACAGTGTCAGCTAAAGACTTACAAAAGTCTCTGGCACATGCTAACATCCCTGTTAGCGAATCTACGATGCGTAAAACACTAAACAAGAATGGATTTCATGGGAGGATACCACAGAGGAAGCCACTGCTGTCCAAAAATAAACATTGCTGCACGTTTACAGTTTGCACAAGAGCACCTGGATGTTCTACAGCAGTACTGGAAAAATATTCTGTGGACAGATGAAACCAAAGTTGAGTTGTTTGGAAGAAATGCACAACACTATGTGTGGAGACAAAGAGGCACAGCACACCAACATCAAAACCTCATCCCAACTGTGAAGTATGGTGGTGGGAGCATCATGGTTTGGGGCTGCTTTGCTGCGTCAGGGCCTGGATGGATTGCTATCATCGAAGGAAAAATGAATTCCCAAGTTTATCAAGACATTTTGCAGGAGAACTTAAGGCCATCTGTCCACCAGCTGAAGCTCAACAGAAGATGGGTGTTGCAGCAGGACAGTGACCCAAAGCATAGAAGTAAATAAACAACAGAATGGCTTAAACAGAAGAAAATACGCCTTCTGGAGTGGCCCAGTCAGAGTCCTGACCTCAACCCGATTGAGATGCTGTGGCATGACCTCAAGAAAGTGATTCACACCAGACATCCCAAGAATATTGCTGAACTGAAACAGTTCTGTAAAGAGGAATGGTCAAGAATCACTCCTGACCGTGGTGCACGTCTGATCTGCAACTACAGGGAACGTTTGGTTGAAGTTATTGCTGCCAAAGGAGGTTCAACCAGTTATTAAATCCAAGGGTTCACATACTTTTTCCACCTGCACTGTGAATTTTTATAGGGCAGGGCAGCTGTAACCAACACTTCCAATCTCATCTCATTGATTGGACTCCAGTTGGCTGACACCTCACTCCAATTAGCGCTTGGAGATCTCATTAGTCTAGGGGTTCACATACTTTTTCCACCTGCACTGTAAATGTTTACTTGGTATGTTCAATAAAAACATGGTAACATTTAATTCTTTGTGTGCTATTAGTTTAAGTAGACTGTGATTGTATATTGTTGTGACTTAAAAGAAGATCAGATCACATTTTATGACCAATTTGTGCAGAAATCCATATCATTCCAAAAGGGTTCACATACTTTTTATTGCAACTGTATAATCTTAGCACAGGTTTCCTTAAAAAATGTAATGGTTTTAGCCTTATTCCCATAACAATAAGTATGTTGAAGCAGTTATCACAGACAAGATCTTGAACATACTATGAGTTGTCATACATGTTAATGATAAATGAGCAGGTCCCTGGTGTTCATACTTTGCATAAAATGTACACACTATGGCATGTTACAGATATAATTAATAAGGAGAAATCGTGGTTCTTTTAACACTATGGTATCAAATCCTTCCAGGCATGCGTGACAATATACAGATGGATCTAAAGCAATAACTTAAAAGCTGAAATAAAGAGTAAACCATTAAGAAATCTTCCCCTTGTATGTTTTGAAGACTCAAGTATAGAAAAATTAAAAAAATGGCTACATGTTAATTGTCTGTTTATTTGTAGCTATTGCTTTTCCTGGGAGAGTGTTATCAGTGCAGACCAAAGTTAACTTACAAAACAAAGACGGTAGAGGGCCCTCTGCATTCAGCACCATCCAGCACCAATGTCAATTTAGCTTTTTGGTGTGGGATTATATTCTCCACAGTAATGCCCTGTACACACGATCAGACATTGAGCGGACATTCCGACAACAAAATCCTAGGATTTTTTCAGACGGATGTTGGCTCAAACTTGTCTTGCATAAACACGGTCACACAAAGTTGTCGGAAAATCCGATCATTCTGAACGCGGTGACGTAAAACACGTACGTTGGGACTATAAACGGGGCAGTAGCCAATAGCTTTCATCTCTTTATTTATTCTGAGCATGCGTGGCACTTTGTCTGTCGGATTTGTGTACACACGATCAGAAATTCCAACAACGGATTTGGTTGTCGGAAAATTTTATAGCCTGCTCTCAAACTTTGTGTGTCGGAAAATCCGATGAAAAATGTGTGATGGAGCCTACACACGGTCGGAATTTCCAACAACAAGGTCCTATCACACATTTTCCGTCGGAAAATCCGACCGTGTGTACGGGGCATAAGACTGACATGCTGAGGTTTGTGAAGATCTTAAAGAGGAACTTCACTCTCTCAATCAACATTGACTATTTGTAATCCTTATGCTGCTAGCATTAGTTTTTGCATTTCTTCAGTTGCTTCCTAGTTCCCATGCCTAGGCTAAGTATGTCACACATCCCGGAAGTCTTCAAGAGGGTAGGAGGGTTTTTTTATAGCTAAGCACCCCCTCTTGCATGCATGACTGAGCTAAGGGCAGATGCTGTTACTTGTGCTACTATAATATTAAAGCAGAACTCCAGACAAAATAGCATGATAAAAATAAATAGCCTGGCAAAAGATAAAATAACACAACTAGATTTTGCTGCAATATTCACCTTCAAGTTAATGATTTTCCCCAGTACTTTTTTGGTTGCTAAATGTCTTCAGTCTGATGGCCAGCGTCATTCCAACCCATTTTGTCTGAGCTCAGGTCATCCTGGACTTGCATTGAGCCTGCTCCATGTCATTGTGGCCTTTGAATTCCTATGTGATCGCAGTTATGGAGATATCCTGTTGATATGCTTGTTGCTTCAAAATGTATTTATTTATTTAATTATTGTTTTCTACCTTTTAAATAAATTACATAAGAGATGGTATGTGGAGACTTCTTGTCTTTTATGACTGTTGGAATTCATGATCAAACAAGAGGGCTGGTTGTTGTGGAGTGTTACAGTGTCAGACCCATAGCGAATACTCCGTTGACCATCATCCTGGAATTTCCATCTTTATGCGTGTTTGACTCATTGCTGCTGGCTTTTGAGTGCATACATTACGGTAAGAGTGTTTACTCTCCCTCCTGGGTAGTGGACGCAGGTGGTATGGTGACTCCTTGAGTGGACACTGGTTGTCTCTTATTACTGGAATAGTTCTTATTTTTCAACCCTCTAAACGTGGACTGTTGTGATACACAGTTGTTGCTTCTTATCTACAGTTCCTCGCCTGTGGATTTTGCCACTGTTTGGATTTTTTGCACTTATTTATTTATCTGCACATTGCACTTTATTTGACATATGGTATTATTACTGTTTATGTATATTAATTTATTTATTTAATTATAAATTGTATCACATTTAGCGCTGCGCATTTTAATCTTCTCATCCTGGACTTACGCCAGCCTGTGACTGGACAGTGAAAGGAGAAGCAGCACAGTGATGAGCTCATCTCTGCTTTCTCCTCCTATCACCATACTTCTTGTCAGCACAAGAACTGATTCGCTGTTTGTGCCGCTTCTTCCTCTCACACTCCAGCTCTTCTGTACAGGGACTGCAAGTGTCTGATACATAGTCTTATTCAGATACTTACACTGCTCGCGTTTAAAAAATATATTTATTGAAGTACTAATGAATACACAGCTGCATGAATGTGTGTCATTTATAGCTGCCAAGAGTTTGTGTTTTAAACATGTTTAAAAAGCACAAACAAGGTTTAGATTAGGGCAGGCTCCTGTTCATTGCTCAGAAAGTGTCATGAGATTAAAGGATTTACACTCATATCACCTGTGACCTTTTATGCATTATGATTAGAGATTGATTCGTCACTCCGGTTCCTTACGGCTAGTTTTTCTAGGTAGGTCTTGGCACACGGAGTGAAAGGTCACCCTCTACTGAGCATTAAGCAGACACACTCCACTTAAGCTCTTTCACTATTGTCAGCCCTTGCTGATAAGTTCACTTCAATCAGCCTAGCTTTAGTGGATCATAATGTCATTATTTAGCCATATGATTCCTGAAGGAAATATGATTTCTGTGTCAATTACTGTGACTGACTGGCCCATGGGAAGTGTGCAGACATAGAGACTTTGCCTTTCATCTTTAATTTCACTAATATTACACTCTCAACAAATTGTTTAATAGCCCATAGGAGCCTAGCAACAGACAGTTCTTTTTATTGAAAAAGGTTTCATACAGTAAGGAAACTCCCCGTTGATAAAATTAATGACTACTGTTGTTTGACTTTGAGACGCTAACACTTAACATGCTATGTGCAAAATACAGTAATTCAGGAGCAACTAATAAGCATCTTTTGCTGTTTTCAATGTTCTAACATGATAAAAAGGTGAACTCTGATTGTTTATTATCAGTAACTGCACTTTGCTTTTTGCAGTGCCTTATAAAAAAAGATTATACTAGCCAATGCTTAACATTTCACTCTCATAAACGGTGTAATGGGATATACTGTATGTTCTGTTTTTCACAAAATTTTACAAAATTCTGAGAGGTATAAATAACTTGTCAAACATAAATTCATATACACATGTATTACTACAATGTTAATCTATATATTTTACAAAGAACCACTGGCAAAACAAGTCTTTATTTTTGTCTTCTGCCCTAATGCTAAAGATTTGTCATATACATTTTGTTTGTAGGTAGAATATTTTCTTCATTGCTTCATTTGAGTGTTTTTGCACGATTTTCTGCTCAAATGAAAAAGTAATAAAAAAAATAAAAAAAAAAACATAGTAATAATATATAATTTTTTTTAGCACTGATCACTATATTGCTGTCACTGGTTCCCAAAAAGTGTCACTTAGGGTCAGATTTGTCCGCCGCAATGTTGCTGTCCGGCTAAAAATCGCCGATTGACGCCATTACCAGTAAAAGCAATTAAAGAAAAAGTCCATAAATCTTTCCCGTAGTTTGTAGGCACTATAACTTTTGCTCAAACCAATCAATATACGCTTATTGGGATTTTTTTTTTTTACCAAAAATATGTAGCAGAATACATATTGGCCTAAATTCGTTTTTTTTTTTTTTAGATATGTATTATAGCAGAAAGTAAAAAATATTGTTTTTTTTTCTTTTTTAAATTGTCGGTCTTCTTTTGTTTATAGCGCAAAAAAAACAAAACGCAGAGGTGATCAAATACCACCAAATGAAAGCTCTATTTGTGGGAAAAAAAGGACATCAATTTTATTTGGGTACAGTGTCCCACGCCCTCAACATTGTCAGTTAAAGTAACGCAGTGTCATATTGCAAAAAATGGCCTGGTCATTAAGGGGGTAAAGGGGATGAAGTGGTTAAAGGAACATGGACATATGACAACCACCCGTCTTCTTCTCCTGGCCCTCCTTAGAATGGCCTGAAACTCTAACAAATTGGCCTCAAATAGTTCCATTAGGGATGTAGGGAAGAGCAAAGAGCAATGTACAGTTGGCAAATGAGATTAGACTAACCAAATGCTCAAATGCTCATTAGATTGTGATTTGGCGCCCTTTTTTAAACATTTCTATGCCCTGCCCATTCAGGTGTGATGACCAAAGTCATCCCTTCCATCATTACCACATGCCTGGACCACTACTTAATTACATGCATGCATGCGTTTATTCATGGCAATATTTAACAAACGTTATGAACGTTTTGCAGTAAATACCACAGAACGGTATAGTGAATTAACAGTTGCAGGATTGCATGCGATATTTGCGGAAAATGTGTCTAGACACCTACATACTACATGTGAGATGCTTTTGTGATTGGCGCTTAGTGTCCCTGATCACCACACGAGTCATATTGTCCCTGATTACCACCACACCAGTCATATTGCCACCTCACTAGTTACAGCGTCCTTGATCACCACCACACCACTCATATTGTTCCTGATCACTGCCACACCACTCATATTGTCCCCAATCACCGCCACAACAGTTATGGTGTTCCAGATCACCGCCACAGCAGTGCAGTGTTGCCTCTGTCTGCTGCCTGTACCAATCCTGGCCTGTTTGTTGATCACATTTATGCCTGCTGTCTGGTACAATCCTTTGTCTGCTTGCTGACTGTGTCTTTCCTTGCACCAGAACTAACCCATCTGAACAAGCTTTCTTCTTAGACACCAGTCCCAACCATCCCCCACAGACAACTGCACTCCTGGAACCACAGGAACTCTTTTGTTCTTCCTTTCCTCAGCCTCCTGTACTTTCTGGCCAGTGAACATGGCATTCCTAGTTTTAGCCACATAGCAGTAGACTAGGGTTGCTTGGCCTTACAGGAACTGGGACTGCTATAGGTGATACAACACTAAGCTATATTCCCTGATCACTCATACAGAGGTGATCATTACAGTATATTGGTTTTGACACCACTGGTTTCTTTGTGTGATACACAAGATACAATGTCTGGCATCATAATTAAAAGGAGAAGTAGAATGTGTTTTGGGGTGTAATTCTAAGTATGCTCATGCTGTGTGTGAGAAATATCTTATTCAATTTCCATTTTTGTGTAAAAAAATTGTATTTTGATTTACTTTCCGCATTTTTTTACTCTCCAAAATGTCATCTTTTTATAGGTGTTTCTACTGTCCTGGTGCTCCAGGGTTTATAAAATCATGATAAACAATCAGGTAATTAAATGCATAATTTATGCCCCTAGAAAACCTGAAGGTGCTCCTTGGATTTTGGGCCCCTCTGTGGGGCCAGGCTATGAAAACTTCTCATGCATGTGGTATTGCCACACTTAGTAGGCATAGCAGAATGTGTTTAGGGGTGTATTTCTAAGTATGTCTATGATGTGTGTTATCTTATTAATTGACAATTTTGTGTAAAAATACATTTTCATTTTCTTTTCTGCGTTTTCCAAAAAACGACCTTCCAAAAGACTCACTATGCCTTTCATAAAATACCTTAAATTGTTTGTTTTCTTTCCAAAATGGGGTCATTTTGTGTGTGTTTCCATTGTCCTGATGCTCTAGGGCCTCCAAAATTGTGATAGGTAGTCAGGAAATTAGATGTGTAATTTATGCCCCTGGAAAGCCTGAAGGTGCTCCTTGGATTTTGGTCCTTGGATTTGGGTGTAATTGTAGATATGCCCATGCTGTGTGTGAAAAATAACTGACAACTTTTGTTGAAAAAAAATAATTTTCCTGAAAATTGTGACAAAAAAAATTAGAACCTAAAGATGTCACCATGCCTCTTACTGAATACCTTGGACTATCTAATTTCCTAATTTCCAAAAATGGCTTAATTGGGGGGGGGGATATTTGTACTGTTCCTGCATTTTAGGGCCTCAAGAATTAAGGCAGTCAGTACATCAGGACTGATCAGTTTTCAAATATACTGTATGTATCATAGTTTGTAGACTCTATAACTTTCACACAGGCTAAATACTATACATTTTTTGGGTTTTTTTTTTCCAATATATTTTATTAGAGGTATTCAAAGATACAAAAATAGGTAAACAAAACTTACTTGGTGCCATCGGCCTGAAGAAATGTCCGAATTCCATAATTATAACAGCGATAAACACTTTGACCTAGTGTGAGGAGAATGTAAAACAGAGCAGAAATGGTTGTAAATATTCGGAAGTTGTATATAATATTGAATAAACAGAAGTTTTATGTTGTTTAGGCCTGTGAAACCAGATTTGAGTTATTTTAACCAAAGATATGTAGTAGAATATATTTTGACCTAAATTTATAAAGAAGAGTATTTATTAAATTAAGTTAAATTGCAAAATTTTAAAACAGAAACTAAGAAAAATTAAGGTTTTTTCAAAATGTTGGTCTTTTTTCATTTATATAACAAAAGGTAAAACAGAAAACAAAAACAGTGGGGATTAAATATCACCAAAAGACAGCTCTATCTGTATCAAAAAAATGATACAAATTTCATTTGGGTACAATTCTGCATGTCTGAATAATTATCTTTCGAAGTATGGAAGTGCTGAAAACTTAAAACTGTTTCGGACTGGAAGGGGGTGAAAGAGTCCAGACTTTGAGGCATCCATAGCATCACCACAGATTCAATTTAAGGGCCATGTTAGTAAAGCAGTTTCGTGGACATTTGCAGATCAGGTATGTGTTTGTGCATGTCTATGTTTTTCCACATGTTATTGTTTACTTTATGGTCTGGTCTTATCATAAAAAAAAGTAATACAAGAAAATTAATATTTTTTTAAATTTTATTTAAAATATTGTCATTGATTACTTTTGTTAATAAAATACACATTTCATAAAGCATGCAAACTATCCTGAGGTAAATATTTTTTCAGTATTTTTAAAAAATAGAGAAATCTTATATTTGGAGAGTAATGAGGTCATGACATTATAGATAAAATGATTAACATATGTGGTTAGGATAAGATTTGTGTACTCTGAAGTTATAACTTGCCTAACAGTCCATCTGAGTGCTTCAGGATCTGCTTTAAGCAAGTAGAGAAAAGCTTCCCGGAACAGCCTGGGGTTGACAGACAGGCTGTAGACATTTTTACATGAAAACCAAAATGTTACTAATTAATAAACCCATTCTCCCACTTAGTGTGTAGAAAGCATGCCATACCCATATTTATTGAAGCTTGAAGTATATATCCTAAACATCCTAAAGCATAGAGTACATATTTCCCACAGCAATTAATTCCCAAAAAAACAATATTTTGTTTACTAAAGTAGAACTCTTGGTAGTTAGTTAAATACAGTTGAAGTAATTGCATGTTTACTTTGATACCTGCCAACTGGTTAATAATTTTGGCCAGCCATTTTTTATATACACACAACTGAATTCAGCTTCCATAGTTCCAATTTGAGAGGTGATTCAGACAGTTGTGGTGCATTACCCTATATTTGTTAGCATATGTTTCAGTATGGAGGCCTGTTCATATTAATTGTGCTGACTATGCAGTATTTTAATTGACCTGCAATATTATATTTGAACACAGTGTTCCACAAAGCACAGATTGGTTACATAATGTAGACAGGTTTATTCTCCCTTCTGTATGTAGCACTGTGTTGCTGGCTGCCGTTCAGAGGGAATGCAGGATGAGAGGAACTTTGTTCCTCTGAAGCCTCTGTAGGTGTCATCAGGAGAGCAGCTGTCCGACTGGAAGCTGCAACACTAGATGACCTCGGTGACCCTCTTTAGTGAGGGCAATGCTAATAAAAAGCACAGTCTCACTGCAGTTGGCGCACATTTGAGTAATGGATAGAATAAGGACAGGATACCTGCTGGTTGGGGACAGTGCAATACCGCTACTGGTTACACTATCTTGGGACTTTAGAGCTGGGACAAAGAACTTTCTGTCAGTCTGCAAGTGTGTCTACACCACTGCTTTGCTTATCAGCCTTTACTCAGATGTTGCCTTAGTGACGAAGCCATTGTTAAAGGATAAGTTCACTTTTTAAAAATAAATAATAAATGCACATTTATTTGCAGGTAATAAATGTGCATTTATTTTTTTCACTTCTTTTGGAGCCTGTAAAGCATTGCAGGTGTCATGCAGGTCTCCTGCAGACCTGTCAGTGTATATGTGTGCTGGTACATCCCATACGGGCAAGCAGATACACTGACAGGAAGAATCAATGAACTACCACTACGATGCTCCACAGCGCAAAGGATGTTGGTACTTGTAGCTCATTCATTCACAGAACTCTGTGAATGAATGACATAGCTCTGTGGGTGGAGCCCCTCACAACCGTGCTAATTTAAAAAACTAACAGCTAGTATGGGGAACTTCTCCCCGCACTGCTGTCACAGAGGGGAGGGGGGTAATCAGGCAGCAGCTGCAGCATTGGGAGCATGTTACATGTTCCACCCTAAAAACAGGTGGAACATGTAACATGATCCCAAATGTCAACTTATCCTTTAAAGTGAAACATTAAGTTCTGGAACAGTGTTCAAATACCACTAATGCTGCTATGAGCTGTTGTTCCTGAATTGCCTGTACTACTTATGCCGCGTACACACAAGCAGACTTTTCGACGGACTAGGTCAGGCAGACCGGACTCCGTCGGACAATTCGACTGTGTGTGGGCTCCAGCTGACTTTTTTTTCCCAAAAGTCGGACAGACCTAGAAATAGAACATGTCTCAAATCTTTCCGACAAACTCGATTCCAGTTGAAAAGTCCGCTCGTCTGTATGCTAGTCTGATGGACAAAAGACCGACGCTAGGGCAGCTACGGCAGTCCGTTGGGAAGTCCGTTGGAAAGTCTGTCTGAGAGTGCGTCAAAAAGTCAGCCGAAAAGTCCGCCCATGTCTACGTGGCATAAGGCTCCATTTACATCTGGGTGTTGCTATTTTACAGGCATTTTTTCAGTGTTTTTGCAACGTTTTTGTACAGGCGTTTTGAAGTTCAAAAGGCCACTAATGTAAAAGTAGTAAAACGCCCGTAATCTGCCAAAAGAGAAGCTCATGTACTTTTTTGAGCGACGGGCATTTTGCTTTAGGCAACAGAACACTCAGATGTGAACAGGGGCCATTAAAATGAATGGGATTTGTCTTGTTGGGCGTTTTTAGAGCTGAGGCTTAAAGCAGAAAAATGCCCACAAACATCTGACTGTGAACGGAGCCTAAGACTCTGATGCCAAATAATAATATTGCCACTTTCCTTCATATGTGTGTGTTCTTTTACTCCATCTTGGCTGTACCAATTAATTGGCCCTGTCTATATACGTGTGTTTTGGTCTGTTCAAGGTATATGTCATTCCCATAGGCTTGCTACCATTTTTTCAGCCTACTATAGGCTTAACAGTAAAAATTATGCAGGCTAAAAAATTTCATTATAATAAAGTAAAATAAAATAGTTAAAAAATGTAAAAACAATCACATTGCCAGCGCAAACATACAAATGCAAACACAGGCATAGGGCACACATGGGTATGCAAACAGCAATTGCAAAACACGTCAAAGAAATAATTCTAGTGCCACAATTCGTGGTTAAATAGTGTGTAAAAGGGTTTAAAGCATTGTATATGGACAATTTGGGGTACTGTCATTTTTCTACATTTCACTGGCACACAATTTTAGAGCTTGACATGTTTGGTTTCTATTTACTCGATACAACCCCATTTTTTATTTTTTACCAAAAAAGGTAATTTTTTGATAAATGGCTATACAAAAATCATGCCACATAAAAAAAATGCAGCTGCCATCATTTTATTCTACAGGTCCTCTGCTTTCTGAAAATCTATGACTGTTTGGGAAGGGGGGAGGGGGTTACGTTATTTTCTAACATAAAAAATGCAGATTTTCATATGTTTTGAAATTTTTAAAAAGTGCCCTGGACTTAAAGTGATTATAGCTTACCTTAAAAAATACCCTTGTAATGGGGTCTCCACGCACTGCAAAGGTAAATGCTTGTTAGTTCTAGGGGTATTGGAAACGGTTGTATTGCTTTTCATGCTTCCACACTGGTCTATGTTGTACTAAATTCCACTTCTTAATAATATACTTCTCTTTGCATCTAGGCATTGATAAAGCCTTTGAAATTTTTTGTATCCATCTCCTGACTTATGCCTGTCCACATCTTTATCCTGGATATATTTTAAAAGTACCTTGCTACCCATAATTGATTGTTTGCTTCAGTTGCTCTACCAGGGACTGAAATGCTACAGGAAAGCTCTTTTCATGCTGATCAAAATGATCACAGCTGATCACAGTTGAAAGTCAAATGGCTTTGTGTGCATTTGAGAGGGTGATAAGCTACACCTGATTGAGTTTACAAGTCATTTTGTAGGAGAGGGGTGATCCTTTTTTCAACTCAGTGATTCTGTTTTTCATTTTTTGTTAAAAATTCTGACATGTTGGTGTTATATCTTTCACTTGGATGTTATAAGATGCACTACTGAGTAAATATAACTGAATAAAACAAAAGCTATGTCTATCTTAATTTCAGGTTGTGAAGCAACAAAATGTGATTATTTTAAAATGGGGGGAGGGGTATTCTTTTCAAGTAGTAACCTTTTCTCCACTAATAAGCAAGTTCTAGTAATTAACAAATTAATTCTTCCAGCACTTGAAAAAAACCATGGAGGTGTTTTACCAAAATAGCTAAGATACAAGCTGGGATAATTGCAAAGAGCAATTCCATTGGTGTATTTATGAATCTGTGAGCCAGCAATGTTTATTTTTGCCTGTCGAGTCGAAGTTCTCATCTAAGCCGCTGTTTCAACAACTGCTGGAGGTGTATTGAGTTCTTGTTAAACGATTCTGCACCAGGGTTGTCTTCTTTGTTCAACTTTAAACATACTCTTTATTTGTCTTTATATATTACTATAATAGGCTTGAAGCAAGTGGTACACCAAAGACAGCTACTGACCTCTTTCCAGCAACACAATTACCTTAGCAACTGTAATGATCAAGTATTTCAAATACACAGCCTGGAAGTGTGATTTTCATTCACAAGACTTTACAGAAGAAATAGAGGTACACAAATGGCTTAAGAAAAATGCACTATACTTTATAGTCATTCTAAAGGTATATTCTTTAAATAACAAACATGTCACACTTACCTGCTCTGTGCAATGGTTTTGCATAGAGCAGCTCCAATCCTCCTCTTCTTGGGTCCCCTACCTGCGCTCCTGGCTCCTCCCCCCCTTCTGAGTACCCCCATAGCAAGCATATTTAAAACAATTAATTATAAAGTCTTTTGACATATTTTTAAGTGAAAAGCAAACTAGAGATGACCATAACTTGATTTGTTCAATTGTCAAACATGATTGAAATATAATTAAATACTTAAAAGCAGTGCAAAATATATACTACACAATGGGCATTTAAAGTGGTTCTAAAGGCAGAAGATTTTTGTTCATCTTAATGCAGATAAAAAGCCTTCTGTGTGTAGTAGCCCCCTTCAGCCCCCCTAATACTTACCTGAGCTCCATCTCGATCCAGCGATGTTGCACGAGAGACTCAGCTGTCCAGGACTCTCCCTCCTCATTGGCTGAGACAGCAGTCGGTGCCATTGGCTCCCGCTTCTATCAATCAAAGTCAGTGAGCCAATGAGGAGAGAGAAAGGGGGGCAGTCTGAATGGACACAAGGAGCTGCGGCTCGGCACCAGTGCCCCCATAGCAAGCTGCTTGCTGTGGTGGCAATCGGCAGGAGGGATACCTGGTCAAGAACTGCTCAAGCTGATGTGTAACAGATCACCTCAAATATGGATCTATTGCTGGCTGCAATCAGCTCTGTTTCAGTGTCTGTACTCAGAGGAAGTGCTGTAACATCACATCTTTTTCAATGTAAACACAATGAATAAGCTACAGGCACTCCTTTGGCCACAAGCTAATTGCTTCATTAGTAACAGCTGCTAGAGTCAGTTGTGGCCTGCAGGAGCTACTGAGACTGATCACATTTTTAAAATTGCATGGGATCAATACCTGCTATTCCTATGTCATTTTAAAATGGTACCTAGGACTCAAATGGTTCATGTACCGTATATGGACAATTTCTTTGCAATAACAAAAGGTTCAAAAACCTTACATTTATTAACATTGAATTTTGCCTGCCATATGTTGATATGTAATGCTTTATAGTAAGCTGGCCATACATTATACAAAATTTGACCCGATATAGGCCTCTCACAGTCCCTGCACAGCCGACCTGGAATGTGTATGGGAGAAGCAGTACAAGTAATTTAGTTCATGTGCTAACAAGAAACATGCTGATAAGAAGGCAAAGCAGAATGACAGAACGATGAGCTAATCTCTGTGCTACTTCTCCTTTCACTGTTCAGTCACAAGGTCAGGTTAAGAATAACTTGGGTTCAGAAGAACTTGGATGAATGATGCTGGATATTAGACTGAGGACATCTAGCGAGAGGCTGGTGTTCTTATTTTATCATTTAATCCTGATATTTTGGGCTGTTCTTTAAAGTGATACTAAAATCTCATTTTTTTAAATAACAAACAAGTTATACTTACCTGCTCTGTGCACTGGTTTTGCACAGAGAAGCCCATATCCTCCTCTTCTCGAGTCTTCCAGAATCTCTTGGCCCCTCCCTCCTGCCGAGTGCCCCCACGGCAAGCAGCTTGCTATAGGGGCACCCGCACCGAGCCACAGCTCCGTGTGTCCATTCAGACCGCCCCCTCTCTCTCCCCTTCGGCTCACTGACATTGATTGATAGCAGTGGGAGTCAATGGCACCCGCTGCTGTCTCAGTCAATGAGGAGGGAGAGTCCCAGACAGCTGAGTCTCTCGTACAAAATTGCTGGATCGAGATGGGACTCAGGTAAGTATTAGGGGCACCGAGGAGGGCTACTGCACACAGAAGGTTTTTCATCTTAATGCATAGAATGCATTAAGATAAAAAAAACTTCTGGCTTTAGAACCACTTTAAGTGTTCATTATTGTGTAGTATATATTCTGCACTGCTTTTTAAGTGTTAAATTGTATTTCAACCATGTTTGACAATTGAACAAATCAAGTTATGGTTATCTCTAGTTTGCTTTCCACTTAAAAAATATGTCAAAAGACTTTATATTTTATTGTTTTACTTATGCTTGCTATAGGGGTACTCAGTGGGGGAGGAGCCAGGAGCACAGGTAGGGGACCCAAGAAGAGGGGGATCTGGGCTGCTCTGTGCAAAACCATTGCACATAGCAGGTGAGTATCACCTGTTTGTGTTTTGTTTTTTTAAATTAGACTTTAGCATTACTTTAACCACTTGACCTCCAGAAGGTTTACCCCCCTTCCTGACCAGGCCATTTTATGCGATACACCACTGCATTACTTTAACTGACAATTACGTGGTCATGCAACACTGTACCCAAATAAAATGTACGTCCTTTTTCTCCCACAAATAGAGATTTCTTTTGGTGGTATTTAATCACCTTTGGGTTTTTTTTGTGCTAGAAACAAAGAATGACCAACAATTTTGAAAAACAAACAATATTTTTTACTTTCCGCTATAATAAATATCCCCCCCAAAAAATTCAAAAATCAAATTTCTTTATGCATTTCTTCAAGAATTTAGGCTAATATGTATTCTGCTACATATTTTTGGTAAAAAAAATCCCAATAAGCGTATATTGATTGGTTTGCGCAAAAGTTACAGCGTCTACAAACTATGGGATATTTTTATTAAATTTTTTTTCATTTATTTTTTTACTAGTAATGGCGGCGATCAGTGACTTATAGCAGGACTGCGATATTTCGGCAGACACTAACTTAAACTTTTGATAATTTTTTGGGGACCAGTGACACTAATACAGTGATCAGTGCTAAAAATATACACTGTCACTGTACTAATGACACTGACAGGGAAGGGGTTAACATCAGAGGCAATCAAAGGGGTAACTTTGTGCCTAGCCAGTGCTTTACTACTGTGGGGGAGGTGCTTGTACTAGTGAAAGATATGGATCAGTGTTCCTGCTTTACAGAAACACAAGATCCATGTCTTCTGACAGAATGACAATCTGCCTTGTTTACATAGGCAGACTGGCATTCTGTCAGTGTACCGAGCTTTTGGTGGGCCCCGGTGGACATTAAGTAAAATCACAGTGGGAGTGAGCTGCACTCACATCCAAAACCTGGAAGTGCAGAATCACGTATATATATGTGATTCTGCACAGCGCAGCCACCCTGCAGCAGTAAATCTGCTATGGGGAGGTCAGCAAGCGGTTTAAGAAGAGCCCAAAATATCAGGATTAAATGATAAAATAAGAACACCAGCCTCCCACTAGATGTCCTCAGTCTGATAGACAGCATCATTCATCCAGGTTCCTCTGAACCCAAGTTATTCTGAACCTGACCTTGTGACTGAACAGTGAAAGGAGAAGCAGCACAGGGATGAGCTCATCTTTCTGTCATTCTGCTTTGCCTTCTTATCAGCATGTTTCTTGTTAGCACATGAACTAAATGACTTGTACTGCTTCTTCCATACACATTCCAGGTCGGCTGTACAGGGACTGTGAGAGGCTTTTATCAGGTTAAATTTTGTATAATGTATGGCCAGCTTACTATAAAGCATTACATATCAACATATGGCTGGCAAAATTCAACGTTAATAAATGTAAGGTTTTTGAACCTTTTGTTATTGCAAAGGAATTGCCCATATACGGTACATGAACCATTTGAGTCCTAGGTACCATTTTAAAATGACATAGGAATTTATTCATCCCATGCAATTTTAAAAATGTGATCGGTCTCAGTGGCTCCTGCAGGCCACAACAGACTCTAGCAGCTGTTACTAATGAAACACTCAGCTTGTGTCAGTTGGAGTGCCTGTAGCTTATGAATTGTGTTTACATTGAAAAAGATGTGATGTTACAGCACTTCCTCTGAGTACAGAGACTGGAACAGAGCTGATTGCAGCCAGCAATAGATCCATATTTGAGGTGATCTGTTACACATCAGCTTGAGCAGTTCTTGACCAGGTATCCGCTGACCATATCTGACCCCCATTATGCAATATATATATTTAGGTGGGTGTGAAGAAATGCTGTAAAGTTAGAATGATTTCAAAAATATATTTTTTAATTTTTATTCATTTACAAAATGGAAAGTGAGCGAACAGAAGAAATATCTAAATTAAATCAATATTTGGCGTGACCACCCTTTGGCTTCAAACCACCATCACTTGCACAGTTGACACTTGCACAAAGTCAAGGATTTTGTAGGAGTAGAGTCAGGTGTATAATTAACCAAATATACCAAGCAGATCCTAATGACCATCGATTTTAAATGTAGGTTGAAACACAATCATTAACTGAAACAGTTTTGTAGGAGGCTTAAAACTGGGAAAGGAACAGCCAAACTCTGCTACTAAGGGAAGGTTGTGGAAGACAGTTTCATGTCACAGGTCATACGTCATGGCAAGACTGAGTACAGCAACAAGAAACAAGGTAATTATACTGCATTACCAAGGTCTCTCCCAGGCAGAGAATTCAAAGGAGACTAAGGTTTCAAGATGTGCTGTTCAAGTTATTTTGAAGAAGCACAAAGAAATTGACAACGTTAAGGACCGAAGACTAGGAAACCTAATGCAGCAAATCATATCATGCTTATTTCCGTTCGACATGGGAAGATGTCCTGCAGTGCCATCAGCACATAACTGGTGGAAACTAGTGGGACTCAGGTAAACTCATCTACTGTCATGTCTGAAGATGTCTGGCCAGAAGTGGTCTTCGTGGAAGAATTGTGGCCAAAAAGCCCTACCTCCGATGTGGAAAGAAGTGTTTTGCAAATTTTATAGATAGGCAACTCCTATCCTCATATTGATTAGCGGTTCCAAATTAATAATAACTACTGCAGTAGGAAACAGACACAAAAGATACAAATAACTGTTCTGTTTTATTATGACGCAATTGAAGGTTTTTATATACATGATTACATAGGTATCACATTAAAATTACAATTGTACTTTTATGGTAACAAGGGGCGTAACATAGGCAGGCTAATTCTAATCAGGATTTCTAAAGAAACATGTAAATATGTAATGAAAACATTATTAGTGTGGTGTGCACAATGAGTGCAGTGTGCAATACATACAAAATAGAATACAATTACAGTTGTGCTCATAAGTTTACATACCCTGGCAGAATTTATGATTTCTTGGGCATTTTTCAGAGAATATGAATGATAACACAAAAAACTTTTCTTTCACTCATGGTTAGTGTTTGGCTGAAGCCATTTATTTTCAGTCAACTGTGTTTACTCTTTTTAAATCATAATGACAACATAAACTAGCCAAATTACCCTGATCAAAGTTTACATACCCCAGGTCTTAACACCGTGTATTGCCCCCTTTAACATCAATGACAGCTTGAAGTCCTTTGTGGTATTTGTAGATGAGGCTCTTTATTTTTTTAGATGGTAAAGCTGCCCATTCCTCTTGGCAAAAAGCCTCCAGTTCCTGTAAATTCTTGGGCTGTCTTGCATGAACTGCACATTTGAGATCTCCCCAGAGTGGCTCAATGATATTGAGATCAGTAGACTGAGATGGCCACTCCAGAACCTTCACTTTATTCTGCTGTAGCCAATGACAGCTGAACTTGACCTTGTGTTTTGGATCATTGTCATGTTGGAATGTCCAAGTACGTCCCATACGCAGCTTCCTGGCTGATGAATGCAAATGTTCCTGCAGTATTTTTTGATAACATACTGCATTCATCTTGCCATTAATTTTGACCAAATTTCCTGTGCATTTGTAGCTCAAACATCCCCAAAGCATCAGCGATCCACATCTGTGTTTCACATTAGGAATGGTGTACCTTTCATCATAGGCCTTGTTGTTTCCTCTCCAAATGTAGCGTTTATGGTTGTGGCCAAAAGCTCAATTTTGGTCTCATCACTCCAAATGACTTTGTGCCAGAAGGTTTGAGGCTTGTCTCTGTGCTGTTTGGTGTATTGAAAGTGGGATACTTTGTGGCATTTGCGTAGTAATGGCCTCCTTATTGTGCATCTTGAAACAGCCACACCACATGTTTTTAGAGAGTCCTGTTTTTCATCTGAAGTTATTTGTGGGTTTTTCTTGGCATCCCGAACAATTTTCCTGGCAGTTGTGGCTGAAATTCTATTCGGTCTACCTGACTGTGGTTTGGTTTCAACAGAACCCCTCATTTTCTACTTCTTGATTAGAGTTTGAATATAATAGCTGAGCAGCTTTTTCATTACAAAATGACTTTCATTGTTAAAAACAATTGATTGTTAAGAAATATTTACAGAGTATTGGCTGTACACTCCTGTGGCCAGAATGGCCTTCTAGCTTAATTGTGGACATGCTGACTTATCAGTATAGGGCCATGTACTGAGGATGCACCGTGTCCACAACCAGCACTGTTGGCTGTAGACACAGAGCCTGCTTGCCCTCTTTTAGTGGCCTGTGAGCATCTGCCTCTCCTTGAAGGCCTTCCAGACATGCTGTAAAATTTTATTAGCAAAACACCGCCTGAAGTTTACTAGAAAAAGTACACCAAGAATGGCCTGCAGTCACATATAGGCTTGGCTAGACTGGAATGCAGTGGATATATATATATATATATATATATATATATATATGTAGGAGACTGTATATATATATTTAATGCACTGCAGATCACTGAATCACCTGCCTGTCTGCCTGAAAGTATATTCGAAAACGTACACCAGGAATGGCCTGCAGTCAGATATAGGCTTGGCTAGACTGGAATGCAGTGGATATATATATATAGTTTATGCACTGCAGCTCACTGAATCACCTGCCTACCTGATAGTATATTAGAAAAAGTATACCAGGGACAGCCTGCAGTCAGATCTAGCTACACTGGATACAGTGGATATATATATATATATATATATATATATATATATATATATATATATATATATATATATATATATATATATACGAGACTGACTATATATATATATATATATATATATATATTAAATGCACTGCAGCTAGCACAAAAGAGGTCTCAGAAGACCTATGATTAAGAATTGTTGACTTGCATAAAGCTGGAAAGGGTTATAAAATATCTCCAAAAGCCTTGCTGTTCATCAGTCCACAGTAAGACAAATTGTCTATAAATGGAGAAAGTTCAGCACTGCTGCTACTCTCCCTGCAAGAGCACAGCACAGACTGCTCAGTGAGGTGAAGAAGAATACTTGAGTGTCAGCTAAAGACTTACAAAAGTCTCTGACATATGCTAACATCCCTGTTAGCGATTCTACGATACATAAAACACTAAACAAGAATGTATTTCATGGGAGGGTACCACAGAGGAAGCCACTGCTGTCCAAAAAAAAAATTGCTGCACGTTTACAGTTTGCACAAGAGCACCTGGATGTTCCACAGCAGTACTGGAAAAATATTCTGTGGACAGATGAAACCAAAGTTGAGTTGTTTGGAAGAAACACACAGCACTATGTGTGGAGAAAAAGAGGCACAGCACACCAACATCAAACCCTCAACCCAACTATGAAGTATGATGGTGGGGGCATTATGGTTTGGGGTTGCTTTGCCGCACCAGGGCCTGGACGGATTGCTATCATCGAAGGAAAAATGAATTCCCAAGTTTATCAAGACATTTTGCAGGAGAACTTAAGGCCATCTGTCCACCAGTTGAAGCTCAACAGAAGATGGGTGTTGCAACAGGACAATGACCCAAAGCATAGAAGTAAATCAACAACAGAATGGCTTAAACAGAAGAAAATACGCCTTCTGGAGTGGCTCAGTCAGAGTCCTGACCTCAACCCGATTGAGATGCTGTGGCATGACCTCAAGAAAGCGATTCACACCAGACATCCTTGTGTAAAGAGGAATGGTCAAGAATTACTCCTGACCATTGTGCATGTCTGATCTGCAACTACAGGAAATGTTTGGTTGAAGTTATTGTTGCCAAAGGAGGTTCAACCAGTTATTAAATCCAAGGGTTCACATACTTTTTCCACCTGCACTGTGAATGCGTGAATTTACATGGTGTGTTCAATAAAAACATGGTAACATTTAATTCTTTGTGTGTTATTAGTTTAAGCAGACTGTGATTGTCTATTGTTGTGACTTAGATGAAGATCAGATCACATTTTATGACCAATTTGTGTAGAAATCCATATCACTCCAAAAGGGTTCACATACTTTTTATTGCAACTGTATAAAATACCTTACATTCACATATAATCTTATGAGCAGATTGTTGTAGAAAGGAATAATCTAGTAACAGGTTACATTTTTATTCTGTAACACATACTTTTTATTAAAACTGTATAAAATACCTTACATTCACATATAATCTTATGAGCAGATTGTTATAGAAAGGAATAATCTAGTAACAGGTTACATTTTTAATCTGTAACACATACTTTTTATTGCAACTGTATAAAATACCTTACATTCACATATAATCTTATGAGCAGATTGTTATAGAAAGGAATAATCTAGTAACAGGTTACATTTTTAATCTGTAACAAGTTTGCAGCCACCAATCATCTATTTGTATTCTTGTATAAAAAAGAGGAAAAGCAGCACTACCTCTCCAAGAAATTCTTAATCTTTGGTGCATCACATCCTATGTGAATCAAAAACACTCAAAGCTCATGAAATCCATGAATAAAATAAATTACACACAAAACGCTCCAGTGCTACTGCCCCTTTAAATTGCTCACTCACCAGATAATATAGACCTTCTATTGCTAAGAAGGTCTAAATGCACTTAGGGATAACAGCTCTTTTATCTCTTTATGGTTAAATTGCTCCTTTCCACCCCCTGAACACAGGGACTGTATCACACCCGCAAATCTGTTTCTGTAAAGCAGCAGAGAAGCTCTCAGAGTAGGTAACCAGGACTCCTCTACATCACCCCATAGCATCCATATATGAAACACAGACCAGAAAGTTTTTCATCATTTTTCAACATTTATTATTACAATCAAACAATAGGGCAATGCAGATACACTTACATTTTTTAGTGCCTAAACCCGGCACCCAGAGTAATTTGCTGGCAACTGATCGCTGCTCCCCAATGCTCAAGGAGACTTGAGGTGTAGCATGTGTTCAACACATGCACAGTGTGGCAATTTTTATGCACTTTTATGCACTAATGTATATTAATTATTTTTACTTTTTCATAGGACTTCAATATGTTGATATTATCTCTTTGTGGTACGGATTTTGTAATTACACATTGCACGTTAAAGTGGTTTAAGTTATAGTTTTTGCTTTTGGACTCACATAGGATGTTATGCACAGATTAATAAGAATTTATTTGGGAAGTAATGCTTCCTACTTTATATATTACCGTATTCATGGTTGTACAGGGGGTACTCTTATCAGCCACTACTGGGTTTTAGTTTTTAAAAAAATGGATAAAAAGAAGAGCAAGGGTGTTTCCTGATATTTCCTATTTGTATTCTAGTTCTTGGTTAGAAAATATTAAAGCTTGGAGAATGACAGCCAAACAAGAAACATTTTCAAAAGGAGAGGTCAGCAATGGAAGCCTCCTTATGTCAATATAATATAAGAGTATTAACAATTAAATTAGTCCACAGTGTCCACAGTGTTCTGACACCACATCCCAATAACTAATAGATACAAAACACATACTATTGGCATTTGAGGTATTTAAATCACTATATAGGTTTGAATATACCAGGTCCCAGTTGTGGAGCACTACATTACCAAAGGGTAGTCAACATCTTTCAGGGTGTTTGTGATACAAATTTTTATGTATTGTATCTGGTGGAGGACCCTGTATTTTTATAGTTTACCTCCATCTTTTTAAGATATGTATAATAATAAACACAAGTTTAATTAAGATTCTACTGTGGTAGTATTTAGATAGAAACGTTTATACCTCAAACATCCCTAGTATGTATTTTTGTTTTTTGTACTATTAATATGAGAGTAGTAAGCTGGGAGGCCAGGAATTAAAAAAAACAAGCATATTGTTGGGATCTCCTTGGTACTAATGGATTCCAAACACAGAAAAACGGAATGCAGATTCAACAACTTTTAATATGGAGTGGGGGGGGGGGGGGGGTTTGAAAAGGTGAGGATTGATAAACAAGAGAAGGGAAAAGGGAATAAAACACAAATAAGAAAGAAGAGGTGGAAGGAAGGGAAGAAGGCTATGCAAGATAGGAAGGGGAAAGGTGGTTACTGGTGGGAGCGAGTCAGATGAGAGGACAAAGATAAAATAGTATGTATGAGACCAAAACGGGGTTCATTTGGGCCTAATTGAAAAACTTACTGCACTATTATTGCAGTATTAATCTGACAGGCATATTACAGCTATACCAATGCCAAGAAACTCAGAAGTGAAGGTATAAGGAACAAAATATCAGAAATTCTAATATAAGCAACAAATCTGACAGACACGTCCCTTTGATGCAATTACTGCAAACATTCTTGGAAGTGCTACAATTTCATGTTGGAGATTGTTCAGTATCTGTGTGTAAAACCACTTCTGAAACATAAAGGTTCAAGGAATTTTTCCTAATAAAATAAAAGGGACAGCAATACAAAAGAGTGTCGTGATATTCTATTGTTCTGAAGCATCTCCATCTTTCAGAGATAATAATTCCTTGTGGGAGCATATTGTAAGTTAGGCTGCACATTGCAAAGCTTTATGAATGGAGATTTTGAACAATGCTGAACGACAGGATAATGAATCCCTTTGTATCTGTTAATAAGCAAATGTTAATGCTGTGTGAACATGTTTTTTGCACCCGTGTAGAATGTTACATGACTGCTCAAAGGATGACATTGTATGAAATCTAATTGCAAAAATATAAAATAAAAATATATTCAACATTTCACAACAGTGAATTTGTGCAAACCGAGGATTCTGCAGAAAACTTTGGGAATAATGAGATGGCCCAACAAGTTTTACATGTTTTAAGTATATTTATTTTTTTGAGGTACTTATATAGCACTAACAATTTATATATATATATATATATATATATATATATATATATATATATATATATATATATATATATATATATATAATGAATCAAATGGGATTGCTGCACGAAAAAAAGTTTTAATGAAGAAGTTTAAAACATCCCAAAAAATTATGGTGCCTGAATTTTTTGGGATGTTTTAAACTTCTTCATTAAAACTTTTCTTTTGTGCAGCAATCCCATTTGATTAATTAATAATATAAGCCGTTGGGAAGGCTTGATTGCTATTGCACATACCGCTGTGACCGACGTGCACCTCACCCTTTGCACTTTCCATATATATATATATATATATATATATATATATATATATATATATATATATATAGTATCTCACAAAAGTGAGTACACCCCTCACATTTTTGTACATATTTTATTATATCTTTTCATGTGACAACACTGAAGAAATGAAACTTTGCTACAATGTAAAGTAGTGAGTGTACAGCTTGTATAACAGGGTAAGCTTGCTGTCCCCTCAAAATAACTCAACACACAGCCATTAATGTCTAAATTGCTGGCAACAAAAGTGAGTACATCCCTAAGTGAAAATGTCCAAATTGGGCCCAAAGTCTCAATATTTTGTGTGGCCACCATTATTTTCCTGCACTGCCCTAACCCCCTTGGGCAGGAAGTTCACCAGAGCTTCACAGGTTGCCACTGGAGTCCTCTTCCACTCCTTTATGACGATTTCACAGAGCTGGTGGATGTTAGAGACCTTGCGCTCCTCCACCTTCCATTTGAGGATGCCCCACAGATGCTCCATAGGGTTTAGGTCTAGAGACATGCTTGGCCAGTTCATCACCTTTACCCTCAGCTTCTTTAGCAAGGCAGTGGTCATCTTGGAGGTGTGTTTGGGGTCGTTATGTTGGAATACTGCCCTGCGGCCCAGTCCCTGAAGTTCCAGTCCCAGTCCCTTCAGTATGTCACAGTACACGTTGGCATTCATGGTTCCCTCAATGAACTGTAGCTCCCCAGTGCCGGAAGCACTCATGCAGCAACAGACCATGACACTCCCACCATCAAGCTTGACTGTATTCAAGACACACTCTTTGTACTCCTCACTAGGGATGAGCTTCGAGTTCGAGTCGAACTCATGTTCGACTCGAACATTGGCTGTTCGCAAGTTCACCGAACAGCGAACAATTTGGGGTGTTCGCGGCAAATTCGAATGCCGCGGAACACCCTTTAAAAGTCTATGGGAGAAATCAAAAGTGCTAATTTTAAAGGCTAATATGCAAGTTATTGTCATAAAAAGTGTTTGGGGACCTGGGTCCTGCCCCAGGGGACATGGATCAATGCAAAAAAAAGTTTTAAAAACGGCCGTTTTTTCAGGAGCAGTGATTTTAATAATACTTAAAGTCAATCAATAAAAGTGTAATATCCCTTTAAATTTCGTACCTGGGGGGTGTCTATAGTGTGCCTGTAAAGGGGCGCATGTTTCCTGTGTTTAGAACAGTCTGACAGCAAAATGACATTTTGAAGGAAAAAACTCATTTAAAACTACCCGCGGCTATTGCTTTGCCGACAATACACATAGAAGTTCATTGATAAAAACGGCATGGGAATTCCCCAAAGGGGAACCCCGAACCAAAATTTAAAAAAAAAAATGACGTGGGGGTCCCCCTAAATTCCATACCAGGCCCTTCAGGTCTGGTATGGATATTAAGGGGAACCCCGGCCAAAATTAAAAAAAAAAAATGACGTGGGGTTCCCCCTAAATTCCATACCAGACCCTTCAGGTCTGGTATGGATTTTAAGGGGAACCCCGCGCCAAAAAAAAAAAAAAAAAACGGCGTGGGGTCCCCCCAAAAATCCATACCAGACCCTTATCCGAGCACGCAACCTGGCAGGCCGCAGGAAAAGAGGGGGGGGCAAGAGTGCGGCCCCCCCTCCCTCCTGAACCGTACCAGGCCACATGCCCTCAACATTGGGAGGGTGCTTTGGGGTAGCCCCCCAAAACACCTTGTCCCCATGTTGATGAGGACAAGGGCCTCATCCCCACAACCCTGGCCGGTGGTTGTGGGGGTCTGCGGGCGGGGGGCTTATCGGAATCTGGAAGCCCCCTTTAACAAGGTGACCCCCAGATCCCGGCCCCCCCCCTGTGTGAAATGGTAAGGGGGTACATAAGTACCCCTACCATTTCACGAAAAAAGTGTCAAAAATGTGACGGCGCTCCTCGTCTGACAGTTCTTAAATAACGCCCCCCTCTGACGCACGGTGACTTGACGGGACTTCCCTGTGGCATTCCCCGTGACGTCACAGGGAAGTCCCGTCAAGTCACCGTGCGTCAGAGGGGGGCGGGGTCACCGGGTGGCCCCGCCCCCCCGTTATTTAAGAACTGTCAGACGAGGAGCGCCGTCACACAGCGGGAGCCTCCCTCCATGCCAGCATGGATTGCGGAGCGGCCCGGAGAAGAAAATGAAGAAGAGAAGAAGAGAAGAAAAGAAGAAAAGAAGAAAAGAAGAAGAGAAGAGAAGAGCGGGAGCCTCCCCCCCATGCCATGGGTGCGGAGCGGCCCGAGGAGAAGAAGACAGAAGACGCCGCGGAGGAGATGCTGGACGAGAACGCCGGAGGAAGAACCAGAAGAACCAGAAGAGCCAGAAGAACCAGAAGATGAAGGAAGATAGAAGAAAGAAGAAGCATTTAAATAAAGGAATTGTCAAAAACTGTCTCTTGTCATTTTTAACATTTTTGACACTTTTTTCGTGAAATGGTAGGGGTACTTATGTACCCCCTTACCATTTCACACAGGGGGGGGGCCGGGATCTGGGGGTCACCTTGTTAAAGGGGGCTTCCAGATTCCGATAAGCCCCCCGCCCGCAGACCCCCACAACCACCGGCCAGGGTTGTGGGGATGAGGCCCTTGTCCTCATCAACATGGGGACAAGGTGTTTTGGGGGGCTACCCCAAAGCACCCTCAAAGCACCCTCCCTGGTACGGTTCAGGAGGGAGGGGGGCCGCACTCTCGTCCCCCCCTCTTTTCCTGCGGCCTGCCAGGTTGCGTGCTCGGATAAGGGTCTGGTATGGATTTTTGGGGGGACCCCACGCCGTTTTTTTTTTTTTTTTTGGCGCGGGGTTCCCCTTAAAATCCATACCAGACCTGAAGGGTCTGGTATGGAATTTAGGGGGAACCCCATGTCATTTTTTTTTTTTAATTTTGGCCGGGGTTCCCCTTAATAACCATACCAGACCTGAAGGGCCTGGTATGGAATTTAGGGGGACCCCCACGTCATTTTTTTTTTTTAATTTTGGTTCGGGGTTCCCCTTTGGGGAATTCCCATGCCGTTTTTATCAATGAACTTCTATGTGTATTGTCGGCAATGCAATAGCCGCGGGTAGTTTTAAATGAGTTTTTTCCTTCAAAATGTCATTTTGCTGTCAGACTGTTCTAAACACAGGAAACATGCGCCCCTTTACAGGCACACTATAGACACCCCCCAGGTACGAAATTTAAAGGGATATTACACTTTTATTGTTTGACTTTAAGCATTATTAAAATCACTGCTCCTGAAAAAACGTCCGTTTTTAAAACTTTTTTTTGCATTGATCCATGTCCCCTGGGGCAGGACCCAGGTCCCCAAACACTTTTTATGACAATAACTTGCATATAAGCCTTGAAAATTAGCACTTTTGATTATTCATGTTCGTGTCCCATAGACTTTAATGGTGTTCGCATGTTCGAACGAACTTTTTTCCTGTTCGCATGTTCTGGTGCGAACCGAACAGGGGGGTGTTCGGCTCATCCCTACTCCTCACCTGGTTACCGCCACACACGCTTGACACCATCTGAATCAAATAAGTTTATTTTGGTCTCATCAGACCACAGGACATGGTTCTAGTAATCCATGTCCTTAGTCTGCTTGTCTTCAGAAAACTATTTGGGGCCTTCTTGTGCATCATCTTTAGAAGAGGCTTCCTTCTGGGACGACAGCCATGCAGACCAATTTTATGTAGTGTGTGGAATATGATCTGAGCACTGACAGGCTGATCCCCCCACCCCTTTAACCTCAGCAGCAATGTGGCAGCACTCATACGTCTATTTCCCAAAGACAACCTCTGATATGACGCTGAGCATGTGCACTTAACTTCTTTGGTCACCATTTTGCTGACAGACATCCCAACCTGTCCAAAAAATAAGCTTTCATTTTTGAGCAATAGGAACATTAGGTCTCCTTTGTATAGAGTCAGACCCCAGCATGAAGAAAAAATGTAAGTAAAAAAAAAAAAAATGCAATTATTATTATTATACAGGATTTATATAGCAATAAATTAAAAATAATCAAGTCAATAAGAAAACAATTAACCATTTCTCAAATAATGCTTTTGTCATTGTATCAATACCTTTTTTATATAATAGTATCAAATTCAGGGAACAAATCTATTGTGCAACCCTCTCAACAACTCTGGGCCACACTAGAGGCTCTCTTTATTTACTAGATTGATCACCACTGAACAGGGCTGGTGCAAGGATTTTTGACACCCTAGGCGAAACCTTATTTTGCTGCCCCCCCTGGCTCCACCCCTGACTCCACCCCATTTTCCCTGCCCATGTAAACCCCACCTTTTTAATGAAGCACCCATCAAATGCAGCCTCACCAGCGCCCATCAATGCAGCCTACCAGAACCCATCAATGCAGCCTCACCAGCGCCCATCAAATGCAGCCTACCAGCGCATATCAATGCAGCCTATGAGCGCCCATCAAATGCAGCCACACCAGTGCCCATCAATGCAGCCTCACCAGCGCCCATCAATGCAGCCTCACCAGTGCCTATCAATACAGCCTACCAGCGCCCATCAATGCAGCCTCACCAGCGCCCAACAAATGTAGCCTCACCAGCACCCATCAAATGCAGCCTATCAGCGCCCATCAATGCAGCCTACCAGCGCCCATCAGTGCAGCCTACCAGTGCCCATAAATGAATGTTTGCTTGCTTCCATTCATTCAGGAGTCGGGACACAGACACAGTCCTCTGCCGCAGCTGCGCCTCTGACACTATGTGCAAACGAAGCAGTGGCTGCCTGAGACTTAGTTGCTTGCTGCAGAGAGAAGAAAGTAGGCACACCAGTGGCCGGGCGCCCTAGGCAGCAGGGCGTCCTAGGCTGCTGCCTAGTTTGCCTAGTGGTAGCACTGGCCCTGCCACTGAACTAGATTCGGTCACTTGCCTGTCTGCATTTTGTGAGTCACAATAAGAGCCACCAATTAAAGGTATGAGTTGCGAAACTTGTGTTGTTTGGCTATAACTGAGTACTTTATAGTTTTAGTGCATTAATCAGTAGTTGTTTCTTGAAAATGTATTGGTCTAGTTGGCGAGTTGCCACTAAAAATGCAAAAATTGACACTTTTCCAATTCTAAAAGCTTATATTTGCTTGTGTATGACCAGCTAAGGTATATTCATCATAACTTAAACTTTTTGTATTCTGCTTTGTGTCTTGATCAAAGCTTAAATTTAGAGTATGTAAATCCCATTAGCTATTTCAAAATAGAGTTCTGTCTTCTTATAAACCTGCACCATACCCTGTGGATTCCATATCCAGCTCCTTATCATACTATCTCTCAAAGGCAGCAAAATCAGTGTGCTTGTTAATTCGCTCATCCTACTTGTTGTGCAGATGAACTGTAGCTAGATGGTCCTGTTTGCAATCCCTGGCGTCATTGAAGAGGCGATATCTGTCCTTTTAAATTATCTTGGCAGATTCCCCCACTGGCTGCAAAAGCTGCCGCAGGCATTGCAGAGCACGGCCTGACCTAGTTACAGCTCAAGAGGCAGGAAAGGAAACTCCAAAGGGCTCAGAGATTATGGAAGTGGGAGACCAACTGTGAAATGCCATAAAGGAGATCTGACTTAACCCATTAACAGACAGCAAGAAATAAAATGCCTCATGTTCATAATATAGCATGACTTGCATACAGAGATTGTTACAAAAAGTCTTAGTTTAATATAAAACAGTGTTAATCATGTCCCAGGAGTATAATTAAAATTAGAAAAGTTTGGTTAAAGAACTAGAGGAGGCACTCCAACATTACAGGGGATATCTGTAAAAATGTAATTATACAGTGTCCATCTGTTGGTTAAGTTGCAGATACGTAAGAAGTAACAATTTTCAAGAACACATAATAGTGCATAATAGTGAAGGATATATTGCATTTTATGATTTAAAAAAAAAATAAATATAATTTCTACTATATGTTCAATCAATGTAAAGAACATTTTCCCCACATATCATGTCAGTCTCCTGTTGATCTGACTTTGTACATGGGAAGAAATTGAGCGTACATTCTATAGATGGAAATGTCAAAGAGCACTGGCGATCACAGTGTGGGTGGTAATGCCGGTTGATCTATAAGCCTATTGGCTATGGTCACTGTGTATAGTGCTGAGTCCATATAGTAATCACCCATGCAGTAAGTGTATTAAAGAGCAGGCACCTATAGATAGATGGATGGCAGGTAGATGGTACAGGTGACTGGTGCAGATACACCATGTAGCAAGTGGGATGTCAATCAAAAATGTGAATACTTTACCATTCACGTTGGATGCTCAGTCCATGTCCATCATTGGGTGTCTCATCGTGCATATGAGGTAGTTGCCCTCTTGTTTCTTGCTGAGACTGCTAATAAATGTGCTGCAGTGGGGAGACTGAATGTGGCCAAATGACCAGCAACTGTCACCGTCCCTTGCTTGGTTTCTTGCAACTTTGCAAATATCCCCTACATATTGCAAGAAACCAGGCAAGGGACAGTGACAGTTGCTGGTCATTTAGCTACATTCAGTCTCCCCACTGCAGCACATTTATTAGCAGTCCTTATTAGCAGTTTCCTCTACAGAATATCTCCACACAGCCCACAAGCAGGTCATAGGCAACAAACAGAAAAGAACAGCGCAGTATCAGCAGCTCCACGTTAGTCTCCACCAGTGGAGATATATTTTGCATTGGCGCTGTTTATATATGAAATGTCTATATTTTTAGTTATTTATTGTCACGTTTCATTTAATACCTTACCTTGTTATTGAGGCAGCGCGATCACACTTTTTTATATTGATTTAGGCTACTTTCACACTGGAACGTTGCGGGTGTTGGCGGTAAAGCGGCCCTATATTTAACGCTGCTTTACCGTCATTTTAGCTGCGCTATTCAGCCGCTAGTGTTGCATTTTTAACCCCCGCAAGCGGCCGAAAAAGGGTTAAAACCTGTAGCAGCGCTTTGCCAGTGGGTTTGCAGCGTTGCCCCATTGTTTTCAATGAGATAGGGCACTCTAGGAACGGTAAATACACCGCTCCTACAGCGCTCCAAAGATGTGGCTTGCAGGACTTTTTTGACCGTCCTGCAAGCGCACCGCTCCAGTGTGAAAGGGGCCTTAGTGTGGATATGGGAACACATTTAGTGATTGCAGCAGCTGTACACTATTTATTTCTATCAGTAGATGGCAGCGCGCTACTACCTTATTTACATTTGAAAGCTGATTGGTTGTCATATAAATACCTTTCTGTTATGACATATGCATCTTTGGCCACCATACAAACTGCCAATAGCTTGTAGCAGGGTTAACACAATTTCTTGGTGTATTTCACATTTTCTTGTTTTTCTTTGAAAAATGATATTTAATATACATTTAACACATTTACAAGAATCTTTTGTGTTTTTATTTGGTAGGTTTTGAAATTAGCTTGCTCTCCTTTCTTTTGTTTTAATTCTCACTTAATCACATTGCAGTTTGCAAAAATATCTGTAAAAAGAAAATGAGAAAAAGCAGAATGGTGCCCACTGTATTATCATACATCGATCATTAGTTTGTTAGCACAGCTGTTATTTTATGTCAGAAATATTCTGGTTTTGTTGGATTTAATACTTTTTCAATTTCAGTTCAATATCTCCTACCTCCTGTTATATAGCTCTCAGTAATACAAAGAGATTACTGTATAAGAACTACTGGCATGCATTGTAATAATAATGTTTACAAGTTTCTTTTAAATGCTTTTCTTCAAACCACTTTTAAAAGGGAGCAGATCAATAACCAGACGGATGGCTTCATTTCATTATACTGAGGGCCTGGGAAAGCAAATTGTTGGTAAGTCTGTTCTGCCGCATACAGCATTATTAAGTACAAATAGTAAGTTGAATAGGTGCCACCAAAAATCTGAATTGTGCATGTGGGATGACAACAGTGAATCTATCACAGAGTTTCTTTTTTGTAACAAAGAAATAGCAAATCAATTATACAATGATATTTGTTAACTTTATATAACTATATTAATCATTCCCATATTTAACCATCCTCATTTGACCTCCTGTGACCTGTAATGGTACTCAATGGGCAATGCCTAGAATGGCAAGGTTAATTAGTTTAAAACAAGCCTGAAAATTTACAAATACAGCCCAGTCATAAACGGCTGTTGTAAACTGAACACAAAACAGTCTGTTGAGCAAATATACATTCTGGTCTAGGTTTTTTAACTTCCAACTTAAAGTGGACCTTTAGTCAGAAAATGAAGTCCTGCTAGATCACTTCAGGCTGGCCCCTTTTGCAGGTATAGTTATGTAAAACATTAAAAATAAGTGCCTATTCTGTTTAAATCCAGTAATATACTGTCTTACCCTTCTCTACACATGCTCAGTTGCTCTCCATTTTTAGGCATTTTTAGGAACTGCTGAGTTTGTAGAGGCCAATCTGCTGACAGTCTTCAAGCGGAATTAAACTCCCCTATCCTTTACATTGTAATACCACAATGGTAAAGTATTTCCTATTAAGGACTTTATAAATTGTAATACAAAACATGTGGTTTATGTGATAGAGTGTGATGTTTGCAAATTACAATATGTGGGATGTGCCACCACCAGGTCCCTTTGCATAAGAATTAGCGAGCACTACAATGGAGTAGAATATAGTAATGAGAGAAGGATGTCCAATGTATCCAAACACTTTAAATTTACACAAGGTAACATGGATTCTTTCTCTTTTTCTGCAGTTCAAAAAATCTGAATGGTGGTACGTGGAGGAGACATGCACAGAGGGCTCTTGGAACAGGAAGTCAAGTGGATTTTTCTGTTGGGGACACGTATCCCTACAGGCATGAACCACAGATGGAATGTGGATCTTTTCCTCAAATAATACCATCCTATATATATTTGTTTTTGCACTTGTCTCCTGTTCCTAATAAGCTTTTTCTGTGCCTGTTTTTAATCTCTCCTTGCCACTTTTGGTCAATTGTTTATATTTGATTTAATTTTCTAAGAGCAGTTCTGTCATTTATCTTGCCCTTACATTGTGCTATCATCACTATGTATATATGACCAATGTATATTTTTTCTTTTCTCCTTTTATTTTGGAAGAATAAGGTTCAACATCTCATGCAGTAATTTCCATCACTTTTTGTCAAACTTTTTCCTATTTTTGGCTAAACATTTCAAATCCCCCTTTCTCTTTTGGCATAGGTGTAGTCACCATCCACTTTAATGATTTGTGGTATCAATTAAATATGCTAATTGCTTAAAGGTTGGGTCTGTTTAGGTATGTATCTTGCCATATCCGTTTTAAACTAGCTACGACTAAGGCTTCTGCCGAAACACATCAGCGCTATTGTTTTATTGTCACTCTGATGTACCAATAAACTACACTTGAAGGACTTCAGTGTTCAGACTTCCATCTACTGTTCTACTGAGTACTTTAAAGTGGTTCATGTCAATTATAGAAACAATCAGTTTGCAGCAATACACGGTTAGATAATGTTAGAAAGTAATCAGAGTTAGTACAGGTAACAATGCATAGACAGACTGAAAAATATAAGCAGGTTTTGGATCAACAGCAGGACAGAGTAGCAAGTGCACTGACCCTGCAGATGTCCCTGGGCAAAAAGAGCAAGGCTGCCAGTTTCAGCCAAATGTATATATTATCCCAGGCCAATAGCTATAGCAGTGAAGGTTCACATGGAAACCAACAGGATAATGCACAAACAGGTCCCCTGGTGAGTGATGTGGGCTCATCTGAGGCACGGGGTCTAAGCACTAGCCAGACTTCACCAGAGCTCCTAATGGTGGGGATGGGTTTCGCTGCATGCTAGTCCTAGGTCGAAGCCCTTGGGATCAGCCCACCAGGAGGTGAGCAAGCCGAGGTCCAGTAGCAGATGTAGCAGGTAGGAATCAAGCAGAAACGTAGTCCGTGGCCAAAGGCTGGTAACATGCGGTTGCAGTTTGGGATCAAGGGGAAGCGTAGTCAAGGAACAAACTAAAAGTAGGTAATAAGTGGTAATAAAGAAGTTGACTGTAGCAGGAGTGTAAGGAGCAAGATATTGGCTGGAGAGGAGCACAATAATCTGGGAAACAGGAAGTGCAAAAGGCATGGCTTAAATGTAAAGAAAAAAGGGGGGAAATATGCCTATTTGATAGGCCCCCCTTTCCTCATGGGATCTGAGGCAGCGACATGTTATTTAAATAGTTTTGAAATTAAGACAATTTAATAGGATAGAATGAATTATCCAATAATATCGTATACAATTTCAAATTTAACTAAAGATAGGTCAGTTTAACCCACCAATGAATGTTTAAATACAGCAAAAGTCCCCCTATAAATAGGGGCTATTATTTATGACAGTTGACAGTTGCCATAAGAAACTGAAGAGGACAGCTCCCCACCCCACTCTCCCTTTTTGCGGCTTTTTTATGTGGTGTACAATCCTTTCCTTGGGGTAAATTGTTTTTGTTTACTCAGAAGTGAGAATTTACTTCTAGAAATGTATTAAACCAATAAAAACAGCAGCAGCCCAAATATTTTACCAGTAAAATATATTTATTTCAAAATTAAAATTGCTTGTCTGGACTGAATTTATTATATATAAACTTAAAAAATGTCTACTGCCTTCTATCCCATAGGAAATACATGGGAGAAGCAAGGAGTTCAAGGTTTATCAGAAAAAAGACAGAAAGTAAAGCTGTCCAAGGGATCAGAGAGGGAACAATCCAGTATCTCAGGTGGCACAGTAAAAAAAGCTATTGCCAAATGCAACAGAGGTCCTGGGCTCAGATCTGAGTCTTGACAGTATGTATAAACTTTTTTTTTCTGTCAGTTGAACTTGTGATTGTCATCTTTGTCAAAAGACATAGCTAGATTATGGATCTCACTTTTTTAAACTGCAGTGAAACAATTTCATTTGTATGACAATGTTGTATTACATTTATTTGTTCAATCAATAAAAAAAAAAGAAACAATGTCACTGATCTGCTCAGGCTTGCTGATAAGAAATAATAATAAGAATGTCCATGACAATGAGGTCATTACTCTGCTCACTGTCCCTGTCCTCCTGTAAGTAATCTCCCAATACTGACATAACAGCACAATGCAGTATAGTAGTGACTGCCCTCAGGCACAAAAAATGGGCCCGGGCATTTTAGACTGAGCAGCCCATGGCATATTTACTGGGAGGCACGTAGAGAGCATGGGGGGTGGAAAACACGGGGGAGTGTGCAGAGCACTAGGGGGGTGGAGAACACTAGGGGGGTGGAGAGCACTAGGGGGGCCAGAGAGCACAGGGAGTGAAGAGCACGGGTGTGCAGAGCACTAGGGAGAGCTGGAGAGCACTGAGGGGGATGGGGACCATGGGGGGGCTGGAGAGCACAAGCAGGGGCAGATAACACAGGAGGCAAAGAGCACGGGGGGGCAGAGAGCACAAAGGGGCTGGAGAGCACTGGGCGGTTCGGAGAGCACTGAGGGGCGGGGACCAAGGGGGGCTGGAGAGCACAAGCAGGGGCAGAGAACACAGGAGGCAAACAGCACGGGGGGCGGAGAGTACAGGGGGGCGGAGAGCACAGAGGGGCTGGAATGCATAGGGGGCTGAAGAGCACTGGGGGGCCTGAGAGCACTGGGAGGGGCTGAAGAGCCCTGGGGGGGGCCAGAGAGTAAAGGGGGCTGATGAGCACAGGGGGGCCTGAGAGCACTGGGAGGGGGCAATGAGCACTGGGTGGGGTCCTGGAGAGCACGGAGGGCTGGAGAGCACTGGGGGGTGGAGAGCAAGGGGGTGCCATGAGCACTGGGGGGGCTGGAGAGCACTGGGAGGGGCTGGAGAGCATGGGGGGGCAATGAGCACTGGGAAGCTGGCGAGCACAGAGGGCTGGAGATCACTGGGGGGCTGGAGAGTACAGGGGGGCTGATTTTCACTGGGAGGGGCTGGAGAGCTCTGGGGGGTGCAGTGTACAGGGGCTGGAAAGCACTGGGGGCAGCTGGTGATCACTGGGGGGCCTGGAGAGCAGTGGGGGAGCCTGAGAGCATGGGGGGACCCGAAAGCATGGTGGAAGCCTGAGAGCACTAGGGGGCAGTAGAAAGAAGCTGGATGGGAGAAGCAGCTGCATACACAGTAGAAGAATCCATCTCTTTATTTTTCTCCTAAGCCTCTGAATGCCCACAGGAGGGAGAGAATGAGAAGCAGGAATTCGGAGGCTGTAGGAGAAAAATAAAGAGATAGATTATTTTACTGTGTATGCAGCTGCTCCTCATATCCAGGCTCACGCATGGGGAGCCACACTCACTTTCCCTCTATCCAGCGGCTACGTCTCGCGTAGATCCCCTCCCTCTTTATGGTCACAGGTAACGTGACCTGTAGTCTTCGCCCCCTGGCCGAACTGTAATGGCGGCTGTCCGGCCAGCCAGCCAGCCGCAGAGAGGCCGGGTGAGCGGCGGGGGCTCAAGGAGCAGCTCAGCTGCCTTGGCCCCACAAGCACATACGGCCCAGCCGCCCCTGGACCACCCGACTGCCCTGCACACAATGATGTTCCTTCATCGCCCAGTCTAAGGCCTGTTGCGCAAAGGATTACAAAAGTGTTCTTTGATCAACTGACTGGAGTTCAGCTCTCACTTACAAGGTGGCCATTTCAAAGAGAGAAGATTTGAGCAATGTAGGCAGATGTTGTTGGTGCAGCTTTTCTCAGAGGACAACAGTAATGATCAGGAAAGATTATCTAACCTGCCAGATCAATGCCCCTCCTGAATAGTAATGAGTGAACCAAGCAATGTGTGGTTCATTGGACATTTGCTAACACTAAGCGTAGCGCTGAACCCTTTTAAAATCTATAGGAACTGAATCTTTTTATTTTTTTCTGGCCTTAGTTAATAAAAGGGTGTTGATACCAGGGTACTGCCATTGGGAAATATGAACAAAGGCATTAAAAATGTATAAGTGTGACAGCGCTGCAATACTAATATAACAGGATACAACTTTCCAGTGATAATACCAATAAAGAATATGAAAAAATAATGATGGAAAAAAGTCCCAAAAAAACAGTATGTGAACTAAAAGTGGGATAGCGCTAAAATGATAATACTGCAATAATAAATATTATACCAAAATACAAACTTTCCAGTGATAATGCAATATGTGAAGAAATATAAAAATAAATTAATGCAGTCCAATAATCAATAGTGAGAAATCCTCCACAATGATGGTTCTTCTAACAAAAACTTTATCCTGAGTGCTCCCGCCACCACATGCAATGGCCACTCACCTCCTTTATGTGACCCCTAGGGGTCAAACACGCCTTTGCACTTAGTGCCAATATGCCTTTAAAGGAATCTTCTATGGTCTTTAATCAAACGACACCATCAATGGCTGACATCTCATCCACTGTACTCCTTTCACGTTTTTATGACCAGCATTGCATATGAAAAAACAACAAGTAAAAGTGCCTCCTATAGTGCAGTATCCGAGGGGTTAAATAATATAGCCTCCATCCCAGCTAGCAATAAACTCACATTTATTAAAATGATAAAAAGCATGAAATATACAATTGAGAACAATCTCACTCTGAGTTGATCAGTCCACCGCCAGGCTCCACCTCTACTAGTTTCGCCACCCCTCACATGGCTTCATCTGGAGGAGATGCCAAGCGGGTGTGGCGGGACCATTTTATAGTGTACAGTATGAATGGGAAGTAATTACCTAGACTGGATACAGCTGTGGCATTCAAAGACGCCCGCACATGCGCAATAGCGCTTCCTTGTGTCAGTGGAACACAAGGTAAACATACGGCGCACCGTTTATGACGCACTTCCTGTTTTAACGGACAGAGGGCACCACTTTGTAGTCACTACCGGTCATGGATACCATAAAAACAATGAGCTTCAGAAACATGGCCAGCTTGGGCGTTCATAGACGCATGCGCATGCGCAATAGCGCTTCCTTGTGTCAATAGGACACAATGTAAACACGGTGCGCTTTACACTTCCGGTTTAATAAAATGGAAGTTATTGTTTTTTGTGGGAACACAACAGTGACAGCTGCAGCAAAATTTGAATCACAATATATTCGTCACTGTTTTATATAATTAACAAAAAACTTTGCATATTAGCGCGCCACTACTTTACTTGCAATGAACAAATGCATAACAACTTTTTAGAAAATACCATTCAGTGGGGAGAGGGTCCTTTCATATGGATCAAAGGACAACGTTAAAAATTCACAAATCATTTAACCACTTACCTATCAGCAGAGTTTATAAACAGAGCCTGGTGGATCAGGATGTTGAATATTGTGTTTACATTTGTTCAGTGGGAGATGGACTTTTATGGGGAGTGAGTCAAGCAGCTGTAAGGTCCCTTTCACACGGACGGACAAATTGAATTCGCCTGTCAGTTTTCCCAGACCAGATCAGACCAAAAGCCCAGTTTCCTGTTATTGATGATGAGTTATACACAATCTGTATCAGTGCAGTCACTTGTAAACTAAACTAAGTTAGCATGCAATTGGGTGATAAGGCAGGAGCATAATTGGGTGACAGTTGTTACCCCATAACTGGTAAGGCAGGCCATACAGGGTTTGAATCTCGGTGGGTTGAGCAAGAACTGAACGAAATTCAAACCGTGTATGGGCAGACTGATTGTACCAAGTTGATCGATCAATCAACTTGGGTACAACCATCATGCCGGGTTTTCCCTGCAATTATCGCTGCTATAGCCGCTATCTATAATCACTGTCTTCTTCACCTGAACAAGGACCTTCATGGCAGGATCACTAAGAATTCTTTTAATAAAAGCTAAAGATTTTAAAAAACATTAAAAAACAACTTATGAAATGACATTAACAAAGCTTTTATGAGATTTTAGTGATTTGGTTAAGATCTACTTTAATAAATAAAGTCCCTTGAAAGGACACATGTACAGTGTCTTGTTCTGTATAACAGTGCACTAGATTGTAATATTCTTTGCTTCTTACTTTGTACTGTACTGCTGCCAACCTATTCGGTGCTATTTATAAGGGTGAAGTGCTATGCACATTCATAAAGCTATATTTTTCAACCCATATAATAAGAGTGAAGCAAAGCAGAGATAAAACCAAAAGAAGATGTTGGCACCAGACAATTTTGTTGTTTGATTTCTCCATTATTTTGAGTACCTGATATATTTTGTCCACTCTACGTCTGAGACAGAGAAAATAATTTCATACATAAATAAGCAACTCTTTAAAATCTTCTCTAAAAGCAGGACTTTACTAGGCAATCTTCTTGATTGTCAACTTCCTCTGCAAAGATTGCAACTCCATGTGTTCTAGTACAAGCAATATACACGGGCCATTATTTGTTCTATGTCTAGTGCTTTATATAAATATTTCCAGTGGTGAAATTGGTTAAAATAAAGTACATCATCTGGTGTGTTTCTATAATATAAGTTAATGAAAACTAACAAAAATACCAACTCACCATGTGCTGTATCTGTACAAAAGCAGAACAATTAAAGTAGATCAAAACCCAAATACCAAACTCTTATATAAGATTTAACATGTTAATGTTAGTCAAAAATGTTGAATCTTTTTGAATCTGCAGCTTTTATTTAACCACTTCAATACATGGCACTTACACACCCTTCCTGCCCAGACCAATTTTCATCTTTCAGTGCTCTCACACTTTGAATGCCAATTACTCATGCAACACTGTACCCAAACAAAATGTTTATCATTTTTTTCATACAAAATAGAGCTTTCTTTTGGTGGTATTTAATCACCACTGGGTTTTTTGATTTTTTGCAACATTAGTGAAAAAAGAGCGAAAATTTTGAAAAAAAAAAAACACTTTTTTAAATTCCTATGATAACATTTTGCAAATAAGTCATTTTTGTTCATAAATGTGGGCCAACATTTATACTGCTACATCTCTTTGGTAAAAATAACCCAAATTAGTGGATATTATTTAGTCTCTGTGAAAGTTATAGAGTCTACAAGCTATGGTGCAAATTGAATAAATAGGGGAGGTTATTCCCGCGCTATCTATTATGGAAAAGGCTGTGGGTGGAAAAGCCGCATACACCAATAAGGTGAACACCTGACCTTTTAGATGAATGTGTGTAAGTAAGTGGTGCTGCGCTGATCCTTAGTGTATAAACAGGTGAACATAGGCTAATAAATAATAATAACCAATGCGCTAGATAGGAAAGTGGTAGAATGGCGTAAACGTGAGGAATACTGTGTATTAAAAAATGTTCATTTGAATATTCAATACCTTCAATAGTGCATAAAACTTAACATAGGTATACTCAAACAAAATATCACTTCAATTACCTTAAAAATAAAATCCACATAATAACAGTATAATAACGTGATAGTATCAGAGCACTAGTGACTAGCTCTGAATTAAAAAATAGAGTGCATAGTAGATGTGCATATATACTTGGACCAGCGAAATTTAAAGTGCGGACAAAAGGTGCTAAGTGCAAAAATTGGAAGAATAGTGACTGGCTATTTCTATATAAAGTGCATATTGTGCATGTTGACATCAAATAATGAATAAGAGTAAGAAATCTACAAAAACAAAAAAAAAAAAAAAAAAAGGTTTTTTTAAAATATAATGTGACAGCCACGTGCTACCATGCACACGTTGCAATTAAAGTGCTAAGGAACGCATTCATAAATGCTCAAGTACAGTCCTTGTGTATAGTTGTGACAGCAACGTCCTGGCATGCACACGTTGCAGTTAGAGTGCTGGGTGAGTCACATCTCGTCCCAAGACGAGACAGGCTGCAAACACAGACAGAGGCACACGAGCTCGCTGCTCGTTGGATTGCTACTATTGTTTCCTATCTTTATGTGAGTACCTGCATTTTTTACAATAAAGAGTGTTACGTTTTAAAACTGGATTACACTATTGGGCTTTTCTTCTGTGGATTACCCCCTATGAATACAACCCCCCTGCATTACATCTGAGGGAACTTCAACCCAAGATCCAGGATAGAGAGGGACGCGCTGGGACCCATAGGCGGACGCCCTTAACAACCTTTTTGTTACCTGCTTTTGCCCCATTACCTGAAGGTAAGGGGCTACTACCCACCAAAGTGTTTAGCACACGAAGAAAAAATTAGATGTGACTCACCCAGCACTCTAACTGCAACGTGTGCATGCCAGGACGTTGCTGTCACAACTATACACAAGGACTGTACTTGAGCATTTATGAATGCGTTCCTTAGCACTTTAATTGCAACGTGTGCATGGTAGCACGTGGCTGTCACATTATATTTTAAAAAAACCTTTTTTTTTTGTTTTTTTTTTTTTTTTTGTTTTTGTAGATTTCTTACTCTTATTCATTATTTGATGTCAACATGCACAATATGCACTTTATATAGAAATAGCCAGTCACTATTCTTCCAATTTTTGCACTTAGCACCTTTTGTCCGCACTTTAAATTTCGCTGGTCCAAGTATATATGCACATCTACTATGCACTCTATTTTTTAATTCAGAGCTAGTCACTAGTGCTCTGATACTATCACGTTATTATACTGTTATTATGTGGATTTTATTTTTAAGGTAATTGAAGTGATATTTTGTTTGAGTATACCTATGTTAAGTTTTATGCACTATTGAAGGTATTGAATATTCAAATGAACATTTTTTAATACACAGTATTCCTCACGTTTACGCCATTCTACCACTTTCCTATCTAGCGCATTGGTTATTATTATTTATTAGCCTATGTTCACCTATGGTGCAAATTGATCACACCTGATGCACTGACAGCCAATCTCATTTCTTGAGGCCCTGAAATGTCGGAAAGTACAAATATCCCCCAAATGACCCCTTTTTAAAAGTATACAGGTATTTAGTAAGAGGCATGGTAAGTTTTTTGAAGTTGTAATTTTTTCCGATAATTCTTGGGAAAATTAAGTATTTTTTATTTATTTATTTTTTTCCACAAAATTGTCATAATAACAAGTTATTTCTCACACGCAGCATATGCATACTTCCAATTACACCCCAAAATACATTCTGCTACTCCTCCCGAGTATGTGAGACTTTTACACAGCCTGGCCACATACAGAGGTCAGACATGCAAGGAGCACCATCAGGCATTCTAGGAGCATAAATTACACCTCTAATTTCCTAACAATCTATTACACTTTTGAAGGCCCTGAAGCACCAGGACAATAGAATTACCCACAAAATTACCCCATTTTGGAAAGCAAACACCCCAACGTATATTCTGTGAAGCATTATGAGTCTTTTGAACAGTTAATTTTTTTACACAAGTCTTCAGAAAACGTGGAAAGAAAACGAAAAACTTTTTTTTTTTTTTATTTACACAAAGTTGTCAATTTATAAGATATTTCTAACTTATAGCATGTATATAGCAAAAATCATACCCCAAAACACATTCTGCTACTCATCCTGAGTATGCCGATACCACATATGTGAGACTTTTACACAGCCAGTCTACATACAGAGGCCAACACATTGAAGTAGTACCTTCAGGCCTGCTAGGAGCATAAATTGGAATGTGACAGGTACTTAGGTACTCAGATAGGCTGTGACAAGGACTCAGGTACTCAGATAGGCTGTGACAAGGACTAAGGTACTCAGATGGGCCGTGACAGGTGCTCAGGTACTCGGGTACTCAGATCAACTGTGACAGGTACTCAGGTAGTTGGGTACTCAGATGGACTGTGACAGGTTCTCAGGTACTCAGATGGACTGTGACAGGTACTCAGATACTCAGGTGGACTGTGATAGGTACTCAGATGAACTGTGACAGGTACTCAGGTACTCGGGTACTCAGATGAACTGTGACAGGTATTCAGGTACTCAGATGGACTGTGACAGGTAATCAGGTACTCAGATGGGCTGTGACGGTACTCAGGTACTCAGATTGGCTGTGACAGATACTCAGATGGGCTGACAGGTACTCAGGTACTTAGATGAACAGTGACAGATACTCAGATGGGCTGACAGGCACTCAGATGGGCTGTGACAGATACTCAGGTACTCGGGTACTCAGATGAACTGTGACAGGTACTCAGATACTCAGTTGGTCTGTGACAGGTACTCAGGTACTCAGATGGACTGTGACAGGTACTCAGGTACTCAGATGAACTGTGACAGATACTCAGATGGGATGTGACAGGTACTCAGGTATTCAGATGGTCTGTGACAGGTACTCAGGTACTCAAATGGACAGTGACAGGTACTCGGGTACTCAGATGGACTGTGACAGGTACTCAGATGAACTGTGACAGGTACTCAGGTACTCGGGTACTCGGATGAACTGTGACAGGTACTCAGATGGACTGTGACAGGTAATCAGGTACTCAGGTACTCAGATGGACTGTGACAGGTACTCAGGTACTCAGATGGACTGTGACAGGTACTCAGGTGGGCTGTGACAGGTACTCAAGTACTCAGATACTCAGGTACTCGGTACTCAGATTAACTGTGACAGTACTCAAGTACTCATATGGACTGGGACAGGTACTCGGGTACTCAGATGGACTGTGACAGGTACTCAGGCACTCAGATGAACTGTGACAGGTACTCAGGTACTTGGGTACTCGGATGAACTGTGACAGGTACTCAGGTGGACTGTGACAGGTACTCAGATGAACTGTGACAGGTACTCTGGTGGGCTGTGACAGATACTCAGGTACTCAGATGGGCTGTGACAGGTACTCAGGTACTCAGGTACTCAGGTACTCAGTACTAGGATGAACTGTGACAGTACTCAGATACTCATATGGACTGTGACAGGTACTCAGGTACTTTGATTGGTGGTGACAGGTACTTTGATGGGTGGTGACAGGTCCTCTTTATTAGGGGGGGCAATTGGTGTGATTGGTGTACACAGTAAGCAGTAACAAGATGTTACCACAATTTCCTTCTCACACACGATTGGTGTGTGAGGAGGAGAACCCAGTAACATCTTGTTACTGCGGTTTGTTGACATTCTGTGACTGGCTGTGACTGGACACAGCCGGTCATTTGGTAAAGAGCCAATTTCATTGGCTCTTTACTGCGATCGGGGTTGGGCTGTGTCAGGGTGACAAGCCTCATCCCCAATCACCGCTCTGCGCGCGCCCTAGGTGCGCCCCGTGCACATGAACAGTACATGTGACCGGCTGTGATTGGACCCAGCTGGTCACGTGGTAAATTTACATTTTTTATTGGCTCTTTACATGAATCTGGGATGGGCTGTGTCCGAGGGACACGCCTCATCCCCGATCGCCACTCTGTGGGCCCCTGGGGGCCCCTGGGAGCCCGCAGGAGCGGCAAGAAGCCGAGGACATCATATGACGCCCGCCCAGGATGGGAGATCCCATCTGCAGACGTCATTCGACTATGGGCCGAGACTGAAGTGGTTAAATAATTCCTGGTGATTATTCTCTTAAGGTTCTTGCTCAGGCATTACCTGTAAGAGGATGAAAACTGTCTCCTAGTTGTGATGCTGTGTTGTCACTATGTTACACATGCCCCTGATGGAGATATCAGGAAGCCGATTCAGAGCAGTAATTCATACTCGTAGATACTGAAGAAAGTGCATATAGAAGGGAAATGACTGAATGAGACTGATGGAGATCAACAACACTGAGATGTTAGGGCTTATCCCCACTGCAGCTCAAAAAAAGCTGCTTTTACAGGCATTTGAGCTTTTATTTCTCTGCCTAAAAGCTTGAAGAAGCTTGTGCTTTTTTGCTTGTTTCCATTGAGCTTCTTTGAGTTTCTTTGTGCTTTTTTGAGCTTTTTTGAGCAAAAGCTCAAAGAAAATGAGAGCTCAAAAAAAGCTCAGAAGCCTGTAGGAGCAGCTTCTTTGGGCTTCTTTGAGATGCAGTGTGAATGAATCCCAAAAAATACGAAAAAAAAAAATGAAAGTAGCATTTTATATTTCAAAACAACAAAAGTAATTGTTTATAATATCAAAACCAATGAAAATTAAATATATATACCAAAGTGCATATATAGCAAAATTCACAGTTTTGCAACAATAACACCTAATTATTTCAGTGTTCAATACAAAAATGTAATGAATGAATATATATAATATTCCATATGCAAAGAAAATATAAAAAATATAATAGATAATATAATTTAAAATGTCAAAAATGAAAAACAAAACAAGAGTCCAATAGCAGTCCTCTTTAAACAATGAAACAAATGTGATGATATTTCCAGTGATGTCTTAATTAAGAAAAAACACTGCAAGGTATCCACTATAATATGTGTCACATCAGGCCCGCTCCCACCAGGTGGAAACTCACCAAATTTATTTACCTACCACTCTCATGGTTAGGCTAGTAAGGCATAAGAATCAGTTGTTCAAAGATTCCTCAATAAGCCAATCCACTTCTCCACAGTTCCTTATAGAAAAGGTGCACATCCATGGGTACATAAAAAGAAAGGCTCCACTAGTGTAATATTGTAAAGCTCAATCTTTAATCTAAAAACAATACTCAGTCCACTCACATGTAAAAAATCTTGTATCAAATATTGTATAGCTCATGACATAATCAAGCGATCCCCTTCAGCCTCACTACCTCCATGCTGGTTGACGACTATCCAGGGAAACACCAGTCACTCTCACAATGTTAATGCAACGATTTCGGTTGCTGTCCGGTCACACCCCGATGTACGTTTCATCCTTTCTGACTTTGTCACAAGGGGTCAATATGTTTTTTTAATACACAGTGCTCTAAAAAACATAGGGGTATACTGTAACTCTAAAACTGCATGTAAATATGTTCTGTATGATTGGGGGAACATCAAATGATCTCAAGCTTTATTTTCTGCAAATCAAGTATTATTCATTGAAAAAAAAAACTGTAAATAGGGAAAACGCTTATGGTCACTAGGTGGCTCTACGTATCACAGGAAACAAATATGCTCCTCAATTCCATTTAGCAGCCATAATGCAGCCTTGTCACCATTCACGTTTTTTTTTTTCCAATAGATAAACATTTAATATGCACAAAATATGGCCTGAAAACATTCAGTTTTGTCCGACTCAAACAGAGTTAATTTATATGCGGTTTCAGTGGATGAGCAGCAATGCAATTTTTTTTTATAAATACCGTACACCCCTTAGTGTTTTTCATTTAGAGTTTAGATCTAATTTAATTCTAGATAAAGCAGGTATATATTGATTAAAGTGGTTCTAAAGGAAGCCCCCCCTATTCTCACCTGAGACCCATCCCAATCCAGTGATGTGCATGAAAACAGTGGCTCTTCTGTGTCTCTCTCTCCTCATTGGCTCACACAGCAGTGGGAGCCAATGGCTCCTACTAATGTCAATCACAGTCAGTGAGCCAATGAGGAGAAAGTTGGGTGCGGCCAGGGCATCTGTGTATGAATGGACATTGTCAATTCACAGAAGTGCAGTTTGAGAGCAAGCCTGTTCGAGTGCCCCTATAGCAAGAGGCTACAGGCTCCAAGAGATTCCAACTTTTAGAATCACTTTAATGATAACCTTTATTTAGGCATTTTTGATCACATTAGTTTGAATTGGCCAGGTTTGTGTTCATGACTAGAAGGAGAAAAGGAAAATTCCACTGCATTGACAGAAACACATTGCTTTGCTTCCATCAGTGCATACATTGAATGTTGATAATCTAAGAATATTACTGGACCCTCAAGGTGCCACCTACCAAATTAGTGTGTCAAAAGGGGTTAAACAATACTCACGTATTGGGATTGGATACCTTCAAAAACGTTTAGCGTAAAAATGACAAAACGAAAAAAAGGCAGAGAAGGAGAGGAATGGGAGCTCATGGTATGAAAGTTGAATAGCAAACTTAAAATAAAAACCTGTCTTAGCTCAACCAACCCTATGGTAGCACATATCTATGGAACGTCACTCACCTTACAAACATGATTAGCAAAAAAGATTTATTAATATCAAAGGTACGAAAAAGACATTAAAAAACATCATACACACATTGGCATCAAAGCTATAAAAACAAAAGGACCACCTCTGGACAGGTGGTGCAAATCCACCCAAGTTGTAGAAGCACTAATGCTGTATTACAGCTGGGATGATATCCCCAGGTCTAAACGACCTATGAAAAGTGACCCAAATGTTGAATCAAGGTAAAACTGTCATTCCCTGTACACACGATCGGACATTGATCGGACATTCCGACAACAAAGTCCATGGATTTTTTCAGACGGATGTTGGCTCAAACTTGTTTTGCATGCACACAGTCGCACAAAGTTGTCGGAATTTCGGATCATCAAGAACGCGGTCACGTACACCACGTACGACAAGACTATAAAAGGGCAGTTCAGAACTAAGCGCGGCACCCTTTGGGCTCCTTTTGTTAATCTTGTGTTAGTAAAAGTTTGGTGAGAGAGGATTCAAGCTTTTTCAGACTTGTGGTTTTCAGATCATTTTCTGCTGTTCAGTTTGTGCTTGTGGGTTTGTATCTGGTCTTCAGTGCGTGCATCGAGTACAATTGACTTGTCATTGTGTTCGTGTTCGTTCGTTACTGATTTTCAGGTCGCTCTTCACAGGCCTTGCTGTTCTTCAGTGCGTTCTGTTACTTCGTTCTGAGCAGCCGACCGTTTTCTAGCCATGTTGCGTATACGTACTCCTTGTAGAGTTCGTGCTGTGTGGGGGCTTGGTGTTGGGGTCCTTACCTTGACACAAGTCCAGTCCATGAACAGGGTGGGGAGTAGGGATGAGCTTCATGTTCGAGTCGAACCCATGTTCGACTCGAACATCGTCTGTTCGCCCGTTCGCCGAATTGCGAACTATATGGGCCGTTCGCGCCAAATTCGTGTGGCGCATCACGGCCCATAATTCACTGCGGCATCGCAGTGCATTGCTGGCTGATGATTGGCCAAGCATGCACTATGACCCGCATGCTTGGCCAATCACAGCGCCGTCTGAACAGAGAGCCGTAATTGGCCAAAGCCAAGGAGGCTTTGGCCAATTATGGCTCAGGGGATTTAGTACACGCCCCACACTATATAAGGCTGCCTGCACGGCGGCCCTGTGTAGTGTGTGTTCCGGTGTTGAAAGAGATAGACAGAGAGACAGGGTAATTTTATTTGAGTTAGATAGATTAGGCAGAACAGTCAGTCAGTTAGCTGCACTTACAGTGTATTGTGTATATATATGCATCCCAGGTGTTGCATATATATATATATACACTGTATTCAGTTTAGCTAGATCCGTTCCTGTTATCTTCCTACTGACAGGCAGGCTTGTCTTGTTACAGTAGTTACAGCTACCTGAAGAAAATTGCTGGTGTTCTTTTAATCCTATTAGTACCACAGTCAGGCAGCTAGACTATTTACAGTTAGTGCAGTGCGTCCTACTCACAGTGTTCAGGTAAAACTACAAGTTAATGGGGTGCGTCCTGCTCACAGTGTTCAGCTAAACCTACAAGTTAGTGCAGTGCGTCCTGCTCACAGTGTTCAGCTAAAACTACAAGTTACTGCGGTGCGTCCTGCTCACAGTGTTCAGCTAAAACTACAAGTTAGTGCGGTGCGCTCACCTCACAGTGTTCAGCTAGACCTACAAGTTAGTGCGGTGTGTCCTGCTCACAGTGTTCAGCTAAAACTACAAGTTAGTGCTGTGCGTCCCGCTCACAGTGTTCAGGTAAACCTACAAGTTAGTGTAGTGAGACCTCTGCACAGTGTTCATCTAAAGCTACAAGTTAGTGCAGTGCGTCCTGCTCACAGTGTTCAGCTAGATCCGTTCCTGTTATCTTCCTACTGACAGGCAGGCTTGTCTTGTTACAGTATTTACAGCTACCTGAAGAATATTGCTGGTGTTCTTTTGATCCTATTAGTGCCACAGTCAGGCAGCTAGACTATTTACAGTTAGTGCAGTGCATCCTGCTCACAGTGTTCAGCTAGATCCGTTCCTGTTATCTTCTTACTGACAGGCAGGCTTGTCTTGTTACAGTATACACAGCTACCTGAAGAAAATTGCTGGTGTTCTTTTGATCCTATTAGTACCACAGTCAGGCAGCTAGACTATTTACAGTTAGTGCAGTGCGTCCTGCTCACAGTGTTCAGCTAAAACTACAAGTTAGTGGGGTGCGTCCTGCTCACAGTGTTCAGCTAAACCTACAAGTTAGTGGGGTGCGTCCTGCTCACAGTGTTCAGCTAAAACTACAAGTTAGTGGGGTGCGTCCTGCTCACAGTGTTCAGCTAAACCTACAAGTTAGTGGGGTGCGTCCTGCTCACAGTGTTCAGCTAGATCCGTTCCTGTTATCTTCTTACTGACAGGCAGACTTGTCTTGTTACAGTATTTACAGCTACCTGAAGAAAATTGCTGGTGTTCTTTTGATCCTATTAGTACCACAGTCAGGCAGCTAGACTATTTACAGTTAGTGCAGTGCGTCCTGCTCACAGTGTTCAGCTAAAACTACAAGTTAGTGGGGTGCGTCCTGCTCACAGTGTTCAGCTAAACCTACAAGTTAGTGGGGTGCGTCCTGCTCACAGTGTTCAGCTAAAACTACAAGTTAGTGCGGTGCGTCCTGCTCACAGTGTTCAGCTAAAATTACAAGTTAATGCTGTGCGTCCTGCTCACAGTGTTCAGCTAAACCTACAAGTTAGTGGGGTGCGTCCTGCTCACAGTGTTCAGCTAAAACTTCAAGTTAGTGTGGTGCGTCCACCTCACAGTGTTCAGCTAAACCTACAAGTTAGTGTGGTGCGTCCTGCTCACAGTGTTCAGCTAAAACTACAAGTTAGTGCTGTGCATCGTGCTCACAGTGTTCAGCTAAACCTACAAGTTATTGGGGTGCATCCTGCTCACAGTGTTCAGCTAAAACTACAAGTTAGTGCTGTGCGTCCTGCTCACAGTGTTCAGCTAAACCTACAAGTTAGTGTAGTGAGACCTCTTCACAGTGTTCATCTAAAGCTACAAGTTAGTGCAGTGCGTCCTGCTCACAGTGTTCAGCTAAAACTACAAGTTAGTGCTGTGTGTCCTGCTCACAGTGTTCAGCTAAAACTACAAGTTAGTGCTGTGCGTCCTGCTCACAGTGTTCAGCTAAAACTACAAGTTAGTGCTGTGCGTCCTGCTCACAGTGTTCAGCTAAAACTACAAGTTAGTGTGGTGCGTCCACCTCACAGTGTTCAGCTAAACCTACAAATTATTTTTTCGCGAGCTCTGCACAGTTTTCACCTAAAGCTACCAGTAGAAGGTTGGTGGTGTTTTCCTGATCCTATCACTACCGCAGGCAGCTAAAAAAGCTACAAGTTAGTTTTTTGCGAGCTCTGCACAGTGTTCAGCTAAAGCTACCTATAGAAGGTTGGTGGTGTTCTCATACTACAGTTGATTTTGCTAGCTGCAGTATCAGTACATATATATATATATATATATATATATATATATCCCAGCTTAGTGCAGCTACAGGCCATTAGTATGTCTGGAAGGCCAAGAAGGAGAGGCAGACAGTCACAAGCCAATAAGAGAGGGCAAGCAGGCTCTGTGTCTAGTGCTGGTCGTGGAGACGGTGCATCCTCATCAGCACGTGGCCGTGGGACACGCTTGGCCTTTTTTTCGGCAGTTGGCCGTGTTGAGCCGCAACATGCGGAAGACTTGGTCGAGTGGATGACCAAGCCGTCCTCATCCTCCTCATCCTCTCTCACCCATATCCAGGGTACTTTGTCTGGCAAAGCAGCGGCCTCTTCCCTCGGCTCAATGGCATCAGTGACTCCTTCCCTAGCCCCACCATGTCCTCCTCAGGAGTCCCTCGAACTGTTTGACCACAGTGTTGGGTACATGCTCCAGGAGGATGCCCAGCATTTGGAAGGCTCTGATGATGATACTGAGCTCGATGAAGGCAGTAACATGAGCACGGACAGAGGGGGTGCCCAAGAAGGACAGCAATCTGGCAGTCATGCTCCCCCTGCTGCAGCATACTGCCAGGTTTGCTCCAGTGATGAGGAGGGAGGGGATGATGAGGTCACTGACTCAACGTGGGTGCCTGATAGGAGAGAGGAAGAGGAGGAGGAGGCGGCACATCACCAATGAGGCAGGATGCCCCCCAGGGGCCAGCCTAAGGGCAGCACATTGACTGCATCACACCCCAAAGCTCCACATGTGCAGGGCGCTGCAGTCTCTGCGCGTTATTCAAAAAGTTTTTTGGTGTGGGCCTTTTTTGAGACGAGTGCATCAGATCGCACCGCTGCTATTTGCAACATATGTCTCAAGCGTATCTCGCGTGGCCAAAACATCTCCCGCTTGGGTACCACATGCTTGACCAGACATATGTTGACCTACCATGCAGTTCGTTGGCAACCGTATCTAAAAGACCCACACCAAAGAACAAAGCGGACCTCTCCTTGCTCCTCATCAGCTGAGATCTCCAACCCCACTATACCTTCAGTCCTCTATGGGAGCGTGAAACGCGTTAGCGGTTATGCTGCATTATCCCAACAAAGCCATGTACGGATTTTAATCATGTTATTACTTTTTCAATAAAGAGGATTTTATTTTTCACTTTTCCAATCCGGAGTGCGGCTGTCCAGATTTTTCCATCACACACATACCTCTCTGAGACCTGCACTGAGAGGAATGAAGGTGTAGAATTAGGTGTGTCACAGCCAAGTACTTGTGGGCAATCTGCTTTTGGTACACCGACGTCAGATTGTACCAGGCAAATTTCCCTGCCCCAACTGCTGCACCGCCGAAAGAAGTTTGCTCCCAGCCATCCACATGCGCAGCGGTTGAATGCTAGCTTGCCAAAATTGCTAGCACTTCAACTGCTGCCTTTTCAGTTGGTAGAGTCTGCCCCCTTCCGTGAGTTTGTGGAATGTGCAGTTCCTCAGTGGCAGGTACCCAAACGCCACTTTTTCTCACGGAAGGCGATTCCGGCTCTCTACCGGCATGTGGAAGGCAATGTCCATGCCTCGCTGGACAGGGCGGTCAGCGGTAAGGTGCATATTACCGCTGACTCATGGTCCAGCAGGCATGGACAGGGACGTTACCTAAGTTTCACGGCGCATTGGGTGACTCTGCTGGCAGCTGGGAAGGATGCAGGACAAGGTGCAGTAGTGTTGGAGATTGTTCCGCCACCACGCCTCCAAAATGCTAATGATTGTGACACACCTCTCTCCTCCACCCCCTCCTCTTCTTCTTCCTCCATGGTCTCTTCCTGTGCTTTGTCCTCGGAACCAGCGGTGCTCCATAGCCGTTCAAGGGGCTACGCAAGTACGCAGGCCAAAAGATGCCATGCGGTGCTTGAGCTGGTGTGCTTGGGGGACAGGAGTCACACTGGGGAAGAGGTTCTGTCAGCTCTGCAGGGGCAGGTTCAGAGGTGGTTGACACCACGCCAACTTAAGGCAGGAATGGTGGTTTGCGACAATGGCACCAACCTCCTCTCTGCCCTCCGACAGGGACAAATGACCCATGTGCCCTGCTTGGCTCACGTCCTTAACTTGGTGGTGCAGTGGTTCTTGGGCAGGTACCCGGGCTTACAGGATGTCCTGAGGCAGGCCAGGAAAGTCTGTGTGCATTTCCGCCGGTCATATAATGCCAGTGCTCGGCTGACGGACCTCCAAAAGGAGTTTAACCTGCCCAAGAACCGCCTAATCTGTGACATGCCCACCAGGTGGAACTCAACGTTGGCCATGCTGCAGTGGCTGCACACGCAGCAGAGGGCCATCAATGAGTACCTGTGCGACTATGGCACCAGGACAGGGTCAGGGGAGCTTGTTTTTTTTTCCCCACGCCAGTGGGCCATGATCAGGGATGCATGCACTGTCCTGTCACCATTTGAGGAGGCCACAAGGATGGTGAGCAGTGACAGTGCATGCATCAGTGACACTGTCACCCTTGTCCACCTGTTGGAGCACTCACTGCGTGGAATAATGGACAGGGCACTTGAGGCAGAACAGAGGCAGTAAGAGGAGGACTTCCTTAGCTCTCAAGGCCCCCTTTATCCAGACAGTGTTCCTGCGTGCCCGCCGATCACACAGGAAGAGGACGAGGAGGAGGAGGAGGAGGGGGAGGAGGAAGATTGTGTCAGTATGGAGGTGGAGCCTGGCACTCAGCATCAGCAGCAGTCTTTAAGGGATCAGTCCCAAGAAACACATGGACTTGTACGTGGCTGGGAGGAGGTGGCTGCGGACCATGTCGTCCTTAGTGACCCAGAGGACTCCGGACCGAATGCCTCAGCAAACCTATGCTGCATGGCCTCCCTGATCCTGCAAAGCCTGCATAAGGATCCTCGTATTCGTGGTATCAAGGAGAAGGACCAATACTGGCTGGCAACCCTCCTTGATCCACTTTACAAGGGTAAGGTTGCAGACCTTATCTTGCCATCGCAGAGGGAGCAGAGGATGAAACATCTTCGGGAGGCCTTGCAGAAAGGTCTGTGCAACGCGTTCCCAGAGACTGGGAGGTTACAAACTCCTGTTTCTGGACAACGTGTTGCTGAGGCTTCGGTCAGTCAAAGAAGGAGCGGTGGAGAAGGTGGCTGTCTGATCGATGCGTTCAGACAATTTTTTGGTCCGCAGCCCCAAGGTATGATCGGTTCCAGCAACCATCGCCAGCGTCTGTTTTACATGGTGCAGGAATACCTAGGGGCAAGATCTGACTTGGACACCTTTCCCACCGAAAATCCTCTGGGTTACTGGGTCTTGAAGATGGATCACTGATCAGAGCTTGCACAGTATGCAATTGAGCTACTGGCCTGTCCTGCATCCAGCGTTCTTTCGGAACGCACATTCAGTGCTGCTGGAGGCTTTGTAACCAATCACAGGGTGCGTCTGTCCACTGACTCGGTCGATCGACTGACCTTCATAAAAATGAATCAGTCTTGGATCACCACCAGCTACCAAGCACCTGATGCTGATGTAACCGAATAATTTTTTTTGAAATCTCAGATCCCTTCAAAGACTGCCTATACTGATGCTGAGTGACTATCCCTGAGAAATTATCCTCTTCCTCCTCAATCATCACGCTGATCGCTTGTAAGAACATTTTTGGTTCTGGGCGCTACCACCAGTGCCTAAGGCACAATTTTTCAGCCACTGTTTAACAGGGGCATGTAATTACAATTTTTGATGCAATACTTTGCAGCAGGGCTCGTTTCTGCGTTACAACTAGAGTGTCTGTGAGGGGTTGCAGTGTTGTGGCACCAGCACCAGTGCCTAAGGCCCAATTTTTCAGCCCTTGTTTAACAGGGGCGTGTAATTACAATTTTTGATGCAATACTTTGCAGCAGGGATCATTTCAGCATTCCAACTAGAGTATCTGTGAGAGGTTGCAGTGTTGTGGCACCAGCACCAGTGCCTAAGGCCCAATTTTTCTGCCCCTGTTTAACAGGGGCGTGTAATTACAATTTTTGATGCAATACTTTGCAGCAGGGCTCGTTCCTGCGTTCCAACTAGAGTGTCTGTGAGGGTTTGCAGTGTTGTGGCACCAGCACCAGTGCCTAAGGCCTAATTTTTCAGCCCCTGTTCAACAGGGGCATGTAATTACAATTCTTGATCTAATATTTCACAGCAGGGCCCATTTCTGCACCCACCAAGAGCGAGTGAGGACTTACAGTGTTGTGGCACCAGCACCACCACCACCACCAAAGGCCCAGTTTTTCTGCCCTTGTTCAACAGGGGCATGTAATTACAATTCTTGATCTAATATTTCACAGCAGGGCCCATTTCTGCACCCACCAAGAGCGAGTGAGGACTTACAGTGTTGTGGCACCAGCACCACCACCACCAAAGGCCCAATTTTTCTGCCCTTGTTCAACAGGGGCATGTAATTACAATTCTTGATCTAATATTTCACAGCAGGGCCCATTTCTGCACCCACCAAGAGCAAGTATGGACTTACAGTGTTGTGGCACCAGCACCACCACCAAAGGCCCAATTTTTCTGCCCCTGTTCAACAGGGGCATGTAATTACAATTCTTGATCTAATATTTCACAGCAGGGCCCTGTGAGGGCTTACAGTGTTGTGGCCACAACAACACCTAAGTCCCAAATTTCTGCTGAGTATATAGGGCAGGCCCCTACTTTCAAACATCTAACTTACAAACGACTCCTACTTGCAAACGGAAGGAGACAACAGGAAGTGAGATGAAATCTACCCCTAGGAAGGGAAATTCTCTCCTGTAAGAGTTAATATGGGAAAAACGTGTCTCCTCTCCACTGATGCTTTATCACCAATCCTTGTTTCACAAAAAAACCCAAATTTTCAAAAAACATTTGTCATTGGGACAGAAAGTGAGGTGAAATCTTCTGAAGAGGTGCACAGACAGCAAAACAAATGTTACAGGGGTAATAACCCTTCCCTATGTTTTCCAAAAAGCTTAAAAATAGATTCTTTGGCTGGAGCTACACTTTAAAAATGTACCAGTCCAAAATTACAAACAGATTCTACCTAACAACAAACCTACAGTCCCTGTCTTGTTTGCACCGCCTGTATACTGCTGTTCAGAATATATAGGGCATGGGGGCCCCACGCCTTTCCTTTTTTTAATTTGGGTGCGGGGTTCCCCTTAATATCCATACAAGACCCAAAGGGCCTGGTAATGGACTGGGGGGTACCCATGCCATTTGTCTCACTGATTTTCATCCATATTGCCAGGACCCGACATTACATTAAACCCGCAAGCAGTTTTAAATGAGATTTTTTCCTTTAAAAATGACATTTTGTGCAGGGACTGTTCTAAACACGGGAAACACGCGCCACTTTACAGGCATACTATAGACACACCCCAGGTACTATATTTAAAGGAATATTTCACTTTTTTTTTTTTTACTTTAAGCATCATTAAAATCACTGCTCCCGAAAAAACAGCCGTTTTTAAAAGTTTTTCTTGCATTGATACATGTCCCCTGGGGTAGGACCCGGGTCCCCAAACCCTTTTTAGGACAATACCATGCAAATTAGCCTTTAAAATGAGCACTTTTGATTTCGAACGTTCGAGTCCCTTAGACGTCAATGGGGTTCTAACGTTCGTGCAAATTTTCGGTCCGTTCGTAGGTTCTGGTGCGAACCGAACCGGGGGGGTGTTCGGCTCATCCCTAGTGGGGAGGAGTTCATGGACCAAGAATTGGTTGCTCCAGCGTGACCAATTCTGTCATATGCCTTTGCTCCGTGAGATCCGTGAGAATAATCCTGATGATTTTAGGAACTTTCTCAGGCTTTGCTGACCCCTTATATTAGCAGGCAGGATACCTGCATGAGGCAAGCCATCACTCCGGAGCAGAGGCTAGTCACCACCCTGCGGTACTTGGCGATGGGGAGAAGCCTGCAGGACCTCAAGTTCTCGACAGGCATCTCCCCCCAGGCTCTGGGGATCATTATCCCGGAGACCTGTTCTGCCATCATCCAGGTCCTGCAGAAGGAGTATATTAAGGTAAGATTTTTATCCTTTAACATCACATTTTATTGTATTTAATGTTTGATAATATATTGTATTTCTTTCCTTATTCCCTAATTACCATGATTGTAATATGCTGTGAATGTCCCCTTTGTCCTCATGCATGCTGGATTTTTATGTAATTTTTTTTGTCCTTCATACATATTTGCCTTCACTTACCTCCCCAGCATGCTCTCCTGAGCCCATATTCACCTCATGTAGTCACTTAACAATGTATTTTGTCAGCTCCATAGTAGTGCTTTACCCTAAATACCCCCTAAAATGTGTAAAAATGTGATTTGTGCTTTAAATTCAGGCAGAGAGGCAGAGGCTTTTTTTTGGTGTCCCAAAAACATTTGGAACCCTCCAAATTTGAGGTCCGACCACCGCTTCCTGAGCTGATCCTTGGATCGTCGTACCCCGAAATTCTTCTGCAGACTTTGGACCACTTTCGCCATGATCTTGGCCTTTCTGACATTGGGGTTGGGGTAAGGTCCATACTTCCCGTCATAGTAGGCCCTCTTCATTATGTCGACCATCTCCAACATCTCCCCAAAGGACATATTTGAGGCCTTAAATCGTCTCTTCCGGGATCGGGACGTTTCTGGCTCCGGGCTTTCCTCCTCCTCCTCGTTGCTGTAATTAGCACGCACCTGCTGTGTCTCCGCCATGTGCTCTTCCCCCACTACGCCGAACGAGAAGGGGCGGGGAATGGACTAGAAAGAAAGTCAGGGGCGGGCGGAGTTTCACGCATGCACAGTGTATATAAAGCGTAACACGCGTGCGTACGATCTGTGAGCGGAGGAAGGAGTATCGGAGGCGCCGATCATGATAACGAAGGTAAGATTTAAATTTGGGCCTATACTGCTTCTAGATTGAGGCCTGTATTTAGACAAGTTTATAAGACTTTAGGCTGACATTAGGGTTTGTCTGGTGTTGTGTCTTGCAGTGAAAATGGATCTAGTCAATGATCAGGACTTTATGCCAATCTTCATAGATATGTTCAGGGAGCTGCCCTGTCTGTGGCAGGTAAACCACCCAGAATATAAGAACCAAACAAAGAGGAAGGCAGCGCTGGATAATTTGCTGGAAATTGTGAAGCTGGTGATCCCCATGGCAGACATCACCTATTTATAGATCCTAATTGGTGCCATGAGGAGCACTTATCTAAGGGAGCACAAGAAGGTCCAGGATTCCCAGAGATCAGGAGCAGCAGATGACATTTATGTCCCCAGGCTGTGGTACTATGACAGGCTGCATTTTCTGGCAGGCCAGACTGACCCCAGGCCAGCACTCTCCAGTCTTCCTTCCACACTTCCTCCCCCCCTAGCTGAGGCTTCTGATGCCCAACCTGGGCCTTCCAGGCAGCAACATGTGGAGGAGCCCAGCTTGAGCCAGGTATAGCATTCTTCTAAATATGTTTGGTTGTCCAATCAATGATGTTAAATATATGTTAGTTTGGAGTACTAATTTCTGATTGTGATTGATGAAGCAAAAACTAAAGCCATGTCCCTTTTTCATACACAGGGAAGTCTCAGCCAGGAGGTGGCCAGGCCAAGCAGGCTGCCCGATACCCAGGTCCGTCCCCTCCGCCTTCAAAGAAAAAGTGTCAGGAAGAGGAGTAACCTGAAGGAGGCTGCAATAGGCCTCTTTTGGAAGGCTACTGAGGCCCTCAGAACACCCCACAGTGTGGAAGATGATTTTGCAGAGCTAACTGCCTGTAAAATGATGCAGATGGAGGAGGGCCAACGACTCTTATGTGAGTTTGTAATTTTGGAAGCTCTAAATAAGGGGTTGAGGGGCCAGCTCACATGTGAAACCCACATTTGTCAGCTCACCCATGGTCCTCCCCCTCCTCCTCCTCCAGGTCCTCCTCCTCCTCCTCCAGGTCCTACTCCTCCTCCTGCCACACCTCCAACACCAGAGCCACAGCATGGAAGGTAGTGTCTAAGGAAGACCAGAGAGTGATGGCCTGGGTTCAGTCTGGTCTGGCAAAAGATGCAGGCTCTTGTATGACCACAGCTTGGGGACATACATGTCATCTGCTGCTTTCATGATCTCTTGGACTTCTGGACCAGACTGCACTCCCTTAGATATGGACTCCTCAGGCCACCAATTTTGCTGTAAAATAATTGATGTCTACCCTGGGGGCCAAAGGCTTCGCCAACTTCTGATGTTTATCCAGCGTTGCCGCCCTCTTTGTTTGGTTATGAGCCCTTAATAAAGGATTTTTTGTTTCAATTATATTTGCCTATGTGTGTTTTCCTGCCTCCTCACATTGTTTGTGAGGAGGCAGGTACATTTCAAAACTACAATGTGAAATTAACAAGAGACACCAACACCAAGCAACCTCCTTGAGATTAAATAATACAAGATAATAATGGTGTTGTGGTAACTTGACACACAAAACACACCCAAAAAAATTCTGGAGTAAAATAAAAAAATAAAAAAAATTAAAAACACGATCAGGCTTGAAAAAAATACAAACCAAAAAAAAAAAACATATATCTTTTTTGTCAGATGTGACAAATCAAAATATATTGATGAAATCACAATAAATAATAAAGAAAGAAGTTTGTGAGAACTCCATGTGAATATCAGCAGCAAAACTACTTAATTCTTCTAGCATTATAAAGAAGAAGATAGTGCGCTGCATTAAACAATTTTAAACATTGCAGCCTGACGAAAGTGTTATATCCATTCCGAACGCTAATTTTACCATACCGAGCTGTTCCGTCTCGGAATTTCTTCTGAGCATGCGTGCCACTTTGTGCGTCGGAATTGTCCACACACGGTCGGAATTGACGCGATCAGATTTTTTTGTCGGAAAATTTTATAGCCTGCTCTCAAACTTTGTGTGCCGGAAAATACGATGGAAAAAGTCCGATGGAGCCCACACATGGTCGGAATTTCCAAAAACACGATCCGATCGCACATTTTCCGTCGGAAAATCCGACCGTGTGTACAGGGCATCATTCCAAAAAGGGAGAATATATGTGGTCATACCATAAAGTAAAAGCTAAGGGATGATATCAATAGTTCTCCTGAACTGCAATGAAGAACTGTGGACAAGTGGATGATTGTACTACGTTAGAAGGTGGCTGTAACAGTGGGGGAGCGTTGCTGGGTAACAGTGATCAAGAGGAGGTATGCAAATGGAATAGTGATAACTTTGGATGACCAATAAGGTACTGTGTGGATCGCTGGAAACATAGAAACATAGTCCTCCTTGGCTTCCCTCTCACTGTACTAAGGCCAAGGAGAACTATGTTTCTATGGTTCCAGCGATCCACACAGTACCTTATCGGTCATCCAAAGTTATCACTATTCCATTTGCATACCTCCTCTTGACTACTGTTACCCAGCAACGCTCCCCCACTGTTACAGCCACCTTCTACCATAATACAATCATCCACTTGTCCACAGTTCTTCAATGCAGTTCAGGAGAACTATTGATATCATCTCATAGCTTTTATTTCATGGAATGACCAAAGCTATCCTCCCTTTTTGGAATAACAGTTTTACCTTGATTCAACATTTGGGTCACTTTTCATAGGTCGTTTAGGCCTGGGGATATCATCTCAGCTGTATTACAGCATTCTCTGTACTTTTACAACTTGGGTGGATTTGCACACCTGTCCAGAGATGGTCCTTTTGTTTTTAAAGCTTTGATGCTAATGTATGTATGATGTTTTTTAATGTCTTTTTCTTACATTTGATATCAATAAATCTTTTTTGCTAATCATGTTTGTAAGGTGAGTGAAGTTCCATAGATATGTGCTACCATAGGGTTGGTTGAGCTAACACAGGTTTTTATTTTAAGTTTGCTATACATTGAATGTTCTTGATGTAGAGTTTCACTTAATAATATCAATTTTCATGATGATTGTATACATCTTCTAGTAGTAAACCTAGTCAGTTCAATGTAAACATTTAGACAGGCTTAGGTTTATGTTTCCATTGTATTTAATTGTTTAAGTCATCAAGATATTATAGTCGAATAATTTTTTGTGGCATCTTGTTTTCTTGTTAGTTCTTAAAAGAGAAAATTGTCACTTGTGTCCCATTAATATTAAAAATCAGCTTGCATAAAATTTTAGCACGCCACTTTGTGATTTTTTGCAATCATAAATAGTGTAGTTTAGTTTCTCATACATGGGAATGTGATCCGCGATGTGCTATTAATTTTATTCCTGTCATAAAACTCTCTTTCTGGAGAGCTGTGTGTATAAATTGAAGCAGAAATGTAGTTTTTCCTTTTTTGTCATCTTATGTTCATAAAGTTTATAGCATTATGACATGTAGTGAGAGAAAGCTTTGTATCATAAACACAAAGATGTACAATGAGAAACGAACAGCAACCATCTTTAAAGTTACTGAGTTTTAGGACAGTTATAATAGCAATTACAACAGCAGTCATTAAGAGAGAATATTGCCAAAAAAAGGAAAGGGCGTTATATATATTTTAGTCTATAACTAGTGGAGTATGGTGATTATGTAAGAATTTGAGAAAGAATATATAGAGAAGATCCCTAAATCACATATCTAATAGTAACAGTAATATTAACAGTAATATTAACAGTGGAAGGGCTGAAGCTGTTCTTTCAGCAGCTCAGCTGTAACATACAAGATTTGCACATGCTTGTTCTGGGGAAGTGACCCACCAATTAGTGAACAAAGCATGAGAGTGACTAAAGAAAAGAGAACACAGCTCCAGGTCAGCCAGCAAACACTCCACCAAATAGCACAAAGAGGTGCCGGCCCAGCTCGCAGCTGATGCATAATGTGAAGAAAAACCTGGATGGCTGCACTACTGAAAACCACCTTTTTTTTTTAGGAAGATTCATATCAAAACAGGTAAAAACATCTGAAAAGCAGCAGAGGATTAGGTTGACCCCCTAATGCATTTTGCGCTATGCTAGCTCTTACTAATTAAAGCCCAACTTTGCCCCATCACCAGTCCATTTAATAAAAAGTTCTTACTACTATTCCTTAGTTGACAGACAAACCCAAGTCTGACCATAGGGCGCATATACTAAAATAAATGACTGGTGTCACTCATAAAATTAATGATGGCCCATTCAAAATTGAGACCCATTGGGTGTCCAGTTTGCAATTGGAAAATCCAAAATACTTACCATTTGCACAGGAGCCTAAACAGGTCACCCCCTCTTTTTGGACACCGTATTCTTTCAACAGCCTAAATCTAGATAGCCAGTCATTGAAATTTTGGCAACATTAGACAAATTATTTTTATCATACACATGGTCATGGAGGTGGTCTCAGAGCCTCCTAGTTGTTCGGCCAACATATTGAACCTGAAAAATATCACAAGGAGCCACTGGTGTATGGATTTCACGATTCCTGGTGACAACCACCATTTCTGACAGCGTCATGCCCTCTGACACACCAAGGCTAGATAAAAGAATATCTATTTGTGCGACACATCCAGCAAAGTGACAATGACTTAAGCAGTAAACAGTTAGAAAGGCAAAATGTTATGTTACACTGGTAATCATTGGTAAACTAACTATTGCTAAACACAGCCTCACTGGGTACCCAGATCCTTACTCAAAGGGGTAAAATCCACACCTCCTGGGTCCTGAACTACAGAGGAGCAGAACATAAGGGTTATACTCGTTCATAGGCTGTTTCAGTCCCTCTTAACCCCTCCCACTTGGCTAGCATTTGGGCCAAGATGATATTGGAGCACTATAAACATAGTGTTATTGTATTTCCAATGGTAGTGGGGGAACAGTCACCAAACTGAATCCCAATTTGCAGTGGCACTGTCCCTTTAGGAGTGGAGTAACAAGCTGGTGACCAGTGGCTTCTCATCACTCAGCATTCTGCTGTGGAACCTTCTCCCTCTAGTTGGTGTCCAAAACCCTGGATGTTCAATAGCCTCCTTCCTATGTGATCCAATGGCAAAGGCGGCCACACTGGTCTCCTTAGCAACAATCACAGGTAAAGCTAGTGGTGCTCCAGGTTCTGGGTTCCTTCACTCAAAGTCACAGTCCCTCCAACAACAGCAGTGGTTGCAGGCAGGTGCAATGGGTTATCCCAGCCCAGCAAGCAGGAGGTAGTACTGTCTCTCTACTGTGCCACCAACCTCATAAAAGTCCACAGGCAGCCGATCCTCCTGGGGACTTGTAGTCCCACACAGCCTTTTTTTAGTTTAAAGTCTCCAGGTGAGGACTACATTTCCCACAAGTTCTTGCGGTGAATGACCCTGTTCCGCCTCTTCCCAGCTGCTCAGCACCCAGTCACTGTGTCGCGCTTTTGCAGGCTGTGTGTGGGACTCTCATCCAGCAGCTGCAGGAGCAGTGCCTGTATACTCTCTCTCTCTTCATGTACAGCCACTTCATACATTCACAGCAGGGGAAGTGAAATGACAGCTGCACAGGAGCAGTGTGTGCGCAGCTGAGCGTGACAGCTCAGGTCGTGCGGCTGTTTCCAGTGGGAAGTTTCCTCTCATTGTCTGGTTGGATGACGACTGTCACATTTTGGATTTCCTCTTGCTTTAGGACTGTTTAAGAACAGGAAGTTAGGATAAATCTCCACAACAGAGACATAGACAACAATGCTAACCTGACAGATGTCCTTCTCTTCCCGATTATACTGCTAAAAATGGGTTGCTGGAGTTCCACTTTATTAGTAGTTTGTAAAAAGTAGTCTTTAAACATGTAAGCCTGCTAAATGCTCTTTAAAGTTATAACCAGTATTCCCATTAAGATCCCATGTCAGCACTCTCAGAACGGAGTTGAAGGATGTGTTAACAGTGTGAAGGCACCTACTTGATGCTTTTCAAATGATTTGTAAATGCTTGTTGTTGAACACAGTTCTCTTCAGACTAGTGTTTACAAGCTAAAACTAAAATGCCCCCTTGTAACCTGGGCCAGAGGAGGCTCATTATCTTACATCTTAAAGCTAAGTGTAATTTAACCATGATTTGTTGATGTACTTTTATACATGGCCCAGTCATCTTTAAAAATATCTTGTCACTAGCTTTCAGAAATCAGTATGCTCAGAGGCTTTTAACACATGTGTGTTATAATCAAAATAGAAAAAAAAAAAAATAACACAAAAAGCCTTAGAGAATAATGTGCTGAAAGATACAGAATCTTGAGAATGTGCTTTGCCAATACACAGTATATAGTCTATGCTCCTGTTCATTATGATGCATAACATAACCAGAAGATTAGAGAAAATGTGGAAACGAGTGATGTCTACATACTGGATAGCAATTATACTACAGAAAGAATTTATAGCACATGCCACAGGAAATAACTTGCTTGTAAAGTCTGCAAAGGTTTGTTGAGAAATTAAAGAGAATCTCCCTTATCACCCCCCCCCCCCAATAATTCTTTTAAATTCCATCTTACCTTTTTTTTTACATTCTGTAGTCATCCGCCACTCCACTGCTGCCCACCAGGTCCCATGTCCCCAACTTCTTCCTGATGTTATGGCCCCCTGCCTGGTTTTTGCAGCTGGTCTCTTGATGATGCAGCGTCAAATCCTTCCTTTTCCAGTGCTGTCTATAAGCTGGTGCCTACTGGGATATGTATCCCACAAGACTGCAGGAGGGGGAATTACATGTCATTTTTGCCTAGGCAAGATTGTAAGTTGGGCAGGCTGGACTGGAAAAGAAAGGTTAAATGACAACCCTCCCACCCCCAAAAAAAAATCAGCTTTTTTTTAGATTGTGTAGGCGGGAAGAGGAGACTACAGCGCTGAAACGTCATTTTGGTGTGAAGGTCTGCTTTTAAAAGATAACTGATCTGTTGAAATGTTATCCTTTATTTTCCTTGTAGGCTACACAGAAACAAAGGAAGACTTAGCATTGTATTTGAAGAGATCATTGTATTCCTCTTCACCAAAACCTGCAGCCTCCAGGCTTTTGTTTTCATCATATTGTGCTGCTAAAAAAAAAAAAAAAAAAAAAAAAAAAAAAAAAGGTATGACTGCTGAGAAGCATGGACATGCCAATTATTTCTTGCTATTATCTAAATAAACAACACTAAACACATATACAGTAATGTTGGAAGGGCAAGGCAACAGCTTTATTGATCCACATGAGTAACTTATAACAAAACAATACCAAATGACTGCTAACTTTCAGTTGACATAAGAAAGACTAGTGCCAGCCAATAGTGATGTGAGAACTCAACATAACATACATTCAAGGCCTGTTCTAACCATCAGTTCAGGACAGACATCTAACTAACCAAGATTCAATGGAGGCTTCAATCAGAAGCCATTTTCATTGACAAGGTGAGCTGTGACAACAGCAATGTTTACAGAGGATAGGTGGGAGAATCCTCAAGGCTGTAGCACACCAGTCAGCTGCTATAGTTGAACTCACAACTTTATCTCCCAGCTTTTATCAGGTGTCAGGCACCCTCTACATCCCTACCAACCAGTGTTGTCTCTCAGCCCATTCATTTGCTGGCCTGGAATTTTAAGCCACATAAAAGGCGGGGGTATTGGCTGACATCACTGCCCAACTATGGCCATTCACAAAAAATGCCAATATTTGGTCAGTGATGTCTGCCACAATCCATGTTTCTTTTGTTTACATTACACATGAACTTTGCACATTTTTTTTTTCGATTTGCATGTTTTATTAAGACATAAAAAATTTAAAATAATTTCTGTATTATGTCTCAGTTATTACAAAGAAATAATATCTGCAGAATATGACCAGTGGTATCAGGCAGAAATACAAAATTGTAACAATGAGAAGCATACAGTATGCTAAACGTACTCTTTAATTAATATTATTCTAAAGCTACATAAAGATCATTTAATTTCCTTAATTTCCTCAATTTCCTTATGTAATTGTAGATTTGAAATTTTTGACATGTCTAAACCAAGGAACAGCTTGAACAAATTCACAAAGATGAAAGGGGCTTTATACCACTAACACTATCAATCTTCTAACATTAGTAAGCAGATAACTCAATATTGCTAGCTCTAATTTTTGATTCCACTTATTGGCCTTATATGGTTGTAACTAGGGATGAGCCGAACACCCCCCGGTTCGGTTCGCACCAGAACCCGTGAACGGACCGAAAGTTCGCACGAACGTTAGAACCCCATTGACGTCTATGGGACTCGAACGTTCGAAATCAAAAGTGCTCATTTTAAAGGCTAATTTGCATGGTATTGTCCTAAAAAGGGTTTGGGGACCCGGGTCCTACCCCAGGGGACATGTATCAATGCAAAAAAAACTTTTAAAAACGGCCGTTTTTTCGGGAGCAGTGATTTTAATGATGCTTAAAGTAAAAAAAAAAAAGTGAAATATTCCTTTAAATATCGTACCTGAGGGGTGTCTATAGTATGCCTGTAAAGTGACGCGTGTTTCCCATGTTTAGAACAGTCCCTGCACCAAATGTCATTTTTAAAGGAAAAAATCTCATTTAAAACTGCTTGCGGGTTTAATGTCATGTCGGGTCATGGCAATATGGATGAAAATCAGTGAGACAAACGGCATGGGTACCCCCCAGTCCATTACCAGGCCCTTTGGGTCTTGTATGGATATTAAGGGGAACCCCGCACCCAAATTAAAATAAGGAAAGGTGTGGGGCCACCAGGCCCTATATACTCTGAACAGCAGTATACAGGCGGTGCAAACAAGACAGGGACTGTAGGTTTGTTGTTAAGTAGAATCTGTTTGTAATTTTGAACATTTTTAACGTGTTTAGCTCCAGCCAAAAAATCTTTTCTAAGCTTTTTGGAAAACATAGGGAAGGGTTATCACCCCTGTGACATTTGTTTTGCTGTCTTTCCTCCTCTTCAGAAGATTTCACCTCACTTTTTTGTCCCAATGAAAAATGTTTTTTGAAAATTTGGGTTTTTTTGTGGAACAAGGATTGGAAAGCATCAGTGGAAAGGAGAAATTGTTTTCCCATATTAACTCTTACAGGAGAGAATTTCCCTTCCTAGGGGTAGATTTCATCTCACTTCCTGTTGTCTCCTTCCGTTTGCAAGTAGGAGTCGTTTGTAAGTTAGATGTTTGAAAGTAGGGTCCTGCCCTATATACTCAGCAGAAATTTGGGCCTTAGGTGTTGCTGTGGCCACAACACTGTAAGCCCTCACAGGGCCCTGCTGTGAAATATTAGATCAAGAATTGTAATTACATGCCCCTGTTGAACAGGAGCTGAAAAATTAGGCCTTAGGCACTGGTGCTGGTGCCACAACACTGCAACCCCTCACAGACACTCTAGTTGGAACGCAGGAACGAGCCCTGCTGCAAATTATTGCTTCAAAAATTGTAATTACACGCCCCTGTTAGACAGGGGCAGAAAAATTGGGCCTTAGGCACTGGTGCTGGTGCCACAACACTGCAACCCCTCACAGACACTCTAGTTGGAACGCAGGAACGAGCCCTGCTGCAAAGTATTGCATCAAAAATTGTAATTACACGCCCCTGTTAGACAGGGGCAGAAAAATTGGGCCCTAGGCACTGGTGCTGGTGCCACAACACTGCAACCCCTCACAGACACTCTAGTTGGAATGCAGGAACGAGCCCTGCTGCAAAGTATTACATCAAAAATTGTAATTACACGCCCCTGTTAAACAGGGGCTGAAAAATTGTGCCTTAGGCACTGGTGGTGGCGCCCAGAACCAAAAATGTTCTTACAAGCTATCAGCGTGATGATTGAGGAGGAAGAGGATAATTACTCAGGGATAGTCACTCAGCATCAGCATAGGCAGTCTTTGAAGGGATCTGAGATTTCAAAAAAAATTATTCGGTTACATCAGCATCAGGTGCTTGGTAGCTGGTGGTGATCCAAGACTCATTCATTTTTATGAAGGTCAGCCGATCGACCGAGTCGGTGGACAGACGCACCCTGTGATCGGTTACCACGCCTCCAGCAGCACTGAATGTGCGTTCCGAAAGAACGCTGGATGCAGGACAGGCCAGTAGCTCAATTGCATACTGTGCAAGCTCTGGCCAGTGATCCATCCTCAAGACCCAGTAACCCAGAGGATTTTCGGTGGGAAAGGTGTCCAAGTCTGATCTTGCCCCTAGGTATTCCTGCACCATGTAAAACAGACGCTGGCGATGGTTGCTGGAACCGATCATACCTTGGGGCTGCGGACCAAAAAATTGTCTGAACGCATCGGTCAGACGGCCACCTTCTCCACCGCTCCTTCTTTGACTGACCGAAGCCTCAGCAACACGTTGTCCAGAAACAGGAGTTTGTAACCTCCCAGTCTCTGGGAACGCGTTGCACAGACCTTTCTGCAAGGCCTCCCGAAGATGTTTCATCCTCTGCTCCCTCTGCGATGGCAAGATAAGGTCCGCAACCTTACCCTTGTAACGTGGATCAAGGAGGGTTGCCAGCCAGTATTGGTCCTTCTCCTTGATACCACGAATACGAGGATCCTTACGCAGGCTTTGCAGGATCAGGGAGGCCATGCAGCGTAGGTTTGCTGAGGCATTCGGTCCGGAGTCCTCTGGGTCACTAAGAACGACATGGTCCGCAGCCACCTCCTCCCAGCCACGTACAAGTCCATGTGTTTCTTGGGACTGATCCCTTAAAGACTGCTGCTGATGCTGAGTGCCAGGCTCCACCTCCATACTGACACAATCTTCCTCCTCCTCCTCTTCCTCCTCGTCCTCTTCCTGTGTGATCGGCGGGCACGCAGGAACACTGTCTGGATAAAGGGGGCCTTGAGAGCTAAGGAAGTCCTCCTCTTCCTGCCTCTGTTCTGCCTCAAGTGCCCTGTCCATTATTCCACGCAGCGTGTGCTCCAACAGGTGGACAAGGGGGACAGTGTCACTGATGCATGCACTGTCACTGCTCACCATCCTCGTGGCCTCCTCGAATGGTGACAGGACAGTGCATGCATCCCTGATCATGGCCCACTGGCGTGGGGAAAAAAAACCAAGCTCCCCTGACCCTGTCCTGGTGCCATAGTCGCACAGGTACTCATTGATGGCCCTCTGCTGCTTGTGCAGCCGCTGCAGCATGGCCAACGTTGAGTTCCACCTGGTGGGCATGTCACAGATTAGGCGGTTCTTGGGCAGGTTAAACTCCTTTTGGAGGTCCGTCAGCCGAGCACTGGCATTATATGACCGGCGGAAATGCACACAGTCTTTCCTGGCCTGCCTCAGGACATCCTGTAAGCCCGGGTACCTGCCCAAGAACCGCTGCACCACCAAGTTAAGGACGTGAGCCAAACAGGGCACATGGGTCATTTGTCCCTGTCGGAGGGCAGAGAGGAGGTTGGTGCCATTGTCGCAAACCACCATTCCTGCCTTAAGTTGGCGTGGCGTCAACCACCTCTGAACCTGCCCCTGCAGAGCTGACAGAACCTCTGCCCCAGTGTGGCTCCTGTCCCCCAAGCACACCAGCTCAAGCACCGCATGGCATCTTTTGGCCTGCGTACTTGCGTAGCCCCTTGAACGCCTACGGAGCACCGCTGGTTCCGAGGAAGAGGCCATGGAGGAAGAAGAAGAGGAGGGGGTGGAGGAGAGAGGTGTGTCACAATCAGCATTTTGGAGGCGTGGTGGCGGAACAACCTCCAACACTACTGCACCTTGTCCTGCATCCTTCCCAGCTGCCAGCAGAGTCACCCAATGCGCCGTGAAACTTAGGTAACGTCCCTGTCCATGCCTGCTGGACCATGAGTCAGCGGTAATATGCACCTTACCGCTGACCGCCCTGTCCAGCGAGGCATGGACATTGCCTTCCACATGCCGGTAGAGAGCCGGAATCGCCTTCCGTGAGAAAAAGTGGCGTTTGGGTACCTGCCACTGAGGAACCGCACATTCCACAAACTCACGGAAGGGGGCAGAGTCTACCAACTGAAAAGGCAGCAGTTGAAGTGCTAGCAATTTTGCCAAGCTAGCATTCAACCGCTGGGCATGTGGATGGCCGGGAGCAAACTTCTTTCGGCGGTGCAGCAGCTGGGGCAGGGAAATTTGCCTGGTACAATCTGACGTCGGTGTACCAAAAGCAGATTGCCCACAAGTACTTGGCTGTGACACACCTAATTCTACACCTTCATTCCTCTCACTGCAGGTCTCAGAGAGGACTGAAGGTCTAGTGGGGTTGGAAATCTCAGCTGATGAGGAGCAAGGAGAGATCCTCTTTGTTCTTTGGTGTGGGTCTTTTAGATACGCTTGCCAACGAACTGCATGGCAGGTCAACATATGTCTGGTCAAGCATGTGGTACCCAAGCGGGAGATATTTTGGCCACGCGAGATACGCTTGAGACATATGTTGCAAATAGCAGCGGTGCGATCTGATGCACTCGTCTCAAAAAAGGCCCACACCAAAGAACTTTTTGAATAACGCGCAGAGACTGCAGCGCCCTGCACATGTGGAGCTTTGGGGTGTGATGCAGTCAATGTGCTGCCCTTAGGCTGGCCCCTGGAGGGCATCCTGCCTCGTTGGTGATGTGCTGCCGCCTCCTCCTCCTCCTCCTCCTCCTCCTCCTCTCTCCTATCAGGCACCCACGTTGAGTCAGTGACCTCATCATCCCCTCCCTCCTCATCACTGGAGCAAACCTGGCAGTATGCTGCAGCAGGGGGAGCATGACTGCCAGATTGCTGTCCTTCTTGGGCACCCCCTCTGTCCGCGCTCATGTTACTGCCTTCATCGAGCTCAGTATCGTCATCAGAGCCTTCCAAACGCTGGGCATCCTCCTGGAGCATGTACCCAACACTGTGGTCAAACAGTTCGAGGGAATCCTCATGAGGACATGGTGGAGCTAGGGAAGGAGTCACTGATGACATTGAGCTGAGGGAAGAGGCCGCTGCTTTGCCAGACAAAGCACCCTGGGCATGGGTGAGAGAGGATGAGGAGGATGAGGACGGCTTGGTCATCCACTCGACCAAGTCTTCCGCATGTTGCGGCTCAACATGGCCAGCTGCCGAAAAAAAGGCCAAGCGTGTCCCATGGCCACGTGCTGATGAGGATGCACCGTCTCCACGACCAGCACTAGACACAGAGCCTGCTTGCCCTCTCTTATTGGCTTGTGACTGTCTGCCTCTCCTTCTTGGCCTTCCAGACATACTAATGGCCTGTAGCTGCACTAAGCTGGGATAGAACACCTGTAATTTTCTTCAAGTAGCTTTATATACTGTAACCAGACAAGCCTGCCTGTCAGTAGGAAGATAACAGGAACGGATCTAGCTGAACACTGTGAGCAGGACGCACTGTACTAAATGTAAATAGTCTAGCTGCCTGACCGTGGTACTAATAGGATCAAATAGAACACCTGTAATTTTCTTCAGGTAGCTTTATATACTGTAACCAGACAAGCCTGCCTGTCAGTAGGAAGATAACAGGAACGGATCTAGCTGTACACTGTGAGCAGGACGCACTGTACTAAATGTAAATAGTCTAGCTGCCTGACCGTGGTACTAATAGGATCAAATAGAACACCTGTAATTTTCTTCAGGTAGCTTTATATACTGTAACCAGACAAGCCTGCCTGTCAGTAGGAAGATAACAGGAACGGATCTAGCTGAACACTGTGAGCAGGACGCACTGTACTAAATGTAAATAGTCTAGCTGCCTGACCGTGGTACTAATAGGATCAAATAGAACACCTGTAATTTTCTTCAGGTAGCTTTATATACTGTAACCAGACAAGCCTGCCGGTCAGTAGGAATTTAACAGGAACGGATCTAGCTGAACACTGTGAGCAGGACGCACTGCACTAAATGTAAATAGCAGGAACGGATCTAGCTGAACACTGTGAGCAGGACGCACTGCACTAAATGTAAATAGCAGGAACGGATCTAGCTGAACACTGTGAGCAGGACGCACTGCACTAAATGTAAATAGCAGGAACGGATCTAGCTGAACACTGTGAGCAGGACGCACTGCACTAAATGTAAATAGCAGGAACGGATCTAGCTGAACACTGTGAGCAGGACGCACTGCACTAAATGTAAATTGCAGGAACGGATCTAGCTGAACACTGTGAGCAGGACGCACTGCACTAAATGTAAATAGTCTAGAAGATAACAGGAACGGATCTAGCTGAACACTGTGAGCAGGACGCACTGCACTAAATGTAAATAGCAGGAACGGATCTAGCTGAACACTGTGAGCAGGACGCACTGCACTAAATGTAAATAGCAGGAACGGATCTAGCTGAACACTGTGAGCAGGACGCACTGCACTAAATGTAAATAGCAGGAACGGATCTAGCTGAACACTGTGAGCAGGACGCACTGCACTAAATGTAAATTGCAGGAACGGATCTAGCTGAACACTGTGAGCAGGACGCACTGCACTAAATGTAAATAGTCTAGAAGATAACAGGAACGGATCTAGCTGAACACTGTGAGCAGGACGCACTGCACTAAATGTAAATAGCAGGAACGGATCTAGCTGAACACTGTGAGCAGGACGCACTGCATTAAATGTAAATAGTCTAGATAGAAGATAACAGGAATGGATCTAGCTAAACTGAATACAGTGTATATATATATATGCAACACCTGGGATGCATATATATACACAATACACTGTAAGTGCAGCTAACTGACTGACTGTTCTGCCTAATCTATCTAACTCAAATCAAATGACACTGTCTCTCTCTCTCTCTATCTCTCAGCACACCGGAACACACACTACACAGGGCCGCCGTGCAGGCGGCCTTATATAGTGTGGGGTGTGTACTAAATCCCCTGAGCCATAATTGGCCAAAGCCACCCTGGCTTTGGCCAATTACAGCTCTCTCTACTGACGGCGCTGTGATTGGCCAAGCATGCGGGTCATAGTGCATGCTTGGCCAATCATCAGCCAGCAATGCACTGCGATGCCGCAGTGAATTATGGGCCGTGACGCGCCACACGAATTTAGCGCGAACGGCCCATAACGTTCGCAATTCGGCGAACGATCGAACAGCCGATGTTCGAGTCGAACATGGGTTCGACTCGAACACGAAGCTCATCCCTAGTTGTAACCATAGCCATGTTTGAAATCTTGGACCCAAGATCTAGGACTTAGCTAAACATTGCATGTTCTAAATTTCCCCCCACCAGCATCCACAGAAGTAAAGGGATGTCCACTTTTTCTACCTCTGTTTGCACTTGTCATTGAACTGCTGGCAGAAGTGATATTAAAGTGGAACTAAAATCTTTTGCTGGTGTTCAGGAGTTTTGCCATAATGTGCTAATACTCTAAGCATATTTGAAAATTATGGAACACCTACCTGCCAAAGCCCCCATCTCCAGCAAATTCAACAGTAGCAATCAGCCTTGCGTTCTTGTCGCCACCACTGACATCTTTACCTGGTTATTTTCTGGGTTCAGCATTTTCAGCCATGTTCATTGTTGAAACAACATAACTCCTCTACATGTGCATGAGAGTTACCTTATCCCATTATCAAAGGCATGCTGAAATGTAAGCTAAAATGTACAGTTCAGTGTACATATACAGAAAACAGTCCCAAACAGAGGGGGGGAAAAGAAATGAGGGCTTTTGGAAATAACATAATTAAGTCACTGTTAGATAAAGTATAAATTCTTTATTAATTGTTAAAACATGGTTAATGGATATAATAGTTAGTATAGGGATGCTTATATCCAGTTTGGCTGACCACAATAGACCAGCCAAACAAAATCACACACATGTAGAGCATACATCACATAAAACATGTAACATATAATACAAAAATGTCCGGACGCCTGGTGATTTAGGACAGGTCCGCTCCTCCTGGATAATACCAGTGTGACAGCAATGCTGTGTATGGAGCAAGCCTGTACCAGTCCCTCTGGATGCTCGAGCCTAGGGAAGGGAGAAGGTATGAGGGGGCCAAAAAAAGTGACTGGATGGTACTCTTATGGTGGGGCTATGGATCGTTCAGAATAATGGGGACCTAAGGTCCATAGAAAAAATGCCCCACAATGTCCATAACATCACCTCCAAAGTGGGCCCATGTAGGGAGTATAGCCTTTGATAAAGTCCCTGTGTGCTGATATCCTAGCACAACAACTGTACACGCACGTTTGCAGATGTATGGAGAATACAAGTAGTATCAGCATTAGCCATACGTTACCACTCTTAAAGGTTATGAGTCCAGGTTTGTGTATGGTCCTTGTTTGAAGTAGATTGAGGTGATACTACCATCCCTGTGTATTTAGGTATCTCTCAGCGGGTGGGCGGAGGGTTATTTTGCGGTCGGTATCTATCCAAATGCATTGGCCAGCACAGGTCAAATACGGGACTGTAGATCCCAAGTTTGGGGACTTTTGCCCGGAAACCCATCACTTAGACAGACTCCTCCGTCTCCATCCTGGTATTCGCCAACACTACGGGGGATAGAGCAGTAGTGTGGAGTCCGGGTGGAAATAACATCAATGCGTTTCACAATGCTATTGTGTAGCTTCGTCTGGATGTTGGGGCGGTGTACGGGGGCTCCTTTTAAATTGTCCATATCCCGTAAGTATCCGCCCATCATTAAACAGTTTAAAGGGAGATTTACATGTGGTGAATTGCATTTGGATTTGTGACACCTATTTCATTTAAGTATATAAGTAAATGCTTCATAGCTTTCTTAGGGATTTTGAAGATGTTTTTAGGTATATATTGTCCAATAAGTATTCCCCATGGATATTCATTTTGATACATCACATTAGATGTATTTATTCTTCAAACATCCAATGAATTTACTATGTAGGGAATTTAAATACAGGTACACTTAGCAATCCAGGGAGAGATTGGGCTCAGGCATAAATTGTGCCTATTAGTACAAGGGGCATATAGGTATACAGTTGAAATTGATAATAGACAATAAACAACAAACAAACAACCAACATACAAACAAACAGACAGAAGGATCACAGAAAAAGGGACCAGAAGCAGGTCGAATGGTTGGTAGATAGAAACTATGCAGCCCATCATTGAGGCCCAAAGAGCTATTCCCTAGGTCTCGAGAAAGGGCTGCAGATTCAATTCATTGTTAAGGCCCAGTGGCATAAGGGATCCCAACCTAAAAACCCACTATTTTTCTTTTTGGAGGAGTATCTGATCAAAATCACCCCTCCTAGGGGGAGGTTTAGAGAGTATTATGTCTCAGTTATTACAAAAAAATAATATCTGCAGAATATGACCAGTGGTATCAGGCAGAAATACAAAATTGTAACAATGAGAAGCATACAGTATGCTAAACTTACTCTTTAATTTATATTATTCTAAAACTACAAAAAGATCTTTTAAAGAACTAGTCAATTTCCTTATGTCATGCAGATTTGAAATTTTTGACACGTCTATACCAAGGAACAGCTTGAACAAATTCACAAAGACAAAAGGGGCTTTATGCCACTAACACTATCAATCTTCCAACATAAGTAAGCAGATAACTCAATATTGCTAGCTCTAGTCTTTGATTCCACTTATTGGCCTTATATGGTTGTAGGGATGAGCTTCGAGAACAGCGAACAATTTGGGGTGTTTGTGGCAAATGTTTCCTGTGTTTAGAACAGTCTGACAGCAAAAAGACATTTCAAAGGAAAAAAAGTCATTTAAAACTGCTCGCAGCTATTAATGAATTGCCGGTCCGACAATACACATAAAAGTTCATTGATAAATACGGCATGGGAATTCCCCACAGGGAAACCCCGAACCAAAATTTTGGGGGGTCTCCCTAAATTTCAGGTCTGGTATGGATATTAAGGGGAACCCCAGCCACAATTTTAAAAAAATGGTGTGGGGTCCCCCTCAAAATCTATACCAGAGCCTTCAGGTCTGGTATGGATTTTAAGGGGAACCCCGCGCCAAAATAAAAAAAAATGGCGTGGGGTCCCCCCAAAAATCCATACCAGTCCCTTAACCTGGCAGGCCGCAGGAAAAGAGGGGGGATGAGAGAGCACCCCCCCTCCTGAACCGTACCAGGCCACATGCCCTCAACATTGTGAGGGTGCTTTGAGGTAGCCCCCCCAAAACACCTTGTCCCCATGTTGATGGGGACAAGGGCCTCATCCCCACAACCCTTGCCCGGTGGTTTTGGGGGTCTGCGGGCGGGGGGCTTATCGGAATCTGGAAGCCCCCTTTAACAAGGGGACCCCCAGATCCCGGCCTCCCCCTGTGTGAAATGGTAATCTTATCCATCCATTTTCCATCTTCTTCTTCTTCTGGTTCTTCTGGTTCTCCCTCCGGTGTTCTCGCCCGGCATCTTCTTCCCTTCTTCTCCTCAGGCCGCTCCGCATACATGATGGCATGATGGTAGGCTCCTGCTGTGTGACACTTCTCCTCTTCTGACGGTTCTTAATAATGGGGGGCGGGGCCACCCGGTGACTCCACCCCCTCTGATGCACTGGGACTTGACGGGGACTTCCCTGTCACATTCCCCGTGACATCAGAAGGGGGCGGGGTTACGTAACGGGTGACCCCACCCCCTCTGACGTCACGGGGAATGCCACAGGGAAGTCTCCGTCAAGTCCCCGTGTGTCAGAGGGGGTGGGGTCACTGGCTGGCCCTTCCCCCCGTTATTTAAGAACCATCAGAAGAGGAGAAGCGTCACACAGCGGGAGCCTCCCATCATGCCATCATGTATGCGGAGTGGCCCGAGGAGAAGAAGGGAAGAAGACGCCGCGGAGGAAGATGCCAGACGAGAACACCGGAGGAAGAACCAGAAGAAACAGAAGAACCAGAAGAAGAAGAAGATGGAGGAAGAAACCGAAGGAGGATAGAAGATAGAAGAAAGAAGATAGAAAATAGAAGAAAGAAGAAGCCTTTAAAAAAAGGAATTGTTAAAAACTGTCTCTTGTCATTTTTAACATTTTTGACACTTTTTTTGTGAAATGGTAGGGGTACATTTGTACCCCCTTACCATTTCACACAGGGGGGGCCAGGATCTGGGGGTCCCCTTGTTAAAGGTGGCTTCCAGATTCCGATAAGCCCCCCACCCACAGACCCCCACAACCACCGGGCAAGGGTTGTGGGGATGAGGCCCTTGTCCCCATCAACATGGGGACAAGGTGTTTTGGGGGCTACCCCAAAGCACCCTCCCAATGTTGAGGGCATGTGGCCTGGTACGGTTCAGGAGGGGGGGCGCTACAGTCAAAAGCTTTTTTGCCTGTGGGTCTCACTAGTGTACCACTTCTTCTTCTGTCCTTGATGTGCAAGAACCGCAGGTCCCTCATATGGAGCAGAGAAGTACTAGCGCCGCTATTCCTTCTGGTGAACTGGCAAGCACCAGCGGCCTAGTACACCCTGGTCGTACACCTGAAGGGCCTGGTATGGAATTTAGGGGGACCCCCCACGTCATTTTTTTTTTTTAATTTTGGTTCAGGGTTCCCCTGTGGGGAATTCCCATGCCGTTTTTATCAATGAACTTTTATGTGTATTGTCGGACCGGCAATTCATTAATAGCCGCGAGTAGTTTTAAATGACTTTTTTTCCTTTGAAATGTCATGGTAGACTGTTCTAAACACGGGAAACATGCGCCCCTTTACAGGCATACTATAGACACCCCCAGGTACGAAATTTAAAGGAATATTACACTTTTATTGTTTCACTTTAACCACTTGCCGACCACCTAACGCAGATATACTGCGGCAGAATGGCACGGGCAGGCAAAATCACGTACCTGGTGCCCTAGGCGGTCGGCTTTTTTAGGGGAGTGAGAGCGATACAGGCTGAGGGGGAGGCCACTCATTCGTGGCCACCCCCTCGCGATCGCTCCCCACGAATGAAAATCTTCCTCTGCAGCTGTAATGTAAACAGCAGCAGAGGAAGTGATGTCATCTCTCCTCGAGCCAGTCTTTTCGTTCCGGTGCCGAGGAGAGAAGACATCAATGTGAGTTGCACCAACACTACACTTTAAGTAGAACACACTAGGCACACTTTTCACCCCCGATCACCCCCTGATCACCCCCCTGTACCCCCTGTCACAGTGACACCAATAGCAGTTTTTTTTGCATTGGTGTCAGTTTGTGACAGTTATAAGTGGTAGGGCAGTTAGGGTTAGCCCCCTTTAGGTCTAGGGTACCCCCCTAACCCCCCCCAATAAAGTTTTAACCCCTTGATCACCCCCCCGTCGCCAGTGTCACTAAGCGATCATTTTTCTGATCGCTGTATTAGTGACACAGGTAGACGCTAGTTAGGGAGGTAAGTATATAGGTTCGCCATCAGCGTTTTATAGCGACAGGGACCCCCATATACTACCTAATAAAGGTTTTAACCCCCTGATTGCCCCCTAGTTAACCCTTTCGTCAGTGATCACCGTATAACTGTTACGGGTGATGCTGGTTAGTTAGTTTGTTTATTATAGTTTCAGGGCACCCGCCGTTTATTACCTTATAAAGGTTTAACCCCCCGATCGCCCGGCGGTGATATAAATTAAATTTTAGGGTCAGATAAGGTCTGCTTCGCCCCAGGCAGCATCAGGTTAGCGCCAGTACCGCTAACACCCACGCACGCTCCATACACCTCCCTTAGTGGTATAGTATCTGAACGGATCAATATCTGATCTGATCAGATATATACTAGCATCCCCAGCAGTTTAGGGTTCCCAAAAATGCAGTGTTAGTGGGATCAGCCCAGATACCTGCTAGCACCTGCGTTTTGCCCCTTGGCCCAGCCCTGCCCAGCCCACCCAAGTGCAGTATCGATCGATCACTGTCACTTACAAAACACTAAACACACATAACTGCAGCGTTCGCAGTCAGGCCTGATCCCTGCGATCGCTAACAGTTTTTGTTGGTAGCGTTTTGATACAGTCAAAAGCTTTTTTGCCTGTGAGTCTCACTAGTGTACCACTTCTTCTTCTGTCCTTGATGTGCAAGAACCGCAGGTCCCTTGTATAGAGCAGAGAAGTACTAGCCCCGCTATTCCTTCTGGTGAACTGGCAAGCACCAGCGGCCTAGTACACCCTGGTCGTACATCCAGCACTGCAGTATCACGTGGTGACGTGGCGATTCCCATAAGTGCAGTTCAAGCTGGCGAGGTGGCAAGCACTAGTAGTGTCCCGCTGCCACCAAGAAGACGAACACAGGCCCGTCGTGCCCATAGTGCCCTTCCGATCTGAATTGGAAACCCACCACTTCTGCAGCACCCGTACTTCCCCCATTTACTGGCCAACCCGGAATTCAGGTGGAAACAGTTGATTTTACACCACTGGATTTTTATTCTCTGTTTTTCACCGAAGATCTCTATAGATCTATTGTGGACCAAAGCAATTTATACGCTGGTCAACACATCGCCACTAACCCCCAGTCCTCCCTTGCCAGAGATTGGAGAACAATTACGGTTTCCGAATTTAAGATCTTTCTGGGCCTTTCCCACCTCATGGGCATAACCAAAAAGAGTGAGTTGCGGTCATATTGGTCCACTGACCCAATTCACCATATGCCCGTGTTCTCTGCTTCCATGACCAGGGCACGATATGAGCAGATTTTGCGTGTTCATGCACTTCAACAACAATGAACTCTGTCGTCCTCGTGGAGACCCTCCGGGGTCAAGATGTATAAGCTCTGTGACAGGGCCACAGGCTGTACATGTAGTTTTATGGTTTACGAGGGCAAAGATAGTCACATAGAGGCGAGAAACTGCCCTGACTACATAGGAAGCGCTGGCAAGATTGTGTGGGACTTGGTGTCACCCTTATTCAGAAAGGGGTACCACTTGTAAGTGGACAATTAATACACGAGAGTGCCAATTTTTAGTCACCTTTTTGATCATCAGATTGGAGCATGTGGCACCGTGCAACCTAATCACCGGGGCTTTCCCCAGCGGCTTGTAGATTCCTGTCTTAGGCTGGGGGAGAGAGCCTGCTTGCAGTGTAATAATTTGCTCGCTATGAAGTGGAGGGATAATAAGAATGTTTTCGTTCTTACCTCCCTTCATGCAGACACGACGGTCCAAATTACTACCGCGACTGGTGTTGTGGAGAAACCCCTCTGTGTCCACGAATATAACCTTAACATGGGAGGGGTGGACCTCAACGACCAGTTGTTGGTGCCGTACCTAGTTGCCCGTAAGGCCAGAGGCTGGTACAAAAAAGTGTCTGTTTATTTCAATTGGCTTTGCTGAACACTTATGTGTTATACAGAGCTTCAGGATGGACTGGATCCTTCCTTAAATTCCAGGAAGAGATCGTCAGAGCCCTTCTGTTTCCAGACGGTGCTACACCTCACCTTTCCCAACCAAATGCAATAAGCCGGCTGCATGAGAGGCATTCTCTTTATGTCCTCCCGAGTACCCCTACCCAACGAGCCCCCCAAAAAAGATGTTGTGTTTGCAGCAAGCGCGGATATAGGCATGACACCCGTTATTATTGTCCCTCCTGTCCTGACAATCCTGGTCTTTGCATTGGTGAATGTTTTGAACGCTACCATACACTAGTTGAGTATTAGCGTAGGGTACAGCACTGCACAGACTAGGACACACTTTCACAGGGTCTCCCAAGATGCCATCGCATTTTGAGAGACCCAAACCTGGTACCAGTTACAAAAGTTAAAAACAAAAAAAAGTAAAAAAAAAAAACCACAAAAATATATAAAATAAAAAAAACAAAAATAGTTGTCGTTTTATTGTTCTCTCTTTATTCTCTCTCTATTGTTCTGCTCTTTTTTACTGTATTTTATTCTGCAATGTTTTATTGTTATTATGTTTTTATCATGTTTGCTTTATAGGTACGCAATTTTTTTATACTTTACTGTTTACTGTGTTTTATTGTTAACCATTTTTTTGTTTTCAGGTACGCCATTCAGCTGCAGAGCGGATTTATTTATCTTGACAGCAACAGCGTTTGCTCCCACGATACATAAAGCCGTGACTCCAGCGCTGTCGGAGGTGATTTCACCACCACAGTTACATACTTCAGCATATATGCCGAAGCGTGGGGGCAGCAGTGGGTGGAGGAGCGATTTGCTCCTACCTTTTGCGGGAGGATGCCCCCATGCTTCGGCATATATAAACGGTGCATGTACAGTATGCCCATCATTAGAAGTGGGTGGATGAAGGGAGGTATTTTAATGGTGGGCATACCCACCAATCAATATCTTTTTTTCGTTCAGCCCACAGGCTGCATGAAAAAAAAGTTTACAATATATGCCCAACAAGGACCAGCAACGTACTGGTATGTTGCTGGACTTTGAGTGGTTATACCAGAATGATGCCTGCAGGTTTAGGTATCATCTTGGTATCATTCTTTTCAGCCAGCAGTCGGCTTTCATGTAAAAGCAATCCTAGTGGCTAATTAGCCTCTAGACTGCTTTTACAAGCAGTGGGAGGAATGCCCCCCCAACGTCTTCCATGTTTTTCTCTGGCTCTCCTGTCCCAACAGGGAACCTGAGAATGCAGCTGGTGATTCAGCCAGCTGACCATAGAGCTGATCAGAGACCAGAATGGCTCCAAACATCTCTATGGCCTAAGAAACCGGAAGCTACGAGCATTTCATGGCTTAGATTTCGCCGGATGTAAACAGCACCATTGGGAAATTGGGAAAGCATTTTATCACACCGATCTTGGTGTGGTCAGATGCTTTGAGGGCAGGGGAGAGATCTAGGGTCTAATAGACCCCAATTTTTTCAAAAAAGAGTACCTGTCACTACCTATTGCTATCATAGGGGATATTTACATTCCCTGAGATAACAATAAAAAATGATTAAAAAAAATGAAAGGAACAGTTTAAAAATAAGTTAAAAAAGCAAAAAAATAATTAAGAAAAATAAAAATAAAAAAAGCACCCCTATCCCCCCCTGCTCTCGCGTAAAGACGAACGCAAGCGTCGGTCTGGCGTCAAATGTAAACAGAAATTGCACCATGCATGTGAGGTATCATCGCGAAGGTCAGATCGAGGGCAGTAATTTTTGGTAGTAGACCTCCTCTGTAAATCTAAAGTGGTAACCTGTAAAGGCTTTTAAAGGCTTTTAAAAAAGTTTTTAGTTTGTCGCCACTGCACGTTTGTGCGCAATTTTAAAGCATGTCATGTTTGGTATCCATGTACTCGGCCTAAGATCATCTTTTTTATATCATCAAACAATTGGGCAGTATAGTGTGTTTTAGTGCATTAAAATTTAAAAAAGTGTGTTTTTTCCCCAAAAAATGCGTTTGAAAAATCGCTGCGCAAATACTGTGTGAAAAAAAAAAGAAAAACCCACCATTTTAATCTGTAGGGCATTTGCTTTAAACAAATATATAATGTTTGGGGGTTCAAAGTAATTTTCTTGCAAAAAAAAATTATTTTTTCATGTAAACAAAAAGTGTCAGAAAGGGCTTTGTCTTCAAGTGGTTAGAAGAGTGGGTGATGTGTGACATAAGCTTCTAAAGGTTGTGCATAAAATCCCAGGACAGTTCAAAACCCTCCCAAATTACCCCATTTTGGAAAGTAGACACCCCAAGCTATTTGCTGAGAGGCATGTCGAGTCAATGGATTATTTTATATTGTGACACAAGTTGCGGGAAAAAGACATTTTTTTTTTTTTTTGCACAAAGTTGTCACTAAATGATATATTGCTCAAACATGCCATGGGAATATGTGAAATTACACCCCAAAATACATTCTGTTGCTTAGCCGCCTAGCCGCGTACAGGACCCTGAAAACCAAGCACCGCCTTCAGGCTTTCTAAGGGCGTACATTTTTTATTTCACTCTTCACTGCCTATCACAGTTTCGGAGGCCATGGAATGCCCAGGTGGCACAAATCCCCCCAAATGTCCCCATTTTGGAAAGTTCCAGTTGATGTCCCTATGACGAAACGCGTAGGGCGTGGCCTATTCTGACGCTTTTGCATCATCTCCCAGAGGATCACCAACTTAAATCTGACGCTCTCCTGTTTTGATGATATTTGGTTGCCTATTATAAACTGCTTAAATGTGAGTACCATTCTGTCATCTGCGTTCAATAAAGAGTGTTTTATGGTTTTACGCTATGGAATCTCCTCTTTCTTCTCTTATGCCTAAAACGTCACCGTGACCCAGAAACAGCCTGTGGATTGCCGCACAGTGGCATACACTGTGACTGCGCATTACCCCCGCAGGGGTTAAAGAAGCTGCCTAAAACGTCACCGTGACCCAGAAACAGCCTGTGGATTGCCGCACAGTGGCATACACTGTGACTGCGCATTACCCCCGCAGGGGTTAAAGAAGCTGCCTAAAATGTCACCGTGACCCAGAAACAGCCTGTGGATTGCCACACAGTGGCATACACTGTGACTGCGCATTACCCCCGCAGGGGTTAAAGAAGCTGGTGAGTGTCCGCATGATCACAAGACACGAGCACCTGGTCACCAAGATTAATACAAATACCTGCCTTGTTTTACAAAGATGTCAAGTTTTTCACTTAAACTGCACTGAGCACTAGTCACGATTTAACCTATGTAATTATTCAGCAATGTTATGTTTGTCCATAACTATATGGGGTTTTTATGCGGATGGAATAGCTTTGGCTAAAGTCATTTTTTTATTTCATCCCCTGTTCCCCTTCCCCCTCCCCCAATTCAAAGGGGGCCAACCTAGCCGTTATATTTGCTATATGCGATTTTGTTTATATTTTGTTTATAATTTACATGCGATTTTACATGTGGGATCTGGCTACACACGATTTACAAAGTATTTTTTAAACTAGGACAACATTACATCTACACACTCCAAAGGGGGTCACTTTGCTGTTTTATGTTTGGTTTTATTTTCGTTTAATTTTTTATTTGCAATTTTGGTTTATACTTTATATGCGACTTTACATATGGGATTTGGCTACACACGATTTACCAAGTATTTCTATGAATTAGGACTGTGCCACACCCACACACTAACCCTTCACTTACCTTCTGTTTTTTCCACCTTGGTGGAAATCACATTTGTGGAGGCAGCAGTCCTTTATGCGATTTCTTCCATTGTTTCCATTTTTTTTCATTTTCTCCACTTTTTTCTCCACTAGGACAACGTTACACCTACGCACTCCAAAGGGGGTCACTTTGCTGTTTTATGTTTGGTTTTATTTTCGTTGAATTTTTTATTTGCAATTTTGGTTTATGCGACTTTACATATGGGATTTGGCTACACAAAATTTACCAAGTATTTCTATAAATTAGGACAGCGCCACACCCACACACTAACCCTTCACTTACCTTCTGTTTTTTCCACCTTGGTGGAAATCACATTTGTGGAGGCAGCAGTCCTTTATGCGATTTCTTCCATCGTTTCCATTTTTTTCCATTTTTTTTCCATTTTCTCCACTTTTTTAATTTTCTGTTCCGTTGCGCGGATACACCACTCATATTTAATTTTTATGACAATACCATGCATATAAGCCTTTAAAATTAGCACTTTTGATTTCTCCCATAGACTTTTAAAGGGTGTTCCGCGGCTTTCGAATTTGCCGCGAACACCCCAAATTGTTTACTGTTCGGCGAACTGGCAAAAAGCCGATGTTCGAGTCGAACATGAGTTCAACTCGAACTCGAAGCTCATCCCTACTCTCAACTTTGCGGGAATAGTTAATAGGGTTGGCACCTTTCCTGTTCCAACATGACTGCACACCAGTGCACAAAACAAGGTCCATAAGGACATGAATGAGCAAGCTTTGGGTGAAAGAACTTGACTGGCCTGTACAGAGTCATGACCTCAACCCGATAGAACACCTTTGGGATGAATTAGAGCAGAGACTGCGAGCCAGGCCTTCTCGTCCACATCAGTGCCTGACCTCACACATGCGCATCTGGAAGAATGGTCAACATGCCCATAGACACACTCCTAAACTTTGTGGACAGCCTTCCCAGAAGAGTTGAAGCTGTTATAGCTGCAAAGGGTGGGCCAACTTAATATTGAACACTACAGACTATAGGCCCATACACACGATCAGATTTTCCGACGGGAAATGTTGGATGTCAGGCTGTTGGCGGAAAATCCGACCATGTGTATGCTCCATCGGACAATTGTTGTCAGACTTTCCGCCAACAAATGTTGGCTAGCATGTTGTCAAATTTTCCGCCAACAAATGTGTGTTGTCGGACTTTCCGATCGTGTGTACACAAGTCCGTCAGACAAAAGTCCAAAGTACTAACACGCATGCTCGGAATCAAGGACGAGTTGGAAGCGCACGGACTTGTAAAACTAGCGTTCGTAATAGAGATATCACATTCGTGATGTGGCAAATTATGAAATCTCTCAATTCTCTTCTTCTTTATAATGGTATAATAATGAAGCTGCTTTGCTGGTGATATTCACAAACATATTTCTTTTTTTTTTCTAGTGATCTTTAGAATAATATGTTTTTTGGTGTGGATGCGAGGGGATGTGCGGAGACGATGGGATCACTGAACGCAAATGTTTTTTAGCAATCTGGTTTGTGCGATACATCCTCACTCTCTCATCTACCCAATGGTAAATATACCTCTATATACAGTATCTCACAAAAGTGAGTACACCCCTCAAATTTTTGTAAATATTTTATTATATCTTTTCATGTAACAACACTGAAGAAATTACACTTTACTACAATGTAAAGTAGAGAATGTACAGCTTGTATAACAGTGTAAATTTGCTGTCCCCTCAAAATAACTCAACACACAGCCATTAATGTCTAAACCGCTGGCAACAAAAGTGAGTACACCCCTAAGTGAAAATGTCCTAATTGGGCCCAATTAGCCATTTTCCCTCCCCGGTGTCATGTAACTCGTTAGTGTTACAAGGTCTCAGGTGTGAATGGGAAGCAGGTGTGTTAAATTTGGTGTTATCGCTCTCACTCTCTCATACTGGTCACTGGAAGTTTAACATGGCACCACATAGCAAAGAACTCTCTGAGGATCTGAAAAAAAGAATTGTTGCTCTACATAAAGATGGCCTAGGCTATAAGAAGATTGCCAAGATCCTGAAACTGATTTGCAGCACAGTGGCCAAGACCATACAGCGATTTAACAGGACAGGTTCCACTTAGAACAGGCCTCGCCATGGTCGACCAAAGAAGTTGAGTGCATGTGCTCAGCATCATATCCAGAGGTTGTCTTTGGGAAATAGACTTATGGGTGCTGCCAGCATTGCTGCAGAGGTTGAAGAGGTGGGGGGGTCAGCCTATCAGTGCTCAGACCATCAGCCGCACACTGCATCAAATTGGTCTGCATTCCTGTCATCCCAGAAGGAAGCCTTTTCTAAAGATGATGCAAAAGAAAGCCCACAAACATTTTTGCTGAAGACAAGCACACTAAGGGCAAATGCCTTAAATTAAAATGTTGTAAATGTAATTGGCAAACCATGTTTTCCTTGGGGTGTTTTTTGCCATCAGTGATGTCTTATGTTACTGTTTGTGTCAAAAACCAGAGCTTGTATTTTAAAAGTAAATTTATTGTATATCTGAATTTATCATTTTTTTCCTGACCCAATAAAAGATTTTTACATAATTACTCTCTTACACAACTTTTTGCTGCCTAGAAAACCCCCCTGGGGAAATCTTTTCATTTTTTATGTTTTTTTCTAGTGATCTCCACAATAATATTTTTTTTGTGTTTATTTTCTAGTGATCTCCACAATAATATTTATTTTTGTGTTTTAGTGATCTCCAGAATAATATATATATATATATATATATATATAGATCTATATATATATAGATCTATATATATATATATATATATAGATCTATATATATATATATATATTTTTTTTTTTTTTTTTTCTAGTGATCTCCAGAAAAAAAAATTTTTTTTAAAAATCTTTCTAGTGATTTCAGAATAATATGTTTTTTAGTTTTGTGTGTCAAGTTACTACAACACCATTATTATCTTGTATTTTCAAAGATATAACTATGTTGGTGTCCCATGTTAATTTGACATTGTATTTTTGAAATGTATTTGCCTACTCACAAAGAAACTGTCCTTTTTTAAGTAAAAAGCATAGCCAAGTATTTGTCAAAAATGTTTATTCAATAGGGAGCACAAGGTCATTTTAAAATAAAGAGGAAGGCAACGATGGAGAAACAGTTGGAATTGGTGAAGCCTTTTTACCCCAGGGCAGACATCAATTATTTGACTGTCCAAATTGGTAACCTGAGGAGTCCATTTAATAGGGAGCACAATACGGTCCAGGACTCTGAGAGATCAGGAGCAGCAGCAGATGACATATACAGTATGTCCCGAGACTGTGGTCTTACAACAGCCTGTGTTTTTTGTCAGAGCACATGGAAACCCAGGCCATCACTCTAAACACTTCCTTCCGCACTTCCTTCCATGCTGCTGTGGTGTGTGGTGTGGCTGTGTTGTTGGTGGAGGAGGAGCATGGTCCAAGTCGCAGAGGTGCGTTTTACAGGTTACGCCCCCTTGTTTAGGGCCTGAAGAATTATTTTCTCGCATATAGTGTGCTGCTCCTTCTCTATCTGTTTGCATTTATTGCCTGTCAGGCATCCAAATGCCTCCTGGCCATCAGGGGCCATGCTAATTGCAGCTGTAGCATGGCGAAGAAAAGCAGCCATGACATCGTCCAGGACTTCCTGGCCCTTTTGGTTGGAGGGCGGAGGGAAGGAACCTGCAATTCTGTCAGGCTGCTTGCCACGGCCTCCTCTTGGCTGATTCTGAGACTTTCCTGTGTATGAAAATGGTACATAGTTTTAGGTTTTTGGTCATCAATCACTAACAATTTTGAGCTCATGGCTGTTGCAAATTAAAAGTTAACAAATAGAAAAGACTATCATTCTGACCCCTGCATTTTTCATTCTTGTCCCAGTCATTTTTGGCCACTACTGTCTATTGATATGTAAACCATTTTGTTAAATCAGAAATTTGTGATCAATAACATCTAGTAAACATCATTTAATTTTTGACAAGAAATATGTTCAACAATGCTATATACCTGGGTCAAGCTGGGCTCCTCCACATCTTCTTCCTGAGTGGAAGGCCCTGGGTGGACCTCAGGAGCCCCAGCTGATGTTGAAGGAAGTGTTGAGAGCAATGGCCTGGATTCCGTCTGGTCGGACAAAAAATGCAGGCTTTTGTAATACCACAGCCTGGGGACATATACGTCATCTGCTGGGAATCCTGGACTTTCTTGCACTCCCTATTATATGTGCTCCTCAAGCTACCAATTTAAGCCTTCAGATAGTTGATGTCTACCGTGGAATACACAGGCTTCACTAATTCCAACAGTTTCTCCATCGCTGCCTTCCTCTTTATCTTGTTTGAATAGTCCCTGCATTTTACTTGCCGGAGACATGGCAGCTCCCTGTATTTTTCTATAAACTCTGTCAGAAATCTTGGGCCATAAATTTATCAACCCTTTTATCTGCAAGACACAACACAAGACAAACCCTAATGTCAGGCTAAACTCTCATAATCTTGTCCAAATATAGGCCTCAATCTATAAGCAGCATAGGCCACCAACCACTGATGCCCCAATTTACAATTGTACTTTCATTTTAACGATCCGCGATAACGATCCTCAGTTCCTCCCTTCACAGATCGTATGTACGTCTGTTACCTTGCCCGCATTGTATGGCTTTATATACACTGCGCATGCGTGAATCTCCGCCCCATCCTTCTTTCTAGTGTATTCCATGCCTCTTCTCTTTCAGGGCAGTGGGAGAGCACATGACGGAGATACAGCAGGTGTGTGCTGAGAGCAGCAACGAGGAAATCCCAGAGCAAGGCAGTTCCAGATCCAGGAGGAGATATAAGGCCTCAAATATGTCTTTTGAAAAAATGCTGGAGATGATGGACATCTTAAAAAGGACAGACTATGATGGGAAGCATGGACCTTACAGAAACCCAAATGTCAGAAAGGCCAAGATCATAGCTAAAGTTGTGAGAAGTCTGCACAGGAATTTTGGGGTACGACGATCCAAGGATCAGTTGAGAAAACACCGGTCAGACCTTAAGGCCGGGTTTACACTATAACCCGCTGCATATCGCACAGGAGCGATGTGCAGCCCTGTTCCCCATTTCAGGAATGAATCAGGGCTGAATCTATGCCTGAATTCGGCCCTGAAATGGAGCCAAAGACGCACAGCGTTTTTGTGCAGTGCGCTCCGCAGCCGCAACAGAGATATGTGAACCAGCTCCATAGGGAGCCAGTCACATTCTCCTGCTATGCGAATTGAATACGGGGAAACCCGCATCTAAATCGCATAGGTGTGAACCTGGCCTAATTGAGAGAGGAAGATCAGTATAGAAAGATCAGGAAAGTACTGCAAAAAAGTAAGTATTTGTCCTGTGTTCCTATTATTATTATTACTTGCTTTCTGCTGTATGTTCTTTTCTTTACTGTTGTACAGTTTAAAAAGGCCAAGTAGGAAACGTTCGTGGGACATTAAACATCATTCGTTCGACAACTAATACATTGTTTTGGGAGATGCAGGTTAACTACATTTGTTCAGGCCTATTTGTATTAAAATAAGTTCATTAGATTGTTGTCTAGATGTGTTTGAAACTATAATGAAATGTCAACTTTAGTCAGTGTCAGGAGAGGACACTCAGCAGCTGTTTACGCATCTGGATGCAGGAGCACTAGTGTGGAAAACCATAACACCCTTGTTATGGTGTCCCACGCAGGTGCTCCAGTGGATGACTGCATATTTTTAATACATGGTGTTTTTTTTTTTTTTTTTAAGTGATGTGGATGTTGTGGAAGAAGAAACTCACTTCAGCAGTGCTTGTGCAAAAATCCTGATCAGTGAGATAATGGTTTGTAATCGTGATTTGGAACAAATGAACCAAAAACATCCATGATGTTCAAAAAAGACTGAGCAACATCATAGATATTTTAGGAAAAATCTAAACCAAAATAACATTTTATAGTTGTCGTTATGTTGTACGTGTTTTTACAGTTTTAAATGAATCGCAAAGCGGAATTTTGAAGATATACACAGTGTGTCAACATGTGCTATCTCCGATCATGGGATATCAATGTACGTGTTTTGTGGGCGCAACCCCTTCCTCCAAACTAAAGTAGGTGAGAGGAAGGGGTTGCACCCCAAAAACATGTCCATTGATCCCCCATGATGGGATCTAGCACATGTTGACACACTGGGGCTTATTTCAAAAAGGAAAAACCACTTTGCACTACAAGTGCAATGCAAGTGAACTTGAAAATGCACTTGTAGGGCAAAGTGGATTGGCCTTTCTGAAATAATCCCCAGTGTGTCAACATGTGCTAGCTCCCATCATGGGGGATCAATGGATGTGTTTTGGGGGTGCAACCCCTTCCTCTCATCTACTTTAGTTTGAAGGAAGGGGTTGCACGCACAAAACTCGTACATTGATATCCCATGATGGGAGATAGCACATTTTGACACACTGTGTGTTTTGTGGCTTTAGCAAAATAGATGCAGGGAAAGACATACATTTTAGGCATGGGATCATGAGGGAAATCCAAATTTTGAGTCCCAGTTTGTGTGCATCTTCAAAATTTGGCTTTTAGAGGGGTGAGCTCACCCCATCTGATGAAGGCAAGATCAACACAGTTTTGACATACTAATGACTCATATGGCCTTCACTTTTGCAAAGTCGAACTTTGTAAGTTCCTGAGTTGGGGATTATTATTATTATTTTTACTCAAAACTTGTTTATTTATTCATTGCTCACATGGTACATACAATCATATCAGTTAATGGACATGAGCATTACATGTATAGACCATATCATATCAGGAGTCCATATTATTTGAGCAATAACAGGATACAATGCATATATAAGATTTCTATACCCCCCTTAACCCCGAACACTAACCAGCACTTATGACTCATGATAACAAATCAGAATTAGTCACTTCTTCAACCAACAGATCCTCGGTCCAGTGCATAACAGTAAACATAACCAAATCAATGTTTCCCATTCCTCTCTCTTTCCCCCTATATACTGTAGATCCCGACATAAAAAGTCTGTCCATTACCAGCTGTGGCAGTGCAAGGCTGGGGTCCTTGCCAGATGATGTTAAATTTACCCACTGCCTTCCTCGGCCTATATGCCAGGCGTTCTCTAAGAAGTAAGGAGTTAACATAGCTGATCCATTGTTCCCCTGTGGGGACCGTAGATGCCATCCAATATCGTGCAATTAGTTTTCTAGCTAAATACATCAACCTAATAATCAAGTAATACATTCCTTTCGGATACATTTCGACATCAATAGCCCCTAGCAAGTACACCAAGTGGTTCAATGGAACTGGTGTCTGAGCTAATCTAGCAATACACTGGGATACCTCCGTCCAACACCGATGGAGCTTCGGGTATCTCCAGAGTTGATGTATAAAGTCTCCCTGGTGTATTTTGCATTTTGGGAATAAGGGGGAATCCCTCCTTCCCCACCTATGTAATTGCACTGGCGTTCTATAGGCTCTATGCAGGATAAATTATTGTGACAGTTTGTGGGATGCAGAGACAGATACCACCGGTATAGATTCTAAAGCCATGTCCCATTGGTCCCAATCTATATCCCCTATATTTTCCACCCACTTACTTCTACTTTTGAAGGAGGCATGATCCTGAACTGAGGACAACAATTTTGCATAGATTCTGGATATCAGCCCTTTCCCGACATCCGCCCGGAGGACTTCCATCAACAATGGCAATGATGATACCATCAGGGAGCAGGTCTGCTGCTGTGCATGCAGGGCATGCCGGAGTTGAAGATATGCAAAGAGATGGGGTGTAGGTTGTTAAGATTGGATGGGTCCAGTGAGGGCTTTTTAAGTATGGGTCTGACAAGTGCATCTTTTAGAGAGTCAGGGAAGATGCCAGAATAGAGGGAGAGATTGAAGATGTGGGTTAGAGAGTGTAGCACAAAGTAGAGAGCTGAAGGTATAGAACAGTTGATGGGGACAGGATGATAAGTTGCTAATGAGAGTGATAAAATAGGTCTGCTTGGCAGTGAGGAGGCTGGAATTGTATTTTTGGAGGGCAGATTTATATTGGTTGAAATCTCTCTGAGACTTAGTCTTATGCCACAGGCGCTCATGAGCATGACTACGTTTTTTCGGACTTCTAGTATCATCTGTTTGCCAAGGTTTAAGGGGTCGGTGCCTGATTCTGTGTGTAGTGAGGGAGCCAGTGAGTCCAGTGAGGCTAGAAGTGAAGCGTTGTAGACAGAAGTTGCTAGGTTGGTGCAGGATAGGGGTGAGATTTTGTCGTAGAGGTTGTCGATAGCAGAGTAGAGAAGAGAAGGGTTGAGATGACGTAGGTTTCTGCGGGTAACTTTTAGGCGGTTGGAGGGAGAGGAGGTGGAGGAGAGGGAGAGAGTGAAACTAATAAGGTGGTGATCAGACAGAGGGAATGGCTAGTTAGAAAGGTTGCATGGAGTGCAAAGGTGAGAAAAAACGAGGTCAAGGGTATTGCCTTCGGAGTGAATAGGAGCATGTATCCACTGCTTCAGGTCAAAGGAGGAGGTTAGGCTGAGATGTTTAGAAGTAGCAGGAGTGTTAGTATTAATAGGGATGTTAAAGTCCCCGAGAATGATTGTAGTGATTTTAGAAGAAAGAAAGTAGGGTAGCCAGGCAGAGAAGTCATCAAGAAAGGTTGATACTGGTCCAGGGGGCCTGTAGATCACAGCTATCCTTAGAGAAACTGGAGTGAAAAGACGAATGCAGTGTGCTTCGAAAGAGGAGAGTGACAGAGAGGGAGGTGGTTGAAGTACCAGAAAGGTGCTATGTGGGGCTAAAAGGATTCTTACACCTCCTCCCTTACGTCCACTGGATCTGGAGGAGTGAGTCCAGAGAAGACCACCATGGGATAGGGCAGCAGAAGACGCAGTGTCAGATTCGTGGAGCCAGATTTCAGTAATGGCGAGTAGGTTAAAGGAGTTAGCGATAAAGAGGTCATGGAGAGAGGTGAGTTTGTTGAAGACAAAGCGGGAGTTCCAAAGGGCACAAGAGAAAGGGAGTCTGGTCTTGGGGAGAATAGAAATGGGAACTAAATTGTGTTGATTGCGGTTGCTGCCAGAGGGTGCAGGGTGATGGGTGCATGGGGTACAGTTAAATGATGGAGGCCCGGGGTTTGAGGATATATCTCCAGAGGTTAGGAGAAGCAGAAGGGTGAGGGAGGTAATATGGGAGTGGGATTTATATGAAGGGACATGGCCCAGGGTCTTGGAGATTTTTAGTGTGTATGGATTTAAAATTAGCAGGAGTTGGTGGGTGCAGTAATAAGGAGAGGATAGAAGTGAGGGTGATATATATATATGCTGTGGGGGGAGAAGAGGGGTGAAGGAAAGATAGTTTAAGGATAGAGGACAGAGCTGTCAAAAGGAGTGGTAGAGAGTATGGATGAGCTTTGAGTTCGAGTCGAACCCATGTTCGACTCGAACATCGCATGTTCGACCATTCGTCAAATTTGGAACATTATGGGCCATTCGCGCCAAATTCGAGTGGCGCGTCACGGCCCAGAATTCACTGCTGCATCGCAGTGCATTGCTGGCTGATGATTGGCCAAGCATGCACTATGACCCGAATGCTTGGCCGTCTGTACAGAGAGCCGTAATTGGCCAAAGCCAGGGTGGTTTGGGCCAATTATGGCTCAGGGGATTTAGTACACGCCCCACACTATATAAGGCCGCCTGCGTGGCGGCCTTGTGTAGTGTGTTGTGGTGGTGGCGGAGAGACAGACAGAGAGACAGTGTCATATGATTTAAGTTAGATAGAGTAGGCAGGTGAGTCAGTTAGCTGCACTTCCAGTGTATTGTGTATATATATTCATCCTAGGTGTTGTATATATATATACATATATTCATATATATATATATATATATATATATATATATATATATATATATATATATATTCATATATATACTGTATTCAGTTTAGCTAGATCCGTTCCTGTTATTCTCTTCCTACTGACAGGCAGGCAGGCGTTTTTACAGTATTTACAGCTACCTGAAGAAAATTGCTGGTGTTCTTCTGATCCTATTAGTCCTATTAGCTACAGTATTTACAGTTAGTGCAGTGCGTCCACTGCACAGTGTGCACCTAAAGCTACCTGAAGAAAATTGGTGGTGTTCTTCTAAACCTATTAGTACCGCAGGCAGCTGCAGTATTTACAGTTAGTGTAGTGCATCCTCTGCACAGTGTGCACCTAAAGCTACCTGAAGAAAATTGGTGGTGTTCCTCTGATCCTATTAGTACCGCAGGCAGTTGCAGTATTTACAGTTAGTGTAGTGCGTCCTCTGCACAGTGTGCACCTAAAGCTACCTGAAGAAAATTGGTGGTGTTCTTCTGATCTTATTAGTACCGGAGGCAGCTGCAGTATTTACAGTTAGTGTAGTGTGTCCTCTGCACAGTGTGCATCTAAAGCTACCTGAAGACAATTGCTGGTGTTTTTCTGATCCTATTAGTACCACAGGCAGGCAGCTGCAGTATTTACAGTTAGTGTACTGTGTCCTCTGTACAGTGTGCACCTAAAGCTACCTGAAGACAATTGCTGGTGTTCTGATCCTATTAATACCAGAGGCAGGCAGCTGCAGTATTTACAGTTATGCCCTGTACACACGGTCGGATTTTCTGACGGAAAATGTGTAATAGGACCTTGTTGTCGGAAATTCTGATCATGCGTGGGCTCCATCACACATTTTCCATCGGAATTTCCGACACACAAAGTTTGATAGCAGGCTATAAAATTTTCCGACAACAAAATCTGTTGTCGGAAATTCCAATCGTATGTACACAAATCCGACGCACAAAGTGCCATGCATGCTCAGAATAAATTAAGAGACAAAAGCTATTGGCTACTGCCCCATTTATAGTCCCAACGTATGTGTTTAACATCACCGTGTTTAGAACGATCGTATTTTCCGACAACTTTGTGTGACCATGTGTATGCAAGACAAGTTTGAGCCAACATCCGTCGGAAAAAATCCATGGATTTTGTTGTTGAAATGTCCGATCAATGTCCGATCGTGTGTACAGGGCATTAGTGTACTGTGTCCTCTGCACAGTGTGCACCTAAAGCTACCTGAAGAAAATTGGTGGTGTTCTTCTGATCCTATTAATACCACAGGCAGGCAGCTACAGTATTTACAGTTAGTGTAGTGTGTCCTCTGCACAGTGTGCACCTAAAGCTACCTGAAGACAATTGCTGTTGTTCTGCTCCTATTAATACCACAGGAAGGCAGCTACAGTATTTACAGTTAGTGTACTGTGTCCTCTGCACAGTGTGCACCTAAAGCTACCTGAAGACAATTGCTGGTGTTCTCATACTAATAATACTACAGGCAGGCAGTTGATTCTGCTAGCTGCAGTATCAGTATATATATATATATATACATCCCAGCTTTGTGCATCTACATCTCACTGCAGGCCATTCGTATGTCTGGAAGTCCAACAAGGAATGGCAGATAGTCACAAGCCAATAAAAGAGGGCAAGCAGGCTCTGTGTCTAGAGGCAACAGTGCTGGTCATGGAGACGGTGCATCCTCATCAGCAAGTGGCCGTGGGACACGCTTGTCCTTTTTTTCGGCAGCTGGCCTTGTTGAGCCGCAACATGTGGAAGACTTGGTAAAGTGGATGACCAAGCCGTCCTCATCCTCCTCATCCTCTCTCACCCAGGCTCAGGGTACTTTGGCAAAGCAGCTGCCAACGTGGCCTCCTTCCTTGGCTCAATGGCATCAGTCAATCCTTCCCTAGCCCCACCATGTCCTCTTGAGGAGTCCCCAGAACTGTTTGACCATAGTGTTGGGTACATGCTCCAGGAGAATGCCCAGCATTTTGAAGGTTCTGATGATGGTACCCAGCTAGAGGAAGGCAGTAACGTGAGCCCAGAGAGAGGGGGTGCCCAAGAAGGACAGCAATCTGGGAGTCATGTTCCCCCAGCTGCAGCATACTGCCAGTTTTGCTCCAGTGATGAGGAGTTAGGGGATGATGAGGTCACTGACTCCACGTGGGTGCCTGATAGGAGAGAGGAGGAGGAGGCGGCACATCTCCAACGAGGCAGAATGCCCTCCAGGGGCCAGCTTAAGGGCAGCACACCGACTGTATCACACCACAGAGCTCCGCATGTGCAGGGCGCTGCTGTCTCTGCGTGTTATTCCAAAAGTTCTTTGGTGTGGGCCTTTTTGGAGACAAGTGCATCAGATCCCACCGCAGCTATTTGCAACATATGTCTCAAGCGTATCTTGCATGGTCAAAATATCACCCGCTTGGGCACCACATGCTTGACAAGACGTATGTCAACCTGCCATGCAGTTCGTTGGCAAGCGTACCTAAAAGACCCACACCAAAGAACAATGCGGACCTCTCCTTGCTCCTCATCAGCTGTAATCTCCAACCCCACTATACCTTCAGTCATCTCTGAAACCTGCACTGAGAGGAATGAAGGTATAGAATTAGGTATGTCACAGCCAAGTACTTGCAGGCAATCTGCTATCAGTAAACCAACATCAGATTGTACCAGGCAAATTTCCCTGCCCCAGCTGCTGCACCGCCGAAAGAAGTTCACTCCCAGCAATCCACATGCCCAGCAGTTGAATGCTAGCTTGGCTAAATTGCTAGCACTTCAACTGCTGCATTTTCAGTTGGTAGACTCTGCCCCCTTCCGTGAGTTTGTGGAATGTGCGGATCCTCAGTGGCAGGTTCCCAAATGCCACTTTTTCTCACGGAAGGCGATTCCGGCTCTCTACCGGCATGTGGAAGGCAATGTCTTGACCTCGCCGGACATGGCGGTCAGCGGTGCATATTACCGCTGAGTCATGTCCAGCAGGCATGGACAGGGACATTACCACGCACTGGGTGACTCTTCTGGCAGCTGGGAAGGATGCAGGACAGGGTGCAGTAGTGTTGGAGGTTGTTCCGCCACCACGCCTACAAAATTCTACTAGTGGTGATTCTGCCACACCTCTCTCCTCCACCCCCTCCTCTTCTTCTTCCTCCATGACCTCTTCCTGTGTTGATTTGTCCTCGGAACCAGGAGGCATTCAAGGGGCTACGCAAGCATGCAGGCAAAAAGATGCCATGCGGTGCTTGAGCTGGTGTGCTTGGGAGACAGGAGCCACACTGGGGCAGAGATTCTGTCAGCTCTGCAGGGGCAGGTTCAGAGGTGGTTAACGCCACGCCAGCTTAAGCCAGGAATGGTGGTTTGTGACAATGGCACCAACCTCCTCTCCGCCCTCCGACAGGGACAACTGACCCATGTGCCCTGTTTGGCTCACGTCCTTAACTTGGTGGTGCAGTGGTTTTTGGGCAGGTACCCAGGCTTACAGGATGTCCTGAGGCAGGCCAGGAAAGTCTGTGTGCATTTCCACAGGTCATATAATGCCAGTGCACGGCTGGCTGACCTCCAAAAAGAATTTAACCTGCCCAAGAACCGCCTATTCTGTGACATGCCTACCAAGTGGAACTTAACGTTGGCCATGCTGCAGCTGCTGCACACGCAGCAGAGGGCCATCAATGAGTACCTATGTGACTTTGGCACCGGGACAGGGTCAGGGGAGCTTGTTTTTTTTCCCCATACCAGTGGGCTATGATCAGGGATGCATGCACTGTCCTGTCACCATTTTAGGAGGCCACGAGGATGGTGAGCAGTGACAGTGTATGCATCAGTGACACTGTCCCTCTTGTCCACCTGTTGGAGCACACGCTGCATGGAATATTGGACAGGGCACTTGAGGCAGAACAGAGGGAGGAAGAGGAGGACTTCCTTATCTCTCAAGGCCCCCTTTATCCAGGCAGTGTTCCTGCATGCCTGTCGATCACACAGGAAGAGGACGAGGAGGAGGAGGAGGATTGTGTCAGCATGGAGGTGGAGCCTGGCACTCAGCATCAGCAGCAGTCTTCAAGGGATCAATTACAGTCCGAAGAAACCCATGGACTTGTACGTGGTTGGGAGGAGGTGGCTGCAGATCATGTCGTCCTTAGTGACCCAGAGGACTCTGGACCGAATGCCTCAGCAAACCTACGCTGCATGGCTCCTGCAAAGCCTGCGGAAGGATCCTTATATTCGTGGTGTCAAGGGGAGGGATGATTACTGGCTGGCAACCCTCCTTGATCCATGTTACAAGGGTAAGGTTGCGGACCTTATCTTGCCATCACAGAGGGAGCAGAGGATGAAACATCTTCGGGAGGCCTTGCAGAAAGGTTTGTGCAATGCATTTCCAGAGCCTGGGAGGTTACAATTTCCTGGTTCTCCTTTAACAACGTGTTGGTGAGGCTTCGGTCAGTCACAGAAGGAGCGGTGGAGAAGGTGGCTGTCTGCCCGATGCGTTTAGACAAACGGCCTAATCGGTTCCAGCAACCATCGCTAGCATCTGATTCACATGGTGCAGGATTACCTAGGGGCAAGATCAGACTTGGACACCTTTCCCACCGAAAATCCTCTGGGTTACTGGGTCTTGAGGATGGATCACTGGCCAGAGCTTGCACAGTATGCATTTGAGCTACTGGCCTGTCCTGCATCCAGCGTTCTTTTGGAACACACATTCAGTGCTGCTGGAGGCTTTGTAACTGATCACGGGGTGGGCCTGTCCACCGAATCGGTCGATTGGCTGATCTTCATAAAAATGAATCAGTCTTGAATCACCAGCTACCAAGCACCTGATGGTGATGTAATTGATTTTTTTTAAATGTGAGATCCCTTCAAGACTGCCTATGCTGATGCTGAGTTAGTATCCTGTTATGCTGAGTCACAATCCTCTTCCTCCTCAATTTTCATGCTGATAGCTTGTAATAACATTTTTGGTTCTGGGCAGCGCCACCAGTGGCCAAGGTCCAATTTTTCAGCCCCTGTTTAACAGGGGCGTATAATTGCAATTTTTGATGCAATACTTTGCAGCAGGGCTCATTCCTGTGCTCCAACTATAGCATTTGTGAGGGGTTGCAGTGTTGTGGCACCAGTGCCTAAGGCCCAATTATTCTTCCCCTGTTCAACAGGGACATGTAATTACAATTCTTGATCTAATATTTCAAAGCAGGGTCCATTCCTGCGCCCACCAAGAGTAACTGTGAGGGCATACAGTGTTGTGGCAACACCACCACCACCACCACCAAAGGCCCAATTTTTCTGCCCCTGTTCAACAGGTGCATGTAATTACAATTCTTGATAAAATATTTCACAGCAGGGCCCGTTCCAGCGCTCACCAAGAGTAACTGTGAGGACTTACAGTGTTGTGGCACCAGCACCACCATCACCAAAGGCCCAAATTTTCTGCCCCTGTTCAACAATGGCATGTAATTACAATTCTTGATCTAATATTTCACAGCAGGGCCCGTTCCTGCGCCCACCAAGAGTAACTGTGAGGGCTTACAATGTTGTGGCAACACCAACACCTAAGGCCCCAATTTTTGCAGAGTATATAGGGTAGGCCCCTACTTTTAAACATCCAACTTACAAACAACTCCTACTTGCAAACGGAAGGAGACAACGGGAAGTGAGATGAAATCTACCCCTAGGAAGGGAAATTCTCTCCTGTAAGAGTTAATATGGGACAAACATGTCTCCTCTTCACTGATGCTTTATCACTAATCCTTGTTTCACTAAAAACCCCAAATTTTCAAAAATCATTTGTCATTGGAACAGAAAGTACCAGTTCAAAAATTACAAACAGATTCTACTTAACAACAAACCTACAGTCCCTGTCTTGTTTGCACCGCCTGTATACTGATGTTCAGAGTATATAGGGCCTGGGGGCCCCACGCCTTTCCTTTTTTTAATTTGGGTTTGGGTTTTAATATCCATACAAGACCCAAAGGGCCTGGTAATGGACTGGGGGGTGGGGGGTACCCATGTCGTTTGTCTCACTGATTTTCATCCATATTGCCAGGACCCGACATTACATTAATGCCGCAAGCAGTTTTAAATGACTTTTATTCCTTTAAAAATGTCATTTTGTGCAGGGACTGTTCTAAGCACGGGAAACACGCGCCACTTTACAGGCATACTATAGACACCCCCCAGCTACGATATTTAAAGGAATATTTCACTTTTTTTTCACTTTAAGCATCATTAAAATCACTGCTCCCGAAAAAATGTTTTTAAAACTTTTTTCTGCATTGATACATGTCCCCTGGGGCAGGACCTGGGTCCCCAAACCTTTTTAGGACAATAACTTGCATATTAGCCTTTAAATTAGCACTTTTGATTTTGAACGTTCGAGTCCCATAGACTTTAATAGGGTTCTAAAGTTCGCGCAAACTTTCGGTCCGTTTGCAGGTTCTGGTGTGAACCGAACCGGAGGGTGTTCGGCTCATCCCTAGTAAAGTGTGCATGTTACAAGGAGAAAGAGCTGAAGGGATAAACAAGGTCACCTGATGTCTGTTTGGTGTTTTTCAAACTATTTTCTTGTGTCCCTTCGCTTTGTGCATTCACTGAAGTGCAGAGTCAGAAGTGCTCCCACTTATAGAAAAAGCACCACTTTGATAAAGAGCCCCATTTGCAAATGTGCCCCCTGCAAATGCTTCCCTCAAAAGAAGCTTATGTTTATACTGATACTGGTGGGTGGATTTCAATTAGCAATCAGGAGGTAATAAAGGTTGGCTGGTTAACAGGGCAAAATTCTTACTTCAGAAACAGACTAGCAAGAGAGCACTAAAGTTAACAGGCCATAATTTTGGGTAAGACAAGGGAGATAATAAAGCATTGTAATGTGGACAGGTCTACAGACGATTAAGCAAAAATAACATACCAGCAATTATTAAATAGACATAAGCAAAGCAGATAGCAGTGTTTCAGTTTTTGGGTGGAGATGGTTCAGTTAGCACATACCAGAAATTATTAAATAGATATAAGCAAAGCAGATAGCAATGTTTTGGTTTTTGGGTGGAGATGGTTCAGTTAGCATATACCAGCAATTATTAAATAGAAATAAGCAAAGCAGACAGCAGTGTTTCAGTTTTTGGGTGGAAATGTTTGAGTTAGCACATACCAGTAATTATTAAATAGACATAAGCAAAGCAGATAGCATTGTTTAAGTTTTTGGGTGGAGATGGTTCAGTTAGCACATACCTATGGAATGAGAGAAGAGATTTTCAGATGAGACAATCAGATAATGATGAGTGCAGAGTCAGAAGTGCTCCCAATTATAGAAATAGCCCCACTTTGAGAAAGAGCCCCAGTTGCAAATGCGCCCCCTGCAAAAATGTGGGGATGTGTATGTTATGTTTTTAAGCATACCTGTTTAGCCCCAAAAAAGGCAGATTAATGTCAAACATACATGTTATACACCAAGATGTTGGTTTGTTCAAAAAAAGTTTATAACGCACATGTGAATGTGCTTGGAGTAAAATGTTTTATATTCAACCATGTGTGGCTTGTTATTTCAATGCTCAATACCAGTGTATTTGTTAAGTTGGTGTAGTTACAGTGACAATGTGCTGTAAAATATGCCAAAATCAGGCCATTTTAGGACTCCAAGCAATTAATTCAAGGAGTTGAAAAGGATGAATATTTTTATCATTAAAGTGGATGTAAACCCAATTTTTTTTTTGTCATAATGTAGAGTATAAGATTTCCTATCATTTGAGCCCCGTCTTACCACAAAGAGTTAATCCAGCTCTGAGCAATCCTCTTTTATTGCTCAGTGAGATAAAACTTGACAGAGAAAAACTTTTTTTAAGTCCTCCCCCTTGCTGTGAGTGACAGGTGATTTACATATCACTTGCACTAGCCTAAGACATGCATTATTTTTTAATTCCCACTCCCATTCCTTTCTTCAGCAGCTCTGCAAGGATTGGCCGTTCCACACCTCAGCATGATTTGGCATGCTGATGTCATGTGGTTACTTTCCTGTCTTTTCACTGGATGTTAGAGATCATAGCAGAAGTTCAGTGTATGAAATGCACAGGAGAAAATGCATATTGACAAGGGGAGTGTGGAGGTGGGCGGGGAGTCTACTGACATCATGACTCCACCCACCGAGCTCCAGACAACAGACCCACCCACAGAATCTGCAGTTTTTCGGGTCTCATAACAGACAGAGGGGAGACATTTGACAGGTAAAGATACACGCAGGAGGCATGTATATCCTTATAGATAACCCTTATGGCAGTAGTTTAGAAAGGATGACATTGGGTTTACATCCACTTTAATATTAATGCATTACATACATTAACAACAATAACATTGTGTGTGTGTAGCAGACCCACAGCACAACATAATAGTTAGCTGAAGAAGAGATTGTCACCTCATGTATCAAATAAGTTACATTTGCACTATTGAAGAAAATGGCCAAAATTAATAGGCCATTTGAGAACCTAGGAGACAGTAATTCAAATGAAATATGAGTTTAGTTTTTTTTTAAATGTTATTGCACATCCGCAACATTTTGTTGTAAAGCAATTGCCCCTCTACCCACAAAGTACTCTACATATTTTTGCCTGACTTCACGGGTGCTTTGGGGGGTAAGCCAGGATGGCCACTTTCGATAGCTGCCATTGCTGCTGTATCCGATGCGAAGTTAGCCTCAGTTGAAACTGAGGCCAGATAGCTGGCTGCATTCTTCTTTAGGTAGTTGTGGAGAATGCAGCAGCTCAACACAACATGGTTCAGTTTATATGCAGCCAGGTTGATGGATGTTAGGAAGATCCTGAACCGGCTTGCCATTATGCCACCACTCTTCTGGCACGTCACAGCTGGCAAGTAAAAACCCTCTGTTCTGGGGTTATGTTCCTTGTGGGGAACGGCCTCATGAGATGTTCCCCCAGAGCAAAGGCCTCATCCACGACAAATACGAAATTGAGGCCCTCGACATTCTCCTCCGGAGGTGGCAACTGCAATGTGCCATTTTGAAGACACCTGTAGAACTCGGTCTGGGCGATCAATCCTCCATCAGAGTTTCTGCCGTTCTTCCCAACATCCAGGTAGAGAAACTCATAATTGGCAGATACCACCGCCAACATCACAATACTACTAAACCCCTTATAATTGTAGTAGAAAGACCCCGAGTTGGGTGGTGGTACGATCCTCACGTGCTTCCCATCTATAGTACCACCACAATTGGGAAAATCCCACTGGTGATGAAACTATGAACCTACTGTCTGCCATTCCTGTGGGTTGGAAGGAAACTGGAGTCAAACAAGAAAAAAAAAATAGTAATTTTGCACATAACATTGCAAGCAGATTAGACACTAACATTCTTGGCCAACATAAGTATAACATTTATTGAAATGAGTATTTAAAGACAAAAGTATAAAGTCAACTTATCAGATTGCTTACCCCCTCTGGTGGCTCATTGGAAACATTTTATGGTGGAGGGGATGGGTAGATGTTTTGGACAGGTAGTCCTTTCCACTTCATTGAGAGCTGAATGCATAAATAATGTGTGTTACTTTGGCCAGCCCCTCCTTACTTACACTATTGGCAGCCCACTGGACAGGTAAGAAGTGTCATAATCCAAAAATATGTATACACACTGTCCAAATTGAAGCACATTTTTACATTCTGCAATTACCTATTAAGATAATAGGAGCCGCGTCTGTGGCTCTTTAATCATGTGATCGGTTGTGTCCAATCACAGCCAGTCACATGTAAACATGGAGATGCCGGTAATCGGCTCTCCTCGCCTCACACTGACAGAGTGTGTGGCGAGGAGAGACGATCAGCAGCATCTCCTCGCAGGGGACAACAAAACGTGTAATCAGGGCACTGATCATTAGTGCCCTGATTACATAATAGCGCCAACAGTGTCACCAATCAGTGCCCACCATTGCCCACCAGTGCCCACCATTGCCCACCAGTGCCAGCAATCAGTGCCCACCAGTGCCAGCAATCAGTGCCCACAAGTGCCACCAATCAGTGCCCATTAGTGATGCCTGTCAGTGCTGGCTATCAGTGCCACCTATCAGTGCTGCCCATCAATGCCCATAACTGCTGTCCATCAATGCCCATCAGTGTCGCTCATTGGTGCCACCCAACAATGCCCATCGTGCTCATCAGTGTCACCTATCTGTGCCGCCTATCAGTGCCCACCAGTGCCACCTATCAGTGCCAATCAGTGCCACCTATCAATGCCCATCAGAGCCACCTATTAATGCCCATCAGTCCCACCTAACAGTGCCTATCAGTGCCGCCTATTAGTGCTCATCAGTGCTACATATCAGTGCCACCTATATATGCCCATAAGTGTGGCATATTAGTGCCTCCTCATCAGTGCCACCTAATCAGTGCCCATAAGTGCCACCTCACCAGTGCCCATAAGTGCCACCTCATCAATGCCCACCAGTCCAGCCTATCAGTGCCACCTCATCAGCGCACATCAGTGAAGGAGAAAAATTACTTATTTACAAAATTTACTGACAGAAACTAAGTAAAAAAAATGCTTTTTCAAAAATTTTGGTTTTTTTTAAGTAAAAAATAAAAAACCCAGCAGTGATTAAATACCACTAAAAGAAAGCTCTATTTGTGTGAAAAAATTATAATAATTTCATTTGGGTACAGTGTAGCATGACCGTGCGATTGTCATTCAAAGTGTGACAACGCTGAAAGCTGAAAAATGTCCTGGGCAGGAAGGGGGTGTAAGTGCCCTGTAGACAAGTGGTTAAATCAGCCTCTTTGGCTTCAAAAATGTTGGAGTCGCTGACCTGACACGCATAGTTAAGGTGTTCAACATTTTCTCTGACTTGTATTTGTTGCATACCTATTCCAGGTCTGGAACTCATTGAAACCAGACATAGCTAGGGGACCGGTATATTCAGAACAATGTCAGCAATGGTAGCCCCAATATAAATAAATAATACAACATGGAAATGTATTTATGTACATACAGTACTTACTGCAGCAACCTGCTCACAGACACCAGTCGTGGTATCCAGCATCTTCTTCGCCACTGAAACTTATTTTTCACCAACGTATGATTGTATGCCCCTATTTGCATTAACATTGGTTGTATTTTTTTTATATATCTCTCCCTGGCCCAAACATACCCTTGGCTGTTCAAATCAGTAGCTCACCTTATCAAAATTCAATTCTAGCAGTTCTAGCTAAACAAGCAGGCAAAAGAGGGATATGTCTTAATCAGCCACAGTGGTCTGTATTTTTTCCTATTTTTATGTCTATAGATACTTTTTAAGCTGCTAACCCATTATTTGTCAACCCGGACGCAATTTTGTTCTTCATGGTGCCATGAACTATGACACAGTTTTCCCTGGATCAGCATCATGCATTGGCATGGTGCAGGTGGGCTGGCTGTTCACATTATAAAAAAACAATTAAGCTCTATTTCCAGGAAGCATTTATTTATTTATTTCAGGTACTTATATAGCGCTGTCAATTTACGCAGCCCTTTACATATACATGTACATTCACATCAGTCCCTACCCTCAAGGAGCTTACAAACTAAGGTCCCTAACTCACATTCATACATACTAGGGACAATTTTAGACAGGATCCAATTAACCTACCAGCATGTCTTTGGAGTGTGGGAGGAAACCGGAGTACCCGGAGGAAACCCACGCAGGCACAGGGAGAATATGCAAACTCCAGGCAGGTAGTGTCGTGGTTGGGATTTGAACCATCAACCCTTCTTACTGCTAGGTGAGAGTGCTACCCACTACACCACTGTGCCGCCCATGGCATCCTGCCCACTCCATGGCTATGCTGCACTGATCCAGGGCAAGCTGCATGCAGGGCCACCTCCAGTATTCAGAAGTAAATAGAAGTGCACCTCTGTTCAGACCTGCTCCAGCTCCCAGATTATGGTAGGCCTCTGATAGGAAGAGGGTAGTCTGTGATGAGGGGAACTCTATTAAGGAGGGCTTTGAAGAAAAGGGGAGACTCTAATGGGAAGGTTAGGCTTCTGATGTTATGAGAGGATTCAATGATGGGGTCTTCTGATGCGATGGTGGGACTCTGATGTGAAGAAGGAGGTTGTGTGTATTTCAGGCTCATGTTTCCCAATAATAAGTAACATTTAGAACGTTTACATTTTAGACTGAGGTGCCTTGAGATTTGGAATAGTTTTAAAGGATTCCGTGACTGAAAAAAGGTGAAAAATGTTTGCTAACCTCTCACAAGTAATAAACATCTACTTGGGGAAAAAAAACACAAAATACTTATCCATTGTCAGCACTCTGAGCTCGAGCTGCTGTGATAAAAGTGTCTTTCCCATTACATTTTATTTTCCATTTTATGTCGGTATAAAGAAATATGAAACGTGAAGCCGGGTGTCTTTTTATTCATATATTGTGTCAATTTAGAACCTAAATGTGGACTTCACTTACTGCATCAGCAAAGTGGAATGTAGCCCTGGATGAAATGTGCAAGTTAGTGTGAATGCCACTTCAAATCCTTTATGGATGATTCCTGGAGACATGTATAATGCCAACCCACAGAGCAGCTCTTTGCAAAGTTCCAAGTGCAATTTATTCATACACATATTCTATAGTCTTTTTCACTCTATGTACATACTGAGATCTGAGGATATTGTATAAAACTCTTTGATGATTGATAGTCATATCACTAAGTGGTCTGGTGGGTTTTAGCAGCTACACTAGGTAAAAGGATTTTTTTTAAAGAGTTTTAAAGCTTAGATTTCATATTTATGCTTACTTATGTGTCTCCTTTATGGTTTAGCTTTTAAAGCTCGAATTTTGCTCTTGGTCAACAATGTTTTGCTTGTAAATATTATTACTGTATTTTGTTTCTGGTCTCAACTTTTAGCAACTTTAAAAACAAGCAAGCAGAACTAAACCTTTCATCTTTTGCAGCTGCCATCTTAGCCTCTGTTTGATTTGCAGTTGCCATGGTGCTGCACGTGTGATCAATTTTGGCACCAGCCATGACTGCTGAGGCGCAATGGGCTTAGGTCCCACTTAACGTAACACCAAGGGATAAAATCCCCCACCACCCTTGCCCTTCACTCCATTAAATAAGACACTTACAACCATTAGGTTGGAAAGGGCAAGGCCACAGCTTTATTAAATTCCAACACATAACATGTGAACATATTTAACCAGTACCAGTCACAGTCATACCGTGAGCACTTAACCAAAAGAGGGAAGTGGTGAACATATTTAACCAGTACCAGTCACAGTCGTACTGTGAGCACTTAACCAAAAGAGGGAAGTGGGGCCTGTCCTTACCATAAGTGTTGGACAGACAGCCTATTTCCAATTTTCCATCAAGGGCATAGCCCATTACAGCAACTTTAACTGCTGGCAAGGTCAAGAAAACTGCAGCAAGCTGTGACATACCAAACATAAAAAAAGGCAGCGGGAGGGTGGGCAGCTCTTCCAACGACTCTTCCGAAAGACCCAGAATTCCCTGGGGCACACGATTTCCTGAGCTCAGGTCCATCCCATCCCCATGTCCCAACCAATCGTTCCCCTTGTCACACACCTAGCCATGCACCTATCAGTCAAGGCTCTCTTTCCCTAGGGGGCTCAAGAGGCCTTCATGACTGCTGAGGCGCAATGGGCTTAGGTCCCACTTAACATAACACCAAGGGATAAAATCCCCCACCACCCTTGCCCTTCACTCCATTAAATAAGACACTTACAACCATTTGGTTGGAAAGGGCAAGGCCACAGCTTTATTAAATTCCAACCCATAATATGTGAACATATTTAACCAGTACCAGTCACAGTCGTACTGTGAGCACTTAACCAAAAGAGGAAAGTGGGGCCTGTCCTTAACATAAGTGCTGGACAGACAGCCTATTTCCAATTTTCCATCAAGGGCATAGCCCATTTCAGCAACTTTAACTGCTGGCAAGGTCAAGAAAACCACCAAACGCCCGTCAGTTAATAACTGACGAGCGCCCCACCGCAGCCAGCAACTGTTCCACACCTCGCTGCAGGCCAAGGTTGAATTTATCCAACCCAATGTCATTAAGGTGAATGCCATCTGGCTCAACAGATCATCATTATTACCCTCCAGATCCTTGTGACTGATGACGAACCCCCCCTATTTGCTGAACAAACTTGGCGACCAGATGGGCACCAAATTGATGTAAACTGCATAGCATTGAGCAATGCCCGCTTGATGGCAGAGATCAAGTCCACAGAACGTGTATAGCCCACATAATTCCCCCCAGCGTGAAGAATCAAGATGATGGGGCCAGACGCGAATGCGTAAACACTCTGGAAGGACCCAAGGCCAGCGTAAACCGTGAAGCCCAAGCCAGAGGATCCTGTCGAGATCATAGATAAAACCCCAATTCTTCTCGTAGCTCCAAACCTCCACCCGACGCTCGGCCCAGTAAATGAAGGAATCTCCCACGACCCAGAAGAGAAGGGTCTCGAACGGGGAAACAAATGGACGGCAACAGGGAAAGGTTCCCGGAGAGCATAGGGAGGGAAACCGGATGCCGGGAATCGGGGGAATAAGTCACACACCTCCCACCCGCAGGACCCGACGAATCGAAAACGCTTCTGTGATGCCCTCCCACACTGAGGGAGGAGCTGAAACCAAGAAGGACAAATGAGGTTCCACAAGTAGGCTGGACAGGGGAGGCCCTCCGGGGAAACCAACGGGGCAAGGGCGCGGAAATGATGGAGCTGTGAACGAGAGGGAGCATTGGCAATATCATTAGCAGTTCCAGGGACATGTCTAACTCTAAAGCAAATGTTAAACTGCAGGAACTTTAAAACCAAAAAACGCAGCAACGACATGACCAGAGGGGATCTGGCAGACTGTTGATTGACCACCTGCACCACGCTCATGTTATCGGACCAAAAAAAACCCACCTATCGATTGTCAACTGCTCGCCCCACAGCTCAATGGCGACAATAAACGGAAAGCGCTCCAGCCGTGTGAGGTTGTGCAAAAGATCCATGCGGGCCCATGAGGCCGGCTAACATTCAGCAGACCACTCCCCTTGGAAAAAAGCACCGGAACCGCAGAAGCCTGCCGCATCAGTGCATAGCTCCAGCTGTGAGTTCAGTACTACCTCCAGCAACCAACATGACTGGCCGTTGTAGGACTGGGGAAGGACAGCCACATCCCTAAGTCATGGGCTTGGTGATACAGATATAATGGTGGGGTGGGCAGCCACCCCTTTTGTGGCCCATGCCAGGCATCTACAGAAAGCCCGTCCCAAGTGGGTGACGCGGCTGGTAAAGACCAATTGACCCAGCAAAAACTGAAGTTGTTTTAACTGCAGATTTTTTTTTTCTCTATTGCCAAGTGAACCAGGGAGAGTAGCCTGGCCAGCTGGAAAACCATCTCCACGGTGTCAATTTCAATACCCAAGAAGGCCAGAACCATCACAGGGCCCTCGGTCTTGTCGGCTGACAGCCGGATGGCACTCACAGCTGTCAGCTGGGCCCGCAAAGAGGAAGTTATCCAAATAGTGTAACACGGACTGCAAACCAGCCGCCTGGACAACTACCCGTTCAAGAAAACTACTGGAGAGTTCAAAGAAATAACAAGAAATGGCACATCCCATGGGAAGGCACAAGTCAAAAAGTAGCTTCCCTGAAAGTAGCATCCCAGCAGATGGATGCATTTCGGGTGGACCGGGAGGAGGCAGAAGGCGAACACAATGTCCGCCTTGGCCCGCAAGGCCGAAGGACAAGTCGTCTTGATCAAGTGGAGCGCCTTGTCAAATGAGGCATAGTGGACCCTGGATTCTTCCTTGTTGATGCCATCATAGACCGAGGAGCCAGAAGGATAGGACAAGTGGAGGATAAAGCAAATTTTTTTTTTTTATTAATATCCCTCTTGGGGACCACACCGAGGGGGAGGGAGCCCTCAGGTTGTGGAAAGGGGGGGGAGACCAAACGGACCCGCCATGCGCCCCAAGTCCAATTCCTTCTGGAGTTTTTTGGCCACCACAGACTCGAATAGAACAGCTGATTTTTTTTTTCTTTTTTAAATTAGGTGCCATGGTCAGCACAACCGAAGGAGAAAAGGGGGGAGGGGGTCCAAAAAAAACCACGGTCTAAACCATCCCTCAAGGTCAAGGCTTATCTATGAAAGGGGGTACCGGTCTAACCAGGTAAGCATCTCTGAGACGATCACTGGGGTCTTCTGGTTTAGAAATGTCAAGCTTGGCCCCCGGCCTGGGAAAGAGCATGAGCAATAACCACAGGCTACCATCCTGGCAATCAAAGCAGAACTCCTTCCTTGAAGAAAATAATTTTGATGAGGATGGGATCCGAACCCAAGCGTGCAGAGCACAATGGATTAGCAGTCCATCGCCTTAACCACTCGCGAAACTGCGTGTCATAGTGGCACACTGGTCCCCGTATGCCTTGTAGGCACCCCAAGTGAGATCAAGATAACAAAATGATGTACCAACTCTGGAAAACGCTCGCAAAGCACTCTGGCGAAAGCACAGAACCTCGGTGGCCAGTTCCTGAATGTCCGAGGAAGCTGCTTGGATTTTTCGCACCGCCACGTCAACTCGACGGGATTTTCTGATCATTTCATGGTCAGGGAGGGACTAAGGGGATTTGTCGATCGTTTGCGTGCCGATAGGCTAAACCGCCCACAAAGCACCACCGGTGGAAGAGGCGGGGCTACATGCCCGAACCCGACACACCCATGCGAGACAGGACCGATTTTACGACCGTGACAATGCCTTCATCCGGTGGACCTGATACGGCAGCATCACCTACCCCAAATCAAATCACAATCATACTCACTGAGTAGCGGGTGTGCAGCTGAAGAAGGGCGACCAACAGCAGGTCCAGGAGGAACACCCGGTACAGGATAGTTCGTGGGAGGAGCCGTCAGGAGGCCGCGACAGCCATCACCTTGAAGGATGTTGATGGCTGGTGAGGTTGAAGAATGCTGGCAGAAGGATAGTTCCAGGGGGGTGGTCCGGCCCCCGACCCTGAGGGGCCCCAGGGGCCGAGGACGGCAGCCGAGCAGCCGGAGACCCAGGATGGAGGGCTCGCAGCGGGCGCAGCCCCACCATCGCCGGGTGCAGGGAGATGGTGCCACGCAGCAGGCAGGTGCAAGGTCACATCGGCAGGCCCCCAACGGTAGGGGGTGAGCGGCATGCATCGACCCGCCATCCCCCACCCAGCTGGGTGCAGGGGGATGCATGAAGGCAGGGGTCAGCGGGGTGTGAGCGGCCTGTGCAGCTCCACCATCCCCACCCAGCCGGGTGCAGGGGGATGTGGATGCACAGGGGATCTGGCAGAGGCTGTGATGCCTGGAGCTGAATTTGAATCTCCCGCCCAGCTGGGCGCAGGGAGATACGCCGGCTGTGACGCTCCAGCCGAGTCATGCTGCACGGAGGAGGGAGGAGGACGGGCGGCCAGTGCCAGTGCTCCAGGCTGGCATGCCCAGCATCTGACACCGCAGGACACTCTCAATCGCCGGGGGAGCAGGGGGGCTAGGGATGGCAACAGGCTGTGGGAGGCGGGGAGCGCAGCGGCACCCGCCCGAACTGACGAGCAGGAGCCAGAGGGGGGAGACAAGCCCAATGGCATGTGACTCTAGGGATCCTGGAGCGGGCCGGGCGAAAGGAATCCCGGCCCGCGGAGCGGACAGATAGGGAGGGGGGACCCGCCAGGGGGTGCTCCAGCGGGGGGGCAGGGGCCCGTGGCAACCGGATTTCCAGGGGAGGGGGATGACATGAGGAAGGCCTAGAGGGACTGGGGCTGAGGAAGAAGGGGGGGGACAGGTACGTCTCCTGGCCAAGCAGCCTGGGGCCCCCAGGGGGAGGTGGAAGGGGGGGCATTTCAGGGGTGAGAATACCAGTCACCATGTCCTTGGAGAGCCAGCTCGTGGACCCTGGCCAGCAAAAATTCAGTGTCCATAGCAGGGGTGCAGGGTCCACAGCAGCTCTTCCAACAACTCTTCCAAAAAACCCAGAATTCCCTGGGGCACACGATTTCCTGAGCTCAGGCCCATCCCCATGTCCCAACCAATCGTTCCCCTTGTCACAGGCATAGCCATGCCCCCATCAGTCAAGGCTCTCTTTCCCTAGGGGGCTCAAGAGGCCTTCATTTGATGGCTTGACAGTTCAGTTGAGAGCACAAACAACTTTCACGGTGTTCATTTATGGCATGCCTTATTTACTTCAATATCGGGCACTTACACCCCCTTCCTGCCCAAGCCAATTTTCAGCTTTAAGAGCTGTCGCTGTTTAAATGACAATTGCGCGGTCATGCTACACTGTACCCAAACAGAATTTTTATCATTTTGTTCCCACAAATAGTGCTTTCTTTTGGTGGTATTTGATCACCTCTGCGTTTTTTTTTGCTAAACAAATAAAAAAAAGACCTAAAATTTTGAAAAAAAAAGTTTTTTCTTTTATTTCTGTTATAAAATTTTTTAAATAAGTAAGTTTTCTCCTTTACTGATGAGCACTGATAAGGTGGCACTGACGGGCACTGATAAGGCGGCACCGATGAGGCGGCACCAATGAGGTGGCACTGATGGGCACTGATATGCGGAACTGATAGATGGCATTGATAGGCATCACTGATGGCACTGGCAGGCATTGGGGATGGGCACTGATTGGCAGCTGTCTGGGCACTGATTGGCATTTCCCTGGTGGTCTAGAGTGGCATACCTGGTGGTCCAGTGTGGTGGCAATCCCTGGAGGTCCTGGTGGCATCCTGGTGGTCCTGGGTGGGCATCCGACCCCCCCTGTCAGGAGAGCAGCCGATTGGCTCTCCTCTACTCGCATATGTCAGATGCGAGTGAGGAAAAAACGATCAAAGGCTCTTCCTGTTTACATCATGATCATGATCATGATTGGACACGGCTGATCACGTGATAAAGAGCCTCCGTTAGAGGCTATTTACCGAGATCAGTGTAGCGGTGTGACACACCGCACCACCGATCGCCGCGATGCATGCCCCCACGGGCGCGTGAGAGCGGTTATTCTGGAGGCCATCATATGACATCCACCCAGAACGAGAGCCACGACTCCCAGCCGTCATTTGACGGACGGCGGGAAGTGGTTAGGGCTACTTTCACACTGAGGCGCTTTACAGGCACTACAGCACTAAAAATAGCGCCTGTAAAGAGCCTCTCATGTCTCCCCAGTGTGAAAGCCAGAGGGCTTTCACACTGGAGTGGTACACTTGCAGGACAGTAAAAAACGTCCTGCAAGCAGCATCTTTGCAGCGCTGTAGGAGCGGTGTATATACCGCTCCTAAAGCGCCCCTGCCCATTGAAAACAATGGGGCAGTGCCACCAAACCACAGGCAAACCGCTGCTGCAGCAGCGCTTTGCGGGCAGTTTTAACCCTTTTAGTGCCGCTAAAACGATGGTAAAGCGGCGCTAAAAATAGCGCCGCTTTACTGCCAACGCCTGCCCGCCCTAGTCTGAAAGTAGCCTAAATGTAACTGTTATGGGAAACCAATAAATTGACTGGTTTAGTTCTGTTTTAAAGCTGAGTTCCACCCATTTTTACAATTTACTTTTGTCTATAGCTATCTTCTCCAGTGCAATTATAAATGTATTCTATATATATAGATAGATAGATATATCTATCTATCTATATATATATAGATAGATAGATATATCTATCTATCTATATATATATATATATATATATATATATATATATATTTAATGTCTAAATACCTTATTTAGAGCTTTGTATGCAGCATTTCTGGTTCTAGGTGATGTCATCATAAGGCGATTCCTTTGGACTCCTGGGATATCGGCGTCGTCTATCCCAGGAGTCCATGGGAATCGCCTAATACTAAAATCTTGCGTTATTTCCAGACCGGAAATTACACTTCGGGAGGAGTTAGGCGTCATTTTACTAGCAAAATCTATTATCTATATATTTTACTAGATAAATCTAAACTATAACAATGCCCAAATCCGTACACATAAACAGCAAAAAAAAAAACAGCTCCAGGTGTCTGATTCCAAAGGATCTCCTCCCTCTGCAGGTATGGATGTGGCTTAATATGCAACTATATGCAGGGAAAGAACAAAAATCTGGATGGCCGCACTCCAATGAAATATAAATTCTTTATTGATATCAATCAATACAGCAAGGATAAAAGAAAAAACGCATTTCACACTGTCAAACCAGGTGCTTACAGGACAAAGCGCAGCAGCGCCGAAACTGACAGGCTCTATGAAGGGACACAGACAGAGCCGCAGCTGCGGGGGATTTCCACCCCTCCTTCTCCTCCTTGAGCCAAGCATTCACCCGGCAATGCCTGCTCCTATTGGCTACATTCAGGGCCAATGGCTGGGAAACTAACAACTAGAGGATTATGGGATTTGTAGTCCCAGATACCAGCAGGCCCAGGACGATTCCCTGAGAGTGCACTGCAGCCCCCAACATGCCAAACGGAAGGAGGGGAAAGGAGGGAGAGGGGACTGAGGACCATGAGAGGAGAAGAGTGACCACAGGGCTGTCGGGTGGAGGTAGTCAGAGAGAAAGTGCCAGTGATTCTACTATATATCCCCCTAGGTAAGAACTTACCTCCAGGTGGGGGGATGAGGGGGCGGGGATGCAAGCTTCCATAGAGGTACAGGACCTTATCACTGGCTGCTCCCACTCTGTCCTCCCCTCCACCTGGTTGCATCCACCCTGTCCTCCCCTCCACCGGGCTGCTCCCACCCTGTCCTCCCCTCCACCTGGCTGCATCCACCCTGTCCTCCCCTCCATCTGGCTGCATCCACCCTGTCTTTCCCTGCACCTGGCTGCTCTCACCCTGTGCTCCCCTCCACCTGGCTGCTCACACCCTGTCTTCCCCTCCACCTGGCTGCTCCCACCCTGTGCTTCCCTCCACCTGGCTGCTCCCACCCTGTCCTCCCCTCCACCTGGTTTCTCCCACCCTGTCCTCCCCTCCACCTGGCTGCATCCACCCTGTCCTCCCCTCCACCTGTCTGCATCCACTCTGTCCTACCCTCCACCTGGCTGCTCCCACCTTGTGCTCCCCTCCACCTGGCTGCTCCCACCCTGTCCTCCCCTCCACCTGGCTGCGTCCACCCTGTCCTCCCCTCCACCTGGCTGCTCTCACCTTGTGCTCCCCTCCACCTGGCTGCCCCCACCCTGTCCTCCCCTCCACCTGGCTGCATCCATCCTGTCCTCCCCTCCACCTGGCTGCTCTCACCTTGTGCTCCCCTCCACCTGGCTGCTCCCACCCTGTCCTCCCCTCCACCTGGCTGCTCCCACCCTGTCCTCCCCTCCACCTGGCTGCTCCCACCTTGTGCTCCCCTCCACCTGGCTGCTCCCGCCTTGTGCTCCCCTCCACCTGGCTGCATCCACCCTGTCCTCCCCTCCACCTGGCTGCTACCACCCTGTCCTCCCCTCCACCTGGATTCTCCCACCCTGTCCTCCCCTCCACCTGGCTGCATCCACCCTGTCCTCCCCTCCACCTGGTGCCCCTCCACTTGGCTCCCACTCTGTCCTTCACCTGGCTGCTCCCTCCCTGTCCTCCCCTCCACCTGGCGCCCCTCCACCTGGCTCCCGCTCTGTCCTCCACCTGGCTGCTCCCACCTTGTGCTCCCCTCCACCTGGCTGCTCCCACCTTGTGCTTCTCTCCACCTGGCTGCTCCCACCCTGTCCTCCCCTCCACCTAGCTGCTCCCATCTTGTGCTCCCCTCCACCTGGCTGCTTCCACCCTGTCCTCCCCTCCACCTAGCTGCTCCCACCCTGTCCTTCCCTCCACCTGGCTGCATCCACCCTGTCCTCCCCTCCACCTGGTTGCATCCACCCTGTACTCCCCTCCACCTGACTGCTTCTACCCTTTGCTCCCCTCCACCTGGCTGCATCCACCCTGTCCTCCCCTCCATCTGGCTGCTCCCACCTTGTGCTCTCCTCCACCTGGCTGCAGCCACCCTGTCCTCCCCTTCACCTGGCTGCATCAACCCTGTCCTCCCCTCCACCTGGCTGCTCCCACTCTGTCCTCCCTTCCACCTGGCTGCTCCCACTCTGTCCCCCCTCCACCTGGCTGCTCCCACTCTGTCCTCCCCTCCACCTGGCTGCATCCACCCTGTCCCCCTACTTTTGTCCTTGCCTGCCAATGTGCCCCCTCTAAATATGAAATCAGGAGATGCCACTGTCTCTCACCACCCCCCCTTCATCTTCACATTTTTGCATCTAAAAGAAGACATTATTGTGCAGGCACGGGCAGCAGAGAGATGACATCATCTCTAACTGCCCGCCCTCACTCTGGGACAACAGGGACACTGTCACTGGCCACTGGCAAGTGACAATCCGCATCTGGTGTCAGGCGACAATGGCAAGTGACACACTCAGGGCTCCCACTGATTCTGCATTATGGTGAAGCGCCAACACCAGCCATAGCCCTGACAAATTGCCTGCAAAAATTTTGCCAGTGCCTCTCCCGAGATTAGACTCTGGATCCGCCCCTAATATCAGTAGGATTGAACTGGTGACTTGATGAGAAGACGCCTCATACTCAACATGACTCACATCAAAGCTTTATCAGGAGTTGGGTGCTATCTTGTGTAAGAAAAAGATTTCCAGATTGTATTATCAGTGTAACAGTGCAAAGCAAAGGGTAGAGTACAACATATGGGGAAAAGTGGGACTTATAAATACAAATATGTGTCAATAAATGGTGTTCAAATAGAAATACTAAAAGCACACTTGTCCAGGGGTTAAGGAATGGCGGAGGTGCCTCACATGTAGCTCATGGTGTTCTAGGGGAAACCACCCAATAATAGGGGACAATCGCCAGGACAGGAAGTAGGACAGTGGCATAATCCTGCTAGAAATGTATAAAGGAATGACGTATATATTTTCAATAATAAAAAAAAATGATGTAGCCAAGCTTTGACATTTATAAATTTAAAAATGCCCCAGGTTGAACATATCATAGGATTGGGGGGAAGGGGTTAAATAGGTCAAATCTAGGGGATACTGAGCTAGCTGAGATCCAAAACAAGCTGCAAAAGTGTCAAAAAAAACTTTATGAAGTAAACATTAACTAATTTCCCCAATACTATCCCCCTCCTCTTCCACTATAATGGGGTATCAAAGATTTAACATTAGCACCTGGTGTCCTGATGGCAAAAAAGCCTGCCTCCAATCCAGCCGGTGTGGCAAACCTCGCCACCGCATCCAGTTAAAATGGCACCCATAGGCAGATAACCCCGCCCCCCCATGCCGACACCCCTCAACACTATGTAGGCACTTGGTGCAGTAAAGATGTACTACTGGGCATGCATCATTTACCCACACAAGAATGTGGCCACCACACATGCTCAGTGCGGCAGGGCACAGTAGTTTCTCCAGAGGGGGAAATCATGATCCCCTGCTCAAAATCCCACATTCCGCCAAAACCCCCCAGATGGGAAAAAACAGAAAACAATAAGTTACAAATAAACAATGATGAAAATAAATAAATAAATAAATAAATAAATAAAAGAGTAAAAAAAAAACAAAAACACTATTTTAGCCCACCAGCCCACCAGAGGATCAAACAAATTCTCAACGCCAAACAGCACCCACCCGCACCAGCCCAAGACAATAGACAGAGTGCACCAAAGTATTCAAGAGACTAGATAATAAACAAACAGAAACAACCTAAATTTATATGTAATAGTATATTGAAATAAATTATAACATATGCATATACTATATATTCTATTGTAGCGTGCATACAGTATATCGCATAGCTAACAAACTGTTGACTTTTTAAATATCGCAATCATTAACAAAATATAGTGTAACAATTTAACATCAGTATACCAAATGCAGATGACTCAGATTATATTTAAAATAGGTAAATCTATGGGGAGGAGCTGGAACAAATGTGAAAATTACAAAGCAGGGTCAATACAGAAAGGGCTTGAAGCTGACAACCTCATTTATTCCGGGGCTTTTCTGGCATGTAAAATTTGAATCTATTTTGTTTCCAGTTGGAGAAGCTGTTAATCAATGTTCCCCCTGAGATAGACACCAGTACATGTTCCAACATGAAAAAACACATGACTTGTGTATTGTAATTATGGTAGAGTCCCACGTGTCTAAACATTGGAGAAACAATCTTACCATTATTAGTTAAATTGAGGTGGTCATAGATTCACCTTCACAAAGGCATTTTTGTTTTTCCAGCATAAAAAGACTTACAATTGCATAACATAATGTAGTCAACACCAACCGTCTGGCAATTAATATAGTGATGTGGGCCCATTTCTGATCGTTGGGGACAACAGATGACTTTCTTTTTTTAACCCATCGACAATATCTACATGCGCCACATAGGTATGTATAGGTATAGGTAGGTGTTTACCTCACGTAGTAACTAATTTCTGTTTTTTTCCCAATAAACTTGGCTACACCGGGGTCCTCCAGAAACAAGTGCCAATGCCTCTGAAGCACCCTCCTCACTTGAACATGTTGTTTCAAAATCACTCTAGAAGTAGATTACAAGCTTTTTGTTTTATTATAAATCAAGGTTTCCCATATTTTAGATCCCTAAATCCTCGTCTCCTGCCAGTGCTGGTTTCTTCTTTGTGTAGAAGAAGAGTGGTGAACTGAAACCGTATATTGATTATAGGGGTCTCAATTGTCTGACGATTAAGAATGCTTATCCAAATCCTTTGATTATGGAGTTATTTGACCACCTCAAGGGAGCAACGGTTTTCGCGAAGCTTGATTTGAGAGGGGCATACAATCTTGTGACAATTAAGGAGGGCAATGAATGGAAAACTGCATTTAATACCAGAACAGGCCATTATGAGTACCTCGTAATGCCATTTGACCTTTGCAACGCTCCGGCAGTTATCCAGGAATTTATCAACGATGTCCTCCGAGATGCAGCTATGTCTGGTGGTTTATCTCGATGATATCCTCATATTTTCCAAGTCCCTAGAGAGCCACCACACAGATGTCTGTCGGGTGCTTTGGAAACTAAGAGAAAACAATCTTTATTGTAAGTTGAAGTGCGAGTTCCATCGTGAACAGGTTAAATTCCTGGGTTATGTAATTTCCACTGCTGGTTTTTCAATGGACCCAGAGAATTTTTCAGCAGTTCTACAGTGGCTCCGACCTGTGGGTATACGTCCTTTGCAATGATTTCTTGGCTTTGTCAATTATTATCAGAAGCTTATTCGTAACTTCTCGTCCATTGTCAAACCCCTGACTCATATGACGAGAAAGGATGGTAACCCACAAAGTTGGTCTCCAGACTCCGTTAAGGCTTTTGAGAGTCTCAAAGCAGCCTTTGTTTCTGCTTCTGTGTTGGCACATAGGATCAGGATCCTACGTTACCTTTTATCCTTGAGGTTGATGCTCCAGGGACTGGAGTTGGCACCCTTCTGTCTCAACATCCTACCACTGAGAGCGCTATGCATCCGTGTGGCTACTTTTCCAAGAAATTGTAACCTGCGGAGTGCAATTACGAGATTGGGGACAGAGAGTTGTTAGCGATCATTTTAGCTCTTAAGAAATGGAGGCATCTCCTTGAAGGTACCACTGTGCCGGTTATCATTCTTACTGACCATAAGAATCTCACATTCTTGTCTGAGGCTAAACGCCTCATTCCCAGAAGGGCACGATGGGCTCTTTTCTTGTCAAGTTTCAATTACATTCTTACCCGGTACTAAGAATGTAAGGGCTGACGCTTTGTCACAACGATTTTCCTCCACTTCCAAGATGGAGTCGGTTCCAGTTCCTGTGATTCCTCCTGATCATATTTTGGCTACGGTTCGCGCCAGTCTCACTTCCCCTTTGGGTGACAAAATTCTTGCCACTCAGGTCCATGCTCCTCCTGAGAAACCTTGTGACCGCTGCTTTGTTCCAAGAATGTCTCCACACTTCCATGCTCCAGACTTACCATTCTCCCAAGGCTGCTGGCCACCCTGGGAAGAATCAACTCTGTTGGGCCATTTCCCAACAATTTTGGTGGCCTAGTCTACGTGCTGATGTAGCCGCCTTCATAGCCGCTTGTTCTATATGTGTTCAGAGTAAGACTCCACGACACCTTCCAGTAGGTCTCCTACAACCCATACCCAATGGAGAGAGGCCTTGGACCCATCTGTCTTTGGATTTCATTGTGAAGTTACCCAACTCCCAGAGCAACACAGTTATCCTTATGGTGGTTGACCGGTTCTCGAAAATTTCTCATTGTATTCCACTTAAGAAGTTGCCCACATCTAAGGAACTGGCTTTCATTTTTGCTCGGGAGATCTTTCGCTTACATTGGCAACCCAAGGTGATCGCCTTGGACAGGGGTAGTCAGTTTCTGTCCTGGTTCTGGCGAGCCTTTTGTGCACAGTTGGGAATTCAGCTTGCTTTCTCCTCTGCGTATCACCCACAGTCTAATGGGGCCGCAGAATGAGCCAACCAGTATTTGGAGCAGTTCCTACGTTGCTATATTTCAGACTAGGGTTGTCCCAATACCACTTTTTTAAAACAAGTACCGATACTTTTTTTTCAATTACTCACCGATACCGATTACGATACTTTTTTTTAATGTCACGTGACAGTGTTTTTTTTGGGTTTTTTTTTACAATTTTTTACAATTAATTTTTTGTTTTTTTACAATGCTTTCTTTTTTTTCTTTTTTTTTAGAGAGGGAGGGGGTGGATGGTGTCTGTGTGTTTTTTATTTTAATTTTTATTATTTTTTACAATAATTTTTTTTAGTATTTATTGCAATATATATATATATATATATATATATATATATATATATATATACATATATATATATATATATTTTTTTTTTTAATCAGCCCTGTTGGGGGGCTTTGTGAGATATCAGGGGTCTTAATAGACCCCCAAAATCTCCCCCTTGAGACAGAGAAAGAGACCGAGAATAGAGATTCCCCAGTTCCTTTCTCTGCAGCCTCAGCTGCACTGAAAATGAATGGAGAGAAGACAGCGGCTCCTCACGATTCATAAACTGAGACATCGTAATCACAGGAGATTACAATGTTTCAGTTATGTGAATGGACAGAGTCAGTGATCACTGACTCTGTTCATACATCAAAGGAAGGCGGAGGACATGGAGAGGGACAGCAGAATGGCGGGGGACAGCAGCAGAATGGTGGGGGACACGGAGGAAGAAAGGAGGGGGACAGCAGAACGGTGGGGGACACGGAGGAAGAAAGGAGGGGGACAGCAGAACGGCGGGGGACACGGAGGAAGAAAGGAGGGGGACAGCAGAACGGAGGGGGACACAGAGGAAGAAAGGAGGGGGATAGCAGAACGGCAGGGGACACGGAGGAAGAAAGGAGGGGGACAGCAGAATGGAGGGGGCATGGAGGGGGACTGGAGGAGGATGCGGTGACAGTCAGCGGTAATCATGTGTGGGGGAGTTACAAGCACGGATCACCGCTGTATAGATCATTTCACTATAGCAGCTGAAAGGGGGAGGAGAAGCTTGTAACTCCCCCACTCACTGATCACCGCTGACTGTCCAGGTATCGGGTGAAGTATCGGGAGCATTTGCCTGAGTACAAGTATACTCATTTGCCTGGTATTGGTGGTGATACCGATAACTAGTATCGGTATCGGGACAACCCTATTTCAGACCATCATAACAACTGGTCAGATCACTTACCTTGGGTGGAGTTTGCTCACAATAGTGCCTTGAATTCTGCTTCCCGATTGTCCCCATCTACGGCAAACTATGGTTTCCAACCTTCCATGTTGCCTGACTCATTTGTTCCGCAGAGCATTCTTGCTTTAGAGGAACATCTCCGTGGTCTTTGTTCCACTTGGGCACAAGTCCAGGAGGCTTTTCGATATGCCAATGATAGGTACAGAATCCATGCTGAGGTTGGGGACAGGGTCTGGCTGTCACCTTGCAACCTCCGACTCCGAGTGCCCTCTCTGAAGTTGGCACCTCGGTTTATTGGACCTTTCCGTATTCTCCGCAGGATTAACCCAGTGGCTTACACTTTAGACCTTCCTTCTAATATGCGTATCTCAAATGTATTCCATGTCTCCTTATTAAGACTTTTGGTCTTTTGGGTTAATTGCCAACTCCTATCTCTACACAGTGACTCACCTGTTGATGATTTTCTGCTCGTCAGTCCTGCTTACTTAAGCCATTCAGCCCAGATGATCTCTGCCTTCACCTGGTCAAAATCACAGAGACTTGGGGACAAGGTGCTTTGGGGGGCTACTCCAAAGCACCCTCCTCATGTTGAGGGCATGTGGCCTGGTACGGTTCAGGAGGGGGGCACTCTCTCATCCCCCCTTTTTCCCTGCAGCCTGCGGGGAGGGGGCGTTGAGGAGGGGGTACTGTCAGGGCTGGGCTCAGCTCTTCCTTCTTTCCTCCTCTGAGCTGGCCGCTCACCTGTCGGTTAATTTCCAGCTCCTATCTCTCCACAGTGACTCACCTGTTGATGATTTCCTGCTCGTCAGTCCTGCTTACTTAAGCCGTTCACCCTAGATGATCTCTGCCTTCACATGGTCAACATCACAGAGACTTTCTCCTGTGTTACTGTAAAAGACTTGCTTGGCTGACGTTCCTAATGGCTCCAGATCCTGCTGCTGTTCCACTACACTGATTCCTGGCTTCCTGACTTTCTGGCTTGTCTGAATATCTGTTTCGGTTATCAAACTTTGGCTATGTTTTGACTGCGTTTGTTCTATTTACTTTTATTATTAAACAAGTGTGATTTAACTGTACTTCTGTGTTGGTCTGATTCATGGTTTCTGACAGATTCATATTAATAAACTCCAAAGTATCCTTATCAATTATTCCCTTGCCTAAAGCTCATCTGATTATATTGTGAAACTCTTGTTGAAACTGTCACCACGAAGTTGTCAACTTGTGTATACCAATCCCGAATGGCTAGAATATTTTTTAACACATCTTTTGATAATCATCATAATTCATAACTACCACCTTGCCACCCTTATCGGAGGGCTTGATGACAAGTGGTGGTTCCTTTTAAGATTACCAAGGGCCTCATCCCAGATAGCAAGCAATGGAGCTGTAAGTTTGAAAATGACTCGCTAAGCTATTGCTAGACTTGCCAGGCTGTACAAGTATCTTTCACAATTGCAGCAAGTCTGCATCGCATGAATCCAGATCAACTTTATTTGCAAACATTCTGCAAGTCTGCTGCAAGTTCTGGTTCAGTTATGTTGTGCAATAGTCATCTCATCACAGGGGTCGCTGTGACTTGCAGAGCTCTTGCTGGAGACTCACTACTGCAACTTTGCTCTTGCTAGAGCCTTGCCATGCAAATTTGCTACAATTTTGAAAAGTGTCAACTAAAACGTGTGCTTCAAGTGCTCTGCAAGTGTACAACTTGTCAGTGAAAATGTGCAGCAAGTTAACAAGACTTACAATTCAACACTTACCCAAATTTGTGGCAATTTATCCTTGCTATCTGGGATTTTGTGCCGGTGTTAAGTTATTCATGGCTCTACCTACTCTATGTATATTCTTAATATTGTAAAAAATTTTGTGTAAAAATGCCAGATTAAGGTATTTGTTTGTAAAGGAGAATGGTTTAGGATTTGGCATCATAAGTGGATACAACACAGGTAGATAATGACCTGGCCAGCATCTCCACAACAGACACTGAATCCTCCATAGGTACACTACTCTCCTCCCGCAGTTCAATGAGATCTTCAGTGTCTGAAAAATCATTGATTGTAAAGTCTTTACAGATTTCCATATCAGGCTTAAATTATCTGGGAGGGACCACATCTTTGTTGTGTAATACCTGTAAAGTAAGTTTCCTTACAAATAGACAAATGTCCTTGATAACGAAAAAGATCCATATTCTGATCAGGACAAAAATGTAAGACTTCAGTCTCATGCAAAGTTAAACCATGGAATGACAGATTAATGATCTGGAGTTCACCTTCTCCTAAGTCTTTTTAAATTAAAAAAAGAGTCCTGATTACCAGTCTTTTTAGCATCACATATGTCAGGCAAACTCATTGACAGTGCAGGAATGGGGATCTTAGGGACTGACTCTAATTCAACATTGTGCTGCATTGCACCCATATCCTCCTTGTTACCAATACTTGTGCATAAAGGATATGAATGAAAACTGCTACCTACCCTCTGTTCAATAACATTTGTAGTAAGTGACATTAACCACTTGCCATGGGCAGGCTGTCATATGACGGCCTCGACTTTGTGGTGGTATATCTGAACGATGCCTGAGGCTACAGGCATCATTCAGATATCGGCATTTTCAGCCGGCGATTCCCTACACCATAAGAATGATCATAGCGGCTGCTCCACCGCTTGATTGTTCTTACGGACGGTGAAAGGGGACATCCCCCCTCCCGCCGATCGGTGAGTCGGAGACAGGATGTTGACCATAGAGATTCTCTATGATCGTCGGAGGCCGGGCGCGATGTTACGACGTTACGCCCGGCCTCAGCATTCATAAAACCGGCGCTGCCTCGGCTGGGAAGCCAGGATCTTTTTTTTTTTATTATTATTTTAGGCTTCCCAGCCTAGAGGTGAGATATGGGGTCTTATTGACCCTATATCTCACTGTAAAGAGGTCCTGTTATGCCATATTCCTATTACAAGGGATGTTTACAAAAAAAAATTTTAAAGCGCCCCTGTCCCCGTGTGCTCGCACGCAGAAGCGAACGCATACGTAAGTCCCACCCACATATGAAAACAGTGTTCAAACCACACATGTGAGGTATCGCCGCGAACATTAGAGCAAGAGCAATAATTCTAACCCTAGACCTCCTCTGTAACTCAAAACATGTAACCAGTAAAAAATTTTAAAGCGTCGCCTATGGGGATTTTTATGTACTGAAGTTTGGCACCATTCCACAAGCGTGTGCAATTTTGAAGCGTGACATGTTAGGTATCTATTTACTTGGTGTAACTTCATCTTTCACATTTTGCAAAAAAATTGGGCTAACTTTACTTTTAAAAAAACGCGTTTGAAAAATTGCTGCGTAAATACCGTGTGAGATAAAAAGTTGCAATGGCTGCTATTGTATTCTCTAGGGTCTCTGCTAAAAAAACATATATAATGTTTGGGGGTTCTATGTAATTTTCTACCAAAATAATGATGATTTTTACATGTAGGAGCGAAGTGTCAGAATTGGCCTGGACTCGCAGTGGTTAAAGTGGTTCTAAAGGTAGAAATTTTTTTTTTTTACCTTAATGCATTCTCTGCATTAAACTAAAAAACCCTTTGTGTGCAGCTCCCCCTGCCAACCCCCCCCCCCTTAAATTTACGTAAGCCTGACCTCAATCCAGCACTGTGCTCAACAGGAGTGTCTCTCTCTGCTATCTCCCGTCTCACAGTGCAGAAACCAGGAAACTCCATTTTCTTGTTTGTTTGTTTGTTTTTAGGTACCACATACCTTCTATCTTGTGATTAGATTGCATTTTGTGAATAAAATCTCTCATTAAATTATGTAAAAAAAATGTGCTAAAGACAAATATACTATTTGTGTTATAAATATGTTATAAATATTACAATATAATAACCAAGAGGATACATTATGCAAAAAATACAATTTAGCTAAGGAAACTAAATCGGAGAGAGGAAAACATATCATTTTATTTGAAAAACTGTTCTGTTTAGAATAAAAATACATTCATTATTTAATATGAATCATAGTACAATGTTTCCTGTTTATACAACCACTTTATTAATTTTACTTTTAATATTTTGTCTGTAGCATGCAGTGAGCCTCATGTACACAGTGCACAGGAAAGGCAAATGTTTGTACTACTCATAGCAACCAATCACCATTTATTTATTTTCTAACCTCCACTTCTGAATAATTGCAATGGGCACCACAGACATTTATTATTTCTGCTGTTTCCCACCAATGACTACAGTGCCTGTCCTCTTGAAATATTTGTACTGTGCCTCTTTACAGTATCACAGAACTTTCTCATGCAGCCTTATCAGAATCCCTGTGGCAATGAAGCTGTCATTGTAGCTCTTAGACTCATGCAAAAGAAGCAGAAAGAAGAGTTTTGTGTCATCTGTTCACCTTGCAGCACAGTACAAGTGATGACCGTCAGCACAAGCCACATATTCAACAGAGAAAAAACTGTGCTTCATCATTTCTTAGATGTTTTCCAAGTCTACATCTCTGGGTATCTCTGCATATAAATATCTCATATTACTGGAAAGGTGGTGGGGGTGAGAGTCTCTGCCGCAGCTTAAATGTTTTCATTAGGTGTGACCTATAACTCTATGAATATCTCTAACAGATATTAAACTATCCAGAGACATAAACAGTCTAAAGAAACATGTAGAAAATATTGCTAAAGCCACTGCAGTCTATGTAGCTGCTATGGGGTCAGGCGGGGCCCAGTTGAGATCTGAAATGGATTTGTAATATAAACCTCACCCTTTGCTCTATTCAATGCCCTTTCTTCCCTTGCTCTGTAAAAAATCCTTCCAATAGCAGTCTTTGAAAATTGAGGACTATTTTCTATGCACTTATTCACCCACCCAAACTGCTTAAAGTATAAATCCAGTTAAAAAAAAAAATTAAAGCGGAACGTAACTTCTAAAATGGAGTTAGTTCCAGGTGGGTTTATTTATAGTGACTACAGTGAATCATGCCTATATAATGTATGTTGAAATGACCGCTTGTAGTCTAGTATGCATCAGAAGCCAATGTGGCAGGATGACAATGCAGGTACTCAGTTGGGAGACAGGGGACAGCATGGTCTAAATTGCCTAAACCAAGACCTACTTGGCTGGGTAACCAGGTAATATTTTAAGGAAAGCTGCAGATTTAAAGATTTCAAGCAGGGAGTGTAGTGTCCCACTGATGTGTATTTTACTGCTATTGCACGTATTTTATTATATTCCAGTATATGTTGACATCTAGTGGTGGTTCAGCTCCACTATAACTTTTTTTTTCTGTGTTTGGTATCTCCCTTTGATATCCCCTCCTATTTACTGCTACATAGTTCACTCCTAGCTTGACCCTCCATACTTCTTCCATAAGTCAGTGCTAGTCATTGCAGGTCCAAAGTCTATAAAGTTATTGTTTTCTTAAGCCTCGTACACACGATCGGATTGTTGGCCAACAAAACCGTGGAATTTTGTCCAAAGGGCGTTGGCCCAAACTTGTCTTGCATACACACGGCCACACAATTGTTGGCCAACAAATACGAACGTAGTGACGTATTACGTTATTTTTCAGCTCCTTAGCGCCACCCTTTGGGCTCCTTCTGCTAATTTTGTGTTAGTAGAAGTTTGGTGAGTGTTGATTTACGCTTTTCATTTTGCACTTTTCATTTCACACTTTTCATTTCGCACTTTTCATTTTGCGCTTTTCAGTTCACGCTTTTCAGTTCTCGCTTTTCAGTTCGTTTCTGAACGGCCGTTCGTCAACCAGCCATGTTGCAGAATCGGAGGAGATAATGTGTTATTTATTATTGGCCTTAGAGGTATTGCTTTGACATTATTTTTTTGATTGAATAATTATTTGATTTGGTATATTTTCTATATTTTTGGATGCATAGAATGCACTTTTTGGTAAAGTTTTATTGGCAGATAGCATGTCTAATTTTATTTGTTTTCTTTTTTTAATGCACAATAAAAAAATTGTGGAGAATAATACTTGGCTATGTGTTTTCCTTTAAATGACAGTTTGGGAGTAGGCAGCTACATTTTAAAAAATACAATGTAAAATTAACAAGGGACACCAACATAGTTGTATCTTTGAGCTTAAAAACTACAGGATAATGGTGTTGTGGTAACTTGCCCAAATAAAAAAAAACAAGCATAATAATATTATTCTCGATATCACTAGAAAAAAAAAAGTCTTTGAAAATTTGTTTGCAATAACTCCATCAGTATCACCAGCAAAGCAGCTTCATTATTATCCTGTTAAAGAATAAGATAATGTGCGTTACATTTGAGAGATTTCATAATAATAATTTCACGAATGTTAACTCTCCATTACAAAAGCTAGTTTACAAGACCGATCGCTTCTGGCTCGTCCTTGCTTCCGAGCATGCGTGTTTGTACTTTGGACTTTTGTCCAACGGACTTGTGTACACATGCTAGGAAAATCCGACAACAGACATTTGTCCGTGGAAAATTTGAAAACCTGCTAGTCAACATTTGTTGGCGGAAAGTCTGACAACAATTGTCTGATGGAGCATACACATGGTCGGAATTTCCGCCAACAGCCTGTCATCGAACATTTCCCGTCGGAAACTCTGAGCGTGTGTACGAGGCTTTACACTTCAAACGAGTGGGAAAACATTCTCTGAACTGCATTTATTTGAAGTAAAATGGTGTTGGATTAAACCTGTGTCTCATTGAAGAGTTAAGCTGCCTGTGGGTTCTAGCAAGTCAGCCATGCTGTCTGCACAGACTGGGTATAAGGTAGGTCTGTTGTTGCATAGATCAGCATTGTCACCCTTTAAAAGGATGGATGTGCCTGATCAAGAACCATCATGACAGGTGTTATTTTATTGAAAACTGCAGACTTCAGAAAATTACAGTACATTAACACGTTCAAGCATATATGTGATTTTAGTGATAGGGTTTATATATATTATAAACACTACAAGCAAATCGTTATAAGTGTGCTAATTGCTATTAAAAGGTAATGCAGCATTGATTTCTCTTGATTGCACTGCCAGTAAATGCTGCTAAAGATGCTTTAGCCTAATAGCCAAAACCAGTTTAAATACTGGACTATCGAAATTCATGTTATGCAAGTGTAATTACACCTTGAATCGATGACCTGAGGCTTCTGCTTCTTCTTTGTGAGTCAAAAAGCACCTGACTGTATTCAGTATTCATAACAAATGCTGGTGAAGGGGGCTGAAAAACGCTCATGGAAATGCACCAAGAGCTGCAGCTGTACACTTGCCCTTGTACCAGATCCCTAAATGAGACCTTAAAGTACAAATGAGACAAGGAGATAAAATAGGGGAGAGACACAACACAGTCAGCATAGTAAATCAGAGTTTCAGAGGAGTGAGGAGTAGTTTTAATGGAGAGATTTTTGTTGTTAGCAATTCAACCCGTAATAGGTCCCCAGAGGAAGATTTCATTAAGCGAGTTGCAGAGACTGATTGAAGTGAGTAAAGTTATTTTAGTGGCAAATAAATAACATCCTCCCATTCATATCTGATATAAAGGTAGATTTCTGTCCCCGATAATTTATTGTTTATCCCAGGAAAATATTCTAATGCATGTCAAGGCTGGAGAATCACTTCAATCTGCTACATTACAAGAGGCACAAACGATGTAATGGGCAATAAAGACAGGATGCAGCAAATCTGTTTTTAAGGTATAGCAGTCTGTTGAATTGGATTGCAAGGACAGAGATTCATTTTAAGGAGACCTGGTATAGGAGACGGAAAATATGCAAATGTTTAAATGGCAGAAAACAGAAGAAAAATGTGTTTACCTGCCCTGGCAAATAAAAGTAGATTACCCAATACAATCTATTACCTTTGCCTGCAATAATTCACCCCTCCTCTGTGTTGTCACTGTGCTGTGGTCCATCTCACATAATACCCTTCTAAGAGGAGAGCCAATATTATTGTTAGTGATACAAGTTTAAGAGTAAATCATGCCTTGGGCACAAATGAAGCCTGATCTGTAGGCTGACATAAGGACAGGCCATACATCATACTCTGAATCATACATTATAACTCTTAAGGTGTGATGTAATGGCAACAGACTGCAAGTGACTCCTTGAAGCCAATGACACATCCTTTCTTTTTATGTCAAAGCATAGTACATAGTTTGCTGGGCAATAGACATGTTTTAACCTGAATGCATAAAATATTTTAAAATATGCACTTATAGTGGAACTTGAAGAAGATGCAATAATTTTTAATGCAGAATAGACACAATGGCACCAATGACAGTTTTCTGGTGGTAGTTCCCTTAAGACCTACCTGTGCCTAATTACGGTAAGCATTTGCGACAGTGTAAGTAACATTACTGACACAACCAGCTAATTCAAGTGGTTTTTGCTACTGCCACTTTAAGAATCTATCAATGTGGCAGTGACACATTTTTATTGAATCACTGGCAGTTCCCTGTTTAGGAAACTGGCAGTAATTAATACCAACTCTGATCTGGCATGCAGAAGTATGCCAGTACTCAGAATGAGCCGTGCCTGTCATGTATAGTATGTGATCAGGGTTGGTGCTAGACTATTTTGCACCCTAGGCAAGACCAGCTACTTGAGCCCCCCCCCAAAAAATAAATAAATAAATAAATAAATAAATAAAACTACCATTTTAAAAGCAGTAGAAAATATTAAAACATCTAAATATGAAACTGCTAAATTTCTTTTCATTTGCAAAACTGCATGCCATAAGATGTTAAAGAGACAGCCAAATCCAGCAAAAAAAAAGAAGAAAACTGCCCATTCAAGCAAAGAGACAGCCAAATCCAGTAAATAGACAGCCCAATCCAAAGAGACAGCCAAATCCAGAAAAGACACATCCCCATATAACAAAGAGACAGTCAAATCCAGCAAAGAGACAGCCAAATCCAGCAAAGAGACAGCCCAATCCAAAGAAACAGCAAAATCCAGCAAAGAGACATCCCGAATATAAAAAAGACAGCCCAATCCAAAGAGACAGCCAAATCCAGTAAATAGACAGCCCAATCCAAAGAGACAGCCAAATCCAGAAAAGACACATCCCCATATAACAAAGAGACAGTCAAATCCAGCAAAGAGACAGCCAAATCCAGCAAAGAGACAGCCCAATCCAAAGAAACAGCAAAATCCAGCAAAGAGACATCCCGATATAAAAAAGACAGCCCAATCCAAAGAGACAGCCAAATCCAGTACATAGACAGCCCAATCCAAAGAGACAGCCAAATCCAGAAAAGACACTTCCCCATATAACAAAGAGACAGTCAAATCCAGCAAAGAGACAGCCCAATCTGAAGAAACAGCAAAATGCAGCAAAGAGACATCCCCATATAAAATAGACAGCCCAATCCAAAGAGACAGCCAAATCCAGCAAAGAGACATCCCCATATAACAAAGAGACAGCCAAATCCAGCAAAGAGACAGCCCTGTCTAGCAAAGAGACATCCAAATCCAGCAGTGTGACATGTGGTGGGGGGCAGCGTGACAGCTAGTGGAGAGGAGAGTGTGACAGGTGGGGGGCCAGGGACCAGTATGACAGGAGGTGGGGGGGCCAGTGTGGCAGGTGGGGGGCCAATGTGACAGGTGGTGGAGAGTGTGACAGGTGGAGGGGGGGCTAGTGTGATAGGTGGTGGAGAGTGTGAAAGGTGGGGGGGCCAGGAGCCAGTGTGACAGGTGGGGGGCCAGTGTGGCAGGTGGGGGGCCAGTGTGGCAGGTGGGGGACCAGTGTGACAGGTGGTGGTGGGGGGCCAGTGTGACAGGTGGTGGGGGGAAGTGTGACAGGTGGGGGTCCAGTGTGACAGGTGGTGGGCAAGTGTAACAGGTGGTGGTGGTGGGGGGGCAGTGTGACAGGTGGTGGAGGGCCAGTGTGACAGGTGGTTGGGTGGCCAGTGTTACAGGTGGTGGTGGTGGGGGCCAGTGTGACAGGTGGTGGAGGGCCAGTGTGACAGGTGGTTGGGTGGCCAGTGTTACAGGTGGTGGTGGTGGGGGCCAGTGTGACATGTGGTGGTGGGGGGACAGTGTGACAGGTGGAGGTGGTGGGGGGGCCAGTGTGACAGGTGCAAGAACTTAACTCAGTGTGTTGGCCGTTAGTGCCAGCTTCTCAGGGCTGCCCTTAAAAACAAGAAGGAGAGAGCTGAGGCAGGCACGTTGATGGAATCCTTTGTCAGCAATAAACAGCCCGTCAGAGCAGCCAATCATGGAGTTGTGTGCTTGTGGTGCCACAGCCAATCAATAGCAGGGGTGGGTATTCCGTGTGGTGGCAGGCGTTGCCAATGACTACCTGTGTGTTGTGCTGTCCCAGGGCTCAAGTGAGCGTCGAGTAGAGGCAGGAGGACGGCGTACGTATAATCACCTGTCAAGTGTTCCCGCCCCGTTATTGGGAAGGGATTCCCACACTTCCCTCACTCCTCCCTTTTATTAAACAGTGACAAAAGGCCCAGGAAGTGAAGGCAGACTGGGGGCGGAGCAGAGCGCCTACGAACATGCCGCTCTCTGTGTGTGTGAGTGGAGCTGAGGCAGCCGTGTGCTGTCACCGCGCACGCCTTCTGCATGCTGGACTACGGAGAACGAGGCAATGAGAAGCTCCCAGCGAAAAGTAGGGAAACCAGCAGTCCTGGCTGTGCCCTAGGCGGCAGTGCGCCCTAGGCGGTTGCCTAGTCCGCCTAGTGATAGTGCTGGCTCTGTATGTGATAGCTTCCAGCACAGGGCTGTATCCCATGCCTCCTTTAGCTGTTGGCTGGGAGATTCTCTGGGCAAAAGCTAAATGTAAGCAATCAGGCTGGGGATACAGGTTATGTCATTACCCAAATATGGGCAATGCCTATTATAAGGAAATTACTTGTCATTTCAGGGCAGGTCTACCTTACTATTTAACAGCAGATTCGAAAGCCAGTATTGGGTCTAAAAGTGGCTATGGATCTAAGGCCGGTGCTACCACTAGGCAAACTAGGCAGCTGCCTAGGGTGCCTGGCCACTGGTGTTTCTCCTTTCCTTCTCTCTGCAGCAAGCAACTAAGTCTCAGTATCAGCAGCCAGCCGCCACTCCATTTGCCCATAGTGTCAGAAGCGCGGTGATGGCAGAGAACTGTGTTTGCGTCCCAACTCCTGAATGAATGAAAGCAAGCAAACATTCATCAATGGGCGCTGGTGAGTCTGCATTTGATGGTTGCTGGTGAGTCTGCATTTGATGGCCGCTTGTGAGGCTGCATTTGATGGCCGCTGGTGATACTGCATTGATGGGTGCTTGCGAGGCTGCATTTGATGGGCGCTGGTAGGCTGCATTGATGGGCGCTGGTGAGGCTGCATTAGATGGGCGCTGGTGAAGCTGCATTTGATGGGCGCTGGTGAAGCTGCATTTGATGGCCGTTTCGTTAAAAAGGTGGGGTATACATGGGCAGGGCAAAGAGGGTGGGGTCAGGGGTGGAGCCAAAGGGGGGTAGAATGTCAAAAATCCTTGCACCAGCCCTGTATGGATCCGCCCACTCTTGCTAACTGTCAATCAAAAGTGGAGTGGACCTGTACGGGAACTAGTCTCTTAGTTCCCCATCAGGCTCCACCCAGCCCAAATATAAAAGTCCCCGGCCAAATGCCTGTTGATGTAATGGGTGCAGCGGCCAGAGTGAGAGTGAGTGCATTGGGGAGGGAGTTTCCAGTGTGGACAGGTACATAAATTGAGCACCATCACCAACACTTTTGGTGCATTGCCCTGATGGAATTTTAAAGGACAGAGCACATTTTTGCAATGCACTACTGTGAACTGCTCCTGCTTTACAGTGTATATGCCCTGGCATATATTGAGCAATCCAAACCAGCACAATTGTTTTAAATGGACCCTAAAAAGAAAGTTTATCTTGTACATGATTAGATGTTTAAAGTGAACTCAAGTGTAGTTGTAAGGCAGGAAAGAAATTTGCATGATTCCCCCATCAACACAGACAGTGCTAACAGGGGAATCCCTCTTGCCAAGCAATTGTCTGCTTCCAGGCAGGGAAGCTTGGGGCAGGCGGTGTAAGCTGTACCCAAAAAAACAGTGATTATTGCTAGCATCTATAGCAGCTGCTAGCGATAATCGCAACTGAAACTGGCAGGCTGTTTATACCCAAGTTGATCGATCGTTCCTGCTGAACCGGCTGAGATTCGAACCGTCTATGGCGTACTGTTGTAAACTCTAACAATAATTTCCTCTTATGTGCTCCAGTTTGGTCTGTTAAATATATCATTGAATGTGTTTTATTACATCTGTTCAATAATGGCAAAAAAATAGCTGTTCATCCAGCCAGAAATCTTGTGAGCTGATAACTTCCTGTACTCTCTGCCTCTGGACTGTTAGCATCGCTCCCTGCTATCTCTGTGCTTTACAAACCACTTTTCCTTGTTATGGAGAAGAGAGGGAGGTGATTTGTAGTCCTAGTACACTCCATGTCCTATGGTAACAGCGCTGCTCAGCACAATTGTCACCAGTAAGGATGAGCCACGGCGCTGCGCTAATCACAGGCAGTGAGACATTTCCTGATCTCTGCAGCCGCACATCGGGAAAATGTCTCACTGCCTGTGATTAGCGCAGTGCTGTGCCGACTTCCTGGCGGGCTCTGCACGTGGAGTGTGCGAACACGCCGGAGCTCATCCTTAGTCACCAGTGTTGCCGACCACTGATAAATTTACAGTTTGTAAGAATAAACAGATTTTTACCTGTCTGTAAATGTCCAGGAATTACTTTGGGACAGCTTTGGAACTATGCATGCAGTTGTTTTCGGCTGATCTTGGGTTCTGGTTAGGGATGAGCTTCGAGTTCGAGTCAAACTCATGTTTGACTCGAACACTGGCTGTTCGCAAGTTCGCCGAACAGCGAACAATTTGGGGTGTTCGCGGCAAATTCGAATGCCGCAGAACACCCTTTAAAAGTCTATGGGAGAAATCAAAAGTGCTAATTTTAAAGGCTTATATGCAAGTTATTGTCATAAAAAGTGTTTGGGGACCCGGGTCCTGCCCCAGGGGACATGGATCAATGCAAAAAAAAGTTTTAAAAACGGCCGTTTTTTCAGGAGCAGTGATTTTAATAATGCTTAAAGTCAAAAAATAAAAGTGTAATATCCCTTTAAATTTCGTACCTGGGGGGTGTCTATAGTATGCCTGTAAAGGGGCGCATGTTTCCCGTGTTTAGAACAGTCTGACAGCAAAATAACATTTCGAAGGAAAAATTCCATTTAAAACTACCCGTGGCTATTGCATTGCCGAAATACACATAGAAGTTCAATGATAAAAACGGCATGGGAATTCAACACAAAATTAAAAAAAAAAATGACGTGGGAGTCCCCCTAAATTCCATACCAGGCCCTTCAGGTCTGGTATGGATATTAAGGGGAACCCCGGCCAAAATGTAAAAAAAAAATGACGTGGGGTTCCCCCTAAATTCCATACCAGACCCTTCAGGTCTGGTATGGATTTTAAGGGGAACCCCGCGCCAAAAAAAAAAAAACGGCGTGGGGTCCCCCCAAAAATCCATACCAGACCCTTATCCGAGCACGCAACCTGGCAGGCCACAGGAAAAGAGGGGGGACGAGAGTGCGGCCCCCCTCCTGAACTGTACCAGGCCACATGCCCTCAACATTGGGAGGGTGCTTTGGGGTAGCCCCCCAAAACACCTTGTCCCCATGTTGATGAGGACAAGGGCCTCATCCCCACAACCCTGGCCGGTGGTTGTGGGGGTCTGCGGGCGGGGGGCTTATCGGAATTTGGAAGCCCCTTTAACAAGGGAACCCCCAGATCCCGGCCCCCCCCTGTGTGAAATGGTAAGGGGGTACTTACCCCTACCATTTCACTAAAAAACTGTCAAAAATGTTAAAAATGACAAGAGACAGTTTTTGACAATTCCTTTATTTAAATGCTTCTTCTTTCTTCTATCTTCCTTCATCTTCTTCTGGTTCTTCTGGCTCTTCTGGTTCTTCCTCCGGCGTTCTCGTCCAGCATCTCCTCCGCGGCATCTTCTATCTTCTTCTCCTCGGGCCGCTCCGCACCCATGGCATGGGGGGAGGCTCCCGCTCTTCTCTTCATCTTCTTCTTCATCCTCTTCTCTTCTTCCTTCTTCTCTTCTTCTCTTCTTCATTTTCTTCTCCGGGCTGCTCCGCATCCATGCTGGCATGGAGGGAGGCTCGCACTGTGTGACGGCGTCTCCTCGTCTGACGGTTCTTAAATAACGGGGGGCGGGGCCACCCGGTGACCCCGCCCCCCTCTGACGCATGTGACTTGACGGGACTTCCCTGTGACGTCACGGGGAATGCCACAGGGAAGTCCCACCATGTCCCGTGCGTCAGAGGGGGCGGGGTCACCGGGTGGCCCCGCCCCCCGTTATTTAAGAACCGTCAGATGAGGAGACTCCGTCACACAGCGGGAGCCTCCCTCCATGCCAGCATGGGTGCGAAGCGGCCCAGAGAAGAAAATGAAGAAGAGAAGAAGGAAGAAGAGAAGAGGATGAAGAAGAAGATGAAGAGAAGAGCGTGAGCCTCCCCCCATGCCATGGGTGCGGAGCGGCCCGGGGAGAAGAAGATAGAAGACGCCGCGGAGGAGATGCTGGACAAGAACGCCGGAGGAAGAACCAGAAGAGCCAGAAGAACCAGAGGAAGAAGAAGATGAAGGAAGATAGAAGAAAGAAGAAGCATTTAAATAAAGGAATTGTCAAAAACTGTCTCTTGTCATTTTTAACATTTTTGACAGTTTTTTAGTGAAATGGTAGGGGTATGTACCCCCTTACCATTTCACACGGGGGGGGCGGGATCTGGGGGTCCCCTTGTTAAAGGGGGCTTCCAGATTCCGATAAGCCCCCCACCCACAGACCCCCACAACCACCGGCCAGGGTTGTGGGGATGAGGCCCTTGTCCTCATCAACATGGGGACAAGGTGTTTTGGGGGGCTACCCCAAAGCACCCTCCCAATGTTGAGGGCATGTGGCCTGGTACGGTTCAGGAGGGGGGGGCCGCACTCTCGTCCCCCCCCTCTTTTCCTGCGGCCTGCCAGGTTGCGTGCTCGGATAAGGGTCTGGTATGGATTTTTGGGGGGACCCCACGCCGTTTTTTTTTTTTTTTTTGGCGCGGGGTTCCCCTTAAAATCCATACCAGACCTGAAGGGTCTAGAATGGAATTTAGGGGGAACCCCACGTCATTTTTTTTTTAAATTTTGGTTCGGGGTTTCCTTGTGTTGAATTCCCATGCCGTTTTTATCAATGAACTTCTATGTGTATTGTCGGCAATGCAATAGCCGCGGGTAGTTTTAAATGGAATTTTTCCTTCGAAATGTCATTTTGCTGTCAGACTGTTCTAAACACGGGAAACATGCGCCCCTTTACAGGCATACTATAGACACCCCCCAGGTATGAAATTTAAAGGGATATTACACTTTTATTGTTTGACTTTAAGCATTATTAAAATCACTGCTCCTGAAAAAAAGGCCGTTTTTAAAACTTTTTTTTTGCATTGATCCATGTCCCCTGGGGCAGGACCCGGGTCCCCAAACACTTTTTATGACAATAACTTGCATATACTGTAAGCCTTTAAAATTAGCACTTTTGATTATTCATGTTCGTGTCCCATAGACTTTAACGGTGTTCGCGTGTTCGAGCAAACTTTTTTCCTGTTCGCATGTTCTGGTGCGAACTGAACAGGGGGGTGTTCGGCTCATCCCTAGTTCTGGTGTAACACCTGCATAGTGTGGCTGGTCCGGGATTGTGGCACACAGGTGTAGTGTGATTGTGTGGCTGATATCATGGCACATCAGATGTATGTATAAAACCCATCCAAGGAGCCCCGTGGGGGGGCAGGATGCATCGGGAGCCACAGCCCACCAGTCAGTCACGTACACTCTGCCTGCCTCTGCCTGCCAGTGCCACTAGACCATCAGTACCACCACTGTCAGCCTGCCTCTTCTGCTTGGTACTACCAACTGAGTGCTCACAAGTTACCCAACTTGCTCACCAATCCGTAAATCGGCGATGGTCATCTGGTAGTGCATAATTGCAGCATCAGGGCTGCAATGGAGCATTCTTTTAGGGGAAAGAGATGCCAAATGGAGCATTCTTTTAGGGACAATTAATGCAAATTGAGCAGTCTATCATGTACCTGGTAGCAGAGCCTGAAATGACTTGGGGCCCCTGGTAGTGTGAACAGAAGGCTCAAGAGTGCAGAGTGGCAGGAGTGCCTGTAGGTCTTGCCAGTAGCAGAGCGGGTATCCACACCAGGCAGTCTGTTTCTTGTATATTATCAGAAGAAAAAGAAGAAGAAAGAAGACTCAGAGGAGAACTGAATAAAATTTGTAAAAAAAAAATTTTAAACTTTAGCTGTATATATTTTCCATTGCTAAGACCAACCACCAATATAAACCCAAAATATTTTTTTCTACTCCTTGGGGGGAATTTACTAAAACTGGAGCACTCAGAATCTGGTGCAGCTGTGCATGGTAGCCAATCAGCTTCTAACTTCAGCTTGTTTAATGAAGCTTTGACAATAAAACCTGGAAGCTGATTGGTTTACATGCAGAGCTGCACCAGATTTTGCACTATGCATGTAATCTTGATAAAGTGTTAGAATATATTTGTGAAATATGCTATAGCTATTAGACATGTGCACTGCCAAAAAATGTGTTTGTTTACGTTTCATTTGTTTAATTTTTTTTTCTTCGTTTTTCGGGTCATTCGTTATGATCGCAATTCGTACATTCGCACATTCATAAATTCGTACATTCGTAAATTCGAATATTCAAAAATTTGGAAATTTGTACATTCGTACATTCGTAAATTCGTACATTCATACATCCGTAAATTTGAAAATTCGTATATTCGTAAATTCGTACATTTGTAAATTAGAAAATTCGGAAATTTGTAAATTCGAAATTTGAAAATCCAAAAACCTGAAAGTTCGAAAATCTGAAATAGTAACTAACCATTAAATTATAGGTATTGTAATTTCCTTTCAAGTTTGGCTGTTAGTGAATGTAACAAATACGAATTTATCCAAAGTTACGAATTATCCGAAATAATGAATGCTGCATCTAAACAAATGGAACGGAACAAATCAATAATAAATAATAATAATAAAAAGTTTTTATTATTATTATTGTTATTTATTATTATTAATTCATTACATTCCATTCGTTTGGATACGGCATTCATTTTTTCAGATAATTCGTAACTTCAGATAAATTTCTATGCGTTCACTAACAGCCAAATTTGAAAGGAAATTACAATACCTATAATTTTATAGTTAGTAATAGTTAAGTTATTATTAGTTAATTATTATTTCAGATTTCCGAATTTGTGAATTTGCAAATTTATGAATTCACTAATTTACTCATTTACAAATGTACGAATGTACGAATTTACGAATGTACGAAGTTACGAATGTATGAATGTACGAATGTATGAATTTACAAATTTTCGAATTTCTGAATATTCGGAAAAATTTGCTAAACGAGTTTTCATTAATTCGGATGTTTCCGAATTAACGGATTAGTCGAAATTCGTTAAAAAACTAATTCAGACAAAACGAATTGCACATGTCTAATAGCTATTTACTTTAACCACTTCCATACAGGACATTTTCACCCCCTTCCTGCCCAAGCCAATTTTCAGCTTTCAGCGCTGTCGCACTTTGAATAACAATTGCGCGGTCATACAACACTGTACACAAATGAAATTTTTATCATTTTTTCCCCACTAATGGAGCTTTCTTTTGGTGGTATTTGATCACCTCTGTGGTTTTTATTTCTTGTGCTATAAACAAAACAAGAGTGACAAGTTTGAAAAAAACACAATATTTTTTACTTTTTGCTATAATAAATATCCAATTTTTTTTTTTTAAACAAATTTTTTACTCAGTTTAGGCCGATACGTATTCTTCTACATATTTTTGGTAAAAAAATAGCAATAAGCGTATATTTATTTGTTTGCGCAAAAGTTATAACGTCTTCAAAATAAGGGGATAGATTTATAGCAAATTTATTTATTTATTTATTTTTACTAGTAATGGCGGCGATCTGCGTTTTTTATTGTGACTGCGATATTGCGGTGGACATAGCGGACACTTTTGACACATTTGTGGGACCGTTCACATTTATATAGCGATCCGTGCTATAAAAATGCATTGATTACTGTATAAATGTGTCTGGCAATGAAGGGGTTAACCAGGAGGGGCGCTGTAGGGTTAATCATGTTGCTAGGGAGTGATTCTAACTGTGGGGGGAGGGGGACTCACAAGGGGAGGAGACCGATCGGTGTTCCTCTGTACAAGGAACACACCATCGGTCTCCTCCCATCTGACAGGACGTGGATCTGTGTGTTTACACACACAGATCCACGGTCCTGCTCGGTTACCGGGCAATCGCGGGTGCCCGGCGGACATTGCGGCCGCTGGGCACGAGCACTGGGACCCGAGTGACGCGGCGGCGCGCGCGCGCCCCCTTGGGGACCTGGAAGGGCCGCTGTCATATGACGGCAGCCCAGGATAACAGCTGCACCGTCCCGCCATCATATGACGGTGGGCGGGCAGCAAGTGGTTAAACTTGTTGCAGTAATGGCTTCTAAAAATGTACACCAAAACAAGTATTAGCCCTTCCTAACCAGGCCAATTTTCATCTTTCAGCACTGTCACATTTTGAATGACAATTACTCAGTCATGTAACACAGTACCCAAATGAAAATGATCTTTTTTGAGACAGAGCTTTCTTTTGGTGCTATTTAATCACCACTGGGGTTTTTGTTTTTTGCGAAATAAACAAAAGGTTGCACTAATGGGCAGTGATGAGGAGGCACTGACAAGGCTACACTGATGAGGTGGCACTGATAGGCTGCACTGATAAGCTGTACAGATGGGCACCAATAGGGTTGCACTCATAATGGGGGCACTGATGATCAGTGCCCTGGTTATCTTTGTAAATGCTGTACTCACTGTGCCCTGTCAGATCGTCTCTCCTTTCCTCACATGCTGTCTCTGTGTGAGGAATGGAGAGATGATAACCAGCAAAGCTGTTTACACGTGACTGGACATAGCTGATCACATGGTAAAAGGATGCAATGTTTGGCCTTTTACCCCGATCTGTGATCCTCTGTGTCCAAGGAATACAGCAATCACACACACTTCCCAAGTGTGCCCCAGGGGGAGCATGGGGAGCGAGTTCTTGGGAGGATGTCCAGGGATGCCCTCCCAGAACTGTAAAGCTGTGCTGTAGCCATATATCAGCGCAGTAGGGAAGACGTTACCCCTCGACCTCCAGAAGGTTTTACCCCCTTCATGACCATGGCATTTTTTCCTATTCAGCATTGCGCTACTAACTGGCAATTGCTTGGTCATGCAACACGGTGTGCAAATTAAATTTATATCATTTTTTCACACAAATAGATTGCTTTTGGTGGTATTTGATCACCTCTGTGTTTTTTTAATTTTTGTGCTATGAATGAAAAAAGACAGAAAATTTAGAAAAAAAAGAAAATTTGTCTTTGTTTCTGTGATAACATTTTGCAAATTAGTAATTTTTCTTCATAAATTTTGGCCACAATTTATACTGCTACATATCTTTGGTAAAAAATAACAGAAATTAGTGGATATTATTTGGTCTGTGTGAACGTTAGAGAGTTTACAACCTGTGGTGCAAATCATAAAAAATTGATCACACCTGTACTGCCGATCTCATTTCTTGAAACCCTAACAAGCTGGAAAAGTACAAATGCCCCCCCAAATGTTTGAAAGTAGACATTCCAAAGTATTTAGTAGGAGGCATTGTGAGTTTTTTGAAGTTGTCATTTTTTCCCACAATTCTTTGCAAAATGAAGATTATTTTTTTCACAAAGTTGTCATTGTAATAGGTTATTTCTCTCACATGGCATGTGCATACCACAAATGACACCCCAAAATACATTCTGCTATTCCTCCTGAGTATACCACATGTGTAAGACTTTTTCACAGCCTGGCCATAAAGAGAGGCCCAACATGCAGGGAGCGCCATCAGGTGTTCTAGGAGCATAAATTACACCCATCAGAGTCCCCCTTTACATCAGATATCCCCATTAGACTCCCCTTTTACATTAGATGTCCCCATTAGAGTCCCCATTTACATCAAATGTCACCATCAGAGTCACCCTTTACACCAGATGTCCCCATCAGAGTCCCCCTTTACATTAGATGTCCCCATCAGAGTCCTCCTTCACATCAGTTGTCACCATCAGAGTCCCTCTTTACATTAGTTGTCCCCATCAGAGTAATCATTTACATTAGATGTCCCCATCAGAGTCCTCCTTCCCATCAGATGTCAGCATCAGAGTCCCCCTTTACATCAGATGTCCCCATCAGAGTCCCCCTTTACATCAGATGTCCCCATCAGAGTCCCACCTTATATCAGATGTCCTCATCAGAGTCCCACTTTACATCAGATGTCCCCATCAGAGTCCCCATTTACATTAGATGTCCCATCAAAGTCCTCCTTCACATCAGATGCCACAATCAGAGTCACCCTTTACATTAGATGTCCCACCAGAGTCCCCCTTTACATCAGATATCTCCATCAGAGTCCCCCTTTACATCAGATGTCCCCATCAGAGTCCCCCTTTACATTAGATGTCCCCATCAGAGTCCCCCTTCACATCAGATGTCACCTTCAGAGTCCCCCTTTACATTAGATGTCCCCATCAGAGTCCCCCTTTACATCAGATGTCTCCATCAGAGTCCCCCTTTACATCAGATGTCACCATCAGACTCCCCCTTTACATTAGATGCCCCCATCAGAGTCCCCCTTTACATTGGATGTGCTCATCAGAGTCCCCCATTACATTAGATGTCCCCATCAGAGTCCTCCTTTACATCAGATATCTCCATCAGAGTCCTCCTTTACATCAGATGTCACCATCAGAGTCCTTCTTCACATTAGATGTCCCCATCAGAGTCTCCCTTTACATCAGATGTAACCACCAGAGTCCCCCTTTACATTAGATGTCCCCATTAGAGTCCCCATTTACATCAAATGTCACCATCAGAGTCCCCCTTTACATCAGATGTCCCCATTAGAGTCCCCCTTTACATTAGATGAACCCATCAGAGTCCCCCTTTACATCAGTTGTCACCATCAGAGTCCTTCTTCACATCAGATGTCATCATCAGAGTCCCCCTTTACATTGAATGTCCTCATAAGAGTCCCCCTTTACATTAGATGTCCCCATCAGAGTCCCCCTTTACATCAGATGTCCCCATCAGAGTCCCCTTTTACATTAGATGTCCCCATCAGACTCCCCCTTTACATTAGATGTCCCCATCAGAGTGCCCATTTACATTAGATGTCCCCATCAGAGTCCTCCTTCATATCAGATGTCCCCATCAGAGTCCTCCTTCACATCAGATATCACCATCAGAGTCCCCCTTTACATTAGCTGTCTCCATCAGAGTCCCCCTTTATATATTAGATGTCCCCATCAGAGTCCCCCTTTACATTTGATGTCCCCATCAGAGTCCTCCTTTACATCAGATGTTCCCATCAGAGTCCCCTTTTACATCAGATGTCCCCATCAGAGTCCCCTTTTACATTAGATGTCCCCATCAGACTCCCCCTTTACATTAGATGTCCCCATCAGAGTCCCCATTTACATTAGATGTCCCCATCAGAGTCCTCCTTCATATCAGATGTCCCCATCAGAGTCCTCCTTCACATCAGATATCACCATCAGAGTCCCCCTTTACATTAGAGGTCTCCATCAGAGTCCCCCTTTATATATTAGATGTCCCCATCAGAGTCCCCCTTTACATTTGATGTCCCCATCAGAGTCCTCCTTTACATCAGATGTTCCCATCAGATTCCTCCTTTACATTAGATGTCCCCATCAGAGTCCCCATTTACATTAGATGTCCCCATCAGAGTCCTCCTTCACATCAGATGTCCCCATCAGAGTCCTCCTTTATATCAGATGTCACCATCAGAGTCCTCCTTCACATTAGGTGTCCCCATCAGAGTCCCCCTTTACATTAAGAAGAAGGGGAAATTTTTTTGGGACTTTAAAAGAGATGCGTGTAAGTCCACAGTCCAGGTGTTCTCTGCCTTGGCTGCCTGCAGTCTCAGGTCCCCCCCCCCCCACACACACCAGCTCCCGGTAGGGACATGTCCCGGCCTTCGTTGACCAGCAGGCTTTGGCATTATATGACCATTTTTAGAGCTGTTAAGTAAGTAATTTGGGGTGTTTGGGTTTTGTCCTTCCCTTGCATCCTTGTTCAATTTATTGGAGTAATTTTGGATATATATTATTTATAGACATAAATTCTGCAATTGCTTCTGAAGAAGTGGAACGAATCCACGAAACGTGTCAAGCTTATTAATGCAGTTTTTACTCAATCATGTTTGTATATTACACTGCTCCTTGGATTTCAAGCTTGTGCAATAATGTATGTTTTTTTTATATGTATTATATGCCCATCAGTTCGTCATACCTGCTATGCACTATGTCCAATGCATTTTTAATAATAAACCTCCTTTGATCATGTAATATATTTGTTTTTTGCTTACACACATCTCATTTAAAGTCCCAAAAAATTCCCCTTCTAATTAATGTTTACTAGGGATGGAAGTGTTGTACTCGCTATTGACCACACACTTCACTCAAAGTCCCAACCTCCTTCTTTTATACCAGTCCCCCTTTACATTAGATGTCCCTATCAGAGTCCCCCTTTACATTAGATGTCCCCATCAGAGACATCCTTCACATCAGATGTCACCTTCAGAGTCCCCCTTTACATTAGATGTTCCCATCAGAGTCATCCTTTACATCAGATGTCCCCATCAGAGTCCCCCTTTACATCAGATGTTCCCATCAGAGTCCCCATTTACATCAGCTGTCCCCATCAGAGTCCCCCTTTACATTAGATGTCACAATCAGAGTCTCTCTTTACATTAGATGTCCCCATCAGAGTCCTACTTCACACTAGATATCCCCATCAGAGTCCTCCTTTACATTGGATGTTCCCCCTCTCCCCCCCTTGTACTCACTGAAAGTCACCTGTCATCCACCTTCGGACCAACCAGGATGAGTCCGAGAAACCAGGCGTGAAGGCACGGGACCAGCCAATCACTATCCTCAGCAGGGAACAATGCTATAGAGAGAGTGTTCTGGGCACAGGGCTCAGTGCCCCAAGGACTTTCTAAGGGAAGCCAAAAGAGCTTCTTGTTTGCAATCATGTGATTGCCAACATGTCATGCTTCCCATAGCAGCTGTGTGTCCAGCGCCCTGCACTCACTTAAAGGGCCATTTTTTTTTCCTTTTTTAATTAATTTATTTTTTTCAGTGATTGCAGCACGTTATGCTTCCCATACACTTGTGTGTCCAGCGCCCCGCACACACTTAAAGGGCCAGTATTTTTTTGTTATGATGAGTAACTTTGGGGGCTGCGCCCCCTATAGGTGGGCTATCACTGCTTGGCTCCCACGCTGCAAAGAAGAAGAGGTTCTTTTATGCAGCCAGTGAAGCGATGCCACAGTGCAGTCTGATAAAAGATGTTCCACCACTCCCCTTCCTCCTACTGTCCTATGGAAACTGTATTGTAAAAGTCCACAAGTCCCATTCTGTGATTGATATTTCAGACTACAATTCCCATGATCATCAATGTTCTGCATAGAAGTCGATAGGCTTTCCTTGCTATAGTTCATGCTCTGCTGACTGTAGGAGATAGCGCAACACAACATTCAACATAACAGCTGAAAGTGAAAGTAAACTAATTAAAAAGAGGGAAACGTCTCCTTCTCCATGTTTCTGTAGTCCAGCACCTGGCAACATAAGTATATGTAAAGAATAAAGCTCAATTTGTTTTTTTTGTTTCAACCCACTGGTCAAAGGATAAAATGTGTATACCCAGCTTAAGTATGTTTTTTAGTTTATTCAAATAATGATGAAACCTGGGGCCACATCTGTACAGTTTATGTATTTTTTTTCACTTTTTTCACTTTTTTTGCTTATCCATGAAGCCAAAATCTGATGGGTAGAGTCCAGCCTTGATTGTATTGTGTATTATATCCACTCCTTACTGTATGTGATCTACAGTTGTGTGAAAAAGTATTTGCCCCCTTTCTGATTTCTTTTTTTTTTTTTGCATATTTGTTACACTTAAATGACTCAGATCATAAAACAAATCAAATAAATTTTATTATTACACAAAGATAACCTGAGTAAATACAAAATGCAGTTTTTAAATGATGGTTTCATTTATTAAGGCAAAAAAGCTGTCCAAACCTGCTTGGCTTTATGTGAAAAAGTAATTGCCCCCTAAACCTAATAACTGATTGTGCCACCTTGGCATCAGCAACTGCAATCAAACGTTTGCCATAACGGCAATGAGTCTGTCACATTGCTGTGGAGCAATTTTGTCCCACTCTTCTTTGCAGAATTGTTTTAATTCAGCCACATTGGAGGCTTTTCCAGCATGAACAGCCCGTGTAAGGTCATGATACAGCATCTCAGTTGGTTTTAAGTCCAGGCTTTGACTAGGTCACTCCAAAACCTAAATTTTGCTTTGTTTGAACCATTTGGAGGTGGACTTGCTGTTGTGTTTTGGATGATTGTTCTGCTTGAGGTCACAAACTGATGGCCGGACATTCTTCTTTAGGATTTTCTGGTAGAGCTCAGAATTCATGGTTTCATCAATTATGGTTAGGGATGAGCCGAACACCCCCCGGTTTGGTTCACACCAGAACATACCGAACAGGCAAAAAATTCGGCAGAACACACGAACACTGTTAAAGTTTATGGGACACGAACATGAATAATCAAAAGTGCTCATTTCAGAGGCTTATATGCAAGTTATTGTCATAAAAATGTTTGGGGACCTGGGTCCTGCTCCAGGGGACATGTATCAATGCAAATAATTTTTTTAAAACGGCCATTTTTTCGGGAGCAGTGATTTTTTTAATGCTTAAAGTGAAACAATAAAAATGAAATATTCCTTTAAATATTGTGCCCCTGGGGGGTGTCTATAGTATGCCTGTAAAGTGGCGCATTTTTCCCGTGTTTAGAACAGTACCACAGCAAAATGACATTTCTAAAGGAAAAATCCTCATTTAAAACTGATCGTGGATGTAATGAATTGTCGGGTCTCGGCAACATAGATAAAACTCATTGAAAAAAAGAGCATGGGATGCGCCCCAGTCCATTACCAGGCCCTTTGGGTCTGGTATGAATATTAAGGGGAACACCAAACCAAAATTTTAAAAAAAATTGTGCGTGGGCCCCCCTAAAATTCATATTAGGCCCTTCAGGTCTTGTATGGATTTTAAGGGGAACCCTGCACCAAAATTAAAAATAAAATGGCGTAGAGGTCCCCCCAACATCCATACAAGACCCTTATCCGAGCACACAACCTGGCAGGCCAAAGGAAAAGAGGGGGGACAAGAGAGTGCCCCCCTCCTGAACCGTACCGGGCCACATGCCCTCAACATGGGGAGGGTGCTTTGGGGTAGCCCCTCAAAGCACCTTGTCCCCATGTTGATGGGGACAAGGGCCTCATCCCCACAACCCTTGCCCTGTGGTTGTGGGGGTATACAGGCCGAGGGCTTATCGGAGTCTGGAAGCCCCCTTTAACAAGGGGACCCCCAGATCCTGGCCCCTCCTGTGTGAAATGGTAACAGGGTACAAACTTACCCCTACCATTACACAAAAAAGTGTCAAAATGTTAAAAATGACAAGACAGACACAGCTTGGGGACAAGTCCCTTATTAAAAAATAAAAAAATTAAAATGTCCCACGATGTCCATTCATCTTCTTTTATTGCTCTGCCGATGGACCATAAAAGAAGAAAAAAGTTATATAAGAACTGTCAAAGGCAATGAAGCATCACACGGCGGGAGCCTCCATGGAGGCGGATCAACGGCGGATTTTTTTTTCTTTTTCCGTCCGTCGGTGGAGTGATATAAGAAGATGAATGGACATCGTGGGACATTTTTATTTTTTATTTTTTAATAAAGGACTTGTCCCCAAGCTGTGTCTTGTCGTTTTTAACATTTTGACACTTTTTTGTGAAATGGTAGGGGTACATTTGTACCCCGTTACCATTTCACACAGGGGGGATGGAATTTGGGGGTCCCCTTGTTAAAGGGGACTTCCAGATTCCGATAAGCCCCCCGCCCGCAGACCCCCACAACCACCGGACAAGGGTTGTGGGAATGAGGCCCTTGTCCCCATCAACATGGGGACAAGGTGCTTTGGGGGGCTTTTCCTGTGGCCTGCCAGGTTGCATGCTCAGATAAGGGTCTGGTATGGATTTTGGGGGACCTCTACGCCATTTTTTTTAAATTTGGCACAGGGTGCCCCTTAATTTCCATATCAGACCCGAAGGGCCTGGTATGGATTTTAGAGGGACCCCCACGCAATTTTTTTTTAAATTTTGGTTCGGGGTTCGCATGCTCTTTTTTTCAATGAGTTTTATCTATATTGCCGAGACTCGACAAAAATGTGAGATGATCCTTTGTGTTCTTTTTGGTCAGCAGTGGCTTTGGCCTTGGAACTCTCCCACTGATTCAATTTTTGTCCAGTCTCTTTCTTATTGTTGAATCATGAACACTGATCTTACCTGAAGCAAGTGAGGCCTGCAGTTCTTTATATGTTGTTCTGGGTTCTTTTGTGACCTCCTGGATGATTCGTCGTCATGCTCTTGGAGTAATTTTCCTGGGAAGATTTACCAGTGTTCCAAGTTATCTCCATTTGTGGATAATGGCTCTCCCTGTGGTTCACTGGAGTTCCGAAGCCTTAGAAATGGCTTTGAAACCCTTCCTAGACCAATATATGTACATTACTTTGTTTCTAGACTGTTCTTGAATTTTTTTTTTTAATTTTTGGCATGATGTGTGTCTTTTTGTGATCTGGGATAGAGGAGGAGGAGGGACAGAGAGAGAGAGAGGGGAGAAGGATAGAGAAGACTCAGGCAGCCAGAATCTACAGCTACATCATGCATTATGTATTCCAATCCAATATGGTGCCTGCACATACACAGCAAGCCCTTTCACTGCTGTTGTGCACTGTATGAGAGTGGAGTGTGGGTAGGGCAGGCACAGCAGGGATAGAATTGGAGGAAGAGCAGATTCATCCTCCTCTGTCCTGTTCATGTAGCACACTGTTTTCGGCACAGCCGACTGTGTCTCACTATCTCACTCATAGGATTCGTGTGAGTGAGATAATGAGTAATAGGATCAGCACAGCACAGTGCACCTGTCCCCTGCTCCCAGGACCAGCAAAAACAGGAAGATTAAAGTGCTTCACTAGCAAAATATGATACAGTTCTCTGTATGCAATGTAACAATGTCACTGGTCCCCCCCAGCATCTCCCTAGAGCCGACCCTACCGCTGATCGCTCAGTTCTCTGTCTTCTCTGAGTGCAGAGCAGTGACTGTCAGCCAGGCAGGAGAGGAGGTGGGCACAACTGGCTTCAGTTCTCAGCTGTGTGCTAAATGCCACAGCCAGCTGTCTATCAGGCAGCTGGGAGGATCCCAAAAATATTGTCAGGCTCCCTCTAGGGCCTGGAGTGGTTCTGTGACATCTGGGTCACCAGAGAGGAAAAGTAAATAATGACCATACTTCTCTTTTAAAGTAAACTCTTACTGAATGTTTTTTTAGGAAGCAACCGCAGCTTATCCTGGGAAATTTGGAGATGGGGGATGGGGGAGGGAAACATTTTTATATTTTAATTCTGCAGATTCTTTATAGTCTTTAACATGCACTGTCTACAGTCAAAACAGGCTGAATTAATTTTTTTAAAGGGCATATTTCCTACCCCACTCACAGGCTGGGGTGGGCCCAAGAAGACATGGGCTCAGGAAAAGTGGATTAAGTGATGCCGGCCATCAGAAACAGATTATCTTGTGGCAGGAAAAAATATTGCAGGGGAAATATTATTTTTGGCTAATGTTCTGCTTTAAGTGACTTCTATAATAGAATAAAATAATTTTTTGAAATGATTTGTGCCATTGTTTCTTCTGTTATTAAGTTACTTGTGCATAATGCTACTGATGCAGTATAAATATTTGTAAGGGTCTAAGATTAATTTATTCAGGTAGTACATGGCATTTATACTCCTGCTTCTATCAGCATGGCTGTGAATTACATTTTAAGAACAACAACTGTAAACTCAACAGCAAAGAGATTTGTTTTTCCTGGGATGGATTTTCCAGCATCACTGTGGTGTAAAGCCTGCTGTTCTGCAGGCACAGAGCCATAGATATGTGACAAGGACAAGCAGCCAGTGAAGCGATGCCACAGTGATGAGTGATGGATTTCCCTAAAACCTGCTCTAATGATATGGATATTTCAGATGGCAGCTCTGCTCTACACACTTCATCAGTTCTCCCTGACACCTGCTAGTTGTTACTTTTCTCAGGATCTATGAACCCCTTGTGTGCCTAGGAGGACGTGTTCTTTATCAGACCAAGACGTGAAGGCCCCTCACTGAGGAAAACAAATTGTACAGGCTCATTGGACCACTGCATCTCAGCTCCACTCCATTAAGATCTCCAACTTTCCAGGATTAAAGAATATACCTAATGTACCGTTTGGAAAAAATACCATGTTAAAATATCTCAGGAGCCTTTACACGGTACAAACATAATTGTGAGTTCTACAACAAGGGCTGAATTAACCACTGAGAAAAATAAGCATGTGCTAAGGGCACCAATGGAGGGGGACACCACAGAGGTTTTTCCCTAGCTATCATGCCTAAAGTGATTGCAAACCTACAATAAAAAAAAAAAAAAGAAATAACAAGCATGTCTATACTTACCTGCTCTGTGCAAAACCATTGCTTGTTATTTCTTTTTTTTGTAAATAACCTTCAGCCTTTAGAACCACTGTAATTACTAAATAAATAGCCTCAATCAGTTTCTTGAGTTTGTTCCTTGCTCAATCAGTTAAATAAATACAATTAAAGCATTTTTGTTTAATATAGTTGTGGGGTCTGTTCTGGGGTTGACCTGGGATAAAACTGAAAAAGGTTTATACATTTTCAAACTTTTATTCTACATTCAGCACTTGTTGAGTTTTAGTGGTCTGTTGATATGCAAAAGTCTTAAAATTCAAACAAAAGTCACAAATAATACCATAATGCAGTGATGGCAAACCTTGGCACCCCAGTTGTTTTGGAACTACATTTCCCATGATGCTCATTCACTCTGCAGTGTAGTTAAGCATCATGGGAAATGTAGTTTCAAAACATCTGGAGTGCCAAGGTTTGCCATCACTGCCCTAATGTTTGTAATGTGTGAAATGTCAGTTTCTGTTTGTTGCCTTTCACAGGCCAAATGTAACATTCCCTAACATTTGATCTTAAAAGAAAAAAGCCTTAACAACAATTGTCCAGTAAAGAAAATAGCGAAACACTATAGGCTAAAAACATTTCAACAGTAGAAGAAAAAATTTGAGGGAAACCTCCGCATTGTGTACAAAATGTATATAGATTCCTATGCTCACCACTGACAATGTAATAGATAAGCTACTGTGGAGAGTGAACTGATATAAAGATTTGGTACAATGTTGCAGATACAGAACTTTGTTGTTTGACAAGTTTACTGTACTACAAGGCCTCATGCACACTGCAGCTAAAAGAATCTGCTTCTACAGGCATTTGAATTGCTTCAAGCTTTTTACTTTTCTCTGCCTGCTTACTCCCCTCCATGTTCGCTTATGTGTCCATGCACACTTTAGGCATTTTTAGGAATTTAGCAGCAGGGAAGTTTACAGGCAAAAAAAACCCAAAGCCTTTTCTTTCTCTAAATACCACCAAAAGAAAGATCTATCTGTCCAAAAAAACGATAAAAATGTCCCTGTCTACCATCTTCCACGTATCTTTCCATAAGGACCACAAACTTGCATTGCTCCATTGTCCGATCCCGGGCCTCTTCTCTTACCAGCAGAAACTAGCCACCTATGTGTTTATCGCAGCTAAGCACACAATAGCAAGGGCCTGGAAAAAGCCGGCTGTATCATTTTCAGAGGTGAAGAACACCTTGACGACTCTTATAATCCATGAAAAAATGACCAGTATCCTCCACAACTCCCATGTTAAATTTCTCAAAGTATTGTCTTATACATTCCCTAGTCTACCCCCGACCAGCCTGGGCCTCTCAAGCTTGCTTCACCCCTTCTCCAGCCTGGGGGAACTTCTTTTCCCCATCTTCTCTTCGCCTCTTCTTCCTCCTATCCTTTTTTTATTTTCTGGGCCTTATGCACACCGTTCCGCTCTTTCCTTCCTCCCCCCATTATGTTTCCCCCTTTTTTTTCTTTTTTTTTTTTCTTGTCCCATGCTTAGTTTGGTTTTGTTCACCCCGTTATTGCAGAGAGCTCCACCCCGTTGCCCACCCCAGCCCCTGAGTCTGCAGGCTCAGGCATCCTGCAGTAATCCCTGGCCTCAGCCTGAGGGTCACTGTTAGTTTATATCCTATCTTACAGCACATTTTCCTGCTTTTACGTGAAATTCTGTATTATTTTTCATGTTTATGTCCCCTGCGTTGGAATTTGGCAACAGATTTTCTTTTACATGTCAATAAAAAATGTTGTACCAAAAAAACAAAATTACAAAAATGTAATTCAGGTACAGTGTTTATGTTTGAGTAATTTTCCATCCAAGATAGAGATGTGCACTACTGAAAAATTGTGTTTTGTTTCGTTTTGGATTTGTTCAATAGTTAATTTTGTTTTGTTATATTCGTTGTGTTGGAAAGATTTGTTTAGTATATTCTGATTTGTTTGGTATGTTCATTTTTTACTAATCGATTAGAAATGAGAAATTATGGAAGACAGCTATATTTGTTCTATTTTATTCTATTCTATTTATTCTGTTCTGTTATTCTTTTATTTTATTTTATTTTCTAGTCTATTCTATTATTTTCTATTCTATTATTTTCCTTTATTTTCTATTCCGTTTCATTCTTTTCTATTCTTTTGAATTTTTTTTCTATTCTATTATTTTTTATTCTTTTCTATTGCTTTATAGTCCATTCTATTCTATTCATTTCTATTCTATTTTATAATTTTCTATTCTATTCTATAAAGCAGCCTAAGTAGGAATCACCAGCGTATTTCACTGTTATACCTCACTGTATTTTTTTACAATAGGTTTTAATTTTAAATTTGAATTTATTTTCAAATTGGAATTCAAATCCTTTTTCAATTCGGATAATTTGTTTCATTATAACTTCTGGATTTATTGAAATTAGTTAATATTGTGATTTGGAAATTCAGATACATCAGGATTTCTTAATAATGAAAATTTTGATTCGTAACAAAATGAAATACACATGTCTGTTCAAAGTGTGACAGCGCTGAAAGCTGAAAATTGGCCTGGGGAGGGAGAGAGTGAAAGTTTCCTGTATTGAAGTGGTTAATATTGCTATTTCTCTGTTAGGAAATCAGCTTCAAATCTCACAAAGTATTCATTCATTGGATATTTATGATGTTGTGTTAAATGTTGCTGCACTGTGTTTGACTGTGTTTTCTACACCTTTTATATACAGACAGAAGTTGGATTGTAAATTATTTTTCTCTTTCATTAAAATTGTAACTGTTCTGCGACAATGTTTTCTTTTAAGCCTCGTACACACGATCAGATTTTCCAACGGGAAATGTGTGATGACAAGCTATTGGCGGAAAATTAGTTTGTACGCTCCATCGGACAATTGTTGTCGGATTTTTTACGGACAAATGTTGGATGGCAGGTTTTAAAATTTTCCACGAACAAATGTCTGTTGTCGGATTTTACGAGCGTGTGTACACAAGTCCATCGGACAAAAGTCCAAAGTACAAGCACGCATGCTCTGAAGCAAGGACGATCCTGAAACGGTCGGTCTTGTAAACTAGCGCTCGTAATGCAGAATTAAGATTCGTGACGTGGCAAATTATGAAATCTCGAAATGCAGCACACATTTTCTTCTTCTTTAATGGGATAATAATGAAGCTGCTTTGCTGATGATACTGATGGAGTTATTGTAAACTAATTTTCAAAGGTTTTTTTTTCTAGTGTTATCAAGAATAATATTATTATTTTTTTTTTTTATTTGGGCAAGTTACCACAACACCATTATCCCGTAGTTTTAAGATCAAAGATACAACTATGTTGGTGTCCCTTGTTAATTTTACATTGTATTTTTTTTTTTATGTAGCTGCCTACTCCCAAACTGTCATTTGAAGTAAAATACATAGCCAAGTATTATTCTACACAATTTTTTTATTGTGCATTAAAAAAGAAAACAAATAAAATTAGACATGCTATCTGCCAATAGAACTTAACCAAAAAGTGCATTCTATGCATCCAAAAATATAGAAAATATGCCAAATCAAATCATTATTCAACCAAAAAAATAATGTAAAAGCAATAACTCCAAGGCCAATAATAAATAACAGGTTGTCTCCTCCGATTCTGCAACATGTCTGGTTGACGAACGGCCGTTTAGAAATGAACTGAAAAGCACAAAATGAAAAGCACGAAATGAAAAGCGTGAAATGAAAAGCGCAAATTGAAAAACACGAATCAACACTCACCAAACTTCTACTAACACAAAATTAGCAGAAGGAGCCCAAAGGGTGGTGCTACAGAGCTGAAACACCATGTAGTACGTCACTACAATCGTGTGCCGTGTGTGCAAGACAAGTTTGGGCCAACGCCCTTCGGACAAAAGTCCACGGTTTTGATGGCCAACAATCCGATCGTGTGTATGAGGCTTAGGTTTTATGTTCTTGTAATACATTGGATTTACAGATTTTTTTTGTGTATTTCTTTTCATTTAAATGAAGCTTCAGCTTTAAGTTTACTATTATTTATTACAGGGCTCAAAATTTTAAGTCCTGAGCCACTAGCCAGGCCTTAACCTGCCCCACCCCTAAGTCCGCCCCTAAACACACCCTCGTAAATTATCTCATCAAATTACACTGTTAAATGTTAAAAGTTCCAAAAATAAATAACAACAACTTTAAAAATATTAACATAAAGCATATCAGTACCCATCAAATGCAGCCTCACTATGCCCATCAATGCACTCACACTGTGCCCATCATTGCAGACCCACTGTGTCAATGAATGCAGCCTCACTGCCCATTAATGCAGCCTCACTGTGCCCATGAACGCAGCCTCACTGTGCCTGTGAACGCAGCCTCACTGTGCCTATGAATGCAGCCTCACTGTGCCTGTGAATGCAGCCTCACTGTGCCTGTGAACACAGCCTCACTGTGCCCGCAGCCTCTCTGTGCCTGTGAATGCAGCCTCACTGTGCCCGTGAATGCAGTCTCTCTGTGCCTGTGAACGCAACCTTTCTGTGCCTGTGAATGCAGCCTCACTGTACCCACAGCCTCTCTGTGAATGCAGCCTCTCTGTGCCTGAATGCAGCCTCTCTGTGCCTGTGAACGCAGCCTCTCTGTGCCTGTGAATGCAACCTCTCTGTGCCTGTGAACGCAGCCTCACTGTGCCTGCAGCCTCTCTGTGAATGCAGCCTCTCTGTGCCTGTGAATGCAGCCTCTCTGTGCCTGTGAACGCAGCCTTACTGTGCCTGCAGCCTCTCTGTGAACGCAGCCTCTCTGTGCCTGTGAATACAGCCTCTCTGTGCCTGTGAACGCAGCCTCACTGTGCCTGTGAACACAGTCTCACTGTGCCCGTGAATGCAGCCTCACTGTGCCCGTGAACGCAGCCTCACTGTGCCCGTGAACGCAGCCTCACTGTGCCTGTAAACGCAGCCTCACTGTGCCCACAGCCTCTCTGTGCCTGTGAACGCAGCCTCACTGTGCCCATAGCCTCACTGTACCCGCAGCCTCACTGTGCCTGTGAACGCAGCCTCACTGAGCCCCTGAACGCAGCCTCTCTGTGCCCCATCAATGCAGCTTGACTGTGACCCATTAATGCAGCTTTTCTGTGCCCCATCAATGTAGCATTTCGGTGCCCCATTAATGCAGCTTTACTGTGCCTCATCATCAATACAGACTCACCTGGACTGCCCTGGATGGATCACACACATAGCGGGGATGTCCCGCTGTGTGTCACAGAGCTGGCTGGGTCTGTGTTCAGCACACGGTGTAACAAGGTGCCGCCCCCCTAGACTGGCTCGTTTCATAGGTGAAACACTGATACTATCACACGAGCTGGTCTAGGGGGGCGGGACCTTGTTACACCGCGCATCCAACACAGCCTGGCTGATCGCTTCAGCCAGGAAACGGTCAGCCTGGTCCACCCCCTGCTCCTCACTCGCCCTGCATTAAATTCCACTCGCAAATTGCGAGCAGGCAAGTGGAATTTTTGAGGGCTGATTTATTGTATAACATATTAATGTTTAATATTAAACAGTAATTGATTAGTGATTAGTCTATCACTCCAGGTAAAACATGTGGAAAAATATATGATAAAATAGCAAAGATAAAAAAACAGCTACTTTTCTATTAATCTAGTCTGGTGTAAAAATTCATTTTTAACTAATCCCTTCACACACACACCTTTTCTATTATATGTGTGTTTACACTTTGTTTTATAACTTCCTCATTTGTGTCTGAGGCACAGTAGTGTTCTCTCATAGAAAGCATTAAAGTGCTAGATTTAATGCACACTTACCTGTCTAGTATGAAAAATATTGCAAATCTGGGCTTTTCACATCAGTGACTATGGTGTGAAATGTCAGTAATCCCTACCTGAATCTAACATCTGTCATCAATCTGTGCTTATCACATAGAAGCATCCTTGTTTAAGCCCATTAAACATGCCCATCATCTTATATATTATAACCTGTGCATTTTACCAGTTTTTTTACATTTCAGAAATTTGACCAATACATTATACAAAAATATCTTGTACTAGACTTTAGAAATAGTTGGTACAGAATTATGTAACACAGGTAAAGCTGCTAGGTGTAATAATGTTTCTCATTAGTTTATCCTCAGAAGCTATCAAACAGACTGTAATACCTGTTGCTGAGCTTACACTAAATGATGTTAATTACTGAATATAAATATAACAGAATAGTTTTGTTTTTGTTCATTAAATTGTTACTTTTGTAAGCTTTTACTTCTCATGAACGTGTACTTTCTCTCACTAATAGTTACTGTGGGGGTTATTTACGAAAGGCAAATCCACTTTGCACTACAAGTGGAAAGTGCACTTGAAATTGCACTGAAAGTGCACTTGGAAGTGCAGTCGCTGTAGATCTGAGGGGTAGATCTGAAATGAGGGGAAGCTCTGCTGATTTTATCATCCAATCATGTGCAAGCTAAAATGTTGTTTTTTATTTTGCTTGCATGTCCCCCTCAGATCTACAGCGACTTAACTTCCAAGTGCACTTTCAGTGCAATTTCAAGTGCACTTTGCATTTGTAGTTTTCACTTGTAGTGCAAAGTGGATTTGCCTTTCGTAAATGACCCCCTCTGCCTCCACCCACAAGAGCTTCATTTTTGTCTCTCAGGATTATTGTCAGTCAGAATATTTTGAGGAGTGAAAACATATGCTATAATGAAACAACTTTTATAAATAGAGGGAAGCAGGCAGAATGTGCTGTGCCTCTATTTGCATGGATGTTTTCTTTATGTGAAGCGTCCCTTTAGAAGATACATGATCTTGAAGTTTGGGAAGTATTGCCAATCAGACATGGCTAAGTGAGCAGATGATAATCTACTGCTCCTGGGTAAGAATAAGCAGGCATTATGGAAAGTGTGTGCACATAGTTGGTTGTCACATATCCTTTTTTTGCAGTACAGTCCCCTAATTTTGCATAGCATCTCACATTTCAGTGGCCAGTTGTTTGTTACTGATGTTATATTGGTGAGGTGACACACTGGACACCTTTGCTGTCATTATGCTATCTGCTGGGTGTCCAGTGTGCTCCTTTGCCTTTAAGGAGGACTGGGCTACCTCCAGGCTCATCTGCCCTCTATCTATCCATTATAATGCTCCCACTGTGGAGGCTCTCATAAATTTACAAGTGTTAGGAGAGTGAAGAATTAGGACTGTAGAAATATTGGGGCGCCTTGGGGCGGTTCTTCAGCTTACGTATGTATTTGCAAATGTGTGCTAACTAAACCCTGCTTTTAACGCAAACTGTTAGGCAGGTTAATTTGGTTGGTAGCAGATTGGCTGGCAAGTTGAGCTGGGTATTCTCTTTGGTTTTGTTTTATCATGGGTTTTCCCCCTGAGGGGAATGTTACCACTGTACTTTTCATTCACGATGTACTGATTGCATACAAAGGTGCTGACATCATCATAGGGTTTCACACCACCAAGAGAAGACACAAGACAAATCCTTTACGTGTTAGGGGGTTAAGTATTGAAGTGTATGTGCAGCCGACTTTATTTCTTCCAGTTTTGGATAGAGTGGGAAATAGTTAGATGCTGTGGGGTCCCATTAGAGGATGATCTATTCTTATTTGCTCTCACACTGACCACAGTTTTACCTACTTTAGTTAAGTGTGCAAGGCTGGAGGGTTTAAATTAGGAGGGACTGATTTTGGGAGTTAACATAAGTAGTAGGTTTTTAGGTAAAGAAGGGTTAAAGTGGATCTTTTCCTGCATCTGAGCACCACAAACCAAAAACACAATTTCATTGATTTTTAATATTCAAAGCAAACTCCCCCATCCATCTATGCTTTTTTTTTTGCTGAGAAATCACTTTGAAAAACAACTAAAAAGCCCCCCTAAAAAACCCCTAATGTCTACACTGCTTTGTGCAATGTTATTGAAGCCTAAGGCCGGATTACTTCTTTAGATATATTATTGCTTAACAGTAAGCTTTTGTTAATTGTGAAACTTGATATGAGGAACTGATATACAGTATGTACCAGATGATGTGTCTTGTCTGGTATAATAGATATTTAGAGGTATTAAAAAGGTATGGTTTACCTTTACCTATTAGAATAGATGCCTTGAATGCTAATATAGCATTATGGAAAGGTGTGCACACAAGTAGTCAAGTACCTGGTAGCTGGGCTCATGGTAGGTTTGGTGGGGACTTAGGTTAAAAGAAAAAAGTTGTTTTGCTGGAGTATTTTTGTTGGGAGGGGGAGTAAGGTGACTAAATTGTTTAACCACTGGGTTGCCCCCCCCCCACTAAGACAGAAGCCTCCTAAGAAGTTGCGTACTGTTTGGTGTGGCAGCCTGGGGCTTCTATATTGTCGTGCCAAGCTTGGCCTTAAGCATTGGGATAACCCTGTGAAAAGTGTACACACCCATTGGAAGCACTGGTCCTCGTGGGTAAGGTAAGTAGCCCGGGCAGGCAGAGACTTAGTCAGAAATAGGGACAAAAGTAAGTTAGGAATCTCCCTTTCACACACCCAGATATTGTGAGAATGGTAAGTGCTTTTATATGTCTACACTGCCTTGTGCGATGTTATTGAAACCTAAGGCTGGATTACTTCTTTAGATATATTATTGCTTAACAGTAAACTTGTGTTAATTGTGAAACGTGATATGAGGAACTGATATATGTACCAGACGATGTGTCTTGTCTGAAAAGAAACCACTGGGGTTTTTATAAACTCTTCTATAACTTAAGAATTTGCCTAGCTACAAATCTAAATATGTATAACATCATAAAGGAGATATGTCATCCAAACATGTGCCCCTTATTGGTGGAAAAGAATTAATAACACCCATTGTATCCTGTGTATTTAAAATCTTGACAAGCCAAAATAAACTGTACAGTGTGTAGATCTAATCTGTGTAAGGTCACTTTATAGCTGATCGTGTGTGCGAGGTTTAAGTGTTAGAGGAATGTTTTAGTGTAGAGGTGACTTTGTTCTTTGAATATGATTTGTGGAGTTGCAGATTTTTCACTTCTTGTTAGAGCCAAAAGCTAAAAGCACCAGACTCCCAGCCTTGTATTAAGGTAAATGCTATTTATAGGACATGTTTGTTAGTGGATGTTTTTCTTGGTTTGGTGTTTTCTGTTCAGCTCAGTGGGATGGGTACTGTAGTATGCATGACAAATATATGAGTTAGCAAGAAAGCCAAGCAATTTAACGTTTGAAACAATGATGGTTTCCTTTCAGCCAGAAATGGGACATATGGATCATACAGCAGTCACTGTGTTGCTCTGTGGGATCTGGTTCTGCATGGGGAGATATTACCATTTTTCTAACGCATGCTTAGCCAACTATATCCATGCAGCATTTTATCATTTTTATTATTTATGCATTCTGTCCTGTACAGTTCGCAAACACTAAAAGTGCTCTGTAGCCTATTGTCTTTCAGAAATTCAGAAAATTTGCTTTAAATTTAGTATAGTTTCACCATACATGGACCCATGATTCAATTCACAAAAACTCTGAGTGCTTACTTAATTTGGTCAAGACATTTGCAGACCATTTCAACTTCCTTAAAGTGGAACTTTAGTCAGAAAATTAAGTCCTGCTGGAACACTTCTAGCTGGCCCCTTTTGCAGGTATAGCTATGTAAAACATTTAAAAAAAAGGACCTATACTGTTTAAAATCCAGTAATACACTGTCTCACCCTGCTCTGCATATGCTCCATTTTAGGCATTTTTAGGCACTGCACTGAGTTTGTAGAGGCCGATCTGCTGACAGCTTAAAAGCAGAATTAAACCCTCCTATCCTTTACAACCAAAGAGACTGCTTCTGTTTGATCTGCAGTTGCATTGTGCTGCACATGTGATCAGTTATGACACCAGCCATTTGATGGTTTAATAGTTTGGATGAGGAAACAAGCAAATGTGACAGTTACCAATCCTCGCATTACAGGTAATCAAATTGTTTTTTGAAATCGATAGGTTTAGTTACACTTTATGATTTACTGCTGTTCAGGGGCTCTGGGCTTCAGCAAAATGGCTGCCTCCCATAAGAAGAAGCAGGAGCAAAGACAATTTACAGTACACACTAATGTCGGTAGCATAATTATTAATGTAGAATCTATGTTCCTTGCTAAAGACCCTTTTTCTATTAAGTTGTTATGGGTAAAGTTCAGCTTTAAAGTGGTTGTTAACCCATACATATACCCAGTGAGATACATACAGTGCCTTGAAAAAGTATTCACACCCCTTGAAATTTTCCACATGTTGTCATGTTACAACCAAAAACATAAATGTATTTTATTGGGATTTTATGTGATAGACCAACTCAAAGTGGCACATAATTGTGAAGTGGAAATTTTTTACAAGTAAATATGTAAAAAGTGTAGCTTGCATTTGTATTCAGCCCCCCTGAGTCAATACTTTGTAGAAACACCTTTGGTTGCAATTACAGTTGCAAGTCTTTTTGGGTATGTCTCTACCAGCTTTGCACATCTACAGAGTGACATTTTTGCCCATTCTTCTTTGCAAAATAGCTCAAGCTCTGTCAGATTGGATGGAGAGCGTCTCTGAATAGCAATTTTCAAGTCTTGCCACAAATTCTCAATTGGATTTAGGTCTGGACTTTAACTGGGCCATTCTAACACATGAATATGCTTTGATCTAAACCATTCCATTGTAGCTCTAGCTGTATGTTTAGGGTTTTTGTCCTGCTGGAAGCTAAACCTCCACCCCAGTCTCAAGTCTTTTGCAGACTCTAACAGGTTTTTTTCCAAGATTGCCCTGTAATTGGCTCCATCTATCTTCCCATCAACTCTGATCAGCTTCCCTATCCCAGCTGAAGAAAAGCATCCCCACAACATAATGCTGCCATTATCATGTTTTACTGTGGGGATGGTGTGTTAGCATTTTGCTTTTAGGCCAAAAAGTTCAATTTTGGTCTCATCTGACCAGAGCACCTTCTTCCACATGTTTGCTGTGTCCCCCACATGGCTTCTCACAAACTACAAACAGGACTTCTTATGGTTTGCTTTTAACAATGTTTTTTTTCTTGCCACTCTTCCATAAAGGTCATGGAGTGCACGACTAATAGTTGTCCTGTGGACAGATTCTTCCACATGAGCTGTGGATCTCTGCAGCTCCTCCAGAGTTACCATGGGCCTCTTGGCTGCTTCTCTGATTAATGCTCTCCTTGCCCGTTCTGTCATTTTAGGTGAATGGCCATGTCTTGGTACAGTGGCAGTTGTGCCATACTCATTTTCGGATGATGGATTGGACAGTGCTCCGTGAGATGTTCAAAGCTTGGGATATCTTTTTATAACATAACCCTGCTTTAAATTTGTCCACAACATTATCCCTAACCTGTCTGGTGTGTTCCTTGGCCCTCATGATGCTGTTTGTTCACTAAGGTTTTCTAACAATCCCGTTAGGGCTTCACAGAACAGCTGTATTTATACTGAGATTAAATTACACAAAAGTGTACTCTAATAACTAAGTGATTTCAGTTAGGGGCATCAGAGTAATTCTGCATACACACGGTTGGAATTTCCGTCAAAAAAAGATGAGGTGATGGGAGCTTTTGGTCGGATATTCCGACCGTGTGTATGCTCCATCCAGCTTTTTCTGTCTGAATGTCCGCCAGCTAAAGATTGAGAGCTGGTTCTCTATTTTTCCAACGGAAAAACTTCTTGACGGAAATTCTGTTCATCTGTATGCAATTCCAACGCGCAAAAAAGCACGCCTGCTCGGAAACAATTCAACGCATGCTCGGAAGCATTGAACTTCATTTTCTCGGCTCGTCGTACATCACTGCGATCTTGACGGTCAAAAGTTCAAAGAACTTTTGTGTGACCGTGTGTATGCAAGCCAAGCTTGAGCGGAATTCCGTCAGAAAAATCATTCAAGATTTTTCCAACGGAAATTCTGCTCGTGTGTACGGGGCATAAAGGGGGCTGAATACAAATGCATGCCACACTTTTCAAATATTTATTTGTTTAACAAAAATTTGAAAACCATTTATCATTTTCCTTCCACTTCACAATTATGTGCCACTTTGTTTTGGCCTATGACATATAATCCCAATAAAACATTTACGTTTTTGGTTGTAACATGACAAAATGTGGAAAATGTCAAGGGGTATGAATACTTTTTCAAGGCACTGTACAGGTGAGAAAATCCTCCTACACAACTTTTACCTATTTGTATGCAATTTTCTGTTTTCTACAGCAGTTCAAAGAGCAGAATTTTTACAGCTTGTCTGATATTTCAGAAAGCAAGGGCAGGGAGCTAAAGGTACACTCTGCAGAGCTCAGTGAAAGCTTATTAGAGGGTAGTGACATACATCCCTTCACACACCACACAGGAACAGAGCTAAAGCTGACAATCACAAGCTGAGAGCTCCCGCTTCTTCACCTTTTTACCTCTTGGTGTCAGGAAAACCTGACAGAACTCATGCAGATAGCAGAGGAAGAAGGCAGCAAACAGAAATTAAACTTAGTGCTATGGACTTCGACAAGTACACATTATGGTGGGGCATGCTTTTTTCATGTAGCGCTGGGAGATTTGCAATCTACCGCATGTTGTGTGTTAGGAAATTGTGTGTTAGGAAGGTTAAAAGTTCGCCAAGTGAACAGTGTATTCTTGAAAAATGCATAACCATTACATAACCACTTCAGGTCTCTACAAAACGCCTTCTCTTCTATCCCTTATCATAGATGTCAGAAAAATAACACTTAAGAATCAAATCATCTATCACCTTAGAACACATTTATATTTCAACAAATACTTTTTAATTTTAAATTACAATTTGATTGAATTTCTTACTACTTAAATTAAAATATACAGTGGGGATGGAAAGTATTCAGACCCCCTTAAATTTTTCACTCTTTGTTATATTGCAGCCATTTGCTAAAAGGATTTAAGTTCATTTTTTTGCCTTATTAATGTACACACAGCACCCCATATTGACATAAAAACAGAATTGTTGACATTTTTGCAGATGTATTAAAAAAAGAAAAACTGAAATATCACATGGTCCTAAGTATTCAGACCCTTTGCTGTGACACTCATATATTTAACTCAGGTGCTGTCCATTTCTTCTGATCATCCTTGAGATGGTTCTACACCTTCATTTGAGTCCAGCTGTGTTTGATTATACTGACTGGATTTGATTAGGAAAGCCACACACCTGTCTATATAAGACCTTACAGCTCACGGTGCATGTCAGAGCAAATGAGAATCATGAGGTCAAAGGAACTAACTGAAGAGCTCAGAGACAGAATTGTGGCAAGGCACAGATCTGGCCAACGTTACAAAAACATTTCTGCTGCACTTAAGTTTCCTAAGAGCACAATGGCCTCCATAATCCTTAAATGGAAGACATTTGGGATGACCAGAACCCTTCCTAGAGCTGGCCGTCCAGCCAAACTGAGCTATCGGGGGAGAAAAGCCTTGGTGAGAGAGGTAAAGAAGAACCCAAAATCACTGTGGCTGAGCTCCAGAGATGCAGTCGGCAGATGGGAGAAAGTTGTAGAAAGTCAACCATCACTGCAGCTCTCCACCAGAGTATGGCAGAGTGGCCCGACGGAAGCCTCTCCTCAGTGCAAGACACAGGAAAGCCCACATGGAGTTTGCTAAAAAACACCTGAAGGACTCCAAAGATGGTGAGAAATAAGATTCTTTGGTCTGATGAGACCAAGATAGAACTTTTTGGCCTTAATTCTAAGTGGTATGTGTGGAGAAAACCAGGCACTGCTCATCACCTGTCCAATACAGTCCCAACAGTGAAGCATGGTGGTGGCAGCATCATGCTGTGGGGGTGTTTTTCAGCTGCAGGGACAGGACAACTGGTTGCAATCGAGGGAAAGATGAATGCGGCCAAGTACAGGGATATCCTAGACTAACACCTTCTCCAGAGTGCTCAGGACCCCAGGCTGGGCCGAAGGTTTACCTTCCAACAAGACAATGACCCTAAGCACACAGCTAAAATAACGAAGGAATGGCTTCACAACAACTCCGTGACTGTTCTTGAATGGCCCGGCCAGAACCCTGACCTAAACCCAATTGAGCATTTCTGGAGAGACCTAAAAATGGCTGTCCACCAACGTTTACCATCCAACCTGACAGAACTGGAGAGGATCTGCAAGGAGGAATGGCAGAGGATCCCCAAATCCAGGTGTGAAAAACTTGTTGTATCTTTCCCAAAAAGACTCATGGCTGTATTAGATCAAAAGGGTGCTTCTACTAAATACTGAGCAAAGGGTCGGAATACTTAGGACCATGTGATATTTCAGTTTTTCTTTTTTAATAAATCTACAAAAATGTCATCAATTCTGTTTTTCTGTCAATACGGGGTGCTGTGTGTACATTAATGAGGAAAAAAATGAACTTAAATGATTTTAGCAAATGGCTGCAATATAACAAAGAGTGAAAAATTTAAGGGGGTCTGAATACTCCAAAAAAAAGAATTGTTGCTCTACATAAAGATGGCTTAGGCTATAAGAAGATTGCCAAGACCCTGAAACTGAGCTGTAGCACAGTGGCCAAGACCATACAGCAGTTTAAGAGCACAGGTTCCACTCAGCCTCGCCATGGTCAACCAAAGGAGTTGAGTGCACATGCTCAACATCAAATCCAGAGGTTGTCTTTGGGAAATAGACGTATGAGTGCTGCCAGCATTGCTGCAGAGGTTGAAGGGGTCTGGGGTCCGCCTGTCAGTGCTCAGACCATACGCCGCACACTGCATCAAATTGGTCTGCATGGCTGTCGTCCCAGAAGGAAGCCTCCTCTAAAGATGATGCACAAAAAAGTCCACAAACAGTTTGCTGAAGACAAGCAGACTAAGGACATAAATTACTGGAACCATGTCCTGTGGTCTAATGAGACCAAGATAAACTTATTTGGTTCAGATGGTGTCAAATGTGTGGCGGCAACCAGGTGAGGAGTACAAAGACAAGTGTGTCTTGCCTACAATCAAGCATGGTGGTGGGAGTGTCATGGTCTGGGGCTGCATAAGTGCTGCCGACACTGGGGAGCTACAGTTCATTGAAGGATCCATGAATGGCAACATTTACTGTGACATACTGAAGCACAGCATGATCCCCTCTGTTCAGAGACTGAGCTGCAGGTCAGTATTACAACATGATAACGACCCCAAACACCTCCAAGACAACCACTGCCTTGCTAAAGAAGCTGAGGGTGAAGGTGATCACTGGCCAAGCATTTCAAGCATAAAATATTTACAAAAATGTATGTGTGTATATATATATATATATATATATATATATATATATATATATATATATATATACACACATACATACACACAGTTTTATATATATATATATATATATATATATATATATATATATATATATATATATATATATATATATATATATATATATATATATATATATATATATATATATATATATATATATATATACTGTATATATACACAGTGCCTTGAAAACTTATTCATACCCCCTTGAAATTTTCCCCATTATGTCATGTTACAATCAAAAATGTATTTTTTTGAGATTTTATGTGATAGGCCAACACAAGGTGGCACATAATTGTGAAGTGAAAAGAAAATGATAAATGGTTTTCAATTTTTCTTTTACAAATAAATATCTGAAAAGTGTGGCGTGCATTTGTATTCAGCCCCCTTTACTCTGATACCCCCAACTAAAATCTAGTGGAACCAGTTGCCTCCAGAAGTCACCTAATTCGAAAATAGAGTCCACCTATGTGTAATTTAATCTCAGTATAAATACAGCTGTTCTGTGAAGCCCTCAGAGGTTTGCTAGAGAGAGAACCTTAGTAAACAAACAGCATCATGAATTCCAAGGAACACACCAAACAGGTCAGGGATAAAGTTGTGGAGAAGTTAAAGGCAGGGTTAGGTTATAAAACAATATTCCAAGCTTTGAACATATCACAGAGCAATCTTCAATCCATCGTCCAAAAATGGAAAGGGTATGGCATAACTGCAAACCTACCAAGACATGGCTGTCCACCTAAACTGACAGGCTGGGCAAGGAGAGCATTAATAAGAGAAGCAGCCAAAAGATCCGTGGTAACTCTGGAGGAGCTTCAGAGATCCATAGCTCAGGTGGAAGAATCTGTCCACAGGACAACTATTAGTCATGCACTCCGTCATACTTGATTTGATTGTAGCCGTATTAGTGCAATTGTGACAGAGAAAATTGAGTACTGTCCGTGATACTTTTTTTATTTGCACTAACATACACTTTTTCAGGACAAGCTTTCGGGGTATGTCCCCTTCTTCAAGGTCCAAGCAGTATTGATTCACAAATTTATAAGCAGCATGTTTTTCTCTCTTTTTTTTTTTTTTTCTTCTTCTTTAACATGCTGCTTAAAAATTTTTGAATCAGCACTGCTTGGACCTTGAAGAAGGGGACATACCCGAAACCTTGTCCTGAAAAATTGTATGTTAGTGCAAATAAAAAAAGTATCACGGACAGTACTCAATTTTCTCATGCACTCCGCAAATCTGGCCTTTATGGAAGAGTGGCAAGAAGAAAGCCATTGTTGAAAGAAAGCCATAAGAATTTATGTTTGCAGTTTGCAAGAAGCCATGTGGGGGACACAGTTAACATGTGGAAGAAGGTGCTCTGGTCAGATGAGACAAAAATTGAACTTTTTGGCCTTAAAGCAAAACGTTATGTGGTGGAAAACTAACACTGCACATCACCCTGAACACACCATCCCCACCGTGAAACATGGTGGTGGCAGCATCATGTTGTGAGGATGCTTTTCTTCAGTAGGGACAGGAAAGCTGGTCAGCATAATACAGGGCAATCTTAGAAGAAAAGACTTGAGACTGGGGCGGAGGTTCACCTTATAGCAGGATAACGACCCTAAACATACAGCCAGAGCTACAATGGAATGGTTTAGATCAAAGCATGTTCATGTGTTAGAATGGACCAGTCAAAGTCCAGACCTAAATCCAAATGAGAATCTGTGGCAAGACTTTAAAATTGCTGTTCACAGATTCTCTCCATCCAATCTGACAGAACTTGAGCTATTTTGCCAAGAAGAATGGGCAAAAATGTCACTCTCTAGATGTGCAAAGCTGGTAGAGACATCCCCAAAAAGACTTGTAGCTGTAATTGCAGCGAAAGGTGGTTCTACAAAGTATTGACTCTGGGGGGCTGAATACAAATGCATGCCACACTTTTCACATACTTATTTGTAAAAATTGAAAACCACTTATCATTTTCCTTCCACTTCACCACTTCACAATTATGTGCCACTTGGTCTATCACATTAAATCCCAATAAAATACATTTTCATATTTGATTGTAACATGACAAAATGTGGAAAATTTCAAGGGGTATGAATACCTTTTCAAGGCATTGTAATATATATATATACAATATATACAATGTAATTGACTGCAAAGGATTTGCAACCAAGTATTAAAAAGTGAAAGTTTGATGGATGATTGTTAATCTGTCCCATTACTTTTGGTCCCTTAAAAAGTGGGAGGCACATATACAAACTGTTGTAATTCCTACACCATTCACCTGATTTGGATGTAAATACCCTCAAATTAAAGCTGAAAGTCTGCAGTTAAAGCACATTTTGTTTGTTTCATTTCAAATCCATTGTGGTGGTGTATAGAGCCAAAAAGATTAGAATTGTGTCGATGTTCCAATATTTATGGACCTGACTGTATTTTATTATGTCCAGCATTTCAATTGAGCTCCAGACATCTTTCAAGGCAATAATATATTCAATAGAGAAAGGAATAGCATACAGTTGCCAGTGTTAAAGAAAAGTACAACCTTCAGTAATAAAAAACATAGACTGGAATGGCACGTGTTATCCTCCATAGAAGAGCTGTACGCTTTATTTTTCTTCATATATGGTGGTTTATGCCAAGCTTAAGGCAATTTTGTTGGTTTAAAATACCTACTCTAGATCGGGGCCGTCAACCCCCGGGCTGCGGCCCACTACCGCTCTCCTGCCTTCATTCGGAACCCACCACTGCACAGAGGCCTACCTCTGTGCTAAATTGACCAGTGCTGCCACCAATGCAGTGGTGGCAGGCAGCGTGGCAAGTGACATTCCGCATCTGGTGGCAGGAAACGTGGCAGGTGGCGTGGCAAGTGGCATTTCACATCTGGTGACAGGCAACGTGGGTGGGGTTTATAAGTCTGTATAGTTGTATGTATCGTTGCCTTGATCAAGATGGGAGGAGCTTTATTGAAGCACTGGGCAAAATAAGTAAGCTCTTTACTTGATATACTCTATCTCTGTTTCAAGACTATAGGGGGGCTTCTATAACTTTTTTGTATATTTATAGACATTCACTTGATGAAATGAACCCAAGCATTTACTTTATATACAGATAGTATTTATAGACATTCACTTGATGAAATGAACCAAAGCATTTACTTTATATACAGATAGCGATGGCTAACCTTTGGACTTGGCAAGATTACAGACAAAAATAAATGGGAAAGGTGTAGTAAAGCAATGCCTGAATAAAAGACTGAACTATTCAGCAGGCTAAGTACACTACCAGTATGCATCTCAAGTTTTCAGATCTGAATAGAGCAAACAATTGAAGTGAAAGTGTAAGCTAAAATAAGTCTGCCTAAAATGTATGTAATCTTGATAGTGTTAACCTAGTTGTTGCACCTTAAAATACATTTTCTGGACAAACCCATTTAAAGGACAAAAAGAAAAAGAAAAAAAAAAAAAAAAGCACGGGTAACTGAGCACTGCAATGGGGAACATTTACCAATGCAAAGAAATGTTTTTTTTTTTAAATGTTCAGCTCAGAGCAGGTCTTTTAATGTGGCTTAAGGCCCCTTTCACACTTGTGCAACTTGTCCTGCAACTTGGGAGTGCAAAGTCGCATGACAAATCGTACCCCATGATTTCCAATTAAACCATTCATATCTGTGCGACTTCAGGTCGCACCAACTTCAAAGTGGTCCCTGCACTACTTTGGTCCAACTTTGATGCGAGTTGAGCAAAATCGCACGCTGCAATCTTGCGGTAAAATCGTGGCAAAATCACATGACTTTCAAGTCGTGGCAGTGTGAAAGGGGCCTAAGGGCTGGTTCACACTGCTGCAATGCGAGAACCCTGCGAATCCACTGTGGGTTCCCGTTTCATATGACTCCCAGCAGCAGTTCACATTGCCCTATCGAACTGCTGGGAGTGTGAATTAAAAGTTAGGGCCTTTTCCCACTGGTGCAATGTCTGACATCGCATGTGATTTGCACCGCACTGCAGTGCAAATCACAAATGCGATCTCTGTGTGATGCAATTTCAGCCATACAGATAGCATTCGGACCAAACTTGCACAGGACCCTTTTTTTGGTCCACAGCAGAATCGGATCGCACCCATGCGATCCGATGTCTGTCTAAATTTGCAGTTCGTACTGTGATATGCAAACTGATTTCGGGGTGTCATTAACTTTTGATTGACACTCCCAGCAGTTCACATAGGGCAGTGTGAAAGGGGCCTAAGCCCTGGTTCACATTGATGCGATTTGGCATGCAATTTGATATGTCAAATCGCATGCCAAATCAGCGGCAATTGCCGGAAATGGCAGCGTCAGAAAGTCGTTTCTGTGCTACTTTTGGCGATTTCGGGGTGCGATTTCCATTGACATGTGTGCAGAAACCCGCACAGATGTCTCTAAAATCGCCCCCGAAGTCGGACTGACATCTGGGAATGAAATTGTGTGAGTTCAGCTGCACCCACACAATTTAATTCCTGCAGTCAGTGTGAACCAGGGCTGAATGAAAGTTTTTTCCCCCTGTTTGTAAACTAAGAGGCCAAGAGATGCTGGGGGATGTCAATGACCACATACAGTCATTGCCATAAGTGGTCTATTGCATCAGCCAGCATCCCTATCCGGTTTGCTGACACCCAGCAACTGTCCAAGGAGCTTTCATTTGTGGTGGGAGTGTGACAAATTGTTTTGGCATGAGTCCTCCCTAAAATCCATACCTGATCCTCATCCGGACATGCAGCCTGGCTGGTCAGGAAAGGAAGGGGATTTTTTGCATGTGATTACTGCCAGTACAGTGAAGGCTGGCAGAACACAGTAGCGCTGCAGGAGGGATTTTCCCATCCACACTGACTGTGTTGATGGGGGAATTTGGTGATTTATAAAATTGCATCATCTATGGCTTGCCTAAGACATTCTGGAAAGTCATATGCCCCGTACACACGGTCGGATTTTCCAACGGAAAATGTGTGATAGGACCTTGTTGTCGGAAATTCCGACCGTGTGTAGGCTCCATCACACATTTTCCATCGGATTTTCCGACACACAAAGTTTGAGAGCAGGATATAAAATTTTCCGACAACAAAATCCATTGTCGGAAATTCCGATCGTGTGTACACGAATCCGACGGACAAAGTGCCACGCATGCTCAGAATAAATAAAGAGATGAAAGCTATTGGCCACTGCCTCGTTTATAGTCCCGACGTAAGTGTTTTACGTCACCGCGTTTAGAACGATCGGATTTTCCGACAACTTTGTGTGACCGTGTGTATGCAAGACAAGTTTGAGCCAACATCCGTCGGAAAAAATCCTAGGATTTTGTTGTCGGAATGTCGGAACAAAGTCCGACCATGTGTACAGGGCATTACAGTGTTGTGTCCCCTCACAAGACTGATCTAATTCTTATTAACATACAATTCATGACGGCGGTGTCTAAATGTTTTACCCTTTGTTAAGACGCATGGGGGTTGATTTACTAGAGGCAAATCCACTTTGCACTACAAGTGCATTTGAAAGTGCACTTGTAAGTGCAGTTGCTGTAGATCGCTGTAGATCTGAGGGGAAGCTCTGCTGATTGTATCATCCAATCATGTGCAAGCAAAAATGCTTTTTTTTATTTTCCTTGCAGGTCCCCCTTTGATCTACAGCGACTACAATTCCAAGTGCACTTGCAGCGCAAAGTGGATTTGCCTTTAGTAAATAAACCCCTGAGTTTTGTTGAAACGTTGGCAATAAAATGTTGTTGCTTTGATTTATTTCCATTGCAAAACCCTTGAGTGCCTCTATACCTGTTTTGGATTTGTATTCTTTTATATATATATATGTAGCGCTGGTAGATTTTCATCTACCGCTTATAGGTAGATTTAGTGGGTTATCTGTTTTATACATAGTCAGATTTAGCCTCTGTTCCAGTTTGGCTGTGTTGCATGTAGTTTCACACTGTGCCTGTGGGTGTCGTTGTCGCCATGGGTCGGTGTTGGAAAGGCTACGCGCTGAAGCATATGGGTGCTCTTCTGTCCCGGAGATAACTCGGTGGAGGTGGTCCTCCGAGTTGCATTCTGGGAGAGGGTATTTATGGGACAGACGCCATGTTTTAGGGTCTTTTTCGTTCCACCTGCTGGCCCTCCTGGCCGACAGGTATGTGTTAGGAGTACTACCGCGTGGTCCTCCAACCGGTAGGACCACGTTGCTGCAGCGTGTGGGTGGGCCCAGAAGCCTGTCTGGGGCCTACCACAGCGGCGAGGGAATGGTCCTGTGCTGTCTGTCCTACGGGAAGAAGCTGGACAACTGAGAAGATCCCAGGGGAGGACCCGTCATGGAAGGATCATGCAGAGTGCTGGTCTGGAGAGGGGTCTGGTGACTCAGTTAGAGGACGCATCCTAAAGTTAACCTACCGCATAGTACTGCCGGGTCGGCTTAAAGGTTCTAGTGCTGTGTTTGCTATCCATTGTAAACCATTACATCCTGTGGCAGAGGATCTTACGGGTTTCTATTCCACTCCAGTCTGTGGCAGAGACTTTTGTTCGTGCTGCGTGCCGGTTGCTAGGTTAGTGAGAGAAACCTACCCGGGTGGGCAAAGATTCAACTCTAAAAAGAGTGTACATTCATCTACAAGATTCCAATTCATAATACTACATCAAGAAAAGGTATCTGAACTTCCCTGCAACTCTTATTCTACCTCTTTCCTGCTACTTCCTTCAGTTACTCTTTATTAAAGCATTGGAAAAGATACTCAAGTGACTGGTGTCTACACTGTCTGGTATTAAACTCAACGGGACCCTAGACCCGGTTCTGGTGAAATTGAGGTAAGTTAGTGAGTTATTGCTACATATATCTTATTATATAGTTTGTTTTATTATAAAGCAACACTTTGCAAGTGCAAAGTAAGTTGCTAGGGCAGATCACACTTATTTGACATGATGCGGCTTGGATTTATATGATAATCAAAATGAAGCTCTGCTTTGCAAGATAGCTTCTCCATCTGCTGCTTATACATTCTGTTCACTCCCTCACTGCTCCATTGGCCAGCCCCAGTTTATAAATGCACATGTTCACTCAAAGTTAAGATATCATTGCTTTTATTCTCCTAGTTAAATTTTCAAGCTTGTGGTATGATATAAAGATTAGCCTACCCTTCTGTATCAAACAGCCATATCTCAGAACTCCATTGAAAGGACTACGTTCCTTTGGTAAAGTTCCTTCCTGTAGGGCAACCAAACTCACGGTGCCCTCCAGTAGTAAAAGATGCATCCAAAAAAATGAGAAAGCTACAGAAAAGAGGAAACCATATGCTATAGGAATGTTTAAATAAGAATAGTGCAGGAACTGAAAACAACATAGAAAAAAATCAAATGTAGAAGAAAAATATGGACTGGATTTAAAAAATTCCAACAATTGTAGAACCAGTAGGCCAAATGTTCTAAATGAAAAAAAATGAAGAATATCACACGGGGTGAAAAATGTTGCAAAAAGGCAATCAAGGGCAAACATAGAGACATACAGCATAAAGAGAACCTAAAACAAATCTTAAAATCAACAAAAGGTAATGGGACGTTAGAAAAATAATAAATACAGGAAGAAAATGAGCAAAAGGGTTAAGGAAATGTTATAGTTAATAATTGTCATTATAATTTTTCATGTTTAGATTTATTAATTAATTTGTTAATGTTATTAAGCATTTATATGAAGAGTTATAGAGTTACATTCCAGATTTAGAATTACACCTGTACAAATATAAGGATATTTAAGTGTTATATAGGCATATCAACAATTGGTTGTAAAGAATTGAATAATCACATCAATATCAACTGTTCAAACTTCACATCTATTATGAGAGTATCAATTAGAACTTTGCAATAGTTGAGAATATCCAGCAGTTTATATACTTAAGCTAAATGAATTATCTTTCAGATTGTACATATTACAAGAACTAACTGTAGTAAATTACTTTTATGGTAGAACATTGACTCATTAGAGAAGGAAATAAAAAGAAAAAAGGATGGGTAAAAAAGGCAAACCTGTCTCAGGGTTAAACAATACAAATGACCTCTAGATACTGCATTATTTAGGAAATAAGGTAGCGTCATTGTGCTGTTATTGTTTTCCAGAAAACATGGTTGCCATTAACTCCCAATATTCTATACATATAGTGAGGGGAGGGTTCCTACATATGTTGTCATAACTGTTTGATGTTACCCCATAAATATTTTGGACAAACTTTTTCCTTTGTACAGGGGAAGATGGAAATCAGATCGTTATGGTACTAGTTTTACAGGAAATACTGTAGTAACACCAAGGAATCTAGAAAAAATGGATTTAATGAGGACACACACGGGAACATATATATATACGATACAGGGCACCCTGAAGGAATATTTTACTATGAGTTAAGTACTAAAACAAGAGGATAATATTTCTACTGTTCTGCTCAACTTCATCCTAGAATTTTCAATGAGAAGGATAACAGATAACCCTAAAGGTACCATAATAAATGGAACAGTACAGTGCATAGTGTATGCTTTTGGTATTGTGGTAATAGGAAGAAATCATGATTTTTTAAGTGAAAGAACTATTGGAAGAAACAGAGAAAGTCAGTTTTAGGGTGATTTTAAGGAAGCAGAGTATATGACTGCATAAAGGAAAAATGCATTCAAAATTGTAAAGCAACCATGTTGTGGAGAGAATAGTTATAATTTTTCCCTGCTACCTGGACTGTGTGATAACTAAATTCAGTGGCTGTAATTCATCAAGCTGAAATAGCATTTTTGACACTATAAAGGGTGCTTATGTAGCATTTACCACCCAGAAGAACTGATGATGTATGAGTTCTCTCATTCGAGATGATAACAAACCTTCCAGCAATGCCACACCCTCTGACACACCAAGGCTGAAGAAGGACTATTTATTTGGGTGACACATCCAACAAAGCAACAAAAATGGCAACACCACTAAACATTCACAAATTAAGGCAATATTCTCCAGTACAATAAAAACAATGTGTGAACAATGAGTATCTTAACCGGTTCCCGACCAGCTCACACAGATATACTGCGGCAGAATGGCTCACCTGGGCAAAACCCCGTACGGGTACGTCCTTCTCTTTATGGAGGAACCCGATGCAGGTGGCTGGCGGGCACCATCACTGCCGCCCACGCACGATGGCGTGCACGAGCAGCAGCACAGGGATTTGTGTGTGTAAACACACAAATCCCTGTACTGTCAGGGAAGCGAAAACGTATCGTTTGTTCCTATTTAGTAGGAAAAATGTTATGTCTCCTTCTCCTAGTCACTCCCATCCCTACACAATTAGAACACACCGAGGGAACACACAGTTAACCCCTTGATCGACCCCTTACTATTACTACTATAATAGTATTATTACTACTATAATTGATTGTTACGTCATAATTATTTGCTCTTTTGGTAAGTGCATTTTTATAGCACTGATCGCTGTATAATTGTCAATGGCCCCAAAAAAGTGTCAAAAGTGTCAGATCTGTCCGTCACAATGTCACAGTACCGCTGGAAATCGCAACTCCATTACTAGTAAATAAATAAATAAATAAATAATAATAATAATAAAAATGCCATAAATCTTTACCATAGTTTGTAGATGCTATAACTTTTGCGCAAACCAATCAATATACGCTTATTGCGATTTTTTTTTTTACCAAAAATATGAACCATACCAGGTTACATGCCCTCAACATGGGGGGGGTGCTTTGGGGCACCTTGTCCCCATGTTGATGGGGACAAGGGCCTCTTCCCGACAACCCTGGCCGGGGGTTGTCGGCGTCTGCAGTCGGGTGGGCTCATCATAATCTGGAATGCCCCCTTTAAGAAGGGGGCCCCCAGATCCCAGCCCCCCCATGTGAATGGGTATCGGGTATATTGTACCCCTACCCACTCACCCCAAATGTAGTGGAATATAAAAAAAAATAAAAGCCTGTTTTTGACAAGTCCTTTATTGTAAAATAGCTCTGAGCTGTCTTCTCTCCAAGCCATCTTCTTCTGCCACTGTCTCTCCCGCCACCATCTTCTCCTGCCGTCGTCTTCACCCGCTGCTGTGTTCTTCCTCGCCGCCGGCTAAAAAAAGAAAAAACCCAAGGGCGGGCTCTCAGAGGGACATCATCGGATGGCCACGCCCCATGGCTAGATAAGAGATGCCAGACAGCGGGCGACAACACAATGGAGGAAGACAGCCACAGAAAAAGAGCAGCTTTTTTTATTTAGTGGGTAACTGGCAGCGAGGAAGAACACAGCAGCGGGAGAGACAGCGTCAGGAGAAGATGACGGCAGGAAAGACAGCGTCAGGAGAAGATGGTCGTGGGAGAGACAGCGGCAGGAGAAGATAGTGGCAGGAGAAGATGGCGGCAGGAGAGACAGCGGCAGGAGAAGACGGCGGCGGGAGAGACAGCGACAGGAGAAGATTGCAGCAGGAGAGACAGCAACAGGAGAAGATGGCAGTGGGAGAGACAGCATCAGGAGAAGACGATAAGTAAAAAAGGGAGCGCACCAGCCTAGTGCATTATCCTAAAGGTAAGTTTATTAAAACCAAGATTAAAATCTACTCACAAATGTAGGAGAAATAATCGCACTATAAACAATCACAAGGCGATTGGTCCGCTGGTAGCAGTTTCCAGGTCCTAGAAAGAGGACATACGAACTGCTGCTGGCTAACGCGTTTCGAAGGTATCCCTACTTCATCAGAGCCTTATCTGTGCTAATCTCTTGCAGCTATTTATATATGTGTCTATCTGGGAATGACATCTCTGATCAGTACTGGGGCCCCTCTACTAATTAGTGGGAGGTCTTACAGAGGGCAGACCTTAGCCACATAGTTGTATAATGACAATTAATTGTGCTATTTCTATTTTGTTTTATTTCACTTGATTTATTTATTTAGTTCCACTTCACATGTGTGTGCACACTGGGAGCGCATGCACCCGGCAGTAAACTAACCTGGATGTAACACCAAGTGCCGTATATCAAGTATTCTAGGTATTCTAGATTGCAGATAAGGAATATCAAATATATATATATATATATATATATATATATATATATATATATATATGTGTTATTAGGTATCGTGAAGTAAGTAGTCTTAGCTCTCACCCTCCCCTAGAAGTCCCTCCGTGAGAGCCACAGCTGCTCCGGCATCCATAGCCAACGGTTCACATCTAATCTCGTGATGTCCTATCTCGGAGGGTGGAACGCACGCCGCGCTGACACTTCCTGGTTGCGATTCACTGGGCGGAAGTGCAGTCCTGACGTCACTTACCGTGCGCCCATTGGTGCACGGAATTGATATCTAATAGTAAACAATAGCGGCTATATTGTCAGAGAAGAAAGTAGAGGGCAAAGCCAGACAAAAAACGTCAGAACTGTGTATTTGGGGAATACTATAAGGAGCATAACAGTGTATTTAGGAGATACTATAAAGAACACTTATCCCGCAATGGAGCCTCTAAGGGGAAGAAAACAATTGCATAGCACTAAATACTGAACGTACACACCACTATAAAAAAGGGGGAAGAAAAGCATGAACAAGCCAGTGTGCAAATGTTAATTATACACAACAAATGCATGCATACATATGCATGCACAACAATATGTCATTGTGGGATGTGATTTATAGCAATTGTTTAAACTATGCAGAATCACCAAAGCTATATCCTGTGATTATCTGGCACAAGGCATAGATGCACACAAAGTGTGCACACACGTCGGCGAGTAGAAACACATAACAAATCTGTTGGATCCAGTCAAATTAAGTGTTTTTTAAAATAATTATAATCTATTATCGATTGTAACTGGCGATAGGAATATACCTATAGCTAGAAGGACTTATATACCCATGTATAAAAGAATGAGCAAGAGGTGCACTACAATTAAATAATAAAACATAGTAGTAAAAAATACACATATATATTATATATATATATATATATATATATATATATATATATATATGATAATAAAAACTTAATAGTGAAAATGTCTGTATATATGTGTGTGCAAAGGTGTGCACACTTAGACTCCTGTATAGTATCAAGGCAAGTCCTTGTGTACACTACCGATACGTCACAAAGGCTAGTACATACACACAGATACACATGTGTACTCCAGGGAAAGAGATATAGGATAGGATAAAAATACAGTAAGAGTACAATAAAAATGCTGGTTCTAGTATACTTTCTTAGTGAGAAAGGTATATAAAATAATATAAAATAAAATAAAATAAAGCCACTGAATACATACACATATGTGTAAACCCGTATATGCTTCGATCTAGTCATACACTGAATGCATATTTTGCATATTCTTTTATATTTTTTATTTTATATTTTTTATGGGCTGTCTTGTATAGAGGGCATTATACTAGTACGGTGTTTAGAAGCCTAGATCTCATAGTTTGCCTAAAATCTTATTTTGATGATATTTTGATGATTTAAATACTACATATATAAAAATTAGAATAAGGGAAAATACAATAGTGATAACAATAAATGAAAATTAACCACGGTCTAGCTAAAAATGGTGAATGGACAGGGGCCTAACTTACTAAATTGGCTCTAAAATATTGTTAGACTATTTTATGTATTTCGGGGTCTTCATTTAGGCCTCCGGGGGCGAGACTGCCGAGGGTGAAGATCCAGAAGGCCTCTCGCTTACAAAGCCTCTGGTGTCTTCTTCCCGCATCAAGCTCAGCTCCAATAGATTCGATTCCAAAGACTTTCATGCCTGCAGGTTCCCCTTCATGGGCCTCTAGAAAATGTCGGGGGACTGGATATTTGTCTCTTGAATTAATAATACTGCATTTATGTTCCCCTATTCTGACTTGCATTGGAAGTTGAGTACGGCCAACATACAGGCGCCCACAGGGGCAGACGATGCCATAGATCACATATTCTGTTCCACAATTTATAAATTGTTTAATTGTTTTCAGGAGAAGACAGCCACGGGAGAGACAGTGGCAGGAGAAGATAGCGGTGGGAGAGACAGTGGCAGGAGAAGACGGCGACAGGAGAAGACGGCGGCTTGAGAGATGGTGGCCAGAGAGACAGCGGCAGGAGAAGATGGTGGTGGGAGAGACAGCGGCAGGAGAAGACGGCTCGGGGAGAAGACAGCTCAGAGCTATTTTACAATAAAGGATTTGTCAAAAATCGGCTCTTGTTTTCTTTTTGCATTTCACTGCTTTTTGGGGTGAATGGGTACAGTGTACCCAATACCCATTCACATGGGGGGCTGGGATCTGGGAGCACCCTTGTTAAAGGGGGCTGCCAGATTACGATAAGCCCCCCGCCCCTAGGCCCTTGTCTCAATCAACATTGAGACAAGGTGCTTTGGGGTGGGGGGCGCAGAGCCCCCCCACCTCAAAGCACCTACCCCCCCATGTTGAGGGCATGCGGCTTTGTATAGTTCGGGGGGGGGGGGTTGCTCATCCCCTCCCTTTCTTGATCTCCAGGCTGCATGCTCGAATAAGGGTCTGGTATAGATTTTGAAGGGAACCCCATGCCATTTTTTTAAATTAAATTTTGGCATGGGGGTCCCTCTGAATCCATACTAGACATGAATATGGACCTGGGGGACCCCACGCCGTGTTTTTCACTTTTTTTTCTTTGCTGGCAATTTTTTTTTGCATTCAGTTGTCAGCGGGGACACGGTGAAAATAAAAACCGCAAAGCTTACATCTTAATCAGCAGCATATGCTGGCAATAGGTGAATGCCTAAAAGCAGTGGCGTAGCGTGGGTTGTCAGCACCCGGGGCAAGGCAAGTATTTTGCGCCCCCTAACCTGTGGACTTTTAGCACTCCCCGAGTCCTTTCAAATACAATAGTACTGACCTACCTGATTCCTATACGGACCACTACACTAACCTACTTGATTTCAACACTGACCAACCTGATTCTTTTACTGACCATTACACACTACACTGACCACTATACTGTACTGTCCACTACACTGAGAACTACACTGACCACTATACTACACTGACCACTATACTGTACACTACATTGACCACTATACTATACTGTCCACTACATTGAGAACCGCACTGACCACTATACTGTCCACTACACTACACTGACCACTATACTATACTGTCCACTACACTGACCACTATACTGTCCACTACACTACACTCACCACTATACTATACTGTCCACTACACTGACCACTATACTGTCCACTACACTACACTGACCACTATACTATACTGTCCACTACACTACACTGACCACTATACTATACTGTCCACTACACTACACTGACCACTATACTGTCCACTACACTATATTGACCACTATACTGTCCACTACACTACACTGACCACTTTACTACACTGACTACTATATTATCCACTACACTGAGAACTACACTGTCCATTACTCTACGCTGACCACTATACTGTCCACTACACTATACTGTCCACTACACTGACCACTATACTATACTGTCCACTATACTATACTGTCCACTATACTATACTGTCACTATACTGTCTACTACACTGACCACTATTCTGTCTACTACACTACACTGACCACTATACTACACTGACCGCAGACAGGCCAGCCCCATGCCGCACATGACCCCATACGCCCAATCACAGGGTGCCGGACACTGAATATGGTGGCCGGAGCGCGGGGGACACAGGAAATTAAAATTAGGAGGAGGCAGTCAGTAGTGACACTACTGGTACGAAGTTGCGCCCCCCCTAAATGTCGCACCCGGGGCCACGGCACGCCCCGCACCCCCCATGCTATGTCACTGCCTAAAAGTCAATACCACAAGACCATGGTTGTTACTATAATATTAATGCCTCAAATGCAAAATATTATTGTAAAGAATTAAAAGAATCAAACATTAGTACATGTATTTCCTATGTACAGTATCTCACAAAAGTGAGTACACCCCTCACATTTTTGTAAATATTTTATTATATCTTTTCATGTGACAACACTGAAGAATTGACACTTTGCTACAATGTAAAGTAGTGAGTGTACAGCTTGTATAACAGTGTAAATTCACTGTCCCCTCAAAATAACTCAACACACAGCCATTAATGTCTAAACTGCTGGCAACAAAAGTGAGTACACCCCTAAGTGAAAATGTCCAAATTGGGCCCAATTAGCCATTTTCACTCCCCGTTGTCAGGTAACTCATTAGTATTACAAAGTCTCATGTGTGAATGGGGATCAGGTGTGCTAAATTTGGTGTTACCGCTCTCACTTTCTGATACTGGTCACTGGAAGTTCAACACGGCTCCTCATGGTAAAGAACTCTCTGAGGATCTGAAAAAAACAATTGTTGCTCTACATAAAGATGGCCTAGGCTATAAGAAGATTTCCAAGACCCTGAAACTGAGCTGCAGCACGGAGGCCAAGACCATACAGTGGCTTAACAGCACAGGTTCCACTCAGAACAGACCTCGTCATGGTCGACCAAAGATGTTGAGTGCACGTGCTCAGCGTCATATACAGAGGTTGTCTTTGGTAAATAGACGTATGAGTGCTGCCAGCATTGCTGTAGAGGTTGAAGGGGTGGGGGGGGTTAGCCTGTCAGTGCTCAGACAATACGCTGCACACCTGCATGGCTGTCGTCCCACAAGAAAGCCCACAAACAGTTTGCTGAAGACAAGCAGACTAAGAACGTGGATTACTGGAACCATGTCCTGTGGTCTGATGAGACCAAGATAAATGTATTTAGTTCAGATGGTGTCAAACGTGAGTGGCGGGAACCAGGTGAGGAGTACAAAGACAAGTGTGTCTTGCTTACAGGCAAGCATGGTGGTGGGAGTGTCATGGTCTGTGGCTGCATGAGTGGTGCCGGCACTGGTGAGCTACAGTCCATTGAGGGAACCATGAATGCCAACATGTACTGTGACATACTGAAAGAAAGCATGATCCCCTCCCTTCGGAGACTGGCCCTGCGGCCCGCCAATCTGTCCGCTTCCATGGCGCACAATTCATATATAACTATGGGGCCTGGCCTGGCCGTTGTCATCTGGAGACCCCGTCACCTTTTGACGTCACAGACCCATCATGCCCCGGCGGTGAAGTCACAGGGGCAGGGGCAGGGTGAATGACGTCATCCGCTCCATCGCAGCATCGGAGGAGGTTCTTTTTTTACATTTTCAGAGGGTTGGCGGTGGGGGATCAATAAGAAGACCAGAGAACGAAGCGGGGGAAGAAGAAGCCGGAGAAATACTGGAGGAAGAAGGAGAAGACTGGAGAAAGAATTAGGGGAAGAAGAAGACATTTTTAGTAAAGGATTTGTCAAAAACTGTCTTTTGTGGTTTTTACTTTTAACACTTTCTTTGGTGAATGGGTAGTACCCCATACTCATTCACATAGGGGGGCAGAATCTGGGGTCCCCCTTGTTAAAGGGGGCTTTCAGATTCCGATAAGCTCCCCACCCGCAGATCCCGACAACCACCGGCCAGGGTTGTCGGAAAGATGCCCTTGTCCCCATCAACATGGAGACAAGGTGCTTTGGGGGGAACCCCAAAGCACCCTCCCCATGTTGAGGGCATGCAGCCTGGTACGGTTCAGGAGGGGGGGCTCGCTCGCCCCCCTATCCTGACCTCCAGGCTGCATGCTCAGATAAGGGTCTGGTATGGAATTTGGGGGGGCCTAACGCCACTTTTTTAAATTCTGCTGTTGAGTTCCCCTTAAAATCTATGTCAGACCCTAAGAGTCTGGTATGGATTTTAGGGGGCCCCACACCAATTTTTTGGAAAAATTTGGCGTTGAGTTCCTCTTAAACTTAAGTGCCCCCTTTCCTGACCTCCAGGCTGCATGGTTGGATAAGGGTCTGGTATGGATTTTGGGGGGACCCCACACCAATTTTTTTTTACATTATGGTGTGGGGTTCCCCTTAAAATCCATACCAGACCAGAAGGGACTGTTATTTACTGAGGGGGACCCCATGTCATTTTTTTCATTTTTATTACATCTATATTGCAGGAGCCTGCAATACATTACAGCCGCGAGTAAGTTTAGATTACATTTTTTCCTTTAGAAATATCACTATTGCTGCGGTATGTTCTACACATCACACATATGCGCTACTTTACAGGCAGACTAAGGGGACCCCCCAGGCATGATATTTAAAGGAATATTTTATTTTTATTGTTTCACTTTAACCACTTCAGCCCCGGAAGAATTTACCCCCTTCCTGACCAGAGCACTTTTTGCAATGCAGCACTATGTCGTTTTAACTGACAATTGCGCAGTCGTGCAACGTTGTACCCAAACAAAATTGACGTCCTTTTTTCCCCCACAAATAGAGCTTTCTTTTGGTGGTATTTGATCACCTCTGCGGTTTTTATTTTTTGCGCTTTAAAAAAAAAAGAGCAACAATTTTGAAAAAAAAGCAATATTTTTTACTTTTTGCTATAATAAATACCCTCAAAACATATATAAAAAAACAAATTTCTTTCTCAGTTTAGGCTGATATGTATTCTCCTACATATTTTTGGTAAGAAAAATTGCAATAAGCGTATATTGATTCGTTTGTGCAAAAGTTATAGCGTCTACAAAATAGGGGATAGATTTATGGCATTTTTATTATTATTTTTTTTTATTAGTAATGGCAGCGATCTGCGATTTTTATCTTGACTGCGACATTATGGCGGACACATCTGACACTTTTGACACTATTTTGGGACCATTGTCATTTATACAGCGATCAGTGCTATAAAAATGCACTAATTACTGTGTAAATGACACTGGCAGGGAAGGGGTTAAACACTAAGGGGCAATCAAGGGGTTAAGTGTGTCCTAGGGAGTAATTCTAACTGTAGGGGGATGGGCTCACTACAACATGAGAGAGATTACTGCTCCCGATGACGGTAAGCAGTAGATCCCTGTCATGTTGCTAGGCAGAACAGGGAAATGCCTTGTTTACATAGGCATCTCCCCGTTCTGCCGCTCCTTGACACGATCGCGGGACATCGGCAGACATCGAGTCCGCATGACCCATGGGCACGGTCACGGAGTACACTGCGGGTGCACTTGCACCCACAATGCTGCGTCTTAAAGGGGACGAACAGGTACGCCCATTTGCGCAGCCGTGCCATAGTGCCGATGTACATCGTCGTGCGCTGGTCGGCAAGCGGTTAAGCATCATTAAAATTAATGCTCCTGAAAAAAGTTTTTTTTTTTTTTACATTTTGTTTTATTGATACATGTCCCCCAGGGCAGTACCCAGACCTCCATACCCCTTTTATGGCCAATTACTTGCATATAAGCCTTCAAAATGGGCACTTTTGATTTTTCCTGTTCGGCTTCCATATACTTCAATGGGGTTCACAAATGGCACTTGCAGATCTGTGGAATCACTGATTAGCACCGATTCTGAATTTACTAAGATGTTTGCCGATAATAGCGTGAGTTTTCAGGCACATGTTCACCTATTTGAACTCTTAATTGCCTGAAATCGGTGCTATTACATGTAGCGCATCAGTACTTCTCTGAACTCTTAGTAAATGACCCCCACTGTCTTCTTTATAGCCGTCACCTTAAGTAGGTACTTGAAAGTGTCTCTGTCAATAAAATAGGAATAAACCTCTTATTTTTGGGAAGTGAGATGGCATGAAACATGTGAATAGCTTCTGTTATAAGAAGGCTTTACTGTGTTATGAATATGCACAGTAGAGGGCTTTTTGGTCCCTTTTATTCCATCTCACCATAACCTTCTGGGTTATACTTTTTCACTAAATTATAAATGTAATCTCAAGTGTCCCCTGTAAATAAGAGCTCCTTCTGTTGCCCTTCCTGCCGATGTCTGCTCTGCTGTAAAAAGAGAAACCACCACCCAAAGAATATTCTGAATTTGACACTTACAAGAAACTCAGATGTCTGGTCCCTCATTGCACCCAGATGTTCGATCCACCTGCCTCAATGCCACTACTGTATACTGTGTTGCCACAGTAGGGTCAGGGACTTTTAGAAGTCTTGGATCCTCAAGATTCTTTAGGTGGTGTTCTTTTCATTACAGTAGAGGTAGGCAGCACAGGCAATAGAAGAGGTGAGGATTAATTATCTTCTTCAATTTAGTTTAATTTTTTATTTTAGAGACAGAGACATGCAAACACATGGAAAAGTGAGCTACTGTACATTATGTGACAGTAGGAGATGCTGTCACTGCAAAATTAGTAGTTTGGGGACACAGGGTGTGCACATTTGCTTGGTGCAATACTGCAGAGCATACATGTGGATTGGAGAAAACTGCTTTTGCAGCTTTCTCCAGGTTTTGGTATTCCGGCATAGGGCTCTGTAGTTTGGAGATTCCATAGTATCTTGGGTGGGATGGGATCCCCCACCCTGTGTCCAGATTTTGTAGATGACCAGCAAAGTATGTGCTTAGGTCAGCACAGCCCTTATAATGAGGGTATGGGAAAACCTCATGGCTGCCAGTTGGAGGCTGCTCCACCCCAAGAGAGATAGGAGGTCTCCAGGTGTCAGAGGAGCTGCAGGAGGCAGCTAGAACGTGTGTGACTGCAAGAAGCAGTAAACGGCCTGAGGACGAAGGCCAGAGCGGAGCTGTGGGCGCTAAAGTAAAGCCATCCACATTGAAGAATCCTGTGGTCTGTGTGACCAGGATAAAGAGCAGAGGTGCTGCTAAAGAGAGTCAGGTGGGCTAGCATTTTCCATTGTGTGTATTTGCTGGAGAAGAACCCCTGCGTGGGAAACCTTTATGTTATGGACTTTTATTTGCCTTTTTAATAAAAATGGGCTACCATGCCCTAAAATATAGCTCCTGGCTGGCTTGAATCACTGACAAAAGTATCTACCACAAGAGCTAATGGTCCCCCATGTTACAATACTAATATACAGCATGTATAAAATGTTATATATTTTCATTATTTTGATATCAGTGTCCCTTTAAAACCACTTAATAGGTTAGGTGGCAAAACGTATTAAGTAACATATGATGCACCAATTAATAGGGAAGCTTGTATTTACACATGGTTGTGATTTGTCATCCTTTTGTATGTTATAGAATAATATTCACAGCACAACACATAACATTTTCCCTTAATAAGCAAATATAAAGGTTTATTTAGGGTATGTAAGGTAAAGAAAATGTGTATCGTACAATAGTACTTTTCTGTTAAGCTATATGAATCTAAAATATGAAAAATATGAGCAATGTAAAATGTAATATGGTTTGGAGAGACTTTCCTCTTTTATTAGGATTTTGCTGATAACCAGCATTGGATTATGCTCAGTTGGTGCAAGAATCTGCTATTCATCATCCTGGCAGAGCAGGGCAGGCCAAGCTGTTTCAGTATAAGCACTGACAGGTATAAAAATTCAAGTAGCAAAACATCTGAGTCCATATTAGTGCCACATTCCATGTTCAGTTAGAGGTTTTTTTTCTGAACTCAAAACACAGCCAACAGCATAGCTCCATGCTGATGCACTTGATACATTTTTGCATCCTGCTCATCTGTGATGTCTGAACTAAGTGGTAAAATAGCAGTTTCTGAAAACCGACATGATATTTTATCATCTGCATCAATGCTGCTGGGGACGTTCAATCGACCTTCTATACTGTGTTTCATATCAAAGGCCCTTGGGGCTTCAAGATACTCTTTTATTCTAAAATACTCAGTATTACATCTCATCAGTGTGCATATCTGAGCAATATTCAGACTGCACATTGCTGGGTATTGTGTCAGGACCTTTAGTGAGATGAAATGCAATCTGACACATGGGTTATTTCTTCTGGCTCTAGAAGAGGTCATTGCATGGGATGAAAATCACATTAAAAAGGCTACATGCCAGAAATATATATATATATATATATATATATATATATATATATATATATATATATATATATACCAAATTGGTAACCATTCACAATGCTGTACATTAGCAAACCAAATTGTTTGCATAATGGCTGAGATTGCCAACCTAAAGCAGCTAAGCTTGAGAAAGGGTAATAACCGAGTGTGAATGTAAAATACATAATGGGAGAGTTAAATAAAAACTACAACAGTTTGGGGTCAATTATATTATTTTCAAAATGTATTTGAAATTTGATCTTTAATAATATAAAATGTTTATTTTACAAATTAACATGTAATACAGTCTGCACCCATGAGAGCATTATGTTTTTACTAAAGGGAGGACATACTGTAGCCAAAGGAAGCTGTTCGCTTCTAGAATGTCTGTATCTAATTGAAAGCTTCTATACCATACGGTATACCAAACTTTTTTTTTTTTTAATCATATACATGGAAATATTTGAAATTATATATTTATTTATTTTATTTTTTTAGACTTTTCACATTTAAAAAAAAAGTGGAACGTCTAGAGCTCTCTCAGCTGGGGGACAATATAAATATCATATACAGACAACTAAAAATGGCCAGATTACAGTCTTTTTTGGGCACAGGGCACGGCTTTTGATACAGGTAGGCAGGAAAGCGTTACAGGTGTGTGTACAAAAAGAACTACAGTGCCTTTCAAAAGCATTCACCCCCCTTGGCATGTTTCGTCTTTTGTTGCCTCCCATCCTGGAATTAACACGGATTGTTTGAGGATCTGCATCATTTAATTTACAGAACATGCACACAACTTTTAAGATGTAATTTTTTTTGATTGTGAAACAAGCAACAAATAGGACAAAATAACACAAAAAGTCAATGTGCATAACTATTCACTAGGGATGAGCCGAACACCCCCCGGTTCGGTTCGCACCAGAACCTGCGAACGGACCGAAAATTTGCACGAACGTTAGAACCCCATTGACGTCTATGGGACTCGAACATTCGAAATCAAAAGTGCTCATTTTAAAGGCTAATTTGCATGGTATTGTCCTAAAAAGGGTTTGGGGACCCGGGTCCTACCCCAGGGGACATGTATCAATGCAAAAAAAAACTTTTAAAATGGCCGTTTTTCGGGAGCAGTGGTTTTAATGATGCTTAAAGTAAAAAAAAAAAAAAAAAAGTGAAATATTCCTTTAAATATCGTTCCTGGGGGGTGTCTATAGTATGCCTGTAAAGTGGCGCGTGTTTCCCATGTTTAGAACAGTCCCTGCACCAAATGTCATTTTTGAAGGAAAAAATCTCATTTAAAACTGCTTGCGGGTTTAATATAATGTCCGGTCCTGGCAATATGGATGAAAATCAGTGAGACAAACGGCATGGGTACCCCCCAGTCCATTACCAGGCCCTATGGGTCTTAAACCCCGCACCCAAATTAAAATAAGGAAAGGTGTGGGGCCACCAGGCCCTATATACTCTGAGCAGCAGTATACAGGCGGTGCAAACAAGACAGGGACTGTAGGTTTGTTGTTAAGTAGAATCTGTTTGTAATTTTGAACGGGTACATTTTTAACGTGTTTAGCTCCAGCCAAAAAATCTTTTTTAAGCTTTTTGGAAAACATAGGGAAGGGTTATCACCCCTGTGACATTTGTTTTGCTGTCTTTCCTCCTCTTCAGAAGATTTCACCTCACTTTTTGTCCCAATGACAAATGTTTTTAGAAAATTTGGGTTTTTTTGTGGAACAAGGATTGGAAAGCATCAGTGGAAAGGAGAAATGTTTTTCCCATATTAACTCTTACAGGAGAGAATTTCCCTTCCTAGGGGTAGATTTCATCTCACTTCCTGTTGTCTCCTTCCGTTTGCAAGTAGGAGTCGTTTGTAAGTTAGATGTTTGAAAGTAGGGCCTGCCCTATATAATCAGCAGAAATTTGGGCCTTAGGTGTTGTTGTGGCCACAACACTGTAAGCCCTCACAGGGCCCTGCTGTGAAATATTAGATCAAGAATTGTAATTACATGCCCCTGTTGAACAGGGGCAGAAAAATTGGGCCTTTGGTGGTGGTGGTGGTGCTGCTGGTGCCACAACACTGTAAGTCCTCACTCGCTCTTGGTGGGTGCAGAAATGGGCCCTGCTGTGAAATATTAGATCAAGAATTGTAATTACATGCCCCTGTTGAACAGGGGCTGAAAAATTAGGCCTTAGGCACTGGCACTGGTGCCACAACACTGCAACCCCTCACAGATACTCTAGTTGGAAAGCAGGAACAAGCCCTGCTGCAAAGTATTGCATCAAAAATTGTAATTACACGCCCCTGTTAAACAGGGGCAGAAAAATTGGGCCTTAGGCACTGGTGCTGGTGCCACAACACTGCAACCCCTCACAGATACTCTAGTTGGAATGCTGAAATGAGCCCTGCTGCAAAGTATTGCATCAAAAATTGTAATTACACGCCCCTGTTAAACAAGGGCTGAAAAATTGGGCCTTAGGCACTGGTGCTGGTGCCACAACACTGCAACCCCTCACAGATACACTAGTTGTAACGCAGAAACGAGCCCTGCTGCAAAGTATTGCATCAAAAATTGTAATTACACGCCCCTGTTAAACAGGGGCTGAAAAATTGTGCCTTAGGCATTGGTGGTGGCGCCCAGAACCAAAAATGTTCTTACAAGCTATCAGCGTGATGATTGAGGAGGAAGAGGATAATTTCTCAGGGATAGTCACTCAGCATCAGTATAGGCAGTCTTTGAAGGGATCTGAGATTTCAAAAAAAATTATTCGGTTACATCAGCATCAGGTGCTTGGTAGCTGGTGGTGATCCAAGACTGATTCATTTTTATGAAGGTCAGTCGATTGACCGAGTCGGTGGACAGACGCACCCTGTGATCGGTTACAAAGCCTCCAGCAGCACTGAATGTGCGTTCCGAAAGAACGCTGGATGCAGGACAGGCCAGTAGCTCAATTGCATACTGTGCAAGCTCTGGCCAGTGATCCATCCTCAAGACCCAGTAACCCAGAGGATTTTCGGTGGGAAAGGTGTCCAAGTCAGATCTTGCCCCTAGGTATTCCTGCACCATGTAAAACAGACGCTGGCGATGGTTGCTGGAACCGATCATACCTTGGGGCTGCGGACCAAAAAATTGTCTGAATGCATCGGTCAGACAGCCACCTTCTCCACCGCTCCTTCTTTGACTGCCCGAAGCCTCAGCAACACGTTGTCCAGAAACAGGAGTTTGTAACCTCCCAGTCTCTGGGAACGCGTTGCACAGACCTTTCTGCAAGGCCTCCCGAAGATGCTTCATCCTCTGCTCCCTCTGCGATGGCAAGATAAGGTCTGCAACCTTACCCTTGCAACGTGGATCAAGGAGGGTTGCCAGCCAGTATTGGTCCTTCTCCTTGATACCACGAATACAAGGATCCTTACGCAGGCTTTGCAGGATCAGGGAGGCCATGCAGCGTAGGTTTGCTGAGGCATTCGGTCCGGAGTCCTCTGGGTCACTAAGGACGACATGGTCCACAGCCACCTCCTCCCAGCCACGTACAAGTCCATGTGTTTCTTGGGACTGATCCCTTAAAGACTGCTGCTGATGCTGAGTGCCAGGCTCCACCTCCATACTGACACAATCTTCCTCCTCCTCCTCGTCCTCTTCCTGTGTGATCGGCGGGCACGCAGGAACACTGTCTGGATAAAGGGGGCCTTGAGAGCTGAGGAAGTCCTCCTCTGTTCTGCCTCTGTTCTGCCTCAAGTGCCCTGTCCATTATTCCATGCAGTGTGTGCTCCAACAGGTGGACAAGGGGGACAGTGTCACTGATGCATGCACTGTCACTGCTCACCATCCTCGTGGCCTCCTGAAATGGTGACAGGACAGTGCATGCATCCCTGATCATGGCCCACTGGAGTGGGGAAAAAAAAACAAGCTCCCCTGACCCTGTCCTGGTGCCATAGTCGCACAGGTACTCATTGATGGCCCTCTGCTGCGTGTGCAGCCGCTGCAGCATGGCCAACGTTGAGTTCCACCTGGTTCTTGGGCAGGTTAAACTCCTTTTGGAGGTCTGTCAGCCGAGCACTGGCATTATATGACCGGCGGAAACGCACACAGACTTTCCTGGCCTGCCTCAGGACATCCTGTAAGCCCGGGTACCTGCCCAAGAACCGCTGCACCACCAAGTTAAGGACGTGAGCCAAACAGGGCACATGGGTCATTTGTCCCTGTCGGAGGGCAGAGAGGAGGTTGGTGCCATTGTCGCAAACCACCATTCCTGCCTTAAGTTGGCGTGGCGTCAACCACCTCTGAACCTGCCCCTGCAGAGCTTGACAGAACTTCTGCCCCAGTGTGACTCCTGTCCCCCAAGCACACCAGCTCAAGCACCGCATGGCATCTTTTGGCCTGCGTACTTGCGTAGCCCCTTGAACGGCTACGGAGCACCGCTGGTTCCGAGGACAAAGCACAGGAAGAGGCCATGGAGGAAGAAGAAGAGGAGGGGGTGGAGGAGAGAGGTGTGTCACAATCATTAGCATTTTGGAGGCATGGTGGCGGAACAACCTCCAACACTACTGCACCTTGTCCTGCATCCTTCCCAGCTGCCAGCAGAGTCACCCAATGCGCCGTGAAACTTAGGTAACGTCCCTGTCCATGCCTGCTGGACCATGAGTCAGCGGTAATATGCACCTTACCGCTGACCGCCCTGTCCAGCGAGGCATGGACATTGCCTTCCACATGCCGGTAGAGAGCCGGAATCGCCTTCCGTGAGAAAAAGTGGCGTTTGGGTACCTGCCACTGAGGAACCTCACATTCCAAAACTCACGGAAGGGGGCAGAGTCTACCAACTGAAAAGGCAGCAGTTGAAGTGCTAGCAATTTTGCCAAGCTAGCATTCAACCGCTGCGCATGTGGATGGCTGGGAGCAAACTTCTTCCGGCGGTGCAGCAGCTGGGGCAGGGAAATTTGCCTGGTACAATCTGACGTTGGTGTACCAAAAGCAGATTGCCCACAAGTACTTGGCTGTGACACACCTAATTCTACACCTTCATTCCTCTCAGTGCAGGTCTCAGAGAGGACTGAAGGTATAGTGGGGTTGGAGATCTAAGCTGATGAGGAGCAAGGAGAGGTCCTCTTTGTTCTTTGGTGTGGGTCTTTTAGATACGCTTGCCAATGAACTGCATGGCAGGTCAACATATGTCTGGTCAAGCATGTGGTACCCAAGCGGGAGATGTTTTGGCCACGCGAGATACGCTTGAGACATATGTTGCAAATAGCAGCGGTGCGATCTGATGCACTCGTCTCAAAAAAGGCCCACACCAAAGAACTTTTTGAATAACGCGCAGAGACTGCATCATCATCAGAGCCTTCCAAACGCTGGGCATCCTCCTGGAGCATGTACCCAACACTGTGGTCAAACAGTTTGAGGGACTCCTCAGGAGGACATGGTGGGGCTAGGGAAGGAGTCACTGATGACATTGAGCCGAGGGAAGAGGCCGCTGCTTTGCCAGACAAAGTACCCTGGGCATGGGTAAGAGAGGATGAGGAGGATGAGGACGGCTTGGTCATCCACTCGACCAAGTCTTCCGCATGTTGCGGCTCAAGACGGCCAGCTGCCGAAAAAAAGGCCAAGCGTGTCCCACGGCCACGTGCTGATGAGGATGCACCGTCTCCATGACCAGCACTAGACACAGAGCCTGCTTGCCCTCTCTTATTGGCTTGTGACTGTCTGCCTCTCCTTCTTTGCCTTCCAGACATACTAATGGCCTGTAGCTGCACTAAGCTGGGATATATATATATATATATATATATGTACTGATACTGCAGCTAGCAAAATCAACTGCCTGCCTGTAGTATGAGAACACCACCAACCTTCTACAGGTAGCTTTAGCTGAACACTGTGCAGAGCTCGCAAAAAACTAACTTGTAGCTTTTTTAGCTGCCTGCGGTAGTGATAGGATCAGGAAAACACCACCAACCTTCTACAGGTAGCTTTAGGTGAACACTGTGCAGAGCTCGCAAAAAAATAACTTGTAGGTTTAGCTGAACACTGTGAGGTGGACGCACCACACTAACTTGTAGTTTTAGCTGAACACTGTGAGCAGGACGCACAGCACTAACTTGTAGTTTTAGCTGAACACTGTGAGCAGGACGCACTGCACTAACTTGTAGCTTTAGATGAACACTGTGCAGAGGTCTCACTACACCAACTTGTAGGTTTAGCTGAACACTGTGAGCAGGACGCACAGCACTAACTTGTATTTTTAGCTGAACACTGTGAGCAGGACGCACAGCACTAACTTGTAGTTTTAGCTGAACACTGTGAGCAGGACGCACTGCACTAACTTGTAGCTTTAGATGAACACTGTGCAGAGGTCTCACTACACCAACTTGTAGGTTTAGCTGAACACTGTGAGCAGGACGCACTGCACTAACTTGTAGCTTTAGATGAACACTGTGCAGAGGTCTCACTACACCAACTTGTAGGTTTAGCTGAAAACTGTGAGCAGGATGCACAGCACTAACTTGTATTTTTAGCTGAACACTGTGAGCAGGACGCACAGCACTAACTTGTAGTTTTAGCTGAACACTGTGAGCAGGACGCACTGCACTAACTTGTAGCTTTAGATGAACACTGTGCAGAGGTCTCACTACACCAACTTGTAGGTTTAGCTGAACACTGTGAGCAGGACGCACCGCACTAACTTGTAGGTTTAGCTGAACACTGTGGTGGACGCACCACACTAACTTGTAGTTTTAGCTGAACACTGTGAGCAGGACGCATCCCACTAACTTGTAGGTTTAGCTGAACACTGTGAGCAGGATGCACTGCACTAACTGTAAATAGTCTAGCTGCCTGACTGTGGTACTAATAGGATCAAAAGAACACCAGCAATTTTATTCAGGTAGCTGTAAATACTGTAACAAGACAAGCCTGCCTGTCAGTAAGAAGATAACAGGAACGGATCTAGCTGAACACTGTGAGCAGGACGCACTGCACTAACTTGTAGCTTTAGATGAACACTGTGCAGAGGTCTCACTACACCAACTTGTAGGTTTAGCTGAACACTGTGAGCAGGACGCACAGCACTAACTTGTAGTTTTAGCTGAACACTGTGAGCAGGACGCACTGCACTAACTTGTAGCTTTAGATGAACACTGTGCAGAGGTCTCACTACACCAACTTGTAGGTTTAGCTGAACACTGTGAGCAGGACGCACTGCACTAACTGTAAATAGTCTAGTTGCCTGACTGTGGTACTAATAGGATCAAAAGAACACCAGCAATTTTATTCAGGTAGCTCTAAATACTGTAACAAGACAAGCCTGCCTGTCAGTAAGAAGATAACAGGAACGGATCTAGCTGAACACTGTGAGCAGGACGCACTGCACTAACTTGTAGCTTTAGATGAACACTGTGCAGATGTCTCACTACACCAACTTGTAGGTTTAGCTGAACACTGTGAGCAGGACGCACCCCACTAACTTGTAGGTTTAGCTGAACACTGTGAGCAGGACGCACCCCACTAACTTGTAGGTTTAGCTGAACACTGTGAGCAGGACGCACCCCACTAACTTGTAGTTTTAGCTGAACACTGTGAGCAGGACGCACCGCACTAACTTGTAGGTTTAGCTGAACACTGTGGGGTGGACGCACCACACTAACTTGTAGTTTAGCTGAACACTGTGAGCAGGACGCACTGCACTAACTGTAAATAGTCTAGCTGCCTGACTGTGGTACTAATAGGATCAAAAGAACACCAGCAATTTTCTTCAGGTAGCTGTAAATACTGTAACAAGACAAGCCTGCCTGTCAGTAGGAAGATAACAGGAACGGATCTAGCTAAACTGAATACAGTGTATATATATATATGCAACACCTGGGATGCATATATATACACAATACACTGTAAGTGCAGCTAAACTGACTGACTGTTCTGCCTAATCTATCTAACTCAAATCAAATGACACTGTCTCTCTGTCTATCTCTTTCAACGCCGGAACACACACTACACAGGGCCACCGTGCAGGCGGCCTTATATAGTGTGGGGCATGTACTAAATCCCCTGAGCCATAATTGGCCAAAGCCTCCTTGGCTTTGGCCAATTACGGCTCTCTGTTCAGACGGCGCTGTGATTGGCCAAGCATGCGGGTCATAGTGCATGCTTGGCCAATCATCAGCCAGCAATGCACTGCAATGCCGCAGTGAATTATGGGCCATGACGCGCCACAGGAATTTGGCGCGAACGGCCCATATCGTTCACAATTCTGCGAACGATTGAACAGACGATGTTCGAGTCGAACATAGATTCGACTCGAACAGGAAGCTCATCCCTACTATTCTCCCTCCTCATCACAGCTCCAAGTTGCTTTGGATAAATCTCTATGAGCTTGCCACATCTTACCACTGGGATTTTTGCCTATTCCTCCTTGCAAAACTGCTCCAGCTCCTTCAAGTTGGATGGCTTGCGAATAGCAATCTTTAAGTCTGACCACAGATTTTCTATTGGATTGAGGTCTGGGCTTTGACTAGGCCATTCCAACACATTTACATGTTTCCCCTTAAACCACTCAAGTGTTGCTTTAGCAGTGTGTTTGAAGTTATTGTCCTGCTGGAAGGTGAACCCCGTCCTAGCCTCAAATCACACACAGAATGGTACAGGTTTTGCTCAAGAATATCCCTGTATTTAGTACCATCCCCAAAAACATCCCCACAGCATAATGCTGCCACACCACCATGTTTCACTGTGGGAATGGTGTTCTTTGGGTGATGTGATGTGTTAGGTTTGCACCAGACATAGCATTTTCTTTGATGGCCAAAAAGTTCAATTTTAGTCTCATCAGATCAGAGCACCTTCCTCCATACATTTTGGGAGTCTCCTACATGCCTTTTCGCAAACTCAAAACGTGCCATTTTGTTTTTTGCTGAAAGTAATGGCTTTCTTCTGGCCACTCTGCCATAAAGCCCAACTATATGGAGCGTACTGCTTATTGTCATCCTATGTACAGATACTCCAGTCTCTGCTGTGGAACTCTGCAGCTCCTATGGGGTTACCTTAGGTCTCTGTGCTGCCTCTCTGATTAATGCCCTCCTTGCCTGGTACATGAGTTTTGGTGTGTGGCCGTCTCTTGGCAGGTTTGCTGTTGTGCCATGTTCTTTCTATTTGGTTATGATAGATTTGATGGTGCTCCTAGGGATCATCAAAGATTTGGATATTTTTTTATAACCTAACCCTGACTTGTACTTCTCAACATTGTCTCTTACTTTTTTGGAGAGTTCCTTGGTCTTCATGGCAGTGTTTGGTCAGTGGTGCCTCTTGCTTAGGTGTTGCAGCCTCTGTGGCCTTTCAAAAATGTGTGTATATGTAATGACAGATCATGTGACACTTAGATTACACACAGATGGACATCATTTCGCTAATTATGTGACATCTGAAGGTAATTGGTTGCACCAGAGCTTTTTATGGGCTTCATAACAAAGGGGGTGAATAGGTATGCAAAAGCCAATTATCATTTTTTTATTTCTGAAAAATAGTTTTATGTATATATTTTTCTAATTTTACTTCACTAACTTAGACTATTGTATTCTGATCCATCGTATATAATTCAGATTAAAGAAACATTGAACTAAAGGCTGTATTGTAACAAAATAGGTAAAAAGCCGGGGGGGGGGTGTTGAATACTTTTGCAAGGCACTGTATAGGGATAGATTAAAACTGTGCAATTCCAGCTTCTATGTCAGCCCAAATGCCTGTTAATTTTTCACAGCTATTGAATAGCTATAGAAATATGTTTTCATTTTTTTTTTTTTACAGCAGTGGGAACAAACTATTCCTGCCTTTAGGCATATCAAATCGTTGCAGTTTTTTAGGGACAAAGGGGGTTATTTACTAAAGGCAAATCCACTTTGCACTACAAGTGCACTGCAAGTACACTTGGAAGTGCAGTCGCTGTAGATCTGAGGGGGAGATGCAAGGAATATAAAAAAAAACAACATTTTAGCTTGCACGTGATTGGATGATAAAATCAGCAGATCTTCCCCTCAGATCTACAGCAACTTCATTTCCAAGTGCTCTTCCAAGTGCATTTGCAGTGCACCTGTAGTGCAAAGTGGATTTACCTTTCATAAATAACCCCCTCAGTCTGTCTTTCTCAATTCCATATAATAGACTTTATAATACATTGCTCCTCTTTGACCATCCAAGCAGGGCAAGAACTACTAATCTTCAGAATACTGCAAATGAAGGAATTTATAAGGATTTATCTTGTTACTAAAAGCTGGCAACCTTTTGCATTTTATCCCCCCCCCAAAAAAAAAAAAAAACCTCCAGCTTTTGCCCATTGTTTTAGTATTAATAACTGAATAGTAAGAGCTGGGCAGACTGGTACTTGTGACTTGGGCCAATTTTCTTTGTTACATTATTACTTAGGTGTCAAAAAAAATCCTATATTCGACTGGGCAAAAATATGAAATAAAATTGTCTGTTTCATGTAAAAAGATAACTGGGCAGCATGTACCCTGGAGTTCTAACAAATAATACTCTCTATATATTTTCAGATCTAGCCTAGTTGTAAATTAAAGCTTGAAGCCTGCAAATCCCAGAATGCATTTATGAAAGAGCTACAAATCCCCTTTTGGTATTAGCATCTTTACAAATTTATTTTGGAGGCATAAATGGAAATGATGTTTGCTCAGGTTTCTGTAACTGATTTATTAATAATCTCTGGGGTTAATAATTGTCTGTCTTTAAGTACACACAGTGGAATTTATAGGGCTAATATTTCTGCACAGTATTGAAAACACAACTCAGAAGCCATTGCAAGCACCTGAGTCTTATCCTAGGCATTGTAGACGGGAATTTCATTACTCTACGTGATTGCAGCACACAGGCACTATCATAAAACTACATACAGACACACACACACACACACAAGCTATTTACTGCAACCTACACTACAGGAGGGAATACAGATTTAAAAAAAACATTGAAGTCAACAATGCCAGGTGCCCTGTGACATTACTATAAATAAAGTATACAGCGACAATTAAAAAAGACTGGAGTAACACAAACTCATCAAGTGCAATTTCTGTTTTGTAGTGTAGAATAATAAAGGCAATCACATAAATGTATCTTTATGGTTTGTGTTCTCTTTTCCTATGTACTTTTTATGCCAAAAGCCAATCATTGAATTTAAAATGACAAATTATACTTTTTGGACATAAAAGAACATGTTAATAAAGGTTAAAAACTGTATAGTGTAAAAGAGCTTTTAGGAACTGGATGCATTTGTGATAATGGTGAGGCTGAGTGCCGAAGGAATTTTCTTTTACAAAGCTATATTCTATGTATTCTAGTCAAGGATAGATAGATAGATAGATAGATAGATAGATAGATAGATAGATAGATAGATAGATAGATAGATAGATAGATAGATAGATAGATAGATAGATAGATAGATAGATAGATAGATAGATAGATAGATAGATAGATAGATAGATAGATAGATAGATAGATGTAGCACTGACCCCCGAAGGAACTGCTGTATTTTAATTGGGCCTGTACTCTGCTTCGTTTCCCCTGTGATTTCTCTCAGTCCCCCTGACACAACTGTGGTGTAATAGTGTGTAGTAAAGACTCTAAAGACAATTTCACAATATACAATGTAATATACCTTTTTATCTTTACCTTTCATCTCCACTTGGTCGATAATGCGAAGGAAAACAACACTCACACAATTCTACTTAAACAGGAACTTTGTTTACTGTATTTGCTTTAAAATAAAACACTACAATAGTTGTACTGTCAGACCAACATAGTCTGACAGTCAACTGATTTCAGCTTACAAAGATATTATACAAATGTAAAGTGTTTGAAATAACCTGTTAGTAATGTGCTAGAGAAAATAGGATAAATGGCAGAGTGAATTGATCTCACTATGGGCACTGTCAGGGGCGGATCCAGAGTCTAGTCTCAGGAGGGGCACTGCCAGAAAATGTATTTTTTGCAGGCAATTTATCGAGGCAGTGGCTGGTGTTAGCGCTTTCATCATCACTGCACCATGGTTGTTATGGTGTCAGGATGATTGAAGAGCATTATTTATATTATTACATTGTAATATAAAATGAAATGGTTCAACTCACCATAATGCAGAATCTGTGGGAGCCCCGAGTGTGTCACTTTCCACGTCGACCTGCCTTCACATGCAGCTTGTCACTTGCCAAGTCCCTGCCACAAGCTGCGGATTGTCACTTGCCTGCCACCAGATACTGATTGTCACTTGCCCCGTCACCTGCCACATGCTGCTGATTGTCACTTGCCAGGTCCCCTGCCACATGCTGCTGATTGTCACTTGCCACGTCACCTGCCACACATTGCGGATTACACTTGCCACGTCACCTGCCACATGTTGCTCATTGTGGTTGGCCTGCTAAGGTGCAGATTGTCAGAGTGAAGGCAGGCAGCAGAGAGATGATGTAATCTCTCTGCTGCCCACAGCTGTACAGTGAGGGCGGAACTGCAGTGTTGCAGGGCGGGCGGTGAGAGATGATGTCATCTCTCTGCTCCCCGCCCGCCGGCTCACTGACTGGCCAGTCTCTCCGCTCACCTGTGGACCGGCCCGCCCCCTCACTCACTGTCTGCCCTGCACGCCCACACACTCTGCTGGCGACCCCCCCTCACTCGTCCGCCGGCGCCGACCTGCCCGCTCGTTAACACGCACACTCGGCAGGCGACCCCCCCCTCACTCGTCCGCCGACCTGCCCGCTCAGAGCCTCAGGCTCTCTCTCACCTGGCCTGCCTGCTCGTTAACCGGCACACTTGGCCTCCCGCCCGCTCACTCATCCGCTGACTGGTCTCAGCTGTCACAAATTTCTTGGAGGGGGCAATTGCCACGTTGCCCCCCCCTGGATCCGCCCCTGGGCACTGTCCCATCCCTTTGCACGCTTTGTAACTGTAAGGATATCAAATGCTAATTTAATAAAGTATAGTACAATATTTAGGGAGCTCCCATTATTTGGTATCACAATAACCTCAATATGGCAATGAAACACAAAGCCTTGTGTTTTATTAGATGGTCCTTCTTTTCTTCTTTCTTCTGCTAGCAAAGAATAAAGTGAATTTGTAATCCAATGGTTAATGACTCCTGATAAAAGCAAGCTGGATATTTAATCAAAGTTATGATAAAACAGTACTGCAGCTATCTCTGATGCCAATGACACAGTACTAAGTCGTCAATGAAGTACAGGCCCGAAGCCTAATTTTAGCCCAGTCTAGTCCTCTTGACTTTGCTTGTGGGACTATGAATCCCAGCAACTCTGTATTGTACAGATGAATGTGTAAAAGTGCATCAGGGAAGCTTTTGGGCAACAGCCCTCTCACACAACCAGGTCAGTGTTGCCAGAAAGTTCCGTGTACAGGGTCCTGTCTCTGTCCGGCCGGCCGGCACCTCTGCACTGCTCCGTTCTGCCCAACGAGATACTCTGGAACTCTCAGATGGCTCCAACAGGCTCCTTCTTAGTCTTGCCCCACCGTCAGCCCAGCTCACTGGTGTGTCAAGTATTGCTGCTCGGATCGCTCTACCGTGGAGGTAGGCAGCGCTGCACTGGCGACCTCACACAGATCCTCCCAGGCTGGCCATGCGTTTCCAAGAGACCTAAGATGGCTGCGCTGAGCCCTTTTAAAATCTTCCCACAATGCAGTTCTGTTCTTCTGATGTTCATGGGAGTTAATGGGCATCATGGGTAGGTTAAGTTAATGTCCATATGTAAACAAACAAAACACTTCCATGTCAACTTCTTGAATGATGAAAAAATAAAGATGCAGTCCTTTCATAATTTGGCCACTAGATGGCGCCAGGAGGTGATTACGGTGCCCAGTCTTTATTGGCCCAGTGCTTCCTTATGGCCGAATTTCATATACTGGAAGTTCTGGAAGTTTCTTGCACACAATATATGGTTGTGATTTCCAGCGATCAGCCAGTTTGTGTTTACCTGGGATTCCCAAATTCCTCAACAGAACTCTGTCACCGGGTTGTAAATCTTGAGCCCGTACTTTGAGATCAAAGTTCTTTTTGCTTCTGTACCCTCTGTGGTCTGATGTAACTTGAGCCTTATTGTAAGCGGTTTTCAGACTCTTCCTCAACCTATCCACATATCCTCTGTGAGAAGTCGCTGAGGTATGATCCAGGCTGGTTCCAAAAGCCAAGTCGACCGGTAGCCTGGCTTCTCTTCCAAACATTAGCCGGTATGGGGAATATCCTGTTGCATCACACTTCGTATTATTATATGCATGTACTAATGCAGTAATGTGCCTGCTCCAATGTGGTTTTTTCTGAGATGTCAGAGTTCCCATCATATTTAAAAGAGTCCGGTTAAATTTCTCACCTTGTGTGAGGGTCACCTTGTGGATGGTATGGGGTGGTTCTAGATTTCCGAATACCTAAGAGATCCAACAGCTTTTGAATCAAAGTACTTTCGAAGTCTCTCCCTTGATTGGAATGAATTAGTTGTTGTAGACCATAATGAACAAAGAACTTCTCCACCAGAACTTTCGCCACTGTAGAGGCCTGTTGGTCTTTAGTAGGGAATGCTTGAGCATAATGAGTAAAGTGATCAGTAACTATTAGAATGTTCCCCTTTCTACTTGAGTCGGATTCCACACACAGGAAATCTATACAGACCAGCTCCAGCTGTCCTTGGCTCTCCAAACGGCCCATTGGGGCAGCTCTCTGAGGCAAGGTCTTCCTCTGTATACATCAGAGGCATGAGTGACAATAGCCCTCTACTTCGGTCCTCATATAGGGCCAGTAGAACCTGTCCTTCACCAGCTGAAAAGTCCTTTCCGCTCCCAAATGGCCGTGATGGTCATGCAGAGCAATCAGAACCTTCTCTCGGTGCTTTTCCAGTAAGAACAGTTGCCACTTTTCTTCTCCGTCATCAGAGGGGCCCCTTCGATAGACCACCCCTTGTTTGAGCTGTAACCGATCCCACTCTTTGTGTAAGACGTGAGCTTCCTTTTTTGTGCTTTTGAGAAATAAGTCAGGGTTTCTGCTCTCCAAAGCCTTCAGTGCCAGGCTACAAAGTGAGTCTTCCTGTTGGTCTGAGAATCCTTCCTGGACAGCTTTGGTAGACCTTCTTCTGCAATTTGAGTGACATTACAGTAACACTTAGGCACTCCGGCAGCAGACACTCCAACTTCTTCTGCTCTAGCCCCACCTGCGGTGAGCTGGGTCCATTCTTCTTCTTGAACCTGGGAGCAATGAGGTCGTCTTGATAATGCATCTGCATCTCTATTTCCAATTCCTGGTCTATATTTCAAGCTGAATGTGAAAGCTGAGAGTGCAGCCAGCCACCTATGTCCGGTGGCATCCAACTTTGCTGTGGTAAGCAAGTAAGTGGGTTATTGTCCATCTTAACCATGAACTCCGTACCATACAGGTAATCTACCACAGCCCATTTTAAAGCCAGGAATTCCAGTTTGTGAGTGGGATAGTTCTGCTCAGCGGGGACTAGACTTCTGCTCACATAGGCGATGGGCCTTTGTTGTCCATCATGTTCCTGGTAAATCACTCCACTCAGCCCGTCTCGGCTAGCATCCACATGCAATTCATAGGATTTAGTAGGGTCTGCATAGGCTAGAACCGGAGCAGTGGTAAGATTCCATTTCAGCTGTCTGAAAGCCTCTTCACACTGTGGAGTGCATTCTTCTTGGATGAACTCTTTCTACTTTCTGAGGTCTTCCTTTGGCTTTCCCAAGCCTTCTGAGTCTGAGCCAGTTCCTTCTTGATTCTTCAACAGCTCAGTGAGTGGGTGGGCTATCTTAGCAAACCCTTCCCCAAACCGCCTGTAATAGAACAGAACCCTAGAAAGGATCTAAGTTCAGTCACATTAGTCGGTCTAGGCCAAGAGGTAACAGCCTCCAAGTTCTGCGGGTCTGTTGCTACTCGTTCAGCGGATACGATGTGGCCCAAGTAATTCACTGAGGGTTGGTAAAAGTGACACTTCTCCAGGGAGAGCTTCAGGCCTTCGTCATTTAATCTCTTCAAGACCTTCTCCAGGCGCTCTTCATGCTCCTCCAGTGTTCTGCCAAACATTATGACATTGTCTAAATAGACCAACACCTCGATCAGGTTCATGACATCCACTGTCTTCTCCATTAATCGCTGGAAGGTTGCTTGAGCTCCAGACAGACCTTGAGGCATTCGATTAAACTCGAAGAATCCTACAGGGGTAATAAAAGTGGTCTCCTCTCTATCTTCAGGGCACATGGGGATCTGATAGTACCCACTCTTAGGATCTAGCACACTGAACCACTTTGCTCCTGTTAAACTCTGTAGGGCATCCTCTATCCGAGGTGTGGTGTACTGATCTGGGATGGTCCTCCGATTCAATGTCCGGCAGTCAATGCATAGTCGCAAAGAGCCATTCTTTTTCCTTAGAACTACTATCGCAAAGGCATATGGACTCTGGGACTCTCGGATAATCCCCGTCCTCTTAAGCTCAGCCAGCTGCTCCCATAGGTCTTCCAGATCCAGGTTTATCTTCTTCTAACCTGATTTTGTGTTCGGCACTCTTTGCAAGCCCCACATCGAACTCACTTCTTGAGAAAGCAGTGCTCAGTTTTAGAAGCTGATATATCGCTCTCTCTATCCAGGTAGGGGTAAGAGGTGTGTTCTTTGGGTAGAATTCTTCCAGGGGAGTCTCTCCATCCTGTTCTCCCATGATGCCACACAGTGAGACTGGGGTTGCTGGACTGACCTGCCCCAGCAGTACTGTTGTGCTGTTGTGTTGTGAATACTGACCGAGATACGTCCTTTACTTCTCTTCAGCTCTTTAGTTGACAACACTTCAGGGATAACTTCCAGGCCCTTGTCTTCTTTCTGCCTGTCCGTCTCAAGAACGATGAACGGGCCCGGCTGGCTCCAACTCAGCTTAATAGAGGCCTATAAGCAGACTACCTCACCCGGCTGCACCAGCTTTTCCCTCTTGTCTAGGCGCCAGACCTTTCCCACCCCTTCTGGTGGGGCCTTCTGTTCCTGCACAAGATCCTGGTACACCTGTTTTAGCATGTAGTGCACACCCTTGGCTGGGGTGTTCTTCTCAATTGGGTCAAAGGTAAGCTTGATGGGTATGTTCTGTATCACGTACCTGATCGCAGGCTGAAGTGCTGGGAGGGCTTCCCTTGCGACTAAGTGCAGAGCGCCCCCTGGAGGTGGTACAGGGGGAGCTATACTCAAAGCGGCAGGGGTTGCTGGCTGCGGAAAGCTGAGATGAAGCAGAGAAGTCCACTGGTGGGCAGCTGACAAGCAGGGTAGACTGCTAGGCAGGGGTACCTTGGAAGTACCAGATGAGATCGTACAGCAGGAAGTGCCAGAAGCAGTGTCAGGAGCCAGGCCGGGGTTCATACACAGGACAGCAAATAGTAGCAAAGTCCATAAAACAAGCCAGGGGTCATACACGGTGCAGCAGATCAAACAGTAGCAAAGTCCATAAAACAAGCCAGGGGTCATCAACGATGCAGCAGATCAGAGCGGAGTAACAGGAACGAGCCAAGGGTCAAGCCAGGGTAAGTACAGATCAGATAGGTCAAGACAAGCCGGGTCGTTAGCAGATAATCCAAGACAACAGGAACAGGAACTCAGGAATACACAGGAAGCTGAAGATCATGCAGCAGTTGGTGACTGCTGCAACATGCTCTAAATAGTATGCTTGGATCCTGGAGTCTCTCATGTGGTGCATGTGCTTTGGCGCGCACGTGTTCGCATTAGCGCTGGAGAATTTGTGTTAATTGATACAGGATTCTGCTGGCCATAGATGTTAGTTCTCCTGCAGGTTAGTCCCTGACATTCTGTGTCCTTAAACCCCATATCTCCAGCTCTTCCAGCTTCTTCAAGGGGATATGTTTGAGATATTTATCATAAAAGTCTTTGTATAGCAGAGTTACTTGAGCTCCAGTGTCCAGCAGGGCTTTCATGTATACGCCTTCTATTTGAATTGGGACAATCGGGGAAGGTCCCACTAACTTGGGAGGAAATCCATTTGCTTTAGCACGTTTACCTCGTTGAGTGGCTTGTACCTTCACGCCTTGCTTATGTGAAGTTCCTTTTCTCTGCTTCGACTTGGCTGTAGCTGATTTAGCCTGATGAGTACAATTTGGTTTGGAGTTGACTGCTGTGACCAGGTGCCCAGTTGACTCCTTCACTGGGGCCCTCGGAAGTTTTCCGACGGCTTTTGATGCTTTGTTTCTGCTTTTGGGCTTGGGCATACTCGCCTGTGATGTCCAATCCCTCCACAGTTGAAACAGGACAGGACTACTTTTCCGCAACTGTGGAGCTTAACCTTTCTTGGATTCCTCCATCAGGTAAAATGGTGTGCTTGGCAGTCAACAGAGCCACCATTTCCATCAACTGTGCCACCTGTGTCTGAAGAAGTTCGATCTGAGGGTCACCATTATTTGCACTAGCCGTTCTAACTCCAACGACTGATTTTGGCCTTTGGAGCTTTACTTTCTTTTTATCAAGGATAGCTTCCTCTTCCAGCACAATTCGGATCAGGTCCGGAAATTTCAGTATGCCACCATCTTGACGGGTTCTCAACTGAAGCACTATGGGGTCCAATGGCTGGGCACCCCTCAGAACTTGCTTAGCTTGGACTTCGTCCACTTCCCGAGGGTCTAGTCCCTTTTTCAACAAAATCTGATGTATGATTTTGTCCAAACGTCTCATGTGTTCTGACAGTTTTTCTCCCTCACTTTGATAAGTGTGTTCCAGCTGGTAGGATTAGGTCGGAAACCTTCTCTGTTCGTCCAAACACATCCTGTAGGATGTCTAAGTAGTCCTGAGCCACGCAGTCTTGCTTACTGAGCTTCAAGTTCCTGATAGCCTCTGAAGCGGACCCTCTTAAGCTTTCTGTGATCCTCTGTTTCTTGTGCGCCTCTGGAACGTCCCATTCATCTAAGGCTGGGGTGGTTTGCTCTAACCACTCCTCGAAGTTGCCTTCCTCTGGGGGTACGGGCTGTCTTCCTGAGAAAATGCTAAGTTTCTGGTATGCATTTCCAGGGTATGTAAGGTTCCCTTCTGGCATTTTTCCACAAAATTTCCTAAAGCTGTAAAGAGCCCTGGTTCAACTGTGGTCAGGCGTGACCGGGAGGGGACTTTTACCTTGACTGATTTCATTTGCGTGGAGCTAGTAGGGCTCTCACCTGGCCTCTACGGATGTGTCAGACAGAATTTGGTTCTGTCACCCTATTTCACACTATTACCTTGGAAGTTTTTAGGGACACCCCTCCTCCATTCTAGTAATGCATAGGTGCGAGAAGTCCCATAGTCTGGTCTCACAGCGATCACACAGGCCTTCCTCTCTGGAGATAGTACCTGCACCACTTCTTTCACCTGTTTCTCCTCCCATCCTTCCCCAGGGAGTTCAATTGCCACGCTCGCTTCTGAGTGTGCGCCTTCAGCTTCGCACCACTGGACCACAGTAACGGGGTCCATTCTGAAGTCAAAAGGGTGGGTTTGTCTGCAAAGTAACAGGATCCCGGATGAGCTCCCACGTGTAGCACTGACCCCCGAAGGAGCTGCTGTATTTTAATTGGGCCTGTACTCTGCTTCATTTCCCCTGTGATTTCTCTCAGTCCCCCTGACACAACTGTGGTGTAATAGTGTGCAGTAAAGACTCTAAAGACAATTTCACAAGATACAATATAATATACCTTTTTATCTTTACCTTTCATCTCCACTTGGTCGATAATGCGAAGGAAAACAACACTCACACAATTCTACTTAAACAATAACTTTATTTACTGTATTTGCTTTAAAGTAAAACACTACAATAGTTGTACTGTCAGACCAACATAGTCTGACAGTCAACTGATTTCAGCTTACAAAGATATTATACAGATGTAAAGTGTTTGAAATAACCTGTTAGTAATGTGCTAGAGAAAATAGGATAAATGGCAGAGTGAATTGATCTCACTATGGGCACTGTACTATCCCTTTGCACGCTTTGTAACTGTAAGGAAATCAAATGCTGATTTAATAAACTATAGTACAATATTTAAGGAGCTCCCATTATTGGTATCACAGTAACCTCAATATGGCAATGAAATGCAAAGCCTTTTATTAGACAGTCCTTCTTTTCTTCTTTCTTCTGCTAGCAAAGAATAAAGTGAATTTGTAATCCAATGGTTAATGACTCCCGAAAAAAGCAAGCTGGATATTTAATCAAAGCTTTGATAAAACAGTACTGCAGCTATCTCTGATGCCAATGACACAGTACTAAGTCCTCAATGAAGTACAGGCCCGAAGCCTACTTTTAGCCCAGTCTAGTCCTCTTGACTTTGCTTGTGGGACTATGAATCCCAGCAACTCTGTATTGTACAGATGAATGTGTAAAAGTGCATCAAGGAAGCTTTTTGGGCAACAGCCCTCTCACCCAACCAGGTCAGTGTTGTCAGAAAGTTCCGCTCTGGTGTACAGGGTCCTTTCTCTGGCTGGGCTGCACCTCTGCGCTGCTCCGCTCTGCCCAACGAGATGCTCCGGAACTCTCAGATGGCTCCAACAGGCTCCTTCCCAGTCTTGCCCCGCCGTCAACCCAGCTCCCTGGTGTGTCAAGTATTGCTGCTCGGATCGCTCTCTCGTGAAGGTAGGCCGTGCTGCGCTGGAGACCTCACACAGATCCTCCCAGGATGGCCATGCGTTTCCAAGAGACCTAAGACGGCTGCGCCGAGCCCTTTTATAATCTTCCCACAATGCAGTTCGGTTCTTCTGATGTTCATGGGAGTTAATGGGCATCATGGGTAGGTCAAGTAAATGTCCATATGTAAGCAAACAAAACACTTCCATGTCAACTTCTTGAATGATGAAAAAATAAAGATGCAGTCCTTTCATATTTTGGCCACTAGATGGCGCTAGATGCTAAGATATAACATACATCAAGTTATATACCAAAAATGTGACCGCTACAGATAGATAGATAGATAGATAGATAGATAGATAGATAGATAGATAGATAGATAGATAGATAGATAGATAGATAGATAGATAGATAGATAGATAGATAGATAGATAGATAGATAGATAGATAATGTATATACATTATATCAAATATTTTTACAAACAAATTTGTGACAAGCATCTAACAAAACACTTTAAACTATATTTAATAGACCAAGAGGCAAATAAAAGAAGATGATTGTTAGATTTTACATATACACTTTCTTTAATAATCTTTTAGAATGGTATTTCAGTCAATATTATTATTTAATCTGTGAACTAGAATTAGTAAAAAGATAAATAGATTTGTGTGAGTAAAAACTTGCAGCAAATTCAACGAGTTCATTCTAGTTGAGTTAAATTTTGTGGGGAGGCAGTGGTTTGCGTCATAAATTAAGTCAATTTGTTCAATTCTTAAACAGGATTTAAGAATAGACCCTCCTCCCTTGTGTGACCAGCAGTTTGCTGTAGACAAGCAGACTAAGGACATGGATTACTGTGGTCTGATGAGACCAAGATAAACGTATTTGGTTCAGATGGTGTCAAGGCAACCAGGTGAGGAGTACAAAGACAAGTATGTCTTGCCTACAGTCAAGCATGGTGATGGGAGTGTCATGGTCTGGGGCTGCATTAGTGCTGCTGGCACTGGGGAGCTACAGTTCATTGAGGGAACCATCAATGCCAATATGTACTGTGACATACTGAAGCAGAGTATGATCCCCTCCCTTCAAGGACTGGGCCACAGGGCAGTATTCCAACATAATAATGACCCCAAACACACCTCCAAGACCACCACTGCCTTACTAAAGAAGCTGAGGGTAAAGGTGATGGACTGGCCAAGCATGTGGGGCATACTCAAAGGGAAGGTGGAGGAGTGCAAGATCTCTAACATCCACCAGCTCAGTGATGTTGTCATGGAGGAGTGGAAGGACTCCAGTGGCAACCTTTGAAGCTCTGGTGAACTCCATGCCCAAGAGGGTTTAGGCAGTGCTGGAAAATAATGGTAGCCACACAAAATATTAACACTTTGGGCCCAATTTCGACATTTTCACTTAGGGGTGTACTCACTTTTGTTGCCAGCGGTTTAGACATTAATGGTGTGTTGAGTTATTTTGAGGGGACAGCAAATTTACACTGTATTTATACAGTATCTCACAAAAGTGAGTGTAATAAAATATTTAAAAAATGTGAGGGGTGTACTCACTTTTGTTGCCAGCGGTTTAGACATTAATGGTGTGTTGAGTTATTTTGAGGGGACAGCAAATTTACACTGTATTTGTACAGTATCTCACAAAAGTGAGTACACCCCTCACATTTTTTAAATATTTTATTACATCTTTTCATATGACAACACTGAAGAAATGACACTTGGCTACAACATAGTGAGTGTACAGCTTGTATAACAGTATAAATTTGCTGTCCCCTCAATCCTGCCTTTGGCCAATCATGGCTCTTGCAGCAGAACTCTCTGTTATTGGCCAAAGCATGCAGGTCAGGTGCATGCTTTGGGCAATCATCAGACATCAATGCACTGCGATCTCGCAGTGCATTATGGCACGATCCGCGGCAGTCGAATTTGCAGAGAAAGACCCATTATGTTGGACCAAACACCCGATGTTCGAGTCTAACGTACGTTTGACTTCAACATCGGGACCATCCCTACAACTGCTATGTAATGGTTTAGATGAAAAGGAAGGTTGATGCCAATTCATTCCTGCTGTGTGTGTCAATGTAGTTTGTGCGCTGCCTGTTTGGCTTTTGTATTAAATTTTGTCTGTTTTTTCCTCATGATAATCCTGCCATTTAACTTTTTAGGGGTTTGGAGTGAGGGCTTCTGAACACCACAAACCACAAGCGTTTGTCATGGTTGTTCTTAGCTTGATTTGTATTGCTGCCATGTAGCTTTTTGGGGGCTTGGGGTGAGGACCTTTGATCACCAAAAAGGTGCTTGTTATCATGATATATATATATATATATATATATATATATATATATATATATATATACCTGTATATAGACAAGAGGATAATTTGGTGGGATTTTATGGGTGCTAGGCAAATAGAGTTACTCATACAACAAAATAAATAAAATTATCACAGTTTATTAGACATAGAACAAGTTTAAAAGTTGTATTGGCTACACATTAAGTTACATAGACATCAGTACACATCAAATTAGATGGAAAAAAAGGGGTCACTCAGCAATGGTATCCCGACATGTTTCGCCCGCTAGGGCTTCCTCAGGGGTGGTTTGGTGAGAGGCAAGACACTGCGCTGTATATGGAAAAATTGACCGAGAGAAGCCCAGGGATGAGGCCATGGAACCAATCTCTGCCCAGTGGAGAAAGGAATGTAAGTGTAATGACCAAAAATTGGAACACAGACATGGGGATGAGTTATGGTAATTGGGGGGTGAGGGGAGGGAAAATGAGAAAAGTAGAGGGAAGAAAGGGGGGAGGGGGGGGGAAGGGGGGAAAAAAGAGGAATGGGTAAGAGTGGGGGGGAGAAAGGGAGGGAGGGAAAGGGGGGTGAGGGAAGAAATGGGGGAGGAAGGTGGAGGGGGGAGGGGGAAAGAAAGGGGTAAGAAGGGAAGGAAAGAAGAGAGGGGGAGGTAAGGGGGGGTGGGGGAGGAAAAAGAATAAGAGTGGGGTACGAGGGGAGGGGAGGGGGAAGGCGGAAAGAAAAAGGAGGAAAGATAATGGTGAGGGAAGGAAGGGGAACTGAGGATGTGGGGAAGGGGATGGTGTAATAGTACTTAAATATATAAATCCCACCAGAGATAAATAAGAAAAACCATGATGTGAGGAGATACTGTGAGGTGAGAAGGTGAGTCTGAAATTACTAGGTAATGGTGAGATGTACTTACAAACCACCCGGCTGGGTCTAAGGCAATGCCAGGGCTGCCAAGCAAAGATGTAATCTAATTGGAAAGGTATAAGCCATGAATAAGTGTCTATTTCATTAATGATAAATGGAAAATGTAGGAAAAAAATGTATACACTGCTATGGTAGGATTAGTTCAATATAAATTAGACTTGTGAACAATATGAGGGGACATATACTTTGGTCGTCTATATATTAGAGGACCATGGTCCTGTGTACAGATTGTCTGTCCCCACTTTAAAAGCACAGAGTGGGGAGAATTACAGACGGTAACAGGTAATTACAATGAGTAATCAACTTAATGAACATAGCTAATCCAAAGCAGCAAGGGTTCAATAGAGAGCAATAAACAAAGAAGTTGAAAAGGAATCACGCCCCAGAGAATGATAGAGGTATATTGGTTTCAGTGGCTTTACCTTGTAGAGGGAGATGTGTCAGCGTGGCAGCCCATCCAGTGTCTGACATAATCTGTGAGAGGGAAACTTTTTATGTATACCCGTGCCGTGCACGTGTTAGCCCACATCCAATGGGGCGGGGAGGAGAACGGCGCAATAGAACTGTGTGAAACTGAGGGTAGAAAACTACACTACCCATAAAGCCCCGTGGCCCGTGAGCGAACATGGAGGAGGCGCTTGAGCAGCTGACATGGCCCATTTAGTGGGCGCGCATCTAACCTCTATGTCCGCTCATAGGGCAGGGTTGGCAAGGTGGGATGGGATGAAATGGATAAGGAGGATAACAAAATAAGGGGAAGGAGGTGACAAAAAGGGTGGTTGAAAAGTGTGGGTGAATATGAATTGGAGATCAATTGTCCGACCGGGAGAGTGATAAGATGGGACAAAATAAGGATCAAGTAGAGAAGATGTGTGCAGCGCAGCACTCGACATCCAGTTAGGAAGGGGAAATTGAAAAATAAATATGTAATGAAGATATATAAATAAATAAAAAAAATAAATATGAAGATAAAGGATTGAATGAAAATTAATATAAAATAAATATGAAAACTTTTTTTAATTAAAATGAAAATTAAATAATAATAAAATGAAAAAGACAGAGCAACTGAGAGCTAGAATTGAGATAGGGGGCAGATGGACAGCGGTAGGTGATCAATAGGCATTATTTGCACTGAGTATATAAAGTACACACTTAAATGTCCAAACTTGTATACAGACAAAATTCATGGGTACAGAGTATGATAAAGATAATGAATAGATCATATAATACATATAATCTATACCTTCACATATAAACAATACATAATCATAATTTGTAAATAAATACATAGGGAACCATAAGGAAAAAAGGGGGGCATAGGATTTTGGAGTAACCGGGAAGGGAGGGAGAGGGATGGAAGGGACAGGGGGGGGGGGGATTGGTGGGATGGGGGAAAGAGGGAAGAAGGTAGGGAAGAAAGGAAGGGGAGAAAACGAGACAGAGGCGGTCAGGGTCAGGTGATCCAATTGTGAGGAATTAATAAACAGTAAAGTTACAGGAAAGGTTTGAAGCTAACAGTTTAATTGAGACCAGGGTATATAAAGAGACCAGGGTATATGAAGTGAGTGACATAACATGTGGGTTGAGATACTGGTCAATAAGGCTGCTGGCATTTTCTGTTAGGCACTCTCAACCGGACACAATGTGTCTGCCCAGTGGAGAAGTTAAAGATTGATGAGTTTTTGGAGTTTTTTTGCCTAACTGTAAATGCCAGCAGCCTTATTGACCAGTATCTCAACCCACATGTTATGTCACTCACTTCATATATCAAGGACACAATGGATCTGCTCAAAAATATTGAAGGGGTGACCCTTCCCCCGAATACATGGTTGGTTACTATTGATATCAAAAGCTTATACAATACCATCCCGCATGACAAAGGTTTAGCAGTAATTGAAGGTCAAACTGGCCTATGACTACAACAAATTTGTGGTTGAACTTTTGAGATTCATTCTCACACGAAATGCTTTTGTTTTTGGACTCTCCCACTACCTCTTAGTGCAGGGGGTTGTGATGGGGACACGTTGTGCCCCATCATATGCCAACCTGTACCTGGGGGGTGAGAGAAGGAACTTTTTGCCAGGGACGACGTGCCCACCTTGCTTGGCTATGTCGCCGCCTGGCATCGATACATTGATGATATATTGATGTTTTGGACTGGTACTAGGAATGGATGGGATCTGTTTATGACCACTATAGGAAACAACCAATATAATCTCAAGTTCATTATGAACTGTGATCTTACCAAAGTCAACTTCCTAGATCTTGAAATTTTCGTGAACAGTGATGGCTCTCTAGGCACCTCTCTTTTTTGGAAACTGTCAGCAGCAAACACCATCTTGCACGCAGCTAATTCTCATGCAGTCCCATTAAAAATAAGTATACCATACAGCCAATACCTTCGTATACGAAGGAATTGCTCCAATGATGAAGATTTCCGTAGGGAATCATGTGATCTATATTCCAGATTACGTAACAGAGGATATAGTCACAGCTGCTTAAAAAAAGCCTTTAACCACTTCAATACCCGGCCATAGTCAAATGACGTCCACAGATGGGATCTCCCATCCTGGGTGGACGTCATAGGATGGCCTCGGCTCTCCGCCGCTACTGCGGGCCCCCGGGGGCCCGCAGAGCGGCGATCGGGGTACCGTTGTGTCCCTCGGGACACAGCCGTTCCCCGATGGGGGTATTGAAGCGGCGGCTGGCTTCGGCAGGCGGCGGAGCGTCGGGAGCGGTGGATCTGTCAATGCAGAGTGGCATTGGGAAGTGGCGTGTATCGTCTCTCCTAGTGCTTCGGGTGGCGCGCAGAGCGGTGATCAGTGCTGAGGCTTTTCCCCTGGATACAGCTCAGCCCTGATCACTGTTGCCAATGACATGGCTCTTCACCACATGACCAGCTGTGTCCAATCACAGCCGGTCACTAATGTAAACACAAACACTGTGAGTAACTGCTGTTGCTGGGCTCTTCTCCTCACACACCGATCCAGTGTGAGGAGAAGAGATCAGCTAACAGTGAGTTACCTATTACATATGTACTACTGTGCCCAGATTGCCCGCCCTAAATAAAGAGTACCTGTCATCAGGAGTACCTGTCATCTAGAGTACCTGTCCATCAGGAGTACCTGTCCATCAGGAGTACCCGCCACCTCACCACCTGCCACCAGAGTACCCGCCACCTCATCACCTGCCACCAGAGTACCCGCCACCTCATCACCTGCCACCAGAGTACCCGCCACCTGATCACCTGCCACCAGAGTACCCGCCACCTCATCCCCTGCCACCAGAGTACCCGTCACCTCATCACCTGCCACCAGAGTACTTGCCACCAAAGTACCCGCCACCTCACCACCAGAGTACCTGCCACCAGAGTACCTGCCACCTCACCATTGGCCACCAGAGTACCTGCCACTAGAGTACCTGCCACCTCACCACCTGCCACCAGAGTACCTGCCACCTCACCAGCGTACCCACCACCTCACCACCTGCCACCAGAGTACCCGCCACCTCACCACCTGCCACCAGAGTACCTGCCACCAGAGTACATACAGCCAGTCAGCCACTATGTCCAGAAAGGTGTACACCCCAGAAGAGGCATACCAAATACTGAGTCTGACCGATGAGAGCAACGGGGAGCTCTCACCACTCAGTTCAGATTCTGGTTCTGGTTCGGAATATGAGCCCCCCGAAGGCAGCACATCAGGATCCGAATCAGAGGAGGAAGCAGTCCGTCCAAAAAGATGACGGTCTGAACACCAGGCAGCTACCAGCAGTGCCAGTGGCGGTAGACCCCAGGAGGAGGGGCCCAGTACAAGCGCTGCTAGACCCCAGGAGGAAAGGCCCAGCACAAGTGCACGCCAAAGAAGTAGGGCCCAAACCCATCTTCCAGATTCCTTGGCAAACCCATTGTGGCTGCCTTCTACCACAGGGTCAGCTACAATCCCCCCTTTTACAGCACAGCCAGGTGTGCAGGTCAACACTGCAGGTTTTTCACAAATGAATTTTTTAAATGTATTTTTCCCTGACAAATTCACTCAAGGAATCGTGGACCAAACTAATCTCTTTGCCCAACAATTAATTGCAACCAACCCCAGCTCCAGCTATGCCCGCCCTTTTGAATGGAGACCCCTAACAGTAGTGAAGCTAAAATTGTTTTTAGGCCTAACCCTCAACATGGAGCTTACAAAAAAAATTAAATTCATAAGTATTGGTCGATCAAACCCATCCACCATATGCCAGTTTTTTCATCAGCCATGTCCAGGTCCCGATATGAAATCATAATGCGCTTCTTGCATTTCAGTGACAACTCACAGTGCCCCCCAAAATCACCCAAACTTTGACAAACTATATAAAATTCGCCCCCTAATTAATTTTTTTTCTCAGAAGTTTGCCGAAGTTTATGTCCCTGACAAAAATTTATCTGTGGACGAATCCCTGGTGCATTTCACAGGCCGGCTGGGAATCAAGCAATATATCCCCAGTAACAGGGCGAGCTACGGCTTGAAGCTTAACAAGCTTTGTGAAAGCGCCACCAGTTATGTGCACTCATTCCGCGTGTACGAAGGCAAAAATTCCCAGCTCCAGCCCCCTGAGTGTCCCTCGTACATGGGAATAAGTGGGAAAATTGTTTGGGAGTTGGCATTCCCACTCCTCCAAAAGGGGTACCATATTTACATGGACAACTATTACACTAGTTTGCCCCTTCTCCGCCACCTATATCTCAAACAAACTTTGGCCTGTGGTACAACAAGAAAAAAATGAAAGGGCTTCCCACAGCGTCTTGTCACCACAAACATTCAAAGGGGGAATTGACAAGCTTGAGGAACACAGAAGTGTTGGCTGTGAAGTGGAGGGATAGAAAAGATGTGTACATCATGTCCACCATCCACGATGACCACATGTTATGTCACTCACTTCATAAATCAAGGACACAATGGATCTGCTCAAAAATATTGAAGGGGTGACCCTTCCCCGAATACATGGTTGGTTACTATTGATATTGAAAGCTTATACAATACCATCCCGCACGACAAAGGTTTAGCAGTAATTGAAGGTCAATTAAAGGGAAGAGGCGAACTGGCCTATGACTACAACAAATTTGTGGTTGAACTTTTGAGATTCATTCTCACACGAAATGTTTTTGTTTTTGGACTCTCCCACTACCTCTAGGTGCAGGGGGTTGTGATGGGGACACGTTGTGCCCCATCATATGCCAACGTGTACCTGGGGGGTGGGAGAAGGAACTTTTTGCCAGGGACGACGTGCCCACCTTGCTTGGGTACGTCGCCACCTGGCATCGATACATTGATGATATATTGATGTTTTGGACTGGTACTAGGGATGAATTGGATCTGTTTACGATCCAATTCCATACAGCCAATACCTTCGTATACGAAGGAATTGCTCCAATGATGAAGATTTCCATAGGGAATCATGTGATCTATATTCCAGATTATGTAACAGAGGACATAGTCACAGCTGCTTAAAAAAAGCCTTTAACCACTTCAATACCCGGCCATAGTCAAATGACGTCCACAGATGGGATCTCCCATCCTGGGTGGATGTCATAGGATGGCCTCGGCTTTCCGCCGCTACTGCGGGCCCCCGGGGGCCCGCAGAGAGGCGATCGGGGTACCGTTGTGTCCCTCGGGACACAGCCGTTCCCCGATGGGGGTATTGAAGCGGCGGCGGCTGGCGGAGGCGGGCGGCGGCGGGCAGCGGAGCGTCGGGAGCGGTGGATCTGTCAATGCAGAGCGGCATTGGGAAGCGGCGTGTATCGTCTCTCCTAGTGCTTCGGCTGGCGCGCAGAGCGGTGATCGGGGCTGAGGCTTTTCCCCTGGATACAGCTCAGCCCCGGTCACTGTAGCCAATGACATGGCTCTTCACCACATGACCGTCTGTGTCCAATCACAGCCGGTCACTAATGTAAACACAAACACTGTGAGTAACTGCTGTTGCTGGGCTCTTCTCCTCACACACCGATCCAGTGTGAGGAGAAGAGATCAGCTAAGAGTGAGTTACCTATTACATATGTACTACTGTGCCCAGATTGCCCCCCCTAAATAAAGAGTACCTGTCATCAAGAGTACCTGTCATCTAGAGTACCTGTCCATCAGGAGTACCTGTCCATCAGGAGTACCTGTCCATCAGGAGTACCCGCCACCTCACCACCTGCCACCAGAGTAACCGCCACCTCATCACCTGCCACCAGAGTACCCGCCACCTCATCACCTGCCACCAGAGTACCCGCCACCTCATCACCTGCCACCAGAGTACCCACCTCCTCATCACCTGCCACCAGAGTACCTGCCACCAGAGTACCTGCCACCAGAGTACTTGGCACCAGAGTACCCGCCACCTCACCACCAGAGTACCTACCACCAAAGTACCTGCCACCTCACCACCAGCCACCAGAGTACCTGCCACTAGAGTACCTGCCACCTCACCACCTGTCACCAGAGTACCTGCCACCTCACCAGCGTACCCACCACCTCACCACCTGCCACCAGAGTACCCGCCACCTCACCACCTGCCACCAGAGTACCTGCCACCAGAGTACATACAGCCAGTCAGCCACTATGTCCAGAAAGGTGTACACCCCAGAAGAGGCATACCAAATACTGAGTCTGACCGATGAGAGCAACGGGGAGCTCTCACCACTCAGTTCAGATTCTGGTTCTGGTTCGGAATATGAGCCCCCCGAAGGCAGCACATCAGGATCCGAATCAGAGGAGGAAGCAGTCCGTCCAAAAAGATGACGGTCTGAACACCAGGCAGCTACCAGCAGTGCCAGCGGCGGTAGACCCCAGGAGGAGGGACCCAGTACAAGCGCTGCTAGACCCCAGGAGGAAAGGCCCAGCACAAGTGCACGCCAAACAAGTAGGGCCCAGACCCATCTTCCAGATTCCTTGGCAAACCCATTGTGGCTGCCTTCTACCACAGGGTCAGCTACGATCCCCCCTTTTACAGCACAGACAGGTGTGCAGGTCAACACTGCAGGTTTTTCACAAATGGATTTTTTAAATGTATTTTTCCCTGACAAATTCACTCAAGGAATCGTGGACCAAACTAATCTCTTTGCCCAACAATTAATTGCAACCAACCCCAGCTCCAGCTATGCCCGCCCTTTTGAATGGAGACCCCTAACAGTAGTGGAGCTAAAATTGTTTTTAGGCCTAACCATAGGTGTGTGCAGCCTCTTGCGTTAGGGTGTGCACCCCAAAGCTCAAATAAATATGCATGTGTATATGTACTGATGGTGTCAGTAGGGCAGTGGACAGTGTCAGTAGTTTTATTTTTATTCTTTTTAACTTATTTTTTTTGTAACATTTTTGTTTTGGATGAAATATCAGTGGTCTAAACAGGGGGGAATATGCACCACACAAGGCGATTAGGGTGTGCCCAGGCACACCTAGCACACCCTGTGCGCACGCCTATGGGCCTAACCCTCAACATGGGGCTTACAAAAAAGAACGAAATTCATAAGTATTGGTCGATCAAACCCATCCACCATATGCCAGTTTTTTCATCAGCCATGTACAGGTCCCGATATGAAATCATAATGCGCTTCTTGCATTTCAGTGACAACTCACAGTGCCCCCCCGAAATCACCCAAACTTTGACAAACTATATAAAGTTCGCCCCCTAATTAATTTTTTTTCCCAGAATTTTGCCGAAGTTTATGTCCCTGACAAAAATTTATCTGTGGACGAATCCCTGGTGCATTTCACAGGCCGGCTGGGAATCAAGCAATATATCCCCAGTAAGAGGGCGAGGTACAGCTGTGAAAGTGCCACCAGTTATGTGCACTCATTCCACGTGTACGAAGGCAAAGATTCCCAGCTCCAGCCCCCTGAGTGTCCCTCGTACATGGGAATAAGTGGGAAAATTGTTTGGGAGTTGGCATTCCCACTCCTCCAAAAGGGGTACCATATTTACATGGACAACTATTACACTAGTTTGCCCCTTCTCCGCCACCTATACCTCAAACAAACTTTGGCCTGTGGTACAACAAGAAAAAACCGAAAGGGCTTCCCACAGCGTCTTGTCACCACAAACATTCAAAGGGGGGAATCGACAAGCTTGAGGAACGAAGAAGTGTTGGCTGTGAAGTGGAGGGATAGAAAAGATGTGTACATCATGTCCACCATCCACGATGACACCTCGGTGGAACTTCACAGAAGAAGCGGTACCGTTCGCAAGCCTACCTGTATCACTGAGTACAATAAATACATGGGGGAGGGGGGGTGAATTTAAACGATCAGTTGTTGCAGCCCTATCTTTCAACAAGAAAATCCCTATTCTGGTACAAAAAAGTCGCAATTTACTTTTTTCATTTGGCCCTTTTAAATTCTTTCATAATCTACCAAAAATCAACAGAAACACCCACCACCTTCATAAAGTTTATTGAAGACATTGTCACTGCCCTGATTTATCAGCAAGTACCCCCCCCCAGAAAGCATTCGCTCCGATTCTGTCAGCAGACTACATGAGCGCCATTTCCCAGGCCATATTCCACCAACAGGATCCGGAAGACGACGCCAAAAAAAATGTCGGGTGTGCACCAAAAAAGGAATTAGGAAAGATACCAGCTTCCATTGTACCGACTGTCCCTCCCAACCTGGCCTTTGCATCGGAGAATGCTTCAGGCGATATCACACTCTGGAAAATTATTAGTCCATATTTCTAATACTGCCATTTCCCCGTTTTTAATTTCTGTCCTGAATATTTCCCTTCCTCAACCAACCATATCATTGCCTTACATGTGAACCGACCCTGGCCTGTTTCTCGACTACGCCTCTGCCTACCGTCTGCATTGTTTTTCCGCCATGTTTTTGCCTTTCACGTGAACTGACCCTGGACTGTATCGACTATGCCTCTGCCTACCGTCTATTTCTGCCTTTTACCTGCACTGACCTCGGCCTGTTGACCATGTTTTTGCCTGCCCCTTGGATTGATCTTTCACCCTGCTACACAGGGGTCTCACATATGTGAGGGGCTCCAGAATAGTGTTCGGAGTTCAGAAAAACAGTTTTTAGTTTTCTGTGTTCCCATAACAGGGTCTGGTTGCCCGGAGGCTTCAAAGCGATTTGGGTGGGAGAAGCCTCCACCCCTGTCCCCATTCTTTCCTGACCGATGCCCTAAGCTTGATGGTACTGCCTGCTCCCTGGACAAATACTCTGGCTGTGCTGACCATACCTCTGCCTGCTGCATGTACTAACTATGGACAGTATTCCTGCCTGCTGCATAGACAATACTTTGATCCTTTTGCTGCTGCTGACCACATCCCTGCCTGCTATCTGGACTAATGCTTTGGCTGTGCTGACATCTCTACCTGTACTGACTATTCCTGCCTGCTGCCTGTTTTGCTGTCGCTGTCCACGTTCCTGCCTGCTGCCTGGACCGATGCTCTTCTCTGTGGACCACTGCACTACTAAAACCGCAGGTAATCTTTTCTTTACCCTTTACCCAGCAGAATGTATTTTGGTTTGTAATTGGTATGTACAGTACATGCTATGTGTTAGAAATATGAAGGGCCTTCAACAATGTGATAGGTTGGCAGGAATTTGTGTGTAATGTATGCTCCTAGAACAACTGACAGTGCTACTTGGATGTTGGGCCTCTGTATGTGGCCAGACTATGTAAAAGTCTCACACATGTGGTATCGCCATACTCAGGAGGAGTAGCAGAATGTATTTTGGGGTGTCCTTTTTGCTATGTACATGCTATGTGTTGGAAATATCTTATAAATGGACAACTTTGTATTAAAAAAATGCGTTTTAATTTTTTTCCCACATATTCCAAAAACTACTGGAAAAAAATGAACCGTTCAAAAGACTCATTATGCCTCATAGATTCTACGTTGGGGTGTTAGCTTTCCAAAATGGGGTCATTTTGTGGGCGTTTCCATTGACCTGGTGCTCCAGGGCCTTCAAAAGTGTGATAGGTTGTCATGAGATGTGCAATTTATGCTCGTAAAACGCCTGACGGTGCTAGTTGGATGTTAGACCTCTGTATGTGGCCAGGCTGTGTAAAAGTCTCACACATGTGGTATCACTATACTCAGGAGAAGTAGCAGAATGTATTTTGGGGTGTCATTGCAAGTATGCATGTGCTGTGTGAGAGAAATAACTTGTTACTATGACAATTTTGTGCAAATAAAAAAAAAAAACAAATTTCCAAGAATTGTGGGGAAAAATTACAACTTCAAAAAACTCACCATGCCTCTTACTAAATACCTTGGAATGTCTGCTTTCCAAAAATGGGTAATTTGGGGGGTATTTGTACTTTCCTGGCTTGTTAGGGCCTCACAAAATGAGATAGGCCTTCAGTACATCAGGTGTGATCAGATGTGATAATTTTTCAATGATTTGCACCATAGGTTGTAGACTCTATAACTTTCATAGAGACCAAATAATATGCACTAATTTGGGTTATTTTTACTAAAGATATGTAGCAGTATTCATTTTGGGCCAAATTTATGAAGAAAAATTACTTATTTGCAAAATTTTACAATAGAAACTAAAAAAAAAGTGTTTTTTTTTTTCAAAAATGTCTCTCTTTTTTCGCTTATATTGCAAAAAATAAAAAAAAAACAGCAGTGATTAAATGCCACCAGAAGAAAGCTATGTTTGTGAGAAAAAAAATGATAAAAATTTGGTTTGGGTACAGTGTAGCATGACTGAGTAATTGTCATTCAAAGTGTGAGAGCGCTGAAAGCTAAAAATTGGTCTGGGAAGGAAGGGTGTATAAAAGCCCTGTATTGAAGTGGTTAATAAAACTCAAAAGCAAAATAGAAACTCTCTAATCTATTCGAACAGAAACAAGGAAGCTAATGAATGTATTAGAATCATCACCCCCTATTGTAAGCAGCATCAACAAATTTGCACAATTTTTAAAAAATTCTGGATTTTGCTTTCAGCAGATCCTGTGATTAATAAATACATCAAACCACATCCAGTCATCACCTATAAAAGAGCTAAGCCTATTAAAGATTGTGTAGTACATAGTCATCACAATGTAGTACCCACCACAGCCCCTGACACAACAGGGACTTTTCCCTGTGGTGGCTACGATGTTTGCTGTTTTATTAGCAATAGCAGCAACATACTTCTCCCAAATGGTCAAATTCATTCTATTAGACACAAGGTAACATGCCAAACTCCTGGTGTTGTCTACATCATGCAATGCCAGTGTGGATGTTACTACATTGGCAAAACAAAACGCCCCTTCTTTAAGAGAATTCGTGACCATGTAGGCCCTATTGCAAAAAGAAAAATGGTAACAGCCGTAAGCACACATGTGGGCCTATACCATAATTTTAATTCCCAAATGATCTCTTTCTCTGCCCTTGACCACCTACCCCTTAACGCCAGAAAAGGTAGTGTGGACCGCGCCTTGTTACAGCTGGAGACCAGATGGATACATGGCCATAGGGCCATGATATACCCTGGTCTCAATGAAACTGTTAGCTTCGAACCTTTCCTGTAACCTTACTGTTTATTAATTCCTTACGGTTGGATCACCTGACCCTGACCCCCTCTGCCTCGTTTTCTCCCCTTCCTTTCTTCCCTACCTTCTTCCCTCTTTCCCCCATCCCCCCAATTTTTTTCCCCTTTCCCCTTTCCCCGCCCCTCCCCCTCCCTCCCTGTCCCCTCCATCCCTCTCCCTCCCTTCCCGGTTACTCCAAAATCCTATCCCCCCTTTTTTCCTTATGGTTCCCTATGTATTTATTTAAAATTATGATTATGTATTGTTCATATGTGACGGTATAGATTATATGTATTATATGATGTATTCATTATCTTTATCATACTCTGTACCCATGAATTTTGTCTGTATACAAGTTTGGACATTTAAGTGTGTACTTTATATACTCTGTGCAAATAATGCCTATTGATCACCTACCGCTGTCCATCTGCCCCCCTATCTCAATTCTAGCTCTCAGTTGCTCTGTCTTTTTCATTTTATTATTATTTAATTTTAATTAAAAAAAATGTTCATATTTATTTTATATTTATTTTCATTCAATCCTTTATCTTCATATTTATTTTTATTTATTTATTTATATATCTTCATTACATATTTATTTTTCAATTTCCCCTTCCTACCTGGATGTCGAGTGCTGCACTGCACACATCTTCTCTACTTCATCCTTACTTTGTCCCATCTTATCACTCTCCCGGTCGGACAATTGATCTCCAATTCATATTCACCCACACTTTTCAATCACCCTTTTTGTCACCTCCTTCCCCTTATTTTGTTATCCTCCTTATCCATTTCATCCCATCCCACCTTGCCACCGCTGCCCTATGAGCGAACATGGAGGTTAGATGCGCGCCCACTAAATGGGGCATGTCAGCTGCTCAAGCGCCTCCTCCATTTTTGCTTCACGGGCTGTGGGGCTTTATGGGTAGTATAGTTTTCTACTCTCGGTTTCACACAGTTCTATTGCGCCGGATTTGCGGATTGGATTTGCACAGTGAAGATACATGTGATGAGTTCCCAGGTTACGGCTTCACTTCAGATATACTGTTTGACCGACCACCGCAGACGAGATCTAAGGATCAGATATTCATCCAGGCGTGTCTGACCCCCTGTAATTAAGGGGTCCATCCTTTCCGGTAAGCGTACCCATACGATTTTGTATATGACATCTGAGACGCAGGAAAAGGGGACCAGTCTGTTTGTGCCAAGAAGAATTTAATATATGTCTTACTAGATGGATTTTTTATTTAATGCTTTTATTTAATGCTTTTAACAGTTTGCGCTGCACTTTTATTTGTTTAGTTAGTGTATTTTTCTGCCCTCGGTTCTATTGCGCCGTTCTCCTCCCCGCTTCATTGGATGTGGGCTAACACGTGCACGGCGCGGGTATACATAAAAGTTTCCCTCTCACAGATTATGTCAGACACTGGATGGGCTGCCACGCTGACAGATCTCCCTCTACAAGGTAAATCCACTGAACCCAATATACCTCTATCATTCTCTGGGGCGTGATTCCTTTTCAACTTCTTTGTTTATTGCTCTCTATTGAACCCTTGCTGCTGTTGATTAGCTATGTTCAGTATGTTAATTAGTCATTGTAATTACCTGTTACCGTCTGTAATTCTCCCCACTCTGTGCTTTTAAAGTGGGGACAGACGATCTGTACACAGGACCATGGTCCTCTAATATATAGACGACCAAAGTATATGTCCCCTCATATTGTTCACAAGTCTAATTTTTATTGAACTAATCCTACCATAGCAATGTATACTTTTTCTACATTTTCCATTTATCATGAATGAAATAGACACTTATTCATGGCTTATACCTTTCCAATTAGATTACATCTTTGCTTGGCAGCCCTGGCATTGCCTTAGACCCAGCCGGGTGGTTTGTAAGTACATCTCACCATTACCTAGTAATTTCAGACTCACCTTCTCACCTCATAGTCTCTCCTCACATCATGGTTTTTCTTATTTATCCCTGGTGGGATTTATATATTTAAGTACTATTACACCATCCCCTTCCCCACATCCTCACTTCCCTTTCCTTCCCTCACCTTTATCTTTCCTCCTTTTTCTTTCCCCCTTCCCCCTCCCCTCCCCTAGTACCCCACTCTTATTCTTTTTCCTCCCCCTCCCCCCTTCCATCCCCCTCTCTTCTTCCCGTTCCTTCTTCCCCCTTTTTTTCCCCCTCCCCCCTTCCTTCCCCATTTCTTCCCTCACCTCCCTTCCCCCCCTTCTCCCCCCCACTCTTACCCATTCCTCTTTCCCCGCTCCTTTTTCCCTCCCCCCCTCTCCTCCTCCCCCCACCTGTCATGTACCTTACAGTGGAGTCTGAAATGACAAGGGCGGCCTCTTGCACGTTCCTGGTCCTAGCACCCCTGGAGGTTGGGACAGGAACTGCTAGGGCAACAGGAGGGTGCAGGTGCCTGCAGACAGGTGACTGAAGATCAGGAACACCGGAGCCTTAGAGGAGGAAGTGAGACACAGATCACCGGAACAGTCTAGCAAGGACACTTGTAGAGTCAGGAACAAGCAGGCGTTGGCAGCAGGCTGGCGGAGAGGTACACAATCAGAAGGCAGGCTCATAGTCAGGAAGTACAAATTCAGGAGACAGAGCCATAGTCAAAGGTTCAAGCAGGGGTCGATGCAGGTGGTAGAGTCAGACAAGGATGCAGGCATAATCCGAGAGAATGGTCAAGAGGAAGCTGAGAGTTTAGGACCAGGATCAATCAGACAAGACAGCAATGGGTACACAGGAACAAGCTGAAGACAATCCAGCACTGACACCAGGTAAGCTCTTCCTTTAAATAGGGCGCAGTGCACCGTGATTCATTGGCATGTGCGCGTGTGCACGTATCCCTGCTCGTGTAAGTGCGCCAGTGCGCATGCTTGGTCTGGGACTTGTTCGTTCCTGCCTACGTACGCTTGTATTGGAGGAACGAAGATTGACGGCTGACACACGGGAATAAACGTTTGCTATGATGGTTCTCAGACACCCCCTTTCTTCCCTCTCCTTTTCTCCTTTTCCCTCCCCTAATCCCCAATCACCACAACTCATCCCCATGTCTGTGTTCCAATTTTTGGTCATTACACTTACATTCCTTTCTCCACTGGGCAGAGATTGGTCCCATGGCCTCATCCCTGGGCTTCTCTCGGCCAATTTTTCCATATACAACACAGTGTTCATTTTCCTAGTTTGGCTCTACACTAATTGCAGGTAATCACTTATTGGGTGGCAGATGAACTTTTTGGTTATGGATGACCAATGGCATATTTCTGTTGCATTTTGTCTTTATATGGTCCTTAATTATATTCTGTTTTATGCAGTGACACATCTACCCTTGTCTCTCACCAAACATCCCCTGAGGAAGCCCTAGCGGGCAAAACATGTCAGGATACCATTTCTGAGTGACCGCTTTTTTTCCATCTAATTTGATGTGTACTGATGTCTATGTGACTTAATGTGTAGCCAATACAACTTTTAAACTTGTTCTATGCCTAATAAACTGTGATAATTTTATTTATTTTGTTGTATGAGTAACTCTATTTGCCTGGCACCCATAAAATCCCACCAAATTATCCTCCTGTCTATATATATATATTATTCAGGGATGGTGGTGCCTTCTTGGTGACACTTTTACCTATCTATTACAACCAGCATGATTTTTTTAATGTGTCTAATTATCACGTACCTGGTAGAAGAGCCTGAATGGACGAGCAAGGCTTCCCTTACCACTCTGACTTAGGGCCCCTGATAGAGCAAACAGAAGGCACCAAAGTACAGAGTTGCACGAGCGCCAGAAATTCCTTGTTGGAAGCAGGACAGCTGGTCCCGATCATGTTGGAGAGGACACAGGGAAGCTTCAGCAGAAGACCAGCAGGTGGCAGCAAGTGCAGATGACAGCAGCAAGTAGCAAAGTCAGGCAAGCAGGGTCATACACAGCAGGTCAAATCGGATACAGGGTGCAGGCGGGATCGAAGTCAAAAACAAGCCGGGTCAAGCCAGATCAGCAGTGCAGGTGCCAGGGAGGAAGCCAAAGGTTGGTCACTGGATAAGCCGAGGTCGGTACAGGCAGAGTTCAAGGGGAGGTATAAAGACAAGCCAGGTAGACAACAGGAATCAGGATTCAGGTTCACAGGATACTGGATACTCAGGAGCTAAAGACAAAGCAGCACCGGACCAAGGCACTGGCTGGACTTAAATAGACTGCTTGGCGCCAATGTGGGCGCGCGCTAGTATGCGAGCTGGCACGCGCGGGTGCGTGCAAGTGCCGATCGCGCACAAGGATGCGCGACGGCTGCTGTTTGCGCTCCTGTTCACGCATGCGCACATCTATGCACCAAAGCCCGGTTTCTGTGTGCAACAGGAATGCGCATTTTTCTGTGCCTTAGAAGTCTTCTGGGGGAACGAGGCTGTCTGCTGATGGGTGCATCCTGACATTGCCCCCCCCCTCCAACGGGCAGCCTCCGGATGCCCAACTGAGCTAGTCTCTCCGGGTGGTTTTGACAGAACTCTTGGACAAGCCTGTTGGCATGAATGTTGCCCTCTGGTTCCCATGAATTTTCCTCAGGTCCGTACCCTTTCCATTTGACTAAGTACTGGACCTGGTTCTGTCTCTTCCTGCAATCCATGATGGCCTCGACCTCGTACCCTTCTTCCCCATTTACCATTACAGGTGCAGGAGGACTACTACTCCGTTCAGGAAATGGATCCGGACCAGCAGGCTTCAGTAGAGCTATATGGAAAACTGGGTGGATTCTGAAGGAATCTGGAAGTGCCAACTCATAAGCCCTGTTATTGATCCTTTTCTTCACCCTGAAGGGTCCCACAAACTTAGGGCCCAGTTTTTTAGATGGGCAGGCTAGTTTCAGATTAGTCGTAGCTAACAAGACCTGGTCACCAGGTTCCAAGATCAAATCTCCCTGCTTCTTCTTGTCAAAGGATCTTTTATAGTCTTTCTGGGCCTTGGTCATGGTCTTCTGTAACAACTGATTGTTGGAATTGAAAAAATTTATTGTGTCCTGGACTGCCGGAACAGGGCATTCTGGAGTAGAGGTAATCAAAAATGAAGGGTGTAACCCGTAGTTGGCGAAGAACGGGGATTGTCTGATGGCAGAATATTCTGAATTGTTGTACACAAACTCCGCCAGAGGTAATCCGCCACCCAGTCATCTTGCGAGAAGGAAGAAAAACAGCGTAAATATTGTTCTAATGTTTGGTTGGTCCTTTCGGTTTGACCATTGGTTTGTGGATGGTATGCTGAGGAAAAGGACAGTTCCATTTTCAAGATTTTACACAAGGTTCTCCAAAATCTGGACGTGAACTGTACCCCGCGATCCGACACGATATTGGCAGGAAGACCATGCAATCTCACGATCTCTTTAATGAAGACCTGCGCTGTTTCAGAAGCTGATGGGGTACCTTTCATGGGTAGGAAATGCGACATCTTGGACAACCGATCAATGACTACAAAGATGGTAGAGTAACCTTCGGAAGGAGGAAGTTCGACGATGAAATCCATTTGCCAGGGTCTCTCCGGAACTAGTAAGGGTCTCAACAACCCCCAAAATTTTGTCCTGCTAGACTTATTTCTGGCGCAGGTGAGGCAGGTTTCAATGTATTTCTTGCAATCTTTTTTTAAACATGGCCACCAAAAGGTACACTGTAAGAGTTCAGTTGTCTTGTGGACTCCAAAGTGTCCTGCAAGGGCATGGTCATGGCAGAGACCCAGGGCTGAGAATTTCAGGCACAAAGATTTTATTGTTGTGCCAAAAAAAACATCTTTAGCTTGTAGCATCATCCCAGGGGATGGCAGGATATCAATAGAGGCTTGCCAAATCTGTGACAAGAAATCTTCCTGTAACAAAAGGAAACTTCCGGGAGGAAGAATGGTGTCTGGAGGAGCTGGCTCTTCTGTCATGCCAAACATCCGAGACAAGGCATCTGGCTTAACGTTCTTAGATCCTGGCCTGTAGGTGATGTGAAAAACGAATCTTGTAAAGAAGAGTGCCCACCTGGCCTGCCGGGGTTTCAACCGTTTTGCGACTCGCAGATACTCTAAGTTCCGATGGTCGGTATAGATCAGGATCGGATGGGCTGCCCCTTCCAGCAGGTATCTCCACTCTTTTAGTTGCCAGAAGCTCACGGTCTCCCACGTCGTAGTTCTTTTCTGCCGGGGACAACTTGCGGGAAAAGAATGCCACAGGGTACAGTAAGGACTTGGCCCCTTGGCGTTGACCCAGAACTGCCCTACTGCTGTCTCTGAAGCATCTAACTCTAGGACGAATGGCAGAGCAGGGTCTGGATGCCGTAATATAGGTGCAGCAGTGAAAAGACCCTTCAAGGTCTCAAATGCGGTTTGCGCCTCGGAAGACCACTGGAATCGTTGGGCTTGTCTTGTCAGTAGAGTTATGGGAGAAATTATTGCAGAAAATCCTTTGATGAACTTCCTATAGAAGTTTGCAAATCCAGGATGGCAGAGACCTTCTGGGGATCCACCTTAATGCCGTCTGCGGAAAAGACAAGGCCCAGGAACTGGATACTTTGGCATTCAAACTCGCATTTTTCTACTTTTGCATACAAGCCGTGCTGTCTGAGTCGGGCCAGGACTTTTCTGATGTGTTCTCGATGAGTTTCTAGAGAAGAGGGGAAAAGCAAGATATCGTCTAAATACACAATAACAAATAGGTCTAAATAGTCCCGGAAGACATCATTAATAAAGTGCTGGAATGTTGCTGGGGCGTTACAAAGCCCAAAGGGCATCACCAAATATTCAAAGTGTCCAAACCGGGTACGAAAAGCTATCTTCAATTCGTCACCTTCACGAACACGTACCAAGTTATATGCCCCTCGTAAGTCTAGTTTCGTGAAGATGACAGCAGAACGGAGTCTCTGAAACAGCTCTGGTACTAGAGGCAAGGGGTATCGATTTTTAATCGTGATTTTATTTAGGTCCCGGTAATCCACACATGGGCGAAGGGAAAGGTCTTTTTTCTCAACAAAGAAAATTCCAGCTCCGGCTGGGGACGTGGAGGGACGGATAAAACCCTTTCTCAAGCTATCATCAATATAGTCTTTCAAGACGGCAAGTTCAGGTTCAGTCAAGGGAAATATTCGCCCAAAAGGTATCTCAGTCCCAGGAAGGAGCTCGATGGGGCAGTCGTATGGTCTATGTGGAGGGAGAGTTTCAGCTCTCTTCTTACTAAAAACATCGGCAAAGTCTTGGTAGGGTGCAGGAATGGAAGAACGAATTTCATCATCTGAGTCCATACACAGCAGAGGAGATGGATGACAGGACGGTTTGGAGAAGCAATATTGCTGGCAGTAGAGAGATGGAGGGATTATGCGCCTGGAGCCATGGCATACCCAAAATGATAGGGAACAGAGGTGAAGCTATGGCATCCAGGCGTAACAGTTCTCTGTGGTTACTGGAAATGGTAGCAGTTAACGGAAGAGTCTCTTGGGTAACAGGACCAGATTTAATATGCGACCCATCTGCCAGGTGGATAGAGAGTCCATGAGCTTTGGGCTGCAGGGGTATCTTATGTTGAAGAGCAAAAGTCAAATCAATGAAGCAACTGCAAGCTCCTGAATCCACAATAGCAGGTACTTGGATAACTCTCTCTGGAAGTTGTAGTGAAATCCGTACGGCCAGGTGAGAAGACTTGGGAGGCAGAGATGACTGGCTGACATGGAAGAAAGTCAGGCATCTTCGAATCTTGGCAGGACAGGATCTCACATAATGGCCATCCTTCCCACAGTACAGACACAAGTGATTCTGTTGGCAGTACAGGCGTTCCTTAGGAGAGAGGGATGGATGGGACCTGCCGGGTTGAGTTGGGCTAGGTGGACCAGGTTCTTGTGGTATCAACCCTGAAGGCTGGAATCGTCCAGCTGACCTCTCGGCACTGCGTTCTCTCAAGTGTCTGTCAATTTGAATTGTCAGGTCAATGAGTGCTTCTAAGGACTCAGGTACTGCAACACGAGCCAGTTCATCCTTTAGGGATTCAGATAATCCTAGTCGAAATTGGTAACAGAGAGCAGCACTATTCCATTCGACATCCGCTCTCCAGCGTCTAAAGTCTGTTGCATAGTCCTCAGCGGCTCGGTGGCCTTGCTGGAGCACATGCAGAGCAGACTCGGCCATGGCAGTTCGCAGAGGGTTCTCATAGAGTCGAGCCATGGTTGCAAAGAAAGAGGTCAGGCTTGTCAGACAGGGGTTACCCTGTTCCAGTAGACGGTGAGCCCAGGACTGAGGCTCACCCTGCAGGACACAAACCCCACTTTAGTGGTTTCCTGAGAGAAGGTCTGGGGTTGTAGCGAAAAGTAAAGGACACAGGCATTCTGAAAAGTCTTGAAATTGCCACGATCGCCTGAGAACTTTTCTGGAATAGGAACCCGGGGTTCAGGTGACTTCATTATTAAAGCAGGTGTCAGAGAAAGTTCATGGATCCGTTATTCGAGCTGACTGTAGCCTTCTTGCAGGCTCTTGACTGTTTGGGTAAATGCAGTGAGGTGATTACACAGCTGTTCCACCGGGGAGGTTGCTCGTTCAGGCTCCGTCATGGCTGCTTTGTACTATCACATACCTGGTAGAAGAGTCTGAATGGACGAGCAAGGCCTCCCTTACCACTCTGACTTAGGGCCCCTGATAGAGCAAACAGAAGGCACCAAAGTACAGAGTCGCACGAGTGCCAGAAAGTCCTTGGTGGAAGCAGGATGGCTGGTCCCGATCATGCTGGAGAGGACACAGGGAAGCTTCAGCAGAAGACCAGCAGGTGGCAGCAAGTGCAGATGACAGCAGCAAGTAGCAAAGTCAGGCAAGCAGGGTCATACACGGCAGGTCAAATCGGATACAGGGTGCAGGCAGGATCGAAGTCAGAAACAAGCCGGGTCAAGCCAGATCAGCAGTGCAGGTGCCAGGGAGGAAGCTGAAGGTTGGTCACTGGATAAGCCGAGGTCGGTACAGGCAGAGTTCAAGGGGAGGTATAAAGACAAGCCAGGTAGACAACAGGAATCAGGATACAGGTTCACAGGATACTGGATACTCAGGAGCTGAAGACAAAGCAGCACCAAGGCACTGGCTGGATTTAAATAGACTGCTTGGCGCCAATGTGAGCGCGCGCTAGTGCACGCGCTGGCGCACGCGGGTGCGCGCAAGTGCCGATCGCGCACAAGGATGCGCGACGGCTGCTGTTTGTGCTCCTGTTCGTGCATGCGCACATCTATGCGCCAAAGCCCGGTTTCTGTGTGCAACAGGAATGCGCATTCTTCTGTGCCTTAGAAGTCTTCTGGGGGAACGAGGCTGTCTGCTGATGGGTGCATCCTGACACTAATTTTTAGTGCCTACCCTTTGTATTGTAAGCTCTTTTGAGCTGGGCCCTTCTAACTATATTGTCAAATATATTGTCAGCATCCCATGGAGGTGGAGCATTTTTAATTTATTTTTCGGGTCCGTCGGGCGACTTGATTGACGATGTTTGTACATCGCGGGACACTTTTTTCTTTTTTTAATAGAGAAGTATGGGTTTGGGGTTATTGCAGTTTTATACTTACCTAGGTGCATGCAGCATCGGTCCGATGCTGCATCTGTCCCTCGGCATCTCTGCACTGAGAACCGAGCCATTAAACACCGCCAATGGCTCGGTTCTTTCAGCTCCCCGAGCAGAGAGCTGCTGTCTGTCAATCAGCAGCTCTCCTGCTCTGCTCCTGCTCTGCTCCTCCCTGGAGCGCTGAGATGTGGAGGGGTGGGGAGGGGCCGTCTCAGCGTTATAGTAGCTCGCTGAGAGGCTGAGACAGCTATCATTCTCCCAGAGTTGGGATGAGCAGAGAGTGGACTTCAGGAGTACAGGAGTACAAAACGAATTGCACTCCTGTGACCCATAGGAGAAGCCCAGTCAAATGAGCTCAGGCTGGACTTTGTCAAAAACTGTCTCTTGTGGTTTGTATTTTTGACACTTTTTGGGTAAATGGGTAGGGGTACGATGTACCCTACCCATTCACATAGGGGGGGCGGGATCTGGGGGCCCCCTTGTTAAAGGGGGCTTTCAGATTCTGATAAGCCCCCCACCCGCAGATCACCACAAACCACTAGCCAGGGTTATCGGGAAGAGGCACTTGTCCCCATCTACATGAGGACAAGGTGCTTTGGGTGGCACCCCAAAGCACCCTCCCGATGTTGAGGGCATGTGGCCTTGTATGATTCAGGAGCAGGGGCACTCGCTCATCCGCCCGTATTCTGACCTCCAGGCTGCATGCTCAGATAAGGGTCTGGTATGGTCTTTTGGGGGGCACGCCCATTTTTTTCAAAAACATTTTGGCATGGAATTCCACTTAAAATCTATGCCAGTCCCAAAGGGCCTGGTGTGGCTTGGGGGGGCCTTACGCCATTTTTTATATTTTGGCATTGAGTTCCCCTTAAAATCTATACCAGACCCGAAGGTATGGACTGGGGGAGACCCCATGCCATTTTTTCCATTTTTTTCCCCTAATAGTAAATGCCAATCAGCATGAGCATGGTTGTTTCCATAATATTAATAGCTCATTTGCAAAACATTATTGTATAGAATTAAAAACATCAAACACTAGTAAATGTATTTTCTATGTATGATTGTGCTCAGTCCAATAGGCCTTTAAGGACTCATGGGTTCAAATCCCACAGAAGGTATCTCCTACTAAAATATTGCATTGGCCTTATCAGCATAGGTTGAAAATAGGTGAATGCCAATTAGCCAATGCGCTTTAGTTTGGTTGATTATATTATATTAACTCTTCAATTGCATGCAATGGTATGTAAGTATTCAATAATATTATGGTGTGAAATTCCAAACAACACACACTAGTTAACGGGCAGTTTACATTTTTTGTTTGCTCTTTTTAATTTGCTTGTGCACTGGAAAAAAAAGAAACACAGCTGGGATTTGAACTCATAACTTGAGTGTTTTGGAGACATCCAAGCAGACCACCAAGCCATTGTACTAAGTACACTGAGACCTGCATAATAGTGTAGTATGAGTAAAGAATGAACATAAATAATTACTGCTTCATAGTCACCTAAATAAAAAAATAACATGAAAAAAAGAACAAACAACAGATATGCAAGTGTAAATGTTCAATACATGTAACTTGTCAGAATAGCAGACATTACTCTGCAATACTTATTCATAACTGCATTTGTTAGCAAAAGAAAAAAAATACTAATTGCAATATACATCAATAGATACACACGAGGTAGAGCCCATCTCACATAAAAATGTTTTCTTCACATACATAGATCATGGTTGCAGTGCTATGCTATGTAATAACTTCATAGCAATTGGCACTTGCAATTAGCGCCGATTCCGAATTTACTAAGGCATGTTTGCCGCTAATACGAATTTTCATTTCATTAAGTTTGCCTAATTGAACTCTTAATTGCCTGAAACAGGCGCTATTACATGTAGAGCGCCCAGTACTTCCCGGGAATCTTAGTAAATCAGCCCCATAGAATCAAATGTGGACTTTATCTACAGTAGAAACTAATACTGGTAAAAGACTATAAAATTATTCTTGTGAGACAGTAATGACAAAAAAAAAAAGACTTACTTGTCTACAAACAAACAAGGTATGTAATATTTTGTTATATTATATACGGTAATATAAATTTATTGCCAAACAAACAGGCCCGCAGTGGAAAGGTAAAACTTGTTCTGGTTCATAAGGGTATACAGGTGAGAGGCTGAAGTGAATTTTGTACCTGATCATTTCAAATGGACTCATTTTTCCACACTTATTTTTCCTCACATTTCTTTTATAGATGTTAATATTAAACATACTCTCATATTATCAGATACACACATTGGCAGATCACGTTTTTAATTAGACACAGCAGACAGTGTCTTAACACAGTATTCTTTATGGCATCTTTAAAGGGTAACTCCACTTTCATGAAAAATTATAGCAAATAACAAAAAAATATAGCACATACAATTGCTACACAAACCATATTGTAATTAAATATATTTAAAAATTACCTTTTCGTTTCTATTTGCAGCCGCTGTCATATTCTGCAAAATTCAATGCAATATAGCAACGTGCTGGCATTTTGTACTCAGTTGGTTTGCAGAACTTGCCCATAAATGTCATTTCCTGCTTGTGTGATTGGCCCACTAATTTTCCCAGAAGTCTGCACTAAGATACAAGCAAAATTTTGGCATCCTCTGCAAAAGGAATTCTATTTTTGTGAAATGCTTCCTAAACCGGCTATACATGGATCATAATTCCTGCTGAACAGGCAGAATTTTGATCCATTTATGGATAAGGAGGTTTTACAGAAATCGAACTACCGATCAACTTCTCTACAACCTCCCTGGCCAATTTTTCCCTGCTTGATCAGCACCACTGGCTACACCCGGCAGCGCTGATCAGTGGTGGGGAAGTCTCCGCAGTGCCAGAATACAATAGCTCAATGGGGAGCAGTCCCACATCCACACCAAGTGTGCGGATGGGTAAATCAAATCAGTTTTATTTGTTCAACCCACTGGTTGAATAAAAAAAAAAAACTGACTCATCTATGGGCCGCCTAAGGGATGATTACTTCTAATGGAATGCAGACACTGCAACTTTCCTCTTTAGGCGACTACAAGTGCATCAGCTGATTAGATTGAACACAGACACTCCCTTTCATGGAGCTTGACTCCCAAGGACATAGTAGAACATACAACTTTTCTTAAGGAACAGAAACAAGTAGGACTTTGATACAAAATGTGTTAAAATCCTTGCAATGTACATAAATCAACCAGAGGGGATTGTTTTTTTTCCTCAACCAAAGTGAAGTTACTAATGACATTGGGGGTTATTTACTAAAGGCGAATACACTTTGCACTGCAAGTGCACTTATAAGTGCTCTGAAAGTGCACTTGGAAGTAAAGTCACTGTAGATCTGAGGGGGACATGCAAGGAAAATAAAAAACAGAATTTTAGCTTGCACATGATTGGATGATAAAATCAGCAGAGCTTCCCCTCATTTTAGATCTTCCCCTCAGATCTACAGCGACTACACTTCCAAGTGCACTTACAATTTGCAGTGCACTTGTAGTGCAAAGTGTATTTGCCTTTAGTAAATCAACCCCACAGTGTCATAGTGTTAGTTACAGGACCAAGGAATCTGTTAATAAGATTTAGTTAAAAGTACTCTGCACAGGTAATCACTGCATGAACGCCTATATGACAGCGAATAGCTGCGGGAGCTGTCAGCCATTTCCTTTCAAAGGGGCTTCCTACCTGCAGGAAATCACAGGTAACCTCCCTGGGCCTCCCGCAGCTAATCGCAAACAGCCCCACTCACAAGTGTGAAAGGAGCCTAAAATTGTGTGTTGCCCCCAATAAAGAAGCCATTTCCATATTACACAAATATGCATACTGAAGTCTCCATACTGTAACAGAGTTATTTGGCATTATGTTAGCATGCTGTTTATCCGCTATTGTTTTATGAACCATTTCAAACTAGTGAGAGGTTGTTGAGTTGTATCCTCAGTGTTGACCAGTGGAATTATTATACAGTTATATGTGTGCTGTATTATATCTCTCTCTCTAGTATCACAAATTTGTCTTGGATAGCTAGAGTTTAAATTATAAAACAAATTTGGCAGCTTTGTGCAGCGAGAACAATAAGTGGATCATCAGTATAAGAACACTAAAAATATAAATACCTGCCTTGCAGATGTATTCCGCCCAAGAGTAATTTCCAAAGTAATTCAACTAATCCAATTTAAATAGCTGTTGTTCAACGTGTTTATTAACATGAATTATTTAATTAAACTCAGGTTGATCCAGTGGGGAAATTAGACTAAAAATACAAGTAGCAGGAGTATGTATAACACTGAAAACAGAAGAAGAGTCCTGATCTCATTGTTTACGAAATTATTGTGTTGCAAGGCATAATCCAAAGGAAGACTTTCCCTATGGTTTTCACAAATACTGCTGAGAGGTTGTCCAGGACACAGTCCAAAATCTGATGAGTGTTTAGAAGATATTTATTTTAGCTACAGGCAAACTTTATTAATTGCTGTTGCAAATGACTTGATTTCTGTCAAACTTTGTTGCTAATTTCCTTTATATGTGTTTTCTATTGCACACACCAGATGTGTTACTAAATTTACATGAAGAATAGTAACAAATCCACAGGCAGTGACAGATTTTTGTAATATCTGGTACAAAGTAATGTATATATATTTAACCACTTAGATTAATTAAAAGAGAGTGTAGGTGTGGCGCTGTTCTGATTGGAAAGTACTTAGATGTTTTGAAAAAGTCGCGTGCCAGTGATGTAACGTGTAGGAGGAGCCAGTAATCCCAGTGCTGTGTGAGTAAGAAAAAAGCTAAGTGAGGAGACAGTCTAAATATATACAACTGACCTTCTTAAATGCGATCTTATTGCGGGGCATGTGTGAGTGCAACTGTGTTTTATTACCCACATGTCATTTTTAGTTTATTTATTTGCGTAATGAGGTATGTTCTTTCTTTTATTCAAGCGATATCGATCTATGAAGGATTAAAAGCAATGAAGGTATGAAAGCAATCACCTGATCATTTGGATATCATTATCCTTTTGTGTTTTATCTTACAAATGAGTGGTATTTGACTTTTTTCCCAGCATCTCCAGAAATCTACAAGCATTTTGGAAGAACAGTAATTAATTTATATCTAGTGTGGTGGATGGATGCCATCAGAATTCTAATCTCGGCTGACCAGAAGTGACGCAAAGACGTTCGTAACTCCTCTCTATGCGTTTCGTCATTCAGACATCAACAGGAGCATCTTTGCGTCACTTCTGGTCAGCCGAGATTAGGATTCTGACACCATCCATCTGTTTGTGCTTTCATGCTTTTAAAAAATTTGTACCAAATGTATATCTCCTATTTTTAATGAAATAAAAACATTTTAAATACGGATTTACACTATGGGCATCCCTTCTGTTCTCCATATGTTGAACGAGTGTAACACCTCCAACACCATTAAAGCACAGACCAGGGGTTCCAAGGATTGCTACACAGTGGCATAAACTTTGACCGCATTTGTGCAGAGGGTGTAGCACAGTAGCATATCTACATCATAGGTGCCACATTTTCTTATCTCTTGGTTCCCATCACCCTGACTTATTCCATTAAGTGATACTACCTCTCAAAGGCTTCTGTCCTGATTTGTTGCTTCCAGCAGAGGGTACAACACATTGAACACCAGCACACAAATTACATTGCCCACCTGCAGAGGGTGTATTTACTGAATATCAGCACACCAAGCCAGTATATATTCATTTTTTTCATCATTTTGTCCCTATTCTTTTCTTGTTTTCTCTGAAGTCTTGTAGTATAGCACCCTGCAGAGTGTGCAACACAGAAACATTACTATATTATTTTTAAACCAAACATCTAAGTACTTTCCAATCAGAACAGCGCCACACCTACACTCTCTTTTAATATAAGTATACTCCACCCAGGTGATAGTATATCTGTAGGGGCAGCAGTTCATTTTGTACTTTCTTCCTGTGTGCGGATTTATCCATAATGTTCCATATTTAACCACTTACCGACCGCCGCATTTACGCCGATTTACGTCAGCAGAATGGCACAGGCAGACAAAAGGGCATACCTGTACATCCCTTTGAATTTGCCGCCTAGCGGGCACGTGCCGCAGGAGCGTGCCCGCAATCGGCGGCCCACGATTGCATCGAGGAGAGGCAGAACGAGAAGATGCCTATGTAAACAAGGCATTTCACTGTTCTACCTAGTGACATGACAGGGATCTAGCGGGCACGCGGGCAGGAGCATGCCCGCAATCGGCGGCCCACGATTGCGGCGAGGAGAGGCAGAACGAGAAGATGCCTATGTAAACAAGGCATTTCACTGTTCTGCCTAGTGACATGACAGGGATCTACTGCTCCCTGTCATCGGGAGCAGTGATCTCTGTCATGTCCTAGGTATTCCACCCCCCCTACAGTTAGAACACATCCAGGGAACACACTTAACCCCTTGATCACCCCCTAGTGTTCAACCCCTTACCTGCCGGTGACATTTACACAGTAATCAGTGCATTTTTATAGCACTGATCGCTGTATAAATTTCAATTGTCCCAAAATAGAGTCAAAAGTGTCCGATCTGTCGCGCATAATGTCTCGGTCCCAATCAAAATCGCAGATCGCCGCCATTACTAGTAAAGAAAATAATAATAATAAAAATGCCATAAATCTATCCCTTATTTTGTAGACGCTATAACTTTTGTACAAACCAATCAGTATACACTTATTGCGATTTTTTTACCAAAAATATGTAGAAGAATACAAATCGGCCTAAACTGTGGAAGAGATTTGGTTTTTTTTAAATATATTTTGGGGATATTTATTATAGTAAAAAAAGTCAAAAATATTGCTTTTTTTTCCAAATTGTCACTCTTTTTTTGTTTATAGAGCAAAAAAAATAAAACCACAGAGGTGATCAAATACCACCAAAAGAAAGCTCAATTTGTGGGAAAAAAAGGACGTCAATTTTGTTTGGGTACAACGTCGCATGACCGTGCAATTGTTAGTTAACCACTTAAGGACCGCCTAACGCCGATTTACGTCGGCAAGGCGGCACGGGCAGGCAAAATCACGTACATGTACGTGATTTGCCTCTCGCGGGTGGGGGGTCCGATCGGACCCCCCCCCGGTGCCCGAAGCGGTCCCGTTCTGTTCCCCGGCGATCCGAGATGAGGGGGAGGCCATCCGTTCGTGGCCCCCCCCTCGCGATCGCCGCCGGCCAATGGGAACACTCCTTTGCTGCTGTATGCTAAACAGCAGCAAAGGAAATGATGTCATCTCCCCTCGGCTCGGTATTTTCCGTTCCAGCGCCGAGGGGAGAAGACATCAATGTGAGTGCACAACACACTACACACACAGTAGAACATGCCAGGCATACAAAACACCCCGATCCCCCCCCCGATCGCCCCCCGATCCCCCCCCAATCACCCCCCCCCCCCCCTGTCACAAACTGACACCAGCAGGTTTTTTTTTTTTTTTTTTTTTTTTTTTCTGATTACTGCATAGTGTCAGTTTGTGACAGTTACAGTGTTGGAACAGTGAGTATTACCCCCCTTTAGGTCTAGGGTACCCCCCTAACCCCCCCTAATAAAGTTTTAACCCCTTGATCACCCCCTGTCACCAGTGTTGCTAAGCGATCATTTTTCTGATCGCTGTATTAGTGTCGCTGGTGACGCTAGTTAGTGAGGTAAATATTTAGGTTCGCCGTCAGCGTTTTATAGTGACAGGGACCCCCATATACTATCTAATAAATGTTTTAACCCCTTGATTGCCCCCTAGTTAACCCTTTCACCACTGATCACCGTATAACCGTTACGGGTGACGCAGGTTAGTTCGTTTATTTTTTATAGTGTCAGGGCACCCGCCGTTTATTACCTAATAAAGGTTTAGCCCCCTGATCGCCCGGCGGTGATATGCGTCGCCCCAGGCAGCGTCAGATTAGCGCCAGTACCGCTAACACCCACGCACGCAGCATGCGCCTCCCTTAGTGGTATAGTATCTGATCGGATCAATATCTGATCTGATCAGATCTATACTAGCGTCCCCAGCAGTTTAGGGTTCCCAAAAACACAGTGTTAGCGGGATCAGCCCAGATACCCGCTAGCACCTGCGTTTTGCCCCTCCGCCCAGCCCACCCAAGTGCAGTATCGATCGATCACTGTCACTTACAAAACACTAAACGCATAACTGCAGCGTTCGCAGAGTCAGGCCTGATCCCTGCGATCGCTAACAGTTTTTTTGGTAGCATTTTGGTGAACTGGCAAGCAAGCACCAGGCAGCGTCAGGTTAGCGCCAGTACCGCTAACACCCACGCACGCACCGTACACCTCCCTTAGTGGTATAGTATCTGATCGGATCAATATCTGATCCGATCAGATCTATACTAGCGTCCCCAGCAGTTTAGGGTTCCCAAAAACGCAGTGTTAGCGGGATCAGCCCAGATACCTGCTAGCACCTGCGTTGTGCCCCTCCGCCCGGCCCAGCCCAGCCCACCCAAGTGCAGTATCGATCGATCACTGACACTTACAAGGCACTAAACGCATAACTGCAGCGTTCGCAGAGTCAGGCCTGATCCCTGCGATCGCTAACAGTTTTTTTGGTAGCATTTTGGTGAACTAGCAAGCACCGGCCCCAGGCAGCGTCAGGTTAGCGCCAGTACCGCTAACACCCACGCACGCAGCATACGCCTCCTTTAGTGGTATAGTATCTGAACGGATCAATATCTGATCCGATCAGATCAGATCTATACTAGCGTCCCCAGCAGTTTAGGGTTCCCAAAAACGCAGTGTTAGCGGGATCAACCCAGATACCTGCTAGCACCTGCGTTTTGCCCCTCCGCCCGGCCCAGTCCAGCCCACCCAAGTGCAGTATCGATCGATCACTGTCACTTACAAAACACTAAACGCATAACTGCAGCGTTCGCAGAGTCAGGCCTGATCCCTGCGATCGCTAACAGTTTTTTTGGAAGCTTTTTATTGAACTGGCAAGCACCAGCGGCCTAGTACACCCCGGTCGTAGTCAAACCAGCACTGCAGTAACACTTGGTGACGTGGCGAGTCCCATAAGTGCAGTTCAAGCTGGTGAGGTGACAAGCACAAGTAGTGTCCCGCTGCCACCAAAAAGACAAACACAGGCCCGTCGTGCCCATAGTGCCCTTCCTGCTGCATTCGCCAATCCTAATTGGGAACCCACCACTTCTGCAGCGCCCGTACTTCCCCCATTCACATCCCCCAACGAAATGCAGTCGGCTGCATGAGAGGCATTTTTATGTGCTCCCGAGTACCCCTACCCAACGAACCCCCCCCAAAAAGATGTTGTGTCTGCAGCAAACGCGGATATAGGCGTGACACCCGCTATTATTGTCCCTTCTGTCCTGACAATCCTGGTCTTTGCATTGGTGAATGTTTTGAACGCTACCATACACTAGTTGAGTATTAGCGTAGGGTACAGCATTGCACAGACTAGGCACACTTTCACAGGGTCTCCCAAGATGCCATCGCATTTTGAGAGACCCGAACCTGGAACCGGTTACAGTTATAAAAGTTAGTTACAAAAAAAGTGTAAAAAAAAAAATATATATATATAAAATAAAAAAAAATAGTTGTCGTTTTATTGTTCTCTCTCTCTATTCTCTCTCTCTATTGTTCTGCTCTTTTTTTACTGTATTCTATTCTGCAGTGTTTTATTGTTATTGTTATTGTTATTGTTATTATGTTTTATCATGTTTGTTTTTCAGGTATGTAATTATTTATACTTTATTGTTTACTGTGCTTTATTGTTAACCATTTTTTTGTCTTCAGGTACGCCATTCACAACTTTGAGTGGTTATACCAGAATGATGCCTGCAGGTTTAGGTATCATCTTGGTATCATTCTTTTCAGCCAGCGGTCGGCTTTCATGTAAAAGCAATCCTAGCGGCTAATTAGCCTCTAGACTGCCTTTACAAGCCGTGGGAGGGAATGCCCCCCCCCCCCCCACCGTCTTCCGTGTTTTTCTCTGGCTCTCCTGTCTCAACAGGGAACCTGAGAATGCAGCCGGTGATTCAGCCAGCTGACCATAGAGCTGATCAGAGACAAGAGTGGCTCCAAACATCTCTATGGCCTAAGAAACCGGAAGCTACGAGCATTTTATGACTTAGATTTCGCCGGATGTAAATAGCGCCATTGGGAAATTGGGGAAGCATTTTATCACACCGATCTTGGTGTGGTCAGATGCTTTGAGGGCAGAGGAGAGATCTAGGGTCTAATAGACCCCAATTTTTTCAAAAAAGAGTACCTGTCACTACCTATTGCTATCATAGGGGATATTTACATTCCCCGAGATAACAATAAAAATGATTTAAAAAAAAAAAAAATGAAAGGAACAGTTTAAAAATAAGATAAAAAAGCAAAAAAATAATAAAGAAAAAAAAAAAAAAAAAAAAAAGCACCCCTGTCGCCCCCTGCTCTTGCGCTAAGGCGAACGCAAGCGGCGGTCTGTCGTCAAACGTAAACAGCAATTGCACCATGCATGTGAGGTATCGCCGCGAAGGTCAGATCGAGGGCAGTAATTTTTGCAGTAGACCTCCTCTGTAGATCTAAAGTGGTAACCTGTAAAGGCTTTTAAAGGCTTTTAAAAATGTATTTATTTTGTTGCCACTGCACGTTTGTGCGCAATTGTAAAGCATGTCATGTTTGGTATCCATGTACTCGGTCTAAGATCATCTTTTTTATTTCATCAAACATTTGGGCAATATAGTGTGTTTTAGTGCATTAAAATTTAAAAAAGTGTGTTTTTTCCCCAAAAAATGCGTTTGAAAAATCGCTGCGCAAATACTGTGTGAAAAAAAAAAATGAAACACCCACCATTTTAATCTGTAGGGCATTTGCTTTAAAAAAATATATAATGTTTGGGGGTTCAAAGTAATTTTCTTGCAAAAAAAAAAAAACTTTTTCATGTAAAAAATAAGTGTCAGAAAGGGCTTTGTCTTCAAGTGGTTAGAAGAGTGAGTGATGTGTGACATAAGCTTCTAAATGTTGTGCATAAAATGCCAGGACAGTTCAAAACCCCCCCCAAATGACCCCATTTTGGAAAGTAGACACCCCAAGCTATTTGCTGAGAGGCATGTCGAGTCCATGGAATATTTTATATTGCGACACAAGTTGCGGGAAAGAGACAAATTTTTTTTTTTTTTTTTTTTTTTTTGCACAAAGTTGTCACTAAATGATATATTGCTCAAACATGCCATGGGAATATGTGAAATTACACCCCAAAATACATTCTGCTGCTTCTCCTGAGTACGGGGATACCACATGTGTGAGACTTTTTGGGAGCCTAGCCGTGTACGGGACCCCGAAAACCAAGCACCGCCTTCAGGCTTTCTAAGGGGCGTGAATTTTTGATTTCACTCTTCACTGCCTATCACAGTTTCGGAGGCCATGGAATGCCCAGGTGGCACAAAACCCCCCCAAATGACCCCATTTTGGAAAGTAGACACCCCAAGCTATTTGCTGAGAGGTATAGTGAGTATTTTGCAGACCTCACTTTTTGTCACAAAGTTTTGAAATTTGAAAAAAGAAAAAAAAAAAAAGTTTTTTCTTGTCTTTCTTCATTTTCAAAAACAAATGAGAGCTTCAAAATACTCACCATGCCTCTCAGCAAATAGCTTGGGGTGTCTACTTTCCAAAATGGGGTCATTTGGGGGGGGTTTGTGCCACCTGGGCATTCCATGGCCTCCGAAACGGTGTTAGGCAGTGAAGAGTAAAATCAAAAATTCACGCCCTTAAAAACGCTGAAGGCGGTGATTGGATTTCGGGGCCCCGTACGCGGCTAGGCTCCCAAAAAGTCCCACACATGTGGTATCCCCATACTCAGGAGAAGCAGCTAAATGTATTTTGGGGTGCAATTCCACATAGGCCCATGGCCTGTGTGAGCAATATATCATTTAGTGACAACTTTGTGCAAAAAAAAAAAAAAAAAAAAAAAAAGTGTCACTTTCCCGCAACTTGTGTCAAAATATAAAATATTCCATGGACTCAATATGCCTCTCAGCAAATAGCTTGGGGTGTCTACTTTCCAAAATGGGGTCATTTGGGGGGGGGTTGTGCCACCTGGGCATTCCATGGCCTCCGAAACTGTGATAGGCAGTGAAGAGTGAAATCAAAAAGTTACACCCTTAGAAATCCTGAAGGCGGTGATTGGTTTTCGGGGTCCCATACGCGGCTAGGCTCCCAAAAAGTCCCACACATGTGGTATCCCCGTACTCAGGAGAAGTAGCTGAATATATTTTGGGGTGCAATTCCACATAGGCCCATGGCCTGTGTGAGCAATATATCATTTAGTGACAACTTTTTGTAAATATTTTTTTTTTTTTTTTTTTTTGTCATTATTCAATCACTTGGGACAAAAAAAATAAATATTCAATGGGTTCAACATGCCTATCAGCAATTTCCTTGGGGTGTCTACTTTCCAAAATGGGGTCATTTGGGGGGGTTTTGTACTGCCCTGCCATTTTAGCACCTCAAGAAATGACATAGGCAGTCATAAACTAAAAGCTGTGTAAATTCCAGAAAATGTACCCTAGTTTGTAGACGCTATAACTTTTGCGCAAACCAATAAATATACGCTTATTGACATTTTTTTTACCAAAGACATGTGGCCGAATACATTTTGGCCTAAATGTATGACTAAAATTGAGTTTATTGGATTTTTTTTATAACAAAAAGTAGAAAATATCATTTTTTTTCAAAATTTTCGGTCTTTTTCCGTTTATAGCGCAAAAAATAAAAACTGCAGAAGTGATCAAATACCATCAAAAGAAAGCTCTATTTGTGGGAAGAAAAGGACGCAAATTTCGTTTGGGTACAGCATTGCATAACCGCGCAATTAGCAGTTAAAGCGACGCAGTGCCAAATTGGAAAAAGACCTCTGGTCCTTAGGCAGCATAATGGTCCGGGGCTCAAGTGGTTAAAGCGACGCAGTGCCGAATCGCAAAAAGTGCTCTGGTCAGGAAGGGGGTAGATCCTTCCGGGGCTGATGTGGTTAAAAAAAAAAACCATGTTTGTCACTTTCCAAGATACATGCAGCATTCAGAGCTTTAGGGTTGGTTAGGCTGGAAAAAAAAACTATGATGTCCAACCTTCCTTTCATCTTAACCACTTAACGACCGGCCACTGTAGATATACGTCATTACTTTAAAGATGGTTATCTCGGTAACGGCAGCAGCTGCTGCCACAACCGAGGTATCCATCTTTAGGGCCGGCGTTTCTGTACACGATAATGGTGGTCTCTGCAGCGGGTTCGCCGCGAGATCACCGTTATCGGCGGCGGGAGAGGTGCCACCCCCCCGCTGCTCTCCCGCGCCCTCCGCTGCTTACCGGAGCCGTCGGTAGCGGCGGAGGCGATCGGGTCCTTTCTCTTCCTCAGTATAGAGACGAGTGAGGATAAGATGGTGCCCACCCGTCTCTATACCATAGGACGGCTGGAGCAACGTCATTACGTGAGCTCTGCCCACTTCTCTTAAAGGCACATTTTTTTTGTGTCATTTTTTTTAAACGACTTTTTTTTTTTGCATTAAAGTCTAAATATGAGATCTGAGGACTTTTTGACCCCAGATCTCATATTTAAGAGGACCTGTCATGCTTTTTTCTATTACAAGGGATGTTTACATTCCTTGTAATAGGAATAAAAGTGATCCAATTTTTTTTTTTAAAACAGTGAAAAAATAAATAAAATAAAGTAAAATAAATAATTAAAAAAAAAAATTCTTTTTAAGCGCTCTGTCCTGATGAGCAGAAGCGAACGCATACGTGAGTAGCGCCCGCATATGAAAACGGTGGTCAAACCACAAATGTGAGGTGTCACCGTGACCGGTAGAGTGAGAGCAATAATTCTAGCCCCAGACCTCCTCTGTAACGCAAAACATGCAATCTGTAGAATTTTTTAAACATCGCCTATGGAGATTTTTAAGGGTAAAAGTTTGACGCCATTCCAGGAGCGGGCACAATTTTGAAGCTTGACATGTTGGGTATCAATTTACTTGGTGTAACATTATATTTCACAATATTAAAAAAAATTGGGCTAACTTTACTGTTGTCTTATTTTTTTACTCAAAAAAAGTGATTTTTTTCCAAAAAAAGTGCGCTTATAAGACCGCTGCGCAAATACGGTGCAAAAAAAAGTATTGCAATGACCGCCATTTTATTCTCTAGGGTGTTAGAAAAAAAACAATATATAATGTTTGGGGGTTCTAAGTAATTTTCTAGCAAAAAAAACTGTTTTAAACATGTAAACACCTAAAATCCAAAACGAGGCTGGTCCTTAAGTGGTAATCATTTCTATCTAAAGCTTATGAAACATTCTATAAAACAACACATTCCTATTTGCTTTGGGACAAGAAAATGTTATGATGATCCCAAGCATATATACAAGCATTACCCTTCCTTGTCACCGTTTTGTTTTTGTGACAAGATGAGCTGAAGCAGTTGTAACTCTGCATCTTTGTTTAATCTATTAAAACTGGAGAGTGCAAAATCTGGTGCAGCTATGCATGGTAGCCAATCAGCTTCTAATTTAAAATTCTTCAATGAAGCTTTGACAAAACAAACCTGGAAGCAGATTGGTTTCTATGCAGAACTGCACCAATTTTTTCACTCTTCAGTTTTAGTAAATCAACTCCTGTGGCACCAAGGGTTCTAACAAGTGTGAACAACATTCCAGAATCTATCACATAATATCACATAGCAAGGTGCCTAGTCTAGTGCCTGTTTTATGAAAATACATTTTATGGCAGTTACTGTAAATGGGTTTTTTTTGAGTTGGAAATTAAATTTATTTTCTTCACATTGCTGTGGAATTTTTCAACTCAGATACAGATACCTGATCTCTGTTAGTCAGTGATACCCAATTCAAGAGATGATATGTAGGTACATAGAGACTACACAGATTCAAGTGCAATGCTGTTCTGTTTATTTCAGTGCACTGTCAGATTAAGATTGACGTATGTCATGCAGTTTGTGTCAAGGTATAAAATTGACCAATCAAAGAACAATATGATTACAGCAAGCATTGAGTTAATTGTCTTGTGATCACGGTTCAAAAAGTTATAATAAGAGGCTATTTATTTTTTGTGGCTTTCAAAAATAGTGTCCAGATGTTGATTTCCAGTAATTTCTTTGCCACAGGTTCTTCAAACATAAATCTTAAATTTCGGCAAGTCATTAGAATTTATTTTGGCAATATGCCAAGTATACATATAAAAAGGAAAAACAAGCAAAGATTTAAATTCTTATAATGAAGTAATTTTGTTAATAAACAGCCATCTTGTTTGCCATCTCTAAGGCCTGGATTATTTCCTAAATGTACATAATATGGGGGTACATAATATATTGGGGATTAGGAAGGAAATTTTTCCCCTGCTTTAGGGTTTTTCGCCTTACTCTGGATCAACTTTTTTCAACCTGACTAACTATGTAACTATATAATACAAGATACTACATTTTCTGTGCTTACCATAAATCAGCTATGGAGTATTACCTTAAAGGCTTAAAAAAAAAGCCAACCTCTGGCGGCTAGATTGGTACAATTAGCTCAATGGCATACACCCCCGACTCACATTCCATGGATGCAGTTTGAGAGAGCCTCCATTAAACCATATTATCTCCCAGGAATACTGTGGACTAATGCAGTAAATCATAGAAATATCTCCCAGCTCAATGGAATAGTTGGGCAGTCCCTGTTTCTTTGGACCTTGTGCAAAGAAAAGCTTGGGCTCATTTCTAAACCCACCCTTTTGTTGTCCTTTTTGGGCGACCCAGACTTCCCTAGAGCATTCAGTGCAGAAACTGGCTTTGCACATTGGTCCTCACAGGGACTGGTGACTTTGCACTCATTGCTACAGGGTACCACTCTCTGTTCTTTTGAACATTTAAACCAAAACTACGCCATACCTAACTTGGATTTTTATAAATATCTACAGATACGCCACTTTTTCCAAAGGGCTATCTCCCAAATTAGTAAAGACGCTAGAACACCATTTGAAAACTTATGTCACGGAGGGTCCAGGGATGGGGGGACGATATCCACATTATACCTGCACCTGAATGAACACCACACACATGCTAAATCCCAAGCAATGTTGAGATGGGAAGCAGAGGTTGATCTAGAGTTTTCAGCAGAAGACTGGCAAGATATGCTCACTAATATGCATAAATGTACCTGCTCGGTAGCCATCAAGGAAACAGTGGTGAAACTGCATACTAGATGGTATTATACACCAGTTAGGATTCACAGAATGTTCCCTACTGTCTCTATTAGATGTTTAAGGGACTGTGGAGAAAGGGGTACTCTTCTCCACGCTTTCTGGAGTTGTAGTGCGTTAGGCCCCCTCTGGCAGCAAACAGCTATGAAGGTACTACAAATAACAGGATTGAACATAACACTGACATATCAAATATGTATTTTTTTTGCAGACCTCCCAGAGGTCATACCCCCTGAGCAAAAGTTGGTCCACATGATATTTAGTGCTATACAATGGGCAATAGCTCTAAATTGGCGTAAACCCTCAGTCTCATGGTCCCAGATGCTACATCGCATGGAGTCAATAAAACTGATGGAACGCATCCACCACACGCTTGGAGATTCAATGCAAATCTGTGAACGAAAATGGAACTCCTGGACCACATCACAGTTGGCATGAGAGATGGTTTTGCCCCATGGGCACCAGGCAGTACCTCTGTGGTTGACAGTGTGAACGGTTGAAGACCTACTTTGTGTCTTTCCTTTAAAAATCAACATCAATTGTACCTTGACTATAAATAAACCTATGCAGTTAAATTAGACGCAATAGGTATGCAGTGAGTTTAAGTATAAAACCAGAAGCTCTAGAAGCAGTATTATATTTCTCTATTTTCTATCTGTTAGTTGTTAGTTCCTAAGTTTGGTAAAGAAGTGATTGCATAACACGACAAAAACTTATACAATGTGAATAATAACTGACCATCATTGTTTTCTCAGCACTATATGTAGATGACTGTTCAGATGGACACAAATTCTTGATTTATACAACACTCTCATTGTTGATCGGTGTATTTGTAATACCTTCTTCCATGTACCTGACTATACTTTTTCAATAAAAAGTTTGTAAACAAAAAAAAAAAAAAGCCAACCTTTAGTAACTTCATATGTCTGCAAAAATTAGTTCCTGACACTATAGAGTTTAGAGCAACACTATAGTTTTTCAAGCAATTTCCACCCTTTATCATTAAAAAGCAGTCCGTGAGCTCTACTAATGAGACATTGCTTATGATGAGATGATAGCATTAGTCTATTGCAGGCAGGAGGAAACATTTTCTCAGTCTTTTCTCCCCTATTGATCAGAATGCAACATTTGTAGCAATCCATTTAACAGTAGAGGTAATACCCAAGATGAATAATCAGGTTGTTAGAGCTCATTTAGGCCACATTCAGTCCTGTGAATGGCCTGACATGGATTACATGCAAGAACCCCAGTAGGGGTTCCTGGCCATTGGGTGCAGGAGGTAGCCCCATTAAAAGCAATGGGAGGCTACCACAGGTAATCATGGCCATTTGCATGTAATTACTCAGCCTGTGAGTGATCAGCCCTGCCTAGGGCAAAAATTATCCCTCGTCACACTTTGCAGGCAGTACCGCTGCTGAACACAACCCATTCAAACTGTTCCCGGAGTCAGATTTTTTAACAGAGTAGATTGGACTTATGAATGCAACATAGAACTGCATAGACACCAACATTTACATAGGTGGGTCATCTCTGAGCTAACACCCCAGTCCAGGAAGTACATAAGTACATAGTTACATAGCTAATCTGGTTGAAAAAAAGACACAAGTCCATCCAGTTCAACCAACACAGGAAAAAAAAAAAACATACACACGCACACAAATAGAAAATCTCCATATACACTATCCTATACCCACCACAGATGATCCAGAAGAAGGCAACCCCCCCCCCCCCCCATAAAGCATGATCCAATTTGCACCAGTGGGGGGGGGATCCTTCCTGATCCCCCAACAGGCAATCAGGTATTCCCTGGATCAACGTTACCTATAAAATACTAGTATCCAGTTATATTTTGTGCATTTAGGAAAGAATCCAGGTGTTTTTTAAAACACTCTGGCCAGAACCAGCTCTTGAGTAGGTCTATTCCACATTTTCACAGCTTTTACTGTGAAGAAGCCCTTCCGTATTTGAAAATGAAATCTCTTTTTCTCCCTATGTGATGACCTTAAGGGCAATAACTCTACACCGAGTTGACTATATGGACCATATACATGTTGACCATATCCCCCCTTAATCTACTTTTCTTAGAGGAGAAAAAATTCAGTTCCTCTATCTTTCCTCATAGCTGAGCTCCTCCATGCCTCCTATCAGTTTGGTTGTGCTTCTCTGTGCTTTCTCCAGTTCCCCAATACTCTTTTTGTGAATTGGTGCCCAAAACTAAACTGAATATCAAAGATGAGGTCTTACTAAGTATTTGTATTGGGGAAAAATTATCTCTCTCTCTCTCTCTCTGGAGTCCATATCTCTTTTAATTCAAAAAAAGGATTTTGCTTGCTTTGGAAACCGCTGCTTGGCATTGCATAATCTTATTAACGACTTGCCTACAGGGCACTTTTACCCCCTTCCTGCCCAGACCAATTTTCAGCTTTCAGCGCTCTTACACTTTGAATGACAATTACTCAGTCATGCAACACTGTACCCAAATGAAATTTACGTACTTTTTTTCACACATATAGAGCTTTCTTTTGGTGGTATTTAATCACTAGTGGGTTTTTTTATTTTTTGTGCTATAAATAAAAAAAAGACTGAAAATTTGGTGAAAAAATGCCTTTTTCTTTGTTTCTGTCATAAAATTTTGCAAATTAATAATATTTCTTCATAAATTTTGGCCAAAATTTATACGACTGCATATCTTTGGTAAAAATAACCCTAATTAGTGTATATTATTTGTTTTTTTGTGAAAGTTATAAAGTCTACAAACTATGGTGCAAATCATTGAAAATTAATCACACCTGATCACACCTGATGTACTGATGTCTTGAGACACTGAACAAAAATAAAAAACATCCAGGAATAAAAAGATATCAATAAGGTAAAGTCCTTCAAAATATACAGAGCACAAATAATGTGCAGATATCATGTATGAATCCACCAAGCAAACGTGATTTTCACAGCAATGTAGTGTGACTGATAGAAGTACCCGAATGGCCTCTCACCTGATGACCAGGACCCTTAAATAAAGAGTCAAGAAAGCATTCCCATAGGGATCATAAAATGAAGGTTCAGTCCAGTGATAAGAGACTCCTCCAGATAACCACGTAGCAGGGGGTCAGCATGATTCATATAAATAGAAAGGGACAAACATAGTGCTCTCCGTATGCCATACTTTATTAAAAAATATAAAGAAAAACACTTACATAACAGGCACTTCACAAGTGCCAGGACGGTAACAGTGCATAAAACAGCAGAGTGTGTACAAGCGGTGGAGCATGCGACGTCACGTTCTGGATGCGTTGCGTCCCAGTGGGCGGGGACTTCCTCAGCAGAACCTTCCTGGACTGAACCTTCATTTTATGATCCCTATGGGAATGCTTTATGTATATTTTGAAGGACTTTACCTTATTATTATCTTTTTATTCCTGGATGTTTTTTATTTTTGTTTAGCGCTGCACCTATTTACTTATTTGTCTTGAGGGATTTGATCGTTTGACCCTGGTGTTCAGCTGCTTTCCGGCTTTTGCATACATGCGCTGATATATTTCTTCTATTATATAGTCTTGAGACACTAACAAGCCAGGAAAGTACAAATACCCACAAAATGACCCCATTTTGGAAAGCAGACACCCCAACGTATAATCTATGAGGCATAATGAGTCTTTTGAACAGTTCATTTTTTTCCAGAAGTGTTTTGAAAATGTGGGAAAAAAATGAAAACGCATTTTTTTCCCACAAAGTTGTCCATTTTTAAGATATTTCTAACACATAGCATGTACGTAGCAAAAATGACACCCCAAAATACATTCTGCTACTCCTCCTGAGTATTGCGATACCACATGTGTGAGACTTTTACACAACCTGGCCACATACAGAGGCCCAACGTTGAAGTAGCACCTTCAGGCGTTCTATAAGCATAAATTACAAATCTCATTTCTCAACCACCTATTACACTTTTGAAGGCCCTGGAGCACCAGGACAATGCAAACGCCCACAAAATGACCCCATTTTGGAAAGCAAACACCCCAACGTATAATCTATGAGGCATAATGAGTCTTTTGAACTGTTCATTTTTTTCCAGAAGTTTTAGGAAAATGTGGGAAAAAAAATGAAAATGCATTTTGTTTCCACAAATGTGTCCATTTTTAAGATATTTCCAGCACATAGCATGTACATAGCAAAAATGACACCCCAAAATACATTCTGCTACTCCTCCTGAGTATGACAATACCACATGTGCGAGACTTTTACACAGCCTGGCCACATACAGAGGCCTGCCAGTGAAGTAGCACCTTCAGGCGTTCTACAAGCATAAATTACACATCTCATTTCTCAACCACCTATTACAATTTTGAAGGCCCTGGAGCACCAGGACAATGGAAACGCCCTCAAAATGACCCCATTTTGTAAAGCAGACACCCCAATGTATAATCTATGAGGCATAATGAGTCTTTTGAACAGTTCATTTTTTTCCAGAAGTTTTTGGAAAATGTGGAAAAAAAATGAAAACGCATTTTTTTTCCACAAAGTTGTCCATTTTTAAGATATTTCCAACACATAGCATGTACATAGCAAAAATGACACCCCAAAATACATTCTGCTACTCCTCCTGAGTATGGCAATACCACATGTGTCAGACTTTTACACAGCCTGACCACATACAGAGGCCCACCATTGAAGTAGCACCTTCAGGCGTTCTACAAGCATAAATTACACATCTAATTTCCTGACAACCTATTATTTTTGAAGGCCCTTATATTTCTAACACATAGCATTTACATACCAAGAATTACACTCCAAAATAAGTTCTGTTGAGGAAAGGAAAAAAAAAGGATTACCTGTGGTTTTGGTAGTGTCCCCAGAGGAGAGAATTGGTGCAGGCAGCAGGCAGCAGGCAGCAGGCAGGGATGTGCTTAGCAACAATAGTAATTATCCAGGCAGCAGGCAGGAATATTGTCTATAGTCAGCATAAGGATATCGTCAGCACAGCCAAAGCATTTGTCTATAGAAATTGTCCAGGCAGAGACAGCCAGCACAGTCATAATATTGGTCCTGATACACCATTACCTCTTTGCACTCATTATTGTACCGCTTTCCAGCCCTTCATAAACATACTGCCTCTTGCTACAGCTAATTATTTCCATAGTCCAGGTAGCAGGCAGAGATGTGGTCAGTTTATGCTGCAGGCAGGGGGATGGGGGCAGTAAGTCAGCAGCTGGCTGAGGGCCGCAATCAGGTAAGACCTGTGCACAGGGGCACAGGGGTAGAGGCTTCGACCCACCCAAATCTCTAAGAAGCCTCTGAACTCCAGACCCTAATCCGGAAATTACAAAACCATCCGGAAAAACATTTCTGGAGCCCCTCACATGTGAGGCCCCTGTGTCCTACAGTAGCAGGGCAACAGATCAGTCCAAGCGGTAGGCAAAAGCATAGTCCATAAAACAGGCCAGGGCCAGATGACGTGCAAGCAGTCCAAGTGGTGGGCAGAAGCGTAGTTGGCAAAACAGGCCATGGTCAGTACACATGTAAGCAGTCCAAACAGTAGGCAGAAGCATAGTTGGTAAAACAGGCCAGGGTCAGTTTACATGTAAGCAGTCCAAACGGTTGGCAGAGGCATAGTCAAAAAACAGGCCAGGGTCAGTTCACATAGAAGGCAGTGGCATGGTTATTTGAGGAAGTATGGGAAATGGTCAGCACAGATGATGAAAATGGGGAAATGGTTAAGAATATGGGCTAATATTTTAGGGATGTGTGATATAGTCTGAAGCATTCACCAATACAAAGGCCGGGTCCGGAGGAACACTGGGGACAATGGTAGCTGGTATCTCTTCGAAATCCTTTATTGCTGCGTAATCGATATCTTTTTCGGCCTGCTTCAGATGGTGGAATGTGGTCTGGGAAGTGGCGTTTACAGCATCTGGGGGGGTCTTTGATGGTAGATGAGGGATGTGACAACGTCTTCTATGAATTTCAGAAAGTGGGCAGGGCTTTCGGTGAATTTGGTGTAAATTATGTAGGAATTATAAATGGCCAAATTAATTAAATAGAGTGCTACTTTCTTGTACCAGAAATGGGACCTCCTTATTGCTAAATAGGGCTGAAGCATTTGGTCATTGAAATCCACCCCCCCATGTACAGATTGTAATCTTGTACACATTTTGGCTTTACAATGGGACCTCGTCTTCTCTGAACTTCAACTGTAGTGTCGTCATGGATGGTGGACATCATGTACACATTCCTGGTATCCTTCCACCTCAAGACCAGCACTTCGTTGCATCTCAAAGTTGCTCTTTCTCCCCTTCGCAATTTCTTATTTACTATGGCTTGTGGGAAGCCCTTCCTATTCTTTCTGGAGGTTCCACAGGCCAGGGTTTGTGCGAGATATAGGTGTTTGAAAAGGGGCAGGCTTGTGTTCAAGTTATCCAGGTATATGTGGTAACTTGGGATGAGGTTCGAGTTGGAGTCAAACCTATGTTCGACTCAAACATCGCATGTTCCACCGTTCGTCAAATTACGAACGATATGGGCCATTCGCGCCAAATTCGAGTGGTGCGTCACGGCCCATAATTTACTGTGGCATCGCAGTTCAATGCTGGCTGATGATTGGCCAAGCATGCACAATGACCCGCATGCTTGGCCAATCACAGCGCGGTCTGTACAGAGAGCCGTAATTGGTCAAAGCCAGGGTGGCTTTGGCCAATTATGGCTCAGGGGGTTTAGTACACGCCCCCCACTATATAAGGCCGCCTGCACATCGGCCCTGTGTAGTGTGTTCCAGCGTTGAGAGAGGGATAGAGAGAGAGAGAGAGAGAGAGACAGTGTCATTTGATTTAAGTTAGATAGAGTAGGCAGGCGAGTCAGTTAGCTGCACTTACAATATATTGTGTATATGTATATATATATATATATATATATATATACATCCTAGGTGTTATATATATATATATATATATATATATATATACATCCTAGGTGTTATATATATATATATATATATATATATATATATATATACTGTATTTAGTTTAGCTAGATCCGTTCCTGCTATTCTCTTCCTACTGACAGGCAGGCAGGTGTTTTTACAGTATTTACAGCTACCTGAAGAAAATTGATGGTGTTATTCTGATCCTATTAGTCCTATTAGCTACAGTATTTACAGTTAGTGTAGTGCACCTAAAGCTACCTGAAGAAAATTGGTGGTGTTCTTCTGATCCTATTAGCACCACAGGCAGCTGCAGTATTTGCAAGTTAGTGTAGTGCATCCTCTACACAGTGTGCACCTAAAGCTACCTGAAGAAAATTGGTGGTGTTTAGGGATGAGCCGAACACCCCCCGGTTTGGTTCGCACCAGAACCTGAGAACGGACCGAAAATTCACACGAACGTTAGAACCCCATTGACGTCTATGGGACTCGAACGTTCGAAATCAGAAGTGCTCATTTTAAAGGCTAATTTTCATGGTATTTTCCTAAAAAGGGTTTGGGGACCCGGGTCCTGCCCCAGGGGACATGTATCAATGCAAAAAAACTTTTAAAAACGGATGTTTTTTCAGGAGCAGTGATTTTAATGATGCTTAAAGTAAAAAAAAAAAAAAAAAAGTGAAATATTTCTTTAAATATCATACCTGGGGGGTGTCTATAGTATGCCTGTAAAGTGGCACATGTTTCCCGTGCTTAGAACAGTCCCTGCACAAAATGACATTTTTAAAGGAAAAAAAGTAATTTAAAACTGCTTGTGGCTTTAATGTAATGTCGGGTCCTGGCAAAATGGATGAAAATCAGTGAGACAAACGGCATGGGTACCCTCCAGTCCATTACCAGGCCCTTTGGGTCCTGTATGGATATTAAGGGGAACCCCACACCCGAATTAAAAAAAGGAAAGGCATGGGGCCCCCAGGCCCTATATACTCTGAACAGCAGTATACAGGCGGTGCAAACAAGACAGGGACTGTAGGTTTGTTGTTAAGTAGAATCTGTTTGTATTTTGAACTGGTACATTTTTAAAGTGTAGCTCCAGCCAAAAAATCAGTTTTTAAGCTTTCTGGAAAACATAGGGAAGGGTTATCACCCCTGTGACATTTGTTTTGCTGTCTGTGCTTCTCTTCAGAAGATTTCACCTCACTTTTTGTCCCAATGACAAATGTTTTTTGAAAATTTTGGGTTTTCAGTGAAACAAGGATTGGTGATAAAGCATCAGTGGAAAGGAGAAAAGTTTTTCCCATATTGACTCTTACAGGAGAGAATTTCCCTTCCTATGGGGTAGATTTCATCTCACTTCCTGTTGTCCGTTTGCAAGTAGGAGTCGTTTGTAAGTTGGATGTTTGAAAGTAGGGGCCTGCCCTATATACTCAGCAGAAATTTGGGCCTTAGGTGTTGTTGTGGCCTCAACACTGTAAGCCCTCACAGGGCCCTGCTGTGAAATATTAGATCAAGAATTGTAATTACATGCCCCTGTTGAACAGAGACAGAAAAATTGGGCCTTTGGTGATGGTGGTGGTGGTGCTGGTGCCACAACACTGTAAGTCCTCACAGTTACTCTTGATGGGCACTGGAACGGGCCCTGCTGTTAAATATTAGATCAAGAATTGTAATTACATGCCCCTGTTGAACAGGGGCTGAAAAATTGGGCCTTTGGTGGTGGTGTTGGTGCTGGTGCCACAACACTGTAAGTCCTCACAGTTAATCTTGGTGGGCGCAGAAACGTGCCCTGCTGTGAAATATTCAATCAAGAATTGTAATTACATGCCCCTGTTGAACAGGGGCTGAAAAATTGGGCCTTTAGTGGTGGTGTTGGTGCTGGTGCCACAACACTGTAAGTCCTCACAGTTAATCTTGGTGGGCGCAGAAACGTGCCCTGCTGTGAAATATTCAATCAAGAATTGTAATTACATGCCCCTGTTGAACAGGGACAGAAAAATTGGGCCTTTGGTGGTGGTGGTGGTGGTGCTGGTGGCACAACACTGTAAGTCATCACAGTTAATCTTGGTGGGGGCAGAAACGGGCCCTGCTGTGAAATATTCGATCAAGAATTGTAATTACATGCCCCTGTTGAACAGGGGCTGAAAAATTGGGCCTTTGGTGGTGGTGGTGGTGGTGTTGGTGCCACAACACTGTAAGTCCTCACAGTTAATCTTGGTGGGTGCAGAAACGGGCCCTGCTGTGAAATATTAGATGAAGAATTCTAATTACATGTCCCTGTTGAACAGGGGCTGAAAAATTGGGCCTTAGGCACTGGTGCTGGTGCCACAGCACTGCAACCCCTCACAGATACTCTAGTTGGAACGCAGGAACAAGCCCTGCTGCAAAAGAATTGCATCAAAAATTGTAATTACACGCCCCTGTTAAACAGGGGCTGAAAAATTGGGCCTTAGGCACTGGTGCTGGTGCCACAACACTGCAACTCCTCACAGATACTCTAGTTGGAATGCAGGAATGAGCCCTACTGCAAAGTATTGCATCAAAAATTGTAATTACACGCCCTTGTTAAACAGGGGCTTAAAAATTGGGCCTTAGGTACTGGTGGCGGCGCCCAGAACCAAAAATGTTCTTACAAGCTATCAGCATGATCATTGAGGAGGAAGAGGATAATTACTCAGCATAACAGGATAGTCACTCAGCATCAGCATAGGCAGTCTTTGAAGGGATCTGAGATTTCAAAAAAAAATATTCGGTTACATCAGCATCAGGTGCTTGGTAGCTGGTGGTGATCCAAGACTGATTCATTTTTATTAAGGTCAGTCAATCGACCGAGTCAGTGGACAGACGCACCCCGTGATCGGTTACAAAGCCTCCAGCAGCACTGAATGTGCGTTCTGAAAGAACGCTGGATGCAGGACAGGCCAGTAGCTCAATTGCATACTGTGCAAGCTCTGGCCAGTGATCCATCCTCAAGACCCAGTAACCCAGGGGATTTTCAGTGGGAAAGGTGTCCAAGTCAGATCTTGCCCCTATGGTATTCCTGCACCATGTAAAACAGACGCTGGCGATGGTTGCTGGAACCGATCATACCTTGGGGCTGCAGACTAAAAAATTGCCTGAACGCATCGGTCAGACGGCCACCTTCTCCACCGCTCCTTCTTTGACTGACTGAAGCCTCAGCAACACGTTGTCCAGAAACAGGAGTTTGTAACCTCCCAGTCTCTGGGAACGTGTTGCACAGACCTTTCTGCAAGGCCTCCCGAAGATGTTTCATCCTCTGCTCCCTCTGCAATGGCAAGATAAGGTCCGCAACCTTACCCTTGTAACGTGGATCAAGGAGGGTTGCCAGCCAGTATTGGTCCTTCTCCTTGATACCACGAATACGAGGATCCTTACGCAGGCTTTGCAGGATCAGGGAGGCCATACAGCATAGGTTTGCTGAGACATTCGGTCCGTAGTCCTCTGGGTCACTAAGGACGACATGGTCCGCAGCCACCTCCTCCCAGCCACGTACAAGTCCATGTGTTTCTTGGGACTGATCCCTTAAAGACTGCTGCTGATGCTGAGTGCCAGGCTTCACCTCCATACTGACACAATCCTCCTCCTCTTCCTCCTCCTCCTCGTCCTTTTCCTGTGTGATCGGCGGGCACGCAGGAACACTGCCTGGATAAAGGGGGCCTTGAGAGCTAAGGAAGTCCTCCTCTTCCTGCCTTTGTTCTGCCTCAAGTGCCCTGTCCATTATTCCACGCAGTGTGTGCTCCAACAGGTGGACAAGGGGGACAGTGTGCATGCACTGTCACTGCTCACCATCCTTGTGGCCTCCTCAAATGGTGACTGGACAGTGCATGCATCCCTGATCATGGTCCACTGGCGTGGGGAAAAAAACAAGCTTCCCTGACCCTGTCCTGGTGCCATAGTCGCACAGATACTCATTGATGACCCTCTGCTGCATGTGCAGCCGCTGCAGCATGGCCAATGTTGAGTTCAACCTGGTGGGCATGTCATAGATTAGGCGGTTCTTGGGCAGGTTAAACTCCTTTTGGAGGTCTGCCAGCCGAGCACTGGCATTATATGACTGGCGGAAATGCACACAGATTTTCCTGGCCTGCCTCAGGACATCCTGTAAGCCCGGGTACCTGCCCAAGAACTGCTGCACCACCAAGTTAAGGACGTGAGCCAAACAGGGCACATGGGTCAGTTGTCCCTGTCGGAGGGCGGAGAGGAGGTTGGTGCCATTGTCGCAAACCACCATTCCTTCCTTCAAGTTGGCATGGTGTCAACCACCTCTGAACCTGCCCCTGCAGAGCTGACAGAACCTCTGCCCCAGTGTGGCCCCTGTCCCCCAAGCACACCAGCTCAAGCACCGCATGGCATCTTTTGGCCTGCGTACTTGCGTAGCCCCTTGAATGCCTACGGAGCACCGCTGGTTCCGAGGACAAAGCACAGGAAGAGGCCATGGAGGAAGAAGAAGAGGAGGGGGTGTAGGAGAGAGGTGTGTCACAATCATTAGTAGCGGCATTTTGGAGGCGTGGTGGCGGAACAACCTCCAACACTACTGCACCTTGTACTGCATCCTTCCCAGCTGCCAGCAGAGTGACCCAATGCACCGTGAAACTTAGGTAACGTCCCTGTCCATGCCTGCTGGACCATGAGTCAGCGGTAATATGCACCTTACCGCTGACCGCCCTGTTCAGCGAGGCCAAGACATTGCCTTCCACATGCCGGTAGAGAGCTGGAATCGCCTTCCGTGACAAAAGTGGCGTTCGGGTACCTGCCACTGAGGAACCGCACATTCCACAAACTCACGGAAGGGGGCAGAGTCTACCAACTGAAAAGGTAGCAATTGAAGTGCTAGCAATTTTTCCAAGTTAGCATTCAACCGCTGGGCATGTGGATGGCTGAGAGCGAACTTCTTTCAGGCGGTGCAGCAGCTGGGTCAGGGAAATTTGCCTGGTACAATCTGACGTTGGTGTACTGAAAGCAGATTGTCCACAAGTACTTGGCTGTGACACACCTAATTCTACACCTTCATTCCTCTCAGTGCAGGTCTCAGAGAGGACTGAAGGTATAGTGGGGTTGGAGATCTCAGCTGATGGGGAGCAAGGAGAGGTCCTCTTTGTTCTTTGGTGTGGGTCTTTTAGATACGCTTGCCAACGAACTGCATGGCAGGTCAACATATGTCTGGTCAAGCATGTGGTGCCCAAGCGGGAGATGTTTTGGCCACGCGAGATACGCTTGAGACATATGTTGCAAATAGCAGCGGTGCGATCTGATGCACTCGTCTCAAAAAAGGCCCACACCAAAGAACTTTTGGAATAACGCACAGAGACAGCAGCGCCCTGCACATGTGGCGCTTTGTAGTGTGATGCAGTGTGCTGCCCTTAGGCTGGCCCCTGGAGGGCATCCTGCCTCGTTGGTGATGTGCCTCCTCCTCCTCCTCCCTCCTATCAGGTACCCACGTTGAGTCAGTGACCTCATTATCCCCTCCCTCCTCATCACTGGAGCAAACCTGGCAGTATGCTGCAGCAGGGGAAGCATGACTGCCAGATTGCTGTCCTTCTTGGGCACCCCCTCTGTCCGTGCTCACGTTACTGCCTTCATTTAGCTCAGTATCATCATCAGAGCCTTCTAAACGCTGGGCATCCTCCTGGAGCATGTACCCAACACTGTGGTCAAACAGTTCGAGGGACTTCTCAGGAGGACATGGTGGGGCTAGGGAAGGAGTCACTTGAGCCGAGGGAAGAGCCTAGTATGAGAACACCACCAACCATCTACAGGTAGCTTTAGTTGAACACTGTGCAGAGGTCGCACTACACTAACGTGTAAATAATTTAGCTGCCTGCGGTAGTTATAGGATCAGGAAAACACCACCAACCTTCTACAGGTAGCTTTAGCTGAACACTGTGCAGAGGTCGCACTACACTAACTTGTAATTTTAGTTGAACACTGTGAGGAGGACGCACTACACTAACTTGTAGCTTTAGCTGAACACTGTGCAGAGGTCGCATTACACTAACTTGTAGTTTTAGCTGAACACTGTGAGGAGGACGCACTACACTAACTTGTAGCTTTAGCTGAACACTGAGCAGAGGTCGCACTACACTAACTTGTAGTTTTAGCTGAACACTGTGAGGAGGACGCACTACACTAACTTGTAGCTTTAGCTGAACACTGTGCAGAGGTCGCACTACACTAACTTGTAGTTTTAGCTGAACACTGTGAGGAGGACGCACTACACTAACTTGTAGCTTTAGCTGAACACTGTGCAAAGGTCGCACTACACTAACTTGTAGTTTTAGCTGAACACTGTGAGGAGGACGCACTACACTAACTTGTAGCTTTAGCTGAACACTGTGAGGAGGACACACTACCCTAACTTGTAGCTTTAGCTGAACACTGTGCACTACACTAACTTGTAGCTTTAGCTGAACACTGTTCAGAGGACGCACTACACTAACGTGTAGCTTTAGCTGAACCCTGTGCAGAGGTCTCACTAAACTAACTTGTAGCTTTAACTGAACACTGTGAGGAGGACGCATTACACAAACTGTAAATAGTCTAGCTGCCTGACTGTGGTACTAATAGGATCAAAAGAACACCAGCAATTTTCTTCAGGTAGCTGAAATACTGTAACACAAGCCTGCCTGTCAGTAGCAAGATAACAGGAACGGATCTAGCTAAACTGAATACAGTGTATATATATATATATATATACACACACACACACACACACACACAACACCTGGGATGCATATATATACACAATACACTGTAGGTGCAGCTAACTCACTGACTGTCCTGCCTAATCTATCTAACTTAAATCAAATGACACTGTCTCTCTGTCTATCTATCTCTCTCTCAACGCCAGAACACACACTACACAGGGCCGCCGTGTAGGCGGCCTTATATAGTGTGGGGCATGTACTAAATCCCCTGAGCCACAATTGGCCACAGCTTCCTTGGCTTTGGCCAGTTATGGCTCTCTGTTCAGACGGCGCTGTGATTGGCCAAGCATGCGGGTCATAGTGCATGCTTGGCCAATCATCAGCCAGCAATGCACTACGATGCCGCAGTGAATTATGGGCCATGACACGCCACACGAATTTGGCGCGAACAGCCCATATCATTCGCAATTCGGTGAACGGGCGAACAGACGATGTTCGAGTCAAACATGGGTTCGACTCGAACACAAAGCTCATCCCTAGTGGTGTTCTTCTGATCCTATTAGTACCGCCGGCAGCCTCAGTATTTACAAGTTAGTGTAGTGCCTCCTCTGCACAGTGTGCACCTAAAGCTGTCTGAAGACAATTGCTGTTGTTCTTCTCATCCTATTAATACCACAGGCAGGCAGCTGCGGTATTTACAGTTAGTGTACTGTGTCCTCTGTACAGTGTGCACCTAAAGCTACCTGAACACAATTGCTGTTGTTCTGCTCCTATTAATACCACAGGCAGTCAGCTAGAGTATTTACAGTTAGTGTACTGCGTCCTCTGCACAATGTGCACCTAAAGCTACCTGAAAACAATTGCTGTTGTTCTGCTCCTATTAAAACCACAGGCAGGCAGCTACAGAATATACAGTTAGTGTACTGTGTCCTCTGCACAGTGTGCACCTAAAGCTACCTGAAAAAAATTGGTGGTGTTCTTCTGATCCTATTAATATCACAGACAGGCAGCTACAGTATTTTCAGGTAGTGTACTGTGTCCTCTACACAGTGTATACCTGAAGCTACCTGAATAAAATTGGTGGTGTTCTTCTGATCCTATTAATACCACAGGCAGGCAGCTACAGTATTTACAGTTAGTGTATTGTGTCCTCTGTACAGTGTGCACCTAAAGCTACCTGAACACAATTGCTGTTGTTCTGCTCCTATTAATACCACAGGCAGTCAGCTAGAGTATTTACAGTTAGTGTACTGCGTCCTCTGCACAGTGCGCACCTAAAGCTACCTGAAGACAATTGCTGTTGTTCTGCTCCTATTAATACCACAGACAGGCAGCTACAGTATTTACAGTTAGTGTACTGTGTCCTCTGCACAGTGTGCACCTAAAGCTACCTGAAGACAATTGCTGGTGTTCTCATACTAATAATACTACAGGCAGGCAGTTGATTCTGCTAGCTGCAGTATCAGTATATATATACATCCCAGCTTTGTGCAGCTACATCTCACTGCAGGCCATTAGTATGTCTGGAAGGCCAACAAGGAGAGGCAGACAGCCACAAGGCAATAAAAGAGGGCAAGCAGGCTCTGTGTCTAGAGGCAACAGTGCTGGTCGTGGAGACCGTGCATCCTCATCTTGTCCTTTTCTTCGGCAGCTGGCCGCGTTGAGCCGCAACATGCGGAAGACTTGGTAGAGTGGATGACCAAGCCGTCCTCATCCTCCTCATCCTCCTCATCCTCTCTCACCCAGGCTCAGGGTACTTTGTCTGGCAAAGCAGCTGCCAGCGTGGCCTCTTCCCTTGGCTCAATGGCATCAGTCACTCCTTCCCTAGCCCCACCATGTCCTCCTGAGGAGTCCCCTGAACTGTTTGACCACAGTGTTGGGTACATGCCCCAGGAGGATGCCCAGCATTTTGAAAGCTCCAATGATGGTACCCAGCTAGAGGAAGGCAGTAACGTAAGCCCAGGGAAAGGGGCTGCCCAAGAAGGGCAGCAATCTGGCAGTCATGTTCCCTCAGCTGCAGCATACTGCCAGCTTTGCTCCAGTGATGAGGAGGGAGGGGATGATGAGGTCACTGACTCCACGTGGGTGCCTGATAGGAGAAAGGAGGAGGAGGCACATCACCAACGAGACAGGATGCCCTCCAGGGGCCAGCTTAAGGGCAACACACCAACTGCATCACACCGCAGAGCTCCGCATGTTCGGTCCGTTTGCAGGTTCTGGTGCGAACCGAACTGGGGGATGTTCGGCTCATCCTTAGTGGTAACCTTTCTTCAGCAGTATGTATGCCAGGTCCCATACAATTTTACCAGTTGTGCCCATGTAGGCCAGGCACTCAGGGGGCTGGAGCTGGGAATCTCTTCCTTCGTATATGCGGAAAGCATACAGATATCCCGTGTCTCTCTCGCATTGCTTATAAAATTTCACTCCGTATTTGGCCCTTTTGCTAGGAATATATTGTTTTATTCCTAGCCGGCCTGAAAAGGGTACCAGGGACTCATCTACACATATATGCTTATTGGGGACATAGAGTTCTGCAAATCGTTGGGAAAAGAAATTAATGAGTTGGCGAATTTTATATAATTTATCGTAATTTGGATGATTGCGGGGAGGGCACTAGGTGTTGTCACTGAGATGAAGAAAGCGCATTATCATCTCGTATCAGGACCTGGACATTACAGAAGAATAAATGGGCATGTGGTGAATGGGGTGGGTGGATCAATAGGCATGTCCTTCATTTTTTTTTGTAAGCCTCATGTTTATGGTGAGGCCCATAAACATTTTGAACTCCTCCAGAGTCAAATCCTTCCACTCAAATGGACGGGCGTATGAGGATTGGGGGTTGTTGGCAATATGCTGCTGGGCATATAAGTTGGTCTGGTCCACGATGAGTTGCAGCAAAGTGTTGGGCAAAAATAAACGAAAACAATCAATTTCAGAAAAATGTTGGGTATTGGCCTGCACACCTGGCTGTGCGGTGAAAGGGGGAATTCTTGCTGATCCTGAGTCGGAAAGCAGCCATGTTGGATTGGCAAGACCATCTGGGAGATATGTAGCGGCCCTGGCTCTTGGGGGACGTGGCACTCCAGTGCTGGTGATTGGAGTTCCTCTGCTGGCATTTGGGCATGATGCTGTGGAAGTGCTGGTACCGGGCATTTCCTGTTGCCTTTCGCTGGCGGCAGCTCTGGTACTGGGCCTTTGGTTTTGGGGTCTATCGCTGGCAGCAGCGCTGGTACTGGGCCTGGGAATTTGATCCTGGGGTATATTGCTGGTGGCTGCCTGGTTTTCAGAGTGCCATGCTCTTTTAGGAGGGATCCATTCTTCCTCTGATTCATTTGCTAATCCACTACTATTGATCGGTTCAAATGCTGAATTTGATTCAAAATCGGAATTGGCATTTGAATCTGATGAGAACTCCCCGCTGCTCTCATCAGTCATGGAGAGGATCTGGAACGCCTCCTCACTTGTATAGAATCTTTTGGACATTTTCTCTGATGGGCTGTGTGATGGGTGACAAATGACAGTTACTGATGGGCGACAGGTGATGGGTGACAAGTGACAGTCACTGATCGGCGACAGGTGATCGGTGAAAGGTGATGGTCACTGATGGGTGACAGGTGACGTGTGACGGTCACTGGTGGGTAGCAGGTGACGTGCGGCGATCACTGGTGGGTGACAACTGACATGTGACGGTCACTGGTGTGTGACAGGTGATGGGTGACAGTCACTGATGGCAGTCTCTGTTGGTGACTGGTGCACTTTATGGGACTGATAGGTGACAGATGAGGGTCACGGATGGGCCACTGATGACGGTCACTGATGATGGTCACTGGTGATGGTTACTGATGGGTGACAGGTACACCGCTGACGGCAGTCTCTGATGGTGACAGGTGCACTTTGTGGGCACTGATGGGTGACAGGTGCACTTTGTGGGCACTGATAGGTGACAGGTGCACTTTGTGGGCACTGATGGGTGACAGGTGCACTTTGTGGGCACTGATGGGTGACAGGTGCACTTTGTGGGCACTGATGGGTGAGAGGTGCACTTTGTGGGCACTGATGAGTGACAGGTGCACTTTTATAAGCACTGATGTGGTGACTGTTGGGTGACAGCTGAAATGGGGGGGGGGCGATGTGACAGGTTCTCTTTGTGGTGTTGGTGCAGTACACCACACAATACACACATAGATCGGTCACTCACTGCTCCTGGCTCTTCTCTCCTCACACTGGAAACAGTGTGTGAGGAGAGAAGAGCCGGTAACAGGTAGTAACCGGTCTTTGTTTACATTTAGTGATCGGCTGTGAATGGATCACAGCCGATCACGTAGTAAACAGCTGCCAGCCATTGGCTGTTTACCCTTGTTGGTGACAAGCAGTGTTCCTGGGAACACGCTGCCACCGATGTGACCTCGCTGCGTGCTCCCAATCGCACACATGCGCGGTCTACAGCGAGGAATACCCCTTTGTGATCGCCCGTATCGTAAACGTGGCCGATCACATGGTGAACAGCCATGCCCAATGGCTGTTCACCCCTGTCAGTGACGCGCTGTGTCCCGGGGACACAGCGACACCGACAGAGCAGGGCTGAGCACCCACGATCGCGCGCATGCCCTGTGTGAATCAGCCGCCGTCATATGATGGCAGCCCAGAACAAGAGCCGCACCGCTCTGCCGTTATATGACGGTGGGCCGAAGGCAACAGGTTAAGCTTATGATCTACCAGAACACTGAGCTCCTTCTCCACCATTGATTTCCCCCATTGTACTCCCCCTAGTATGTATGATGCATGCATATTTTTAGTCTTCAACATTAAACCTCATTTGCCACATAGTTGCCCAATTAAATAGTGCATTGAGGTTGGCTTGTAAGTTGGAGACCTCTTGTAAGGATGTTATTCCACTGCATAGCTTGGTGTCATCTGGAAACACTGAAATGTTACTTTTAATCCCAGACCCTAAATCATTTATAAATATATTAAAATGTACGGGTCCCGAAGGTGCATGTGCGGAGTCTAGCAGGGCAGACATGCATTGTTAGAGCTCCACACCGCTGAGGAGAGAAGAGAAGGACAAAGCGGAGCCTGCAGGCTCAAAAGGTATCCATTTGAACCTTTTTGCCCCAGGGAACAAACTGTGAAAGTTTGGGCAGGAAATATGGTACTGGGAGGAAGCCGTGGCAGAAATAAAAATCACCTCACAAAGAGCTCACAGGCACTCACTGCAACTAAAGCAGCTCCAGTCTCCTCACAAGATACAGCATCAGGGCGCTCTCACAGACAGAAAATGTCACAGCAAGACTCTCCATTTGAGTCAGATACAGAACAAATCCTCTCACAAACTTCTCCACAAGCCTCCTCAGCATCCCCAGTAATATTATTACAATTTGAAAAGATGCTTCATAAGGCTTTAAAACAAACCTCAGACCAAATAACAAACAGCCTAACCAAAGAAATAAGAGAGCTGGGAAACCGCACTGCAGCCTTAGAAATAAAAATGGATGAAATTGAAATTACAACCCAAGAAAATATAACAGAATTGGAACAATTAAAAGAAGAGAATTTAATACTTCAAACTAAGCTCGAAGATTATGAAAATAGAGCCAGGACGTTCAAACTTGCGCATAAGGGGAATACCTGAAACTGTGACAGACCTGCAATCTACTATTACTGCTCTATTACAAGAACTAAAGCCAGATATCCCTATTGAACGTTTAGAACTGGACAGAGTACACAGAGCCCTCACAGCCAAAAAGAAAGATGGACCCCCACGTGATATAATCACAAAATTTCATTATTACAGAACGAAAGAACAAATACTAATTGCTGCAAGAGAAAAAAAGGAACTTAATTTTCAAGGACACAATTATCAAATTTTTGCTGACCTATCCCAACTTACTATTACTAAAAGACGATCCATGAAACCCCAACTAATGGAACTGCAACGCCACAACATTATGTATCAATGGGGCTTCCCCTTTTCAGTCAGATTTAACTACCAAGGTACAATTTACAGAAGCAGATCAGCAGATGAACTACAACAAACCCTTTTAAAATTAAATCTGACAGAACCCACAAGCAGCAACTCTCCCAAACGCAGAAGAATGGCATCATCTTCACCTTCAGGCAGCACCCAGAAAATTTCAGAACAAAATGGGAATCATCATTCTCACAAAAGAGGCCGTTATGCCACATCATCCATGGACCAAGAAGATTCAATGGACTGACATCCTAATTCCTGATATCTCTTCATTTATTATACTAAGAGATGGTTCTCTATAAAAAACCTGTATTTATAACTGAATGTAACTGCATTCTGATAGTCACACACTGTATGGGATCATGTTACATTCCAGTTATATTTCTTATTACTTCTGATTCATATAGCCTTAGAATATATAAGTGAAACAAGGAAATTCTTGTTCAGTTATATATTTTCAGGTAATAACAATAGATTTATTACTTTTTAGGACAAATATGTTCAATAATCCAGAAGTAATGGAAGCTTTTTCTTTCTTTTCTTAAAACAAATATATTATTACCTAACTAGTTCCTAGAACTATGTTTTTGTTTATTCTAATCTGAAGCAATACAACCTCAATTTTATGAGTTAACATATCTAAACAGTTACATATGAATAAAATATGTAATTGTTTACTCTAAAAGGGTTAAAATCCCAAAATAATTCAAACCATCTTCATCAATACCAAAGTTATTAACAGTACCTTTCTAACTGAATTATTTAGCCTAGGGCAAGACTAACCATATACAACCACCCTGGAATAAATAATTTCAACAAAAACTATATTCTGCACTCCAATTAATGAAACATCATTTTGATGTCTTTTGACATAGCACTTCTCTCCTGTAAGCGGAAGATCCGTGTACCCCCATTAGCCCTCCTCATTCTCCCAACCATATTATGTGGGAGTGTGGCGAAGGCACTTATTCCCCTGAGAGAGATATTTATTCTCTTTCACGGGTAAATTGTGATTACTTGCAAAAAATAATTTATACAATGTATCATCTAATCTCATATGTTTTTTGTTTACTCTTTACTCCAGAATTCACTGGTTTCTTTTCTATCTTTTCATCTCTTCAGTCCACACAGGTTGATCTGCGCAGTCAGCTCTGCATAACAAAAAGTAAGTCAAAACTATTTGATCTGTTACCATGGCACCACTGAATATAGTTTCCCTGAATGTTCAGGGAATAAATGTCCCTCAAAAAAGGACCAAAGCCTTCCGTACTTTCCATAACAAGAAGGCTCACATAGTATGCCTCCAAGAAACACACTTCACTACTCCAAAATATATTTCTCCTTTTTATCAACAAATTTACACGGCTTCTGCCTGTACCAAACAAAGGGGTACTCTAATTGCATTTCACCGATCCACACCATTCACCTTATCATCAGAAATGAAAGACCCAGAAGGTAAATACCTGATACTCATGGGTTATATAATGGATACAGCAATCACGGTGATTTCCTACTACGCTCCTAACAAACAACCTACACCATTCCTCTCACATATATTACAAGTGATTAATACACACAAAATAGGAACAGTGATAATGTGTGGGGATTCGAACCAGGTCCTCCTCCCATTTCTAGATAAATCACCTTTTACACCATCTAAAATAACCTCTAGATTACCTTTTCCTCAACTTCTTTCCAAATACAATCTGGTAGATTTGTGGAGAGAAAGTAACCCAATGAATAAGATATTCACTTATTTCTCGCACCCTCATCAAACCTTAACCAGAATAGATCATATTTTTCTAACAATAGGAATGATACCAGAAATTATTGCATCAGATATAATTCCGATTCCGTGGTCTGACCATAATGCAGTATACACTACTATAGCCTCAGCCATACCAAAAGCGCATGACCCAACATGGTACTTACCGGACATAATGCTCAAACACCCACTACATCAGATGGCCATTGAACAAGCTTTAAAGGAATACATAACAATTAATAATACAACAGACATTTCCCCAATAACACTGTGGGAAGCTCATAAGCCTGTCTTGCGTGGTACAATACAAAGACAAATGGCACTATTTAAACGGGAACGCAAAAATCTAGCAAAAAAACTAGAACTCAATTTTAATGCAGCCTACATATCATTCCAAGATAATCCATCTCAGAGTACAAAATCTCATCTGGAAAAATCTAGATTGGAATACGATCTATTTCTCACTGAGTCAGTTGATAAATCCCTCAAATGCTCCAAACACAATTTCTACATGAATACAAACAAACCAGGCACATATTTGGCACGGGCATTAAATTCAACTAACAAATCTTTCAAACCAATACGTTTGAAATTATCAAAAAAGGTTTATACTTGTAATCCAGTTAAAATAGTCCATAAATTTCACTCACACCTCGCAACTTTATACAAGACAAACAATGAATTTAATCCTACAGAGGCTGAATCCTTCTTCTCAAAAATAACCTTACCTGAGTTGTCTCAGAATCAAAAAAGCAGTTTGGATGAGCCTATAACTATAGATGAAGTTGCTAACGCCATAAAAGACCTAAAACTTAACAAAAGACCAGGCCCAGACGGCTACTCGGCTTTATACTATAAAACATTCTCAGAAATACTCTCTCCCATTCTCACTGAAACTTTTAACAAACTTCTAGAAGGACATTCTTTTCGGCAAGAAACATTAATGGCAATTGTTTGTATGATCCCAAAACCCCTTTCTGATGATACTTCCTGTGTGAATTATCGGCCCATCTCTCTGTTAAACCTTGATATTAAATTATTAGCAAAAATAATAGCAAAACGCCTCAATAGCATTATAGGAAAATTAATACATAGAGATCAAGTAGGCTTCATGCCAAATAGACAGGCAGGCGATAATATACGCAGGGCAGTGTTATTGGCACATATTGCTAAAAAACTGAAAATCCCTTTATGTTTTCTATCTCTCGATATTAAGAGGGCATTTGATACAGTATCCTGGCAATATATGCAATATTCATTACAAAAATGGGGTTTTGGACCCCACTTTTTAACATGGATCAAAGCATTATATAATAAACCCAAAGCCTATGTAAAATATGCTGGATACAAATCTGATGCCTTTAATATCGAAAGAGGTACCCGACAGGGTTGCCCATTATCTCCCTTATTTTTTGCCCTTATACTGGAACCCATGGCCCAATACATCAGAACAAACCAAACTATAACTGGCATTGAAGTAGGAGGTATTACACACAAATTATGTATATTTGCAGACGATATATTACTTTTTCTATCATCACCACAGGTCTCTGGTCCTAACTTAATACCAGCTCTTGATGGATTTGCAGCCCTATCCGGCCTTATGATTAATCCTAAGAAATGCCTAGTGCTTAATATTTCGCTCACAAACATGGAATTGATCCCGGCTAGGGCTGCACTCCCATTCACATGGGCAGAAAAATCAATCCCATATCTTGGAATTCATTTAACAGCATCTCATTCTGACTTATTCTCAACCAATTATCCTCCTGTATTAAGACAGATCACAAATCTAATAAAACAATGGTCGCAACTTCCTTTATCCTGGATAGGGAAGATTAATGCAATCAAAATGACTATTCTACCCAAATTGCTTTATCTATTCAGAGTCCTCCCTATTCCAATTCCTTCCTATTTTTTGAGAATAGTACAAAAAAGAGCAACTTCTTTTATATGGGGCTCTTCTAAACCACGTATACCTATACACACACTACATCTTCCCAAAAATAAAGGAGGCCTGGGATACCCTAATTTTACTAACTACTACAGAGCAGCACATTTGGCCAGTCTGTCCAAATACCATGCAAAACAGGAAATCCCATTATGGATATTTATAGAGGCTTCAGAAAATGACCCTCTATTAATATCAAACTTGTTATGGCTTGATCCTAAAGACCGCTTTAAAATTCATAATCCCATAACTAAACACTTCTTATCTCTCTGGGATAAACTAAAAACCAAATATCAGTTACAATCTCCACACAATCCTCTCCTTTCTTTTATCAGAAATCCGGCCTTTTATCCAGCATGGATCTACCCAAATTCTTTTAAAGCTTGGACAACATCAGGCATTGAGACACTAAATGACTTCATAGCATCTAAATCATTCCTTTCATTCCCATCGCTTAGAGAAAAATATGATCTACCAAACTCTGAGATATTTAGATATCTCCAAATTAAAAATTTCTATATACCATTCCTAAAGGCGGATACACCATTATCCCAATTATCCATTTTTGAATCAATCTGTACAAAAGATCCATTTGCTAAAGGTACAATTTCATCACTTTATAATCAATTTTATGGAGTAGTAAATCTTAATAGACCCTCTTACTTTCAGAGGTGGGAGGAGGACCTGGGACAAACTTTAGAAGACACGGACTGGTCTAACATATGGCTCACATCTAAGTCATCTTCACCCAACATCTTAGCACTGGAGACAAATTATAAAGTCCTAACTCGCTGGTACCTTGTACCCGCTAGAGTGGCAAAATTTTCACCTAATACCTCAGCTCTTTGTTTTCGAGGATGCCCAGAAATAGGCACACATTTACACATATGGTGGACGTGCCCAGTAATCCAAACCTTCTGGAAGGAAGTCTTCGTGATTGCATCTAAAATATTTTAAAAAATAATACAACCAGATCCATATATAACTTTACTTAATCTAAAACCGGAATGGTTAACACTCTCTCAATTCAAACTTATGATCCAACTAATAACGGCTGCAAAACAAACAGTGGCCAAGGCATGGAAATCTCCTACATTGGTACTAGCAGAAACAATTCACAGAATGAATAATACAATGTCCCATGCTAAGATGGTAGCCATCGATCAAAATCAAATTCCAAAATTTGAAAAACTTTGGCATCCTTGGATAAAACAACAGTTCCTGTCAAATTTCAATGACTCTGTCCTGTTGCCATGGTAACAGATTAAATGACTTACAGAGATACCCATTCTAAGGCTTCAAAGAGAACTAAAAAGAATAATAAACTGACGAGCGGGACAACCTTGTGGACCATACCTCTGCCTTTCTACCCTTTTTTTTTTACGATTAAAGCTCATTATCAGAATTTATTTGACCTATATACACTCTACCTGTAAACAATATGTATAGTAGGTATAAATCATTTAAATACCTACAAAAGTAACTAAGGAAATTATATATATCTTTAATTTAGGTTTACGTGAACCCAATGTTTAATATTTGAAATTTCATGATATTTACCTATATAAACCCTACTGTAAAACAATGAGCTTACTTTATAGATCCTTGTAAACTTACTTTATGTATCTTTATAATATTGTATACTCAATAAACTTCTTTTGACAAGAAAATGTACGGGTCCCAACACTGAACCTTGGGACACACCACTAATAACCTTGGACCCTTCAGAGTATGAATCATTAACCACTACTCTCTGAATATGGTCTTTAAGCCAGTTTTCTATACATTTACAAACTGATTTTTCCAAGCCTGTAGACTTTACCTTACATATTAGCTGTGTGTTGTGAACTGTGTCAAAAGCTTGTGCAAAATCCAAGTATACCACATCCACCGCCCCCCCTCTGCCCAAGGTTTTGCTCACCTCCTTATAAAAAAGATATCAGATTTGTCTGACATCTGTCTTTCATATATTCAGGTTGACGTTTGCTTAAAATATTTTTTTTCTAGCAAAAATCCATCTATGTGGTTTTTATTAAACTCTCCAGTATCTTCCCAACTATAGAAGTTAAACTAACAGGTCTATAGTTACTTGATAAAGACTTGGACCCCTGTTTAAATATAGGCACAACATTGGCCTTATGCCAATCCAGTGGTACTATTCCAGTCAATAATAAGTCCCTAAAAAATAGAAACAATGGCTTTGAAATCACAGGGCTTAATTACAGTACATGCGACTATGACTGATGGCTTAACAAATTTGGCACTGAGTAGAAAGGCTTATGAAGGCAATGTCAAAAGGAATACTGTGACCTCCATGAGAGAAAATAAGAGAGAAAATAATACTTACCTGTATTTGTGTTATGCGTTATTTAGCTTGCTTCCATCACTCTTACCATTCACAATAGAGCACACTGCATTAGCTGCTAGAGGGAGGATTCTGCCCTCTCCTCTGTCAAGCAGCAGTGTAAAGTGGGCAGGAGAAAAGACAGGGGAGCATTCATACTGAGAACATTGGACATTTTTTGTCAGCACAGGTGCCTGCCGGTGAGTGAGGGCAGAATGACATATCACAGGACAAAAGAGGGGAAAGAAGACAAAGCTTTCATTCTGCGGTAGATGCTGCTGAACACAGTGCAGTACACTGAACTGTATATGCACAGAGGGTGAGGGGAGCAAGTTATCCCCAGAGCTCACCTCCCCCTCTCATAATCAACCTACATCTCAAGCTCATTTACACTTGCAGTTGGGGGGGGGGATCACTAAATATAGGTGGTTAAGCCATGTTTTTTCTGCCCCCAAATGCTCCTGCATAACCTTGTGCCACCCATATGACACATATGGGTGGAGGGCTTTGATCCCCCAATGCCACACATATGCTTTGCTGGGTGGCTGATGTTTCTGCGCTGAGAGCATGCTCACTGTGCACTCCTAGCACAGAGACTGAGCTGTGAAAGACCACTCTTCATTCCCGCTAATGGGGCTCCTGATCATGTGATCACTGTGACAGCCAACCACAGTGGTCACATGGCCAGCTGATCCCTCTCTCCCCCCATTGCTGGTTCCTTGGTGGGCAGGAAAGTGTTAAATGATAAGTTCACCTTTAGAAAATATTACATGTTTCCACTCATATTTAAGGTGAAACATGTAACATGATCCAGCTCCTGATCGCTGATCGCAGGTAGAATACTTTGCAGGCTCCTGTTTTAAAAAATAAAAAGATGCACATGTTTTACCTAAAAAATAATAAAATGCACATATTTTTTCAGGCAAAAGTGAACTTGGCCTTTAAGCTCCAAAGGCAGTAGACAAGGATGTAAACATACTATCACAAGAATTCATCCCCTGTTGCATTCATCTGGCAGTAACACCTGCCAAACGCAAACCATTCAACTCAATGGGTCATGCCGCGAGTGTGTTCAATGCATGCGGTTGCAAGAAGTGGTTCGGGCTCATATATTGTTAAAGCAGACAGTGAGCAGGTGACATGACTCCTTGCCACCTATCAAACATCTTGTGAAATGCAATCGACCATGGATAACTCTTCAGAGCGATAATGGTAATGTATAATAGCCCTCAGAGCCACACAGGGCACCTTAGTTAAATGCACCCCACAGAGCCCCTCCCCTTGCCTCTTCATACCAGTGCTGCCCTCCTGACACCACACCTAAACAGGGACATTTTTGTGCCAAATCAATCCTCCTGACAACACTGACATAGGGCCTTTTTTTCTTTCCAGTGACATCACAAACACAGGCATTTTCCTTCCAAAGACACCACTAATGCAGGGACATTTTTCTTTCCACTGGCATAGGGACATCTACTCTTTTTAGTGATACCACTGATGAAGGGGCATTTCTTCCTTCCAGTGACACCATCATTGTTCTTCACACTGTTGTTGGGGCATTCTTTCTCCATCATTATTAGACCCATCTTTTACTGTAGGATAAAAGGTCTATGCTATCAAACTCATATGTAACATACACCATTCAGTGCAGCATGCTACCTGCATCACTATTAACCCAAACCCACCTCCTTCTCCATCACCCGAGGGGATGGGGCACAATTTGGTATCTTCACCCTGGGCACTAGATGACCTTGTCCTGCCACTGCATATAATTTAGATTTTTGTGAACCAGTGCTTAATGTCATTATAACCAGTGTGTTAGGTCACTGCTCTTTCCAGAATTCTGGTCTAAACATCAGGGAATCGGAAGGAAGGAAGGAAGGAAGGAAGGAAGGAAGGAAGGAAGGAAGGAAGGAGAGCCGCCTATGTGTAATTTTTTTGCAGTACTTGCCATCCCAATTACATTTTCACCTTGAGAATAAGTGAAAAATGTGTTTAACATGAGTCTTCTTTTTATTTCTCAGAGACAGACAGAACATGGCCATAGGTCTAAATGTGAATATTACACTAAATGATTGACATGACAGTATGGATTTGGGTGCTTTAATGTGGAGACCAATTATACCATTGAACTCTAGTACAGGGAAAGCTGGCGACAGTAAAATGATCTAAGAATTCGGAGAAAAAGAAAGATTTGTTCTACCAAAACTTGAAATGAATTAAACACAGTTGCCATTTATTAGAGTAGAAAAGTTTGTGAGGTCTTATCAACAATGACATGCAGGTAATGTGTTGGAACTACTACACATTAAAATTACACTCACGAGCACAGCTCATTGTATTGACCGAGCACAGTGTGAAAAGAGCCAATGAATACAGGAAAGGCTGCTCTCTAAAGATTAACAGCACAGTCTGAAGATTAAACCCTTGCTGCAAACTTCTGATGATCAGAACAGAAACACCTGGACATCAACCACTAAGATTGTTTGAGCAGGTTCAGACATGTTGTACGTCTCCTGGTTATAGATTATCGATACAATGAATGGTACTGTGTCAAAGACATTTGCTTTTAACCTTCACATTGCCCTTGTGAAGTCAAGTGGATGTCACCCTTATCTTAATCATTGCTCAAATGAAAGGATCAAGAAACTAGAAAGGGATAAAAACATTACCAATATGCTCTAGCTGAATGTGACATTTTGCACTTTAATGTAGGGACGTCTCATGTCTGCTTTTTCACTCAGAAATTCATTTTCTGCACCTAATTGACAAGCCTTTATCTTCTGACTGGCATTGAATTTGAGCTTACCAAAATATAGCACAGTGGCTTAATGGTTAGTGCTTGGGTCATTGGGTTAAATCCCAAACATGACATGGAGTTTGAATGTTCTCTTTGTGGTCTAGTTGGTTTCCCACCAGTATTCCAGTTTCCTTCCACGCTCCAGACATGCTGCTAGGTTAAATAGTTCCTGTATAAATTGGCCCATGTACAGTATGTATGCATGTGAGGTAACAACCTTATATTGTAAGCTCCTTGAGGGCAGAGACTGATGTGAATGTGCAATATTTAAAGCTTTGTGTACATTTTTGGTGCTTTATGAATATCTGTAATACATAAATATGGACCACTAAGTGTGTTACTCCAGCAGTATCCCCTCTCTGAGCTCACTGTAGCCTCACCCATCACACTCAATTGAGTTTGAGATAGGAGCTTCAAAGGGCAGAATCATATGCTAAGGGGCAGCAGAACCAGCAAGAAGCACAGTGATAAGGAATCTGCGATAATTATGCAGACAGATTAACCCATTTATGACTGCCGTATGCATATATGCAGAGGGTGGGCCCTAACACCCACCTTCTGCATACATGTTTCTGTTTAGTTCTGGGGCATACTCAATCTGTCATCGACAGACATGGACATCAGCATTGTTCAGACAATCAGAGTGCAGAAAGTAACCATGAGCCCATCCAACTAGCTTTGGACGTCGGAGTCTACTTAAAGCCCCAGCTGTGGCCTGCTTAAAGGGTATAAGGCTGAACTCAGGCTAGGGTAAAAAAATACTAAGTTTCTATCAGCACAAAAATTAAAGTTAGTGACAAAAATATCATGAAACTTGAGGAAAAAAATGTGCAAAGTTACAAAGTTTGTGCAAATTTGCAAAATGCAGCTCCACCTGGCTGCTGCTAACACAGAAAACGTGTCCACTTCACATTGATTGAATAAATACCAAAACTGTGTTGCGCTGCCAATCATATAAATGTGCAAAGAATAAAATAAACTTCAGCTTAATTCAACCTGCAAAAAAATGTGCAAAAATATACAATGTGCAATAATAGAATTTCAGTACAAAATAACAGTTAGGTGCAACATTACATCTCCACCTGATTGCTGCTGGTACCGATCAAATAGCTAAAAACAGTACTGTGCTAACAACACACAAAATTGTGTCAATTAAATTGAATAAAAACTTAAAGCCGTGAAAGTCCAAAGTACTAGAATACTCGTTACATCAAATGGGCGTGACTTCATAAGTAAGGGGCCTTACTGATGAAGTCACGCCCATGTGACATAACGCGACTTGGACTTTCACGGCTTTCATTTTTTATGCAATTTAATTGATACAATTTTGTGTGTTGTTAACACAGTACTGTTTTTATCTATTTGATAAGTACCAGCAACAATCCGGTGGAGGTGTAATGTTGCACCTAACTGTTATTTTGCACTGAAATTGTATTCTTGCACATTGTATATTTTTGCACATTTGTTGAATTAAGTTGAAGTTATTTTATTCTTTGCGCATTTATATGATTGGCAGCGCAGTTTTGGTATTTGTTAGGTTAAAAAAAAACACTAGAGTTTAGCTCCCTAGCCAATCTTTTCATTAAATTAAGTTTTTTTGACCCTGTTATACAGACCCCTATCCACAGTCTGGGATCCTTCAGTCTTCAGTGCTACAGAGGAGGGTACATCTGGCATCATCCACTAGCCTTCCTGATGATGTGGATACCGCACGTTTGCTTCAAAAGTTTTCATTCAAACAGTCCTGCACTGATCACCTTGCAGAAATGATGACTTTGGCATGAGGGACAGCAACGAGGCCAGTGCATACAGGGTAGATGCAACTGACTGACTGCCTTCACCTGAACCTGTGCAGTGGATGATCATTGGATCATAGATAAAGAGAAGTATAAATGGCTCATAGAAACTTTATTTGAAATAAAAATAAAACCCATTGGGTGGGAATGGCCAGAGAGCTAAACACTCAATTTTCTTCTTTTTTTTGCTGATTCAACTTTAAATAAAATGAAACTTCATAACAATTAGTGAATTGAGTGTAGCTGACTGTATTTGTTCTTTATTATCATTCATTTAAATTATACAACTTTCATTGTTCTTGTTAAAGAATTCCTTCTTCAAGGCCACTGCTGTAATATACAGCATACTCTAAAACCTTTTACTCTGAATAAACTGTGGACAAAAGGAAAGTTTTGCACAAAGGAAATGAAAATAAATAAATAAATACAACATGACAACAATAAACAGCAATGTTAGAGATTAGTTTTCATTTAAAAGCTGAAATCCAGAAAAACTGCTTAATGTATAACCCTTACCTTACAAGCCATTCCGTTGAAAAGAGAAATGCAATATAAATCATTTGTATGGATATATTAAAAAAAAAAAAAAACATTTTTTTTTTAATATATCCATGCAAATGATTTATATTGATTTATATATATTTATATGATTTATATTTTTAAGCAATCACATGATGTCTGTTCTCAGCTGCATAAGGAGCTTAGGTGTCCTTTTATGAAACTGAGATCAGCTGCAATCCCGAGTCTCGCCGATGATCTCAGGTCATTACCAGTTTATGAAACTGAGGTAATCAGTGGAGAACAATATTCTCCGCTGATTATCTCAGCACAGTGAGAATCTGTAACTGTTACAGAAACGGCCAGTTTATGAAGGTGCGATCTCCTCCTCACTGGCGATCTGTGACAGAATTCTCACTATATTCTCATATATATGTATGTATGTATGTATGTATGTATGTATGTATATATATATATATATATATATATATATATATATATATAGGGCTTTTTTTCTCAAACAATAGGTGCTGGATCTCAATCACGACCCCCCAAAACCGCTCCCCTACACACAACCTCCAAATCACATCAAATAGTGGGTCTGGTCAATCAAATTTCATGAACAGTAGGAGGGTCTTAAATACCAGGATTGCATTACACACAGAGTGCAGAGCTGTCACTTGTAAAACACAAAAGTGCAGTTTCTGTGTTTACAAGTGATAGTGGTGGGCAGGGAGCAGAGGGTCTGAGCCAGAGGTGGTGGAACTGAGTTCCAACAAGTCCCCCCTGAAAAAAGCCCTGTATATATATATATATATATATATATATATATATATATATATATATATATATATATATATATATAATCTGCATATACAGATATCTATCTATCTATCTATCTATCTATCTATCTATCTATCTATCTATCTCTATATTTTTTTTTTAGAACGTCTCTGGCTGGGTTTACACTTGTGCGATGCGTGAACCAGCGTGATTCCTGTGCGGGTTTCCACATCGCACCTACATTGACATCTGCGCACCACTGCGGGTGTCAATGTAAAGTTAATGACACCCCAAGATCATTTCACAGATCGCAGTGCGAACTATGTAATGGTGCAGAAATCTGATCGCATGGGTGTTCACACCCATGCGATCCGATTCCAGTGCAGACCAAATAAAGGGTCCTGTACCATTTTGGTGCAAATACAATATGATTTAGGGCCGGTTCCCACAGCTGCGGTGTCCGAGATCGGATGTGATTCACACCGCACTGCAGTGCAAAATCACATCCGATCTCTGTGCGATGCGATTTCAGCCATACAGATATTATGGCTGAATTGGCATTGCACTCAGACCAAACTCATACAGGACCCTTTTTTTTGGTCCACAGCAGAATCGGATCGCATGGGTGTTCACACCCATGCAATTCGATTTCTGTTTGAGTTTGCAGATCGCACTGCGATATGCGAACTGATTTGGGGGTGTTGTTAACTTTTAGGCCCAGTTCACAATGCCAGACATCACACAGGCATCGCATGTAATTTGCAGCGCACTGCCATTCACATTACATGCGATGTTTGTGTGGTGCGATATCAGCCATACAGATAGTATGGCTGATATCGCACCGCATTTGGCGCAAACACGCACAGGACCCTTTTTTCTGTTCGGACCAGAATCTGATCGCATGTCTGTTCACACATATGCGATCCGATTCATGTCCAAACTGTCAGTTCGCAGTGCGATATACAAGCTGAACTGGGGGTGTCGTTAACAATGTATTGACACTCCCCAGCAATTCGCATATGGCAGTGTGAACTGACATGCCAGTCGGTGCGATGCGCGAACCTGCAGTGGATTCGCAGTGTTCTTGCATCGCACCAGTTTATCAATTTTTATGTTTATCAATTATGAAATATATTTTATTTTAACTTTTTAATAAATATTTATACTTGTATACTTTATTAAAATTATTTTTTTAATGATTATAAATGTATTTTGCATTTATATGAATGGTGTATAGCTGCATTACATATGTGCATTACATTCATTTACTATATACTATTCACATTTAAATAGGCACATGTATGAGCTTTAAATATTGATAAAAACAATGTTTTTTTTTTTATAATTAGGTTAATGTATATTGTGTAGGGGAAATGTAACTTCCCCTACACATATGTTGGGGAATAATGTGTGCTGATTCGTGTTAAACATTTGTATTTTACGCTTCCTCATACTGTAATCCCGCTACATCATGCAAGATTACAGTGAGAGGAGCCGTTCTCAGGAGTTCCTGGCGTTTGTAGATCGCTTCTCAACTCAACATGAGAAGCGATCTACACACTTTCATAAACAGACACTCAGAGGAGAGCGATCTTCTCTGAGAATGCCTGAGAACTGAAAAGTGGTATTTTACCGCACTTTCATAAAAGGACACCTTAGAGAGGTGGGAGAGGAGACTGCAAGGGGAGCGTGTCAGCAGAGGCATAGAAGCAGCAATACGCTGATCTTCTCAGTGAGGAGGGGTGTGCAGGGGATTGTGTCTTCAGAAATATGACCAATGAATCTCTGACAGGCTGTGCTTCCAAGTAGAATGCAAAAAGGAAATCTGACCACACTTGGATTGATGTGCTCTCATGCCTAGCATGGTCAGTTGAAAGAGGAAAGAAGGGGGACCGGTAGGATTACCAGGTATTTCACACAAATGAAGCACTGCAAAGAAAACAGGATACTTTTTAATACAAGTACATAGTACAACAGATGCAAATCAGGAATATGAAACATTCAGGTAACAAATACTTTTTTTTTTTTCCTACTCTAGTAATAGAATGGAAGATCCTTTGTCTCAACCATGGGAGCTAAACTCCTCTATGTGGGAGAACTGAAGGGGATACATCCTATACACTGGTGGCCACTAAATAAGAGGTAATGAGGAGGGGGAGGGGTGCTCCAGCCCAAAAAAACCTGGTCAGGGTCTATTCCAATATACAAGTAAATATTTGGGGGGCACACCCTACAATGCGTTTAAATTCAAGATGGTGCTGCTATAAGACCTACAAACAGTACAAAATATTTTACAGCGCACACATACAAGAATGACATTTCCTGCAAGGCTAGCTAAAGACACCTGAACATATTCAAAAAATACGGGGGTTTGGTCACACTATATTTTTGCACTATAAAATTAAAAAAATGCACATATTTTTGCAGGAAAAAAAAATTATATTTATTATTTTTTTCACAGGAGCCTGCAGACCATTACACCAGTGATCAGGGATTTGTGGGAGCAATGTCAGGCCCCTACAGCTTTCTGCTTGAACTTCTGTACGGGCTGTCCGTTTGAAAGCTGCAGGGCTTGTAAATGAACTATGAGGACAGGCATCAGTGCCCTCAAAGTTCATTGAGAACTGCAAGCCGCCTGCCGCGGTGGCAGGCGGGACTTGTAGTTTTCTCATTCACAGATCACAGTGAATGGATGACACAACTGTGCAGCTGGTGCCCTGCAAAGCTGCACCAATTTTGAAATGTGAAAGTATACTCCAGATGATTGGACAAAAAAGTGAAAAGTGAAACAGACTGTTGAGCTCACCACTTTGTCCTCTCATCCTATCAGCATGATCCTTGTTAGAACATGAGCACTGCAGTACAACTGATAAGCTCCTTGTACGTCTTCTTCATTGTTGTCTAAAACCTGCTGTATAGGGTTTGCAAGAGTGGGATATCAAGACAAATTCAGATACTCACACTACATTTAATAATTTAGTAATGAATACAGAGCTGCAATTATTATATAAAATTATGAGTTCTAAGAAGTTTTAGTGGTTACTGTAACTAACAGCACATAATGGCAAACAGCAGTTTTCACCATTAGATTATGCAGGTGATATTTAATCTCATGCGGTCCTTTTAGAGTGATTTCTTTCTTTGCATTGCACTCATTTTAAAGAGCTGCTTCACAAGAGATTTGCAGTGATGCGACTGAGCGATCCATCTCCCACAATCACAATTTAATTGCATATCAGAAAGCTTTACTGTTTAATCTCCTGTCCTGCACAAGCTGTAACGGAAAAGGAGATTAATCATTCAGCAACTACTCATTTATGATATTTTTTCCCCATGGTAACCCTACCCCTAATGAGCCTAATCTGTTAACAATTACTCAAGTACAGTATCTTGTGCAGAAAAATCAAATGTTTTTTTTCCTCGGTTTCTCAGATTTAATTGCTCATGTAGCCTTAGCCTCACCCAAAATAATCTACTGGAATGGATTAAGTTACATTAAGGTATTTTATTCTCAAAATGTACACATTTGGCGGTAAACATGGTGATGTGTCTGCAATACTTCAATCCCTTCTGTTTCTAACACTTTTATATTAGCTCTATCATTTCTAAATATTACATTCCTAAAATGACTAGGTTTTATCATACTAACAATTAAAAGCAGAAATTATTATTATTCAGGCTTTATAAAGCACTAGCAAGTTACAATAGAAATCGATATAAGAGCTGCATGGAGTTTGCATGTCCTCCCTGTACTTGTGTTGGTTTACTTTTGGTATTCTGGATTCCTCCAACATTCCAAAGACATGCTGGTAGGTTAATTGGCTCCTATCTTAACATTAACCGATATATTCTACTGAGTGTGCTCAAGATGGCTGCCTCAACATCTGCTGATAAAAGGACTTTGAGTCCCCAGGGAGAAAGTATAGAATCACAAATTAATTTAAAATTTGATTCATTATTATGAACCCAGGAAAGCATTTCAATAGGATGAATAGGCTGTCATTGTCCACTCTAGACCATAGTTGATTGGTCCTGTTAAAGTTTTATTGTATGTTCTCTCTAATGCTTGATATGAGCACTGCTCTCACAATATCCAGTGATAGACATTGACATGGACATTCACTGTATTGTTCATTTAACAAGAGACTCCATTTTGTTCTCACTGTTGAAAGGTTTTACTTTTGCAATTGTTCTATTCGCTAGCTTTTAATAACATATTTCTATTTTTTAGTTTTTAATAACATCTCACACCACCCCTTTCTTATCTATGTATAAAATAACATGTAATAATAAATTTTGACACTGAACGGACATTTTAAAACACAGTGATTGAGTCCTGTGAATCTGTTCCTGCAGCTAGAGTATTAACTTTTGTTTTAGAGTCCCAATCAGAAATTAGTCATAACAGTTTTGGCGAGCCAGCCAGGAGTTTGACAGTCTCCAGAAGGAACTGCGCTTTGATCGGGATCATCGGGAAGGCAGACGTCTAAATGCCGGCTAGGTAAGCTGTCCTTAAGCTTGCTATATATTTCTGCCTTTCCTATGTATCTTATATGTTGGTTCTCAAGGAAACCAGACCACTCTCGGACCTTTCTGGATGGGTAACGTGTGTGCGTGAATGTGTTTGTGTCCCCCTTCACGGGTTGGACTGTGTGTGGATAGGGAGACTCCTCTGCAGTTCCTTGCGTTGACTCCTTGTGGGTGACCTGGGTCAGAGGCACATGGTAGGGTCGGATAAAACTCAGAGAAGAGAAGGAGGGTCTCTTAATGAGTGTTTTGTCTATTGTCATAAACCCCTTCTATCCACGTAGATAAGTGGGGACTATTCTTGTAAACCTGCAGATTTGCTGTACTATTTGTTTTAGAGGCAAGAGGGTATAGGTACAATAGAGAAGACTGGCCAGTCATTATGGGCATTAAATTAATTAAGGGAATGAAGGGTGAGAGGCCTTCAGAAAACGTCCAGAGCAAGATGAGCGCTAGAGAATATATGAACCGAAGGTACGGTTCCGCCTATACTGAGCCCCTAGATAAATGGGTAGAATGGACAAAGGGAACAGCTAAACCTTTAAAATCTGAAGGGACTTTTGATTTACAAGTATGGCAAACTTTTCTGCATGATTATGGCCCACTACTGTGCAGTGAAGGAACGTGGGGAATAGCTTGCACATGGGAGACAGAAGCTAAAGTAGCAAATCAAACTGGCTTGACGGAGATGTTTAATTAAACTACTGCCCAAATTTACTACAATTGGCCAGAAGACACTGTAGAGGAGGACCCCCCACCTTTTGTGGCTGCCAGTTTGGCTTTAAGGGGTCCACGCACAAAAGCAAAAGAATTAGATTACACGGAACACACAAAAGATGAGCTGGGCAATATAGTAGAGAGCAGAGGTTTAACAGCCCCATATCAACCTACAAAAAGGATTTGGTTCGTATCCTAGAAACAGATGATTGGCATAAATCAAAAGGCACATGTGCAAAACTAGATCTCTCTGAACATAAGGCTTTGGCCAGAGAAAGAGAGATAGAGTCTGAACTTCTGGAGCAAACCATAATTTCCAAATTGTGGCAGCAAGATGAAGAGAGAAGGAAGGGAGACGCCACCCCTTCTGCCCCTGGCACAGAGCTATCTGTTGCAGTTTATCCTGTCAGAACCCAATTCGTTTTTGAAGGTAATGCTGTTGACAGTAAGTCTCAAATTAAATGGCATGTACCTTTTAGTCCCCAAGAAATGAGAGCCATAATAGATGGATTGGGAGATCCTAGAAAGAATCCAATTGGGTTTGCACACAAACTTAGCGCTGCACAGGAGGCATATGAGGCTTCTGCTACTGACATTCATCAGCTTCTTATTAAAGCAGTGGGAAGCAACATGTCTGACTATATACTTAAAGAATGTGGTGTAGACATCAAAAATCTAGGTGAGATGGTTAGTGGATGTGAGGTTCGTGAGAAATTGAAGGAAAAATTGCCCCAAATATATGGACAAACCAGACATGCTGAATTTATGAATGCTAAGCAAAGGAAAGAGGAAGCTGCAGGGGCTTATCGGAGGCGGTTAAGTGATATGGCTGAGGAAGCAGGCTTTAAAATAGAGGAAGAGAAGGCGGGAGAAACTGCAAGTCCATCTACACAACTGGTGAAACAAAGGTTTCTTGATGGTTTAATACCCCAGTTGAAAGAAAAGTTGTTCACAGCAAGGCCTGAGGCAGGCAATATGTCTATTTGAGACATCCTGCCTATCCTATTAACCAAAAAGACAGCAAACCCAAGGTTATGTACATGGGGAAGCAGAGAGGAAGAGGAAGAGGCAAAGGCAATTTCAGAAATCATGGCAATACAGGACCAATTATATGCTACAATTGTAATGGGGAAGGACACATAGCCAAATTCTGCCATCTTCCTGACCGTAGACTGGAAAAGAGCTTAGAGGCACTTCATGCTGATCCCAGTTCTCTGCCAAAAGCAGTGGATCAGGCATAGGAAAATGGCATGCCAGTATTAATCATGTTAAATAGGGGAGACAATAGTCCCGAGGCCAGAGTAAAAGTATTTTTACAAGAACTCCCCTATCCTGGAGGATCAACAGAATTAAACTGTTTGATAGATACTGGTGCAAGCCTAAGTGTTTTTAATATAGAGGACTTACCTCCAGGATTATTATCTACAAATGTTATCTTTGGTGTTGGCCTAACCGGGACCTCTACTGATTTGGTTGAGTCCAAGCCACTTAAACTCAGGCTAGGATAGCAAACAGAAATTGTGTAAAGTGTTAGTTTCAGACACAGTTCCTACCAATCTTTTGGGAGCTTACATTTTGAACCAAATTTTAGTAAATATAGACTACACTCCTACAGGAGTTCAAGTGGTCAGTAGTCTGTCAGGAGAAGTTTTAAATTCTGTCTTTGGAGTATTTTTAATCCAAGACTCCACTCCGCCATTTCCACCAGAATTGAAAGCGATTCCCGCTGAATTATGGGTCACCAGCAAATATGATGTAGGTCTGCTGGATTGCATCCCAGTCATGATAAAAATTAAACCAGGAGCCCATCTCCCACAGGTTAAACAGTACCCACTGAGTATTGCTCAGACTGAGGAGATAAAGGATCAAATCACTCAACTGAAAGCAGCACGGGTTGTTGTACCAATTAAGTCCCAAGTCAACACACACCTGTTCCCAATTGCAAAGAAGCCAGACAAGAAGGGTGGGCAGGTGACATACCGCATGGTGCATGATTTGAGAGCCATTAAAAATATAATTGAGGCAGATACCCCGATCGTGCCCAGTACCCGCACTTTACTACATGGAATACCTGCCTCCAGCACCTGCTTTACAGTGATTGATCTTGCAAACGCTTTCTTTTCAATGCCCCTGCACCCAGATTGCTGGCACCTTTTTTCATTTACCCATGATGCCCAAAAGTTAGCATGGACAAGATTGCCCCAAGGCTGTGCGAGTAGCCCCTCTGAATATAATACTGCGTTAAAGCAAGTATTGGACCAGTGGTCCCCCTCACACCCAAACACAGTTTTGATCAGTACATAGACGATTTGCTTATTTGTTCTGATACAAAAGACATTTGTAGCAGAGAAACAGTAAGCCTTTTCATGCTTCTCTATAACAGTAACAACAAAGTTAGCAAAGATAAGCTACAATACTGCCAAGAGAAAGTGATCTTCCTGGGTCACTGCATTGCACATGAAATCCGTCACCTAACCCCAGATCAAGTTAAAAAAAAACTCTACAAAAATTTGAAAAAGCCAAGAAATGTACAGCAACTATGTGCCTTCCTGAGGTTAGTGGGATATTGTAGGGACTGGGTTCCAAATGCATGAGAACTTATGGCTCCTCTATATGAGGCTACCACTAGAAACCCTTTCAAAACTCACATGGGACAATGAATTGCAGATGAAGGAGCTTATTAAAATTTTGTCTGAAGCTCCCGCCATTGGACTTCCTGACTATACTAAAGCTGGCCATACACCTATAGATTGTCTGCAGATTTTCTATGGTTAGACGGAAAAAGTGGGAGATTCCTCCATCCACACAGTTTAGCGAACATGGAGAAATCTGTTGCACTTTTTCCATCTAACTATAGAAAATCTGCAGATAATCTAGAGGGGTATGGCCAACTTAAAGCTTTCTCATTGTTCTGTCATGAAGTCAATGGATTTGCTGCAGGTGTACTCACCCAGCTACATGGAGACAAACAGAGACCTGTGATGTGTGTATCAGCCTCATTAGAGCCTGTCATCAAAAGGCTCCCCCAGTTGTATGCGAGCCATAGCAGCCTGCATTTTGCTGCTAGACAAAGTAACTGAGCTTGTACTAGATTCTGCTCTGATCCTTTATGTGCCACATGCAGTACAGGAAATCATGAATCAAGTAAATACCAGACATGTGTCTACCAGTAGATTTAATAGTACCAGTCTGCTCATTTTGCTCCATCGAATTTAACAATCAAACAATGTGTTACTTTAAATCCGGCTACTCTTCTTCCTATAATTGATGAGGAAGATGCAACAAATGGTACTGATGTAGAACCTGAGAGTTTTTCTCATGATTGTATGGCTCTGATGGAGGTAGAAAGGGGCTCTGTCACACCAGCAAAAGATGAGCCCTTATCAGATTGTGACACACACTTATTCGTCGATGGTTGCAGATTTTACACTGATGATGGTCAGCCACACGCAGGGTTTGCTGTAACCACTACAGACACCATTTTACATCAGGAAGCATTGATACCCCAGATGTCAGCACAGGAAGCAGAGTTGTGTGCTGTAGTCAAAGCATGTCATCTCCTAGAGAATCAAAGGGGAAGCATTTACACTGACAGCAGATATGCGTTTGGAATAACTCACGATTTTGGGCCTATTTGGAAAGCACGGAACTTCCTGACTAGTGCAGGGAAGCCAGTGAGACAGGCAAAACTCATAGAGCCGCTATTTGAGGCCTTTCAGAAACCAGCAGAAGTTGCCATCTTGAAGGTAAAAGGACATGCAAGGGGAAATGACATGGCAGCCAGAGGAAATGCTTTAGCGGACCAAGGGGCAAAGGATGCTGCCCTTATGGCATTTGGAGTCACACCCACTGTAGGGGTCGCCCAGGTAGCGGGGACAGATTTCCCTCATCAACAGCAGTGGGATGTAGAAACTCAAATTCAGTTGCAGAACCAGGCCCCTGATGAAGAGAAGGATAAGTGGATCAAATGTAATCCTATCCAACATCAGCAGGGCCTGTGGAGCGCTGACAACAGGTGGTGTCTACCCAGGAGTTTGTACCCAGTTTTAGCACAACTGGCACCTGGCGTCAGTCATCTTGCTAAGGGCACAATGGTGGCACTTACTGACTGCTATTGGATAGCACCTGGATTTAATGCATTTGCAGCCAGGTTTTGTGCTTCATGTCTCACTTGTGCTCTGTACAATGCAGGGAGGCCTGTCCATGTTCCCCAAAAGCATTCTCCTAAGCCAGATTTCCCTTTCCAAAGAATTCAAAGACTACATTCAGATGCCCAGAATAGGCACCTAGGAGTACGCTTTGGTGTATGTTGACATGTTCTCAGGTTGGCCTGAGTGCTGGCCGGTAGCTAAAGCAAATGCAAAAACAACAGCAAAAAAAAATCTGAATGAAATAGTTTGTAGATATGGAGTTCCTGAAACTATTGAGAGTGACATAGAAACCCATTTTACTGGGGAAGTAATGAAAGAAGTAATGGCAGCCCTTCACATACAGCAAGCTTTGCATACACCTTATCATCCACAAAAGTAGTGGTAAAGTTGAGAGACTTATTGGAATTTTGAAAAACAGATGTGCAAAAATTAAAGCAGATACAGGAAAAGGATGGGTGGAAGCTATGCCATTAGCCCTATATTCTGTACGAACTACCCCTAAGCACACAACTGGGTTGTCCCCCATGAGATTTTATTTGGAGGGCAACCCAAAACAGGGCTATTTTTTCGCCAACAGTTGCAGGCTTCTCACTCTAGTCTGTTGGAATATGTTCAGGTTTTGCAAAGAACATTGAATAAAATACATGAAGGTGTTTATAAATCTGTCCCCGACCCAGATTCTGTTTCAGGTATTCACAGAATCCAACCAGGTGACTGGGTGGTGGTCAAGCGAAATGTCAGAAAGCCGCTAGTAATTTAAAAAACAAAAACTCTGCGCTTACTCAGTTCAGATAGCGGCTCACACTACAAAACAGAAAATTTGTAAAGGAAACAGATGCATAAAAAGTGTAGCGCTACTTGTAATGAGAGTATCCAATTGTGATGTTACATACATTAAAGACATTAGAAACAGATCTATGTATATGTCACACACTCTGTATGACACCCAGTGTGGAATCCCCTGGCAGATATCTGTTATATATAAATCAGATTATGGAGAAAAAAGGTTATATAGTCCCATGCTGTAGATATAATAATTCCATTCACCACGTGAGTAGCTGGTAAGACAACGGACAGATATGGTGAATCTCCCACATAGAAGCAGTGCAGGCTTACCAAATAAGTTGGACTCATACAAACGTATGTTTAATGAGTCAACAAGACTTGTATTACCGACTGGCAATGGGGTAGAGTAGTTCAGCCAAACAATGATGTGGTCCGGATTGCATCTAGGACTTTACTAGGGATTTTCCAACATATAACTTGATCTCGGTGAAGATAGCCCATAAAGAATAAAGGGGGGCCAAATAGTGTAATAACGTTTGGTATAACCAATTTATTTAAAAGATAAAACACTTACATTTTCCAAAGTAAAAAGCCCTTATAATAAAATTGTGGCAGGCAGTGGAGTCTTTTTTTTTAACTACTCTACCCCATTGCCAGTTGGTAATACAAGTCTTGTTGACTCATTAAACATACGTTTGTATGAGTCCAACTTATTTGGTAAGCCTGCACTGCTTCTATGTGGGAGATTCACCATATCTGTCCACTGTCTTACCAGCTACTCACGTGGTGAATGGAATTATTATATCTACAGCATGGGACTATAACCTTTTTTCTCCATAATCTGATTTATATATAACAGATATCTGCCAGGGGATTCCACACTGGGTGTCATACAGAGTGTGTGACATATACATAGATCTGTTTCTAATGTCTTTAATGTATGTAACATCACAATTGTATACTCTCATTACAAGTAGCGCTACACTTTTTATGCATCAGAAAACCGCTAGAACCAAAAATTGATGGACCACATTTGGTGCTTTTGACAATCAGTTCCGCTGTCAAGTTGGAAGGAAAGCCCACCTGGATTCACGCCAGTCACTGCAAGAAAATCCTGAAGTGATGATATCCTTTGAAAAAATTATGATGATGTTTCTTTTCTTTTTGTTGTTTGTGAGAACTGAGACATGGAAAAAAAACCCTTTCATCCAAATGTTAAAATTGTATGCAACCTATTGCAACGCTAGTAACTGCTGGGTGTGTTCTCACTTACATCCCCAAACAGGAACAATACCCATGATAGCAATGCCTCTCAAATTCACTGATCTAAACAGGAACATACATAGTCTCCACAGCTAATGAGCACAGATCAGTAACTTTGATGGTTTCAAAACAGATAGACACTCCACAGATTTGTTTAAACACTACATGCCCGTTTAATACTAAATGTACATGGTTGGGCAATTCAGATTGCACCGGAGCAAAAATGACAGTTTATGGAGGAAACTATATTATATTATATTATATTATTATATCCCAGATCCAGAACTAAATAGAACCCTTTATAGTACAAATTGCTCACAGTACCCAATATGTGAAAATATTCGCTACCTGAGATTCCATGTTATTGCTTCCAGTTTTTTAGGAGCAGGCATACCATCCATACGTAGAGGGTTATATTATATATGTGGAAATAAAGCTTACGCCTGGCTTCCTACTAATGTTACAGGTACATGTTATATGGGGAAGTTAGCACCTGCTTTGGTTGTTCGCAAAGATACAGTGCGACCAGATCAAAATCCAGAATACCCTGTAGTGTTCAAAAGAGAGTTGTTCACTGAAGGTGACATGGCATGGTCATGGTTCCCTTCCTGGACAGGATGGGGAATTGAAGCAATAAAAAGAATAAATAAATTACACTAGAATTGTAGATGAGATTATTAACCTTACTACCACTGATATAGGTTTATTAAGTGAAGAAATGGCTCAGCTTAAAAAAGCAGTATTAGAGCACAGATTAACACTAAATTATCTCACTGCAGCTCAAGGTGGGATGTGTAAGGTATTTCGCACTGGCTGTTGTATTTACACATTTCTGATAATGAGGACATTGTTAAAGGGCATCTTGCTAAGATAAGAGAACTACAGAATAAGGCCAGAGATATTGCTAAAGATGGATGGAACCCCTTTAAGGGTTTAGGAGGTTTTGGTGACTTTTTATATGGCATAGCAACATGGTTACAGAAATTAGGCACTTACATTGTGATGTTCCTATTTCTCATATTTGTTATTTACTTCCTCATCAGGCTATGCCTTTGTGTGACTACCCGCTGTACCAACAAATGGTCCACCAGCCCTGATGAACCCATTATCGTGAGAAATCTAGGAGAGAGCTGAACTGGACGCCGTCTCTCTGCGCCAATGTAACAGGAGTTACCAGCAATCGGCTGAATGTAACGCAGAGAAGAATGGTGTCAAATAAACAAAAGGGGGGAAATGACATGGACATTCACTGTATTGTTCATTTAAGCACAAGAGACTCCATTTTGTTCTCACTGTTGAAATGTATTCTTCACCTAACACACAGGCAAATCTTCTGCTAGAAGCTCTCTATTCCCCCCTCCCCCTCAAGGTTTTACTTTTGCAATTGTTCTATTCGCTAGCTTTTAATAACATATTTCCATTTGTTAGTTTTTAATAACATCTCACACCACCCCTTTCTTATCTATGTATAAAATAACATGTAATAATACATTTTGACACTGAACAGACATTTTAAACACAGTGATTGAGACCAGTGAGATTGTTCCTGCAGCTAGAGTATTGACTTTTGTTTTAGAGTCCCAATCAGAAATTAGTCATAACAACATCAACATTGATTATCCCACCTATGGGATTCTGAAATGCACTGAAGAATATACTCTGCTGGGGGCTTTGAGAGAATGGCTTGAGAGGGCTAAAGAATGTGGCCCGAACAGCATGGACATGTGGCCGCCCCCTGTAAAGCTGTCCTATTTACTGTATTTATTGGCATATTAGACGCACTTTTTCACCCTGAAAATCGGTTGCAAAAAGCGTGTGCGTGTTATACGCCAATACGTCAATTTTAGCTGTCTCGGAGAGGACAGGGAGAGGGGCGGGACGAGCACCATCAGATTACATACAGTGAGAATCTCCTGTTTACTCGGCAGCCTCTGTAATAGGAAGTCCTGTCTACCGGGCTGCCATTGGACCACTGTTCGGTCTATCATAGGAGATTCTCACTGTATGTAATCTGTCTGCGTTTGTCCCGCCCCCCTGCCTGTCCCCTCTAGGCTGCAGATGGGCATCGATCAGGCTGCACCGATGGTGATGGTGAGGCTGCTGCTTTGATGGCAATGGTGAGGCTGCTGCTTTGATGGCAATGGAGAAGTTGCATTGATGTGGACTGATGAGGCTGCATTGATGGTACTTGTGAGATTGCAGATAGCCATTGATCAGGCTGCATTGATGGCACTTGTGAGGCTGCAGATGGGCATTGATCAGGCTGCATTCATGGGCACTTTAAAAAAAAGGTGTAGTATGTCAGGCGGGAAAACAGGGTCATGTGACATTGGAGAAAAGTAGGGAATGTCACAAGACCACACTGGAATGTTTCAGAAAGTCACATGACCAGCAGGAACATTCTGGAAGCGGGGGCGTGTCTATATAAAGGGGAATTTCCTCACAGCTGGTCAGAGTACAGTAACAAGCCCCCCCACCCTTGTCGCAGGCACGTTATATGGTTTTGTCACCCTTTAAAATTAAAGAGGGGACTTGTTTTATTGATATGCGGTATTGCTCGAGTCCTGAAGACTGAGCTGTTTATATTTATTATTTACAAGTGAGAATTTTATGTATTAATAGAATGATTGAACTGATTTAAATTATTTACAGTTTACACCAATAAACGTGCCACAGCCAATTATATTCCAAGTTATGTCACTGAGTGTCTTTATTCATTGGAAGGTAAAATTTGGTATAGAAGGAGGGATAGGTGCGGCCTACATTTCCATGGAGCTGAGCGTTATTGATTCTCAGCTCTTTTTTATAGGTGGCTTTAATTTTGAGGGAATTATCTAATGGTCACCTCATCTCTTGTTACCTCCTGCACCTGATATGTGCTCCTCTAATACTCTTTACACACACAGAGGAAAGAATATCCACTTTCTTCTTCATGACTCTGTAAGAAAGGGTACGGGTTGTATTTTCTACAGTGCAGACATATGGAAAACCAATGATACAGGGCTAGATTTTATAAATACACACACATTATATTTTATATATATATATATATATATATATATATATATATATATATATATTATATATTATATATATGTTATATACACACACACACACAGTGTGTATACATATATATTTTGTGTATACATATATATTTAGCATTTTAAAAGGAAGAGATCAGCAATGGCAACTCTCACATTCCCAGCACAGTTTTTATTAGTTTACATTCAATAAGAATTACAGTTTATATACTTTTTCATGTTTTTAGTTATATATAATTGAAAGAGATTAACTTAATGTTAACCACTTGCCGACCACTGCACGCCGATATACATCGGCACAATGGCAGCGGTGGGAAAATGGACATACCTGTACGTCCCTTTTAATTGGCGGGGCTAGCAGACATCCCAACCTGCAAAAACTAATTTCAGGGAGGTAGCAAACTCATTTCAGGGAGGTGACGTGCAGGCGCCCCCCCCCCCAATTAAATGCAGCCTGATCAGTACCAATTAAAGCTTGCCGTTTTTGACATACATAGGCATTCTGTGTCTCTTATTTTTCTTTTTTTACTAGTAAGGCTGCTTTCACACTGAGGTGCTTTACAGGCGCTATAGCGCTAAAAACAGCGTCTGTAAAGAGCCCCTAATATGTCTCCAGTGTGAAAGCCTGAGTGCTTTCACACTGGAGCTGTGCGCTTGCAGGATGGTCAAAAAAATTCCTGCAAGCAGCATCTTTGCAGTGCTGTAGGAGCAGTGTATACACGGATCCTAAAGCGCCCCTGCCCACTGAAATCAAATGGTGCCGCCAAAGCACCGCCAAACCACTGGCAAAGCGGCACTGCACTGGTGCTTTGTGGATGGTTTTAACCCTTTTTGGGCCGCTAGCAGGGGTTAAAAGCACCCCGCTAGCAGCTGAATAGCGCTGCTAAAACAAAGGTAAAGCACCGCTAAAAATAGCAGCGCTTTACCGCCTATGCCCCCAATGCCTCAGTGTGAAAGCACACTAAAATGTTTTTTGAATGAGTACTGTCTGCGTCAGAGAGAAGGGAGAGTGCAAAACTGTAAGTGCTGGAACATGGAAACTTCAAGTTAAATTTGCAATAAAATGTATAATGTCATATTATGGCAAGTTCTCCTGCCATATCCCCAGCACTCAGCTCTTCACAGAGAAATCTGCTAGGAGTGCCATTGTAACATCAAATATTATAAAGACTTTTGGCATAATCTACTGAAAACTCCTACTTGCAATATACATTATCAAACAGTGGCATACCTTAGCGCGTAGAACATGAAGAACAGTCAGCCTCGGGTAGAGCAAACTGGGGATGCTCTAAAATCACATTCCAATTCACCTGCATATACAAGCAGCACCCAGTGGCAGGAAGGAAGAAGTGCATGTCTAGAGGGAAGCCAGGGGTGCTGTCTATTTGATAACACTGGGAAGGGAAGCGGCAGTGTGTCAGCTCAGTAACATTCTGCCGCTCGGGCTGCTCTGCCTTTGAGTGAAAGGCTCAGCCGGGAGATTGCCCGGGGCTCGCGGGTGTCCGTGAGCCGGCATCCAAATGTGGGAGTCTCCTGCAATTTGCGGGAGACTTGAGATGTCTGGGCTAGCGGGCGTGCGCCCACAGCGTACAGCGTGACCGTGCCCGCAGGACCCGTGGACTCGATGTTCGCCGATGTCCCGGTGATTGCGTCATGGAGCCGCAGAAGGGGGAGATGCTTATGTAAACAAGGCATTTCCCTGTTCTGCCTAGTGACATGACGGAGATCACTGCTCCCTGTCATCGGGAGCAGTGATCGCTGTCACATGAGTGGAAGCCCAAACCCCCCCCCACACAGTTAGAATCACTCCCTAGGAAACACTTAACCCCTTGATTGCCCCCTAGTGTTTAACCCCTTCCCTGCCAGTGTCATTTACACAGTAATCAGTTCATTTTTATAGCACTGATCACTGTATAAATGACAATGGTCCCAAAATAGTGTCAAAAGTGTCCGATGTGTCCAACATAATGTTGCAGTTATGATAAAAATCGCAGATCGCCGCCATTACTAATAAAAAAAAAAAAATGCCATAAAACTATCCTCTATTTTGTAGACGCTATAACTTTTGCACAAACCAATCAATATGCGCGTATTGTGATTTTTTTTACCAAAACGATGTAGAAGAATACATACTGGCCTAAACTGAGGAAAAAATTTGTGTTTTTTTATATATTTTTGACTGATTATTATAGCAAAAAGTAAAAAATATTGCTTTTTTTTTCAAAATTGTCGCAAAAAATAAAAACCACAGAGGTGATCAAATACCACCAAAAGAAAGCTCTATTTGTGGGAAAAAAAAGCACTTCAATTTTGTTTGGGTGCAACATTGCATGACCACGCAATTGGCAGTTAAAGCGACGCAGTGCCGAATCGCAAAAAGTGCTCTGGAAGGGGGTAAAATCTTCCGGGGCTGAAGCGGTTTATAATCTTCAATGCATGCTAATGTTTTTAAAATGTGTCTGTGTACAGATTGCATTTACCATGCCTATAAAAAGTGTTCACCCCCTTAAAATGTTCATATTTTTATTGTCATGTCATGACTAGGGATATGTCGAACTTACCTGGGTTTGGTTTGAGGAAGGTTTACAGAACAAGAATAAAATTCAGGTGCCAAATCCAAACCCAATTAAAGTCAATAGGAGACAAACGATAAAAAAAAAAAAAAAAAACAACCACTTCTTTAGCACACTTACAGGTAGGTATCTGTCATAGACAGTCGTGGTAACCATACTGCTACTATAAATAATGTTTGGCTTCCCCCGAGTAGGCTAAAATTCCAGCATTTAGATGAACAGACAAACTTGTTTTCAGACTGAACCTTGAGCTCCTCCCTAGTAATGAATCACAATTTAAGAGGGGTCCCACATTGGTTGGCTGTTGGCGCCATGTGGACTCTGGACCCATCCTGCTTATTCTCACAGGGGACAGTCATCTGTTGTTTTAGATAAACACCATCATGTTGTGTCACTTTCACCTGGCCTAAAACCCACTCACACTAATGCCCCGTACACGCGATTGGACATTCCGACAACAAAATCCATGGATATTTTCCAATGGATCACACAAATCTTGTCGGAAATTCCGAATATCAAGAACGCGGTGACGTTCAACATGTACGACGAGCCGAGAAAAATTAAGTTCAATAGCCAGTGCGGCTCTTCTGCTTGATTCCGAGCATGCATGGAACTTTGTGCGTCGGAATTGTGTACACACGATCGGAATTTATGACAACGGATTTTGTTGTTGGAAAATTTGAGATCCAGATCTCAAATTTTTTGTGATGGAAATTCCAATGGAAAATGTCCGATGGAGCCTACACAAGGTCGGAATTTCCGACAACAAGCTCCCATCGAACATTTTCCGTCGGAAAATCCAACCGTGTTTACGGAGCATAATAACTGTATGTTCACAGCCTGAGGCCTGTAACCTGGAATAAATAAATGTCCAGTCCAGTTGCATTTTACCTGCTTTATTGTACAAACATCACTCCAACACAATTTGTATGTCACATGTATTTTTCAGTACAATTCACCTTACATGTTTTACTAATAGATGTTCACAGTGCAGAACATTCTCCTTCTAATAGCTTTCCATTCAGTGAACATACAAGCACAAAACACTTCCACTTGATACAGCCAGGGTGTCTTTCCATACACACAAAAGGAGATCCTCTATAAGCCCAGGGGCCACTGTAAACCAACCCACAGGACCCGCTAGGATTTCAAGGTGGATAAGGTTTTTTTTTCTGCTCCTAAGTGTCCTACTTCACCACCCTAGCAGTTCAGCCTTGCAAATTGATATTTGATATGCTCCAGTTCAGCACTACATCTCTGCAGATCAGGGGTGCCATGTTCCCTTACCCCAAGTTCACTGGGCACCACCCACAGCTGGCATATAAAGAGGCACCATCTTCATTTATTACTTGACTAAAGGAGGGCCAACAATGCAAGAGGCATTAACTGCTGGTATAAAAAGAAAAGTATGGGTTTGTTTGTTTTTTCCTAATCATACTTACTTAGGTGGATGCAGCATCAGACCAATGCTACAGCTGTCCCCTGACATTTCTTCACTGAGAACCGAGTCACTGAACACAGCCAATGGCTCGGATTTCATTCCTCCCCGAGAGGAGAGCTGCTGACTGTCATTCAGCAGCTCTCCTCTCTGCTCCGCCACACTCGCTGGAGCGCTGAGCTGTGGAAGGGTGGGGAGCAGCTGTTTCAGGCTCTCAGCGGCTCGCGGAGACGCCGAGACTGGTATCAGTCAAGGCAGTTGGTGGATCCAGACTTCGTCGGGATGACGCGTTGCCTCGATTGATTGCAGTGACGTCAGCGGAGAGCAGACTTCAGACCTCTCTCCGCTGAAAACGGGTCACAGGAGTGCAAAACGAATTGCACTCCTGTGATCCATAGGAAAAGCCCAGCCTAAAAAGCTCAGGCTGGACTTCTCCTTTAACCGCCAGCAACTGTGGATTTATTTTGTTTTTGTGGACCAATCAAAAGAAATAGGCACTTTTATTTCAAAGGAAAAACAATAAAAACAGAAGAAGAAAAGTTAATAACTCATTGCATATTATACACTCCCTTTAAATAAAGGGATGCACCTTTGCCAACAATTACAAAAGTGAGACTGTGTATAAGTCAAAGATAAGCTAAAATTAACCTAAATTAACACTGACATGCTTACTCTTCTTTTCCAGTGGGTCCTTGCTCCTGCACCGAACAGAGCTTGTAAATGATGTGCTAGTGCCATTCAGTGCAGTAGTAATCTGGGCTCCAGCTGGTATGATGACGCACCCCGGGAGGTGGATTTATTACAACCTGGGATCAGAAGAAGTGGGTTGAGTGACACCAGCCTTCTTTCAATCCAGAAGACAGGTGAGATTTAGTGGAGCAAAAGAATACATGTGTGGGACATCACTAAGTTGAAAGTGATTTTTATTTTGCTGGTCCTGAGCTGTATTTTTCAGCTTTCTTTAAGTTGCAGTTTCTGCTTTAGGTGAATGATTTGTAGATACATTAGGGGAGAAGGAGAAATATGTAAGTAAAGGCTTCAGGCTTCAGCATACTTACCATTGTTGTTATAAGTACGGTACTTTTATGCTGCGTACACACGAGCAGACTTTTCGACCGGACTGGTCTTAGGGACCGAGTCCGGGGAACAATTCGACCATGTGTGGGCTTCATCGGACCTGCAGCGGACTGTTTCGGTCGAAAATCTGACGGACTTTAGATTTGGAACAGGTTTCAAATCTTTACGTCGGAACTCCGCCGGACCCAGTTCCTATCGAAAAGTCCACTCGTCTGTATGCTAGTCCGACGGACAAAAACTGACGCTAGGGCAGCTATTGGCTACTGGCTATGAACTTCCTTATTTTAGTCCGGTGTACGTCATCACGTACGAATCTGTCAGACTTTGGTGTGATTGCGTGTAGGCAAGTCCGTTCATTCGGAAAGTCCGTTGGAAGTCCGTCGAAAGTCCGTCGGACCAGTCCGGTCGAAAAGTCCGCTCGTGTGTACGCGGCATTAGAGTCTTTTTTCAGCTTACAATTACAATAGAAGAAGTTACATGTATTAAATTTTCATAAAACACAGATACATGTAAAACTTTTTTTTTCACTACCACTAATAATATTTATAATTTTCAAGACTGTAGCCCCGAGTGGAATGAGAAGCGAAACAGAACGTATTTTTATTTTCAAAATGCAGATATTGCTGATGTGTCATTTGAATTGCATGTTAGAGGTTCCAATTAGCGATTACAATCAACATTTCAAAAGAATAAAGGTTAACAAAACAGGTAAAGGCACTTTGTTATATTTTTGGTGTTAGATTTTTCAGTAAAATTATTCTGTATACGACCATGCTTTTATATATTTATATTATAATATATATATATATATATATATATATATATATATATATATATATACACATATATACACATATATATATATATATATATATATATATATATATATATATACATATATACATACACACACACACACACACACACACCACATACACACACACACACACACATTCACAAAAGTGAGTACACATTGTGCGGCGTATGGTCTGAGCACTGACAGACTGACCCCCCCGCCCCTTCAACCTCTGCAGCAATGCTGGCAGCACTCATATGTCTATTTCCCAAAGACAATCTATGGATATGAAGCTGAGCACATGCACTCAACTTCTTTGGTCGACAATGGTGAGGCCTGTTCTGAGTGGAACCTGTCCTGTTAAACTGCTGTATGGTCTTGGACACAGTGCTACAGACCTGGTTCAGGGTCTTGGCAATCTTCTTATAGCCTAGGCCATCTTTATGTAGAGAAACAATTCTTGTTTTCAGATCCTCAGAGAGTTCTTTGCCATGAGGTGCCATGTTGAACTTCCCGTGACCAGTGTGAGAAAGTAAGAGCGATAACACCAAAATTTAGCACACCTGCTCCCCATTTACACCTGAGACCTTGTAACACTAACGAGTTACATGACACCGGGGAGGGAAAATGGCTAATTGGGCCCAATTAGGACATTTTCACTTAGGGGTGTACTCACTTTTGTTGCCAGCGGTTTAGACATTAATGGCTGTGTGTTGAGTTATTTTGAGGGGACAGCAAATTTACACTGTTATACATGCTGTACACTCACTACTTTACATTGTAGTAAAGTGTAATTTCTTCAGTGTTGTTACATGAAAAGATATAATAAAATATTTACAAAAATTTGAGGGGTGTACTCACTTTTGTGAGATACTGTAACGGAAAGTATTCAGACCCCCTTAAATTTTTCACTCTTTGTTATATTGCAGCCATTTGCTAAAATCATTTAAGTTCATTTTTTTTCCTCATTAATGTACACACAGCACCCCATAATGACAGAAAAACACAGAATTGTTGACATTTTTGCAGATTTATTAAAAACAAAAAACTGAAATATCACATGGTCCTAAGTATTCAGACCCTTTGCTCAGTATTTAGTAGAAGCACCCTTTTGATCTAATACAGCCATGAGTCTTTTTGGGACAGATGCAACAAGTTTTTCACACCTGGATTTGGGGATTCTCTGCCATTCCTCCTTGCAGATCCTCTCCAGTTCTCTCAGGTTGGATGGTAAACATTGGTGGGCAGCCATTTTTAGGTCTCTCCAGAGATGCTCAATTGGGTTTAAGTCAGGGCTCTGGCTGGGCCATTCAAGAACAGTCACGAAGTTGTTGTGAAGCCACTCCTTCGTTATTTTAGCTGTGTACTTAGGGTCATTGTCTTGTTGGAAGGTAAACCTTCGGCCCAGTCTGAGGTCCTGAGCACTCTGGAGAGGGTTTTCGTCCAGGATATCCCTGTACTTGGCAGCATTCATCTTTCCCTCGATTGCAGTCGTCCTGTCCCTGCAGCTGAAAAACACCCCCACAGCATGATGCTGCCACCACCATGCTTCACTGTTGGGACTGTAATGGACAGGTGATGAGCAGTGCCTGGTTTTCTCCACACATACCGCTTATAACTAAGGCCAAAAAGTTCTATCTTGGTCTCATCAGACCAGAGAATCTTATTTCTCACCATCTTGGAGTCCTTCAGGTGTTTTTTAGCAAACTCCATGCGGGCTTTCATGTGTCTTGCACTGAGGAGAAGCTTCCGTCAGGCCACTCTGCCATAAAGCCCCGAATGGTGGAGGGCTGCAGTGATGGTTGTCTTTCTACAACTTTCTCCCATCTCGACTGCATCTCTGGAGCTCAGCCACAGTGATCTTTGGGTTCTTCTTTACCTCTCTCACCAAGGCTCTTCTCCCCCGATAGCTCAGTTTGGCCGGACGGCCAGCTCTAGGAAGTGTTCTGGTCGTCCCAAACGTCTTCCATTTAAGGATTATGGAGGTCACTGTGCTCTTAGGAACCTTAAGTGAAGCAGAATTTTTTTTGTCACCTTGGCCAGATCTGTACCTTGCCACAATTCTGTCTCTGAGCTCTTCAGGCAGTTTCTTTGACCTCATGATTTTCATTTGCTCTGACATGCACTGTGAGCTGTAAGGTCTTATATAGACAGGTGTGTGGCTTTCCTAATCAAGTCCAATCAGTATAATCTAACACAGCTGGACTCAAATGAAGGTGTAGAAGGTGTAGAGTGTCACAGCAAAGGGTCTGAATACTTAGGACCATGTGATATTTCAGTTTTTCTTTTTTAATAAATCCGCAAAAATGTCAACAATTCTGTGTTTTATATATATATATGTGTGTGTGTGTGTGTGTGTGTGTGTGTGTATCTCATCCATATCATATACAAAAATACTAATAAGATCTTAAAGTGTACATATAGAAAAGATACCCCCTTTTTTGTAGATTTACAATGGAGGATGGCTTTGATGCAGACCAGATTGATCAGGGTGTAATGTGGCGGGTTCTGGGTAGTATAAGTAAGTATACCAGAAACCAGATACACTGCTCCTGATGACTTCGGACGTACATGACAAAACGTGTAAGTGGGGCTTCCAGTATGTCACATCTACTTGTTTGGAACACATGTGGAGTGCAAGTTGGTGTGCCCAGCTTGTATTTCCCCCTTCTGTATCTACTGGTTTAATGTAAGTGCAAGTTTACTTCTTTTCCACAAAAATAAATAATACTACACTATGAGAGTCTTCCCCATCTCTTTATATATGTGATGATGGAGTACCACCAAGTATCTTAAAGCCACAGAGGCAACATATTACCCATATGATTTAAAAATGAGCATGCTGAACAGTGGGGGCCCGTGGGCGCACGGGCGCCGCCCCCCCATTCATGCGCCTGACCCCTTTCAGGATGCCGGACGCATGGATTCCTATGGCGGGCGGGAGGGGTGGTACTTTTTGAAGCACCTGATTAGAGCCAGAGGCTCTAATAGGCTTCAAAATAGGGTGGACTCGGAGTGCAGAGAGTGTGCCCTGATCCCACCCAATTGTGGGCACAAGTGGCTGCATTTGATGGGCACAACGAGGCTGCATTTGATGGGGGGTTCAGTATTTTTCAGTTTGTTTGCACCCCCCCAAAATTTTGAGCACCAGCCGCCACTGATGCTGAATATTAATTTGCTTAGAACTATCAGAATGATACATAATTACACTAGGTAACACAACACTGAAACCCCTTCTCATCTGCCCCACCACTGTACCTCCTGCACATCTGTCCCACCGCTGTAATCCCCTGCTCATCTGTCCCACCAATGTACCTCCTTTCTCCTTTGCCTCAACACTGAAACCCCGCTGCTTATCTTTCCCACCACTGTAAAAACCTTCTCATCTGGTCCAACACTGAACCCCCCCTGCTCATTTCTCCCACCTCTGTAACCCCCTGCTCATCTGCCCCATCACTGTACCCCCTGCACATCTGCCCCACCACTGTACCCCCCTGCACATTGGCCCCACCACTGTAACCCCCTGCACGTCTGCCCTACCACTGTAACCCCCCTGCACATATGCCCCACCACTGTAACCACCTGCTCATGTGATCCACTGATGTACCACCTTTCTCCTCTGCACATCTGCCCCACCTCTGTACCCCCCTGCTCCTCTGCCCCACCGCTGTAACCCCCTGCTCATCTGTCCAACCAATGTACCTCCTTTCTCCTCTGCCCCAACACTGAAACCTCCCTGCTCATCTTTCCCACCACTGTAACCACCTTCTTATCTGGCCCAACACTGAACCCCCCTTGCTCATCTGCCCCACCACTGTAACCCCCTGCACATCTGCCCCACCACTGTAACCCCCTGCACATCTGCCCCACCACTGTAACCCCCTGCACATCTGCCCCACCACTGTAACCCCCTGCACATCTGCCCCACCACTGAACCCCCCGCCCTCTCATCTGCCCCACCACTGTAACCCCCCTGCTCATCAGCCCCACCACTGTACCACCCTGCTCAACTGCCCCACAAATATACCCCCTTTCTCATCTGACCCACCACTGTAACCCCCTGTACATCTGCCCCACCACCGCACCTCCTTTCTCCTCTGCCCCAAAACCGAAATCCCCCTGCTCATCTCTCCCACCACTGTAACCCCCTGTTCATCTGCCCCAACACTGTACCCCCTGCACATCTGCCCCACCACTGTACCCCCCTGCCCATCTGCCCCACCACTGTATCCCCCTGCACATCTGCCCCACCACTGTAACCCCCTGCTCATGTGATCCACTGATGTACCTCCTTTCTCCTCTGCACATCTGCCCCACCTCTGTACCCCCCTGCTCATCTGTCCCACCAATTTACTTCCTTTCTCCTCTGCCCCAACACTGAAACCTCCTTGCTCATCTTTCCCACCACTGTAACCACCTTCTTATCTGGCCCAACACTGAACCCCCCCTGCTCATCTCTCCCACCACTGTAACCCCCTGCTCATCAGCCCCACCACTGTAACCCCCTGCACATCTGCCCCACCACTGTAACCCCCTGCACATCTGCCCCAACACTGAACCCCCCGTTCGCTCATCTGCGCCACCCCTGTAACCCCCTGCTCATCTGCCCCACCACTGTACCACCCTGCTCAACTGCCCGACAAATATACCCCCTTTCTCATCTGACCCACCACTGTACCACCCTGCTCAACTGCCTGACAAATATACCCCCTTTCTCATCTGACCCACCACTGTAACCCCCTGTACATCTGACCCACCACTGTACCACCCTGCTCAACTGCCCGACAAATATACCCCCTTTCTCATCTGACCCACCACTGTAACCCCCTGTACATCTGACCCACCACTGTACCACCCTGCTCAACTGCCCGACAAATATACCCCCTTTCTCATCTGACCCACCACTGTAACCCCCTGTACATCTGCCCCACCACTGCACCTCCTTTCTCCTCTGCCCCAAAACCGAAATCCCCCTGCTCATCTCTCCCACCACTGTAACCCCCTGCTCATCTGCCCACCACTGTACCCCCTGCACCTCTGCCCCACCACTGTAACCCCCTGCTCATCTGTCCCACCAATGTACCTCCTTTCTCCCCTGCCCCAACACTGAAACCTCCCCGCTCATCTATCCCACCACTGTAACCACCTTCTTATCTGGCCCAACACTGAACCCCCCCTGCTCATCTGTCCCACCAATGTAACCCCCTGCTCATCTGCCCCACCACTGTAACCCCCTGCTTATCTGCCCCACCACTGTAACCCCCTGCACATCTGCCCCATCACTGTAACCCCCTGCACATCTGCCCCAACACTGAACCCCCCGCCCATCTGCCCCACCACTGTAACCCCCCTGCTCATCTTCCCCACCACTGTATCACCCTGCTCAACTGCCCCACAAATATACTCCCTTTCTCATCTGACCCACCACTGTAACCCCCTGTACATTTGCCCCACCACTGCACCTCCTTTCTCCTCTGCCCAAAAACCGAAATCCCCCTGCTCATCTCTCCCACTACTGTAACCTCCTGCTCATCTGCCCCACCACTGTACCCCCTGCACATCTGCCCCACCACTGTACCCCCCTGCACATCTGCCCCACCACTGTACCCCCCTGCACATCTGCCCCACCACTGTAACCCCCTGCACATTTGCCCCACCACTGTAACCCCCTGCTCATGTGATCCACTGATGTACCTCCTTTCTCCTCTGCACATCTGCCCCACCTCTGTACCCTCCTGCTACACTGCCCCACCACTGTAACCCCCTGCTCATCTGTCCCACCAATGTACCTCCTTTCTCGTCTGCCCCAACACTGAAACCCCCCTGCTCATCTTTCCCACCACTGTAATGCCTTTCTTATCTGGCCCAACACTGAACCCCCCCTCCCCTGCTCATCTCTCCCACCACTGTAACCCCCTGCTCATCTGCCCCATCACTGTACCCCCCTGCTTTTCTGTCCCACCGCTGAACCCCCTTCTCACCCCTCCCACCATTGTACCTCCTGCACGTCTGCCCCACCACTGTACCCCCTTGCACTTCTGTCCCACCACTGTAACCCCCCCTGCTCATCTGCCTCACCACTGTACCTCCCTGCACATCTGCCCCACTGCTGTACCCTCCTGCTCTTCTGTCTCACTTCTGAACCCCCCTGCCCATTTTCCCCACTGCTGTACCCTCCTGCTCATCTGCTCCACCGCTGTACCCTCTTCTCATCTACGATATGTGTGATATGCAGAGTGATGAAAGGAAGCAGAGATGAGACACATCTACTTGTCCTGGCACACTCATCCTGTTGATCCACCTCTCGCATCCAGCCCACGTGCTTGTATGTGATGTCTGTGATTATATGTGATGTCACATACAAGCATCTGGAATGGATGTGCAATGATGAGCTCAGATCAGGGGCATTTTCTGAAAGCAGTGGGCCTGTGTGCAGGATCAGAAGTTGGGCCTCCGCAGCTAAGAAAAAGTGTGGCGCTCTACACCGCAGCAAAAGTTTTCATTGCACTGAATACTGGAGGTGGCTTAAAAGGGACACAGAGTGCAGAGGGGTTCAGTAGTAAGTGACACAAAGGTTCAGGAATCATTTCAACAAAGTTTCCAGAAGCTCAACAGTAATTCCACAAACTGTCACCTGATTGTGGTTTTCTCAATCACAGTGAAATCCCTTATTTCTGAGATTGGTAGTGGCAACCAAGCGAATCATCTTCCTCCAGATGGTGGGCGGAGCTATCAGGACTGTAATTGGCTTCAGCAGTGGCCAATGATAGTCCTCCTCCTCTTGGAAACAGGGACTGCCCCCCCCCCCCCACTAGAAGAACTGCACAAAAATCTCTTCCCCATTACAAAAGCTGATGATCGCAGTTACAGCAAAGTCAGAGAACCAAACAATGTTTCCCATCTTTTACAATGTGACTCCCCCTCAGTGCAGGTGCGGCGGGGGGGGGGTTCTTAAACTGGAATGCATTAGTGTCTCACTGACACTTCCCTGCGCTGCTCTGCTGATGGGGAGGGAGTCGAATGCCGGCAAAAGAGGCTTTGCGTGCCGCTTGTGGCACCCGTACCAGGGGTTGCCTACCCCTGGTATTAACAGTAATAATTTAAAAAGTGCTATCATGTCACCTTGCTCTGAACAAAGGCATTTTGATGGAGGAAAATAAGCTTAAAGGGCATCTAAACCCAAAAGCAAAAATGTTATACATTGCAGCTCACCAATTGCCAAATATGGCGACTACGTTATTTTCCTTTTTTTTAATGTTTTTTTCTTTTATTTTCACTTTGTGATCTGGCTAGTAGGTCTGCTATTTTTCAGCTTTCTATAACAGACCAAACTACCCAGCAAAAGTGGCAATTAGAGGGTTGAGACAAACTATTGACAACACAGAACTAGCCCACTTAAAAAGTGATCCATAGTTGGTTGCTTTTCAGAGTCCAGCGACGCATGCCTCTGTCAGACATTCAGAAGGCAATCCTGCAGCCTCCTGAATGCCTGTTTTTTCTATTCCCCAAATGGAAATTTGGTGCTGTCTGTCAACTTGACCTGCTAACCATGTGCACAGGCCCCTCTGGTTGTATTTTATAAATTAAGTGGGTAGTAAACCCATTGCTCAGCACTATTTTTACTGACCCACCCCCAGCTGTTCATGGGAAAGAGGACCAATTCATCTAATACCACATCTCCCCAGATTGACAAAGGTGCCTAAAGCTGTCCAAAGATGTCTCCGTTGCTCCAGAGCCCCCCTAAGTCAAAAAGTGTGTTACTGGCCAGGTCACCAGGTAAAATAAAAGGGAAAAACTTTTTAAACCCCCATCAAAATGATTGCAGGTAGTAAATGGCAAATAGCAGAATGGCAATCTAGAGCAGACCTGGGCAAATTGTGACCCCATCTGGCCCTTTGGTTGTCCCTATCCAGCTCTCTCCGAGGAAGCTAACAGGCTCAGAGAGGCATGTTGACAAATGTACAAGTGGAGAGCTGAAAGAACTGGAAGGAGCTGATCGGTACAGTGGGGAGGCTCAGTTTTGGTGGGAGAGCATTGCCTAGGAGATGCCCTGTTGTTCTCCCACCACTCTGCTACCTAGCCAAGTTCTTCCTGGGTTAGTGCCTACACTCTGAAAACCACAGGAGCCTTGCACCTGTTCTTCACTCCACGTCAGGATCCACAGAAATCCCTGCTGTACCAATCTCAGGCTCTCTCCTTCCAGTCACAGGGCCTTTCAAAGGGTTCCTCACTGCCTGATTTAACCCTATAATGCCGCACCACTGTGCTGCAATCACGTAAATTGCATGCAGGTACAGTGTGGCCTTATTGAACTCAGTGGGTGAATTTAACAAGCTGTGCTGCTTGTCAAACTCAGCAGCCCAAGTTAAAAATGTTGCGGCATGGGAACAGCCCCATTCAGCTGTTATTTTGCAGTTTGGATGAGTGCCAGGAAGCAGTAAAACTGCTGTTCAGCCGCCCTTTTTTACCACCCCCACTGACCTGAAAGAGACCTATTTTATATTGTACCTATTATTCACAGTGCCGGGTGTTTGTTTTATTTACAGGTTTACATACCTATGGACTTTCCCAGGTTTTAATCTGAAGCCAAATTAAGTTTAGCCCTCCACAAATATCCCATTCTGAGAAAAATAATTGCCCACCCCTGATCTAGAGGGATTCCGGTAACCTTTTTTGCTCCTGCTTCTAGTTCAATGACAGATGTACTAAATTAATGTAGGAGCTGTCTGTTTCCAGTTCACGATATACAGCGATTGCATCATAGTAATCATGTACTACTGGAATTAAGGCATTGGGGGTTATTTACGAAAGGAAAATCCACTTTGCACTACAAGTGCACTGCAAGTGCACGTGAAAGTAAAGTCGCTGTAAAGCCAAAGGGGGACATGCAAGGAAAATAAAAAACAGCATTTTAGCTTGCACATGATTGGATGATAAAATCAGCAGAGCTTCCCCTCTTTTCAGATCTACACCTCAGATTTACAGCGACTGCCCTTCCAAGTGCACTTGCAGTGCACTTGTAGTGCAAAGTGGATTTGCCTTTCGTAAATAACCCCCATTGTATCAGACAGTATCCTAGGACAGTTGCCTGCTTTGTTATTCTCAGTTCTTGCCTGCATTTACAGAGCAGACACAGTTGTGCTGAATGTAAATAAAGCAGTTAGTACATTGTGCTGTAACATTAGCTCTCAGAACAAGTTGCTTGGCATACCTTTTGACCCCCTGTAATTAAGTCTGAAGTGATGAAACGCATCGGGGCATGGCTACATGGCAATGCTGAGACGGTGACTCCATGTGTACCAAGGAAGCTATGAGGAGATCGCAACACTGAGTCACCTGGCATGTTTGGAATTTTAACACGGCGATTTTGAATATTTTTATGTTGTAAGCGCATTACTTTTAATAAACCTTAAGGTGTTTTTACACTATTGGAGGCTCTGTCTCAGTTTCTATCCCCACATGTGGAGAGTGTCTTCATAGATCTGGATGGAGATTGGCATGTACAAGCAGCTCGTCAATAACATCTAACAAGGCGATATTTGCCAGACACGAGAGTGAATGGCAACAGCATCTGGTTGGAGGAGAGAGTGAAGCCTCAATTACATATTAGTAAAAATCTGATGATATTAGTACCATCATCCCGATATTGTAGAATTAAAGGGATATTCAGTGTGGTATATATTTCTGATTTTATTATTGTATGTATATACTATTTTTGTAATTTTGTATTGCAACAATTAAAATTTATATAATTTTTATGTTCTTTTCAACTGTAAGTTATTACCTAGTGCCGAGATAGTCCCAATCCTCAACTTTGGGGGTGCATGCGTGGATAGGCAGTAGCAGCAACTGCCTCCACGCCTATATCCCTTTAATTCTAGCATCTGGTTGGAGCTTTATTCTTAAGGGAGTGGCATTGGCACACATCACTTTGGTGAAGGATTTTGGTGGATCAACGAGATTTTGTTTCACTATCTTTTATCACTTTAAGTTGGACTGTATTACCATATTGATTTGCATAAGCTGGAGCAAATATATATTTTTTGGATATGCCATATGGACACTTTTCATTATGTATAGGTGTTTTATGTTGATCATATCACAATGCTAATATTTAGGATATTTGTAGATTAATTTAGTGCGCTACTGTGGAATTATTTGACTCTCTCTTTTTTACATTGACATTTGTTTCACCTCATTTGCATGTTTATTGAATATTATTAAGTGGCAGCACAAACAGGTGTTTTTTATTAGGGCAGTGCACACACATATATATACCTTGATTGATAGATAGATAGATATATATATATATATATATATATATATATATATATATATATATATATATATATATATATATTTATATTAAGGTGAGGATGAGTTTTAAAAGTATCATTATTCTTTAGGGCTCATTTACAGTTCTGTGCCATGGTAACATGATAATGATGTAATGTGCTACTGCATTGTGGTACTATTCATTTTGAATGACACCCCACGCACTAAGGTAATGCACCTGCATTGTAGTATACTGCAATGCACGGCAGTGCCTTAGGCTGCATTGCATTACAAAAAGAGGCTCACATACGTTTTCTTCCACAATAGTGTGTGTTGGCAGCCATTTTTTTTCAATGGGCTGGCTTGACACAAAACACAATGGGGGTTATTTACGAAAGGCACATCCACTTTGCACGACAAGTGCAAACTACAAGTGCAAAGTGCACTTGAATTTGCACTGCAAGTGCACTTGGAAGTGCAGTCGCTGTAAGTCTGAGGGGTAGATCTGAAATGAGGGGAAGCTCTGCTGATTTTATTTTCCAATCATGTGCAAGCTAAAATGCTGTTTTTTATCTTCCTTGCATGTCCCCCTCGGATTTACAGCGACTGCACTTCCAAGTGCACTATCAGTACAATTTCAAGTGCACTTTTCACTTGTAGTTTGCACTTGTAGTGCAAAGTGGATTTACCTTTACTAAATAACCCCCAAAGCATGCTAAAGCACTGTAAAGAAATAAATGGGTCCTAAAAAAAAAATCATTAAAAGGGATGAACAATTCTATGAGTTCAGCATTGATATGTACAGTGGTGCAGAGGATTATACAGAAAGCAACTTAGCACAAAGCATAGCACATCTGTATATTATTCAGACTATAAATGGAAGCTGAATCCAATTAATTAATTAATTAATACCATAAGACTACACAGTGAAAAAATGTATATTGAAAACAAACTAGGCAGGTGGTTGAAAGTACATTTTCTCTGAACATCTAAAATAATTTCTGGGTGAAAATACAGCTTCAGAGGGAAAGTAAGTACTTAAACTGGGAGATGTTCTTTATTAACATGGCTTCACTGCTGAGACCCTGAGAACAGGAAAAGTGTGCCACTAATCAGATTTCTAAACCAGGGGGCTTTTGGCATTCAGTTTTATTATAATGAGAGTTAATAAAGTTCTTAGCAAAGATTTGAATATTGTATGCAATAATAACCTTAGTTTTCTCCCTTTTTTGCTGTTTACCAGTTCCCTATAATACTGCTCTGACAGTTATTGTGAATGTAGATGTTCAGAGACAGACTAGTTGCTACCAACCTCAAAGCTAAACAAAGAGTCTGTGTAATGCTACAGTGGGGCAAACAAGTATTTAGTCAGCCACCAATTGTGCAAGTTCTCCCACTTAAAAAGATGAGAGAGTCCTGTAATTGTCATCATAGGTATACCTCAACTATGAGAGACAAAATGTGGAAACAAATCCAGACAATCACATTGTCTGATTTGGAAAGAATTTATTTGCAAATTATTGTGGAAAATAGGTATTTTGTCAATATCAAAAGTTCATCTCAATACTTTGTTATATATCCTTTGTTGGCAATGACAGAGGTCAAACGTTTTCTGTAAGTCTTCACAACGTTGTCACACACTGTTGCTGGTATGTTGGCCCATTCCTCCATGCAGATCTCCTCTAGAGCAGTGATGTTTTGGGGCTGTCACTGGGCAACACGGACTTTCAACTCCCTTCAAAGGTTTTCTATGGGGTTGAGATCTGTAGACTGGCTAGGCCACTCCAGGACCTTGAAATGATTCTTACAAAGCCACTCCTTCGCTGCCCGGGCAGTGTGTTTGGGATCATTATCATGATGAAAGACCCAGCCACGTTTCATCTTCAATGCCCTTGCTGATGGGAGGAGGTTTGCACTCAAAATACTCACGATACATGGCCCCATTCATTCTTTCATGTACACCAATCAGTCGTCCTGTTCCCTTTGCAGAGAAACAGCCCCAAAGCGTGATTTTGCCACCCCCATGCTTCACAGTAGGTATGGTGTTCTTTAGTTGCAACTCAGCATTCTCTCTCCTCCAAACACGACGAGTTGTGTTTCTACCAAAACAGTTCAACTTTGGTTTCATCTGACCATATGACATTCTCCCAATCCTCTTCTGGATCATCCAAATGCTCTCTAGCAAACCTCAGATGGGCCCGGACATGTACTGGCTTAAGCAGGGAGACACGTCTGGCACTGCAGGTTCTAAGTCCCTGGCGGCGTAGTGTGTTACTGATGGTAGCCTTTGTTATGTTGGTCCCAGCTCTCTGCAGGTCATTCACTAGGTCCCCCCGTGTGGTTCTGGGATTTTTGCTCACCGTTCTTGTGATCATGTTGACCCCACAGGGTGAGATCTTGCGTGGAGCCCCAGATCGAGGGAGATTATCAGTGGTCTTGTATGTCTTCCATTTTCTAATTATTGCTCCCACAGTTGATTTCTTCACACCAAGCTGCTTGCCTATTGCAGATTCAGTCTTCCCAGCCTGGTGCAGGTCTACAATTTTGTTTCTGGTGTCCTTCGACAGCTCTTTGGTCTTCACCATAGTGGAGTTTGGAGTGTGGCTGTTTGAGGTTGTGGTCAGGTGTCTTTTATACTGATAACAAGTTCAAACAGGTGCCATTAATACAGGTAATGAGTGGAGGACAGAGGAGCCTCTTAAAGAAGAAGATACAGGTTTATGAGAGCCAGAAATCTTGCTTGTTTGTAGGTGACCAAATACTTATTTCCCACCATAATTTGCAAATAAATTCTTTCAAAAATCAGACAATGTCGTTGTCTGGATTTGTTTCCACATTTTGTCTCTCATAGTTGAGGAATACCTATGATGACAATTACAGGCCTCTCTCATCTTTTTAAGTGGGAGAACTTGCACAATTGGTGGCTGACTAAATACTTTTTTGCCCCACTGTATAATTATCCAGGGCAGTCTATAACAATGCAAAAGTCAGAAAATCAAAATACATTAAGCCCCCGTTCACCCCGGTGCGACTTATCGGGCAATTTGACAGGTCCAAGTCGCCTGACAAGTCGCACCCTATTGTCGGCAATGGTACTGTTCAATTTGGTGCGGCAATGACTTTGTGCTGCTGCACCTATTTGATAAAAAGTTTCCTGCACTATTTTTTGCGATTTCAGGTATGATTTGCATAGACATCTGTGCATGAAGTCGCACAGCTGTCAGCCAAGTTGCACCTAAAGTCACACTGGCCTGCGACTTTGAAATCATGCAATTTCAAGTGAAGTTGCACCATTTCAAAGTCGGACTCAGTGTGAATGGGGAATAAATTGTATATACCAGCCTCGTTCACCCCATTAAGGCAGAACCCTCCTTCTCTACTACTTTTGGAGGGGTTTTTTTTCTTTTTTGCAGTGATTATGTATTTTTGGCAGGTACTGCCTAGGCTTAGCCCACCTAATATGCTGTGAACAGACCCAAATAGCAGCAGGTTAAATTACACAACCACACACACACACACAGCTGATTGGGTAAGAGTAGGGACACGTCTGACATCCTCTCTCCTAGCAGAAATGGACCTGTATGGATTTCAGGTTAGACTGAAATAATAAGTAAGGAGGCAGTGTTCGGCATTCTTATTAGAAAGCCCATTATTCTCTGCAAAGCATCATGGAAACACACTGCATAACATGTTTCAAAACAACTGTATATACAAAAATTTGCAAACAGTAAAGAAATATATACAAATTGACCTTCAATGTACCCCATTAGACCCAATACTCACCCCCCATGCTGTTCTTTATGTTCTGACAAATGCTTTATTCAGAATAGCATGCATCTATCTACCTTGGTCTGTTTACACTATCAGTAGATTCATTACTTACAGTCTATTCGCTACTTCATCACTGTAAGCCCCCTCAGTTCTTGCCCTAACTTGCTTTATGTACAATTCATTTTGAGCACCCTTAAATCATTTGTCAGTTAACTCTGTACAATCAGACTCTAATATGTATGGCCAGCTTTACAGGTGCACATCGCCTGCCCTACCCCTCAGTGGTTTCTAGCACAGTCAAGAAGTATAAGGCTATGTGCACTCCCCTCTAGCACTTGAGGCTGAGTTCACACCATTGCGAATTGGATGCAAAGAATTGGATGCGGAATCTTCGCATCCAATTCGCAATAGCAGGAGATTTGGATCGGCTGTCTATGTAGCCGGTTCACGTATCTCCGCAGCGGGTCCGATTTCGAGTTGAAATCAGGCCTGAAACGGTAAACCAGCACGCACCGGACCCCTGTTGTGAGCCGCATGCGGTTCTTATGTGAACCAAGCCTTAGACTATATGGGACACAGAAGCCTCTGTGACTCCTATCCCAGAGAACTTGTAGTTACAGTGAAAGAAGCTACATCAACAGCAGAGCTACCTACATTTTAAGTCTATTCATGGATGCATGAAAGCCTCCAAGTGAAACTTACAATGCATTTCTATTTAAATTCAGAAGTATTGAACTTTACAGTAACACTTTTAATGCCAATTCCAAAAATAAATATAATAAAGAGAGAGTAAACAGCTGGCTTTTTTCTGACCTGCAAAGTAAAGTCATAATGTGCTAGTATACATTGCATACTAGCACAATATTTGAAACTTACCTGCAAACGTAGACCCCCACCGATGCGTTGTCATCGCTGGAGTCCGCATCCATCTTCACCCATCTTCCTTCCGGTTCCTTGGACTCCGGCTGTGTGACTGGCCGGAGCCGTGTGATGTCACTCTCACGCATGCACATGGGAGACGCCGATCACGGCACAGGGCTCTGAAGGAACTGCACAGGTGGCCGTTCCTTCAGAGCGCATGTGCCGATGACATCATTGGCTGCATATACAGTAAATATCTCCTAAACAGTGCAAGGTTAGGAGATATTTACAGTACCTATAGGCAGAGGTGTAACTAGAACCTTCAGGGCCCCGGTGCAAGAAACCATGATGGGCCCCCCTGCCCCCCTTCCATCCGAGCCCCGGGCTTCCAATTTTGGGAGGGTGTCCATTAGTGCCCATCAATTCTGCCTATCAGCACCACCTATCAGTGCTCATTAATGCCGCCTAACAGCGTGCATCAGTGCCACCTATCAGTACTCTTCAATTCTGCCTATCAAAGCCCATCAATACTGCCTGAGTTCTGCCTATCAGTGTTCCTCAGTGCCCATCAGTACCACCTATCAGTGCCCATCAATGCCATATATCAGGGCAGCCTATCAGTGCACATTAGTGCCTCATATCAGTGCTGCCTATCAGTGCTCATCAATGTGGCCTATCAGTGCTCATCAGTGCCTTCTATCAGTGCAAATCAGTGCCTTCTATCAGTGTCCATCAGTGCCTTCTATCAGTGCTTTCTATCACTGCTCATCAGTGCCTCCTATCAGTGCTCATCAGTGAATGCTATTAATTTCCATCAGTGCCGTCTGCCTTCTCAGGACAGCATGGCTCTGAGTGGAGATCGTGTCTGTCATGGAACAGTAGCACAGAGACACCGGCATTATTGTTCTATTTTCCCTTCTGTCCTCTCTGGCAGGGGATGAGAGAGGACACACAGCTGATCTCACTGCTCCCCCTTCTCCCCCCTCCCCTCTCCTGTGTGCTCCGTGGAAAATGTGAGCTCTTTAGCTTCACACTTGACTGCCCGCGGAGCACACACAGGAGAGGGGAGGGGGGAGAAGGGGGAGCAGATCAGCTGTGTGTCCTCTCTCATCCCCTGCCAGAGAGGACAGACGGGCAAATAGAACGTTAATGCCGGTGTCTCTGTGCTACTGTTCCATGACAGACACAAGCTCTGCTCATAGCCGTGTGTGAATAGCAACCCCGCTGGGCCCCCCCTGACAGTGGCGGAATGCCGTGCCCCATCGCAAGTGCGACTGTTGCGACCCTGGTAATTCCGCCACTGCCTATAGGTACAATTAATCAATCAGAGTTTACAATCCACTTTGAGAATCCTCCTTGCACACTCACCAACCCCACTTCATAAATTATAGAGTTGCACTTTAAGTAAACCACAAACCTTATCGTGATGCTCCACTCCAAGCAACAAGCTTGTCATTTCCATAAGCATATAATACACTCGAAATGCTTGAGCTCAGTAAAATATGTTGGGCTATTGTCTTCATAGCAGAACACATCCCACATCCCTGCTAGTAAACGACATTTGTGGGATTAAACTGGTTTCAGAAATAATTACTCTTTCCCCCACGGATTTTCACAGCTGACACATGCAGCCTCCCTCAATGATTAACGCACCCTGTTCTAGAGCCAGCTGAGCTAATGCTACAACATCGCAAGAGATTTCAATGCAAAATTATATTATTCTTCATTAAGAATGTCTCCATCAGGGACATTCAGCAAGAAAGACTGATCAAACACTAAGCTTTTTACAGTAGTTGGATAAAAAAGTGGCATCCCTGGAGATGAGAACAACCTGTTGCAGGAACACTACCTGTGTATCAGTGCAAATTACCTGCTAAGCTGATATATAGTGAGGGTTTTTAAGGGAATTCATCTAGCCTCTTTCTTCCTCACTGTTTTCAAACTCCCAATGTTTCACAAATCTCTGCTAGTGAATTGATTTAGACAGACCTGGACTACACAGGAGATTTTTAATTGCTCAATAAATTCAGATTAACCCCTTGCTAACAAATTACTTATTAGAAACACATTGCAAATAAGGTGAATGCCAACAAGAAATGTATTTCATGCTATTGATTGATTAAAAATCTTCTGGGAAGTTTAGGCCTGAAAATACAAGAAGAAAGCATGAAGCAATTAACACAAGATCAAATAAACTGAAGGCCTTAATAAACCAACATTTTTACGGGGGGATGCACATTGCACCTATTTGCATGCTGGCTTTAAAGTGAATCTTTTGTGGTGCACATTTTCCTCTCTATGTATTTTGGTATGGAAAATGTATTTATTTTTGTCAAGTATATATGAAATATTACTTGGCAATGTGTAGACTCCTATTCTACCAGTAGGTGTGCTCTAGTCTCTTTACAAATGGTTATGTATTTCAGTTTGCAGCTTTCAGGAAAAAAATCTTCTGTTTACAGAGCTCAGTAGATCAAGTTGAATCCCTTATCAGTCCCAGGTTACAGTCAAACAAGCTGCTTCTGCTCTGCTGTCTATTTGTAAAAGAAGTTATATATTCAGTAAAAACACAACAGTTTAAACATTTAAAGCAGAACTTTTGCTTCTCAGTAAAATGTATGTTGCAGCACTAAATCATAAGTACATCTTTACTTACAGGTATAGTTCCCCTGCAATGTCCAACACATTCCAGCCAGTGAAATCCACCTAATGCAGCTTCCTGTGATGAGTGGGAACAATGCTACAATACCCCTAACAGTTGCTAGTCTCAAGTGGATTAGACTGCTTGCACCACAGTGGATTAATAAAATGTTGCTGTGTGAGAGTATCTGGAAAGGGGATGTCTAAGGTAAAAATTGGCCCAAACAAGGAAGATTGAAAAAGGTTTTTGTTTACTTCATGAGGCTTCTGCATTACATAGTAAGCCCTTTCCCGTTCCTTTCTCTCACTTTTTTTTTTTTTTTTTTTTAATCTTTCTGTTTTCATCTCCAAATACCCATCTGTGCCTCTCCTGAGGAAGCAAATTCCTTTTCTTGCGAAATACGTAGAGAAAAATAGCACTGATGGAAGTTTTTCAGCTCAGATTATTTCAATGTTGTATATGCATGTACTTTCACTGTTGGTAATTATACATGCTAACATGTTTTAATTGTACGTAATATATTTGTTTTGGAATAATACATTTTCTTACATTTTATACCTTTGGGGTATGACTCGTTAAAGTCCCGTGGGCAATGAAATTTTAAGTGTGTATGTACTAATTGGGACTGAGACACGCCCTTTCCTATTTATATACCAGTTTATCTTTTGCTATATTATTTTTATCTTTCTTTAGTTTTGTTTTTCCCTTGTATTGTTCTTATTGTCCTACCCTGTTTCCCCGAGAATAAGACCTAGCGTGATTGTCGCTGATGGCTGCAATATAAGACCTACCCCCCAAATAAGCCCTACCCTGTTTCCCCGAAAATAAGCCCTACCCTGTTTCCCCAAAAATAAGCCCTACCCTGAAAATAAGACCTACAAGGGCTTTAACTAGGGCTTATTTGGGGGGTAGGACTTATATTGCAGCCATCACCGACAATCACGCTAGGTCTTATTTTTGGGGAAACAGGGTATAAGTTGCTGCATTTCCATTTCTTGTTGTACTACAGAAGCTACCTAAAAGCCTTTCAGACAATCTTTCTTATTTGTTACACAAATATATATTTTCCCTTCACTCTTGGTGTGTCAAAGGGTGCGGCAGTGCTGAGAAGGCTGAAGACATCAGAGTCAGGGGACCCAAACATCAGTGCTGCTACATATGTTTATAGGAGACAAATGCATTCATATTCCAGATCAATTTGAGGAATAAAACCGCTGGTTGCTAAACAAATGGTTGAAAGAAGATTTTATACTTTAGTGTATTAATCACAAGGGAAGATAGGATTCATTAATTAACTGTGCCTCTATTGCCAACATATTCTAATATGGCTGGAGGTGTTTAAGAGGCTTTTCATCATAAGCGGTTATTTATGAAAGTTTAAAGATGAAGGCCCCAATGGCATATCCGCATGCTTTTGTTTAAATGAGGTCAAGCTGAAAAACAAGCCCAAAATCACAAGTGTAATTAGTGGTGCCTTAGAAAGTGAAAATAATGTATGTTGGGTTTAAAGAAACTGAATTAATAATGGCATTTATAGCTGAAATTTGAGTAAAAAACATTGATCTGTCCACAGAAAGTGACAATGCCATAAAATCTAAATAAGGAGTTTTTATCACTCTTAAAACTATGTCTTTATAGTGTAATGGATTACAAGGTACATGTCAAGCCAAAAAATACCAACTATTTGAAGGCAACTTTACTAAAATGTATTTAATCAGAGGATTATTTCCAAAAAAATTGCCAAAGCAGCAAATAGTAGCTATTTGCAGTAAACTAGTCTGTCTAACCATTAGTCTGCTGACATCCCACCTAACCACCAAGGTTTACTAACCCTGCTCTGTTGGGGGTTGCTCAACACGGTCATGTGGAGGAGTCAGTGGCAACACGCACCCCTGGTAAACTTTGAAACCAGAAATTACCCAGTGTGGTCTCCTGCAGGTTGCAGGCTGCATGGATTGGTGATTGCCTTGATTGAGCACATGGAAGATCATTTGCCTATCTCCACCCACAGATTAAAATAAATAAAACCTAATCAATCAGTGTAGATTTAGGTCTGTATCGGGGTCAGTAAATTAGGGTTAAATCCAAAGTGTCCCAGATTGCCTCATCTATAGATAGAAGTGACTTGCTTGACCTAAATTATGGCACTGCAGTTTAGCAAACTGATTGTGCTATCTGAGTCATGCACATTTTCGTTTGGATCTGCAACCTATCAATCATAGGAGTAGATTGATTTTACAAGGGCAGATCCAAAGACCTTGCACTGAAAGCATGCTGTAATATGCATAAAAAGAACATGCTCTTCTGCACAGACAAAAAACCATTATGCCCACAGTTGTTTACAGTTCATGAATTACCTTGATAGAATTTTAGGACATTAATACCCTCAACCCATTATAAAGCTTGTACCAGTTTATGTAGCAGTATCTATACAGGCTGGGTACAGCATTCTAGGTCATGTAACTCCAAGGTGAGAGCTTCAGTGACACCATACTCTGACATTACATATTTTGTAAGTGTAATAGATTTCTGTGCTTTTACATTACTGCTTGGCTTAAATACAGAACCCCATTAAAAATTCATTACACATTGAAAAAAGAGACATCTTTTGTTAAGCAGCCTCCCCAGCCCATCATTTTCCTTGTCAGCTGCAGGGTGCAGCTTCCCTGCACTTACTAGTTATCGCCCGTTACTTTCCTTATCTTTCTTCTAAAGTGCAAGATACCTGTACACACACAATCCCAGCTCTTGCATTGGTCCATGGTGCAGGAGGTGCTTTTTGTAAAGTACATTAGCCTATGCAGGGCTTTTTTTCCTAAACAATAGGTGCTGGAACTTAACCACGGCCCCACAAAACCCCTTCCCCCACACACACCCTCCAAATCACATCAAATAATGGGTGTGTTCAGTCAAACAGTAAAACAAAAACAGTAGGAGGGTCTTAAAAGGGCATTAAATACCAGGATTGCATTACATACAGAGTGCAGAGCTATCACTTGTAAACACAGAAACCAGACTTCTGTGTTTACAAGTGATTGTGGTGAGCAGGCACCAAAGGGTCTGAGCCAGAGGTGGTGGAACTGAGTTCTACCAAGTTCCCCCTGAAAAAAAGCCCTGAGCTTGTGCCTCTGTGCTTGTGTTTTCCTGCTGACTATGTTCTCCTGTATCTTTGTCTGTTTATTTTTGCTGCTGACCTTTGCTATGTTTAACAGATTTTTCTATTGCTTGATGCCTGCCCTGGTCTTTGCTACATTTAATAGAGTCTTCTACTGTCTGCTACCTGCCCTGAAATTTGCTACATTTGTCAAATACCACTACTGTCTGCCTCCTGCCCAGACCTTTGTTATGTCCATAGATTATACCTGCTACCAGCCACCAGTCCTGAATTATTTTGAGTAGGCTTCATCTTGTTTCTTCCATTGGTATATCTACTCTCTTCTACCTTATGTTTGCTAGCGACATTCTACCGCTAGAGTATATTATGTTGTGTATTAAGTCCTGGGAGCAACCTAATACCTAGGCCTGCTTGCCTTAAGAGAATGGGGCTACTAAAAGTGAAGTAACACTTGTCCAATATTTACTTTGGCTGAAGTGTCTGTCCCTGGACCTTACATCTTTAGGTGGTTTTGACTGTAAAAACAGTTTTTTTGTCCAGGGGTAATAGGCCTAAACTTACAGGTGGAAGTAGCAAACACGAAAGATCAAAAAACTATAAGAAAACTTACTCTTGAAAAAATAAAGCTAATGCCCTCAATTTCGTACCGATTGGCCAGTGGCAAAACAGTTTCATAGCATAGTCTATGAACTTTGTGTTCTCAGTACTACGTGGTATGGTCCTATAAGTTTAATAAAATGTCCAAAAAGAGTGCACAATAACACTTCAAAACCAAAAATCCACATTCCCCAAAACCTACTTATCCCTGTCTCCCTAACTAGTGCCCCAAAATTAATAATATAGACTTTAGGTAAGAATTAATATTAAAAGCAGTGGCTATGTAAGCAGCTTGTTTAGCTTGTAATGTAAGAAGGAGAGACAAGACAATTTTATATCATGAAATAAAAATTAGAATGTAATTTTTCTAATAGACAAAAAGCCACAAATATTTTTGAGTGCACCCCACCTACAATTGGCGGTAGTCGGCAGAATATGTCCCAGGTAGCGAGTGCGGAAGGAGGATCGGGCTACAATATGGCTCCATCAGGATCGGCCTTAACCACAATAACGAAATGCAATGGCTTCAACATTCTGCTAGCAGAATGGGAGGAAAGACTGGTGAGTGCCGCATGCCTGTACCTGTATCCCAATCGTCAGTGCCCTATTCACAACAAACCTCACCCTCTTCAAAAATGTTGTGGGCTTAGGGCAAAGACCAGGGCTTTTTTTCAGCAGGAACGTGGGGGAATGCAGTTCCGGCACCTCCAACACTGAATGTATTTTATGGCAAGGTGTGCTGAAGGGTATATTGATGCTGGCTGCTGGGGGATCTATTGTTGCTGGTGGGGATCTATTTTTTTGTGGGGGTTTATTATTGTTGGCTGGGGGGGTCTTATGTTGCTGGGGGGATCTACTGTTGAGGGAGAGGTCTATTGTTGCTGGCTGCTGGAGGGTCTATTGAAGATGGCCGCTGTGAGATCTGTTACTGCTGAGGGTCTATTGTTTCTAGGGTGGTATTTTGCTGGTGGGAGGTCTGTTGTTGTGTGGGGGATCTATTGTTGCTGTGGTGGGATCTCTTGTTGCTGGGGGAGTCTATTATTGCTGGGGTGGGTCTATCAAATTCCATACAAATTACTTTGTAGCACAAAATGAGACTTGGTTCTGTATTCTCTAAATGGGGCGGTACTGGGAGATGGGTAGGGGGTGGAGGCAAGAGACAATGCTCAGAGGTGGGTAGGGGGCAGAAACGAAGGGTGACTCAGAAGGGGGGAGATCCTGCACCTATTCTCTGAGAAAAAAAGCCCTGGCAAAGACTATCCAAGAACGCAGGGAGATTCTCCAGAAACTTGGAATATGCTATATGTTCTGTGCTTCCTATGACCATTTTGCTAAAAATTGTAAAGTTGCCATCAAGTGCACAGACTGCAGTAGTAACAAACACGTTACAGCCATGCATCCTGCTCCACTTTCAGACAATCGACAGCAGCCATCTACATTGAACCCTGCATGAAATCATGGTGGGGAGCAACAAAACCATGCTCCAGCCACTATAAACGTTTCTTCTTCATGTACTGAAGTCTGTTGAGGAGGGTTAAGCCACAAATGCTGTGCCAAGGTATATCTAGTCAAAATATATCCAAAGGATCAATTTGAGAAAGCTACCAGGATGTATGCCATAATAGAGGCGCAAAGCAACAGATCCCTGGTCAAGCCTAAATTCTTTGAGATCTTTTCATAAAGGGACATGCAACACCATATACTCTCAACACCTGTTCTGATCGTGTAGAAACCTCTGGCAGATGGGCCGATGGGTTCATGGTCTCCCATATCAAGGCAAAGAAGGGCATACCCTTGCCAACATTAGTTGAGTGTGACAAAATACCAAACAACAGGGAAGAAACTACTACTACAGAAGCTGTGTATCACTATCCCCACTTAAGGCACCTGGTTACTAATATTTCTCCAATGGTCATGGATGCTGAAATACTAGTCTTGCTGGGAAGAGACCTTCTCAAAGTACACAAAGTGCACCAGCAGTGCAATGGATCTGACAACGCCCCATATACACAAAGACTTGATCTAGGCTGGCTAATAGTGGGTGATGTATGCTTGAACAGAATGCGCACGCCATCTGAGACCAACTCCTTTAAGACTCGTGTGTTTAGAAATGGGCATACATCTCACTTCAGACAATGCCCTCATCAGTACGAAGTAAAGGAGAAGCCTCTTGACATCATCCAGGTATCTGATGTTTTGCCCATCCCCTGTGATGACAACTTAGGTAGAACGGTATTTTGTACTACACGTGATGACAACAGAATAGCCTTGTCAGTTAAAGATAGAGTTCATTGCAATAATGGACTGTGAATTCTTCAAAGATGAATCTAACAGCGGTGTTGCACCATTACCTCTTTGTGCTACAAGAATCAGTGAACAAGCTTTAAAGAAGAGGCCTGAAATGAAGGAACATTTCATTATCTTTATGAAAAGGATCTTTGACAATGATCACGCCGAACCAGCTCCACCTCTTCTTGAACATGGCGAGTGCTGGTATCTGCGTTTCTTTGGAGTGTATCATCCACGTAAGTCTAATCTAAGTTAGCACCTAAGCCTGAGCACACAATTCCCAGGCTTGAACTTTGTGGGACTGTGCTAGCTGTAGAAATTGCAGATTATATACTGCATGAGCTAGACATTCAGATAGACGACATCAAATTCTACACAGACAGCAAAGTTGTTTTGGGCTACATATACAATTGAACAAAACGCTTCTATGTCTATGTCAGCAATCGTGTAGAAAGAATCAGAAAATCCTCAAGGCCTGAACAATGGCATCATGTTCCATCAGAGCATAATCCTGCAGATCATGCGACTAGGCCAGTGTCTGCCAGTGTCTTTGCAAATTCTTTTTGGTTAACAGGACCTGAATTCCTGTTGGTTCATACAGAAGAAAATACACCTGAGGTCTTCAGTGTTCTAGATCCTAAAAAACGATCCAGAGATTCGTCCTGAAGTCAAGACCTTTGCCACTGATCTGAACCCTAACCTCCAGATCGGAGATCTTGTTTTGCTCAAGGACCAGCAAGCCAAAAATATTGAAAGGCCCATGGGACTCATTCTAAAGACCATTCCCAGGGTGGTATGGTGCGTAAGGTAGAAGTGAAGGTTGCCAGACAAGGAACTGTAAAGACTTTCCTCAGACCCATTACAGAACTTGTTTTACTCTTGTCTTTTGGAAACTGAACTTGCTTAATGGGTTTGTTGGATCCAGTTTCTACCACAAGAAGAATGTGCCTTGAACTTTAATGCCCTGTACACACGGTCGGACATTGATCGGACATTCCGACAACAAAATCCATGGATTTTTTCAGACGGATGTTGGCTCAAACTTGTCTTGCATACACACGGTCACACAAAGTTGTCGGAAAATCCGATCGTTCTGAAAGCGGTGACGTAAAACACGTACATCGGTACTATAAACGGGGCAGTAGCCAATAGCTTTCGTCTCTTAATTTATTCTGAGCATGCGTGGCACTTTGTGCGTCGGATTTGTGTACACACGACCGGAATTTCCGACAACGGATTTTGTTGTCGGAAAATTTTATAGCAAGCTCTCAAACTTTGTGTGTCGGAAATTCCGATGGAAAATGTGTGATGGAGCCTACACACGGTCGGAATTTGCGACAAGGTCCTATCACACATTTTCCGTCGGAAAATCCGACCGTGTGTACAGGGCATAAGTGATACTTCTTGATGTCTTATTGCAGTTATTGTTGTTGCATATATATGCATGTTCTTTTTTAGTCTTTCACGTCTTCAAGACAACTGCAAATTGCACCATTGTTTATTTGCATAACTACCCTCATGATGTAACATAGTGGTAGTTACAATACCAGACGGGGAGTGTGCTGTTACACTTGTGTGTAAGATATAATATAAGGCATACTTATGGTAATGTTAATATAATTGGTTAAGTTACTGCCATCTTGAGGTTATTTCGGTTGTTGCACCTACTTTTCTGTCTTTCCTTTCTATATTCTCTGTGTGTCCCCTCCCACTATACTTCCTGTTCCTGCTTCATTATACTTATGGGCTAAGAGATGGCCACTTCTGTATAGGCCTTCCATGCAATCTGCTCGCATCCAGAAACACATTATCATGTTTTGACCTGCAGATACCGTCTTTCATTCATCTGCCACATCTTGTTGTTTGCTATACCTGCTGCTTGCAATAAAAACCTACGCTGATGGAAAAGACGTGTCTGGTGAGTTCAAGCTATCTGATAAAGACTGTCCGCAGTGATTATATCTGTTTATACAGGCTAGGCATAGAGGTCTCAGCAAGGGATAAGTCACTATTTCATCAGTTGGAGTCACAATACCAGGAAAAATGCGCAACCCTCCCTTTGCTTTCATGATGCCATGGTGGATGCAATTGAGTGGGAACAAAAAGGAGCAGATGTGACAGTGGCAGTCACCCAGAAATTTAAGGCTGCGTACTTCAAGAAGGAGGCCCTGGCACCTTCTCCCCTGTCAGACGTGAAAACGGCGCTGGCAAAACTGACTGTTTTTCCGGCTTGAAACAGGAAGTAGCTTCTTCTAAGAAAAACTCACCCCAACCCCAGAGGGGCGAGAACCCTTTTGCATAAGGACCCGAAAGAAGACAGGAAATGCTGATGGTGTGGTCAGTATGGACACATATCCAAGAACTGTGGACAATCTGGACGCAGGAATCTTCCCAGGCTGTCATTAAACTACTAACTCCTGGGACAGAGGGACAACCCCCAGGACAGGCAACACAGAGTCTCGATAGGTCTGAAGAAATGGTGGCTGCTAGTCCAGTGGAAGAGCTGAACCCCTGCTGGCTGTCCCTTACAGTGGCAAATAATCTACCTATATGGGTTGAAGGCATCACTTGGGTGAAGATTCAAATGGAGGACCAAGTGGTGGAACAGGTAGGACTAGTCATCATTACATGCAGCCCGGTTAACCCCGCAGTGCCTGTGGTGTTGGGCATGAGCGTCCTGAAAGACTGCCCTTCTTTTTAGCTAAACATGAACATTCAGGCCGGCAGGCCTGCAGCTGTTGCGTGCGATCAGTATGGCTCAGAGTACTCCAAGCTGTTGAGGCACGGTGCAGAGCTACCAAGAAACAGCCTGAGCGAGTGAGGGTGGTCCATACCCCCCAAAACAAAAATTAATCTTGGCACCGCTACAGGAGGTGGTCTGGTCCTTGCCAGTGGGGGCCCACAAGAAGCTACAAGGAACCACCAATATGGTATAGACCCACAAGGACCCTGTGACACCAGGGCAATGGTTGGTGGGCCGTACCCTGTCTAAGGTCCACCATGGAAGGGTGATGGTTCAGCTCATCAATCTGGGAATAACACAAATCGCCCTTCCCAGCCATGCTGCTTTTATCTGACATATATGCTGTGCCTTGCCATTGCATCTCCACGGCCCAGCCAGGGGGTGAGGCGGTACGTGCCACCTTACAGGCGGACATGGCTTCTTGCAACAAATCCAATACAAGTCCTTCTTTGAGCGGCTGGACATTACTTTTACTCACACCATGCTGCAAGGTGGGGTGATCCAGGAAAGTCACAGGCCATGGGCCACCCGTGTGGTGCTGGTGCGCAAGAAAGACAGCAGCCTACGATTCTGTGTGAACTATCGCAAACTGAATGCATGCACCCACAGGGATGCTTACCCCCTTCCGTGATTCGAAGGATCCCTTATGGCTCTTGGGCAAGCCAAGTTCTTCTCCACTCTGGATTTGGTTAATGGCTACTGGCAGGTACCCATATGAGATCAAGATTGAGAGAAGACCGCCTTTATCACACACCTGGGCCTCTTCAATCACATGCCCTTTGGTCTCGGCAATGCCCCTAGCACCTTCCAGCACCTAATGGTAAGAGGCCTCAGGGATTTCAACTTTGAGACCATACAAGTGCACCTCAATGACATTATCATCTTCTCAAAAACATTTGAGAAACATGTGCAACATCTGGACTGGCGATTTCTTAAGACCAGCAAATGTCATCTGATATGGGAAGAGATCCAGAACCTAGAGCATTTCTTCAGACTCCGGTAAAGTACAAGCTGTCCAAAGTTGTCAACCTCCCAAGACCATCACGTAGTTGCGTTCCTTCCTGGGTCTGGTGGGGTGCTACCCACGGTTTATCCTGAAATTTGCCCAGATTGCTGCCCACTTACCCAGCTATTGTGTTGGCACAGTACCCAGAAGAAAGGCAGATCCTCACCTTCCATCCAAGCTCAATGGCATGGGCCACAACAACAGGCATTTGAAACACTTAAGAAGAGACTGACATTTGCCCTGTTGCTGGCCTATGCTGACTACACCCAGCCATTCCAGCTATAAATGGATGGGATCCTCCAGGGTCTAGAGGCTGTCCTGGCCCATGTGCAAGATGGACAGAAGTGAGTGATCACCTATGCCAGCAGTAGCTTACGGCCCTCTGAAAAGAATCCCTACAACTACAGTTCCTTCAAGCTTGAATTGCTTACCCTGGTCTAGGCTATCACTGAAAAGTTCACAGAGTACCACACCAGGGCCAAAGTCAAGGCCTTCATGGATAATAACCCATTGACCTACCTGGAGACTGCAAAGCTGGAGGCATTGGAACAAAGGTGGGCAACATGCTTTAAATTCAAGATACACTAACTGGCCGGGTAAGCTCAATGGACATGTTGATGCCCTGTCCCACTTCTCAGTGGAATGTTTGGGAGAAGAGATGTGGACTCTAGCCTGAAAGACAGAGGTTGCACCTGTCTTGCTGGCACCCACTCGCTTGTGTGCCATTGGAGGGTTGAGTCCTGACCCTCGAGTTAAAGCAGCAGAACTCTATGGGCGAGAGGAGTGGGCCCTGATTCAACAAAAAGACTCAGACCTTGCCTAGGTACATCGCTACCTCTCGCTGAAACACCAGCTCACCTCCAAGGAATGTCAGAAGCTGTTCCCTGTTGCTCAGGCAATCTTGAGGCAGTAGAACTGATTGGAATTTCGAAACTAAGTACTGTACCGGCAGGCTCGCATCCCATCGGAGCAACAGGATATCCTCCAAGTTGTTGTCCCCTAGTTGTACATTCCACAGGCAGCCACCTTGGGGCAGATCAAATTGAATCCCTGGTTTGGAGTAACCTCTTTTGCCTTTGCTTGTCATACTGGATGCACCGAGTATGTCTGGTATGTAAAAGTTGTACCATTCACAAGGCACACGTGGAGAAGATGACACCTATGACCATCACCCCCTTTGAGCCATTTGAGCTGGTGACAATGGACTTTATTACTATTTCCAGTGCCTCTTCAGGATATCAGTACACCCTGTTCTTTGTTGACCACTTCACCAAGTTCGCAGTGGTGGTGCACACTAGGGATCAGACAGCTACCAACACTGCCAAGCTCTTCTGGGAACACAACCCTATGCTGTTTGAAGCAGATCTTATCAGATCAAGGTCCACCAGTCTTCTGGGCATACACCATTCTTCCTGATGGTTGGGTGATGCGGCCTCCTATTGGGGACTCGAGAGCACCTTCCGCCCAGGACACGCAGTTTGTGGGTACAAGAGCACTGGAGGCATATGCAGCTAGTGATGGATAAGTATAAATATAAAGTATAAAGTGGCTACTGAGCCTGTACTAGAGGAGCTGCCCTTGCAACCGGGGAGACTGGGTGTGTGTCAAAAGCACCAAGCAGTCCAGCTCCCTGTTAAATTAAGCAATTTCTACTACTATCTTAAAAATAATCCAACAAGACTTACATAAATGGGCTTCTGGGCCTTTTACATGGTTTGGGAGAGCAAACCATGTAAAAGGCCTGGCAGCTTTCTTTACCACGTAGAAACAGATTTGCACTAGCTTCATATGGCTTACCAAACCCCCATGGCTATGCTGGGAAAGACTATCAACTCCCAAGCTGAAAGGCAGTATTGGCCTCCCAGATATACATAATTACTATAGGTCCTGCCAGGCTGCCACCTAGCCAGCGTGAAAGATTGGCATGTCCACACTTGCACTAAAGCTTGGGTGAGATTGGAGGACTCGTTCTCTAAGATCCCGGTACGCCACCTTTCATGGATCAAACCAAACATGTTCCCGCAAGATAACATCAACCATCCCCTAATAGGCCCTACATTACAAGCCTTCCAGGCAGCATGTAAAAAACTGAACATTTATTCCTCTCCTGGCCTGCTAACCCCTATCAACAGAAATCCGGAGTTCCCCCCAGGCCTCTCTAATTTTGCTACATTCTACCCAGACTCCAACGTCTCCATCCATGCTGAAGATGTCTTTGAAGAAGGCAATATTATCACACATGGCGCATTAACATCCCAAATTCCAGGCCGACCCATTCCATCCTATTCTTACCTACAAGTTAGACACTTCCTGCTCAGCTATAAACCCCTGTCCATATGGTGTAGAGACCAGACCCCCTTTGAATCGTTACGCCGCAGATCTAAACCTCAAAGACATATGAAATCTGACCTGTACACACTCATGTTCTCTAATTGTGACTAACAAAGCCAGTCAGCACTGGGAACGGGATCTAGCCTTGGACCTCACGGGTTAATAACTGGGAACATGTTTACACAAATATACATAAAGGCTCGACAAATGTTTCTGTGCAAGAGAACAGGTTTAAAGTTTACTGCAGATGGTACTTAACACGAGATAGATTACACAAATTCTACCCCACTGTATTATCTATTTGCTGGAGTTGCAATATGGAAATAAAATCCCTACTTCACATATGGTGAAACTGCCCGCTGCTACAACATTTCTGGAAAGAGGTTCACCGCCTCACTGTCAAAAACCATGAATCAGACTGAGACAGAAGTACAGTTAAATCACACTTGATTAATAATAATAAAAAAGGTAAGCAGAGTAAACGTAGTCAAAACATAGACAGAGTTCAGGAACCGAAACAGATAGTCAGACAAGACAAAATGTCAGGAGCCAGAGAGGAGCGTAGTAGAACAGCAAGCAAGATCTGGAGCCAGAAGGAATAACAACCAAGCAAGTCTTTAACATGAACACAGGAGAGCATCTCTAGAGATATGACCAAGGCGAAGGCAGAGATCATCTTGGCTGGACGACTTGAGTAAGCAGGACTGACGAGCAGGCTATCATCAACAGATGAGTCACTGTGGAGAGATAGAAGCTGGCAATTATCCGACATCTGAGCGGCCAGCTCAGAGAAGGAAGGACTGAGCCCAGCCCTGACAGTACCCCCTCCTCAATGACCCCTCCCCCTCGGAGGACTACCAGGCTTGAGGGGAAAACGTCTATTGAAATCACGGAGGAGGACAGGGGCATGTACATCCGAGGATGAGACCCAAGAGCGTTCCTCCGGAACGTACCCTTTCCAATGCACCCATGGAACCTATGGGAGTCAACAATGGACTGTACTTCATACTCCTCATGGTTCTCAACTTGTACAGGGTGAGGACAAGGCACCGAGGTGGTAAAGCGGTTGCAGACCAAAGGTTTTAATAAGGAGACATGAAATACATTCGAGATACGCATATTAGAAGGAAGGTCTAATGCGTAAGCCACTGGGTTAATCCTGTGAAGAATATGGAAAGGCCCAATAAACCAAGGTGCAAACTTCAGAGAGGGAACACGAAGTTGGAGGTTGCGATATGACAGCCAGACCCTGTCCCCAACCTGGCAGGAAGGCACAGGCAGGCGTCTGCGGTCAGCATGGAGTCTGTACCTATCATTAGCATGTCGCAAAGCCTCCTGGACTTGTGCCCAAGTGGAAGGAAGACCACGGAGATGCTCCTCTAATGCAGGAATACTCTGCAGAACAAATGAGTCAGGCAACATGGAAGCTTGGAAACCATAGTTTGACATAAACGGGGACAATCGGGAAGTAGAATTCAAGGCACTATTGTGAGCAAATGCCACCCATGGTAATAGGTCTGACCAGTTGTTATGATTGTCAGAAATATAGCAACATAGGAAATGCTACAAGGACTGATTGGCTCGTTCTGCGTTCCAATTAGACTGCGGTTGATACGCAGAGGAGAAAGCAAGCTGAATTCCCAACTGTGCACAAAAGGCTCCCCAGAACTGGGACACAAACTGACTACCCCTGTCTGAGACAATCACCTTGGGTAGCCCATGTAAGCAAAAGATCTCCCGAGCAAAAATGGAAGCCAGTTCCTTAGAAGTGGGCAACTTCTTAAGTGGAATACAATGGGACATTTTCGAGAACTGGTCAACCACCATAAGAATAATGCCCCGTACACACGGTCGGATTTTCCGATGGAAAATGTCCGATCGGAGCGTGTTGTCGGAAATTCCGACCGTGTGTGGGCTCCATCGGACATTTTCCATCGGATTTTCCGACACACAAAGTTGGAGAGCAGGAGATAAAATTTTCCGACAACAAAATCCGTTGTCGGAAATTCCGATCGTGTGTACACAAATCCGACGGACAAAGTGCCACGCATGCTCAGAATAAATAAAGAGATGAAAGCTATTGGCCACTGCCCCGTTTATAGTCCCGACGTACGTGTTTTACGTCACCGCGTTTAGAACGATCGGATTTTCCGACAACTTTGTGTGACCGTGTGTATGCAAGACAAGTTTGAGCCAACATCCGTCGGAAAAAATCGTAGGTCCGAACAAAGTCCGACCGTGTGTACGGGGCATAACTGTGTTGCCCTGGGAGTTGGGTAACTCCACAATGACATATATAGACAGGTGGGTCCAGGGCCTCTCTCCATTGGGTATGGGTTGTAGGAGGCCCACTGGAAGGTGCCGTGGAGGCGAAGGAGGTTACATCAGCACGTAGACTAGGCCACCAGAATTGTTGGGAAATGGCCTAAAAGGGTTGATTCTTCCCAGGGTGGCCAGCAGCCTTGGGAGAATGTTAAGTCTGGAGCACGACAGTACGGAGTCTATCTGGGACAAAGCAGCAGTCACAATGTTTCTCAGGAGGAGCATGGACCTGAGCAGCAAGAATTTTGTCACCCAAAGGAGAAGTGAGACTGGTGCGAACCGTAAGAAAAAAAATGGGAAAATTCCCAAAGAACATTCTCCAAGGAGGAACAACCGGATTAAACTAAATATCTTTATTGAATATCCACAAATAGCCACATAATACATTTATAAAAATGTAGAAAAAAATAATAAATTAATGTGTATAAACACTCATCTCCAACACATTTAATTAAAATTAAGACAATAATATGGAACACAGGTGGCCACCACAACCAATCACACACAGCTCCCATCCACCCTACAAAGTGAATTTTCCTCAAGACAAGTCTCGTAAACTGGATGTATACTAACAACAAAAAACAGTTAAAAAAAACAAAAGAGTAATGTTGTCTGTGTTGAGGGTTCATATTTGGACTCCGATTAAATAAAGTGCACTTGCATGGTATTATATTATAACCTTTCCACCTGGAAAAACAGCAGCAGGGTTGAATTCATTGCTCACACGATCTACATGAATATACCGATAGTAATGTGATTCCATGGTCTCAGACTGAAGGGTCTAAAGATGACAGTATTTTAAGGAAACAAACAGATTTTAAGTCTGAGTAAATATCCCCTTCATTCATATGGAGGTTGATACAGCTCATCGTTTGACGTCTTGTCTCATGTCATTATTCCTTTTGATGAAGTCCCTGTGTAGGAAAACCAATAACCTCAGTAATGACTGAGGTTATTGGATGCGGGTCATGGGTATGGGACGATAATAGTTTTTGTTTTTACACACCGTACAATGTACTAAACGAGTCCATTTGTCCTGTGGCAATGTTTCAAACAGTCTGCCAACCGTGTGGGCTGTGCAGTATTGTTTGCCCCGGATCCCAGGCAGACGCTCAGGACAGAAGCTAGCGAAAATTTTGGGTGGATAGGGACGGTCCGTTGTGTGAGTGGAACATCCGTACCCCCACCACGAAGAACGTGATGACATATTTCTTACGCGTTTCGCTCATTACCTAGCTTCTTCAGAGCATGCGCAATGGCTCAGTGTATATCCTTAAGTATTGATGATATTAATTAATTGATTTGCAAAAATAGCGGACCTCTCACAACCCCTGCAGCCAATTATACCGTCATTCACACAAAGTGCAGACAGATTATTTACAAAGGCCATCCCTCAGTTCCAGAGTTATGTGTTAAATAAAAACTAATGGAACAAGTCCGGATTATCAATGAACCTAAACAAGAAATGATATAAACCTAAGCAAAACAGTGTACCAAACAGAATAGCAGTGTTATGTATGAAAAAAAGGGATTAGCAAAAGAGTACATATAGATCAATGTCTCCCATGGATGTTTTCATTAATATTCCAAAAATACTGATAGGTTACATTCATTGTTCACCCCGAAGGGGTGCATACTATTTAAATTAAAGATCCACATCTTTTCCTTTCGGTAAAGTATCCTATCAAAATCCCCTCTCCTGGGGGGCAAATTGAGTCTGTAAATTCCCTTACATTTGAGGCCTTTTGGTTCACCTCCGTGAACCTTAAGGAAGTGCAACGAGAGAGGACGTTCATAATCCTTCTTTAATATGCTTTGGATGTGTTCACCAAGCCTGACTTTAAGCTGTATTTTTGTCTTACCCACATAGTTCATTCCACATGGGCAGGTTAATATATATATGACAGGGGCAGTTGAACAGTTGATAAAGTTATTGATTTTATAATGTTTGCTGCCGTCAGAGTTGGTGAAGACATTCGTTTTTTCCACATACCTACAGATCGTGCATCTGCCACATGGGTACATGCCCTTTAAGGGCGGTAGGTCAGTGAGCCAATTCGGCCTACTTGATTTTGGGTATTCAGAGTGCACAAGACTATCCTTTAAGTTAGGAGCCCTTCTGGCCTTCATCAGTGGACACACAATATTGCCCAAGATGGGAGCCTCGGCCAAGATATGCCAATGGTGGCTGAGGATACTTTTACTCTGCTCCCATTGTGCCCCGTACTTTGTGATTAGAGGTTGCTTGGGTTCCCCCCCCGCTGTCCGCCAGAAGGTCTCACCTATTCGTTTGGAGTGCTCATCTCTTGGCTTTTCTAATGCAGGCATATGAATAGCCTCTATCTCAAAATATTCCATAGAGTTCAGGTGCCTCAGTTCTAAAGTCATCCTCTTCTGAACAGTTCCTCCTGGTTCTGAGGAAATGTCCAACTGGGATCCACTGTATGAGCAACTTCGGGTGGTGAATAGTGGCTAGTAATAAAGTATTTGCTGCGGTTTTCTTTCTTTGTCAAAAGTCTATTGTCTTTCACATAGATAGTGAGATCCAGAAAGGGGAGGATTTCAGGATGAAAAGAGAAGGTCAGCCTGATGTTCCTATTATTGTTATTTAGTTCATCAACAAACTAAACCAATTCTTAGGGTGACCCCCCCAAACCATGAACACATCGGCAATGTACCTCAGCCACAGGAGACAGTGGCTGAGGTATATTGACGAGGCATATACCACCTCCTCCTCCCAAAGCCCTAAATGTAGGCATGCATAGGAGGGAGCCCATGGGGCACCCATCGATGTGCCCCTAATCTGCTGGTAATTGATGCTGAGAAATTGGAAACAATTATTGATGCTGAGAAATTGGAAACAATTGTGCTGAAGCATGAATTCTAAAGTGTCTACAATGAACTCATTTTGTGCACCAAGAAGGGGAAATTTGTTATCAAGGAAGTGATGGACTGCTCTGATGCCCTGGTCATTTGGGATCGATGTGTATAGGGATTCTACATCGACCCGAACCGTAGACAGAATACAATCAGGAGGAATCACAGGAACCGGAACCAATTCCATCTTGAAAGTGGAGGAAAATTGTTGTGACAAGGCGTCAGCCCTTACATTCTTAGTACCGGGTAAGAATTGAAACTAGACAAGAAAAAAACCCATCACTTCCCATTCTAGCCTCAAACAAGAATGTGAAATTCTTATGGTCAGTAAGAATGAGATCCAACACAGTGGTACCTTGGAGGTGATGTCTCCATTCAATCAGGGCTAAAATGATCACTAACAGCTCTCTGTCACCGATCTCGTAATTGCACTCAGTATGTGACGATTTCTTGGAAAATTATTCACAAGGATGCATAGCGCTCTCAGAGGTAAGACATTGAGACAGAAGGGCACCCACTTCATTCTCAGAAGCATCAACCACAAGGAAAAAAGGTAACATAGGATCAGGATGTGCCAACACAGGAGCAGAAACAAACGCAGTCAGGGGCTTGACCAGAGACGAGAAGTTACGCATAAACTTTCGATAATAGTTGGCAAAGCCAAGAAAACACTGCAGAGGACGTAAACCCATGGGTCGGAGCCACTGTAGGACTGCTGAAAGTTTCTCTGGGTTCATCGAAAAACCAGCAGTGGAAATGACATAACCCAGGGATTTAACCTGTTCAAAATGGAATTCACACTTCTCTAATTTACAATAGAGATTGTTCTCTCTTTGTTTCTGAAGCACACGACAGACATCTGTGTGGTGGCTCTCCAGGGACTTGGAAAATATGAGGATATCGTTGAGATAGACCACCACACATAACTGCAAGAAATCTCGGAGGACATCATTGATAAATTGGAAAACTGGAAAACTGCTGGGGCATTACAAAGGCCAAAAGGCATTACAAGGTACTCATAATGGCCTGTTCTGGTACTAAACACAGTTTTCCACTCGTTGCCCTCCTTAATTCTCACGAGATTGTTTGCCCCTCTCAAATCAAGCTTCGTGAAAACCGTTGCTTCGTGAAACTTCGTAATCAACGGAATCGGATAGGCATTCTTAATCGTGAAACGATTGAGACCCCTATAATCAGTACAAGGTCTCAGTTCACCACTCTTCTTCTTCACAAAGAAGAAATCAGCACCAGCAGGAGATGAAGATTTGTGGATGAAACCTCAAAAAAGTGCGTCTGCAACATACTCCTCCATGGCCTTATCCTCCAAAACTGTTAAAGGTCAATAAAATGACCGGTGTGGAGGCAAACTACCGGCTTGACCTTTATCAAAGACATTGCTAAAATCGCGGTACTCCTCCAGCAGGGAGGAGAGTGAAGAGAGGTGCACAGGACCTTGGCTACCTTTTGGAAGCATGTCTTACTGCATTGCAGCGACCAGGAGAGAACCTCAGCACGGAGCCAATCAAAAGAAGGGTTGTGCCTCTGTAACCAAGGATAACCAATAACCAGCGGAAACTTAGGTGAGGAAATAACTTGGAATTGGTTTATCCCATGGTGAAGAGCCCCTACGGCCATGGACAACGGAACAGTCTCATGAGTCACATGGGCAGGCTGTAGAGGTCTCCCATCAAGAGCCTCAATAGTAAGTGGAGTGTCAAAACGAGCACCCTCAGGTTCGCCTGTCAGTTTTTCAACCAGACCTGATCAAACGCTTTATTCACCCCTATGGAGCGGCAAATGTCAGCGGTGACATGTTCGCTGACTAGGGATGAGCCGAACAACCCCCGGTTCGGTTTGCATCAGAACATTCGAACGGACCGAAAGTTCGCACAAACTTTCGAACCCTGTTAAAGTCTATGGGACTCGAACGTGAGAAATCAAAAGTGCAAATTTTAAAGGCTAATATGCAAGTTATTGTCCTTAATAGGGTTTGGGGACCCGTGTCCTGCCCCAGGGTACATGTATCAATGCAAAAAAAAGTTTTAAAAAATGGCCGTTTTTTCGGGAGAAGTGATTTTAAAACTTTTAAACATTTAAAACTGCTTGCGGCTTTAATGTCATGTCTGGTCCCGGCAATATGGATGAAAATCATTGAGAAACCCCCTCCCCAGCCCATTACCAGCCCCTTTGGCTCTTGTATGGATATTAAGGGGAACCCCGCACCCAAATAAAAAAAAGGAAAGGCGTGGGGCCCCCAGGCCCTATATACTCTGAACAGCAGCATATAGCGGTGCAAACAAGACAGGGACTGTAGGTTTTTGGAAAACATAGGGAAGGATTATGACCCCTGTAGCATTTGTTTTGCTGTCTGTGCACCTGTTCAGAAGATTTCACCTCACTTTCTGTCCCAATGACAATTGGATTTTGAAAATTTGGGGGTTTTAGTGAAACAAGGAACTCTTACAGGAGAGAATTTCCTTTCCTAGGGGTAGATTTCTTCTCACTTCCTGTTGTCTCCTTCCGTTTGCAAGTAGGAGTCGTTTGTAAGTTGGATGTTTGAAAGTAGGGGCCTGCCCTATATACTCTGCAGAAATTTGGGCCTTAGGTGTTGTGTTGCCACAACACTGTAAGCCCTCACAGTTACTCTTGGTGGGTGCAGGAACGGGCCCTGCTGTGAAATATTAAATCAAGAATAGTAATTACATGCCCCTGTTGAACAGGGTCAGAAAAATTGGGCCTTTGGTGGTGGACGGTGTGGTGGTGTTGCCACAACACTATAAGGCCTCACAGTTACTCTTGGTGGGCGCAGGAACGAGCCCTGCTGTGAAATATTAGATCAAGAATTGTAATTACATGCCCCTGTTAAACAGGGGCTGAAAATTGGGTGTAAGGCACTGGTGCTGGTGCCACAACACTGCAACCCCTCACAAATACCCTAGTTGGAGCGCAGGAATGAGCCTTGCTGCAAAGTATTGCATCAAAAATTGTAATTACATGCCCTTGTTAAACAGGGGCTGAAAAATTGGGCCTTAGGCACTGGTGCTGGTGCCACAACGCTGCAAGCCCTCACAGATACTCTAGTTGGAGCGCAGGAATGAGCCCTGCTGCAAAGTATTGCAGCAAAAATTGTAATTACACGCCCCTGTTAAACAGGGGCTGAAAAATTGGGCCTTAGGCACTGGTGCTGGTGCCACAACACTGCAACCCTTCACAAATACTCTAGTTGAGTGCAGCAACGAACCCTCCTTGCAAAATATTGCATCAAAAATTGTAATTACACGCCCCTGTTAAACAGGGGCAGAAAAATTGGGCCTTAGCCACTGGTGGCGGTGCCCAGAACCAAAAATGTTCTTACAAGATATCAGCATGAATATTTAGGAGGAAGAGGATAGTCACCCAGCATCAGCATAGGCAGTTTTGAAGGGATCTCACATTAAAAAAAATAATTATTCAGTTACATCAGCATTAGGTGCTTGGTAGCTGGTGATCCAAGACTGATTCATTTTTACGAAGGTCAGCTGATTGACCGATTTGGTGGACAGACGCACCCTGAGATCGGTTACAAAGCCTCCCGCAGCACTGAATGTGCGTCCTGAAAGAACGCTGGATGCAGGACAGGCCAGTAGCTCAATTGCATACTGTGCAAGCTCTGGCCAGTGATCCATCCTCAAGACCCAGTAACCCAGAGGATTTTTGATGGGAAAGGTGTCCAAGTCTGATCTTGCCCCTAGGTATTCCTGCACCATGTGAATCAGACGCTGGCGATGGTTGCTGGAACAGATCATACCTTGGGGCTGCGGACTAAAACATTGTCTGAACGCATCAGTCAGACAGCCACCTTCTCCACCGTTCCTTCTGTGACTGACCGATGCCTCAGCAACACGTTGTCCAGGAGGACCAGGAAATTGTAACCTCCCAGGCTCTGGAAACGCATTTCTCAAACCTTTCTGCAAGGACTCCCGAAGATGTTTTATCCTCTGCTTCCTCTGCGACGGCAAGATAAGGTCCACAACCTTACCCTTGTAACATGGATCAAGGAGGGTTGCCAGCTAGTAATGATCCCTCTCCTTGATACCAAAAATATGAGAATCCTTCCGCAGGCTTTGCAGGATCAGGGAGGCCATGCAGCGTAGGTTTGCTGAGGCATTCGGTCCAGAGTCCTCTGGGTCACTAAGGATGACATGATCCGCAGCCACCTCCTCCCAGCCATGTACAAGTCCATGGGTTTCTTCAAATTGTAAATGATCCCTTGAAGACTGCTGCTGATGCTGAGTGCTAGGCTCCACCTCCATGCTGACACAATCCTCCTCATCCTCTTCCTGTGTGATCGGCGGGCATGCAGGCACACTATCTGGATAAAGGGGGCCTTGAGAGGTAAGGAAGTCCTCCTCTTCCTGCCTCTGTTCTACCTCAAGTGCCCTGTCCATTATTCCATGCAGCGTGTGCTTCAACAGGTGGACAAGAGGGACAGTGTCACTGATGCATGCACTGTCACTGCTCACCATCCTCGTGGCCTCCTCAAATGGTGACAGGACAGTGCATGCATCCTTAATCATGGCCCACTGGCGTGGGGTAAAAAACCAAGCTCCCCTGACCCTGTCCTGGTGCCATAGTCGCACAGGTACTCATTGATGGCATGTGCAGCCGCTGCAGCATGGCCAATGTTGAGTAACACCTGGTGGGTATGTCACAGATTAGGCGGTTCTTGGGCAGGTTAAATTCCTTTTGGAGGTCAGCCAGCTGAGCACTGGCATTATATGACTGGCGGAAATGCACAGAGACTTTCCTGGCCTGCCTCAGGACATCCTGTAAGCCCGGGTACCTGCCCAAGAACCGCTGCACCACCAAGTTAAGGATGTGAGCTAAACAGGGCACATGGGTCAGTTGTCCCTGTCGGAGGACGGAGAGGAGGTTGGTGCCATTGTCATAAACCACCATTCCTGGCTTAAGTTGGCGTGGCGTCAACCACCTCTGAGCCTGCCCCTGCAGAGCTGACAGAACCTCTGCCCCAGTGTGGCTCTTGTCCCCTAAGCACACCAGCTCAAGCACCACATGGCATCTTTTTGCCTGTGTGCTTGCATAGCCCCTTGAACGCCTACGGAGCACCGCTGCTTACGAGGACAAATCAGCACAGGAAGAGGCCATGGAGGAAGAAGAAGAGGAGGGGGTGGAGGAGAGAGGTGTGGCAGAATCACCAATAGTAGAATTTTGGAGGCGTGGTGGCAGAACAACCTCCAACACTACTGCACCCTGTCCTGCATCCTTCCCAGCTTCCAGCAGAGTCACCCAGTGCACGGTGAAAGATAGGTAACGTCCCTGTCCATGCCTGCTGGACCATGAGTCAGTGGTAATATGCACCTTACCACTGACTGCCCTGTCCAGCGAGGCATGGACATTGCCAGTAGAGAGCCGGAATCACCTTCCGTGAAAAAAAGTGGCGTTTGGGAACCTGCCACTGAGGTACCGCACTTTCCACAAAATCACGGAAGGGGGCATAATCTACCAACTGAAAAGGCAGCAGTTGAAGTACTAGCAATTTAGCCAAGCTAGCATTCAACTGCTGGGCATGTGGATGGCTGGGAGCGAACTTCTTTCGCCGCTGGAGCAACTGGAGTAGGGAAATCTGCCTGCTAGAATTGGACGTTGGTGTACCGATAGCAGATTGCCCGCAAGTACTTGGCAGTGGCACACCTAATTCTACACCTTCATTCCTCTCAGTGTAGGTTTCTGAGAGGACTGAAGGTATAGTGGGGTTGGAGATCCCAGCCAATGAGGAGGAGCAAGGAGAGGTCTGCCTTGTTCTTTGGTGTGGGTCTTTTAGGTAGTGTTGCCAACGGGCTGCATGGGAGCTCAACATATGTCTGATTAAGCATGCGGTGCCAAAGTGCTTGCTGTCTAGTCCACGCTTGATACGCTTCAGACATATGTTGCAAATAGCAATGGTGCGATCTGCTGCACACGTCTCAAAAAAGGCCCACACCAAAGAACTTTTGGAATAACGCACAGAGTCACCAGCGCCCTGCACTTGCGGAGCTCTGCGGTGTGATGCAGTTGGTTGGCTGCCCTTAAGCTGGCCCCTGGAGGGCATCCTGCCTCATTGGAAATGTGCCTCCTCCTCCACCTCCTCCTCTCTCCTATCAGGCACCCACGTAGAGTCAGTGAGCTCATCATCCCCTCCCTCCTCGACACTGGAGCAAACCTGGCAGTATACTGCAGCTGGGGGAACATGACTGCCATTTTGTTGTCCTTCTTGGGCAACCCCTCTCTCTGGGTTCACTTTACTGCCTTCCTCAAGCTGGGTACCATCATCGGAGTCTTCAAAATGCTGCGCATGCTCCTGCAGCATGTACCCGACACTGTGGTCGAACAGTTCGGGGGACTCCTCCGGTGGGGCTAGGGAAGGAGTAACTGATGATGACCTTGAGTCCAAGGAATACGCCGCTTTGGCACCTGCATTGGCAGCCAAGGTAGCCTGGGTGACAGAGGATGAGGAGGATGAGGACGGCTTGGTCATCCACTCTACCAATTCTTCGGCATGTTGTGGCTCAACACGGCCAGCTGCCTGCCTGTGGGATTATTAGGAAGAGAACACCAGCAATTGTCTGCAGTTAGCTTTAGTTGCACACTGTGCACAGGATACAGTACACTGACTGAAAATACTGCAGCTGCCTGCCTGTGGTATTATTAGGAAGAGAACACCAGCAATTGTCTGCAGTTGTTTTGTCAATGGATCTGCGCTATAGGATGTATTCGCAACTGCAGCCCCCCTATGTAGGCAAGGGACACAACGTGTACCCTAAATGAAATAAGTATAACGAGATAGGGAGTGGCGCTGTGCGTAAAGGATGTATTAGTGTAAAATGCTTATCTAATGGTAGTAATAGATGTATCAATGTGACATATTATAGGGAACAACAATAAATAGTAATCGCTATAAATGCAATGCTATATATCCCACATAAAAATAGGAATAAAATAAATTAAGTGCTAATTCATAAATAGATTAATTAGTGCCAATAAATATAGAAAGTGCAGCTGTTATCTCATATGCAAAATTATTATTAATGTTGGTGACCACTAATAGTGTAGTATGACGTAAATGATAAAGTGATAAGTGCAAGGGTGTCAGATACAATACAATCAACAATGTTCCAGCACCTGCTGGATAGTAAAAATAAACTGCAAATATTAAATGAAGATAGAAAGTGTCCACAATCCTCTATAGTGAAGGACAAAAAGTGCAAAGTGATGTATGTGAAAAATATATATATGAATTATACATATATATATAAAATGTATATAAAAAAGTGTGTATAAAAGATAGAGGGTGTCCACAACCCTCAATGTGAAAATGCTGAGGATACAAAAATTAGATAAGAAATATATAAATAGATGTGTAGAAAAAATATATATAAACACAAGAAAAAAAGGAATTAATTGTACAAATATTAAGACCCTTCCTGTGTACAAGTGGCTGATCCGGATTGAGGAACTGGATTGGAGGGGATATCAACACATAAAGTTCTGAATGACACCTGGATGTGATCGGAACCCGGCATACAGACATCCTATGCTTATACCCCTGCAGGGAGTCCACAATCCTCTATAGTGAAGGACAAAAAGTGCAAAGTGATGTATGTGAAAAATATATATATGAATTATACATATATATATAAAATGTATATAAAAAAGTGTGTATAAAAGATAGAGGGTGTCCACAACCCTCAATGTGAAAATGCTGAGGATACAAAAATTAGATAAGAAATATATAAATAGATGTGTAGAAAAAATATATATAAACACAAGAAAAAAAGGAATTAATTGTACAAATATTAAGACCCAAACTGGGGAATAATTGGTATATATATGTGGAGATGTGTCTCTCGTGGACTGGTGGTAAGACAATTAATAACACTAATAGGTCTCATATGAAATGACAAAAAAGTTCATGTGATGTCTTCCACCGGATTTCTTCCAGATATTTAAAAACCAACTCCCCTGATGTGATCCCACTCACCGGAACGTTATACCCCTGCAGGGGTATAAGCATAGGATGTCTGTATGCCGGGTTCCGATCACATCCAGGTGTCATTCAGAACTTTATGTGTTGATATCCCCTCCAATCCAGTTCCTCAATCCGGATCAGCCACTTGTACACAGGAAGGGTCTTAATATTTGTACAATTAATTCCTTTTTTTCTTGTGTTTATATATATTTTTTCTACACATCTATTTATATATTTCTTATCTAATTTTTGTATCCTCAGCATTTTCACATTGAGGGTTGTGGACACCCTCTATCTTTTATACACACTTTTTTATATACATTTTATATATATATGTATAATTCATATATATATTTTTCACATACATCACTTTGCACTTTTTGTCCTTCACTATAGAGGATTGTGGACACTTTCTATCTTCATTTAATATTTGCAGTTTATTTTTACTATCCAGCAGGTGCTGGAACATTGTTGATTGTATTGTATCTGACACCCTTGCACTTATCACTTTATCATTTACGTCATACTACACTATTAGTGGTCACCAACATTAATAATAATTTTGCATATGAGATAACAGCTGCACTTTCTATATTTATTGGCACTAATTAATCTATTTATGAATTAGCACTTAATTTATTTTATTCCTATTTTTATGTGGGATATATAGCATTGCATTTATAGCGATTACTATTTATTGTTGTTCCCTATAATATGTCACATTGATACATCTATTACTACCATTAGATAAGCATTTTACACTAATACATCCTTTACGCACAGCGCCACTCCCTATCTCGTTATACCAATTGTCTGCAGTTAGCTTTAGTTGCACACTGTGCAGAGGATACAGTACACTGACTGAAAATACTGCAGCTGCCTGCCTGTGGTATTATTAGGAAGAGAACACCAGCAATTGTCTGAAATTAGCTTTAGTTGCACACTGTGCACAGGATACAGTACACTGACTGAAAATACTGCAGCTGCCTGTGATATTATTAGGAAGAGAACACCAGCAATTGTCTGCGGTTAGCTTTAGTTGCACACTGTGCACAGGATACAGTACACTGACTGAAAATACTGCAGCTGCCTGCCTGTGGTATTATTAGGAAGAGAACACCAGCAATTGTCTGCAGTTAGCTTTAGTTGCACACTGCGCACAGTATACAGTACAATGACTGAAAATACTGCAGCTGCCTGCCTGTAAGTATATTAGGAAGAGAACACCAGCAATTGTCTGCGGTTAGCTTTAGTTGCACACTGTGCACAGGATACAGTACACTGACTGAAAATACTGCAGCTACCTGCCTGTAAGTATATTAGGAAGAGAACACCAGCAATTGTCTGCAGTTAGCTTTAGTTGCACACTGTGCACAGGATACAGTACACTGATTGAAAATACTGCAGCTGCCTGCCTGTGGTATTATTAGGAAGAGAACACCAGCAATTGTCTGCATGTCTGCAGTTAGCTTTAGTTGCACACTGTGCACAGGATACAGTACACTGACTGAAAATACTGCAGCTGCCCGCCTGTGGTATTATTAGGAAGAGAACACCAGAAATTGTCTGCAGTTAGCTTTAGTAGCACACTGTGCACAGGATACAGTACACTGACTGAAAATACTGCAGCTGCCTGCCTGTGGTATTATTAGGAAGAGAACACCAGCAATTGTCTGCAGTTAGCTTTAGTTGCACACTGTGCACAGGATACAGTACACTGACTGAAAATACTGCAGCTGCCTGCCTGTGGTAATATTAGGAAGAGAACACCAGCAATTGTCTGCAGTTAGCTTTAGTTGCACACTGTGCACAGGATACAGTACACTGACTGAAAATACTGCAGCTGCCTGCCTGTGGTATTATTAGGAAGAGAACACCAGCAATTGTCTGCAGTTAGCTTTAGTTGGACACTGTGCACAGGATACAGTACACTGACTGAAAATACTGCAGCTGCCTGTGGTATTATTAGGCAGAGAACACCAGCAATTGTCTGCGGTTAGCTTTAGTTGCACACTGTGCACAGGATACAGTACACTGACTGAAAATACTGCAGCTGCCTGCCTATGGTATTATTAGGAAGAGAACACCAGCAATTGTCTGCAGTTAGCTTTAGTTGCACACTGTGCACAGGATACAGTACACTGACTGAAAATACTGCAGCTGCCCGCCTGTAAGTATATTTGGAAGAGAACACCAGCAATTGTCTGCGGTTAGCTTTAGTTGCACACTGTGCACAGGATACAGTACACCAACTGAAAATACTGCAGCTGCCTGCCTGTAAGTATATTAGGAAGAGAACACCAGCAATTGTCTGCAGTTAGCTTTAGTTGCACACTGTGCACAGGATACAGTACACTGATTGAAAATACTGCAGCTGCCTGCCTGTGGTATTATTAGGAAGAGAACACCAGCAATTGTCTGCATGTCTGCAGTTAGCTTTAGTTGCACACTGTGCACAGGATACAGTACACTGACTGAAAATACTGCAGCTGCCTGTCTGTGGTATTATTAGGAAGAGAACACCAGAAATTGTCTGCAGTTAGCTTTAGTAGCACACTGTGCACAGGATACAGTACACTGACTGAAAATACTGCAGCTGCCTGCCTGTGGTATTATTAGGAAGAGAACACCAGCAATTGTCTGCAGTTAGCTTTAGTTGCACACTGTGCACAGGATACAGTACACTGACTGAAAATACTGCAGCTGCCTGCCTGTGGTATTATTAGGAAGAAAACACCAGAAATTGTCTGCAGTTAGCTTTAGTAGCACACTGTGCACATGATACAGTACACTGACTGAAAATACTGCAGCTGCCTGTGGTATTATTAGGAAGAGAACACCAGCAATTGTCTGCAGTTAGCTTTAGTTGCACACTGTGCACAGGATACAGAACACTGACTGAAAATACTGCAGCTGCCTGCCTGTGGTATTATTAGGAAGAGAACACCAGCAATTGTCTGCAGTAAGCTTTGGTTGCACACTGTGCACAGGATACAGTACACTGACTGAAAATACTGCAGCTGCCTGCCTGTAAGTATATTAGGAAGAGAATAACAGGAGCGGATCTAGCTAAACTTAATTCAGTGTATATATATATACAAGACCTGGGATGCATATATATACTAAATACACTGACTGCAACTAACTGACTCGCCTGCCTGATCTAACTCAAATGAAATGACACTGTCTCTCTTTCTCTATCTCTCAGCACACCGGAACACACTACACAAGGCCGACTTCCAGGCGGCCTTATATAGTGTGGAGCGTGTACTAAATCCCCTGAGGCATAAGTGGCCAAAGCCACCCTGCCTTTGGCCAATTATGGTGCTCCGTTCTTACCGTGCTGTGATTGGCCAAAGCATGCGGGTCATAGTGCATGCTTGGCAAATCATCAGACACTCGAATTTAGGCGTGAACGGCCCATAATGTTCGTAATTCAACGAACAGTCGAACGGCCAATGTTCGAGTCGAACTTACATTCGACTCAAACTTGAAGCTTATCCCTACCGCTGACATCCTCCGACATCCGATCCGATCCTGTCTGTGAATCCAGATGGATGGAGACTCTATTTTCCATTCGTCTGGAGGACAGGCGGTCCATTTTCATCTGATCTCCCATAGAGGAGAGCGGGGCTCTGACAGGTCCATCTCTGCACAGTGAGCAGAGACAGACCTGTCATCCACCTGCTCAGCGAAGATTAACGGATCGATCCCCCGCTGAGCAAGTGGAATCTGTATCCGTAACAGACAAGCCCATGTGAAAGGACCATCAGGCCCACGCCTGTGCATCTGTATGCTCCTTAGAGCTTCACTTGTACTATGGCCAGCATTTTCCTGACACACTCACTGCTCAAACTTTGCATTGTCCAGCTAACCCTGCCCCTGCTATTCTTCAAACAGATCTCTATTTATAGAGTCTCCAGTGTTCAGCAGAGCATAGAGAAACAGTAGCAGAGGGATCTGGAGTTTGCTAATGACACAGAAGTAAGCAGGATTTGTGGGTTAAGAAGACATGAAACCAAACATAAAGCCCAACCTTAAGGGGCCCCCAAATCAGCCCTCCTTGTGACACCCATTGGCAGCATTATGCTTTTTGTCCTGTATTACTTACCTTTTCCACAGTCTTCAGGCCAGTAACAAGATGCTTCCATCCAATAACATTTTAACCTTTGAATTGTAAACTTAACTGTAAACTCAGCCCAAACACTTCAGATATGAGTATGAGATTTTTTAAATCAATCAATAAGCATGTTATGAGTGACATTAGACCATGAATGGAAGGGTGTACTAGTTAAAATCCTGGCAGGAAACAGTCCAGAAGAGATACCTCTTTGTCCTGTAAAACAGAAGGAGACATCAACTAGGGTGTCAGAGAAGAAAATTCCTAGTTCTTGTAGTAAAATGTGTTAAATACCTAAATGTTTGAAAAAGTAAGGGAATAAAATTAAAATTAAAATACCAAAAGGGTGGGGAGTGGGGGACTGACAGCCCCATGCAGTATATGCTCAATTTTCCACGTTGGGTGATGCTGGGCATCATTAGCTCAGTTGCAATATTACATTTTTATTTATTTTAACAGGCAGAGCCAATTAATAAATGTACATCACGTACAGTTTAATGCTGTTTCATGTACCACATATGGATGACTGGTAAGCCAAGTCTATGAATGTAAGCAAAGACAGGTAATCTCATCAGTTCCTAAGGTAAAGGTACTGCTATTAGTAAGACAAAGACAGAGAGGAGAACGTTTCACAGCATAGGACTATGTAATAAGAAGCTGCAGATCTACCCAGAATCATATATAGGAGCTTTTAATGGCTTACATAAAATTTTAATCGAAAGTAAAATGAGTAGAGTTTCAAACATTAGCATAGATGCAGTTTTCCCTGAAGAAGCAGTTCACTTGTTGATTTCACATTGCCCATCATTGGTGTATAATCGGCTGGTGTGGAAATACTTATTTTTACAATACATTATTCCTTCTATATTATTTTGATTTCTGAAGATTGAGAATCATTGTAGGATATAGAAGCCTGAATTAAACAGCAATAATTATGTACACACAAAACAGATCATGTATTCTGCAGATGGAATTTGTACCATAATTTCTTATAGATATAGAAGTATTGTGCAGATGGAATCAGTGACATAATTTCTTACAAATATAGAATGTTAATACAGCTTTCAAATCATATCTCATATAGGCACATATACACATGCTTCCTTCCTCTTCAACATTTCCACCTGAGCAAGCACCAACTACTGTGGGTGGACAGCAAGTATGACACTTATACTGTAGGAATGTTAATAGGTCGCAAGCACAAATACAACTTGATACCCTCTCTTTTCTGTTACACATTTATTCCTGTCACTGTGTTTACATAGCTTCTTTTTTCTTTTTCTTTTTTTGTCAGCACTGTAAAAAATATCCTACCCCGAAAGCCTAATTCCTTAAAAAACTGAACTCCATTGTTTGAATATATTCACGATAAACAATACAACAATACAGGTCTGCAAAAGACGAGCAGAGTTTTGTAGGATGGTGTGTCACCTGTGTGATGCAGAACACTTCACAATACTTCTTATCCTGATTCTGCAGGGACACTGTAGCTAGGGATAGTAACACTTTGTTCAGTGCTTCCTGTAATGTCTCATATTTTCCTGCAGTCAGTCAAGTCAATTAACATGTGTGTGAAGCCATCTTGCTTTTCTGTTTATTCGCATCTTTATCACTCTCAGGTCCTGCCACATTCATTCCTCTTCATTTTGATATACCATTGAAGTCTCATTACGCAGAAAGGAAGGCAGAAAAAAAACTCATGTCAGCCATAATGAAAGGTGGATGCAAAACTGTAAACAAAGAATCTGTTAAAAATGTAAATCAGTGTACCTGTGTTTTTATTAAGAGAATTGTTATTATGATGAAAAAGGATTTAATTGTAGAATTAGAAATAGTGGGTAACTATATAAGTATATTATCTGGTAAACTGATTCATAATTTAAATTTTATAAAGCAATTTAGGTAAGCTAAGATGCAGGGCCGTCTTTAGCGCAGGGCAAACGGGGCAGCTGCCCAGGGCCCTGTCATTGCTTGGGGCCCAAAGCAGAGCTGCCCGTTACCCCTGCGCGCTGCCCGCAAATCGGCGCTGAATTATGTGATGTCAGCCGCGGCGGCGTGCACGGCGCCCACACTGCCAGTGCCTTTTTTTTTTCATTTGAGGAGCGGCCCGTGGGTGGGCGGGGCCTTGAGCTCCACTGACGCTCTGGCCCCGCCCCTTGCTATGCGTGCAGACAATGCTGTGTTAGCACTGACTCGGAGGAGCGGAGAAGCGGGGGAGGAGTGAGACAGGGCCCTGGGCAGCGCGAGTGGAGAGTGCACTGAAGCCTGGTGAAGTGAAAAAACTAAGGAGCAGTGTGGAGAACTTAGCTGAGCTTTCCACGACCAGGTAAGGTCTTTTCTCCTCCCCTGGCTCATGCTCCCCCCTATCCCCATGCCATGTCTTGTGTAATAAAAGAAAGTTAAAAAAAACTTAGAAATTCTGTAGTCCACTGTCCAGGCTGAGTGAGGCCTCAGAGGAGAGCACACAGCATGATTTACAGGAACATGGCATACTGTATTTAGGTTGCTTTCACACTGAAAGCACCCGGGCATTGGTGGTAAAACGCCACTGTTTTTAGTGGCGCTTTACCGTCGTTTTTGCTGCGCTTTTCGGCCTCTAGTGGGGCACTTTAAACCCCTGCTAGCAGCCGAAAAAGGGTTAAAAGCGCCTGCAAAGCACCGCTACGGCGGTGCTTTGCCGGCGGTTCAGCGGCGCTGCCCATTGATTTCAATGGGCAGGGGCACTTTAGGAGCGGTGAGTTCGCCGCTCCTAATGCACTCCAAAGAAGCTGCTGGCAGGACTTTTTCTGACGCCCTGCCAGCGCACCACTCCAGTGTGAAAGCCCTTGGGGCTTTCACACTGGAGTGAATGGAGCCGCTGTTTCAGGGCACTTTGCAGGCACTATTTTTAGCGCTATAGCGCCTGCAAAGCGCCTCAGTGTGAACTGCTTGATGGGCTTATTTTGGGCCTAGCTGGTTCACATGTATGTGTTTTGGTGGCCCACATTTGCGCAGGCACAGTGCCCAATCATTTGAATGGACTGCCATGTCTGCGTTTCCTGCAAAAAAAAAAAAGGTGCATGCAAGCAATGAAATACAGCACTGTCTGTTCATTATACTTTTGCACCATGTGACTTACCTGCAGTTCCTGCTCCGGCAACCTTGCTGCATTTTTAGATGTTTAGGCCACGCTTTTAAAGACACAGTACGTTTGTGTGTGCGCAGGAACTGCAGGTAAGTCGCATGGTGCAAAAGCCGAATGAATTTCAAGGCCACTGCATTTTTAAAATGCTGCATGCAACTTTTTTTTCTGCAGGAAACGCAGGCATGGCAGCCCATTCAAATGAATGGGCTGCTGTGCCTGCGCAAATGTGGGCCGCCAAAACACATACATGTGAATGTGTGATGTGACAATGGCTTCAATGTAATTGGGGTGCTGTGATGTGTAAAGGGGCATTATGACATGAACAGGCATGTACTGGCCATCGGGACTACCGGGAGTTTCCCGGTGGGCCGATGGCTCAGTGGGCCGGTTCCAGCGGCCGCCTAATTTGCCTTTTGCATCGTTTCCCAGTTGTTCTGTGGTGAGGTCCGCCGCGATGTACCCCAATGTAACCTGATGTGCCCCATGTGCTTTGATGTGCCCCATGTGCTTTGATGTGCCCCAATGTACCCTGATGTGCCCCATGCCCTGATGTGCTTTGTGCCCCGTGTCCTGATGTGCTGTGCCCCAATGTCGTGTGCCCTGATATACTGTGACCTGTGCCCTGATGTGCTGTGCCCTGATGTGCTGTGTCCTGATGTGCCCTGATGTGCTGTGTCCTGATGTGCTATACCCTGTACCCTGATGTGCTGTGCCCTGATGTGCTGTGTGCTGATGTGGTATACCCTGTACCCTGATGTGCTGTGCCCTGATGTGCTGTGTCCTGATGTGCTATACCCTGTACCCTGATGTGCTGTGTCCTGATGTGCTATACCCTGTACCCTGATGTGCTGTATCCTGATGTGCTATACCCTGTACCCTGATGTGCTGGGCTCTGTACCCTGATGTGCTGTACCCTGTGCCCTGATGTGCTGGGCTCTGTACCCTGATGTGCTGTGTCCTGATGTGCTGTACCCTGATGTGCTGTGTCCTGATGTGCTATACCCTGTACCCTGATGTGCTGTGTCCTGATTTGCGGTGTCCTGATGTGCTATACCCTCTACCCTGATGTGCTGTGCCCTGATGTGCTGTGTCCTGATGTGCCCTGATGTGCGGTGTCCTGATGTGCTATACCCTCTACCCTGATGTGCTGTGCCCTGATGTGCTGTGTCCTGATGTGCCCTGATTTGCTGTGTCCTGGTGTGCTATACCCTGTACCCTGATGTGCGGTGTCCTGATGTGCTATACCCTCTACCCTGATGTGCTGGGCTCTGTACCCTGATGTGCTGTGTCATGATGTGCCCTGATGTGCTGTGTCCTGATGTGCTATACCCTGTACCCTGATGTGCGGTGTCCTGATGTGCTATACCATCTACCCTGATGTGCTGGGCTCTGTACCCTGATGTGCTGTGTCCTGATGTGCCCTGATGTGCTGTGTCCTGATGTGCCCTGATGTGCTGTGTCCTGATGTGCTATACCCTGTACCCTGATGTGCTGTGTCCTGATGTGCTATACCCTGTACCCTGATGTGCTGGGCTCTGTACCCTGATGTGCTGTACCCTGTGCCCTGATGTACTGGGCTCTGTACCCTGATGTGCTGTGACCTGATGTGCTATACCCTGTACCCTGATGTGCTGTGTCCTGATGTGCTATACCCTCTACCCTGATGTGCTGGGCTCTGTACCCTGATGTGCTGTACCCTGTGCCCTGATGTGCTGTGTCCTGATGTGCCCTGATGTGCTGTGTCTTGATGTGCTATACCCTGTACCCTGATGTGCTGTGTCCTGATGTGCTATACCCTGTACCCTGATGTGCTGGGCTCTGTACCCTGATGTGCTGTACCCTGTGCCCTGATGTACTGGGCTCTGTACCCTGATGTGCTGTGACCTGATGTGCTATACCCTGTACCCTGATGTGCTGTGTCCTGATGTGCTATACCCTCTACCTTGATGTGCTGGGCTCTGTACCCTGATGTGCTGTACCCTGTGCCCTGATGTGCTGTGCCCTGATGTGCTGTGTCATGATGTTCTGTGTCCTGTCCCCTGATGTGTTATGCCCTGGGTCGGTCTGGATGAAGTCCACGGCCACATTTTTGTCCCAGTCCAGCCCTGGACATGAAGGGGACTCTAATGTAACAGGGGCGCTGTGATGTGTAAAGGGGCACTATAATGTGGAAAGGTCTGCAATGCAATGGGGGCTGTGATATGAGGAGGCTGCAATGTAATGGGCGCTGTGATATGATGAGGCTGTAATGTTTTTTAAAGATAAATCTATGTTTGTGTCTGTTTTTTGAGATGTTGGGGTGAAAAGCAAAATTGAATTGGGGGGGGCCCAAAAAAAATGTTTGCCCGGGGTCCAAACCATATTAAAGACGGCCCTGCTAAGATGTTGTTATCCATAATTGTAGCCTATTAAAATAGTCCCTGATAAATGGGTTATTGCATGACCTCACATTTTCCATGTTAATAAAGAGACCCGTTACTGTGTAAGGGGGTGAGTTATTACCATGCAAAGTGGTAAACTGCTCCTCTTTTACCTGTCTTTTTAGCATATTTAAACTTTGTGGCATTTATGAGGAAAACATGTTTAATTTCAGCTCTACGTTTTACTAAACTCAGCAAATTGAGAGCTATGGTGATTTTTCAGATTTAGCTATAACTCAGTTATAAAGAAATCAAAAATGGTTGTAAATATATTGTTACATAGTTACATAGTTGGTGAGGTTGAAAAAATACTTCAGTCCACCAAGTTCAACCTATGATGTGTGTGTGTGTATGTGTTTATGTCAATAGTACATCGTATAACCCTGTATGTTTTGGTCTTTAAGGTGCCCATCTAATAGTTTTTTTAAACTATTGACGCTCCCTACTGATACCACTGTTTGTGGAACAGAATTCCACATCCTTACTGCTCTGACAGTAAAGAACCCTCTAGGCAGTTTAAGGTTAAACGGCTTCTCTTCCAACTTTAGTGAATGGCCGCGTGTCTTTTTAAATTCCCATTCACTAAATAGTTTTTTTGCCTATGCTAGAGTCACCAGTACGGTATTTGCGAATTGATATCATATCCCCTCTCAAGCGTCTCCTCTCCCGAGAGAATACGTTCAATTCTTGTAGTCTTTCCCCATAGCTAAGGTCCTCTATCCTCTTAATTAGCTTTGTTGCCCTTCTCTGGACTCTCTCCAGTTCCAGCACATCCTTCCTGGGGACTGGTGTCCAGAACTAGACAGCCTATTCAAGACACGGCTGGACCAGAGTCTTGTAGAGTGAGAGAATTATCATTTTTTCTCTGGAGTGAATTCTCTTTTTAGTTCATGTGTCAGGGCTGGGCTCAGCTGTCGGCTAATTGCCTGTTCCTATCTCTCCACATTGACTCACCTGTTGATGATATCCTGCTCATCAGTCCTGCCTACTTAAGCCATCCAGCCCAGATGATCTCTGCCTTCGCCTTGGTCACATCTCTAGAGACACTCTCCTGTGTTCCTGTTAAAGACTTGCTTGACTGACATTCCTTCTGGCTCCAGATCCTGCTTGCTGTTCTACTACGCTCATCTCTGGCTCCCTGACATTTTGGCTTGTCTGACTATCCGTTCCGGTTCCTGAACTCTGGCTATGTTTTGACTACGTTTACTCTGTTTACCTTTTTTTTATTATTACTAAACAAGTGTGATTTAACTGTATTTCTCTCTCAGTCTGATTCATGGTTTCTGACAAGCCCGAAATTCCCACTGAGCTGGAGAGGTTGATCACATTTGCCATCCTCATTGACTCCAGACTCAGAGAAAGACTCTTTTAAGGAGTGCTTGTGGAAGCCTCCTGTATATTTGTCTCCAAGCTTTGCAATCCCACCCTTGCCTCCCTCACCTCCCATGCCTCCTGGTACCGAGTCGGTCAGTGAAGATGAACCCATGCACTTGGGCTTCATGCGTCTCTCTGCAGGTGAGAGAACCCTTGGGAGGAGGGAGATATTGTGCCTTTATTGTGGCCAGGCAGGTCACTTTTTGAAGTCTTGTCCTACCCGTCCAGGGATACACCCGAACCTTGAGGTCCTGTCATGGACAGACCTTAGGTGGCGTTGTTTCGTCCCCAGTTATCCTGAAGGATAAGCCCCTGGTTTCGGTTACCCTTTCTTGGGCTGAGTCGTCCGTCGAGATACAGGCTCTAATCGACTCTGGGGCTGCAGGCCTGTTCATTGATGCTGCCTTTGTATTGAAGCACTCAATTCCGCTGCAGCTGCATGACACTCCACTTGCCATTGAGGTTCTTGACGGGAGACCTCTACAGCCTGCCCATGTGACTCATGAGACTGTTCCGTTGTCCATGGCCGTAGGGGCTCTTTTCTTGTCTAGTTTCAATTACATTGTCTCATTCTTACCCGGTACTAAGAATGTAAGGGCTGACGCTTTGTCACGACAGTTTTCCTCCACATCAAAGATGGAGTCGGTTACGGTTCCTGTGATTCCTCCTGATCGTATTCTGGCTGAGGTTCACACCAGTCTCACTTCTCCTTTGGGTGACAAAATTCTTGCTGCTCAGGTTCATGCTCCTCCTGAGAAACCTTGTGACCGCTGCTTTGTCCCAGAGAGTCTCCGCACTGCCATGCTCCAGACTTACTATTCTCCCAAGGCTGCTGGCCACCCTGGGAAGAATCAACTCTTTTGGGCCATTTCCCAACTATTCTGGTGACCTAGTCTACGTGCTGATGTAACTGCCTTCGTAGCTGCCTGTTCCATGTGTGCTCAGAGTAAGACTCTACGACACCTTCCAGTGGGCCTCCTACAAACCATACCCAATGGAGAGAGGCCCTGGACCCACCTGTCTATGGATTTCATTGTGGAGTTACCCAACTCCCAAGGCAACACAGTTATCCTTATGGTGGTTGACAGGTTCTCAAAAATGTCTCATTATATTCCACTTAAGAAGTTGTCTACTTCTAAGGAACTGGCTTACATTTTTCCTCGGGAGATCTTTTGCTTACATGGGCTACCCAAGATGATTGTCTTGGACAGGGGTAGTCAGTTTGTGTCCCAGTTTTGCGAGCTTTTTGTGCACAGTTGGAAATTCAGCTTGCTTTCTCCTCTGTGTATCACCCTCAGTATAATGGGGCTGCAGAACGAGCCAGTCAATCTTTGGAGCAATTCCTACATTGCTATATTTCGACCATAATAACAACTGGTTAGACCTCTTACCGTGGGCGGAGTTTGCTCACAATAGTGCCTTGAATTCTGCTTCCCGATTGTCCCCGTTTATGTCGAACTATGGTTTCCAAGCTTCCATGTTGCCTGACTTATTTGTTCCGCAGAGTATTCCTGCGTTAGAGGGTCATCTCCGTGGTCTTCGTTCCACTTGGGCAGAAGTCCAGGAGGCTTTGGGACATTCTAATGATAGGTACAGACTCCATGCTGACCGCAGACGCCTGCCTGCGCCTTCCTACCAGGTTGGGGACAGGGTCTAGCTGTCATCTCGCAATCTCTGACTTCGTGTTCCCTCTCTGAAGTTCACACCTAGGTTTATTGGGCCTTTCCGTATTCTTCACAGGATTAATCCAGTATCTTCCTTCTAACATGCATATCTCAAATGTATTTCATGTCTCCTTATTAAAACCTTTGGTCTGCATCCGCTCTACCACCTCGGTACCTAGTCCTCACCCTGTACAGGTTGAGAACCATGAGGAGAATGAAGTACAGTCCATTGTTGACTCCCATAGGTTCCGTGAGCGCATACAGTACCTGGTGCATTGGAAAGGGTACGGTCCGGAGGAACGCTCTTGGGTCTCATCTTCGGACGTACATGCCCCTGTCCTCCTCCGTGATTTCCATTGACATTTGCCCCTCAAGCCTGGTGGTCCTCCGAGAGGGAGGGGTCATTGAGGGGGGAGTACTGTCAGGTCTGGGCTCAGCCCTTCCTTCTCTGAGCTGGCCACTCAGCTGTCGGCTAATTGCCAGCTCCTATCTCTCCACTAGGGATGAGCTTCGTGTTCGAGTCGAACCCATGTTCGACTCGAACATCGGCTGTTCGATCGTTCGCCGAATTGCGAACGTTATGGGCCGTTCGCGCTAAATTCGTGTGGCGCGTCACGGCCCATAATTCACTGCGGCATCGCAGTGCATTGCTGGCTGATGATTGGCCAAGCATGCACTATGACCCGCATGCTTGGCCAATCACAGCGCCGTCAGTAGAGAGAGCTGTAATTGGCCAAAGCCAGGGTGGCTTTGGCCAATTATGGCTCAGGGGATTTAGTACACACCCCACACTATATAAGGCCGCCTGCACGGCGGCCCTGTGTAGTGTGTGTTCCGGTGTGCTGAGAGATAGAGAGAGAGAGAGACAGTGTCATTTGATTTGAGTTAGATAGATTAGGCAGAACAGTCAGTCAGTTAGCTGCACTTACAGTGTATTGTGTATATATATGCATCCCAGGTGTTGCATATATATATATACACTGTATTCAGTTTAGCTAGATCCGTTCCTGTTATCTTCTATCTAGACTATTTACATTTAATGCAGTGCGTCCTGCTCACAGTGTTCAGCTAGATCCGTTCCTGCTATTTACATTTAGTGCAGTGCGTCCTGCTCACAGTGTTCAGCTAGATCCGTTCCTGTTATCTTCTAGACTATTTACATTTAGTGCAGTGCGTCCTGCTCACAGTGTTCAGCTAGATCCGTTCCTGCAATTTACATTTAGTGCAGTGCGTCCTGCTCACAGTGTTCAGCTAGATCCATTCCTGCTATTTACATTTAGTGCAGTGCGTCCTGCTCACAGTGTTCAGCTAGATCCGTTCCTGCTATTTACATTTAGTGCAGTGCGTCCTGCTCACAGTGTTCAGCTAGATCCGTTTCTGCTATTTACATTTAGTGCAGTGCGTCCTGCTCACAGTGTTCAGCTAGATCCGTTCCTGCTATTTACATTTAGTGCAGTGCGTCCTGCTCACAGTGTTCAGCTAGATCCGTTCCTGCTATTTACATTTAGTGCAGTGCGTCCTGCTCACAGTGTTCAGCTAGATCCGTTCCTGCTATTTACATTTAGTGCAGTGCGTCCTGCTCACAGTGTTCAGCTAGAGCCGTTCCTGCTATTTACATTTAGTGCAGTGCGTCCTGCTCACAGTGTTCAGCTAGATCCGTTCCTGTTATCTTCTAGACTATTTACATTTAGTGCAGTGCGTCCTGCTCACAGTGTTCAGCTAGATCCGTTCCTGCTATTTACATTTAGTGCAGTGCGTCCTGCTCACAGTGTTCAGCTAGATCCGTTCCTGTTATCTTCTAGACTATTTACATTTAGTGCAGTGCGTCCTGCTCACAGTGTTCAGCTAGATCCGTTCCTGTTATCTTCTAGACTATTTACATTTAGTGCAGTGCGTCCTGCTCACAGTGTTCAGCTAGATCCGTTCCTGCTATTTACATTTAGTGCAGTGCGTCCTGCTCACAGTGTTCAGCTAGATCCGTTCCTGTTATCTTCTAGACTATTTACATTTAGTGCAGTGCGTCCTGCTCACAGTGTTCAGCTAGATCCGTTCCTGTTATCTTCTAGACTATTTACATTTAGTGCAGTGCGTCCTGCTCACAGTGTTCAGCTAGATCCGTTCCTGTTATCTTCTAGACTATTTACATTTAGTGCAGTGCGTCCTGCTCACAGTGTTCAGCTAGATCCGTTCCTGTTATCTTCTAGACTATTTACATTTAGTGCAGTGCGTCCTGCTCACAGTGTTCAGCTAGATCCGTTCCTGTTAAATTCCTACTGACAGGCAGGCTTGTCTGGTTACAGTATATAAAGCTACCTGAAGAAAATTACAGGTGTTCTATTTGATCCTATTAGTACCACGGTCAGGCAGCTAGACTATTTACATTTAGTACAGTGCGTCCTGCTCACAGTGTTCAGCTAGATCCGTTCCTGTTATCTTCCTACTGACAGGCAGGCTTGTCTGGTTACAGTATATAAAGCTACCTGAAGAAAATTACAGGTGTTCTATTTGATCCTATTAGTACCACGGTCAGGCAGCTAGACTATTTACATTTAGTACAGTGCGTCCTGCTCACAGTGTACAGCTAGATCCGTTCCTGTTATCTTCCTACTGACAGGCAGGCTTGTCTGGTTACAGTATATAAAGCTACCTGAAGAAAATTACAGGTGTTCTATTTGATCCTATTAGTACCACGGTCAGGCAGCTAGACTATTTACATTTAGTACAGTGCGTCCTGCTCACAGTGTTCAGCTAGATCCGTTCCTGTTATCTTCCTACTGACAGGCAGGCTTGTCTGGTTACAGTATATAAAGCTACTTGAAGAAAATTACAGGTGTTCTATTTGATCCTATTAGTACCATGGTCAGGCAGCTAGACTATTTACATTTAGTACAGTGCGTCCTGCTCACAGTGTACAGCTAGATCCGTTCCTGTTATCTTCCTACTGACAGGCAGGCTTGTCTGGTTACAGTATATAAAGCTACCTGAAGAAAATTACAGGTGTTTTATTTGATCCTATTAGTACCACGGTCAGGCAGCTAGACTATTTACATTTAGTACAGTGCGTCCTGCTCACAGTGTTCAGCTAGATCCGTTCCTGTTATCTTCCTACTGACAGGCAGGCTTGTCTGGTTACAGTATATAAAGCTACCTGAAGAAAATTACAGGTGTTCTATTTGATCCTATTAGTACCACGGTCAGGCAGCTAGACTATTTACATTTAGTACAGTGCGTCCTGCTCACAGTGTACAGCTAGATCCGTTCCTGTTATCTTCCTACTGACAGGCAGGCTTGTCTGGTTACAGTATATAAAGCTACCTGAAGAAAATTACAGGTGTTCTATTTGATCCTATTAGTACCACGGTCAGGCAGCTAGACTATTTACATTTAGTACAGTGCGTCCTGCTCACAGTGTTCAGCTAGATCCGTTCCTGTTATCTTCCTACTGACAGGCAGGCTTGTCTGGTTACAGTATATAAAGCTACTTGAAGAAAATTACAGGTGTTCTATTTGATCCTATTAGTACCACGGTCAGGCAGCTAGACTATTTACATTTAGTACAGTGCGTCCTGCTCACAGTGTACAGCTAGATCCGTTCCTGTTATCTTCCTACTGACAGGCAGGCTTGTCTGGTTACAGTATATAAAGCTACCTGAAGAAAATTACAGGTGTTCTATTTGATCCTATTAGTACCACGGTCAGGCAGCTAGACTATTTACATTTAGTACAGTGCGTCCTGCTCACAGTGTTCAGCTAGATCCGTTCCTGTTATCTTCCTACTGACAGGCAGGCTTGTCTGGTTACAGTATATAAAGCTACTTGAAGAAAATTACAGGTGTTCTATCCCAGCTTAGTGCAGCTACAGGCCATTAGTATGTCTGGAAGGCCAAGAAGGAGAGGCAGACAGTCACAAGCCAATAAGAGAGGGCAAGCAGGCTCTGTGTCTAGTGCTGGTCGTGGAGACGGTGCATCCTCATCAGCACGTGGCCATGGGACACGCTTGGCCTTTTTTTCGGCAGCTGGCCGTGTTGAGCCGCAACATGCGGAAGACTTGGTCGAGTGGATGACCAAGCCGTCCTCATCCTCCTCATCCTCTCTCACCCATGCCCAGGGTGCTTTGTCTGGCAAAGCAGCGGCCTCTTCCCTCAGCTCAATGTCATCAGTGACTCCTTCTCTAGCTCCACCATGTCCTCATGAGGATTCCCTCGAACTGTTTGACCACAGTGTTGGGTACATGCTCCAGGAGGATGCCCAGCGTTTGGAAGGCTCTGATGACGATACTGAGCTCGATGAAGGCAGTAACATGAGCACGGACAGAGGGGGTGCCCAAGAAGGACAGCAATCTGGCAGTCATGCTCCCCCTGCTGCAGCATACTGCCAGGTTTGCTCCAGTGATGAGGAGGGAGGGGATGATGAGGTCACTGACTCAACGTGGGTGCCTGATAGGAGAGAGGAGGAGGAGGAGGAGGAGGCGGCGGCACATCACCAACGAGGCAGGATGCCCTCCAGGGGCCAGCCTAAGGGCAGCACATTGACTGCATCACACCCCAAAGCTCCACATGTGCAGGGCGCTGCAGTCTCTGCGCGTTATTCAAAAAGTTCTTTGGTGTGGGCCTTTTTTGAGACGAGTGCATCAGATCGCACCGCTGCTATTTGCAACATATGTCTCAAGCGTATCTCGCGTGGCCAAAACATCTCCCGCTTGGGTACCACATGCTTGACCAGACATATGTTGACCTGCCATGCAGTTCGTTGGCAAGCGTATCTAAAAGACCCACACCAAAGAACAAAGAGGATCTCTCCTTGCTCCTCATCAGCTGAGATTTCCAACCCCACTAGACCTTCAGTCCTCTCTGAGACCTGCAGTGAGAGGAATGAAGGTGTAGAATTAGGTGTGTCACAGCCAAGTACTTGTGGGCAATCTGCTTTTGGTACACCGACGTCAGATTGTACCAGGCAAATTTCCCTGCCCCAGCTGCTGCACCGCCGAAAGAAGTTTGCTCCCAGCCATCCACATGCCCAGCGGTTGAATGCTAGCTTGGCAAAATTGCTAGCACTTCAACTGCTGCCTTTTCAGTTGGTAGACTCTGCCCCCTTCCGTGAGTTTGTGGAATGTGCAGTTCCTCAGTGGCAGGTACCCAAACGCCACTTTTTCTCACGGAAGGCGATTCCGGCTCTCTACCGGCATGTGGAAGGCAATGTCCATGCCTCGCTGGACAGGGCGGTCAGCGGTAAGGTGCATATTACCGCTGACTCATGGTCCAGCAGGCATGGACAGGGACGTTACCTAAGTTTCACGGCGCATTGGGTGACTCTGCTGGCAGCTGGGAAGGATGCAGGACAAGGTGCAGTAGTGTTGGAGGTTGTTCCGCCACCACGCCTCCAAAATGCTGATTGTGACACACCTCTCTCCTCCACCCCCTCCTCTTCTTCTTCCTCCATGGCCTCTTCCTCGGAACCAGCGGTGCTCCGTAGGCGTTCAAGGGGCTACGCAAGTACACAGGCCAAAAGATGCCATGCGGTGCTTGAGCTGGTGTGCTTGGGGGACAGGAGCCACACTGGGGCAGAGGTTCTGTCAGCTCTGCAGGGGCAGGTTCAGAGGTGGTTGACGCCACGCCAACTTAAGGCAGGAATGGTGGTTTGCGACAATGGCACCAACCTCCTCTCTGCCCTCCGACAGGGACAAATGACCCATGTGCCCTGTTTGGCTCACGTCACGTCCTTAACTTGGTGGTGCAGCGGTTCTTGGGCAGGTACCCGGGCTTACAGGATGTCCTGAGGCAGGCCAGGAAAGTCTGTGTGCATTTCCGCCGGTCATATAATGCCAGTGCTCGGCTGACGGACCTCCAAAAGGAGTTTAACCTGCCCAAGAACCGCCTAATCTGTGACATGCCCACCAGGTGGAACTCAACGTTGGCCATGCTGCAGCGGCTGCACACGCAGCAGAGGGCCATCAATGAGTACCTGTGCGACTATGGCACCAGGACAGAGTCAGGGGAGCTTGGTTTTTTTTCCCCACGCCAGTGGGCCATGATCAGGGATGCATGCACTGTCCTGTCACCATTCGAGGAGGCCACGAGGATGGTGAGCAGTGACAGTGCATGCATCAGTGACACTGTCCCCCTTGTCCACCTGTTGGAGCACACGCTGCGTGGAATAATGGACAGGGCACTTGAGGCAGAACAGCCTGGCACTCAGCATCAGCAGCAGTCTTTAAGGGATCAGTCCCAAGAAACACATGGACTTGTACGTGGCTGGGAGGAGGTGGCTGCGGACCATGTCGTTCTTAGTGACCCAGAGGACTCCGGACCGAATGCCTCAGCAAACCTACGCTGCATGGCCTCCCTGATCCTGCAAAGCCTGCGTAAGGATCCTCGTATTCGTGGTATCAAGGAGAAGGACCAATACTGGCTGGCAACCCTCCTTGATCCACGTTACAAGGGTAAGGTTGCGGACCTTATCTTGCCATCGCAGAGGGAGCAGAGGATGAAACATCTTCGGGAGGCCTTGCAGAAAGGTCTGTGCAACGCGTTCCCAGAGACTGGGAGGTTACAAACTCCTGTTTCTGGATAACGTGTTGCTGAGGCTTCAGGTCAGTCAAAGAAGGAGCGGTGGAGAAGGTGGCCGTCTGACCGATGCGTTCAGACAATTTTTTGGTCCGCAGCCCCAAGGTATGATCGGTTCCAGCAACCATCGCCAGCGTCTGTTTTACATGGTGCAGGAATACCTAGGGGCAAGATCAGACTTGGACACCTTTCCCACCGAAAATCCTCTGGGTTACTGGGTCTTGAGGATGGATCACTGGCCAGAGCTTGCACAGTATGCAATTGAGCTACTGGCCTGTCCTGCATCCAGCGTTCTTTCGGAACGCACATTCAGTGCTGCTGGAGGCGTGGTAACCGATCACAGGGTGCGTCTGTCCACCGACTCGGTCGATCGGCTGACCTTCATAAAAATGAATGAGTCTTGGATCACCACCAGCTACCAAGCACCTGATGCTGATGTAACCGAATAATTTTTTTTGAAATCTCAGATCCCTTCAAAGACTGCCTATGCTGATGCTGAGTGACTATCCCTGAGTAATTATCCTCTTCCTCCTCAATCATCACGCTGATAGCTTGTAAGAACATTTTTGGTTCTGGGCGCCACCACCAGTGCCTAAGGCACAATTTTTCAGCCCCTGTTTAACAGGGGCGTGTAATTACAATTTTTGATGTAATACTTTGCAGCAGGGCTCGTTCCTGCATTCCAACTAGAGTGTCTGTGAGGGGTTGCAGTGTTGTGGCACCAGCACCAGTGCCTAGGGCCCAATTTTTCTGCCCCTGTCTAACAGGGGTGTGTAATTACAATTTTTGATGCAATACTTTGCAGCAGGGCTCGTTCCTGCGTTCCAACTAGAGTGTCTGTGAGGGGTTGCAGTGTTGTGGCACCAGCACCAGTGCCTAAGGCCCAATTTTTCTGCCCCTGTCTAACAGGGGCGTGTAATTACAATTTTTGATGCAATACTTTGCAGCAGGGCTCAGTCCTGCGTTCCAACTAGAGTGTCTGTGAGGGGTTGCAGTGTTGTGGCACCAGCACCAGTGCCTAAGGCCCAATTTTTCTGCCCCTGTCTAACAGGGGCGGGTAATTACAATTTTTGATGCAATACTTTGCAGCAGGGCTCGTTCCTGCGTTCCAACTAGAGTGTCTGTGAGGGGTTGCAGTGTTGTGGCACCAGCACCAGTGCCTAAGGCCCAATTTTTCTGCCCCTGTCTAACAGGGGCGTGTAATTACAATTTTTGAAGCAATACTTTGCAGCAGGGCTCGTTCCTGCGTTCCAACTAGAGTGTCTGTGAGGGGTTGCAGTGTTGTGGCACCAGCACCAGTGCCTAAGGCCTAATTTTTCAGCTCCTGTTCAACAGGGGCATGTAATTACAATTCTTGATCTAATATTTCACAGCAGGGCCCTGTGAGGGCTTACAGTGTTGTGGCCACAGCAACACCTAAGGCCCAAATTTCTGCTGAGTATATAGGGCAGGACCCTACTTTCAAACATCTAACTTACAAACGACTCCTACTTGCAAACGGAAGGAGACAACAGGAAGTGAGATGAAATCTACCCCTAGGAAGGGAAATTCTCTCCTGTAAGAGTTAATATGGGAAAACAATTTCTCCTTTCCACTGATGCTTTCCAATCCTTGTTCCACAAAAAAACCCAAATTTTCAAAAAACATTTTTCATTGGGACAAAAAAGTGAGGTGAAATCTTCTGAAGAGGAGGAAAGACAGCAAAACAAATGTCACAGGGGTGATAACCCTTCCCTATGTTTTCCAAAAAGCTTAGAAAAGATTTTTTAGCTGGAGCTAAACACGTTAAAAATGTTCAAAATTACAAACAGATTCTACTTAACAACAAACCTACAGTCCCTGTCTTGTTTGCACCGCCTGTATACTGCTGTTCAGAGTATATAGGGCCTGGTGGCCCCACACCTTTCCTTATTTTAATTTGGGTGCGGGGTTCCCCTTAATATCCATACAAGACCCAAAGGGCCTGGTAATGGACTGGGGGGTACCCATGCCGTTTGTCTCACTGATTTTCATCCATATTGCCATGACCCGACATGACATTAAACCCGCAAGCAGTTTTAAATGAGATTTTTTCCTTTAAAAATGACATTTGGTGCAGGGACTGTTCTAAACATGGGAAACACGCGTCACTTTACAGGCATACTATAGACACCCCCCAGGTACGATATTTAAAGGAATATTTCACTTTTTTTTTTTTTACTTTAAGCATCATTAAAATCACTGCTCCCGAAAAAACGGCCGTTTTTAAAAGTTTTTTTTGCATTGATACATGTCCCCTGGGGTAGGACCCGGGTCCCCAAACCCTTTTTAGGACAATACCATGCAAATTAGCCTTTAAAATGAGCACTTTTGATTTCGAACGTTCGAGTCCCATAGACGTCAATGGGGTTCTAACGTTCGTGCGAACTTTCGGTCCGTTCGCGGGTTCTGGTGCGAACCGAACCGGGGGGTGTTCGGCTCATCCCTACTCTCCACAGTGACTCACCTGTTGATGATATCCTGCTCGTCAGTCCTGCCAACTTAAGCCCTCCAGTCCAGATGATCTCTGCCTTCGCCTTGGTCACATCTCTAGAGACACTCTCCTGTGTTCCTGTTAAAGACGTGCTTGGCTGACATTCCTTCTGGCTCCAGATCTTGCTTGCTGTTCTACTATGCTCATCTCTGGCTCCCTGACATTTTGGGTTGTCTGACTATCCGTTCCGGTTCCTGAACTCTGGCTATGTTTTGACTACGTTTACTCTACCTTTTTTTACTATTATTAATCAAGTGAGATTTAACTGTACTTCTGTCTCAGTCTGATTCATGATTTCTAACAGCATGCCAATATTCTGTTGACTTCTCTTGCAGAAGCCTGGCATTGAATGCCATTGCTGAGCCTTTCCTCTACTAGGACCTCTACTAGGACTTTTTCCATCCTAGATTCCCCCAGAGGTTCTCCCCCTAGTCAGTCACTTGCGTTTGTATTTTTGGCACCTTAAATTTTTCAACATTAAACTTCATTTGCCATGTAGTTGCCCACCCCATTGTTTTGTTTAAGTCTTCTTGCAAGGTTTCCACATCCTGCGTAGAAGTTATTGCCCTACTTAACTTGGTATCATCCGCAAATACTGAGATTGAGCAGTTTATTCCATCCTCTAGATCGTTTATGAATAAATTAAACAGGATTGGTTCCAGGACAGATCCCTGGGGGACCCCACTTTCCACACCAGACCATTCCGAGTACTCGCAGTTTATCACCACACTTTTGGACTCACCCTTGTAGCCAGTTTTCAATCCAGGTCTTCACCTCTGGTCCATGCCAACAGACCTCAGTTTGTACAGTAAACGCTTGTGGGGAACTGTATCTAATGCCTTTGCAAAACCCAGATACACCACATCCACAGGCTTTCCTCTATCTAGATGGCAGATATGTAACCTAGACTATAGTTCATAACTGCTGTGGAACGACTTCCTTTGTTGTCGCTGTGTTATCCTTCTGCAGTGTGGACAGGGTTAAACTGAATATTCATTAACCCCTTCCCGCTGGTGGCCTCATGGCTCTTTAAGGGTTCTGAAAGCCAGGAGGTGGAGGCAGGCATTCATGTCACTGTGATTGGCTGTCACAGCAGTCACATGATTGGAAAGCTCCCAATCGCTAGTATGCATCGGGAGTTTTCCGGTACCCATTGACTAGCATACTGGGAGCGGGCTTTCAGCATGGTAAGTGGTTTACCCCGGGTCGCATTTATGAGGCCACTCGGCGTTGCATCCCGCACACTATATTACCAGTATTGGGGCGCCTGCCTTTACACGCACATGAACTTTAATGGCATCCCAGTCCTAATCCGTAGGGTTCAATATTGAGTTGGCCCACCCTTTGCAGCTATAACAGCTTCAACTCTTCTGGGAAGGCTGTCAACTAGGTTTAGGAGTGTGTCTATGGGAATGTTCAGTCTCCGCTCTAATTAATCCCAAAGCTGTTCTATCGAGTTGAGGTCAGGACTCTGTGCAGACCAGTCAAGTTCCTCCACCCCAAACGCGCTCATCCATGTCTTTATGGACCTTGCTTTGTGCATTGGTCCAAATCATTTGGTGGAGGAGGGATTATGATGTGGGGTTATTTTTAAGGGGTTCGGCTTGGCCCCTTAGTTCCAGTGAAGGCACCTCTTAAGGCGTCAGCATAGCAAGACATTTTGGACAGTTTCATGCTCCCAACTTTGTGGGAAAAGTTTGGGGATGGCCCCTTCCTGACTGCACACCAGTGCACAAGCAAGGTGCATAAAGACATGGATGAGCGTGTTTGTTGTGAAAGAACTCAACTGGCCTGCACAGTCGTGACCTTAACCCGATAAAACATCTTTGGGATGAATTAGAGCGGAGACTGTGAGCCAGGCCTTCTTGTCCACATCAGAGCCTGACCTCATAATGACCTGAAAGAATGGTCAAACATTCTCATAGGCACACTCTTAAGCCTTGTGGACAGCCTTCCCAGAAGAGTTGAAGCTATTATAGCTGCAAAGGGTGGGGCAACTCAGTATTGAACCCTATGGGCTAAGAGTGGGATGCCATTCAATTTTATTTGTGGGTAAAGGCAGGTGTCACAATACTTTTGGTAATGTAGTGTATGTATGTGGCCAACATGAAGAGATTAAAGCGGTTCTAAAGCCTTAAGATTTTACACCTTAATGCATTCTATGCATTAAGCTGAAAAACCTTCTGTGCTGCAGCTCCCCCCCAGGCCCCCCTTTTTTTTACCTGAGCCTGATCCAATCCAGTGATGTGCATAACAGCAGTGGCTCCCACCACTGTCTCCCTCCTCATTGGGCAGCTTGATGGCAGCAGGAGCCAATGGCAATTAAATGTTGTGACACGGGAGTAGGGTCGAGTTCCGCTGCCTGTGTGGATAAATGCAGTTCCGGGACTCGAGAGTGAGCATGTATGGGTGCCCCCACGGACAGCAGCTTTCCATGGGGGCACCTGCCAAAGAGGAGGGGCCTGGAATGCCTTTGGGGGATCCCAAAAGAAGAGGATTGGGGCTGCTCCGTACAAAAGTATTGCACAGAGTTGGTAAGTATAGGCATGATTGTTTAAAAAAAATGTAGGTTTAGAACCACTTTAATGCAGATGAACAGCAGCCATCTTTAAAGAAGAACTCGATCTTTCCACACACTTTACACAATTCTTACTAAACCCAAGATAATATTCGTGCACTTGCAAAAAAAACTGTAAACAAAAAAATATGACAAAAACTCAATTAAATCAAACGGACAGCAGCATCTAAATCATCAATCTGAGAAGGATGTGTAACAAGCTCCAACCAAACAATAATTAATAGTGTGCTATCCTTGTGCTACCTATAAGTTAATACATCACATAAGAAACACAATAAAAGTGCATTAAACATATGATGTACTCAACCTGATACATATCTCTGCAAGTCCATATAAAATTTGCAAAAACATCTATTATAAAAAAATATATATATAAGGTGCAAAAAAGGTGATCAGATTTTCTAAACATCAATAGTTCCTCTTTCTTTGCCATAAAGGAATGATGACAACGTGCACCACCAAAGAAAAAGTGCTCCCAAAAGGAATCACCAAAAACAATTAAATGAGCTTCTTACCAGTTGCTCCAATCCCACAAGGTGACCATCAGACGCCTTGCTTGCATAGGAGTCATATACACCATGATCCTGCATGCAAAGGTTACACAATCTCCTAAGCCAAGATAGACTGTGCAACCTTCAGCCTTTAAAAACACTTTAACTGAACCAGAGCATGGGTCTAGAAACCCAAAGGAGGATGCCCTGCATCTGCTAAGAGACTAGCTGGATACACACTATACAATTTTCTGTATATTTTTTCCTTCAGATTTACCAAAACCATATAATATGAATTCAAACCTTAAGAGTTTCAATTTGTATGCAATCAGGCAGGCCCTTGTACTACATGGTTTTGGTAAATCTAAAGGGAATCCGACAACAAAAGTTGTATAGTGTGTATGGTATCTTATACTGCATATTCAGTTGTTTGCTGGGAACTGCTGTGCTTTCATTAAGAGCTTCAAATGGGGACAGTTAGAGCAAGTTAGGTCTGTCTTTATTTACTGTTGCTAGGTAAATGGTTGCAAATAGCACTTTTTTTGTCACAGCATATAACAGGTGCACCTTTTTTATGTAGGAAAATCTGGCCTTTTTTTAATTTAGCATCACGGGTTAGGACTGGAACCTCTTTCTTTATGTGCAGTCAGTGTCCTTATTGGGGAGATTTTCCATCACTTCTAGGGCAGGGAGTGATACCAAATATTTTCAGAGTGGACAAAGAGTGTAACAACACCCTTTCTAAATACAACAGGGAAGTGTTAGAACCTCTAACCTTCTATCTCAATAACAACTGATTTCTTGTCTTGCTGTCACAGATAGGAAGCAGAGATGTTATCAGAATCTAAACTGCTATCTCTGGTTGTTGCACCCCTCCCTTATGCAGGCCATACATGGGTCAAATTCTGAACAATTTGTTGATTGAAAATCAAAAATTTGTGCATTTTGTCATCTGATGGTGCAGCCATTGATTTTGAAATCCGACCAACCAAGCCTTCAAGTTCACCTCATGTTGTTATGGAAAAGAAAATTTGTGGCTGGCTTTGTGACCTGGCTGGGAATTTCCAGGTCACAGATCGTGCGCATTTCTTTTTCGATTATATTTCTTGCATGATTCTCCCACAATTGATTAGTAATTTGTTTGTTTTTGAAAACATTTCCAACATGCACTCGAATTCGATGGCTGGACAAAAATTGGCATTTGCTGTTGCCCGACTAATGGTCAAAAATCTAAATGTTTATTCAAAGGTGCAATTTGCTAACATTGTTCAGGCATCCTCTCTGCCACCTCTCCCACCTGTTGCTCAAACACCCCTTCTACTGGTACCATACCATGACCTCCAGCTAACAAGCTGTCACTAGCTGCCTGTTCCAGAATACCACTAGCAGCGTGACAAAAAGAACAGACCTAGATGTCTGTTCATATCATTATCAGCAGTTGTTACAAAGTCCACAGAACAAAAATGTGTTTTTTTAGTTCTGACCACGATAAAAAAAGAAAACAATTTTGTTGGTGTACTGCACCAGAGTTAACAAGACCTAAAGGAGCTATTTATGGATTTCATCTGTTTGGTTCTAACATTTACAGACAAATTTGTTTCATAATATTAAAACATTTTCTTTTACGTAGTATGGCTTGTTTACAAAGTCGTCCGTGTAACCATTTTACTCGCACATTTAAAAAAAAAAAATTGATGGGAGATTTAACACACAGCAGGACATTCCAAATATCAATGTTCTATATTCATGAATGAATCTCCTCTTCTTGCTGTACTTAGATAAAACAATCCCCTAAAATACATTGGTAAAACTTCACCATTTTTTTAACTATCTACTGTCCCACTCACTTCCCTCCTCCAGTTTTTAAAACACACATGGTGGGATAAAGTAGTGAGTCCATTGAAGCATCTATAAAGGAAATGTGCAGTGACTTCTAGAAGACTAAAATATATATATATATATATATATATATATATATATATATATATATATATATATATATATATATATATATATCTATCTATAGATATATTTGTAGTCAGAGTCTTCGAGTGAGAAAGTGATACTCCTAAGCACCAAGACCTGAGGTGTGCCTTGGCCTGGCTGGTCAGTATGCCTGAAAAGAGGGCATACCCTGAATGTAAGAATAAGAAAAAGTATTATGAGTATGCATGAAGACTGGGGGAAACGGGTGGGTGGGAACCCAAAAACGCAGACGAGCCCTGGCCTGACAGAGGAGGAGGCTTAAATAGGCCTCTCAGACTCCTCCCACAAATACAGGCTAGCCTCCGGCTAGCCTTTACACTTGTAGTCAGAGTCTTCGAGTGAGAAAGTGATACTCCTAAGCATCAAGGCCTGAGGTGTGCCTTGGCCTGGCTGGTCATGTATGCCTGAAAAGAGGGCAAAAAGACACAAATTTAGGTGAAGAAGGGAAGGTAACAATCCATCAAGTGGAGTAGCGTGCGCCCGGATGGAAACAGTATATATCCGATAAGTGTCCACTATGACAGGAGAAAATCCCCCCGACTCCTGACTTGGTGATGAGACAGAACCACCTATAGAACCAACAAAGCTACCCAGAACCCAACTAAACATCCCGTGAACGATTGGATAGAGCCTGAAGCCCGAGACGACCCAGACATGAGAATGAACTGCTTGTGAATGAAAGGATGCCTGGGGGAAGGGGAGCAATGGCCGTCCCGAGGAGCCCCTGCAAAATGATAGCCAAGAAGATCGAATCTTCAACCGGACACCAGTGAAGTGTTCAGTGAACCCCCCCCGGCCTACCCATACTGGTATGGAGAAGTGCTAGGGTGAGTGCCAAAGGACAACTGGCAGGAGTTCAAAAATGCTAAATACCTGAAGGATGTGATGGAGTAGGTGGATGAGGCCCATGCACTAAGGCAATAAGCATTGTCAACGTGGAGAAACCATGTCAGACACAGAATACTGGTCCTACCTGATTCGATCGGGTCGTGCTTCAGCCTGTGACCTGGCAACTGAGTCTGAATCCTGAACTGAGGAAGGAGGTCCAGACTCCACCCCGGGGAAATAAGTCCCATGGCATGAAACAGACATACCTGAAGTGACTGACACCCCCCTACCTGGGAATGGAAAAGATGACTGCACTGATGTCCCTTAGCAGTCTTCCAGGCCACATCCTAGACAAGGGATCAGAGCCGAGAGTGGAATCCAGAATCATGGCGACGTTTGCCCAAACCTACCACTTAAGGACCAACAAGGGGATGATGGATGCCAATACAGCCCAACCTGAACACGAACAAGAGAAATGACAGACAACAAGACATGAGAACAACAACGCCCCTCTGTGCCTACCTAAGTATGAGAACATGAGCAGAAATGTCAAGACCATTGTGCATAAATGAACCTGATGACAGATCCCCCCCCACGTGTAAATGGTAAGTGAGCACGAGTAACCTGCAGCATAGAGACAGGTAATTAAACTAAAAACTCAGGGCTGGTGTACCCACAGACCGTGGTGGGTGATTGTACAGGTGTGGTGAATGAACGTGCATCGTATGACGTATGGTATACGGGCGAGAAGATTGTGGACAACAATCATTAACAAACGAAACCTCAGCCCGTATGGATCTGTAGACGTGACAGATACAGACATGTGAGCCCTTGCTAACTGACCCAGATACAAACTTGAACAAAGATACGATGAGACATGACAAACAACGAAGATAAAAACAACTACTGGAATATGCCGTGACTGAACAACGCCCCATGGAGAAACGATGAAGGCTGAAACACAGAGCCTGAAACGCTATGACAGAAATGCTGAGACTGAACGCTGAGGCAGAAATGCTGAGACTGAACGCTGAGGCAGAAACGCTGAAATCCTGGGGCAGAAACACAGGGACAGCAATGCTATGACAGCAACGCTATGACAGCAATGCTGAAACCGAATGCTGAGGCATAAATGAAATGACAGAAAACCTGGGGCAGAAACGCTATGACAGAAACGCTGATATTTGAAAGCTGAAGCAGAAATGCTATGACAGAAATCCTGGGGCAGAAATGCTATGACAGAAATCCTGGGGCAGAAACGCTATGACAGAAATCCTGGGGCAGAAACGCAACGACAGAATGCCGAGGCAGAAATGCAAAGCCAGAATCCTGGGCCAGAAGTGCTATGAAAGAAATTCTATGAAAGAAATGCAGAGACTGAATGCCGAGACTGAAATGCTGGGGCAGAACACTATGCCAGAAAAAAGCCATGACAGAAAAACGCCATGACAGAAATCCTGGGGCAGAAACGCTATGACGGAAATCCTGGGGCAGAAACGCTGTGACAGAAATCCTGGGGCAGAAACGCTGTGACAGAAATCCTGGGGCAGAGCACTGTGACAGAAATGCTGGGGCAGAGCGCTGTGACAGAAATGCTGGGGCAGAGCACTGTGACAGAAATGCTGGGTCAGAGAACTGTGACAGAAATGCTGGGTCAGAACGCTGTGACAGAAATGCTGGGGCAGAGCGCTGTGACAGAAATGCTGGGGCAGAGCGCTGCGACAGAAACCCTGAGGCAGAGCGCTGCGACAGAAACCCTGAGGCAGAAAAGGCTATGACAGAAACCCTGGGGCAGAAATGCTGTGACAGAACTGGGGCAGAAATGCTATGACAAAAACCCTGGGGGAGAAACGCCATGACAGAAATGCTGGGGCAGAACGCCAAGACAGAAACCCTGGGGCAGAAAATGCTATTACAGAAACCCTGGGGCAGAAATGCTGTGACAGAATTGGGGCAGAAATGTTATGACAGAAACCCTGTGGGAGAAACGCCATGACAGAAATGCTGGGGCAGAACGCCAAGACAGAAACCCTGGGGCAGAACTCCAAGACAGAAACCCTGGGGCAGAAAAATGCTATGACAGAAACCCTGGGGGAGAAACGCCATGACAGAAATACTTGGGCAGAATGCCAAGACAGAAACCCTGGGGCAGAAAACGCTATGACAGAAACCCTGGGGCAGAAAAAGCTATGACAGAAACCCTGGGGCAGAAAAAGCTATGACAGAAACCCTGGGGCAGAAAACGCTATGACAGAAACCCTGGGGCAGACAAACACTATGACAGAAACCCTGGGGCAGAAAATGCTATGACAGAAACCCTGGGGCAGAAAACGCTGTGACAGAAACGCTATGACAGGAACCCTGGGGCAGAAACGCTATGACAGGAACCCTGGGGCAGACCAGAAAATGCTGTGAAAGAAATGCTGGGTCAGAACGCTATGACAGAAACGCCGGGCCAGAACGCTATGACAGAAAACGCCAGGGGGCAGAACGCTATGACAGAAAACGCCAGAGGGCAGAACGCTATGACAGAAAACGCCAGGGGGCAGAACTCCTGGGGCAGAACCACTATGATAGAAACGCTGACCAAGAAACAAAATAACCAAGTAAATCAGCAATGTATGTGGATTACATCCTCCCTGTCTTGCCAAGCCCTGCTGACAATAAATGAGCCCTTATGTAAGCTTGGGAATAACATGCGACTGAAACCATAATGAAAATTGATAATAATGAATGATAAACAATCCAGCATGGCACATCTACTGCAAGCCATAGCCGACTGGTCACCTCACGACTGGCCGTTGCCATGACTGCTGTGTGCAGGTCTGATGTCCTCTGTGACTGGGCTTGCAGCGATACCAATTGTGGGGAGAGAGGAGCAGGCAGGCGGTGACAGAAATGCTGGGTCAGAGAACTGTGACAGAAATGCTGGGTCAGAGCGCTGTGACAGAAATGCTGGGGCAGAGCGCTGTGACAGAAATGCTGGGGCAGAGCGCTGCGACAGAAACCCTGAGGCAGAGCGCTGCGACAGAAACCCTGAGGCAGAAAAGGCTATGACAGAAACCCTGGGGCAGAAATGCTGTGACAGAACTGGGGCAGAAATGCTATGACAAAAACCCTGGGGGAGAAACGCCATGACAGAAATGCTGGGGCAGAACGCCAAGACAGAAACCCTGGGGCAGAAAATGCTATTACAGAAACCCTGGGGCAGAAATGCTGTGACAGAATTGGGGCAGAAATGTTATGACAGAAACCCTGTGGGAGAAACGCCATGACAGAAATGCTGGGGCAGAACGCCAAGACAGAAACCCTGGGGCAGAACTCCAAGACAGAAACCCTGGGGCAGAAAAATGCTATGACAGAAACCCTGGGGGAGAAACGCCATGACAGAAATACTTGGGCAGAATGCCAAGACAGAAACCCTGGGGCAGAAAACGCTATGACAGAAACCCTGGGGCAGAAAAAGCTATGACAGAAACCCTGGGGCAGAAAACGCTATGACAGAAACCCTGGGGCAGACAAACACTATGACAGAAACCCTGGGGCAGAAAATGCTATGACAGAAACCCTGGGGCAGAAAACGCTGTGACAGAAACGCTATGACAGGAACCCTGGGGCAGAAACGCTATGACAGGAACCCTGGGGCAGACCAGAAAATGCTGTGAAAGAAATGCTGGGTCAGAACGCTATGACAGAAACACCGGGCCAGAACGCTATGACAGAAAACGCCAGGGGGCAGAACGCTATGACAGAAAACGCCAGAGGGCAGAACGCTATGACAGAAAACGCCAGGGGGCAGAACTCCTGGGGCAGAACCACTATGATAGAAACGCTGACCAAGAAACAAAATAACCAAGTAAATCAGCAATGTATGTGGATTACATCCTCCCTGTCTTGCCAAGCCCTGCTGACAATAAATGAGCCCTTATGTAAGCTTGGGAATAACATGCGACTGAAACCATAATGAAAATTGATAATAATGAATGATAAACAATCCAGCATGGCACATCTACTGCAAGCCATAGCCGACTGGTCACCTCACGACTGGCCGTTGCCATGACTGCTGTGTGCAGGTCTGATGTCCTCTGTGACTGGGCTTGCAGCGATACCAATTGTGGGGAGAGAGGAGCAGGCAGGCGGGTGGCCGCCCATCCCCCCATATGAGCACTGGGAGAAACAGGCGGGCGGCCCCCTGGTGACGCCGCATGAGAGAAGCAGGCAGCCGGCTGGTCACCCCCCCATGTGAACACCCGGAGAACCGGGAGAGCAGCTCCCATGGAGCAAGATGTGCATGGAGAGAGGAGCGGGGTTGGGCGAACGATCACTACCCCCCCCGGCGGCTGGCTCTGCATGGGGAGAGAGGAGGGGGGATTGGGGCAGTGGACGATCACTACCCCCCGTGGAGCTGGATCTGCGTAGGGAGAGAGGAGCTGGGAGGGCGGACGATCACTACCACCCCCCCGCGTAGCTGGATCTGCCTGGGGAGAGAGGAGCTGGGGGGGTGGACGATCACTACCCCCCGCTCATGGAGCTGGATCTGCCTGGGGAGAGGGGAGCTGGGGGGGCGGACGATCACTACCACCCCCCACCCCCCCAGTGGAGCTGGATCTGCCTGGGGAGAGAGGAGCTGACGGGCGCCCGATAACCCCCCGGGAAAAGCAGGCAGGAACACTGTGGAAGCGGGCTTGATGCTGTATCTGCCCAAGTAAAAAGTAGCTGGTGGGTGGCCGATCGCCCCACTCCCCCCCCCCCCGGCGGGTGGCTCCCTCATGAAGCTGGATGTGTACGGGGAGAGGAGGAGGGCGGCGATCACCCCCGCCCCCTCCGTGAACACCCAGAGAAGCTGGCGGCTCCCACGTGAAGCAGATGATCATGTGGAGAGAGGAGCTGGCGGTCGATCATCCCCCCCCGGCAGGCGGCTCCCTCGTGGAGCTGGATGTGACACGGAGAGGAGGCGGGCAGGGGAGAGAAGGCGGGCAGCAAACACCCCCCCAAACACCAGGAGAAGCGGGCAGGACCAACCCAGGGAGAATGAAGGAACTGTAGTATGCCGATCGCCCCCCCCGAAAAAACACCGGGAAAAGGGGGGGTATGTACCCAGAGGTAACAAGGTGGGTGGCAGGTGGAATCCCCAGTGTGAGCACTGCGAGAGGTACCGCCACCGTAATTGCAGCCGACCGTGGCTCAGCAATGATCCGGAAGTGACGTGACGGCCCCACCCCCTTCTGAACCCAGAAACGCAGACGAGCCCTGGCTTGACAGAGGAGGAGGCTTAAATAGGCCTCTCAGACTCCTCCCACAAATACAGGCTAGCCTCCGGCTAGCCTTTACACCTATATATCTATAGATATATATATATATATATAAAATAAGTATTGAACACATCACCATTTGTCTAGGTACCAGTAAATATATTTTTACTTTTAATTTTTATAAGGTGCTATTGACATGAAATTTTCACCACATGTAACAACCAATGTAATCCATATATACAAAGACCCAAAACAAATAAGTTCAGAAATGAAGTTATGTATAATAAAATGGAATAACATGGGGAAAAAGTATTGAACACGCTAACTGAAATGTATTTAATACTTTTTACAAAATCCTTTGTTAGTAATGACAGCTTTAAGATGCCTCCTGTATGGAGAAACTAGTCGCATGCATTGCTCAGGTGTCATTGTGGCCCATTCCTCCACACAGTCTTCAAATCTTGAAGGTTCCGTGGGCCTCTTCTATGAACTCTGATCTTTAGTTCTTTCCATAGATTTTCTATTGGATTCAAGCAAGTGATTGGCTGGGCCATTCTAGCGGCTTTATTTTCTTTCTTTGAAACCAGTTGAGAGTTTCCTTGGCTTTGTGTTTGGGATTATTGTCTTGCCGAAAGGTCCACCCTTGTTTCATCTTTATCATCCTGGTAGATGGCAGCAGATTTTTATCAAGAATGTCTTTGTTCATTTTTCCATTCATCCTTCCTTCAATGAAATTAAGTTTGCCAGTACTGTATGCTGAAAAACCGCCTCACACCATGATGTTCCCACCCGGAAACTTCACTGTTGGTATGGTGTTTCTGGGGTAAAGGGCAGTGCCATTTGACCTGCAAACACAGTGTGTGTTATGGCATCCAAAGACTGGCAACTTTGGTCTCATCTGACAAGACTTTATTCTCCCAGTATTTCACAGGGTTGACTAAATGTTGAAATGTTGTGCAGATAACTTTTAAATAAGCTTCAACATGCTTTTTCTTCAGCAATGGAGTCTTGCGCGGTGAGCGTGCATACAGGCATAGCGGTTGAGTGCATTATTTATTGTTTTCTTTGAAACAATTGTACCTGCTAATTCCTGAAGCTCTCCCTAAGTGGTCCTTGGCTTTTGTACTACTCTTCTGATAATTCTTTTCACTCCTCTGTCAGAAATTTTGCAAGGAGCACCTGGTCATGGCAGGTTTATGTTCAAATGATGTTCATTCCACTTCCAGATTGTGGCCTCTACAGTGCTCACTGGAACATTCAGAAGTTTATAAACCCTTCTGTAACTAATAGGGATGAGCTTCACGTTCGAGTCGAACCCATGTTCGACTCGAACATCGTCTGTTTGCCCGTTTGCTGAATTGCGAACGATATGGGCCGTTCACGCCAAATTTGTGTGGCGTGTCGCGGCCCATAATTCACTGCGGCATCGCAGTGCATTTCTAGCTGATGACTGTCCAAGCATGCACTATGACCCGCATGCTTGGCCAATCACAGCGCCGTCTGTAGAGAGAGCTGTAATTGGCCAAAGCCATGGTGGCTTTGGCCAATTATGGCTCAGGGGTTTAGTACACGCCCCACACTATATAAGGCCGCCTGCAAGGCGGCCCTGTGTAGTGTGTTCCAGCGTTGAGAGACAGAGACAGAGAGACAGTGTCATTTGATTTAAGTTAGATAGATTAGGCAGTCAGTTAGCTGCACTTACAGTGTATTGTGTATATATATGCATCCCAGGTGTTGTATATATATATATATATATATATATATATATATATATATATATACACTGTATTCAATTTAGCTAGATCCGTTCCTGTTATTATCTTCCTACTGACAGGCAGGCTTGTATTGTTACAGTAGTTACAGCTACCTGAAGAAAATTGCTGGTATTCTTCTGATCCTATTAGTACCACAATCAGGCAGCTAGACTATTTACAGTTAGTGTAGTGCGTCCTCCTCACGGTGTTCAGCTAAAGCTACAAGTTAGTTTAGTGTGACCTCTGCACAGTGTTCAGCTAAAGCTACAAGTTAGTATAGTGCGTCCTCCTCACAGTGTTCAGCTAAAGCTACAAGTTAGCGTAGTGCATCCTCCTCACAGTGTTCAGCTAAAGCTACAAGTTAGTGTATTGCGACCTCTGCATGGTGTTCAGCTAAAGCTACAAGTTAGTGTAGTGCATCCTCTGAACAGTGTTCAGCTAAAGCTACAAGTTAGTGTAGTACACAGTGTTCAGCTAAAGCTACAAGTTAGTGTAGTGCGTCCTCCTCACAGTCTTCAGCTAAAGCTAAAAGTTAGGGTAGTGCGACCTCTGCACAGTGTTCAGCTAAAGCTACAAGTTAGTGTAGTGCATCCTCTGAACAGTATTCAGCTAAAGCTACAAGTTAGTGTAGTGCACAGTGTTCAGCTAAAGCTACAAGTTCGTTTAGTGTGACCTCTGCACAGTGTTCAGCTAAAGCTACAAGTTAGTGTAGTGCGACCTATGCACAGTGTTCAGATAAAGCTACAAGTTAGTGTTGTGCGTCCTCTGAACAGTGTTCAGCTAAAGCTACAAGTTAGTGTAGTGCGTCCTCCTCACAGTGTTCAGCTAAAGCTACAAGTTAGTGTAGTGTGACCTCTGCACAGTGTTCAGCTAAAGCTACAAGTTAGTGTAGTGCATCCTCCTCACAGTGTTCAGCTAAAGCTACAAGTTAGTTTAGTGTGACCTCTGCACAGTGTTCAGCTAAAGCTACAAGTTAGGGTAGTGCGTCCTCCTCACAGTGTTCAGCTAAAGCTACAAGTTAGTGTAGTGTGACCTCTGCACAGTGTTCAGCTAAAGCTACAAGTTAGTGTAGTGCATCCTCTGAACAGTGTTCAGCTAAAACTACAAGTTAGTGTAGTGCGACCTCTGCACAGTGTTCAGCTAAAGCTACAAGTTAGTGTAGTGTGTCCTCCGAATAGTGTTCAGCTAAAACTACAAGTTAGTGTAGTGCGACCTCTGCACAGTGTTCAGCTAAAGCTACAAGTTAGTGTAGTGCGTCCTCTGAACAGTGTTCAGCTAAAACTACAAGTTAGTGTAGTGCGACCTCTGCACAGTGTTCAGCTAAAGCTACAAGTTAGTGTAGTGCGTCCTCTGAACAGTGTTCAGCTAAAACTACAAGTTAGTGTAGTGCGACCTCTGCACAGTGTTCAGCTAAAGCTACAAGTTAGTGTAGTGTGTCCTCCGAATAGTGTTCACCTAAAACTACAAGTTAGTGTAGTGCGACCTCTGCACAGTGTTCAGTTAAAGCTACAAGTTAGTGTAGTGCGTCCTCTGAACAGTGTTCAGCTAAAACTACAAGTTAGAGTAGTACGACCTCTGCACAGTGTTCAGCTAAAGCTAAAAGTTAGGGTAGTGCGTCCTCCTCACAGTGTTCAGCTAAAGCTACAAGTTAGTTTAGTGTGACCTCTGCACAGTGTTCAGCTAAAGCTACAAGTTAGAGTAGTGCGTCCTCCTCACAGTGTTCAGCTAAAGCTACAAGTTAGTGTAGTGTGTCCTCCTCACAGTGTTCAGCTAAAACTACAAGTTAGTGGAGTGCGACCTCTGCACAGTGTTCAGCTAAAGCTACAAGTTAGTGTAGTGCGTCCTCCTCACAGTGTTCAGCTAAAGCTACAAGTTAGTTTAGTGTGACCTCTGCACAGTGTTCAGCTAAAGCTACAAGTTAGAGTAGTGCGTCCTCCTCACAGTGTTCAGTTAAAGCTACAAGTTAGTGTAGTGTGTCCTCCTCACAGTGTTCAGCTAAAGCTACAAGTTAGTGTAGTGTGACCTCTGCACAGTGTTCAGCTAAAGCTACAAGTTAGTGTAGTGCGTCCTCTGAACAGTGTTCAGCTAAAACTACAAGTTAGTGTAGTGCGTCCTCTGAACAGTGTTCAGCTAAAACTACAAGTTAGTGTAGTGCGACCTCTGCACAGTGTTCAGCTAAAGATACAAGTTAGTGTAGTGTGTCCTCCGAATAGTGTTCATCTAAAACTACAAGTTAGTGTAGTGCGACCTCTGCACAGTGTTCAGCTAAAGCTACAAGTTAGTGTAGTGTGTCCTCTGAACAGTGCTCAGCTAAAACTACAAGTTAGTGTAGTGCGACCTCTGCACAGTGTTCAGCTAAAGCTACAAGTTAGTGTAGCGCGTCCTCTGAACAATGTTCAGCTAAAACTACAAGTTAGTGTAGTGCGACCTCTGCACAGTGTTCAACTAAAACTACAAGTTAGTGTAGTGCGACCTCTGCACAGTGTTCAGCTAAAGCTACAAGTTAGTGTAGTGCGTCCTCTGAACAGTGCTCAGCTAAAACTACAAGTTAGTGTAGTGCAACCTCTGCACAGTGTTCAGCTAAAGCTACAAGTTAGTGTAGCGCATCCTCTGAACAATGTTCAGCTAAAGCTACAAGTTAGTGTAGTGCGTCCTCTGAACAGTGTTCAGCTAAAACTACAAGTTAGTGTAGTGCGACCTCTGCACAGTGTTCAGCTAAAGCTACAAGTTAGTGTAGTGCGTCCTCTGAACAGTGTTCAGCTAAAACTACAAGTTAGGGTAGTGCGATCTCTGCACAGTGTTCAGCTAAAGCTACAAGTTAGTGTAGTGCGTCCTCTGAACAGTGTTCAGCTAAAACTACAAGTTAGTGTAGTGCATCCTCTGAACAGTGTTCAGCTAAAACTACAAGTTAGTGTAGTGCGTCCTCTGAACAGTGTTCAGCTAAAACTACAAGTTAGTGTAGTGTGACCTCTGCACAGTGTTCAGCTAAAGCTACAAGTTAGTGTAGTGCGTCCTCCTCACAGTGTTCAGCTAAAGCTACAAACTAGTTTAGTGTGACCTCTGCACAGTGTTCAGCTAAAGCTACAAGTTAGGGTAGTGCGTCCTCCTCACAGTGTTCAGTTAAAGCTACAAATTAGTGTAGTGTGTCCTCACAGTGTTCAGTTAAAACTACAAGTTAGTGTAGTGCGACCTCTGCACAGTGTTCAGCTAAAGCTACAAGTTAGTGTAGTGCGTCCTCCTCACAGTGTTCAGCTAAAACTACAAGTTAGTTTTTTGCGAGCTCTGCACAGTGTTCAGCTAAAACTACAAGTTAGTGTAGTGCGAGCTCTGCACAGTGTTCAGCTAAAGCTACCTGTAGAAGGTTGGTGGTGTTTTCCTGATCCTATCACTACCGCAGGCAGCTAAATAAGCTACAAGTTAGTTTTTTGCGAGCTCTGCACAGTGTTCACCTAAAGCTACCTGTAGAAGATTGGTGGTGTTTTCCTGATCCTATCACTACCGAAGGCAGCTAAATAAGCTACAAGTTATTTTTTTGCGAGCTCTGCACAGTGTTCAGCTAAAGCTACCTGTAGAAGGTTGGTGGTGTTTTCCTGATCCTATCACTACCACAGGCAGCTAAATAAGCTACAAGTTAGTTTTTTGTGAGCTCTGCACAGTGTTCAGCTAAAGCTACCTGTAGAAGGTTGGTGGTGTTCTCATACTACAGGCAGGCAGTTGATTTTGCTAGCTGCAGTATCAGTATATATATATATATATATATATATATATATATATATATCCCAGCTTAGTGCAGCTACAGGCCATTAGTATGTCTGGAAGGCCAACAAGGAGAGGCAGACAGTCACAAGCCAATAAAAGAGGGCAAGCAGGCTCTGTGTCTAGTGACAACAGTGCTGTTTGTGGAGACGGTGCATCCTCATCAGCACGTGGCCGTGGGACACGCTTGGCCTTTTTTTCGGCAGCTGGCCATGTTGAGCCGCAACATGCGGAAGACTTGGTCGAGTGGATGACCAAGCCATCCTCATCCTCCTCATCCTCTTTCACCCATGCTCAGGGTACTTTGTCTGGCAAAGCAGCTTCCAACGCGGCCTCTTCCCTTTGGCTCAATGGCATCAGTGACTCCTTCCCTAGCCCCACCATGTCCTCCTGAGGAGTCCATCGAACTGTTTGACCACAGTGTTGGGTACATGCTCCAGGAGGATGCCCAGCGTTTAGAAGGCTCTGATGATGATACTGAGCTAGATGAAGGCAGTAACGTGAGCACGGATAGAGGGGGTGCCCAAGAAGGACAGCAATCTGGCAGTCATGCTCCCCCTGCTGCAGCATACTGCCAGGTTTGCTCCAGTGATGAGGAGGGAGGGGATGATGAGGTCACTGACTCAACGTGGGTGCCTGATAGGAGAGGGGAGGAGGAGGCACATCACCAATGAGGCAGGATGCCCTCCAGGGGCCAGCCTAAGGGCAGCACACTGACTGCATCACACCCCAAAGGTCCGCATGTGCAGGGCGCTGCTGTTTCTGCGCGTTATTCCAAAAGTTCTTTGGTGTGGGTCTTTTTTGAGACGAGTGCATCAGATTGCACTGCTGCTATTTGCAACATATGTCTCAAGCGTATCTCGCGTGGCCAAAACATCTCCCACTTTGGCACAACTTGACCAGACATATGTTGACCTGCCATGCAGTTAATTGGTAAGCGTATCTAAAAGACCAACACCAAAGAACAAAGAGGACCTCTCCTTGCTCCTCATCAGCTGAGATCTCCAACCCCACTATACCTTCAGTCCTCTCTGAGACCTGCACTGAGAGGAATGAAGGTGTAGAATTAGGTGTGTCACAGCCAAGTACTTGTGGGCAATCTGCTTTCGGTACACCGACGTCAGATTGTACCAGGCAAATTTCCCTGCCCCAGCTGCTGCACCTCCGAAAGAAGTTCGCTCCCAGCCATCCACATGCCCAGCGGTTGAATGCTAACTTGGCAAAATTGCTAGCACTTCAATTGCTGCCTTTTCAGTTGGTAGACTCTGCCCCCTTCCGTGAGTTTGTGGAATGTGCGGTTCCTTAGTGGCAGGTACCCAAACTCCACTCTTTCTCATGGAAGGCGATTCCAGCTCTCTACCAGCATGTGGAAGGCAATGTCTTCGGTAGTGGACAGGGCAGTCAGCGGTAAGGTGCATATTACCGCTGACTCATGGTCCAGCAGGCATGGACAGGGATGTTACCTAAGTTTCACAGCGCATTGGGTGACTCTGCTGGTAGCTGGGAAGGATGCAGGACAAGGTGCAGTAGTGTTGGAGGTTGTTCCACCACCACGCCTCCAAAATGCCACTACTAATGATTGTGACACACCTCTCTCCTCCACCCCCTCCTCTTCTTCTTCCTCCATGGCCTCTTCCTGTGCTTTGTCCTCGGAACCAGTGGTGCTCCGTAGCCGCTCAAAGGGCTACGCAAGTATGCAGGCCAAAAGATGCATTGCGGTGCTTGAGCTGGTGTGCTTGGGGGACAGGAGCCACACTGGGGCAGAGGTTCTGTCAGCTCTGCAGGGGCAGGTTCAGAGGTGGTTGACGCCACGCCAACTTAAGGCAGGAATGGTGGTTTGCGACAATGGCACCAACCTCCTCTCTGCCTTCCGACAGGGACAAATGACCCATGTGCCCTGTTTGGATCACGTCCTTCACTTGGTGGTGCAGCGGTTCTTGGGCAGGTACCCTGGCTTACAGGATGTCCTGAGGCAGGCCAGGAAAGTCTGTGTGCATTTCCGCCGGTCATATAATGCCAGTGCTCGGCTGGCAGACCTCCAAAAGGAGTTTAACCTGCCCAAGAACCGCCTAATCTGTGACATGCCCACCAGGTGGAACTCAACGTTGGCCATGCTGCCATGCTGCAGCGGCTGCACACGCAGCAGAGGGCCATCAATGAGTACCTGTGCGACTATGGCACCAGGACAGGGTCAGGGGAGCTTGTTTTTTTTTTCCCACGCCAGTGGGCCATGATCAGGGATGCATGCACTGTCCTGTCACCATTTGAGGAGGCCATGAGGATGGTGAGCAGTGACAGTGCATGCATCAGTGACACTGCCCCCCTTGTCCACCTGTTGGAGCACACGCTGCGTGGAATAATGGACAGGGCAGTTGAGGCAGAACAAAGGCAGGAAGAGGAGGACTTCCTTAGCTCTCAAGGCCCCCTTTATCCAGACAGTGTTCCTGCGTGCCCGCCGATCACACAGGAAGAGGACGAGGACGAGGAGGAGGAGGAGGAGGGGGAGGATTGTGTCAGTATGGAGGTGGAGCTTGGCACTCAGCATCAGCAGCAGTCTTTAAGGGATCAGTCCCAAGAAACACATGGATTTGTACGTGGCTGGGAGGAGGTGGCTGCAGACCATGTCGTCCTTAGTGACCCAGAGGACTCCGGACCAAATGCCTCAGCAAACCTACGCTGCATGGCCTCCCTGATCCTGCAAAGCCTGCGGAAGGATCCTCGTATTCGTGGTATCAAGGAGAAGGAACAATACTGGCTGGCAACCCTCCTTGATCCACGTTACAAGGATAAGGTTGTGGACCTTATCTTGCCATCGCAGAGAGAGTAGAGGATGAAACATCTTCGGGAGGCCTTGCAGAAAGGTCTGTGCAACGCGTTCCAGAGACTGGGAGGTTACAAACTCCTGTTTCTGTACAACGTGTTGCTGAGGCTTCAGGTCAGTCAAAGAAGGAGCGGTGGAGAAGGTGGCCGTCTGACTGATGCGTTCAGACAATTTCAGGACTTTTGTGTTTAATATATGTCTATTTTATGATGGACGATTAAGTATATGTATTGTGTGTCACTCTGCACTTTTTGGCTGGCACATGTCATTTTTCAGCTTTTGTTTGCATATATGAATCATTTATGAATCAACGTTATTTATTTTATTATTTATTTGTTTATTGCACTTTTAGCACCTGGTTTGCACTGATTCAGTTTGGAGCATTTTGTTGATATTACCATTTCACATGCTCACTGCACTGTTTATTTTTGCACATTAAGTTTGTTCATTTTGGGGGATATAGCACATATTGGGATTAAATTATTTTATACTCTGTTGTATATGCACTGTATCTCTGTGTGCCAGGATTAGGGCATGGTTAGCACACTCTAGCGCATCATATTTATTTATTTATTTATTTAATATTTCACACGCATTACAAGGCGTGACTCATGTGTGCGGCTGTGTAGTGCTTACTTTTAGCACTAGGTTCATTTTGGCTCATAGGAATTTTTCTTTGTTCATTAGGTTACAAACTCCTGTTTCTGGACAACGTGTTGCTGAGGCTTCGGTCGGTCAAAGAAGGAGCGGTGGAGAAGGTGGCCGTCTGACTGATGCTTTCAGACAATTTTTTAGTCTGCAGCCCCAAGGTATGATGGGTTCCAGCAACCATCGCCAGCGTCTATTTTACATGGTGCAGGAATACCTAGGGGCAAGATCTGACTTGGACACCTTTCCCAACGAAAATCCTCTGGGTTACTGGGTCTTGAGGATGGATCACTGGCCAAAACTTGCACAGTATGCAATTGAGCTACTGGCCTGTCCTGCATCCAGCGTTCTTTCGGAATGCACATTCAGTGCTGCTGGAGGCTTTGTAACCGATCACAGGGTGTGTCTGTCCACCGACTCGGTCGATCGACTGCCCTTCATAAAAATGAATCAGTCTTGGATCACCACCAGCTACCAAGCACCTGATGCTGATTTAACCGAATAATTTTTTTGGAAATCTCAGATCCCTTCAAAGACTGCCTATGCTGATGCTAAGTGACTATCCTGAGTAATTATCCTCTTCCTCCTCAATGATCACGCTGATAGCTTGTAAGAACATTTTTGTTTCTGGGCGATGTCACCAGTGCCGAAGGCCCAATTTTTCAGCCCCTGTTTAACAGGGGCGTGTAATTACAATTTTTGATGCAATACTTTGCAGCAGGGCTCATTCCTGCGTTCCAACTAGAGTATCTGTGAGGGGTTGCAGTGTTGTGGCACCAGCACTAGTGCCTAAGGCCCAATTTTTCTGCCCCTGTTTAACAGGGGCGTGTAATTACAATTTTTGATGCAATACTTTGCAGCAGGGCTCGTTCCTGCGTTCCAACTAGAGTATCTGTGAGGGGTTGCAGTGTTGTGGCACCAGCACCAGTGCCTAAGGCCCAATTTTTCTGCCCCTGTTCAACAGGGGCATGTAATTACAATTCTTGATCTAATATTTCACAGCAGGGCCCTGTGAGGGCTTACAGTGTTGTGGCCACAATAACACCTAAGGCCCAAATTTCTGCTGAGTATATAGGGCAGGCCCCTACTTTCAAACATCCAAATTACAAACGACTCCTACTTGCAAACGGAAGGAGACAACAGGAAGTAAGATGAAATCTACCCCTAGGAAGGGAAATTCTCTCCTCTAAGAGTTAATATGGGAAAAACATTTCTCCTTTCCACTGATGCTTTATCACCAATCCTTGTTTCACAAAAAAACCTACATTTTCAAAAAACATTTGTCATTGGGACAAAAAGTGAGGTGAAATCTTCTGAAGAGGAGCACAGACAGCAAAACAAATGTCATAGGGGTGATAACCCTTCCCTAGGTTTTCCAAAAAGCTTAAAATAGATTTTTTGGCTGGAGCTAAACACGTTAAAAATGTACCAGTTCAAAATTACAAACAGATTCTACTTAACAACAAACCTACAGTCCTGTATACTGCTGTTCAGAGTACAGAGCCTGTATACTGCTGTTTCCTTTTTTAATTTGGGTGCGGGGTTCCCCTTAACCCTTTCATGACTAAGCCTATTTTTGAAATTTGGTGTTTACAAGTTAAAATCCGTATTTTTTGCTAGAAAATTAATTAGAGTACCCAAACATTATATATATTTTTTTAGCAGAGTATCTAGAGAATAAAATGGCGATTGTTGCAATATTTTTTATCACACGGTATTTGTGCAGCGGTGTTTTAAACGCAAATTTTTGGAAAAGGGACACTCATGAATTTTAAAAAATCCAAACAGTAAAGTTACCCCAATTTTTTTGTATAATGTGAAAGATGATGTTACGCCGAGTAAATAGATACCAAACATGTCACCCTTTATAATTGCACGCACTCGTGGAATGGCGACAAACTATGGTACCTATGAATTTCCATAGGCGACACTTTAAAAATTTTTTACGGTTACCAGGTTTGAGTTACAGAGGAGGTCTAGGGCTAGAATTATTGCTCTTGCTCTGACGATCGCGGTGATACCTCACATGTGTGATTTGAACACCGTTTACATATGCGTGCGCTACTTCCGTATGCGTTTTCTTCGCTGCGCGAGCTCGCAGGGACAGGGGCACTTTTAAAAAAAAATTTTTTTATTTATTTATTTATTTATTTTTTTACTTTATAAATTGTGTTTTTAAAAAAAAATTTTTTTTTTTTTACTTTTATTGCTGTCACAAGGAATGTAAACATCCCTTGTGACAGTAATAGGTGGTGACAGGTACTCTTTATGGAGGGATCAGGGGTCTAAAAGACCCCCCATCCCTCCTTTACACTTCAAAGTATTCAGATCGCCGAAAATGGCGATTCTGAATACTGTGTACTTTTTTAAATTCGGCGCCATTGGCAGCCGAGTAAACGGGAAGTGACGTCATGACGTCGCTTCCGGGTTTACAACGAGAAGGCTGGAACGAAGCTGCTCACAGCTTTGTTCCAGCCCGCCCCCAGCTGCCGAAGGTACCCGATCGGATACCAGGCCTCCCGATCGCACGGGAGGCCCGGTAACAGCGGCGGGAGGCGGCGGGAGGGGGGCTTGTTATACTCGGGTAGCCGATCGCCTGCTAGAAACAACGGTACCGGGATGATGCCTGCAGCTGCGGGCATCATCCCGGTATAACCCCGGAAAGCCGAGTACATATATCTGCGTACGGTCGGCGGGAAGGGGTTAATATCCATACAAGACCCAAAGGGCCTGGTAATGGACTGAGGGGTACCCATGCCGTTTGTCTCACTGATTTTCATCCATATTGCCAGGACCCGACATTACATTAAAGCTGCAAGCAGTTTGTGCAGGGACTGTTTTAAGCACGGGAAACACGTGCCACTTTACAGGCATACTATAGACACCCCCCAGGTACGATATTTAAAGGAATATTTCACTTATTTTTTTTTTTACTTTAAGCATCATTAAAATCACTGCTCCCGAAAAATCGGACGTTTTTAAAAGTTTTTTTTGCATTGATACATGTCCCCTGGGGCAGGACCTGGGTCCCCAAACCCTTTTTAGGACAATACCAAGCAAATTATCCTTTAAAATGAGCACTTTTGATTTTGAACGTTCGAGTCCCATAGACGTCAATGGGGTTCTAATGTTCGTACAAATTTTCGGTCGGTTCGCAGGTTCTGGTGCGAACCGAACCGGGGGGTATTCGGCTCATCCCTAGCCAGGACCCGACATTACATAAAAGCCGCAAGCAGTTTTAAATGACTTTTTTCCTTTAAAAATTACATTTTGTGCAGGGACTGTTCTAAGCACGGGAAACACGCGCCACTTTACAGGCATACTATAGACACCCCCCAGGTACGATATTTACAATATAGATGTCAATGGGGTTCTAACGTTCGTGCAAATTTTCGGTCCGTTCGCGCGTTCTGGTGCGAACCGAACCGGGGGGTGATCGGCTCATCCCTAGTAACTAATGCCATCAGTATGTTTTGCAAGTTTGCAAAGGTCTTGAGAGAGCTCTTTCCTTTTACCCATCATGAGATATTTCTTGTGTGACACCTTGGTAATGGGACACCTTTTTATAAGGCCATCAGTTGAGACTGAACCATCTAATATTACTTTGCACTGACAAGGGGCAGGATTGCTTTCTTATTACTGATAGATTTCAGCTGGTGTCTTGGCTTCCCATGCCTTTTTGCATCCCTTAATGCATGTGTTCAAAAATTTTCCCTGTGTCATTCTATTTTATTAAACATAACTTAATTTCTAAAGGTATTTGTTTTGGTTTCTTTGTATGTATTGATTGCATGGGTTGTTACCGACATGTGGTGAACATTTCATGTCAATAGCATTTCTGCTTTCAGCTCTACAATAACATGCCCATTGTTTACAAAACTGGCAGGGGGTTGTCACACTAGTGTCTCATCCATTTCAGATAAACACAGCTTCATTTTCTGTGCCTTCTCTTTAGCTAACCTATAGTGCTTTGAAAATCCTTTGCCACGTATTAAATGTTATTTTGTGATTTAAAGTTTTTATAACTATAGCAAAAAAAAGTAGGAAACACAACCATTTAAAAAACAAAATGTAACAAAAAATATAAATAAAGTTGATAGTAGAGATAGTTAAAGGAGTTGTTTCAACTGCCAAGGAATATGTATTTCCTCACACTCCACCCTATGACTGGACAGTAAAAGGAGAAGCAGCATCTCTGTCACTCTGATCTCTTTTCCTACCTTTATGCTCCTTACACTGCAGCACAACTGCTTGGTTCCTTGTGCTGCAGCTTTATTATGTTTAGATTAAAAGATTGCATTTCATTGGAGTAGATAACTGTATAAACTTCAGAAACATATGCAGATACATTTTTAGCATTTTCAAAGTAACGTGCTGACCCTTTGAGATTGGATACTACAAAAGCTTCCTTTTCTAACCCTAATTTATACCTTAAAACAGTTTGCAGATAACTATAATTACCATGCAGTAGCTCTTTTTGTATTGTCATTTGCCTTTTCCCCCATTGTAAATTTCTATTATTGCTTATACAGGTTATCATTATTATAAATTGTGTTTTTTTAAGTGTACCATGCTTCACAAATGGTGTTAGTTTTCCAATCACATATGCTATTTTGTTTCATAGTACATTGCTGGTACAGTAAAGGTTACGTTGACCTTACAAATGTATTTAGAGTAAAATACCACAATACATTTTTTACAGTACCTAGTACAATGTGCTACAATTAGCAAACCAATCCTTCTACAGCCTTTGTCTGCCTCCTCCTCTATTAGATTGTACTGGAACAATACCTATACTGCAATTTATATGATGAATGGTATTTACTTGTGTCTAGTAGTGCATGGTAAGCTTCTATTAAATCCAAAGGTAATTGGTGGCTTTAAACAGTGAGTGTAGATCAATTGAGATGTACTATACAAGTCTACAGTCAATTCATTGTGATGAACATGCTTATAATGATATCACTGAAATGCAAAGAATAATGTTCATGTTGCACTCCGCAAATTGGGAGCTTCCAATCAGCTTCCAGTCAGAGCAATCTGCTATCTATGTTTTCTATTGTTTCCCAGTTTCAAGTGACTATATGATAGAAATCTTTGTGGAAATTGATTAAAGATGAATTTACAACTGGCATTGCAGTAATTTAATTAATTTCCATCATTTGGTTGCTTGAAACTGCAAAACAATTTAAATGGCAGTGGGCAAATTGCAGTGGTTGAAAGCTGATAGAAAGCTCTAAAATGCTTGAAAATGTGCAGTATACAGGCAATAAACAGAGCAGAGTTCAGGACATTTGAACTTGTCTCAACTGGCTTTTCCATTAAAAAAAAACAAAAACTGCTGAATGGATCATAACTTCAAAATTTTCTATCATAACATAAAATTTGAACTGTTGGTACATTGCCTTGTTATGTCAACATAATTTTCAGACAATGGAGAATACCATTTTTGATTGTACAAAAGACCATCTAGATGAATGCAACCAACCACCTTGGTTTCTGTTAAAACCATGAAATGTTGTTTGCTTCTATACATTTTCCCATTTATGGCCAGCATAAGGTTGGTAGTGTATTACCCTATCCCAGCTGTATTTCAAGCAACACCTGTTTTTCAAGTTTTTCAAGCTGCAAAGAGGTTCGTAGGCAGTGATAACGAGTGCTTGGAATTGTCAGAAATGCTCATTATAACACACAAGATTTCCCAATATTTTCATTGCATTTCTATGATAAAATAGGAAATAAAGATTTAACTGTGCTTGTTCTGTATTTATTCATTGACCACAGAGAAGATCATATATGGTTTTGGCAATCTGAGAACAAGCAGAGAGCTGAGAACTGCATTAGACTTTAATGTGCTGGTCCTCTGGGACAGACTCAAGGAAATAAGTATTGGATATGCCTGTTTTTTCCCGGGAGCTGCGATGCCATTTGGTTTTAATTATACACCAACCGCCCCCCTTTTTTTTTGTATTGTGATTGTCCTTCTAATGGTTTTTGTTTGTTTTATTTTGCAACACTCAAATCTTTTTTGTTTTTCTGTTTCTTTTAGGGGTGCTAGTTTCCTAGGGGGCATATGCCCACACTTCCTGCTGTGATTGAGGCCAGTGTTGGATGGCCTCGTAGGCAGTGACAACGAGTGCTTAGAATTGTCAGAAATGCTCATTATAACACACAAGATTTCCCAATATTTTCATTGCATTTCTATGATAAAATAGGGAATAAGGATTTAACTCTGCTTGTTCTGTATTTATTCATTGACCACAGTTCTTTCTTGGTGATATACCTGCTTGTCTTTGGGTAGCCCTAAAGTGGATGTAAACATGCAAGTCATGTGGTTACTTTCCTGTCTTTTCACTGGATATTAGAGATCATAGCAGAAGTTCAGTGTTAGAAATACACAGGAGAACATGCATATTGACAAGGAGTGTAGAGGTGGGCGGGGAGTCTACTGACATCACGACTCCACCCACCGAGCTCCAGACAACAGACCCACCCACAGAATATGCAGTTTTTCGGGTCTAATAACAGACAAAGGGGAGACATTTGACAGGTAAAGATACATGCAGGAGGCATGTATATCCTTATAGATAACCCCTATGGCAGTAGTTTAGAAAGGATGACATTGGGTTTACATCCACTTTAATAAGACAAACAATAGTTTAAAATTATATCATTACTAAATGAACACTATGTGACATTTCTATTATTTCTGTGGGTTTATGCTGAAATGCACACAGGGTTAAGGAAACATATTGTATAGAAAACAAATATTCAGTGGAATAAATAAGCTGTGTAGGAAAAAAATGTGTCTTGTTGCGTTGCTTGCTTCAGCAGGAATTACATCGGTCAGCATGAGTCAAGATTCAGGAACATGCTTGGAAATATAATTTTAATATGTAAGAATTATAATGTGAGATAGAAAATAAAATGACAACTTTGTGTTTAAAAAGTCGTGGTAATGTGTGTGTAGCCAGGTGCTGGGCTACAGCAATATGGAGAAGTAGACACTGGGGTTTATTTACTAAAGCTGGAGAGTACAAAATTAGGCTCACTTCTGCATAAAAACCAATCAGCTTCTAACCTCAGCTTATTCAATTAAGCTTTGGCAATACAACCTGGAAGCTCATATGCAGAAGTGAAGCTGATTTTGCCTCTCCAGATTTAGTAAATAAACCCCATTGCCTTTTAATTCTCTCTCCCTCTAGTGAGGTACTGATATTATGCTGTACCATTCTCCTCCAGCCAGCAGGGGAAGTGCTAAAGCCTAGCAAGCCTATAGATTCCTATGCAGAGTGCTGAGACTTCTGAAAGTTGTAGTTTGAGATGATAGCCATATAATGGGGCGGATTGACTCCTTAGACTATATATCCCAATAGGCACTGTGCGGTAGGAGGAGTGAGAAATTATATTTCTTCCTCTTGGCATTGAGAGAGTTAGAGAGAGAGCACCCCTGTTTAAATATTTGCCTACCAGCAGGAGACCATACCAGCAGAGATCCGAGCCTAAGACTGGGAGTAAGGACAACCGGGGGGGCAGCAGAGCATCACCCACATCACAACACCTGCACTACTGCCGCAGGGAGACTGAAGCATCAATGCACCCTTTGCTTCCCACCACTGATCACTGGAGGCCTTATGGGGGAGACTAAGGGGGACCCCCTTCTACAGCGAGAGGTCACCACAGCATCCTGGGGACTGGTGAGAGGGCTATTCGCACATTGCTGAGGCTGCTAAGACTGAGCCACTGAGAGCAGTGCATCAAGTGCACCCAATCCATGCTGCACTTTATACAGCACCTATTCCTAACCTAGACTGCACCTATACCAACCCTATACTGCATTACACTATACTTTTACAGCATCTAAACCACATCTACCTTGCATCTGTGTTGAGACTATATGGTACCTGTACTGTAGCTATACTACATGCAGGTTAACTAAAACAATCTTGGAATACCTCTGTAGTGGGACTTTACAGGCAATATACTGTAGTATAACTATGTTAAAAGACATTTAGCCAATCTTTATTTGTACACATCAATAAAACTCATATAAAAAAAGAAAGGAAAATTATGGCTGTGTCATTTTTGTAAGACTATAGAGAGTTTATTACAGCATTTCCGTATATCAGTACCTTACACCCCATGTTAAAAAAGATGATCCTCCATTTTGTCTTGTAAACATAGGGTCACCCAACGTGTTTTAGAAAGTGATTTCTTTCTTCAAGGGTATATAATGTAAAGGGTATCACTTGTCTAGAACAGAATACAGTCATTTCTCTCCCCCCTTTTTTTGGGGGAGTGATTATCTGCTCCTACTGCTCTGAGTGACTGCAATATGCAGTATGTATTATCCCCTTTTTTTAATAAATAGGATACATACTTCTCATGGAGGGACTCCATAATTTTACTTATGGGTTCCACTCCGGACTATCCAGGCCGGGCCTCATCCTTAAAGGAATGGTAGTTATATTTATATTTACTGGTAGAAAAATCCCCCTTTCTCTTTTATGTTTATGGATATGGGCAGTTGTATGGCCAGCCTGGCAAGAACCATGCAAACATAGGGGGTTTTGTTTGTGTTGGTCCTGAACTAGGGAGCCCCCCTTCCCCATTATATTGTATATGTATGCATATATAGCAAATTGAAGGATGTGTAGTACATAATTTGTTTTGAATTGCTCTTTTACTTGTCAAACCAAGTGCACATATACAATTCACGTTTTCCTGATAACAGTTTAGAACAAACTGCATTCTTTGTCAAACCAACCAGACCCATAGGGTTAAAAATGTATATATACATACCTGTGAAGGGAATGAGGGAATGAGGGACAACAATTAGCAAAATCATTTAGGCATGGGACACACCCACTGTCACTCCCCCTCAAAGGAGAATTATACAAAAAATTATAATTAGTTAAACCCACAAGTGTTTTTTTTTCCCACTACTATTCTTTTATACTGGCTTTTGAAATTTACAAATGCAGCAATTTAGAAATTAGATGAAAGGTTTAGCTGTAGGAAATACTTCTTGAAAGATAAAAAGTGCATTTTATACACAACTATATAGATCAGACCGAAATGAGGGACAAATGAGGAGGAAAGAGGGACAGAGGGACTTTGTTCCAAATCTGGAACAGTCCTTCGAAATCAGGGGCAGCTGAGTTTGGGCTGGTTTGGGCCCAAGTCCTGGATGTGACTGCTGGCTGGCTAAGTGAACAACAGCATTTTTCTTCCTGTTTTTAAAGTGACACCTGTGTAAATTTTTTGTTTCTGCTCTACAGCATGAGTGCATACACAACTATATGAGACTTTGTTATGCTCTGTATCTTTCTGAAACGCATTGGATGACCCCATGTTAACAAGACAAAATGAAGAATCATCAATGTTAACACAGGATGTAGGCTACTGATATATGAAAATGCAGTAAAAAACCTCATTATAGTCTTACAAAAATGACACAACTACAATTGTCTTTTTATATGAGTTTTATTGATTTGTACAAAAAAAGATTGACTATATGTTTTTTAACACAATTGTACTATATTGCCTGTAAAGTCAGTATTCCAAAATTGTTGTTGTTACTATATAGGGATGTTGGTCATTTCTGAATATACAGTACCTCTTCCTATCTTCCTAGAAGCATGCAGGTTAACTGGGTTGTTAAGTGGTCCATCGCTCTTAAAGGATCCCAACATATTCATCATTATGTAAGTCCCCTTTGTTCCCCTCTCTTTCAATTTATATTTCTAAGACAATGTAAGCTGCAAATGTTAAAATATTTTTTAAAGTTATCCTATATGAATGGGAACTACTCTCTTGCTTGCCAACTGCCTTGGCCCTTGCCTGGACATAAGACACTAAAACAGACCAAATGGCCATGGGAATTTTAAAGCGATATGTCATACCAAAAAGTAGTCCAATCTTAAAAATCTTGGGAATTTTATTTAGTATATATATCATAAAATATCCATTATCATGTACAGAATCCTTAGCTATATCAAAAGGTGTATTTGTCTGCAATTTATATCTAGAAGTGCAAACAAGGATGAACAAACAATGCTATAACTCTCAATGCATTTTGTAAACCAACGTTCACTTCTTCTGTTTCTGCTGATCAAATATCTACAGAGAGACCATGTCATTAAAAATAATGCATTTAGATTTACTGGTATATAAAAAAAGAGGAGATGATAAATATTTCCTCCAGCCCCAGCCCAATACCAAAATGGTAATGCGGTGGTAAGAAATATACTTATACATCAATTGTAAACAAACAACATACAACAGCAGGAACAGCAATGGTTGGAGATCAGGTGCAAAAGATAGGCTTATTCCAGGAGCTGTGGATGGGACTGTAGGCCACATACTGGGGGCACATAGCGCAACCATAGGGTTGTGCTGGCTTAAAAGAGTACATGGCTGAAATCATATACTGTATGTGAAAAGAGTGTAAATATTTCACAAGGACAAATATAAATACCAACAGCAAAGGGTGCAGCTAGCTGGAATCACAGAAAGAGAGGTGAAATTAGGTAAATATGAAGTGAACCAGGATCAGTACAATGATGAAAGATGTGCATTTAAAAGAAGTGAGCAAAAGTTATATAACGTTAGACTCACCTAGGGACATCCAAGTTGGATAAAGCAAAAGAAGGGGGTCAAATTGCCCCCACATAAAGGAGTTGGTACATATGAAATATCCAGAGAAGTAGGTGGAGAAGTAGGTGGAGAAGAAAAGCTTTCTTAATATTGGTGCACTTACTGAATATCATAGGTGAAGATCATCACCATGTCCGAGTCCAAGCACCTCTATCAGCAACCAAGGAAAAAATAGCACACACACCCTTCTGCACGTGGCCGCTTATATGGCCCAGGGGGGCAGCGACCTACCCCTCCAACACAATGGGGGAGGCCCAAGGCCACACCAATGGCTTCCAAAATGGTGGCCTGATGGAAAATGAGCACACACAGGACGTGATGTCGCAAGACATCAAGGGCATCACAGCGCAACCACATTGGCGCATGTGCAGTGGTCCAATGGCACCAGCAAAATGGCCGCCATGACAGAAGGACCAGATGCATAGTGCCGATGCCAACGAATGCAGATGGCAATCACAGCAAAATGGCTGCCGTGACAGTAGGACCAGCTGCATGGTGTCAATGCCATCCAACACTGGCCTCAATCACAGCCGGAAGTGTGGGCATATGCCCCCTAGGGAACTAGCACCCCTAAAAGAAACAGAAAAACAAAAAAGAATTGAGTGGCGCAAAATAAAACAAACAAAAACCATTAGAAGGACAAACATAATACAAAAAAAAAAAAACGGGGGGGTTGGTGTATAATTAAAACCAAATGGCATTGCAGCTCCCGGGAAAAAACAGGCATATCTAATACTTCTTTCCTTGAGTCTGTCCCAGAGGACCAGCACATTAAAGCCTAGTGCACACTAGTAGTTTTTTTTTATTCAATCCAGCAGGGCTGAACGAAAAAAAAAACTGACAGCTCAGGAGAAACCGCTGTACTTACTATAAGATGTTAGTACAGTGATCTCCCCTGCTGTGCTATTGTGCCCACCCCCCACCAGAACACCCCGGTCAGCGCTCTCAGCCATTGGTTGAGAGCACTGATCGGGAGGCAGTCTACACATGCCCCTTTGACAGAAGTCAGCCGAACGGCTGGCTTCTTTTGAACCGGCTGAAGCCATCTGACATTCGGCCCATGTGTATGGGGCTTTAGTCTATCCTTAAGGACCGGCACCCCAGGCTAGTCTATTTTGTAACTGATACATTTTTTCAGAATCCAAGCTTCTCTCTTCATATCTTGTGATTCTGTGCCCACCTCTACTGTATGTGGGATAGAGACTGTTGTATGTGAGACAGCCATAGTTGAATGTGAAAATAGATTTGGAGGGACTGGTGTGTGTCCTGTCCAATCCGTATAGCCAGAAAAATAGAACTAGTAGTGCCCAAACCAAAACCCATCACAGATTTGACAAGGGACAGACCAGGTAGGTAAAAAAGTACAAAATATTTATTATGAAATATGTAACAAACATGAATATCACATAGAAAAAGTATGCAAATGACAAAAAGATATAAAAGCACTCAGCAAGGTACCTAACGTGCACGTCATGAATAATAGACGGCAGTTGCCCAAGGAACATGTTGATAGGGCTAACCACTGTACATTCCAGGCATGGATGCCTTACATGTTTCAGACCTTAAAGGGCCCTTCTTCAGAGGTATATTTAGGTCAGTTGGGTATCACATTCTATAAAGTAAGAGTATACAATTAATAATATATCAAAACCACATTGTCTTTGCAGTAATTACATTTCAATATATGGTTGCTTCAAAAAAGTTGGGAGGGCATGTAAGATGCATACTTACAAAATTGTATAGGCAGAGAAATATGTCCGGTAGAAAAGCAGAAAGGTTTCCTATAGTCAGACTGATGGCTGTACACCAGGTGGCCAGTATAGTGGTTGGGATCCACAATGCCAGAAACCAGTGACAGAAGCGGAGGAGCACACATGTACAGACAAGGATCCCCCAGTCAGGAAACAAATGTTCTTGCTGTTTAACTCCAGCAAATCAGCAGCACATGATGTGTCTGGGGAAACACTATGATGTAGGATCTGTGTATATAAATAAAAATAAAAATGACTTTAGGGAAGGAGGGGAGTAGAACAAAATAGGTATTTGTATAGTATAGGTGGTGATATTACCACACAGGGACTGCAGTATGGCCTTTGAGCCCAGCCAACCCTGTGTGAATACCACCTATGGGCCATGCTGCAGTCCCTGTGTGGTAATTTTACCACTTATACTATACACTAGGGATGAGCCGAACACCCCCCGGTTCGGTTCGCACCAGAACCTGCGAACGGACCGAAAGTTCGCACGAACGTTAGAACCCCATTGACGTCTATGGGACTCGAACGTTCGAAATCAAAAGTGCTCATTTTAAAGGCTAATTTGCATGGTATTGTCCTAAAAAGGGTTTGGGGACCCGGGTCCTACCCCAGGGGACATGTATCAATGCAAAAAAAACTTTTAAAAACGGCCGTTTTTTCGGGAGCAGTGATTTTAATGATGCTTAAAGTAAAAAAAAAAAAGTGAAATATTCCTTTAAATATCGTACCTGAGGGGTGTCTTTAGTATGCCTGTAAAGTGACGCGTGTTTCCCGTGTTTAGAACAGTCCCTGCACCAAATGTCATTTTTAAAGGAAAAAATCTCATTTAAAACTGCTTGCGGGTTTAATGTAATGTCGGGTCCTGGCAATATGGATGAAAATCAGTGAGACAAACGGCATGGGTACCCCCCAGTCCATTACCAGGCCCTTTGGGTCTTGTATGGATATTAAGGGGAACCCCGCACCCAAATTAAAATAAGGAAAGGTGTGGGGCCACCAGGCCCTATATACTCTGAACAGCAGTATACAGGCTGTAGGTTTGTTGTTAAGTAGAATCTCTTTGTAATTTTGAACGGGTACATTTTTAACGTGTTTAGCTCCTGCCAAAAAATCTTTTTTAAGCTTTTTGGAAAACATAGGGAAGGGTTATCACCCCTGTGACATTTGTTTTGCTGTCTTTCCTCCTCTTCAGAAGATTTCACCTCACTTTTTGTCCCGATGGATTGGAAAGCATCAGTGGAAAGGAGAAATGTTTTTCCCATATTAACTCTTACAGGAGAGAATTTCCCTTCCTAGGGGTAGATTTCACTTCCTGTTGTCTCCTTCCGTTTGCAAGTAGGAGTTGTTTGTAAGTTAGTTGTTTGAAAGTAGGGTCCTGCCCTATATACTCAGCAGAAATTTGGGCCTTAGGTGTTGCTGTGGCCACAACACTGTAAGCCCTCACAGGGCTCTGCTGTGAAATATTAGATCAAGAATTGTAATTACATGCCCCTGTTGAACAGGAGCTGAAAAATTAGGCCTTATTCACTGGTGCTGGTGCCACAACACTGCAACCCCTCACAGACACTCTAGTTGGAATGCAGGAACGAGCCCTGCTGCAAAGTATTGCATCAAAAATTGTAATTACACGCCCCTGTTAAACAAGGGCTGAAAAATTGGGCCTTAGGCACTGGTGCTGGTGCCACAACACTGCAACCCCTCACAGACACTCTAGTTGGAATGCAGGAACGAGCCCTGCTGCAAAGTATTACATCAAAAATCGTAATTACACGCCCCTGTTAAACAGGGGCTGAAAAATTGTGCCTTAGGCACTGGTGGTGGCACCCAGAACCAAAAATGTTCTTACAAGCTATCAGCGTGATGATTGAGGAGGAAGAGGATAATTACTCAGGGATAGTCACTCAGCATCAGCATAGGCAGTCTTTGAAGGGATCTGAGATTTCAAAAAAAATTATTCGGTTACATCAGCATCAGGTGCTTGGTAGCTGGTGGTGATCCAAGACTCATTCATTTTTATGAAGGTCAGTCGATCGACCGAGTCAGTGGACAGACGCACCCTGTGATCGGTTACCACGCCTCCAGCAGCACTGAATGTGCGTTCCGAAAGAACGCTGGATGCAGGACAGGCCAGTAGCTCAATTGCATACTGTGCAAGCTCTGGCCAGTGATCCATCCTCAAGACCCAGTAACCCAGAGGATTTTCGGTGGGAAAGGTGTCCAAGTCTGATCTTGCCCCTAGGTATTCCTGCACCATGTAAAACAGACGCTGGCGATGGTTGCTGGAACCGATCATACCTTGGGGCTGCGGACCAAAAAATTGTCTGAACGCATCGGTCAGACGGCCACCTTCTCCACCGCTCCTTCTTTGACTGACCGAAGCCTCAGCAACACGTTGTCCAGAAACAGGAGTTTGTAACCTCCCAGTCTCTGGGAACGCGTTGCACAGACCTTTCTGCAAGGCCTCCCGAAGATGTTTCATCTTCTGCTCCCTCTGCGATGGCAAGATAAGGTCCGCAACCTTACCCTTGTAACGTGGATCAAGGAGGGTTGCCAGCCAGTATTGGTCCTTCTCCTTGATACCACGAATACGAGGATCCTTACGCAGGCTTTGCAGGATCAGGGAGGCCATGCAGCGTAGGTTTGCTGAGGCATTCGGTCCGGAGTCCTCTGGGTCACTAAGGACGACATGGTCCGCAGCCACCTCCTCCCAGCCACGTACAAGTCCATGTGTTTCTTGGGACTGATCCCTTAAAGACTGCTGCTGATGCTGAGTGCCAGGCTCCACCTCCATACTGACACAATCTTCCTCCTCCTCCTCCTCCTCTTCCTCCTCGTCCTCTTCCTGTGTGATCGGCGGGCACGCAGGAACACTGTCTGGATAAAGGGGGCCTTGAGAGCTAAGGAAGTCCTCCTCTTCCTGCCTCTGTTCTGCCTCAAGTGCCCTGTCCATTATTCCACGCAGCGTGTGCTCCAACAGGTGGACAAGGGGGACAGTGTCACTGATGCATGCACTGTCACTGCTCACCATCCTCGTGGCCTCCTCAAATGGTGACAGGACAGTGCATGCATCCCTGATCATGGCCCACTGGCGTGGGGAAAAAAAACCAAGCTCCCCTGACCCTGTCCTGGTGCCATAGTCGCACAGGTACTCATTGATGGCCCTCTGCTGCGTGTGCAGCCGCTGCAGCATGGCCAACGTTGAGTTCCACCTGGTGGGCATGTCACAGATTAGGCGGTTCTTGGGCAGGTTAAACTCCATTTGGAGGTCCGTCAGCCGAGCACTGGCATTATATGACCGGCGGAAATGCACACAGACTTTCCTGGCCTGCCTCAGGACATCCTGTAAGCCCGGGTACCTGCCCAAGAACCGCTGCACCACCAAGTTAAGGACGTGAGCCAAACAGGGCACATGGGTCATTTGTCCCTGTCGGAGGGCAGAGAGAAGGTTGGTGCCATTGTCGCAAACCACCATTCCTGCCTTAAGTTGGCGTGGCGTCAACCACCTCTGAACCTGCCCCTGCAGAGCTGACAGAACCTCTGCCCCAGTGTGGCTCCTGTCCCCCAAGCACACCAGCTCAAGCACCGCATGGCATCTTTTGGCCTGTGTACTTGCGTAGCCCCTTGAACGACTACGGAGCACCGCTGGTTCCGAGGAAGAGGCCATGGAGGAAGGAGAAGAGGAGGGGGTGGAGGAGAGAGGTGTGTCACAATCATTAGCATTTTGGACGTGGTGGCGGAACAACCTCCAACACTACTGCACCTTGTCCTGCATCCTTCCCAGCTGCCAGCAGAGTCACCCAATGCGCCGTGAAACTTAGGTAACGTCCCTGTCCATGCCTGCTGGACCATGAGTCAGCGGTAATATGCACCTTACCGCTGACCGCCCTGTCCAGCGAGGCATGGACATTGCCTTCCACATGCTGGTAGAGAGCCAGAATTGCCTTCCGTGAGAAAAAGTGGCGTTTGGGTACCTGCCACTGAGGAACCGCACATTCCACAAACTCACGGAAGGGGGCAGAGTCTACCAACTGAAAAGGCAGCAGTTAAAGTGCTAGCAATTTTGCCAAGCTAGCATTCAACCGTTGGGCATGTGGATGGCTGGGAGCAAACTTCTTTCGGCGGTGCAGCAGCTGGGGCAGGGAAATTTGCCTGGTACAATCTGACGTCGGTGTACCAAAATCAGATTGCCCACAAGTACTTGGCTGTGACACACCTAATTCTACACCTTCATTCCTCTCAGTGCAGGTCTCAGAGAGGACTGAAGGTCTAGTGGGGTTGGAAATCTCAGCTGATGAGGAGCAAGCAGAGGTCCTCTTTGTTCTGTGGTGTGGGTCTTTTAGATACGCTTGCCAACGAACTGCATGGCAGGTCAACATATGTCTGGTCAAGCATGTGGTACCCAAGCGGGAGATGTTTTGGCCACGCGAGATACGCTTGAGACATATGTTGCAAATAGCAGCGGTGCGATCTGATGCACTCGTCTCAAAAAAGGCCCACACCAAAGAACTTTTTGAATAACGCGCAGAGACTGCAGCGCCCTGCACATGTGGAGCTTTGGGGTGTGATGCAGTCAATGTGCTGCCCTTAGGTTGGCCCCTGGAGGGCATCCTGCCTCGTTGGTGATGTGCCGCCTCCTCCTCCTCCTCCTCCTCCTCCTCCTCCTCCTCTCTCCTATCAGGCACCCACGTTGAGTCAGTGACCTCATCATCCCCTCCCTCCTCATCACTGGAGCAAACCTGGCAGTATGCTGCAGCAGGGGGAGCATGACTGCCAGATTGCTGTCCTTCTTGGGCACCCCCTCTGTCCGTGCTCGTGTTACTGCCTTCATCGAGCTCAGTATCATCATCAGAGCCTTCCAAACGCTGGGCATCCTCCTGGAGCATGTACCCAACACTGTGGTCAAACAGTTCGAGGGACTCCTCAGGAGGACATGGTGGGGCTAGGGAAGGAGTCACTGATGACATTGAGCCAAGGGAAGAGGCCGCTGCTTTGCCAGACAAAGTACCCTGGGCATGGGTGAGAGAGGATGAGGAGGATGAGGACGGCTTGGTCATCCACTCGACCAAGTCTTCCGCATGTTGCGGCTCAACATGGCCAGCTGCCGAAAAAAAGGCCAAGCGTGTCCCATGGCCACGTGCTGATGAGGATGCACCGTCTCCACGACCAGCACTAGACACAGAGCCTGCTTGCCCTCTCTTATTGGCTTGTGACTGTCTGCCTCTCCTTCTTGGCCTTCCAGACATACTAATGGCCTGTAGCTGCACTAAGCTGGGATATATATATATATATATATATATATATATATATATGTACTGATACTGCAGCTAGCAAAATCAACTGCCTTCCTGTAGTATGAGAACACCACCAACCTTCTACAGGTAGCTTTAGCTGAACACTGTGAGGTGGACGCACCCCACTAACTTGTAGGTTTAGCTGAACACTGTGAGCAGGGCGCACCCCACTAACTTGTAGGTTTAGCAGAACACTGTGAGCAGAACGCACTGCACTAACTGTAAATAGTCTAGCTGCCTGACTGTGGTACTAATAGGATCAAAAGAACACCAGCAATTTTCTTTAAAATACTGTAACAAGACAAGCCTGCCTGTCAGTAAGAAGATAACAGGAACGGATCTAGCTGAACACTGTGAGCAGGACGCACCCCACTAGCTTGTAGGTTTAGCTGAACACTGTGAGGTGGACGCACCCCACTAACTTGTAGGTTTAGCTGAACACTGTGAGCAGGACGCACCCCACTAACTTGTAGGTTTAGCAGAACACTGTGAGCAGGACGCACTGCACTAACTGTAAATAGTCTAGCTGCCTGACTGTGGTACTAATAGGATCAAAAGAACACCAGCAATTTTCTTCAGGTAGCTGTATTTACTGTAACAAGACAAGCCTGCCTGTCAGTAAGAAGATAACAGGAACGGATCTAGCTGAACACTGTGAGCAGGACGCACCCCACTAGCTTGTAGGTTTAGCTGAACACTGTGAGGTGGACGCACCCCACTAACTTGTAAGTTTAGCTGAACACTGTGAGCAGGACGCACCCCACTAACTTGTAGGTTTAGCAGAACACTGTGAGCAGGACGCACTGCACTAACTGTAAATAGTCTAGCTGCCTGACTGTGGTACTAATAGGATCAAAAGAACACCAGCAATTTTCTTCAGGTAGCTGTATTTACTGTAACAATACAAGCCTGCCTGTCAGTAAGAAGATAACAGGAACGGATCTAGCTGAACACTGTGAGCAGGACGCACCCCACTAGCTTGTAGGTTTAGCTGAACACTGTGAGGTGGACGCACCCCACTAACTTGTAGGTTTAGCTGAACACTGTGAGCAGGACGCACCCCACTAACTTGTAGGTTTAGCAGAACACTGTGAGCAGGACGCACTGCACTAACTGTAAATAGTCTAGCTGCCTGACTGTGGTACTAATAGGATCAAAAGAACACCAGCAATTTTCTTCAGGTAGCTGTATTTACTGTAACAAGACAAGCCTGCCTGTCAGTAAGAAGATAACAGAAACGGATCTAGCTGAACACTGTGAGCAGGACGCACCCCACTAGCTTGTAGGTTTAGCTGAACACTGTGAGGTGGACGCACCCCACTAACTTGTAGGTTTAGCTGAACACTGTGAGCAGGACGCACCCCACTAACTTGTAGGTTTAGCAGAACACTGTGAGCAGGACGCACTGCACTAACTGTAAATAGTCTAGCTGCCTGACTGTGGTACTAATAGGATCAAAAGAACACCAGCAATTTTCTTCAGGTAGCTGTATTTACTGTAACAAGACAAGCCTGCCTGTTACTAAGAAGATAACAGAAACGGATCTAGCTGAACACTGTGAGCAGGACGCACCCCACTAGCTTGTAGGTTTAGCTGAACACTGTGAGGTGGACGCACCCCACTAACTTGTAGGTTTAGCTGAACACTGTGAGCAGGACGCACCCCACTTACTTGTAGGTTTAGCAGAACACTGTGGGCAGGACGCACTGCACTAACTGTAAATAGTCTAGCTGCCTGACTGTGGTACTAATAGGATCAAAAGAACACCAGTAATTTTCTTTAAAATACTGTAACAAGACAAGCCTGCCTGTCAGTAAGAAGATAACAGGAACGGATCTAGCTGAACACTGTGAGCAGGACGCACTGCACTAAATGTAAATAGTCTAGCTGCCTGACTGTGGTACTAATAGGATCAAAAGAACACCAGTAATTTTCTTCAAAATACTGTAACAAGACAAGCCTGCCTGTCAGTAGGAATATAACAGGAACGGATCTAGCTGAACACTGTGAGCAGGACGCACTGCACTAAATGTAAATAGTCTAGAAGATAACAGGAACGGATCTAGCTAAACTGAATACAGTGTATATATATATATATATATGCAACACCTGGGATGCATATATATACACAATACACTTTAAGTGCAGCTAACTGACTGACTGTCCTGCCTAATCTAGCTAACTCAAATGAAATGACACTGTCTCTCTCTCTCTCTAAGCACACCGGAACACACTGCACAGGGCCGCCGTGCAGGCGGCCTTATATAGTGTGGGGCGTGTACTAAATCCCCTGAGCCATAATTGGCCAAAGCCTCCTTGGCTTTGGCCAATTATGGCTCTCTGTTAAGGCGGCGCTGTGATTGGCCAAGCATGCGGGTCATAGTGCATGCTTGGCCAATCATCAGCAAGCAATGCACTGCAATGCCGCAGTGAATTATGGGCCGTGACGCGCCACACGAATTTGGCGCGAACGGCCCATATCGTTCGCAATTCGGCGAACGATCGAACAGCCGATGTTCAAGTCGAACATGGGTTCGACTCGAACACAAAGCTCATCCCTACTATACACACACTTTTTGTTCAACTCCCCTCCCTACCTAAAGTCTTTTTTATTTTTATTTATATACACTGATCCTACATCATAGTGTTTCCCCGAACACATCATGTGCTGCTGATATGCTGGAGTTAACAACTTATGGACCGCTCGCCGTCATTATACGGCGGCACTTTGAAGAGAAGTATCATTTTTATGGCAGCAGCTAGCTGCCATAGCCCCCGGTATCCTCTTCTTCAGCGGGCAGTCCTCTTTCAGATAAAAGTGGTCTCTGCGGCAGATTCATCACAAGATCACTTTTATCGGTGGCGGGAGAGGGCCCCCCCTCCCGCCGTACTCCGATAATCTCTGCTGCTTACCAGAGCCGCACTGTAGTGGCAGAGACAATCGGGTGCTTTCCCCTACTTGGCTGGCTGCCAAATGAGGAGAAGATGGCCCCCCACTCGGCTCCATAGCATTGACTTGACCAAAAAAAGGAGAATTTTTTTAATTTATTTTTTTCAAATCTCATATTTAAGAGGTCCTGTCATGCTTTTTTTCTATTACAAGAGAGGTTTACATTCCTTGTAATAGGAATAAAAGACACCCATTTTTTTTAAAAGGACAGTGTCAAAATAAAAAATAAAAAGTAAAATAAATAAGAAAAAAAATTAAAATAAATTTAAAGCGCTCCTGTCCCGACGAGCTTATGTGCAGAAGCGAACGCATACGTGAGTAGCACCCACATATGAAAATGGTGTTCAAACCACACATGTGAGGTATCACGGCAGTCATTAGAGCGAGAGCTATAATTCTAGCCCAGACCTCCTCTTTAACTCAAAACTGGTAACCTGTAGAAATTTTTAAATGTTGCCCATGGAGATTTTAAAGGGTAAAAATTTGTCACCATTCCACGAGCGGGCGCAATTTTAGAGAGTGACATGTTGGGTATCAATTTACTCTGCGTAACATTATCATTCACAATATAAAAAAAAATTGGGCTAACTTTACTGTTGTTTTATTTTTTAATTTAAAAAAGTTTATTTTTTCCAAAAAAAGTGCACTTGTAAGACTGCTGCACAAATACTGTGTGACAGAAAGTATTGCAATGACTGCTATTTTATTCTCTAGGGTGTTAGAAAAAATATATATAATGTTTGGGGGTTATAAGCAATTTTCTAGCAAAAAAAAAGGATTTTAACTTAAACACAGGGTCTGAAAAATATGCCAGGTCCTTAAGTGGTTAAACAGCAGGAGCATTTATTTCCTGACTGGGGGATCCTTGTCTGTGCATGTGTGCTCCTCCGCTTCTTTCACTCTGGGGTTCCACCGGTTGCTGGCATTGTGGATCCCAACCAGGATACTGGCCACTAGGGATGAGCCGAACACCCCCTGGTTCGGTTTGCGGCAGAACATGCGAACAGGCAAAAAATTTGTGTTTGGGGACCGGGGTCCTGCCCCAGGGTACATGTATCAATGCAAAAAAAAGTTTTAAAAACGGCAGTTTTTTTCGAGAGCAGTGATTTTAATAAAGCTTAAAGTGAAACAATAAAAGTGAAATATTCCTTTAAATATTGTGCCTGGGGGGGTGACTATAGTATGCCTGTAAAGTGGCGCATTTTTCCCGTGTTTAGAACAGTCCCTGCACAAAATGACATTTCTAAAGGAATAAAAGTCATTTAAAACTGCTTGCGGCTGTAATGTAATGTCGGTGAAGGCATATTTAGCTTAACTGCATCCATTTTAGAATAATCAGTTTCCATTTTGTGTTCCTTCCTGTACTCCATTTTACAAACAGCTGTGTGCACGTACTGTTCATTGTTCCTGTTATCTTTCTTTCTAGATTAGTTTCTCATAAGTTACTTCACGTTTCTTGTAAAGCACGTAATTTCCCAGAAATTACGCTTTTGCTTAGATTCGGTTTTGTCACAGGTTTTGCTTCTTATTGATTGGATAATTTGTAATGACGTTCAGGGGGCTGTACTTTCTCACAATACCCCCTTTATATTCACAGAGACAGAATAAACTTTTAGATTTTTCAGAGAGACCTTGTCATTGTTTTTTATCATTGTCTCAATGGGCTAAACTCACAGGCCTGTGGGGATTGTAAGGTACACCTTATGCAGAGGTATCGAGGGTCTAAAAATACCCCTAGACAATCTACATTCCTAACAGTCGGGTCTCGCAATATAGATGAAAATCATTGAGAAAAACGGCATGGGTACCTCCCCCCCAGCCCATTACCAGGCCCTTTGGGTCTGGTATGGATATTAAGTGGAACCCCGCATCCAAATTACAAAAAAAAGGCGTGGCGCCCCCAGGCCCTATACACTCTGAACAGCAGTATACAGGCGGTCCCCGGGTTACAAACAAGATATGGACTGTAGGTTTGTTCTTAAGTTGAATCTTTTTGTAATTTAGAACAGGTAAATTTTTAAAGTGCAGCTCCAACCAAAAAATCTATTTTTAAGCTTTTTTGGATAACTCAGGGAAGGGTTATCACCCCTGTAACATTTGTTTTGCTGTCTGTGCCCCTGTTCAGAAGATTTCACCTCACTTTCTGTCCCAATGACAATTGGATTTTGAAAATTTTGAGTTATTAGGGAAACTTGGATTGGTGATAAAGCATTAGTGGAGACACCTTTTTCCCATATTAACTCTTACAGGAGAAAATTTTCCCTTCCTAGGGGTAGATTTCCTCTTGCTTCCTGTTGTCTCCTTCTGTTTGTAAGTAGGAGTTGTTTGTAAGTCAGATGTTTGAAAATAGGGGACCACCTGTATATACTATACGGCCTGCCCTATACACTCTGTGGAAAATTGGACCTTAGGTGTTGGTGGTACCACAATACTGTAAAGCCTCACAGATACTCTTGTTGAGCGCAGGAATGGGCCTTGCTGTGAAATATTAGATCACAAATTGTAATTACGTGCCCCTGTTAAACAGAGGCAGAAAAATTGGGCCTTAGGCAGTTGTGGTGCCACAACACTGTAACCCCCCACAGATTCTCTTGTTGAGTGCAGGAACAGGCCCTGCTGTGAAAATATTAGAGCAAAAATTGTAGTTACATGCCCCTGTTAAACAGGGGCAGAAAAATTGGGCCTTAGGCAGTGGTGGTGGTGTCACAACACTGTAACCCCTCACAAATTCTCTTGTTGAGTGCAGGAACAGGCCCTACTGTAAAAATATTACAGCAAAAATTGTAATTACATGCCCCTGTTAAACAGGGGCAGAAAAATTGGGCCTTAGGCAGTGGTGGTGGTGCCCTGAACCAAAAATATTCTTAGAAGCTATCATCATGAAGATTGATGAGGAATAGGATAGTCACTCAGCATATGCAGTCTTCAAGGGATCCCACATCCATAGAAAAATCAATCGGTTACATCAGCATGAGGTGCTTGGTAGCTGGTGATCCAAGACTGATTCATTTTTATGAATGTGAGCCTATCAACAGAGTCTGGGAACAGGCGCATTCTGTGATCGGTTACAAAGCCTCCAGCAGCACTGAATGTGCATTCAGAAAGAACACTGGATGCAGGACAGGCCTGTAGCTCAATTGCATATTGAGCAAGCCCTGGCCAGTGGTCCATCCTCAAGACCCAGTAACCCAGTGGATGTTCTGTTGGAAAGGTCTCCAAGTTTGATCTTGCCCCTAGATATTCCTGCACCATGTAATTCAGACGCTGGCAATAGTTGCTGGAACCGATCAGACCTTGGCACTGAGGACTGAAGAATTGTCTGAAGGCATCGGTCAGCCGGCCACCTTCTCCACCGCTCTTTCTGTGACTGAATGAAGCCTCAGCAACACATTGTCCAGCATCAGGAAATTGTGAAGGCTGGATAAGTTCTGCAACCTTACCCTTGTAACGTGGATCAAGAAGGGTTGCCAGCCAGTAATGGTCCCTCTCCTTCATAACACGAATCCTAGGGTCCTTTTGCAGGCTTTGCAGGATCAACGAGGCCATGCAGTGTAAGTTTGCAGAGGCATTTGATCCCGAGTCCTCTGGGTCACTAAGGATCACATGATCCTCAACCACCTCCTCCCAGCCATGTACAACTCCATGGGTTTCTGGGGACTGAAAACGATCCCTTGAAGACTGCTGCTGATGCTGAGTGTTATCCTCCACCTCCATGCTGACACAATCCTCCTCCTCCTCTTCTTCTTCCTGTGTGATCGGTGGGCCCGCAGGAATACCATCTGGATAAAGGGGGCCTTGAGAGGTAAGGAAGATCTCCTCTTCCTCCTGCTGTTCTGCCTCAAGTGCCCTGTCCATTATTCCATGAAGCGTGTGCTCCAACAGGAAGACTAGAGGGACAGTATCACTGATGCATGCACTGTCACTGATCACCATCCTCGTGGCCTCCTCAAATGATGACAGAACAGTGCATGCATCCTTGATCAGTAGCCACTGGCGTGGCGAAAAAAAGCCAAGCTCCCTGTCCTAGTGACATACTCACACATGTATTCATTGATGGCCCTCTGCTGCGTGTGCAGCCACTGCAGCATTGCCAATGTTGAGTTCCACCTGGTGGGCATGTCACAAATGAGGCGGTCCTTGGGCAGGTTGCATTCTCTTTGAATGTCAGCCAGCCGGGCACTGGCATTATATGATCGGCGGAAATGACCACAGACTTTCCTGGCCTGCCTCAGGAGATCCTGTAAGCCCGGATACCTGCTCAAGAACCGCTACACCACCAAATTCAGGACGTGAGCCAAACAGATAACATGGGTCAAGTGTCCCTGTCGGGGGGCGGAGAGGAGGTTGGTGCCATTGTCGCATACAACCATTACTGGCTGAAACTGGCGTGGCATCAACCACCTCTGAGCCTGCCCCTGCAGAGCTGCCAGAATCTCTGCCCCAGTGTAGCTCCTGTCCCCTATGCAGGCCAACTTAAGCACCACATGGCATCTTTTTGCCTGAGTGCTTGCATAGCCCCTTGAACGACTATGGAGCACTGCTGGTTCAGAGGACTAATCTGCAGAGGAAGAGGCCATAGAGGAAGAAGAAGAGGAGGGAGTGGAGAGCTGTGGCAGAATCACCACTACTAGCATTTTGGAGGCGTGGTGGTGGAACAAGCTCCAACAATACTGAACCCTGTCCTGCATCCTTCCCAGCTGCCAGCAGAGTTACCCAGTGCGCCATGAAAGAAAGGTAATTTCCCTGTCCATGCCTGCTGGACCATGAGTCAGTGGTAATATGCACCTTACTGCTGACCGCCCAGTCCAACGAGGCCAAGACATTGCCTTCCACATGCTAATAGAGATCCGGAATGGCCTTCCGTGAAAAGAAATGGCGTTTGGGAACCTGCCACTGAGGTACCGCGTATTCCACAAATTCGCGAAAAGGGGACAGAGTCTACCAGCTAAAAAGGCAGCAGTTGCAGTGCTAGCAATTTGGCCAAGCTAGCATTTAGACCCTGAGCAAGTGGATGGCTGGGACCAAATTTCTTTTGATGGTTTAGCAACTGGGGTAGGGAAATTTGCCTGCTACAATCGGATGTTGGTGTACTGCTAGCAGATTGGCTGCAACTACTTGGGACACCTATTTCTATACCTTCATTCTTTTCAGTGCAGGTTTCTGAGAGGACCTGGAGGTATAGTGGGGTTTGGAGATCCCTGCTGATGAGGAGCAAGGAGAGGTCTGCCTTGTTCTTTGATGTGGGTCTTTTAAGCGCTGTTACCAATGGACTGCATGGGAGTTTGTCATATGTCTGGTCAAGCATGTGGTGCCCAAGCGGCTGCTGTTTTGGCCATGCTTGATACGCTTCAGACATATGTTGCAAACAGCAATGGTACGAACTGCTGCACATGTGTCAAAAAAGGCCCACACCAAAGAACTTTTCAAAATATGCGGGGAGTCAGCAGCGCCCTGCACATGCTTAGCTCTGCGGTGTGAAGCAATAGGGTGGCTGCCCTTAAGCTGCCCCCTGGAGGGCTTTCTGCCTCATTGGAGATGTTCCTCCTCCTCCTCCTCTCCTCTATCAGGCACTCAAGTAGAGTCAGTAACTTCATCACCCCTTCCCTTCTCATCACTGGCAGTATGCTGCAGCTGGGGGAACATGACTGCCAGTTTCTTGACCTTCTTGGGCACCCCCTCTCTCTAGTCTCACGTTACTCCTTTCCTCAACCTGGGTATCATCATCGGAGCCTTCAAATCGCTATGCATCCTCCTGCAGCATGTACCCGACACTATGGTGGAATAGTTCGGGGTACTCCTACGTGCATGATGGTGGGACCAGGGAAGGAGTGACTGTTGACATGGAGCCGATGGAATAGGCTGCTTTGGTAGCTGCATTGGCAGGAAAACTACTCTGAGCCTGGGTGACAGAGGATGAGGATGGCTTTGTTATCCATTCCACCAACTCTTCTGCATGTTGTGGCTCAAAAACACGGCCAGCTGCAGAAAAAAAAGACAAGCGTGCCCCACGGCCATGTGCTGAGGATGCACCGTGTCCACAACCAGCACTGTCAACTGTAGACACAGAGCCTGCTTGCCCTCTTTTAGTGACCTGTGAGCATCTGCCTCTCCTTGGTGGCCTTCTGGACATGCTGTAAATTTTATTTAGCAAAACCACACTACACTGTATTGTGTACTGTGTACACCACCAGAAAAGTAGTAGCAACTGCACTATGGGTGCACGGTACTGTGTACACCAACAGAAGTGTAATAACAACTATGGGTGCACTGTATGTATTGTGTACACCACCAGAAAAGTAGTAGCAACTTCACTATGGGTGCATGGTACTGTATACACCAACAGAAGTGTAATAACAACTATGAGTGTACTGTATGTATTGTGTACTGTGTACACCACCAGAAAAGTAGTAGCAACTGCACTATGCGTGCACGATACTGTGTACACCAACAGAAGTGTAATAACAACTATGGGTGCACTGTATGTATTGTGTACACCACCAGAAAAGTAGTAGCAACAGCACTAGGGGTGAACAGTATTGTGTACACCACCAGAAGTCTAATAGCAACTATGGGTGCACTGTATGTATTGTGTACTGTGTACACCACCAGAAAAGTAGTAGCAACTGCACTAGGGGTGCACGGTACTGTGTACACCAACAGAAGTGTAATAACAACTATGGGTGTACTGTATTGTGTACATCACCAGAAAAATAGTAGAAACTGCACTATGGGTGCACAGTACTGTGTACCACGTACACCGCCTGTAGTTTATTAGAAAAAGTGCACCAGGAATGGCCTGCAGTCAGATATAGGCTTGGCTACACTGGATACAGTGTATATATATATATATATATATATATATATATATATATATATATATATATATATACGAGACTGGCTGTATATACAGTGGGGACGGAAAGCATTCAGACCCCTTTGTAGCCATTTGCTAAAATCATTTAAGTTCATTTTTTTTCCTCATTAATGTACACACAGCACCCCATATTGACAGAAAAGCACAGAATTGTTGACATTTTTGCAGATTTATTAAAAAAGAAAAACTGAAATATCACATGGTCCTAAGTATTCAGACCCTTTGTTGTGACACTCATATATTTAACTCAGGTGCTGTCCATTTCTTCTGATCATCCTTGAGATGTGTCACGATGTCACGGAACGCCCCACACTCCGCTTGAGTGCTTCCGTCATATACCGCTTCCTAAGTTCTGGAACACGAGTCCAATGGATCTGGCTATAGGAACCCCAAGAACTAGACAACACCAGTCTTGGAGTACATCAGAACTACTTTATTTTGAGATCTCACAGACCTTTATACAGCAGGGATGACTCAAAGCTAACCTAATTAACATGACCTAATTTACTACAAAATGTACCCAGACCAGATGACAGTCTTGTGGGCACCGAGCTTCACACATTAATACAATTAACAATACAAACAACAATCTCCCCCCTCCTCAGCCTAGACCATTTGTCTATTAGCCAGTGCTGGTGGCTAATGTGATCAGCTCTCTCAATTAACATAAACACATGTTGATAACACCAGCATCTCCTCACAGGATGTGTCCCAGCAGAATGAATCAGTCTTATCAGCAGGGGGGCTGCTGGAGGAATCCCCCCTCCCTCTTCAGGGACACAAATATACAGTAAGGAGTCCCCATACAATATATACATGACTGAGTCTGATTAATACAGTTCAGACTGGATTTCTCATTCACCTCAAATGCTAGGGCCCATAATCGGTGGGCAACAGGCTTGCACACAGTCCTCTCCAACAGCCTCCGCTCTGGCCATGCCCGTGACAAGATGGTTCTACACCTTCATTTGTTTCCAGCTGTGTTTGATTATACTGATTGGACTTGATTATGAAAGCCACACACCTGTCTATATAAGACCTTACAGCTCACAGTGCAAGTCAGAGCAAATGAGAATCATGAGGTCAAAGGAACTGCCTGAAGAGCTCAGAGACAGAATTGTGGCAAGGCACAGATCTGGCCAAGGTTACAAAAAAATTTCTGCTGCACTTAAGGTTCCTAAGAGCACAGTGGCCTCCATAATTCTTAAATGGAAGACGTTTGGGATGACCAGAACCCTTCCTAGAGCTGGCCGTCCGGCCAAACTGAGCTATCAGGGGAGAAGAGCCTTGGTGAGAGAGGTAAAGAAGAACCCAAAGATCACTGTGGCTGAGCTCCAGAGATGCAGTCGGGAGATGGGAGAAAGTTGTAGAAAGTCACCCATCACTGCAGCCCTCCACCAGTCGGGGCTTTATGGCAGAGTGGCCTGACGGAAGCATCTCCTCAGTGCAAGACACATGAAAGCCCGCATGGAGTTTGCTAAAAAACACCTGAAGGACTCCAAGATGGTGAGAAATAAGATTCTCTGGTCTGATGAGACCAAGATAGAACTTTTTGGCCTTAATTCTAAGCGGTATGTGTGGAGAAAACCAGGCACTGCTCATCACCTGTCCAATACAGATCCAACAGTGAAGCATGGTGGTGGCAGCATCATGCTGTGGGGGTGTTTTTCAGCTGCAGGGACAGGACGACTGGTTGCAATCGAGGGAAAGATGAATGCGGCCAAGTACAGGGATATCCTGGACGAAAACCCTCTCCAGAGTGCTCAGGACCTTAGACTGGGCCGAAGGTTTACCTTCCAACAAGACAATGACCCTAAGCACACAGCTAAAATAATGAAGGAGTGGCTTCACAACAACTTTGTGACTGTTCTTGAATGGCCCAGCCAGAGCCCTGACTTAAACCCAATTGAGCATCTCTGGAGAGACCTAAAAATGGCTGTCCACCAACGTTTACCATTCAAACTGACAGGACTGGAGAGGATCTGCAAGGAGGAATGACAGAGGATCCCCAAATCCAGGTGTGAAAAACTTGTTGTCTTTCCCAAAAAGAATCATGGCTGTATTAGATCAAAAGGGTGCTTCTACTAAATACTGAGCAAAGGGTCTGAATACATAGGACCATGTGATATTTCAATTTTTTCTTTTTTAATAAATCTGCAAAAATGTCAACAATTCTGTGTTTTTCTGTCAATATGGGGTGCTGTGTGTACATTAATGAGGAAAAAAATTAACTTAAATTATTTTAGCAAATGGCTGCAATAAAACAAAGAGTGAAAAATTTAAGGGGGTCTGAATACTTTCCGTCCCCACTGTATATATGTATTAATTACTCTGCAGTTAACTGAATAACCTGCCTGCCTGAAGTATATTAGAAAAAGTACACCAGGAATGACCTGCAGTTAGATATAGGCTTGGCTACACTGGATGCAGTGGATATATATATATATATATATATATATATATATATATATATATATATATATATATATATATATACAAGACTGTCTGTATATATATATATACTGTCTGTATATATATATTAAATACACTGCAGCTGAATAACCTGCCTGCCTGCTCAATCTAAATGACACTCTCTCTCCATCCACGCCAACAACACACTACACGGGGCCGACGCGCAGGCAGCTTTATATAGTGTGGGGTCGTGGACTTAGTCCCCCTGAGCCATGATTGGCCAAAGGCACCTAGCTTTTGGTCAATTATGGCTCTCTTAGCTGAGGGTACTGGGATTGGACAAAACATGCAGGTCATGGTGCATTCTTTGGCCAATCATCATACAGCTCCCGCAGTGCATTATGGGGTGTTAGGCGGCGCTCAAATTTGGCGCGAACGCCCCATAATGTTTGGTTTTAGAAGAACGAGTAAACAGCCAATGTTCGAGTCGAACTCATGTTCGACCCGAACATAAAGCTCATCCCTACTGGCCACCTGGTGTACAGCCATCAATCCAACTATAGGAAACCTTTCTACTTTTCTACTGAACATATTTCTCTGCCTATGCAATTTGGTAAGTATGCATCTTAAATGCACTCCCAACCTTTTTAGAGCAATCATATATTGAAATGTAATTACTGCAAAGACAATGTGGTTTTGATATTATCAGGAACCATGAATCAGACCGAGACAGAAGTATAGTTAAATCACACTTGTTTATTAATAATAATAATAAGGTAAACAGAGTAAGCATAGTCAAAACAAGCCTGAGTTCAGTAACCGGATCGGGTAGTCAGCCAAGCAAATGTCAGAGAGCCAGAGATAAACGTAGTAGTACAGCAAGCAGGATCAGGAGACAGAAGGAACATCAGCCGAGCAAGTCTTCAACAGGAACACAGAAGAAAGTCACTGTGATGTTGACAAAGGCGAAGGCAGAGATCAAGTGAGCTGGACGACTTTAAGTAGGCAGGACTGACGAGCAGAATCAACAACAGCTGGGTAACTGTGAAGAGAAATGGGAGCTGGCAATTAGCCGACAGCTGAGCGGCCAGCACAGAGAAGGAAGGGCTGAGCCCAGCCCTGACAGATATATTATTAATTGTATACTCTTACTTTATAGAATGTGATACCCAACTGACTTAAATATACCTCTGAAGAAAGACCCTTTGAGTTCTGAAACATGTAAGGCATCCACGCCTGGAATGTACAGTGGTTAGACCTATCAACATGCTCCTTTGGGTAACCACCGTCTTTTATCCATGAGGTGCATGTTGGGTAACTTACTGTGAGTGCTTTTATATCTTTTTGTCATTTGTATACTTTTTCTATGTGATATTCATGTTTGTTACATATTTCATAATAAATATTTTTTTACCTACCTGGTCTATCTCTTGTCAAATCCGTGTGGAGTTTTGGTTTGTGCCCTAGGGCACTACTAGTTCTATTGTTGAATGTGAGCCTCTGTTGTAGATGAGAAAGCCTATTCCGTATGTGGGATGGCCTCTCCTACCATGGAAGCAGTCTTTTCTGTACTTGAATTTGTTGTGCCAGAACTTGAGACTGGTCTTCTATGCTCTGGAGACTTAGCCAGTAGCCCACTCTTCTGAGATAGCCAGTGCAACAATCTTCCTGCCTGTTGATCATTTTTAGCAGGAATGATTGTGAAGTCAAACTTTCAAGCTTACATTTCATCATAAAAATAGCAATTTAAACCCATTTGAACTATAAACTAGGGCTTATGAAATGCATGTGTCTAGAGCCAAGTGTGCTAACACAATGTAAATTGAGATTCAGACTGTGACAGTTGGAATGACAAGTCATCCTTTTTGCTGCTCGCTTCAAGTTTTGTGTTCTGCTGTCTGCAAATCTGTATTTGTGCTCCGTGACAGCTGGTCAACCTATCTCAATGTCTCAAAGCAGCAACACAAATAAACTAAATACGTAGTATGCTCCACTTACACAGGCAAGAGAGACAGAATTTAAATTAAAAAAACAGCATTCATCACAAGGAAAACTGGCAACAATCTGTAATTAGAAATGACAAAATAATGCCCAAATTAATTTTGTTAATCTGACATAGTTCTTCTAAATTAGTGATGTGGGCCTGAGATGAGTTATTGTATTCATTTACAACAGTTTTACTTTTCTGATTGACTAAAAAATACCTTATACAGACACTTAGGCTGGGTTCACACTATTGCAATAGCAGGAGATTTTGACCGGGTCTCTATGGAGCCGGTTCACATATCTCCGCTGCGGCGCTGGTGCAATTTTGCACAGGAGCCCTGTGCATCTTTTGGTCCATTTCAGGTCTGAATCTAGCCAAAAATTCTGGCTGAAATAGGACCTGAAATGGTGAATGGGGATGCACCGCACCCCTGCTGTGAGCCGCATGCAGCCATAATGTGAACCCAGCCTAAAAGTAAACCTATTCTCAAAAAACGTGGAGGCTTCCAAAACTGATCTCATTCAGAAAATGCTACTTGACCCTATTATGCTGACCCTCTGGCTCTTAGGTCAAGTAATCAGTAAACCTGTTGGTGCAATAAGCCAAAGGGCTCTTACTGAGCTATGAAAAGGACCACCATGGGATGTGCCTTAATATTATATTAAGTTCTTGGGATAATAGTTTGGACAGATACTTTACAGAATTATCCATTTTTCCTATCATCCAATCAAGTTTTGCTCAAATGTTTCTAGGATAAAACAGTTTTTTTGTTTGTTTGTTTTGTGAGGCCCATTATGGCAGATGTGTTACTCCAAGTTAATATACATTGTTTATTTAAAGCTTACCTTATGCAGCCTAACCAGCCATTAGGTGTAGTTGCTGCATTTAGTTTTTATTTTTTTTCAGATTTTTTTTCCTTATTTTTACCTGGGAATCTGGCAAATTTCACACTTCCTCCGCTTTATCTATGGAGGCAGCCTCTGTTGTCACTCAGCATGGACTTCAAACTTGTCTTCTTCTCTTCATCTCCATTACATGAGGGGGAATTAGTAGTTTACAGAGGAAAGAAAAATGTGTGCTTACAAATCAGCCCTCAGGAGGTGGTAAGTGAGATGGAAATTTTTGTTAGTTTTTTTTACATGAGTTGCCCTTTCATGTACTACTTGCTGCAAAGGCTAGTTATAGGACGGGGTGGTTGCCATTTGTTTGTACAGTTGGTGAATCGGTGTGTGGACACACTGGATACCTTCAGCTACCATTGTGCTTTTGCTGGGTGTCCAATGTGTCCCTGTACCTTTAACAAGGGGTGGAGCCCTCCAGGCATACCTGCTTTTAATACCTGTGATTTGGATAGACATCAGACTGTACTTCAGAGCACTCCCACCAGTTTTAAGGTAGTAAAATAGGGACTGTCTCAGCAGGACTGAAAGAGAGAATTCACAGCAAGTTCTATTAAGGTCTGACGTCTTGAACTACATCAGAGCACCTTTCAGGAGACCCAGAAGAGGGCGCCCTGGGTCAAGTAAGCAACTACCTTTGTACAAGTTAATCTGTTTTCTGCTGGGAACTGTTGTGCTTTCTTCAAGGGCCCCAACCTTGCCAGACAATGTTGTTTTTCTTTTTCATCATTCATTGGCCAGTGGGATAAAATGGGAACTGTTATAGAAAGTTAGGACTGTCTTTATATACTGTTGCTGTGTAAAAGCAATTCAGTTCTGTTAATTACTGATAGAATACTGCAGATGTTTAACCACATCTCTCAGATTAACTGTATTGTTTTATTTATTATTTGTATAAGTACACTTGCTAATCCTCTCTACATTTAGGTTACACTTGGCCTAATAAATTCTATTAGATATATCCACGGTGTCTTGATTTTGAATTTGGGACTGAGAAAAAAAGCAATGTCTACCTCTACCTGTCAATCCACAAGAGCAAAATGGCAGGTTTGGGCTCTGTGTATTTTTGAGCCTTGCGCGTGTCACCTGGCTAGATGATTGGATCCAGCGAGTTGTATCAAGATTAGTACCCGACCAGAAAATATTTGTGGTGGACACACAAGTTGACCAGGCAGCCTCTAGCACTAATTCTTTATAAGAATGGAGTAGAAGAATCCTGATTGGCTATCAAGGAGATAGCCTACAGCTACCAGGGGATCTTAAAACTCAGCTTACACAGCTAAGTATGGCATAAAGACATCCAGAAAGTTCCAGTTTCATAGCATTGGATTCAGAAGTACCAGCTACTGCTGCTACCCCATCCTCAGGGTTCTACCCTGGCTCATTCTTCACCAATACTGGAAGGCTAGTAGAAACCCTAGTTCAGAACTTAGCGGCATCCAACAATTGTGAATATCACAAGCAGGGGAGCATCCAGAGTCTAGTCTCGGGAGGGGCACTGCCAGAAAATAAGGTGTTGCTTACGGAACTAAATTTAATGTATAATACAGTGTACAGGGGTCAGTAGGATGTAGGGCAGTGTACAGGGAACAGTAGGGCAGAGAACAGGGGGTCAGCAGGGCAGAGGACAGGAGTTGAAAGAACAGAGGATAAAGGGTAAGTAGGGAGGAAGACAGGGGGCAACAAGGCAATATACTGGGGTCAGTAGGATGAAGAGCAGTGTACAGGGGCCATTAGAATGTAGGACAGACAGTGTACAGGAATCAGTAGAGCAAAGGACTATGTGTCACCGGAGGGGGGGGTCAGAACGGCACACGCTGGGGAGTCGGGAGGGCTAACACTGGGGGGATCAGGAGGGCATACAAAGGGGGAGCAGGAGGGCATACACTGGGGGGTATCAGGAGGGCATAAACTGGGGGGATCAGGGTGGCATACACTGGGGGGGATCAGGAGGGCATACACTGGGGGGATCAGGAGGGCATACACTGGGGGGATCAGGAGGGCATATACTGGGGGGATCAGGAGGGCATACACTGGGGGATCAGGAGAGCATACACGGGGGGATCAGGAGGGCATACACGGGGGGATCAGGAGGGCATACACGGGAGGGATCAGAAGGGCATACACGGGGGATCAGGAGGGCATACACGGGGGGATCAGGAGGGCATACACTGGGGGGGATCAGGAGCACATACACTGGGGGGATCAGGAGGACATACACTGGGGGGGATCAGGAGGGCATACACTGGGGGGATCAGGAGAGCATACATGGGGGGATCAGGAGGGCACACACAGGAGGGATCAGGAGGGCATACACGGGGGATCTGGAGGGCATACATGGGGGGATCAGGAGGGCATACACTGGGGGGGATCAGGAGCACATACACTGGGGGGATCAGGAGGGCATACACTGGGGGGATCAGGAGGACATACACTGGGGGGGATCAGGAGGGCATACACTGGGGGGATCAGGAGAGCATACATGGGGGGATCAGGAGGGCACACACAGGAGGGATCAGGAGGGCATACACGGGGGATCTGGAGGGCATACATGGGGGGATCAGGAGGGCATACACTGGGGGGGATCAGGAGCACATACACTGGGGGGATCAGGAGGGCATACACTGGGGGGATCAGGAGGGCATACACTGGGGGGATCAGGAGGGCATACACTGGGAGCGATCAGGAGGGCATGCACTGGGGGGGATCAGGAGGGCATACACTGGGGGGATCAGGAGGGCATACACCGGGGGGAAATCAGGAGGGCATACATCAGGGGATCAGGAGGGCATACACTGGGAGGATCAGGAGGTCATATACTGGGGGGGATCAGGAGGGCATACACTGGGGGATCAGGAGGGCATAGACTGGGGGATCAGGAGGGCATACACTGGGGGTATCAGGAGGGCCTACATCTGGGGGCAGTCATAATGCTTTAATGAGTTCAATTTCTCACTGTGCCAGATGAAAAGAAGATGCAATACCATTTGTCAGCTAACAGCACCCCTATGCTAAGCTGCAGTAACTTAGCAGACTCAGCATAGAGGTGCTTGTAAATGAATCCACAATGTACTGCTAGCAGAGCTCACCTCCAGGAACATACACTCGGCTCCCTCTGCTTAGCTGCTCACACCTCCCACTTCCAGACGAGTGTGATCTTGGGGGAAAAAGCACATCCCCATCCCGCCCACTCAAGCAGCAGCCTGCAGGAGAGAGGCTGAAAAACTGCTGGGGGAGGTACAGGGGGTGGACAGTGCAGTCCTGAGGTGTCTGAGCAGTAATTATTGCTTAGAATGGCTGTGAGTTGTCCCGACCGTGGCTCTGGTTACCCGGGGCACGATTGGCCTTGGAGCCTGTAATATTTTCTCAGGGGGAGCAATTGCCCTGTTGCCCCCCCTGGATCCGCCCCTGATCACAAGTTGAGGTGCTATTCTGAAAGAGTCTTGGCGTCATCAGAAGAAGATTTTGAGCCCTAAATAGATCAAGTGGCCGAAGCTGTGAAAGAGTGGACATTTTCTGGCACAGTCAAAGACAGAGAATAGTGGAGCATCTGAGAACTACTGCTTCTGACTTCATCTATACTTAAAAAGAGACAAGCCAGTGTAGCGTCACATATGGCGACCCATCACATTTCACTACCCGCTGCAGTGCACATGCGCGACGCCGCCATATGTGTTCCAACACTTTTACGACAAAACTCCACACCCCTCGCGGGCTCGTTTCGCTCACCACGCTTCAAGCACGGCCTCGCTTCGCTCGGCATAATTACATTCTAACTCTATGTCCACTTGGATGGTGGGGCTTGAACCTAGACTTAGGGGTGGGGTTTTGTCATAAAAGTGTTAGAACGCATATGGCGGCGTCGCGCATGCGCACTCCAGCGGGTAGCGAAATGTGATGGGTCGCCATATGTAACGCTACACCAGGATGCACAGCTACTGAGGGTCTATAAGCCTTTCAGGAGATTTACAGGAGAGTTAGATTTACAGGAGAGTGGAAGACTGTTCTGCTCTACATGTTCTCACATACCTACCACAATGAGGGAGACAAGTTGTTTGCCTATGCTATGTAGCCTGACAAGATTACACCAGATCATTCTGAAAGGCAGCATGGAGCAAGTAGCATGAATGAGCACAGACTCTTAAAGGGGCACTCCCATTAGATCCCATAATGTTGCAATAATAGGGTTACCAGGAATCATGGACTTTATAGGCACAAAAACACAAGTGTATAAAAAAATACAAACCAACTTTATTGATGCATCATTAAAACACTAAACTCAGTGAAAAGGTCTAAAAAGCACCATTGGTACAGCAAGATATCTATGAATTCCTAACCCTAATGTATGTCATAAACTTAATTATCATATCATAGTAGTTCTAATAGGACCTAGAAACGGTATTAAATAGTCCAACTGAGAAGTTCAATACATGTCCAAATCATAGTGAAGTGATGGGTAATTAAAAATACTCTCTGCCATAATTAACCATACAGGGCCATCTAAGGTCCTTCACTTGGCTGCTACAGTGGCTTCCTGGTTGGAGCCTAGTATATAGTAGAGGCCTTTGTATGTCAAAAACAGTGCGATATAGGCAGCTCAAGCTAGTAAGGGAAAGGTTGGCTTTCCCTGACAAACTGGTTGGCCCTTCTCCTATAGTTCCTATTTAGGTGGAAGGTGTATACACAAAAGCCCTTCTGGACTCTGGGGCTCAAACGAAGTTGATCTACCAAAACTTCTATGACAAACACATGAAGCACCTGCCCCTGTGTAAGTTACAAGATCTAAAGATTATACATGTGCAGAACATAAAAATTAGTTTTGTTTCAATGCGTTATTTGTTTTGTTGATTTGTTTCAGAATTTGTTTAGTTTAATTTAGTTCATTTAATTTTGTTTCGTTTATTAATTTTCTAATGAATTCCAAATTTTTGGAACGATTCAAAGGAATGGTTGAGAAATGATAGACCGATTCAAAATTCTGTGTAAAGAATAGCTTGTTTTTTGGTCTGCCGGGCTGCATGCTCGGATAAGGGTCTGGTATGGAGTTTGGTATAGGGTTCCCCTTAAAATCCATACCAGACCCAAAGGACCTAGTATGGATTGGGATGTGGACCCAATGCAATTTCTTTTCTGAATTTTTGAAAAAATAGACCAAAGCACAACTTCTAAACTGGTGGAAAGTGTTTGAGTTTGACAGGGATGCACAAAGAGTGCTGAGCTTCACATTCATCTACAAGAGGAGAAACCATTCCAAGAGAGGGTCTCATATATAGTTACATAGTAGGTAAGGTTGAATAAAGACAACAGTCCATCCAGTTCAACCTGTGTAGGTTACGTGAGTCAGTGTTGATAATCATTTCCCATATCCCTGTATATTGTGTTCTTTAAGATGCATGTCTAAGAGTCTTTTAAAAATAGCAATACTCCCCGCTGACACCACCACTTGTGGAAGAGAGTTCCACATTCTTGCCGCTTTGACAGTGAAAAACCCCCTGCGCAGCTTAAGGTTAAACAGCTTCTCCTTAAATCTCATTGTGTGGCTCCCGTGTCCTCTTACACCCCCTGAGATTGAATTGCTTTTTTCCTATGCTAGGATTACCAATTAAGTATTTGTAAATCACTATCATGTCCCCTCTCAAGCGTGTTTTCTCCAGCGAGAACAAATTTAGTGCTTGTAGTTGCTCCTTGTATTTGAAGTCCTCCAGTCCCCTTATTAATTTAGTTGCCCTTCTTTAGACTCTCCCCAGCTCCAGAACATCCCTTCTGAGGACTGGCGACCAGAACTGGATGGAATACTCCAGATGTGGCCGCACCAGAGTTTTATAAAGTGGCAGGATTATAGTTTTATCTCTGGAGTATATCCCTTTTTTATACATGCTAATATTCTGCCGGGTTTTCTAGCTGCAGTTTGATATTGCATGCTATTGCACAGTCTCCCACAATCTCCCACTAGGACCCCCAGATCTTTCACCATCCTTGACTTCCCCAGAGGTTCTCCCCCCCAGTGAGTAGATTGTGTTTATGTTCTTAGCCCCAAAGTGCATTATTTTACATTTCTGCACATTAAACCTCATTTGCCATGCAGTTGTCCACTCCATTATTTTGTTCCGGTCTTTCTCTAAATTTCTATATCCTGCTGTGAAGTTATTGCCCTGCTTATTTTTGTATCGCCTGCAAAAACTGAGAGGGCATACACGGGGGGATCAGGAGGGCATACACGGGAGGGATCAGAAGGGCATACACGGGGGATCAGGAGGGCATACACGGGGGGATCAGGAGGGCATACACTGGGGGGGATCAGGAGCACATACACTGGGGGGATCAGGAGGACATACACTGGGGGGGATCAGGAGGGCATACACTGGGGGGATCAGGAGAGCATACATGGGGGGATCAGGAGGGCACACACAGGAGGGATCAGGAGGGCATACACGGGGGATCTGGAGGGCATACATGGGGGGATCAGGAGGGCATACACTGGGGGGGATCAGGAGCACATACACTGGGGGGATCAGGAGGGCATACACTGGGGGGATCAGGAGGACATACACTGGGGGGGATCAGGAGGGCATACACTGGGGGGATCAGGAGAGCATACATGGGGGGATCAGGAGGGCACACACAGGAGGGATCAGGAGGGCATACACGGGGGATCTGGAGGGCATACACTGGGGGGGATCAGGAGCACATACACTGGGGGGATCAGGAGGGCATACACTGGGGGGATCAGGAGGGCATACACTGGGGGGATCAGGAGGGCATACACTGGGAGCGATCAGGAGGGCATGCACTGGGGGGGATCAGGAGGGCATACACTGGGGGGATCAGGAGGGCATACACCGGGGGGAAATCAGGAGGGCATACATCGGGGGATCAGGAGGGCATACACTGGGAGGATCAGGAGGTCATATACTGGGGGGGATCAGGAGGGCATACACTGGGGGATCAGGAGGGCATAGACTGGGGGATCAGGAGGGCATACACTGGGGGTATCAGGAGGGCCTACATCTGGGGGCAGTCATAATGCTTTAATGAGTTCAATTTCTCACTGTGCCAGATGAAAAGAAGATGCAATACCATTTGTCAGCTAACAGCACCCCTATGCTAAGCTGCAGTAACTTAGCAGACTCAGCATAGAGGTGCTTGTAAATGAATCCACAATGTACTGCTAGCAGAGCTCACCTCCAGGAACATACACTCGGCTCCCTCTGCTTAGCTGCTCACACCTCCCACTTCCAGACGAGTGTGATCTTGGGGGAAAAAGCACATCCCCATCCCGCCCACTCAAGCAGCAGCCTGCAGGAGAGAGGCTGAAAAACTGCTGGGGGAGGTACAGGGGGTGGACAGTGCAGTCCTGAGGTGTCTGAGCAGTAATTATTGCTTAGAATGGCTGTGAGTTGTCCCGACCGTGGCTCTGGTTACCCGGGGCACGCTTGGCCTTGGAGCCTGTAATATTTTCTCAGGGGGAGCAATTGCCCTGTTGCCCCCCCTGGATCCGCCCCTGATCACAAGTTGAGGTGCTATTCTGAAAGAGTCTTGGCGTCATCAGAAGAAGATTTTGAGCCCTAAATAGATCAAGTGGCCGAAGCTGTGAAAGAGTGGACATTTTCTGGCACAGTCAAAGACAGAGAATAGTGGAGCATCTGAGAACTACTGCTTCTGACTTCATCTATACTTAAAAAGAGACAAGCCAGTGTAGCGTCACATATGGCGACCCATCACATTTCACTACCCGCTGCAGTGCACATGCGCGACGCCGCCATATGTGTTCCAACACTTTTACGACAAAACTCCACACCCCTCGCGGGCTCGTTTCGCTCACCACGCTTCAAGCACGGCCTCGCTTCGCTCGGCATAATTACATTCTAACTCTATGTCCACTTGGATGGTGGGGCTTGAACCTAGACTTAGGGGTGGGGTTTTGTCATAAAAGTGTTAGAACGCATATGGCGGCGTCGCGCATGCGCACTCCAGCGGGTAGCGAAATGTGATGGGTCGCCATATGTAACGCTACACCAGGATGCACAGCTACTGAGGGTCTATAAGCCTTGCAGGAGATTTACAGGAGAGTTAGATTTACAGGAGAGTGGAAGACTGTTCTGCTCTACATGTTCTCACACACCTACCACAATGAGGGAGACAAGTTGTTTGCCTATGCTATGTAGCCTGACGAGATTACACCAGATCATTCTGAAAGGCAGCATGGAGCAAGTAGCATGAATGAGCACAGACTCTTAAAGGGGCACTCCCATTAGATCCCATAATGTTGCAATAATAGGGTTACCAGGAATCATGGACTTTATAGGCACAAAAACACAAGTGTATAAAAAAATACAAACCAACTTTATTGATGCATCATTAAAACACTAAACTCAGTGAAAAGGTCTAAAAAGCACCATTGGTACAGCAAGATATCTATGAATTCCTAACCCTAATGTATGTCATAAACTTAATTATCATATCATAGTAGTTCTAATAGGACCTAGAAACAGTATTAAATAGTCCAACTGAGAAGTTCAATACATGTCCAAATCATAGTGAAGTGATGGGTAATTAAAAATACTCTCTGCCATAATTAACCATACAGGGCCATCTAAGGTCCTTCACTTGGCTGCTACAGTGGCTTCCTGGTTGGAGCCTAGTATATAGTAGAGGCCTTTGTATGTCAAAAACAGTGCGATATAGGCAGCTCAAGCTAGTAAGGGAAAGGTTGGCTTTCCCTGACAAACTGGTTGGCCCTTCTCCTATAGTTCCTATTTAGGTGGAAGGTGTATACACAAAAGCCCTTCTGGACTCTGGGGCTCAAACGAAGTTGATCTACCAAAACTTCTATGACAAACACATGAAGCACCTGCCCCTGTGTAAGTTACAAGATCTAAAGATTATACATGTGCAGAACATAAAAATTAGTTTTGTTTCAATGCGTTATTTGTTTTGTTGATTTGTTTCAGAATTTGTTTAGTTTAATTTAGTTCATTTAATTTTGTTTCGTTTATTAATTTTCTAATGAATTCCAAATTTTTGGAACGATTCAAAGGAATGGTTGAGAAATGATAGACCGATTCAAAATTCTGTGTAAAGAATAGCTTGTTTTTTGGTCTGCCGGGCTGCATGCTCGGATAAGGGTCTGGTATGGAGTTTGGTATAGGGTTCCCCTTAAAATCCATACCAGACCCAAAGGACCTAGTATGGATTGGGATGTGGACCCAATGCAATTTCTTTTCTGAATTTTTGAAAAAATAGACCAAAGCACAACTTCTAAACTGGTGGAAAGTGTTTGAGTTTGACAGGGATGCACAAAGAGTGCTGAGCTTCACATTCATCTACAAGAGGAGAAACCATTCCAAGAGAGGGTCTCATATATAGTTACATAGTAGGTAAGGTTGAATAAAGACAACAGTCCATCCAGTTCAACCTGTGTAGGTTACGTGAGTCAGTGTTGATAATCATTTCCCATATCCCTGTATATTGTGTTCTTTAAGATGCATGTCTAAGAGTCTTTTAAAAATAGCAATACTCCCCGCTGACACCACCACTTGTGGAAGAGAGTTCCACATTCTTGCCGCTTTGACAGTGAAAAACCCCCTGCGCAGCTTAAGGTTAAACAGCTTCTCCTTAAATCTCATTGTGTGGCTCCCGTGTCCTCTTACACCCCCTGAGATTGAATTGCTTTTTTCCTATGCTAGGATTACCAATTAAGTATTTGTAAATCACTATCATGTCCCCTCTCAAGCGTGTTTTCTCCAGCGTGAACAAATTTAGTGCTTGTAGTTGCTCCTTGTATTTGAAGTCCTCCAGTCCCCTTATTAATTTAGTTGCCCTTCTTTAGACTCTCCCCAGCTCCAGAACATCCCTTCTGAGGACTGGCGACCAGAACTGGATGGAATACTCCAGATGTGGCCGCACCAGAGTTTTATAAAGTGGCAGGATTATAGTTTTATCTCTGGAGTATATCCCTTTTTTATACATGCTAATATTCTGCCGGGTTTTCTAGCTGCAGTTTGATATTGCATGCTATTGCACAGTCTCCCACAATCTCCCACTAGGACCCCCAGATCTTTCACCATCCTTGACTTCCCCAGAGGTTCTCCCCCCCAGTGAGTAGATTGTGTTTATGTTCTTAGCCCCAAAGTGCATTATTTTACATTTCTGCACATTAAACCTCATTTGCCATGCAGTTGTCCACTCCATTATTTTGTTCCGGTCTTTCTCTAAATTTCTATATCCTGCTGTGAAGTTATTGCCCTGCTTATTTTTGTATCGCCTGCAAAAACTGAGAGGGCATACACGGGGGGATCAGGAGGGCATACACGGGAGGGATCAGAAGGGCATACACGGGGGATCAGGAGGGCATACACGGGGGGATCAGGAGGGCATACACTGGGGGGGATCAGGAGCACATACACTGGGGGGATCAGGAGGACATACACTGGGGGGGATCAGGAGGGCATACACTGGGGGGATCAGGAGAGCATACATGGGGGGATCAGGAGGGCACACACAGGAGGGATCAGGAGGGCATACACGGGGGATCTGGAGGGCATACATGGGGGGATCAGGAGGGCATACACTGGGGGGGATCAGGAGCACATACACTGGGGGGATCAGGAGGGCATACACTGGGGGGATCAGGAGGACATACACTGGGGGGGATCAGGAGGGCATACACTGGGGGGATCAGGAGAGCATACATGGGGGGATCAGGAGGGCACACACAGGAGGGATCAGGAGGGCATACACGGGGGATCTGGAGGGCATACACTGGGGGGGATCAGGAGCACATACACTGGGGGGATCAGGAGGGCATACACTGGGGGGATCAGGAGGGCATACACTGGGGGGATCAGGAGGGCATACACTGGGAGCGATCAGGAGGGCATGCACTGGGGGGGATCAGGAGGGCATACACTGGGGGGATCAGGAGGGCATACACCGGGGGGAAATCAGGAGGGCATACATCGGGGGATCAGGAGGGCATACACTGGGAGGATCAGGAGGTCATATACTGGGGGGGATCAGGAGGGCATACACTGGGGGATCAGGAGGGCATAGACTGGGGGATCAGGAGGGCATACACTGGGGGTATCAGGAGGGCCTACATCTGGGGGCAGTCATAATGCTTTAATGAGTTCAATTTCTCACTGTGCCAGATGAAAAGAAGATGCAATACCATTTGTCAGCTAACAGCACCCCTATGCTAAGCTGCAGTAACTTAGCAGACTCAGCATAGAGGTGCTTGTAAATGAATCCACAATGTACTGCTAGCAGAGCTCACCTCCAGGAACATACACTCGGCTCCCTCTGCTTAGCTGCTCACACCTCCCACTTCCAGACGAGTGTGATCTTGGGGGAAAAAGCACATCCCCATCCCGCCCACTCAAGCAGCAGCCTGCAGGAGAGAGGCTGAAAAACTGCTGGGGGAGGTACAGGGGGTGGACAGTGCAGTCCTGAGGTGTCTGAGCAGTAATTATTGCTTAGAATGGCTGTGAGTTGTCCCGACCGTGGCTCTGGTTACCCGGGGCACGCTTGGCCTTGGAGCCTGTAATATTTTCTCAGGGGGAGCAATTGCCCTGTTGCCCCCCCTGGATCCGCCCCTGATCACAAGTTGAGGTGCTATTCTGAAAGAGTCTTGGCGTCATCAGAAGAAGATTTTGAGCCCTAAATAGATCAAGTGGCCGAAGCTGTGAAAGAGTGGACATTTTCTGGCACAGTCAAAGACAGAGAATAGTGGAGCATCTGAGAACTACTGCTTCTGACTTCATCTATACTTAAAAAGAGACAAGCCAGTGTAGCGTCACATATGGCGACCCATCACATTTCACTACCCGCTGCAGTGCACATGCGCGACGCCGCCATATGTGTTCCAACACTTTTACGACAAAACTCCACACCCCTCGCGGGCTCGTTTCGCTCACCACGCTTCAAGCACGGCCTCGCTTCGCTCGGCATAATTACATTCTAACTCTATGTCCACTTGGATGGTGGGGCTTGAACCTAGACTTAGGGGTGGGGTTTTGTCATAAAAGTGTTAGAACGCATATGGCGGCGTCGCGCATGCGCACTCCAGCGGGTAGCGAAATGTGATGGGTCGCCATATGTAACGCTACACCAGGATGCACAGCTACTGAGGGTCTATAAGCCTTGCAGGAGATTTACAGGAGAGTTAGATTTACAGGAGAGTGGAAGACTGTTCTGCTCTACATGTTCTCACACACCTACCACAATGAGGGAGACAAGTTGTTTGCCTATGCTATGTAGCCTGACGAGATTACACCAGATCATTCTGAAAGGCAGCATGGAGCAAGTAGCATGAATGAGCACAGACTCTTAAAGGGGCACTCCCATTAGATCCCATAATGTTGCAATAATAGGGTTACCAGGAATCATGGACTTTATAGGCACAAAAACACAAGTGTATAAAAAAATACAAACCAACTTTATTGATGCATCATTAAAACACTAAACTCAGTGAAAAGGTCTAAAAAGCACCATTGGTACAGCAAGATATCTATGAATTCCTAACCCTAATGTATGTCATAAACTTAATTATCATATCATAGTAGTTCTAATAGGACCTAGAAACAGTATTAAATAGTCCAACTGAGAAGTTCAATACATGTCCAAATCATAGTGAAGTGATGGGTAATTAAAAATACTCTCTGCCATAATTAACCATACAGGGCCATCTAAGGTCCTTCACTTGGCTGCTACAGTGGCTTCCTGGTTGGAGCCTAGTATATAGTAGAGGCCTTTGTATGTCAAAAACAGTGCGATATAGGCAGCTCAAGCTAGTAAGGGAAAGGTTGGCTTTCCCTGACAAACTGGTTGGCCCTTCTCCTATAGTTCCTATTTAGGTGGAAGGTGTATACACAAAAGCCCTTCTGGACTCTGGGGCTCAAACGAAGTTGATCTACCAAAACTTCTATGACAAACACATGAAGCACCTGCCCCTGTGTAAGTTACAAGATCTAAAGATTATACATGTGCAGAACATAAAAATTAGTTTTGTTTCAATGCGTTATTTGTTTTGTTGATTTGTTTCAGAATTTGTTTAGTTTAATTTAGTTCATTTAATTTTGTTTCGTTTATTAATTTTCTAATGCATTCCAAATTTTTGGAACGATTCAAAGGAATGGTTGAGAAATGATAGACCGATTCAAAATTCTGTGTAAAGAATAGCTGGTTTTTTGGTCTGCCGGGCTGCATGCTCAGATAAGGGTCTGGTATGGAGTTTGGTATAGGGTTCCCCTTAAAATCCATACCAGACCCAAAGGACCTAGTATGGATTGGGATGTGGACCCAATGCAATTTCTTTTCTGAATTTTTGAAAAAATAGACCAAAGCACAACTTCTAAACTGGTGGAAAGTGTTTGAGTTTGACAGGGATGCACAAAGAGTGCTGAGCTTCACATTCATCTACAAGAGGAGAAACCATTCCAAGAGAGGGTCTCATATATAGTTACATAGTAGGTAAGGTTGAATAAAGACAACAGTCCATCCAGTTCAACCTGTGTAGGTTACGTGAGTCAGTGTTGATAATCATTTCCCATATCCCTGTATATTGTGTTCTTTAAGATGCATGTCTAAGAGTCTTTTAAAAATAGCAATACTCCCCGCTGACACCACCACTTGTGGAAGAGAGTTCCACATTCTTGCCGCTTTGACAGTGAAAAACCCCCTGCGCAGCTTAAGGTTAAACAGCTTCTCCTTAAATCTCATTGTGTGGCTCCCGTGTCCTCTTACACCCCCTGAGATTGAATTGCTTTTTTCCTATGCTAGGATTACCAATTAAGTATTTGTAAATCACTATCATGTCCCCTCTCAAGCGTGTTTTCTCCAGCGAGAACAAATTTAGTGCTTGTAGTTGCTCCTTGTATTTGAAGTCCTCCAGTCCCCTTATTAATTTAGTTGCCCTTCTTTAGACTCTCCCCAGCTCCAGAACATCCCTTCTGAGGACTGGCGACCAGAACTGGATGGAATACTCCAGATGTGGCCGCACCAGAGTTTTATAAAGTGGCAGGATTATAGTTTTATCTCTGGAGTATATCCCTTTTTTATACATGCTAATATTCTGCCGGGTTTTCTAGCTGCAGTTTGATATTGCATGCTATTGCACAGTCTCCCACAATCTCCCACTAGGACCCCCAGATCTTTCACCATCCTTGACTTCCCCAGAGGTTCTCCCCCCCAGTGAGTAGATTGTGTTTATGTTCTTAGCCCCAAAGTGCATTATTTTACATTTCTGCACATTAAACCTCATTTGCCATGCAGTTGCCCACTCCATTATTTTGTTCCGGTCTTTCTCTAAATTTCTATATCCTGCTGTGAAGTTATTGCCCTGCTTATTTTTGTATCGCCTGCAAAAACTGAGATTGAGCTATGTATCCCTTTCTCTATGTCATTTATGAATAAATTAAACAGAATTGGTCCCAAGACAGAACCTTCTGTTACCCCACTTATCACTCCAGACCAGTCTGAGTACACGTTATTTATCACTACCTTTTGGACACACCCCTGTAACCAGTTTTCTATCCAAGAACAAACCTTATGGTCCATGCCTGCAGACCTCAGCTTGTAGATGGGGAACTGTATCAAATGCTTTTGAAAAATCCAGATACACCACATCCACAGACCTCTCCCTATCTAGATGGAAGCTCACTTCCTCTTAGAATGTTAATAGATTGGTCTGGCAAGAACGACCCCTCATAAATCCATGCTGATTTCTACTAATGATACTGTTTTCATCAGAAAATTCTTGAATATAGCCTCTTATCATCCCCTCCAATAATTTACCTACTATTGATGTTAGGCCTGTAGTTCTCTGGAATATGTCTATGCCCTTTTTTGAATATTGGTATCACATTAGATTTTTTTCCAATCTGCTGGTACAATTCCTGTCAGTATGCTGTTCACAAAGATTAGGAACAATGGTCTAGCTTTAACCCGACTGAGTTCTTTGAAGACTCTCGAGTGTAAGCCATCTAGTCCTGTGATTTACTTGTGTTAAGCTTATTTAGTCTTTCCTTGACTCCGGCCTCTGTTAGCCACGAGAGTACATCATGTGATGTGTTACTAACAATACTGTTGTGGTCAATACAACCCTGCTTTTCCTGTGGAAAAACTGAGGAGAAGAAAGCATTTATTACAGTTGCGTTCTCTGTGTCATCTGTAACCATTCTCCCATCATCGTCTTTTATGTAAGCAATGTGCTCTGATTTCGCTGTTTTACTGTTAATATATCTAAAGAATTCCTTGGGATTTTTTTTACTCCTCTGCTAAGTGTCTCTCATAGTCTTTTTTAGCCACCCTGACTGCATTCTTACACTTCTTATTGCATTCCTTGTAGTGCTGGAATGCTGATAATGCCCCCTCCGCTTTATATTTTTTAAAGATCATTTTTTCTCTCTAATAAGATTTTTTTATGTTACGGTTTAGCCACCCAGGTTTAACCTTTGCTCTTCTATATTTTTTTTTCCATTGGAATGCACTGTGTGATACATTTGTTTAATATTCTCCTAAAACATTCACATTTTTCCTCTGTGTTCAATGTTTCTAGGAATAGGTCCCAATTGATGTCTGGTAGTATTGAGCACAGTTCAGAAACGTTGGCTCCTTTGAAATTTAGAGTTTTTGTGCTACCCTCATGCCTCCTTTTCCTATGATTTATGCTAAATATGATCATCCTGTGATTGCTAGATCCCAAGTTGTCCTGTACTGCCACATCTGAGATCAGACTTGGATCATTTGTAATTAATAATCTAGCAATGCAATCGTTCTAGTTGGAGAATCCACCACAGAGAACAGCTTGCTGAGTTGAAGAGAACAGGAGTCATACAGGAAACCAGAAGCCCCTATGCTTCTCCCATTGTGGTGGCGAGGAAGAAAAATTGATCACTGAGAATAAGCATTGACTATGACAAAAGAACCATCCCAGACCAGTACACCACTCCTCAAATAGAAGACATTTGCAATGTCTTTTGGGGGCTATATGGTTCCGCATGTTGAACCTGAGAAGCAGGTACTATCAGATCCCATGCACCCTGACAATCTGGAGAAAACCACTTTTATTTGCCTGGTGGGGTTCATTGAATTGAATCTAAATCCCAAAAGGTCTAACAGGACCCCCTGCAACATTCCAGCCTTTGAGGAACCTGAACTTTTAGCAACATGAACCCTATGGTGTATCTGGATGACATAATCATTTCTGAATGACCAAATTTGCGCCCTCATATGCCAACCTGTACCTGGGGGGGGGGGGGTGGGAGAGAAACCTGTTTTCCAGTGATCATTTTTCAGAACTACTCAAACATGTCATCGCCTGGCACGGGTATATTGATGACATTTTGATATTCTGGTCTGGAACCCGGGATGAACTTACACAGCTGATTGACTCACTTGCCATTAACGATTACAATATTACTTTTACCATGGAATGCAGCCAGTCAAAGATTAGCTTCCTGGACTTACTGATCCATGTGGACTCTGATGGAACTCTTCATACATCTTTGTATCGCATGCCCTCTGCGGGCAATACTTTACTACATGCTACTAGTGCACATCCGCAACCTCTCTTAGACAGTATCCCATACAGTCAATTTCTCCGACTCAGGAGAAATTGTACCCTTGATCATGATTTCTATCAGGCATCTGGAGATTTATCTGACAGACTGTACCAAAGAGGTTACAGTCGTTCCTTACTCAAACGAGCCTTTGGTAGGGTGGTTAGGTTGAACAGGCGGGATCTTATCCATTCCAAACAATCTCTCAAATCCAATCAATCAGTTCGAGTTATTACTCAATTTTTCCAACAACATATGCAAACTAGAGCTAGCCTTAAAAAATTTTGGCCCCTGTTGACGGCGGATCCCACCATCAACAAGTATGTCAAAGCCTATCCTGAGATTACCTATCGATGGGCCTCCTCTATGAGGGACCGATTAGTCATGAGCCATTATACACCTAAACAATCTGCTAAAGCCTCCAACACTGGTACTTTTTCTTGTGGACGCTGTGACATCTGCCCTTTTATCATGAATTCTAAAACAGTAATTCTTCCCAATGGACAAATCCAGTCCATAAAACATCGTATTACTTGTAACACCATTGGAGTGGTCTATTTGGCCCTGTGCGTCTGTGGATGTTTTTACGTCGGTAAGACGAAACATCTGTTCTTCAGATGCATTAGGGACCACATTATGCCACTCCATAAGCGATTGGCCAACACTGCTCTAAATAGACATATTGTTATTCAACATAACTGCGATCCCAATGTGGTGCGATTTGCAGCGCTCGAGCATGTGCCTACACACGTTCAAGGCGGCAGTATTGATATCGCTCTTCTGCGATTAGAAACTAGGTGGACACATTGCTTAGATGCCACCAAATATCCTGGTTTGAATGAGTACATTAGCTTTAAATCGTTTCTGTAAGGATATTTAGTACTGCATTACTTTATTATCAAATTATCTCAAAAATTCAATAGGCCCTCTGGCCCGATCTGGCTCTTATGTCTGGTCCTCTCCCTCTTTTCCATCTCTCTTCACTTTTCCGCCATGACTGTTACTGCTCTGCTGGCCTTTTCCATTCCATTCGCATGTGCTAGTGCCCCTCCCGTTCCTCTATTTCCATGTACAAACCATTTATTTAATAATTTTCCAAAATTATTTTTATACTTCTTTCCATTTACTTTCCAACATTCACATTTTTCTTTTTACTACTCTATTACTCTTTTTTCTTTAGGATCTTGGGTTTAATACAACTGAATATGGTTATAAATATATGTCAGTTTATTTCTTTAATATGACTTTATATTATTCATGTTTAACTGTATTTATTGCATTGCAGCACTGTGCATTGTGTTGCCTCATGAGCGCTTGGGTTCCCTGCATGCCCTGCACTCCGCTCAGCCGTTACCCCCTCCCTGGTGCTGGGTCAGTTTTTCATTACAGCCCGTGACTGTATGGACACCCAAGGGCTGGCCTCTTCTGTAGACCAGCCCGCCCCTTGGCCTGTCATCGCCCCCTACTCCCCACTTATTCCACCGGCCACTATACCATCCGTAGCCACACCCCGGATTGCGTGTGTTGAACGACTGCTGTCCTCCCACGCTCTCAGGGGACACTAGGCATTATGGGTACTGTAGGCGCTTGCGGAGGCTAGTGCGCAGGCGCATGGGCCGATTCTCGTCCGCTCCTGATTTGGCTGAATCCTTTCGCCAATCAGGTGGGGGGCTTTAAATAGGTGAGTTATTTGTCCGAAATTGCGGACACACCAGGCCGCTATACAAGCTGTATTGATTGTGAAGGTAATATTCGCCCTATGGATAATTACATTGTTGATTTATTGCTGTGATAATATATCACAGCATTTATCTCATTACATTGCTTAATCTATAATCTTTGTTCATATTCACCAGGCTCATATACCACACTTGATGTGGAAATTATATGCACCCATTTCAGTCAGTGCTCCATCCTAAATGATTAGGCTGTTTCTTGCTTGCAGCCCAGCCTGCTCAGCTGATTTAGCAGGTATGATTCGTTAGTTAACTTCAGCATTCCCGTTGTATATGACCAAACACTTTCATTATTATTAGCAATTTATGTGTATCTTCCTTCCTAAATTTATCTAGTGCAGTCAATCCACAAGATTCACTAGTAGTTCCGATTGATCAATTATTATCAATCATTCCAGCGTCCTGGGTTTCTTACTAATTTACCTGTTGTTTTTGGTGAGTACTGAGGACCTTTTTGTCTTTTTCTTTTCCATTATAAATAATTGAGCTCCTTAGCCTTATATATGTGTACCTCTACAGCTACTTTCAAAGGTCTTTTATCAAGCCCCCTGCAGTCACACTAAGGCAGTGAGGAAGCGACCCCCACTTTGGAGGTGTTCTATCCGACCCTCTGGGGTTCAGTGGGTATGTAGTGATGATCCTTGATTGATGTTATTTCCATCCTTGTTGGGACCTATTGGTTGGGGGATATTGTATTTGTCCAGTCTCCCTGCACTCATTTTGATAACCTGCACAGCTTTGTTTTTCACTATATCCAGTATATTTAGTTATGCTAACATGAAATTTTCTTTTTGTAGAATTACAACCTTATATATCCCCTGAGGAAGCCAATGTATTGGCGAAACTAGTAGGGATTATTAGTTCGAGTTTCCATCCACTGGTTGCAAACATTTTTCCTATACTCCATTTTTTTAACTTATATTGTGTATGAAATGTACTTGTGTTTTTTTAGCAATTTTGTAATAAATTGAATCATATTTAATACCTGTTTTGTTGTATTTTTGGCACCGCAATAATCCCGTTATCTAGTCCTTGTTTCTATCTATACATTTTGGGATGAGGTGCCTTATCTAATCTGAAACACACATACCACCAAAACCCCCCCTTCTTATCTCTGGACGAGTGTTTGGAGAAAGTTTTGCAGCGACTCTGTAAAAAAGGTTTGACATTGTCTTTTGGTAAGTGCCAGTTTCTATCAGCCATAAGTCACCTACCTTTGGTTTTTTGTCTCTGTTTAGGGAGTGGCCACAGGCCCCCAAGAGGTTGGTAGCCATCACCATCTGGCCCAGGCCCCAAAATTTGAATGAGCTGAGATCATTTCTGGAGTTGTGTTCTTACTACAGCAGGTTTGTGGAAGGGTTTAAAAAGATAGCTCAAACCCTCACCAAACTCCTGTGGGCTGAAGAAGATGAAGATGAGCAAGAAAACGTAGAAAGAGTTCATCATGCCAAAGGGCTGTGAAAATCCCAAGAGTCCACAGAGAATGGTCTGACCAATGTGAACAGGCCTGTCTTCAGTTAAAATGAAATTTGAGCAATGCACCAGTTTTGGCCTATGCTGCCCATGCCAAGCCCTACAAGCTGCATGTTGATGCCAGCAGAGAAGGACTAGATGGTGTGTTGTATCAAGAACATGATGGATGTCTGAGACCTGTTGGTTACACTCCACAAGTTGGAGTTTTTGGCTTTGAAGTGGACTGTGGTGGACACTCTAAAGGAATATTTTACAGTGCAGAATTTGAGGTTAATACAGATAACAAACCGCTGACACATGTTTTTACCACAGCCAAACTGGATGCCATGGGACATCAATGGTTGGCGGATCACTGACTGGGTTCCGTTTCAATTTTAAATACCACCCTGAAGTTGGGAATAGGGACACTGATGTTCTGTCAAGAAAATTGTATGACTCAGAGATTTCTAAGGAAGAGTGGACTTAATTGAATTCAGAAGGAGTCCAAACTTTGTATCAAGGGATAGAGGGGCAACAGGGGCTGAAGCCATTGGAGTCACCACAGCTGGCATCCTAAAGTTCTACTGCAACTTGACCCACATGGGAACGGAGGGTCTGCCAAATCTCTTAAAGGAGGACTCGAGGAAAGATCAAGCAGAAGATATTATCTGCTGTTTGACTTTAAAAGCCTTGGAGAGTGGTTGCCCAGAGCTTCCACTAGCCACAGGTTCTCCGAAGGAGGCTTGACTAGTCCACAAAGAGTGAAATCATTTACCATTGCTGGACAGGGTGGTCTACAGAAGAGGCTTCTCAGATGAGTCTGAAGTAATATGGAAATGATTCCTCCATGAGAAACATAGGGGGACAGTGCTGAATGTGTTACATAATGAATGTGGATATTTTGGACCTGACAGAACATTCAAGTTAGTTGGAGATCATTCCTGCAAGTCGTGTATGCAGATCGAAGTCAAGAGCTATTGTCACTCCTGTCTTCACTGCATCCAAAGGAAGACTCTGCCAACCAAAGCTGCCCCAAAGGGCCAGCTTTGCAGAGTCAAAGTCCCATGGATTTGGTGTGCATTGATTTCTTAAGTGTTGATCCTGACACAATTGGTCGAGGGAATGTACTGGTAGTGACTGATCATTTCAATCGTTTATATCCAAGCTTTTTTTAGTGAGCTGCTACAGTCACGAAAGTATTAGTGGAAAATCTCTTTGTTCACAATGGACTACTCCAGAAAATCCACTTAGATCAAGGAAGAGATTTTGAGAACAGGCTCATCAAATAGTTGTTTGATCTGTTGGACATTAGGAAGTCAAGATTTAATCATACCCTCCTTAAGGGACCCTTCCGGCAGAAAGAAAACAGCATTGGAGACAGCACCTCTCCACTGTGGTGGATACTAACAATAGAGCTGCAAATGATGCGACTGGATATTCCCCTTATAGGCTTATGTTTGGGAGAGAAGCTTGTCTGCCAGTGGACTTCGCCTTTGGCATTTCTTTAGTTAGGACGTCAGCTATAACTCAAAGAGGATATGTGGACAAGCTACAGAAGAACCTAAATACGGCTTATGAGAAAGCTCAAGAATCTTGTGATGCCAGAGGTCAGTGGAACAGGAGACCTTATGATCTGAGAGTTCGAGTACATACCTTACGGATGGGAGACAAGATGTTGCTAAGAAATCTGAGATCACTTGGAAAGTGACCACTTAGCTGACCGCTGGAGATTTCAGCAATAAGTCATTTGCTAGCAACTTGCTTACCTGTATCCCAAGTCCACCTTGTTGGGAGGACAGGACCTCTGAAGACCTGGCATTGAATCCATGTACTGCCCTGAGTGAAGCCATTAGGATACTTGCAAGAACTAAGGGGCTATTACCCAGACCATCTTCTTCCAGGTGAGTTCCATTTACTAGGTCTCAACCACTGCTACCTGCTGAAGCAGAACAAGAAGATGACAATGATGACGATTTAGATGTAGTTTGGTTTATGGCCTTTTGAGCCTATGGTTGCCACTCTATCCCCTGCTGTGAGGGGTTTGATGTTGCTTAGGCCAGAAGCCCTGGTGTTTGTACCACAGATTCAAGTAGAAGAGGAACTGAAGGACTCAAAAGAAGGGACTTCTGCAGAACTCTTTGAAGAGGTAACAGAACCTCCTCAAGTGTCCCATGAGCAAGACAAGGAAACCCCCATCTTAGAGTCATCAGAGCTTGAACAACAAAATTCGACCCCAAGGCCATCTGAACCCAGGGAGCAGTGGATTAAGAGAATGGTATGACCCCCCCCCCCCCCCCCCCATGAAGCCTTACATATGACTCACAGGTCTACAGTTCAGAAAAGATGATCCTGATTCTATATCGGTCTTCTGATGCTTCAGTGCTACTCATAAGAGCACCAGAGGCAAGGGCCCTTTGCTTCACCCCGACACACCTTGGTGGCAGCCTACATTCCCTGATGTGTACATTGGGAAATATAGAAAAAAATGTTTATTTCTAGGTAACTTGTTTATTAACTTGCACGTAGTTCCCGGTTGACTTTCACCTCAAAGATTCTTTGGTGGGGGGAGTCTGTAACATGGGCTGTAGCTGTTAACTGCTGCAGAACTTGTTCCTTTGTTGCTGCTCTATTATACGTCTGCAGTGTGGACAGGATTAAACTAAATATTAATTTATGCAGAAGTAATTCAGCCATTTTTAAGGAGACTCGTCTATAAAATGTCTCGTGTGCTGGGGTAGCCATCTTGGCTGTGCCTGGGTCAATTCTGGAAAGATGGTGATTGGTTGTTGCAACACAACAAGGAGAGGGGGTCAGCAGACTGCTGAAAGTAGGAGATAGGACAGTCCTAAAGGAGATGGGTGATTGGCTGTTGTAACAAAATAAGGAGAGGAGGGTCAGCAGACTGCTGAGAGGAGGAGAGAGGACAGTCTTAAAGGAGATGGGGTGAGAAAAAGCGACTGGACTGCTGGCTGAATGGAGAAACTGGACTGCTGGCTGAACAGAACCCTGCCATTGACCACAATCGGGTGAGACCTCAGAGAGACAGCTCATCGTGGATACAGGACCTTTCTACCTGGGAAGGTGTGAGGTATGATTTGGATGCCTGGTGAGATAAGACTATGCTACAGAGCACTCCCACCACTTGTAAAGAAGGAAAAGAGGGACTGTCTAAGCAGGGTTAAAAGAGAGAAATCACAGAAAATATTATTTCTGTCTGATGCCTTGAACTGAATAAGAGTGCATGTCCAGAGACCCAGAAGAGGGCACCCTAGGTCTGGTAAAAGTCTAACATCGCACAAGTTAATCTGTTGTCAGCTGGAAACTGTTTTTTAAGGGATCCAACTTTGCCAGCCAACATTTTTTTTTCTATTTCATCATTCACTGGCCAGTGGGATAAAATGCTTGTTATAGCAAGTTAGGACAGTCTTTGGATACTGTTGCCAGGTAAAAGCTCTGTTAAGTTCTTTTAAATACTGATCTGAATAATATACACTGATTTGGGTTATATTTACCAAAAAAATGTAACAGAATATTTTGGCAATAATTTGGCAATAATTTGTAGCAGAATATAATTTGGCCTACATTTATGAAGAAAGATTATTTATTTTCAAAATAAATGTTTTTTACAACATTTTTTTTTTTTGGTATTTTGATCTTATTAGCCACTCCTTCGCACAACAATGTTTAGGGGAACCATTTTTCACAAAAACAACACTATTTCATTGTGGCAGTTGTTGTATGCACCTAGGCTGTGATACCATCCAACGACTAATGATGAATTATTTGACTGACACCAAGACAAATTAATTGTGTCACATCACATTATACACAGCAGGGTACAGAGCCAATTAAACTGGCCCTGTAGCATGTGATCACAGTGACTAATTACCGTGATCACACATGTAAGCAATGGCAATGTGAAAAAATTATCAAAAAAATGATCACTCCCCCCCCACCCAATTAGTACAATGTGTAGCAGTACAGTTAGGTTCATGTACAGTGGGGACGGAAAGTATTCAGACCCCCTTACATTTTTCACTCTTTATTATATTGCAGCCATTTGCTAAAATCATTTAAGGTAATTTTTTCCTCATTAATGTACACACAGCACCCCATATTGACAGAAAAACACAGATGTTGACATTTTTGCGGATTTATTAAAAAAGAAAAACTGAAATATCACATGGTCCTAAGTATTCAGACCCTTTGCTCAGTATTTAGTAGAAGCACCCTTTTGATCTAATATAGCCATGAGTCTTTTTGGGAAAGATGCAACAAGTTTTTCACACCTGAATTTTGGGATCCTCTGCCATTCCTCCTTGCAGATCCTCTCCAGTTCTTTCAGGTTGGATGGTAAACATTTGTAGACAGCCATTTTTAGGTCTCTCCAGAGATGCTCAATTGGGTTTGAGTCAGGGCTCTGGCTGGGCCATTCAAGAACAGTCACGGAGTTGTTGTGAAGCCACTCCTTTGTTATTTTAGCTGTGTGCTTAGGGTCATTGTCTTGTTGGAAGGTAAACCTTCGGCCCAGTCTGAGGTCCTGAGCACTCTGGAGAAGGTTTTCATCCTGGATATCCCTGTACTTGTCCACATTCATCTTTCCCTCGATTGCAACCAGTTGCCCTGTCCCTGCAGCTGAAAAACACTCCCACAGCATGATGCTGCCACCACCATGCTTCACTGTTGGGACTCTATTGGACAGGTGATGAGCAGTGCCTGGTTTTCTCCGCACATACCGCTTAGAATTAAAGCCAAAAAGTTCTATCTTGGTCTCATCAGACCAGAGAATCTTATTTCTCACCATCTTGGAATCCTTCAGGTGTTTTTTAGCATACTCAATACGGGTTTTCATGTGTCTTGCACTGAGGAGAGGCTTCCGTCAGGCCACTCTGCCATAAAGCCCCAACTGGTGGACGCCTGCAATGATGGGTGACTTTCTACAACTTTGTCCCATCTCCCGACTGCATCTCTGGAGCTCAGCCACAGTGATCTTTGGGTTCTTCTTTACCTCTCTCACCAAGGCTCTTCTCCCCCGTTAGCTGGGTTTGGCCAGATGGCCAGCTCTAGGAAGGGTTCTGGTCGTCCCAAACATCTTCCATTTAAGGATTATGGAGGCCACTGTGCTTTTAGGAACCTTAAGTGCAGCAGAAATTTTTTTGCAACCTTGGCCAGATCTGTGCCTTGCCACAATTCTGTCTCTGAGCTCTTCAGGCAGTTCCTTTGACCTCATGATTCTCATTTACTCTGACATGCACTGTGAGCTGTAAGGTCTTTTATAGACAGGTGTGTGGCTTTCCTAATCAAGTCCAATCAGTATAATCAAACACAGCTGGACTCCAATAAAGGTGTAGAACCATCTCAAGGATGATCAGAAGAAATGGACAGCACCTGAGTTAAATATATGAGTGTCACAGCAAAGGGTGCGAATACTTAGGACCATGTGATATTTCAGTTTTTCTTTCTTAATAAATCTGCAAAAATGTCAACAATTCTGTGTTTTTCTGTCAATATGGGGTGCTGTGTGTACATTAATGAGGAAAAAAATGAACTTAAATGATTTTAGCAAATGGCTGCAATATAACAAAGAGTGAAAATTTTAAGGGGGTCTGAATACTTTCCATTCCCACTATATATTTGGACACAGGCACAGTTTTCATACTTTTGGCTCTGTCTGCCACCAGAATAAAATTAAAATGAAACAATCCAAATGAATTTGAAGCGCAGACTTCAAGAGGTTGAACATAAATATCAAGTACAAACTTAAGGAACTGCAACCACATTTATACACCGTTCCCCCATTTTCAGGGGCTTAAATATAATTGGACAAATGAATATAAATAAAATGTTAATTTTTTTATATTTTGAGGAGAATCCTTTACTGGCAATGACTGCCTGAAGTCTGGAACCCATGGGTTTCCTCCTTTCTGATGCGTTTCCAGGCTCTAACTGCAGCTGCCTTCAGTTGTTCTTTGTTTGTGGGTCTTTCTGCCTTTAGTTTTGCCTTCAGCAAGTGAAATGCATGGCCAATTGGATTGAGATCAGGTGATTGACTCGGTCATTGCAGAATATTCCACTTGTTTTCCTTCAAAAGCTCTTCGGTTGCTTTTGCAGTGTGTTTTGGATCTTTGTCCATCTGTACTGTGAAGGGCCATCCAATCAACTTTGCTGCATTTGGCTGAATCTGGGCTGACAGTATCTCTAAACACTGCAGAATTATTTGGGGTGCTTCTGTCTTCTGTCACATCATCAATAAACACCAATGACCCCGTGCCACTGGAAGCATGCATGCCCATGCCACCACACTGCCTCCACCATGTTTTACAGATGATGTTGTGTCCTTTGTATCATGAGCTGTTCCAAGCCTTCTCCACACTTTTTTCTTCCTGTCATTCTGGTACAGATTAATCTTAGTTTTATCTGTCCAAAAATTTTTTTACAGAACTGGTCTGGCTTTTTTAGATGTTTTTTGGCAAAGTCTAATCTGGCTTTTCTTTTCTTCAGACTTATGAATGGTTTTCACCTTGTGGTGAACCCTCTGCATTTGCTCTTGTGAAGTCTTCTCTTGATTGTAGTCTTGATACGCCCACCTCCTGGAGAATGTCCTTCACTTGTCTCTATGTTGTGAATGGATTTTTCTTTACCACAGAGAGGATCCCGCGATCATCCACCACAGTTGTCTTCTGTGGACGTCCAGCCCTTTTTATGTTGCTGAGTTCACCAGTGCATTTGTCTTTCCTCAGAATGTACCAAACTGTTGATTTGGCTACTCCTAATGTTGCTGTTATCTCCCTGACTGATTTGTTTAATTTTTGAAGCCTTACAATGGCCTGTTTCACTTGCATGGACAGCTCCTTTGAACGCATGATGTAGGTTCACAGCAATAGATTTCAAATGCAAATACCACTTTTAGAGTCAACTCCAGACCTTTTACCTGCTTAATTGATGAAGAAATAACGAAGGAGTAGCCCTGAAACAGCCTTTGATTCAATTGTCCATTTACTTTCTGTCCCTTGAAAAAGGGGGATGGCTATTCTTAAGGGCTGTAATTCCTAAACCCTTCCTCCAATTTGTATGTACATACCCTCAAATTAAACCTGAGGGTGTGCACTTTCAGCCCATTTCCATTCTACAACTATAGATTGAATATAAATAATACGAATGAACAGGGGTAGTGGCGCTTCTTAGTTTGGGTAAGGGTGCCATGCGAAAACTAAAGATAATATCAAAATAATATAAAAATGTATAGAGATCTTGAAAAATATATTATCTTTATATTATTTTGATATTATCTTTAGTTTTCGCATGACATATGTGGTTTAACAATGTGTTTATAATGGTTGCGGAGGGTTTGTCATGGTATCCATGTAAATTAGTCAGAATACATCCAACTTTGCCTTCCATTTTAATTATACCCCACTGCTGACACTGCACAGACACCGCTCTGAATGCACCGCCCCTTCCTGTATTATGATTGGCCGATTCCTGAGTGTGGGACGGGACGGACATGGGGGCTCTCCTATTTATGATGTAGTGCGTGGCGTGCTTGGCACCGTCGCTGAGGACGTCAATGACGAAACGCGTACGACGACACCACGCACACTACGTCACTTCCTGGTAGAGACAGCTAGAACGCAGGTTGAACGCAGCGCGCTGCCGCTGATTCCACAAACACACACTCAGCGTCCATTGCTGTGCTAGCCAACACATCTTGCACCAGCTGCCCATTACTACTAGCGGCACTGTGTGCAGCCTGTGAGATACATTTAGGCTATCCAGGAATTTTATAAATATTTATTTTTTTATACATATATTTTTTAAAAGCTGTTATCGTTTGGATCAAGTTGTTGTGTCTCAAATAAAACCCAGAGTTTTTACTACACTATGGGAGCCTATATCTTTTTTCCTCTATGAGGAGCCAACCACAGAGAAAACATCTACAGGAAGGTGAATTACCCCAGACCTCTGGATGAGACCGGTGGAGTAACCGTGGTGGGCCTAAAGATAAGCGCATTGCCCCCGTGGGGGTGAGGGGATCTGGTGAGTGGGGACACTTGAGGGGGAGCACGAAGTCACAAGTGGAATTTTTTGAACACTCACAGTCACCGTGTTTATGTCAACTATTATGAATGGAAATTCAATCTACCTGATGAACTATTAGCTTCACACAGGTGCAGCAAGACCTGTTGGAATACTCGCATTCACTAATTTGGGGTGTTAACCCCGAGGGGGGTTCTACATATAATTATGGACTATCACTAAGTCTTTATGCACTCATAAAAATATTTGTTTATATATATTTTTTATTGCATATGTTTTCACTGCATATATATTTTTTTTTTCCATATGGTTTATAAATGAGGTTATGTGCTTTATTAAGGTCTATACAAGTATTAATATATAGGACGGGTAACTTGGAGCTAGTAATCCAGCATATGCTTAGAGACTTGCACATTAAGGTATATTTATTAGTAGGAAACACTCACTGATTAAAGATGAGTCATGTTTCTGGCAGGATCATCTCGCTAAGTGAATAACAGCCTATTTATTAGTCACGTACTCACAGCTCACTGAACATTAACATAAAAAAGTTTTAATTTTCTCACCACCTGGCACCCTTACCCAAACTAGGAAGCGCCACTACCCCTCCTCATTCGTATTATTTGTGTTTATAGACCCCTTTGGGGGGCTATATTAGGGGAGGCAGCACACCTAGACGGATCCCTAAGCGCGATCATTTATTTCCTTCTATATAGATTGAATATGTTTTGGTAAATACCTGAAAAAAACTAAAATTTTGCCTGTGTCAAAAATATATATGGCCCTAACTGTATGTAAAATAATACAATAAAATATATATATATATATATATATATATATATATATATATATATATGTATTAAGTATATATATTTGTACTCTAGCAGAAATCATGAAATGTTGGCATTGATACTGAAAATATGACTGATCATGCCAAAAAACTGTTTATAGGGATAGTGATCATATGAAACTATGAAACCATTTATTATCACATAGCTTTTTGGCTTTAAATCAAAATAACAGAAATCACCCAAATGACCCTAATCAAAAGTTTACATACCCTGTAATGTTTGGCCTTGGCACAGACACACAAGGTAACACACGCGGGTTAAAATGGCAATTAAAGGTTAATTTCCCCAAATCTGTGGCTTTTTAATTTGCAATTAGTGTCTGTTTATAAATAGTCAATTAGTTCTCAAGTCGATGTACAGGTTAGATACTGAGCCCAGGGGGAGCAAAAAGAACTGTCAAAAGACCTGCGTAACAAGGTAATGGAACTTTATAAATATGAAAAAGGATATAAAAAGATATCCAAATCCTTGAATATGCCAGTCAGTACTGTTCAATGACTTATTAAGAAGTGGAAAATTCAGGGATTTTTTGATACCAATCTAAGGCAAGGTAGACCAAGAAAGATTGCATCCACAACTGCCAGAAGAATTTTTCAGGATATGAAGAAAAACCCACAGGTAACCTCAGGAGAAATATAGGCTGCTCTGGAAAAAGACAGTGTGCTTGTTTCAATGAGCACAATACAATGATATTTGAACAAAAAAGTGCTGTATTGTCAAGTTGCCAGATAGAAGGCTTTATTGTGCCAATGCCAAAATAAAGCCAAGTTACAACATCCCCAACAACATCTTGACATGCCTCACAGCTTCTGGCACACTGTAATCTGACATGATGAGACCAAAATAGAGCGCTATTGTCACAACCATAAGCGCTATGTTTGGAAAGGAGGCAACAAGGCCTATTGTGACAAGAATACCACCCCCACTGTGAAGTATGGTGGTGGCTCACTGATGTTTTGGGGGAGTGAGCTCTAAAGAAATGGATAATCTTGTGAAAATTGATGGCAAGATGAATGCAACATGTTATCAGAAAATATTGGCATACAATTTGCATTCTTCTGCATGAAAGCTGCACATGGGATTCTCTTGGAACTTTCAGCATGACAATGACCCTAAGCACATAGCCAAGTTGACCCTCCAGTGGTTACAGCAGGAAAAGGTGAAGGTTCTGAAGTGGCCATCACAGTCTCCTGACCTTAAAATCATCGAGCCACTCTGGGGAGAGCTCAAACGTGTGGTACATGCAAGAGGACCAAAGATTTTGCATGACCTGGAGGCATTTTGCCAAGACGAATGGGCAGCTATACCACCTGCAAGAATTAGGGGCCTCATAGACAACTATTACAAAAGACTGCACGCTATTATTGATGCCAAAAGGGGCAATACACAGTAACCAAAACTAAGGGGATGCAGACTTTTGAACAGGGGTAATTTCATTTGTTTACTTGTTGCCATGTTTTGTTTTATGATTGTACCATTCTGTAGGTCAGTTGAATATGAATTCCATAAGAAAAGAAATGTGTTTTGCCTGCTCACTTATGTTTCCTTTAACCACTTGCCGACCAGTCGCCGCAGTTTAACTGCAGCAGAATGACACTGCTGGGCGAAACAATATTACGTTACGTTGCTTCGCCCTGTGGCCACTAGGGCACACACGCCCGCTGCTCTCCCCCGGAGCCGATGCGAGTGCACGGCTGTCACAATCACCACCGGGCTCCCACGATCGCTGGTGACACACCGAGAACCGGGATCTGTGTGTGTAAACACACAGTTTCCGGTTCTCTGAGGGGATAAGAGACAGATCGTCTGTTCATACAGAGAATGAACAGTGATCTGTCATCTCTCCTACACAGTCCCCTCCCCCCTTCAGTTAGAACACACACTAGGGAACACAATTAACCCCTTGATCGCCACCTAGTGTTATGTATTCTTAACCTTAGTGTTAAGAATACATATCAGCCCAAACTGAGGAAAAAAATTTTTTTTTATATATTTTTGGGGAACTTTATTATAGCAAAAAGGAAAAAATATTGCGTTTTTTCAAAATTGACGCTCTTTTTTTGTTTATAGCGAAAAAAAGGACGTCAATTTTGTTTGGGTGCAACGTCGCACGACCACGCAATTGTCAGTTAAAGCGACGCAATGCCGAATCGCAAAAAGTGCTCTGGTCAGGAAGGGGGTAAAATCTGAAGCGGTTAAAAATGGTACATTCTCTATATTGCCAATTCTACAAGGGTATGCAAACTTTTGAGCACGACTCTACGTATTTCAAGATTGATACATTTTCAAATATATACAGTACCATAGTTTTTGGACTTCTTAACTTTCACACAGACTAAATAATATATACTGTTTTGGGCTTTTTTCACCAAAGAAATGTAACAGAATACATGTTGGCCAGGGGTGTATTATGAAATCAGTGGGCCCATGTGCAAAATTAAAAGTAGGCCCCCGAGAAAAAGAATGTGGCGTGCGTAGCAAGCTGTGGCAAAGAGTGGATGTGGTTTAAATTATGCTAAATATTGAGCGTGGCTTAAAGGAGATGCGGTTAAATAGAGTTTGAGATGACTTACATAGTACAGAATGTGGTAATGTTAAATAGGGAATGTACAGTGTGGAGTGTATGGTGGTGAGTGGTATGTGCATTAGAGGAGTGCTGAGTGTATAGAGGTGAGTAGTATGTGCAGGAGAGGAGTGCGGAGTGTATAGCGGTGACTAGTATGTGAAGGAGAAGAGTGTGGAGTGTATAGAGGTGGGTAGTGTGTGCAGGAGAAGAGTGCAGATTGTATGGCGGCTGAGTAGTATGTGTAGGAGAGGAGTGCGGAGTGTATGGCGGTGGGTACTATGTGTAGGCAGGGCTGGACTGGGACAAAAATTTGGCACTTGAGTGCACTTGAACTTGAGGTCACAAACTGATGGCCGGACAGTCTCCTTTAGGATTTTCTGGTAGAGCTCAGAATTCATGGTTCCATCAATCATGGTAAGTTGTCCAGGTCCTGAAGCTGCAAAGCAGCCCCAGACCATTATGCTACCACCACTATGTCTGACTGTTGGTATGATGTTCTTGTTATGAAATGCTGTATTAGTTTTATGCCAGATGTAATAGGACGCACACCTTCCAAAAGTTGAATTTTTGTCTCATCAGTCCACAGAATATTTGCCTTAAAGTCTTAGGGATAATGAAGATGTTTTTGGTAAATGTGAGTTGAGCCTTTGTGTTCTTTTTGGTCAGCAGTGGCTTTAGCCTTGGAACTCTCCCATGGATGCCATTTTTTGCCCAGTCTCTTTCTTATTGTTGAATCATGAACACTGATCTTACCTGAGGCAAGTGAGGCCTTCAGTTCTTTAGATGTTGTTCTGGGTTCTTTTATAACCTCCTGGATGAGTCGTCATCATGCTCTTGGAGTAGTTTTTGTAGGCCAGCCACTCCTGGGAAGGTTCACTGCTGTTCCAAGTTATCTCCCTTTGTGGATAATGGCTCTACCCATGGTTCACTGGAGTTCCAAAGCCTAATGGCGTGTACACACGGGCGGACTTTTCGGCATCAAAGGTCCGACGGTCTTGCCAACGGACTTCCAACTGACTTTCGAACGAACGGACTTGCCTACACACGGTCACAGCAAGGTTCGATGAATTTGTACATGATGACGTACGACCGGACTAAAATAGGGAAGTTCATAGCCAGTAGCCAATAGCTGCCCTAGCGTCGGTTTTTGTCCATTGGACTAGCATACAGACGAACGGATTTTTCAACCGGATTCGAGTCCGTCGGAAAGATTTGAAACATGTTCCAAATCTAAAGTCCATCAGATTATTGACCGAAAAAGTCCGCTGCAGGTCCGATGAAGCCCACACATGGTCGGATTGATGATCTAAATCATTTAAGTGTGAGAAATATGTAAAAAAATAAAAAATCAGGAAGGGGCAAATACTTTTTTACAGCACTGTATAATAACACTCTTCAGTGTAACGAGGTTCACTCCATGGGAGCAGTAACTTTTCTTTGTTGGTATTGAATTGATTGAAAGTCTGTTGTACTTCCATGTTTCTGTTAAAGCATTATACACTTCTCCATGTTGGACTACAAATGTATACTCTCTAAGGAGTATATTACACTGTTTCATTATACATTGTAAAACTTTAATAAACATTATTTGGAAAAAAAAAAAGAAAACTAACAAATATGTATACATGTAGTCCCTCATTCATTTCATACACATGCGCATCACATTTTCATTTAGTAAATATGCTAAGACAGTCTAGCGATGTTACCATCCTGAAGAATGAGTTTATGATGACAGTAAATACGGCACAGGCAATCAGAAAAGCACTGTGTAATTACATAATGTGTTATATTTGTAGACTTATAAACATCTATTCTTCTGAACAATTACCCACTCTAAATGTAACACAAACAAGCAGCTGGAAGGAAGGCGTAGGGAACAAGACGAACTCAGAAACAGTTGGTGACAAGACAAATGAGACTCATTTGAATGAAGAATTTGTCCTCATCTGGTGTAAAATGCGACAAATGACTGCTGGCTGTGTTCTGATATCCAGTGTCTTCCCATCTCTGTTGCAGAGGTGGATCTTTCAGGGCATGATAAACATTCCCTTTCAGTAGGACATGATTTATTTTGTGGTTATTACCTTCTTGGGATATCCAGATGTTGCTGGAGTATTTTTTATCAGTTCCTGTGAGGGTTTTCTTCTGACTACTTTCCCATCTGGTTGTCAAAATAAATGGCCTCTAGCACTTACAGTCCTGTCCCTTTCCAATAACTCTCAAATAGATTGGCTGATCACTGCAAGACAGCAAACAAATAGGTTGTTTGTGTTACAGAAGCCCTGGTGTGGGAAACAGCACATTAACCTCTTTTTCTGTGTCTACACTCATACACCAGGAGAGGTGTTCTTTGTCTGGAAGTGTCAGAACATTCAACCACAATAATATATAATGGTGTGTTTACCCTGTTTCCCTATCCTTCTATCTCACTGATCCTGGGAACATGCATTCTACATTTCAGTTCAAGAAAGGTCATCTCAGTACCATTTCCATTAACTTAAAGCAACATTCAACCCAAAAGCAAACACTTATTATACCATTTATTAGATGTGGTTGCTGCATTGTTTTTCTTTTTAGGCTTTTTTTCCTTTATTTTCAATGTTGTGATCTGACCAGTATGTCTGTTGTTTTTCAACAGAACAAGCTGTCCTGCAGATGTAGCAGTTAGAGAGAAACCATTTTCCACTGACGAGGCCACTTACAAATGTCAGCTTGCAATTGTTTATATAAAACATTAATCCCAAAAGGAAAAAAATGTTGCTGTAACTGTTAAAAAAAAAGGTTTGGTTTCAATTTGTTAGTGTATCTGTAGCTGCTAGTACATTTAAAACTCCCCTCCCCCCAGATTAATAATGACGCTGTCCAAAGGTGTCTCTGTTGCTCCTGCATCCAGAGTATAGGCACTGAAATACAGAAAGTTATGTTACCGGCTGGACCACACGGTGAAAAAGGGAAAAAAAAAAAAAAAAAAAAAGGCAAATGCAGCCACTACATTTAAGGATTAGTAAGATGCAATTCATAACATTTTTTGTTTTAGGTGTATTACAGCTTTAAGGATCATGTGCAGTATATAGAAGCCATGTGATTTTAAATACAGTATTGAGAGAACACAAATTTACCATCCTGATGTCAAGTCTGGGTTGCCTTTGCTGCCTAGCAAATGCATTGATGCCTGCAATATAGCCGTAATCATTGTTACAGCAGAACTTGACCCATAACAGTCTGATAACAAATAGAGATGAGATATTTAGGTGTCAGGACACATTTTGCCTAAATATCTTGTGTGGTATTTACCGAAAAACACTGAAAATGCTCGGTAAATACCGCATGAGCAGGCGTTAAAATCCATTCACAGAAGGAAATAAATAATTAGATGCGTGTGGAAATGAAGTAGTGGTCCAGGCATGCAGTATTTGTGGAATGTGTACTGGCTTTTAACCTCTTCCCGTCCGTGTTATAGCCAAATGACGGCTACAGTGTGGACCTTATTTGCTGGGGGGGGCGTCAATATACGTCTTCCCATGCTCGAGTAGCCTGCGTACCCCTTGCAGTGCGCGTGCGGTGCTCTTTGTGATCAGCAAGATCCCGACCCCTTACCAAGTGATCAGCTGTCAGCCAGCTGATCATGTGATGTAAACAGAGCCAGTAATCAGCTAATTTTTCTCCTCATAGTGTGAGGAGAAAATAAAAGGCCGATCACAGGCGGCTGTGAGAGGGACATTGGTCCCGATCGTGGAAAACCTCTGCAGAGTCATCTGTGCCCACTTGTGCCACCTGCCAGTGCACAACCAGTGCACAACAGTGTCACCTACCAGTGCCCACCAGCACCACCTACCAGTGCCCAGAGTACCACCCATCAGTGCCCACAGTGTCACCTATCAGTGCCCACAGTGCCACCTATCAGAGCCACCTATAAATGTCACCAATCAGTGCCTCATCACCAGTGCTGCCTATCAATGCCACCTACCAGTGCCCATCAGTGCCACCTACCAGTGCCCATCAGTGACACCTATCAGTGCCCATCAGTGCCACCCATCAGTGACACTCATCAGTTCCACCCATCAGTGCCACCTGTCAGGGCCCATCAGTGCCGTCTTATCAGTGCCCATCAGTGCCATCTTATCAGTGCCTATCAGTGTCACCTTATCTGTGCCTATGAGTGCAGACCATCAGGACCTATCAGTGCCCATCAATGCAGCCTCATCAGCGAATATCAATGAAGGAGAAAAATTACCTGTTTGCAAAATTTTATAACAAACTATGAAACATGTTTTTTTTTTTCAAAAATGTGTCTTTTTTTGTTTGTTTAGCAAAAAATAAAAACCCAAGTGGTGATTAAATACCACCAAAAGAAAGCTCTATTTGTGTGAAAAAAATTATAAAAATTTCATTTGGGTACAGTGTTGCATGACAGCGCAATTGTCATTCAAAGTGTGACAGCGCTGAAAACTAAAAATTGGTCTGGGCAGGAGGGGGGTTTAAGTACCCAGTAAGCAAGTGGTTAAGGAGCGGGGGGCCGCCCGCTCTTTAACAACCAGGTAACATAATGGTTGTTAAGGAGTGGGTGTCCATCGCGTCCTTAACTAGTAATAAGTCATCAGCTGTCAGTGCTCCCCGTTCACAGCTAATTCTAAAAAAAAAAAATTGCTGCCAATTTAAATGGCATGGGGTCCCCCCTCCCCAAATCCATACCAGGTCCTTATCCGAGCATGAGCCCAGCATGTCAGGAAAGGGAGTGGACAAGCGAGCAAACATGTACTTTGGGTCAAGGGGGCTCTGCCCCCCAAAGCATATTGTCCCCATGTTGATGGGGACAAGGGCCTCTTCCCCACAATCCTGGCCAGTGGTTGTAGGGGTCTGTGGGTGGGGTGCTTATCGGAATCTGGAAGCCCCCCTTAACAAGGGGGCCCTCAGATCCTGCCCCCCCATTGGAATGAGGATGGGGCACATAGTATCCCTACTCATTCACCAAAATAAATAAATAAATGTCCCCTGGAGTAGATCCATCATCAATCACAATGCCCGCCACCACTGCCAACCCAAAAAAAGAAAAAAAAAAGGTCCGCTCATGCCAAAGGCTCCCTCTGCCTGCCAGCTCCCCTGTCTGACAGTTCATAAATAACTAAGGGTTATTGCCCAGTGACACGGTGATGTCACTGGGCAACATAGGGACAAGGTGCTTTGGAGGGGACAGCGCTCCCCTGCTGTAAAGCACCCCCCATTTTAATGGCATGTGGTGTGGTATGGTTCAGAAGGGGAGGGGCCCTCACTCGTCCCCTCCCTTTTCTGTCCTGCCAGGCTGCACGCTCAGATAAGGATCTGGTATGGATTTTGGGAGGGACTCCATGCCATAAACTTTGGTGCAGGGTTTCCCTCAAAATCCATACCAGACCCGAAAGGGCCTGGTATGCATGGGGGGGGGGCACACTGCTTTTTTCCCAATTTTTTTTTTATTGCCGGCAATTCTTATTTTTTATTCAGCTGTCAGTGGGGAACCCCTCTGACAGCTGATGGCTCTTCGTTTGTTAAGGACGAGCGGCCACCCGCTCCTTAACAACTATGTTGTTTAGGCTCCATTCAAACCTGGGTGCCCTGAATCATAGGCAGAATTGCCATGATGTAGGATTGCGGCAAAGCGTGGTATGTTTTTGCGATGCCATTATTTCTCAATGGCACCCCAAACGAGCAATTTTGCCACAATTGTCGCACAAAATCGCGTAAACAAAATCGCGGGAAGCATGTCGCCTAAAAGAAGTTTTGGAATCGTGCCCATCGATTTTGTTAGCATGCTTTTGCCACAATTTGTCGTGGGACAATCGCAGCAAAATCTTACCGCATTTGGGGTCCCATTGAGAAATATTGGCATTGCAAACGCATCCTGTATTTTTCCATGATTCTGAATCGTGGGAAGAATCGTGGTGATTCAAATCGCCCAGGTATGAATGGAGCCTTAGTGGTTGTTAGGGACGCAGGCGGCCACCTGCTCCTTAACAATGCCCATTTATTAATGTTAATAAATATGCCGGCTAGTGCCAGGCATTAAATTACTGCCTGTTTTCACTACTAAAATATCGCAAGACTTCATAGAATAACTCATGCAGTATTTTAGTAGCTTTTTTTGTGAATGCCAAAAAACGTTTTGAAAAATGCTAAGCGGTATTTTACGGCATTTTTAAAGGAGAACAATACTGCTTTGTGAATGGAGTCCAATGCTCTTTAGCAATCTCTATCATTAGAGATCTAATTGAAGAAAAAAACATACATGAACTTCCTCATTGCCCCATTGACACATACAATTTATTCCAAAATATAAATTGTATTATGCAAATTGAGTTAAAAATCACAAATACATTATTAAAATATCAGCCTACAATCATGAAGAGCATTTCCCTTGGCAACTATACAGGTATAGCTCTAATATCCCAATCTCTAGATTAGGTACAATACAAGGGAATACAAACTCCAACCAGACTATGATCCTCTACTTGTTTTGTGGTGTGAGCTGCTTCTTCGGGCAAAGATGGAGGCGTAGTTTAATAATTGATCTAAACAGACATGTCTGTGTTTGCGCAATAAAATGTATATTTTGGAATAAATTGTTGTATGTGTCTAGGGGGTACTGATAAGGTCCACGTGTGTTTGTTTTTTTTTTTTATTACGATTCAGGATCAGAGCTGAAACCATTTGTTAAGTTCACTGGAGTTCGGCACTTCCTCGCATTACTTAGTGCCCACATCTGTCACAGTTATGGTACAATTAAAGACAACTGTCACACAATGCCGTGTCATCATCATTTATCACAGTTTGAGAAAGTGTATTTTCTAATTGTCATTTTTCTCAGTACTAGATGTCAGTCATTTATCTGATGTTTCCTTAATTTTAATGTCACATGGGTTTTGACATTTCCAAGTGGTATTCTTGAGGGCAGAATAAGTTAATAAAAGGTTACTGTAGGAGTATAAATGCAAGAAACTACATTCGAACTCTTCAGTTCTGAAGAGCTCTTGATGATATTTTTATAAACTTCTTTTCACTGGTATTTTATTCTTTCATAAGTTCATATGCATATAGGTCGGTGTCTTCAGGGATATGATTAGCGCAGTTATACTTCTCTGACTTTATGTATTTTAGGAAATTATCATAAATGTTGGCAGAAAAAAGAGGTTATGTCAACGTTAAACAAAAAAAAAAACAAGAAAAAAGAAAACTCCTGAGAAACAATGCCTGAAAAAGGTCTGCTCAGAAGTTAATAATTGTTGAAGACAAACAAGGTTATGTTAAGGCTTCAAGACAGCTTAGCCTCTTCTTCAGTAAAGTCAGTTTATTATACTTCAAGCAGAACTGTACAAATGACAAGGAATCATTGGCTGTGACTGCAGGATTGAATTTCTTACTACCTTTGCAGAAAGGGATTTATATATAACTTGTTGAGCTGTAGAATTCACTAATGTGTAATGGCAATTATGGCTATAACTATTACATTAAAATTTGCAGTGATTGTTCTGTGTTTCATTTTCTTGCAAAGTATAGTGTCTAAAGGATGGTTTATTAATTCTAATATAAAATTATACCTGCATATATAACTATGAATATTTAATTCCTGAGTAGTATCTGGTTCCAACAATTATATGCAGTGAAAAAACATGTAGTGCCATATATTTTGGCATGTACAGTACAAAGACATGTATTAAACCCAAGTTAAATAAACCAAGTCTTATCTTGTGATAAGTCCAAATTTATTTTGTTGACTAATCTCACCATTGCTGAACATTTGAGATTGGATAGAATCCATTTAAAGGATTGTGCTGAAGTGCTTTGTGCTTGTGTCACTGCCATCAGTTAGACACCAGTTTGAAATGCTTCTGAAATCATTAAAAATTTGACAAAAGTTGACCTCCTTATCACTTGCATTTTAACCTGCTCTAAAGACTTCTAAAGGAATGCAAAACCTGCTGGGGAAAAAAAAAAAAAACAAAAGGCTGTCAACACAGGCCCTTTAAGCAGTATTAAATCCAAAACCAAACATTAAACATATTGCAGCTTACAAATCCTTATGCCGCGTACACATGACCGGACTTTCCGGCAGAAAAGGTCTAATGGAACGAATCGTGTGTGGGCTTCATAGGACCTTTTCTGTCAAAAAATCTCACGGACCTTAGAAATAGAACATGTTTTAAATCTTTCGGATGGACTCGATTCTTATAAAAAAAAAAATGTTCGTCTGTACGCTAGTCCGACAGACCGAAAACGACGCAAGGGTAGTTATTGGCTACTGGCTATTGAACTTCCTTTTCTAGTCCGGTCGTACGTCATCACGTGTGTACTGGTGGGATTGTGTGTAGGTAAGTCAGTTTCGTGGGAACTCTGTCAGAACTCCGTTGAAAAGTCCTTCGGAGTTCAGTCCGACGAGAAGTCCGCTCGCGTGTACGCGGTATTAGATGTGGTGGCTGAATTAATTTTCTTTTTGAGGCCTTTTCTCTCTGTTTTTACCTGTTGATCTGGGCAGTATCACACTCCCTGACTTAGGGTACCTACACATACTCTCACATACATTTAGAGCTTTAGTGATGGATTCTGCAAGCAAGACCTCTTATGCTTTTCTACCGGTATAACGGTTATAACGACATGATTTAACTGGTAAATGGACACATTGGAGCTGAGTCCCAGTAAGTGGCTTCTGTGAAATGGTTACGTTGCCTCTGAACTTCTGCAGAGAAATTGGGGAATGCCAGAATGTGGGTGTTATGATAGAGTATATTACTCTTTTCCTGGGACAGGTGAAGAATAGCATCATGTACACAAAACCACATGTATTTCCCAGCATATTTACCAGCTATGTCGCAAATAATCTGCACTAACCCCGACTTTTATCTTATTTATAAAGTGGTATGAGTTAAGCAACAAAGTATTTCCCCATAACTTTACACTCCTAAAGTGAAATTTTTTGAATAAAAAATAATAAATTGTGCAGTGGGTGAACTGAAAAAAATTTAGCCTGCATATGTGTATGTGTTATACCTTAAGACAACAGTGATAATAAGTAACAAATAAATGTTAAATATTGTGCCTTCAGTGTAATAATATGGTTATAATGTAGCAAAACATCCCCTGAGAAAATAAATGGTTGAGGGAAGGCAAATAAAAAGTATAAGAAGTATATGCTTTCTGGGATAAAATGATCCTTTTTCTGCAAACTGGGATCTTGTAATAAATTGAAAAAGGCGGCCGCTTACCAGATCCGTGGGACCCCTATTACGGGGGTCTTTCGGGCTCAAATGTGTCAATTCCCGCAGGTAGGAACAGCTGATGAAATTCTCTTATTTAATCATCCATCGGCTCAAGATACTCCACTGGCATCGGGGTAGCGGTGTGCTGGGGTCCCATAGATTGGAACAGCTGATCGGGTGGAACAGCTGATTTGGTGACTCAGACTCGCTCCTTCACAGACGCTGTTGGTTCTATATAGCCAGACGGACTTCAGTTGTGTCCCTTGCCATATGTGGATTATAAAAGCAGGAAAATCTCCATAGCGTGTTAAGTAAAACTTCTTTATTAAAAAAACATCTTTATTAAAAAAACAAAACAAAGAAACTTCTTTATTAAAAAACAAACTTCTTTATTATTATTATTATTTATTGCCGGTTATGTTTTTTTTTTTTTTAATAAAGAAGTTTTACTTAATACGCTATGGAGAGTTGTACACTGATGTTTGTCTAATCATTTGTCTGATACCACTACATTTCATTAAAGCATTGAATTAATTACTGCTGTATATGCTTAATGTATAGTCTGATCATTACATTTGTCTGATTATACATAGTTTGTTATTCACAGGTGATAGGCCTTGCATACCACTTCACTGGGCTGCACATGCTAAATACAAATTATTTATGTGCAGTATTTCATATTTGTAAAAAAAATACATAGAAAAGAAAACAATATTTTAGTGTCAAATATAAAATAATTTAACTACAAACACTATAGTCATTGTATATACAAGACGTAACTATGTCCATTATAGAACCTCTCCAACTAGTGTTAATCAATAATGATAATACACTGCATTAGTGTTCTCCATGTTTTCAAATGTTCTCTTTATGTATGTTATAGATAAATTTAGGCATATTTGATGTATTAAAACTGTTGACAGTTACAAGAAAGCAGCACATGAAATAATTGCAGGAACCCTGTGGCTACTGCTTTCCTGGCAATCTGTTCGAATAAACCAGTCTGTGGTGGAAGCAGCATTTACCAGCACCATGGGAAAAATGCATTTAGGATAGTCAATATAATTGACTATCAACATTTCATAAATATGATAAACCATTGCCCAAGCTTCAACTGGCTAATATATGAAGTCCTTTGAACTATGGGAAGATATGACTGTTCACACCATTCATTGTATGAGGAAAGTAGTATTGCAGTTTTCTGCCCCACCAATAATAGTGCAGGAGAAAGGGGCAGGGCCTCACTTCTGTGGAATGTGGCTTCATATCAACAGTACTCACCTGGATGAAGTGCCACCAACATTTAATTTCATTTGTGCATTGGAGCTTAGCCAGTGGCTCCCATATATGATCAATCAAATAAACACTATGGGATTCATTTACTATAATGCCACGGCGCTAATTAGCGTTAATTACCGTGAATTAGCGTTAATTAGCGCTAATTGTGCTAATTAGCACTAAATCGGTATTCACTATAGCGCTGGTAAAGAAAATACTCCCAAAATCGAATTTACTATAGTTCCCTGAAAACAAATAGCGCCCAAACCCTTACTCTAAAACCTGTTAAAACCTGGAGTAGTGCACATGGAAATAATGCAACTAGCTCTCATTTTAGCTCCAATGTCTTTTTTACAGGGCGCTATAGTAAACACCAGAATGAGCGCTATATTAAAGAGTGAAAATTGGTGCTTTTAGTCCAATTCAAGTTTTATCCATTGATTCTAATGGTACAATTGTAACTTCCCCAAAAAATCCTTTTAATGTTGAAGTGAAATGTATCTTTCTCAGAAATAAATTTTCCTTTGCAACATTGTTGCTTCTACTTCAACTATTTTGTTTTTAAGAATGCTAGAATGTGGAATGTTCTGACGTTTTGGCAAACTATATTTTTCTCTGTCACTTTCACTTGTTATTCTCCATCTCACAACAATCTTTACCCAAACTCACACAGGAGTCTTTACAATCCACAAACAATACCATTGCCGATGCAAATTTAAAATGAGTCCAAATTTTTCATGTTTTTTATTATTTTCAAATAATCATAATTTGAGCCCAAAAAATGTGTACCAACATCAGAAATCAAAATGTAATTCCCAAAAATTTGAGGGTAATATCACTATTCTAAATGTAGTATTTATGTGTACTTAACTTTATGTTAAGTATTTTAACAGCTTCTGGGAAGGCTAGGAAGGCTGTCCACAAGGTTTAGTGTGTCTATGGGAATGTTTGACCATTCTTCCAGAAGTGCATTTGTGAGGCCAGGCACTGATGTTGGATGAGAAGGCCTGGCTCAAAGTCTCTGCCCTTCAGGCAAAAGGTGTTCTATCGGGTTGGGCTCGGGACTCTGTGCAGGCCAGTCAAGTTCCTCCACCCCAAACTCGCTCATCCATGTCTTTATGGACCTTGCTTTGTTCACTGGTGTGCAGTCATGTTGGAACACTAAGGGGCCATCCCCAAACTGTTCCCACAAAGTTGGGAGCATGAAATTGTCCAAAATGTCTTGGTATGCTGATGCCTTAAGAGTTCCCTTCACTGGAACTAAGAGGCTAAGCCCAACCCCTGAGAAACCACCCCACATCATAATACAATACAACAGAACACCTTGGGGATGAATTAGAGCAGAGACTGTAAGCCAGACCTTCTTGTCCAAAATCAGTGACTGACCTCACAAATGCACTTATGGAAGAATGGTCAAACACTCCCATAGACACACTCCTAAACCTTGTGGACAGCCTTCCCAGAATAGTTGAAGCTGTTATAGCTGCAAAGGGTGGACCAAATGAATTTTGAACCCTACGGACTAAGACTGGGATGCCATTACAGTTCATGTGCATATAAAGGCAAGCGTCCCAATACTTCAGACAATATATTGTATATTGCTTGTGACAATGAGCATGGCTATGGACTTAGGGCTGGTTAACACCACAGAGATGCAGACAACATGTGTGAGGCTGCCTGCTGGCTAAATGGGTAGCAATTTCATCTAGCAGCACTTGGGTTGCTGGTTCAATTCCCTAACATACTAATGCTTGTGTTGAAGTTTATATGTTCTCCCTGTGTGGGTTTCTCACCACAATCCAAAGACATGCTGGTATGTTATTTGTCTCCTGTCGAAATAGTCTCTAATGTAAGAAAGTAATTTTTGGACTTTAGATTGGAAGCTCATTGCAGCCAGGGACTGGTGTTAATGTTTGTTAGAACTAGTCATGCCCAGGGACTTGGACAATTAAAATTATAGGGTTTACACTGCACAGGTACATATGCTTAGAAAACTTGCTTTCTTTATGTGCATGCAAATGGACTTTGATCTTTGGCCTGTAGTTTGAGATTTGATGCACATAGCCAGGGGCTAACACAGTTGCAAATAGTATTATGTGTTCCTGATCATCAGGTGCAATCACTTTAGACATACATGAAGAGACAGATTGAAAGATACTGGTGGGCATGTACTTGTATTGGGCCTGTGTCAGTGTGCTAACAATACAACCTCTCTTATATAAAGGGCTGCAGTAGGGGGGTTCGTTTGGCCTGAGAAGACCAGGTTTTTTACTGTGATTTGTGGGGAAGAAGGAATGATATTGTACATATTGACAAACACCCAACTAGGGCTGTTTGCTGAAATTCTTGTGCATTTTTTCCAACAAAAGTGGTTTTATGTGGCCGTGCTGTCAATGTTGTGTGTGTATTGTTCCTGTCTGACCATGCAAACATGGGTTGCGAGCATGTGCTGACCTTCTACCCTTTGATCTCATTGCTTAATCATGTACACAGAAATGCAGCTTCCAGCAGAACATGGTCACCTGTGTACGTGTGTGGATTGTGGGCTGGTGGTGGGTGTTATATTTTGAATATGTGCCTTTTTTAATATTATGTTGGAATGCTTTGTAAGAATAATGACTGGTAGCCTCCCTGGCGGTATTCCCAAGTCTGGCTCGGGGTGAGATTTCAGTACCAAATGCGGTAACCCCGAGCCAGACTCGGGATCGCATCGCAGGGTCCATGTAGAGGTTACTTACCTCGTCCCCTGGATCCTGCGATGTCTCCCCCCACTGTGATCTGCGAGCTGCCGTGTCTCACTCGATTCACAGTGCCAAACTCCGTTCCTTGCGAGCGTTGCGACGCACGGGGATGGAGTTTGGCACCACATTCAAAAAGTAAAAAACACAGTATAGATACAGTATACTGTAATCTTAGAGATTACACTACTGTATCGAATATTTACACATCCCCTTTGTCCCTAGTGGTCTGCCCAGTGTCCTGCATGCAGTTTTACAGATTATTGATATTATTGATATAATATTGATGGGGACAAGGGCCTCATTCCCACAACCCTTGCCTGGTGGTTGTTGGGGTTTGCGGGTGGCCCTTTCCTGACCTGCCAGGTTGTGTGCTCGAATAAGGGTCCGGTATGGATTTTGGGGGGGGCCGCTACGCCTTTTTTTTTAATTTTGGTGTGGAGTTTCCCTTAATATCCACACCAGACTCAAAGGACCTGGTATTGACTGGTGGGGGGAACCTACGCCTTTTTTTCAATTATTTTTATCTATATTGCCGGGATCCAACAATACGTTACAGCCGCAAGCAATTTTAACTGACCTTTTTTCCTTTAGAAATGTAATTTTGCTGCGGTACAGTAATAAACACGGGAAAGATGCTCTACTTTACAGGCATACTAAGGAGACCCCCCAGGCACAATATTTAACCTCCCTGGCGGTTTTCCCGAGTGTGGCTTGGAGTTAAAATTCAGGACCATTAGCGGTAACCCCGAGCCACACTAGGGATTACATTGCAGGATCCTGGTGTGGCTTTACTTACCTTGTCCCCAGGATCCTGCGATGTCCCCCGCTGTGTCTGCGGACTCCGTCCTCCTCCGAAGCCTCTCCGTCACAGGCTCCGTTCCCTGCGAGCGGCGCGACGCACGGGGGCGGAGCCTGGCGGCAAATTCAAAAAATTGTAAAAACATAACACATACAGTACTGTAATCTTACAGATTACAGTACTGTATGAAATTATTTCACATCCCTTTTGTCCCTAGTGCTTTGTCCTATGCCCTGCATGCAGTTTTATGTTATATATACTGTTCTTTCTGCCTGGAAACTGGAGATTGTCCATAGCAACCAAAAAGTGTCCCTTTACATCAAAAGTGGGTTTAGACCAGCTAGAAAACAGCGATAGTAAATTAGAACACTTGCAGAATTGAGCAATAGTGAATCGTGGGGAAATTTATTTTATTATTTTTTAAAAAATTTTTTAATTATTTATTTTTATTTATTATATTATAATTTATGTTTTTGTGTTTCAAACTTTATCATACCCGTGATATCTACTAGACTCTTGTTTGGACAGATTTAAGTGTGCTATTGTTAAGAATTACAGACCTACAATATAAAACGCCAAATTTCCATGCAAAATAATTGTACCGCTTTCAGCACCTAAAATCCGAAATAATCATACCGCCAGGGAGGTTAAAGGAATTTTTAATTTTTATTGTTTCACTTTAAGCATTATTAAAATCACTGCTCCTGAAAAAACGGCCATTTTAGAAACATTTTTTTCAATTGATACAGGACCCAGGTCCCCATACACTTTTTATGGCAAAGAACTTACATTTAAGCCTTCAGTAAGAACTTTGGATTTTGCAGGTTTGAGCCCCATTGACTTCCACTATTCCCGCATATGTGATCTGACAGGCATATTCACCAGCAATAGCGCTGCTTTCCATTTGCATTAGTGCCCAGTTTCTGAGAGTTGAAGTCTTAATTGGCCTTAATTGGGCGCTATTTTCCAGGACTGCAGGATCATTTATTGGCTCTATAGTAAATTACCCCCACAGTGTACATGTTGGATGACAGTTAAGCACAGAAAATCTAGCACATTTATACATGAGCACAGGTGAAGGAGGTCCATACTGAAATAATTATTAGGCAAGTTTGATAAAATAGAGAAAGTTCCATACATATGATTCACAATTCAGATCTGACAACAAGAGCAGACCCTTTATCCATGGTAGAGAAATTTACTCCAGAATACCTGTTTTCAGTCCAGCTTTCTCACAACCCTCACTTACACAAGACCTGATTAAGAGGGTGCAGTAAAGCCCCTGAATTGCATTGGATTTGGTTTTTACTCTCATGAGAGATACACACAAGCCTGCTCATCAAGGTGAACTTCATTAGCATGATTTATGCTCCATAAGCATGCCCATTAGCCAATCCACTAAATGGGCTTGATTTAAAGTAAAAAGGCTCAAGTGACATGTCTGGATTCATCTGGCCGCTCTTACACAACTGGGGTTTGAGCAGAATAATGGAACAGCTGAGAGCCAGTAATGACATCATTACTTCATAAAAAAGGGTTATTTCTTCAGAGAGGAAGTGTTAGGCTCTATAATGATTATTGAATATTGACGGGAAGGAAAGGTGGTTCAAGTGAATGTAATTATTGCTATTAAACGTAATCTTTAAATAGTCGAGTTTGCCACAGAAACAATGCTTTGGCTGGTTTTCTTTTATCTTTGGCCCAGTTTACATAGACAAGTACCTTTTAAATTATAAACCAATCACACGTCATATATTCTTCCAGTATCAAATTTTATCTAGTTAAAATCCTCTCCATAATAATTTGTTTTAAGAGCAGCAACAGATTTATCAAGACAAACAGAAGGCATAACAGCTTTAGGTTAAGAGAAGAAATAATGATATCATTATTCCTGCCATTTTATTTTAAGAATTTCTTTGAATTTTTACTAAATTGTTGTACTATTAATTTGAATCAATATGAGCAGAATAATGAACAAATTCACATAAAAGAATATTGAGTAGAGCAAAAAGATGGACGTGAAAAAGATGCTACATTTTCCTGAGCTGCTGAGTTTTTTATGACATAGGCCCCTTACACACGGGGCGAGCTCCATTGGAATCAACCTTCTCAGTGGGGAATCTATCTTTGGATCCCTGCTGAGTCAGCGGATGGCTGGTTCGTGTCGGCTCTGCAAATGAAGAGTGGACACAGACCGCTCTCCTCTATGAACAAATGTAAAAAAGGGGAAAGGGGGTTTGGGACTTTATATGAGGCAATGAGTGGGTAGGTTCATTTGCCTCCATCCCTGTTATGTCAAAACAAAAAGAGAAGGTTTGTTGGGACTTATGAAGCACTGCTAAAAGTATTGAATGAGCAATCATGTGTTAATGGATTTGAAACAATTTATACATAGAATAACATGGCAAGCAAGAATAATATCTTCACAATTAATTGTCCAAAATGACAACATGATTCACAGTATAATTTATATATATATTAGTGCAGCGCTAAATTCTTAAAATAAAAAAAATGTAAAAAATATACATTAAGTGAAAACCATACTGAAAAAAAACTAAAGCAGACAATAATAAATTGTGCTAGTAATAAGAAAAGTAAATCACCCAGGTGACATTTGAAATCACATATACATACCCTGTTTCCCTGAAAATAAGACCTAGCGTGATTGTCGGTGATGGCTACAATATAAGCCCTACCCCCCAAATAAGCCCTAGTTAAAGTCCTTGTAGGTCTTATTTTCAGGGTAGGGCCTATTTTTGGGGAAACAGGGTAGGGCTTATTTGGGGGGTAGGGCTTATATTGCAGCCATCACTGACAATCACGCTAGGTCTTATTTTCGGGGAAACAGGGTAGTTGGTAAATGCACAAACAAAATGTGGTTGATGATCCTCAGATGTGGATCAGTGTAATCCACAATGCCAGTATTCAAAGTTCCAATAAGTATACAAAAAGAAAAAAAGAAGGTGATCAGTGAAAGTGTGATCGGCACTGTGATGAAAAAAGGAGTCCCTTGTCCAATGAAGCAAAACAGGTTAGTAAGTTGTCTCCTTACCAGCTGTAAAGACCAATTAATTGGTCTCACCGAGCCCAGGGAATTATGGTCTCCCAAAAACCTTGCAGGGACTCCAGGGCCCTGGCATCTGTGTCACCAGAAAAGGATGAGAGGGACCAGGGGCTGCTCCGTCTGTGGTCGGCAGTATTACTCAAAATATAAAGCAAAGAGGGCTCCCATAGTGCAGTACGTATATAAAATGTATTAAGCTCAAACAGATTTGCACTTACAAGAAGATGCCTGAATATAAGCAGTCACAAGCGGACAAAGCAGTAAATCCGAACGGCGGCGTCTCTCGAGGCTTCCTTCACAAGCTAACCGCCAGTAATCCTCAATCCAGTAAACCTTTTGCTGCTGTAGGCCTGCTTGTGCTCTGCTCTTGCCGCACTGACTTAGCAGCTACGGGAATATTGAGTAGAGCAAAAAGATGGACGTGAAAAAGATGCTACATTTTCCTGAGCTGCTGAGTTTTTTATGACGTAGGCCCCTTACACACAGGGCGGGCTCCATTGGAGTCAATCTTCTCAGTGGGGAATCTATCTTTGGATCCCTGCTGAGTAGGCGAATGGTTGGTCCGTGTCCGCTCTGCAAATGAAGAGCGGACACAGACACAGACCGCTCTCCTCTATGAACAAATATAAAAAAGGGGAAAGGGGGGTTGGGACTTTATATGAGGCAATGAGTGGGTAGGTTCATCTGCCTCCATCCCTGTTATGTCAAAACAAAAAGAGAAGGTTTGCTGGGACTTATGAAGCACAGCTAAAAGTATTGAATGAGCAATCACGTGTTAATGGATTCGAAACAATTTATACATAGAATAACATGGCAAGCAAGAATAATATCTTCACAATTAATTGTCCAAAATGACATGATTCACAGTATAATAATAGTAGTGTCATAAACCGTCATTTTAATTCATCATCAACATAATTGAGTTAATAGTGGCAATAAAATCCATAATTATCAATCTCAAAATCACGTGATTGCGATGTTGTATCATAAGGCTGGGGCTCTACGTGTTTCGTGGAGATATTTTCCAAACACTCTTACCTACAAGAAGTTGGATATGTAAAAACATATTACTTATTATTTACATATCCAACTTCTTGTAGGTAAGAGTGTTTGGAAAATATTTCCACTTCCTCCTCCGCCTCCCCCTTATTCCTCCTTGGTGCCAACCATCTGTTCACTCTGCATTTTTTTCAATATAGATCAATACATATTGCTACTACTCCTGATGAGTGGATATCTCCACGAAACACTTAGAGCCCCAGCCTTATGCTAAACCATCGCCATCACGTGATTTTGAGATTGATAATTATGAATTTTATCGTCACCATTAGGGATGAGCCAAACACCCCCCCAGTTCGGTTCGCACCAGAACCTGCGAACGGAACGAAAATTCGCACGAACGTTAGAACCCCATTGAAGTCTATGGGACTCGAACGTTCAAAATCAAAAGTGCTAATTTTAAAGGCTAATTTGCATGGTATTGTCCTAAAAAGGGTTTGGGGACCCGGGTCCTGCCCCAGGGGACATGTATCAATGCAAAAAAAAGTTTGAAAAACGGCCGTTTTTTCGGGAGCAGTGACTTTAATGATGCTTAAAGTGAAAAAAAAAAAATAAGATATTCCTTTAACCACTTCTCTACCCGGCTATTGTCAAATGACGTCCACAGATGGGATCTCCCATCCTGGGTGGACGTCATATGACGGCCTGGGCTTCCCGGCCGCCTAGGGGGCGCGCGCGCCCGCCGCGTTGCTCGGGACCCGGTGTGTGTACCCAGAGGCCGCGATGTCCGCCGGGCACCCGCGATTGGCCGTTAACCGGGCCGGACCATGGATCTGTGTGTGTGAACACACAGATCCACGTCCTGTCAGTTGAGAGGAGACCGATCTGTGTTCCCAGTACAGAGGAACACTGATCGGTCTCCTCCCCTTATACGTCCCCGCCCCCTATAGTTAGAATCATTCCCTAGGTAATATATTTGTCCCCTATATGTAGAAGAATACGTATCGGCTGAAACTGAGGAAAAAAATTGTTTTGTTTTTTTTAAATTGGGATATTTATTATAGCAAAAAGTAAAAAATATTGTGTTTTTTCAAAATTGTCGCTCTTCTTTTGTTTATAGCGCAAAAAATAAAAACCGCAGAGGTGATCAATTACCACCAAAAGAAAGCTCTATTTGTGGGGAAAAAAGGATGTCAATTTTTTTTGAGTACAACGTCGCACGACCGTGCAATTGACGTTTAAAGAGTGACAGCGCTGAAAACTAAAAATTGGCCTGGGAAGGAAGGGGGTGAAAATGCCCTGTATTGAACCGGTTAAATATCGTACCTGGGGGGTGTCTATAGTATGCCTGTAAAGTGGAGCGTGTTTCCCGTGCTTAGAACAGTCCCTGCACAAAATGACATTTTTAAAGTAATAAAAGTCATTTAAAACTGCTTACGGCTTTAACCACTTCAGCCCCGGAAGGATTTACCCCCTTAATGACCAGAGCACTTTTTACAATTTGGCACTGCATCGCTTTAACTGCTAATTGCGCGGTCATGCAATGCTTTACCGAAATTTGTGTCCTTTTCTTCCCACAAATAGAGCTTTCTTTTGATGGTATTTGATCACCTCTGCCGTTTGTATTTTTTGCGCTATAAATGGAAAAAGACCGAAAATTTTGAAATAAAATGATATTTTCTACTTTTTGTTATGAAAAAAATCCAATAAACTCGATTTTAGTCATACATTTAGGCCAAAATGTATTCGGCCACATGTCTTTGGTAAAAAAAATGTCAATAAGTGTATATTTATTGGTTTGCGCAAAAGTTATAGCGCCTACAAACTAGGGTACATTTTCTGGAATTTACACAGCCTTTAATTTATGACTGCCTATGTCATTTCTTGAAGTGCTAAAATGGCAGGGCAGTACAAAACCCCCACAAATGACCCCATTTTGGAAAGTAGACACCCCAAGGAAATTGCTGAGAGGCATGTTGAGCCCATTGAATATTCATTTTTTTTGTCCCAAGTGATTGAATAATGACAAAAAAAATTACAAAAAGTTGTCACTAAATGATATATTGCTCACACAGGCCATGGGCATATGTGGAATTGCACCCCAAAATATATTCAGCTGCTTCTCCTGAGTACGGGGATACCACATGTGTGGGACTTTTTGGGAGCCTAGCCAGATGGCATAAAACCCCCCCAAATTACCCCATTTTGGAAAGTAGACACCCCAAGCTATTTGCTTTGAGGCATGTTGAGGCCATGGAATAATTTATATTTTGACACAAAATGCGGGAAAGTGACAAATTTTATTTATTTATTTATTTTTTTTGCACAAAGTTGTCACTAAATGATATATTGCTCACACAGGCCATGGGCATATGTGGAATTGCACCCCAAAATACATTTAGCTGCTTCTCCTGAGTATGGGGATACCACATGTGTGGGACTTTTTAGGAGCCTAGCCGCGTACGGGGCCCCGAAAACCAATCACCGCCTTCAGGGTTTCTAAGGGTGTAAATTTTTCACTCTTCACTGCCTATCACAGATTCGGAGGCCATGGAATGCCCAGGTGGCACAAACCCCCCCCCAAATGACCCCATTTTGGAAAGTAGACACCCCAAGCTATTTGCTGAGAGGCATGGTGAGTATTTTGCAGCTCTCATTTGTTTTTGAAAATTAAGAAAGATAAGAAAAAAAATTTTTTTTTTCTTTTTTCAATTTTCAAAACTTTGTGACAAAAAGTGAGGTCTGCAAAATACTCACTATACCTCTCAGCAAATAGCTTGGAGTGTCTACTTTCCAAAATGGGGTCATTTGGGGGAGTTTTGTGCCACCTAGGCATTCCATGGCCTCCGAAACTGTGATAGGCAGTGAAGAGTGAAATAAAAAATTTACGCCCTTAGAAAGCCTGAAGGCGGTGCTTGGTTTTCGGGGTCCCGTACAAGGCTAGGCTCCAAAAAAGTCTCACACATGGGGTATCCCCATACTCAGGAGAAGCAACAAAATGTATTTTGGGGTGTAATTTCACATATTCCCATGGCATGTTTGAGCAATATATCATTTAGTGACAACTTTGTGCAAAAAAAAAAAAAAATTGTCTCTTTCCCGCAACTTGTGTCACAATATAAAATATTCCATGGACTCAACATGCCTCTCAGCAAATAGCTTGGGGTGTCTACTTTCCAAAATGGGGTCATTTGGGGGGGGGGGGTTGAACTGTCCTGGCATTTTATGCACAACATTTAGAAGCTTATGTCACACATCACTCACTCTTCTAACCACTTGAAGACAAAGCCCTTTCTGACACTTTTTGTTTACATGAAAAAATTATTTTTTTTGCAAGAAAATTACTTTGAACCCCCAAACATTATATATTTTTTTAAAAGCAAATGCCCTACAGATTAAAATGGTGGGTGTTTCATTTTTTTTTTCCACACAGTATTTGCGCAGCGATTTTTCAAACGCATTTTTTGGGGGGAAAAAACACACTTTTTTTTAAATTTTAATGCACTAAAACACACTATATTGCCCAAATGTTTGATGAAATAAAAAAGATGATCTTAGGCCAAGTACATGGATACCAAACATGACATGCTTTAAAACTGCGCACAAATGTGCAGTGGCAACAAAATAAATACATTTTTAAAAGCATTTAAAAGCCTTTACAGGTTACCACTTTAGATTTACAGAGGAGGTCTACTGCTAAAATTACTGCCCTCGATCTGACCTTCGCGGTGATACCTCACATGCATGGTGCAATTGCTGTTTACATTTGACACCAGACCGACGCTTGCGTTTGCCTTAGCGCGAGAGCAGGGGGGGACAGGGGTGCTTTTTTCTTTTTTTTTCTTTATTATTTTTTTGCTTTTTTATCTTATTTTTAAACTGTTCCTTTCATTTTTTTTTTAAATCATTTTTATTGTTATCTCAGGGAATGTAAATATCCCCTATGATAGTAATAGGTAGTGACAGGTACTCTTTTTTGAAAAAATTGGGGTCTATTAGACCCTAGATTTCTCCTCTGCCCTCAAAGCATCTGACCACACCAAGATCAGTGTGATAAAATGCTTCCCCAATTTCCCAATGGCGCTGTTTACATCCGGCAAAATCTAAGTAATAAAATGATCGTAGCTTCCGGTTTCTTAGGCCATAGAGATGTTTGGAGCCACTCTCGTCTCTGATCAGCTCTATGGTCAGCTGGCTGAATCACCGGCTGCATTCTCAGGTTCCCTATAGAGACAGGAGAGCCAGAGAAAAACATGGAAGACGGTGGGGAGGGGTCATTCCCTCCCACTGCTTGTAAAAGCAGTCTAGAGGCTAATTAGCCGCTAGGATTGCTTTTACATAAAAGCCGACCGCTGGCTGAAAAGAATGATACCAAGATGATACCTAAACCTGCAGGCATCATTCTGGTATAACCACTCAAAGTCGTGAATGGCGTACCTGAAGACAAAAAAATGGTTAACAATAAAGCACAGTAAACAGTAAAGTATAAAAAATTGCATACCTGAAAAGCAAACATGATAAAACATAATAACAATAAAACATTGCAGAATAGAATATAGTAAAAAAGAGCAGAACAATGCAGAGAGAATAGAGAGAGAGAGAACAATAAAACCACAACTATTTTTTTTTATTTTATATTTTTGTTTGTGTTTTTTTTTTTTTTTTTTACAATTTTTTTGTAACTGTAACTTTTATAACTGTAACCGGTTCCAGGTTCGGGTCTCTCAAAATGCGATGGCATCTTGGGAGACCCTGTGAAAGTGTGCCTAGTCTGTGCAATGCTGTACCCTACGCTAATACTCAACTAGTGTATGGTAGCGTTCAAAACATTCACCAATGCAAAGACCAGGATTGTCAGGACAGGAGGGACAATAATAGTGGGTGTCATGTCACGCCTATATCCGCGCTTGCTGCAGACACGACATCTTTTTGGGGGGGTTCGTTGGGTAGGGGTACTCGGGAGGACATAAAAATGCCTCTCATGCAGCCGACTGCATTTGGTTGGGGATGTGAATGGGGGAAGTACGGGTGCTGCAGAAGTGGTGGGTTCCCAATTAGGATTGGCGAATGCAGCAGGAAGGGCATTATGGGCACGACGGGCCTGTGTTGATCTTCTTGGTAGCAGTGGGACACTACTTGTGCTTGCCACCTCACCAGCTTGAACTGCACTTATGGGACTCGCCATGTCACCAAGTGTTACTGCAGTGCTGGTTTGACTACAACCGGGGTGTACTAGGCCGCTGGTGCTTGCCAGTTCACCAAAACGCTACTAAAAAAACTGTTAGCGATCGCAGGGATTAGGCCTGACTCTGCGAACGCTGCAGTTATGCGTTTAGTGTTTTGTAAGTGACAGTGATCGATCGATACTGCACTTGGATGGGCTGGGCTGGGCTGGGCCAAACGGAGGGGCAAAACGCAGGTGCTAGCAGGTATCTGGGCTGATCCTGCTAACGTTGTGTTTTTGGGAACCCTAAACTGCTGGGGATGCTAGTATAGATCTGATCGGATCAGATATTGATCCGTTCAGATACTATACCACTAAGGGAGGTGTACGGTGCGTACGTGGGTGTTAGCAGGACTGGTGCTAACCTGACGCTGCTTGGGGCTAGTGTTTGCCAGTTCACCAAAACGCTACCAAAAAAACTGTTAGCGATCGCAGGGATCAGGCCTGACTCTGCGAACGCTGCAGTTATGCGTTTAGTGTTTTGTAAGTGACAGTGTTCGATCAATACTGGCTGGGGAGGTGTACGGTGCGTGCGTGGGTGTTAGCGGTACTGGCGCTAACCTGACGCTGCCTGGGGCTGGTGTTTGCCAGTTCACCAAAATGCTACCAAAAAAACTGTTAGCGATCGCAGGGATCAGGCCTGACTCTGCAAACACTGCAGTTATGCGTTTAGTGTTTTGTAAGTGACAGTGATCGATCGATACTGCACTTGAGTGGGCTGGGCTGGGCCGGGCGGGGGGCAAAACGCAGGTGCTAGCAGGTATCTGGGCTGATCCCGCTAACACTGCGTTTTTGGGAACCCTAAACTGCTGGGGACGCTAGTATAGATCTGATCGGATCAGATATTGATTCGTTCAGATACTATACCACTAAGGGAGGCGTATGCTGCGTGCATGGGTGTTAGCGGTACTGGCGCTAATCTGACGCTGCCTGGGGCGACACATATCACCGCTGGGTGATCAGGGGGCTAAACCTTTATTCGGTAATAAACGACAGGTGCCCTGACACTATAACAAAATAAACGAACTAACCAGCGTCACCCGTAACAGTTATACGGTGATCATTAGTGAAAGGGTTAACTAGGGGGCAATCAAGGGGTTAAAACATTTATTAGATAGTATATGGGGGTCCCTGTCGCTATAAAACGCTGACGGTGAACCTAAATATTTAGCTCCCTAACTAGCGTCACCAGTGACACTAATAAAGCGATCAGAAAAATGATCGCTTAGCGACACTGGCGACGGGGGGTGATCAAGGGGTTAAAACTTTATTGGGGGGGTTAGGGGGGTATCCTAGACCTAAAGGGGGCTAATACTAACTTCCCTACCATAATAACTGACACAAACTGACACCATGCAGTAATTAGAAAAAAAAAAAAAACTGCTTGGTGTCAGTGTGACAGGGGGGGTGATTGGGGGGTGATCGGGGGGGGCGATCGGGGGGGATCGGGGGTGTAATGAGTGCCTGGCATGTTCTACTGACTGTGTGTTTTACACTCACAGTGATGTCTTCTCTCCTCGGCGCCGGAACGGAAAATACAGAGCCGAGGAGAGATGACATCATTTCCTTTGCTGCTGTTTAGCATACAGCAGCAAAGGAAGATTCTCATTGGCTGGGAGCGATCGCGAGGGGAGGGCCACGAACGAATGGTCTCCCCCTCATCTCTCATCGCTCCCAGTCACAAGCCGACCGCCTCGGGCACCGGGGGGGGTCCTGTCGGACCCCCCGCCCGCGGGAGGCAGATCACGTATATGTACGTGATTCTGCCTGCCCGTGCCATTCTGCCAATGTAAATCGTTGTTAGGCGGTCGCCAAATGGTTAATGTAATGTCCGGTCCCGGTAATATGGATGAAAATCAGTGAGACAAATGGCATGGGTACCCTCCCCCCCCCAGTCCATTACCAGGCCCTTTGTGTCTTATACGGATATTAAGGGGAACCCCACACTCAAATTAAAAAATGGAAAGGCGTGGGGCCCCAGGCCCTCTGAACAGCAGTATACCGGCGGTGCAAACAAGGCAGGGACTGTAGGTTTGTTGTTAAGTAGAATCTGTTTCTAATTTTGAACTGGTACATTTTTAAAGTGTAGCTCCAGCCAAAAAATCTATTTTTAAGCTTTTTGGAAAACATAGGGAAGGGTTATCACCCCTGTGACATTTGTTTTGTTGTCTGTGCACCTCTTCAGAAGATTTTACCTCACTTTCTGTTCCAATGACAAATGTTTTTTGACAATTTGGGGTTTTTAGTGAAACAAGGATTGGTAATGAAGCATCAGTGGAAAGGAGACACATTTTTCCCATATTAACTCTTACAGGAGAGAATTTTCCTTCCTAGGTGTAGATTTCATCTCACTTCCTGTTGTCTCCTTCCATTTGCAAGTAGGAGTCGTTTGTAAGTTGGATGTTTGAAAGGGGCCTGCTCTATATACTCTGCAGAAATTGGGGCCTTAGGTGTTGGTGTTGCCACAACACTGTAAGTCCTCACAGTTACTCTTGGTGGGCGCAGGAATGGGCTCTGCTGTGAAATATTAGATCAAGAATTGTAATTACATGCCTATGTTGAACAGGGTCAGAAAAATTGGTCCTTTGGTGGTGGTGGTGCTGGTGCCACAACACTGTAAGTCCACACAGTTACTCTTGGTGGGCGCAGAAATGGGCCCTGCTGTGAAATATTAGATCAAGAATTGTAATTACATGCACCTGTTGAACAAGGGCAGAAAAATTGGACCTTTGGTGGTGGTGGTGTTGCCACAACATTGTAAGTCCTCACAGTTACGCTTGGTGGGAGCTGGAACAGGTCCTGCTGTGAAATATTAGATCAAGAATTGTAATTACATGCACCTGTTGAACAGGGGTAGAAAAATTGAGCCTTTGGTGGTGGTGGTGCTGGTGCCACAACACTGTAAGTCCTCACAGTTACTCTTGGTGGCGCAGAAACGGGCCCTGCTGTGAAATATTAGATCAAGAATTGTAATTACATGTCCCTGTTGAACAGGGGCTTAAAAATTGGGCCTTAGGCACTGGTGCCACAACACTGCAACCCTGGGCCTTAGGTGTTGTTGTGGCCACAACACTGTAAGCCCTCACAGGGCCCTGCTGTGAAATATTAGATCAAAAATTGTAATTACATGCCCCTGTTGAACAGGGGCAGAAAAATTGGGCCTTTGGTGGTGGTGGTGGTAGTGCTGGTGCCACAACACTGTAAGTCCTCACAGATACTCTTGGTGGGCGCAGAAACAAGCCCTGCTGTGAAATATTAGATCAAGAATTCTAATTACATGTCCCTGTTGAACAGGCGCTGAAAAGTCGGGATTTAGGCATTGGTGCTGGTGCCACAACACTGCAACCCCTCACCGATACTCTAGTTTGAGCGCAGGAACGAGCCCTGCTGCAAAGTATTGCATCAAAAATTGTAATTACACGCCCCTGTTAAACAGGGGCTGAAAAATTGGGCCTTAGGCACTGGTGCTGGTGCCACAACACTGCAACCCCTCACAAATACTCTAGTTGAGTGCAGCAGCGAACCCTCCATGCAAAATATTGCATCAAAAATTGTAATTACTCGCCCCTGTTAAACAGGGGCTGAAAAATTGGGCCTTAGCCACTGGTGGCGGTGCCCAGAACCAAAAATATTCTTACAAGCTATCAGCATGATCATTGAGAAGGAAGAGGATAGTCACTCAGCATAACAGAATAGTCACTCAGCATCAGCATAGGCAGTCTTGAAGGGATCTGACATTTCAAAAAAAATTATTCGGTTACATCAGCATCAGGTGCTTGGTAGCTAGTGGTGATCCAAGACTGATTCATTTTTATGAAGGTCAGTCGATCGACCGAGTCGGTGGACAGGCGCACCCTGTGATCAGTTACAAAGCCTCCAGCAGCACTGAATGTGCGTTCCGAAAGAACGCTGGATGCAGGACAGGCCAGTCGCTCAATTGCATACTGTGCAAGCTCTGGCCAGTGATCCATCCTCAAGACCCAGTAACCCAGAGGTGTCCAAGTCAGATCTTGCCCCTAGGTATTCCTGCACCATGTAAAACAGACGCTAGCGATGGTTGCTGGAACCGATCATACCTTGGGGCTGCGGACTAAAAAATTGTCTGAACGCATCGGTCAGACGGTCACCTTCTCCACCGTTCCTTCTTTGACTGACCGAAGCTTCAGCAACACGTTGTCCAGGAACAGGAGTTTGCAACCTCCCAGTCTCTGGGAACGTGTTGCACAGACCTTTCTGCAAGGCCTCCCGAAGATGTTTCATCCTCTGCTCCCTCTGCGATGGTAAGATAAGGTCCGCAACCTTACCCTTGTAACGTGAATCAAGGAGGGTTGCCAGCCAGTATTGATCCTTCTCCTTGATACCACGAATACGAGGATCCTTCCACAGGCTTTGCGGGATCAGGTAGGCCATGCAGCGTAGGTTTACTGAGGCATTCGGTCCGGGGTCCTCTGGGTCACTAAGGATGACATGATCCGCAGCCACCTCCTCCCAGCCACGTACAAGTCCATGGGTTTCTTTGGACTGTAAATGATCCCTTAAAGACTGCTGCTGATGCTGAGTGCCAGGCTCCACCTCCATGCTGACACAATTCTCCTCTTCTTCCTCCTCCTCCTCGTCCTCTTTCTGTGTGATCGGCGGGCACGTAGGAACACTGTCTGGATAAAGGGGGCCTTGAGAGTTAAGGAAGTCCTCCTTTTCCTGCCTCTGTTCTGCCTCAAGTACCCTGTCCATAATTCCATGCAGCATGTGCTCCAACAGGTGGACAAGGGGGACAGTGCCACTGATGCATGCACTGTCACTGCCCACCATCCTCGTGGCCTCCTCAAATGGTGACAAGACAGTGCATGCATCCCTGATCATGGCCCACTGGCGTGGGGAAAAAAGACTAAGCTCCCCTGACCCTGTCCTTGTGCCATAGTCACACAGGTACTCATTAATGGCCCTCTGCTGCGTGTGCAGCCTTCTTGGGCAGGTTAAATTCCTTTTGGAGGACAGCCAGCCGAGCACTGGCATTATATGACCTGCAGAAATGCACACAGACTTTCCTGGCCTGCCTCAGGACATCCTGTAAGCCCGGGTACCTGCCCAAGAACCGCTGCACCACCAAGTTAAGGATGTGAGCCAGACAGGGCACATGGGTCAGTTGTCCTTGTCGGAGGGCGGAGAAGAGGTTGGTGCCATTGTCGCAAACCACCATACCTGCCTTAAGCTGGCGTGGCATCAACCACCTCTGAACCTGCCCCTGCAGAGCTGACAGAATCTCTGCCCCAGTGTGGCTCCTGTCCCCTAAGCACACCAGCTCAAGCACTGCATGGCATCTTTTGGCCTGCATGCTTGCGTAGCCCCTTGAACGCCTACAGAGCACCGCTGGTTCCGAAGTCAAATCAGCACAGGAAGAGGCCATGGTGGAAGAAGAAGAGCAGCGGATGGAGGAGAGAGGTGTGGCAGAATAATCACTAGTAGTATTTTGGAGGCGTGGTGGCAGAACAACCTCCAATACTACTGCACCCTGTCCTGCATCCTTCCCAGCTGCCAGAAGAGTCACCCAGTGCGCGGTTAAAGATAGGTAATGTCCATGCCTGCTGGACCATGAGTCGGACACTGGACACTGCCGAAAAAAAGGACAAGCGTGTCCCACGGCCACATGCTAATGAGGATGCACCGTCTCCATGACCAGCACTGTTGCCTCTAGACACAGAGCCTGCTTGCCCTCTTTTATTGGCTTGTGACTGTCTGCCTCTCCTTGTTGGCCTTCAAGACATACTAATGGCCTGCAGTGAGATGTAGCTGCACAAAGCTGGGATGTATATATACACTGATACTGCAGCTAGCAGAATCAACTGCCTGCCTGTAGTATTATTAGTATGAGAACACCAGTAATTGTCTTCAGGTAGCTTTAGGTGCACATTGTGCAGAGGACGCAGTACAATAACTGTAAATACTGTAACTGCCTACCTGTAATATTAATAGGAGCAGAACAACAGCAATTGTCTTCAGGTAGCTTTAGGTGTACACTGTGCAGAGGACGCAGTACACTAACTGTAAATACTGTAGCTGCCTGCCTGTGGTATTAATAGGATCAGAAGAACACCACTCATTTTCTTCAGGTAGCTTTAGGTGCACACTGTGCAGGGGACACAGTGCACTAACTGTAAATACTGTAGCTGCCTGCCTGTGGTATTAATAGGAGCAGAACAACAGCAATTGTCTCCAGGTAGCTTTAGGTGCACACTGTGCAGAGGACGCACTACACTAACTGTAAATGCTGTAGCTGCCTGCCTGTGGTATTAATAAGATCAGAAAAACACCACTAATTTTCTTCAGGTAGCTTTAGGTGCACACTGTGCAGAGGACACAGTGCACTAACTGTAAATACTGTAGCTGCCTGCCTGTAGTATTAATAGGAGCAGAACAACAGCAATTGTCTCCAGGTAGCTTTAGGTGCACACTGTGCAGAGGACGCACTACACTAACTTTAAATACTGTAGCTGCCTGCCTGTGGTATTAATAGGATTAGAAGAACACCACTAATTTTCTTCAGGTAGCTTTAGGTGCACACTGTGCAGAGGGCACAGTACACTAACTGTAAATACTGTAGCTGCCTGCCTGTGGTATTAATAGGAGCAGAACAACGAGCAATTGTCTCCAGGTAGCTTTAGGTGCACACTGTGCAGAGGACGCACTGCACTAACTGTAAATACTGTAGCTGCCTGCCTGTGGTATTAATAGGATCAGAAGAACACCACTAATTTTCTTCAGGTAGCTTTAGATGCACACTGTGCAGGGGACGCACTACACTAAATTACAAATACTGCAGCTGCCTCCGGTACTGTACTAATAGGATCAGAAGAACACCACTAATTTTCTTCAGGTAGCTTTAGCTGCACACTGTGCAGAGGATGCACTACATTAACTGTAAATACAGCAGCTTCCTGCGGTATTGTACTAATAGGATCAGAAGAACACCACTAATTTTCTTCAGGTAGCGTTAGGTGCACACTGTGCAGAGGACACACTACACTAACTTGTAAATACTGCAGCTGCCTGCGGTACTGTACTAATAGTATCAGAAGAACACCACTAATTTTGTTTAGGTAGCTTTAAGTGCACCATGTGCAGAGGACACAGTGCACTAACTGTAAATACTGTAGCTTCCTGCCTGTGGTATTAATAGGAGCAGAACAACAGCAATTGTGTCCAGGTAGCTTTAGGTGCACACTGTGCAGAGGACACACTGCACTAACTGTAAATGCTGTAGCTGCCTGCCTTTGGTATTAATAGGATCAGAAGAACACCACTAATTTTATTCAGGTAGCTTTAGGTGCATACTGTGCAGAAGACGCACTACACTAAATTGTAAATACAGCAGCTGCCTGCGGTACTGTATTTATAGGATCAGAAGGACACCACTAATTTTCTTCAGGTAGCTTTAGGTGCACACTGTGCAGAGAATGCACTACACTAACTTGTAAATACTACAGCTGACTGTGGTACTATACTAATAGGATCAGAAGAACACCACTAATTTTCTTCAGGTAGCTTTAGGTGCACACTGTGCAGAGAACGCACTACACTAACTTGTAAATACTACAGCTGACTGTGGTACTATACTAATAGGATCAGAAGAACACCACTAATTTTCTTCAGGTAGCTTTAGGTGCACACTGTGCAGAAGACACACTACACTAAATTGTAAATACAGCAGCTGCCTGCGGTACTGTATTTATAGGATCAGAAGGACACCACTAATTTTCTTCAGGTAGTTTTAGGTGCACACTGTGCAGAGAACGCACTACACTAACTTGTAAATACTACAGCTGACTGTGGTACTATACTAACAGGATCAGAAGAACACCACTAATTTTCTTCAGGTAGCTTTAGGTGCACACTGTGCAGAGGACGCAATAAACTAACTTGTAAATACTGTAATACTGTAGCTGCCTGCGGTACTGTACTAATAGGATCAGAAGAACACCACTAATTTTCTTCAGGAAGCTTTAATGGCAACGAAAGTACAAAAATATAATTTATTCAAAAGAGTACATATATGCAAATATGAAACATCAAACCACTAAAAATGAATAGCAATGATGATGGAATTCCCATAGAGGCCCAAACAGCACGACGCGTTTCAGGACACAGAACGTCCCTTCATCAGGGTCAGTAGTCAGGAAGGAATCAAACTGTATGATAAAGATCAAATACATAATAAATAACAGTATAATAATTTCAGTAATTTACAACAATTATTTGCAATGAAGGACATACAGCATAAAAATCGCATAAGAGCATACCCAAGATGATCATCATATAAGTTTACTGCTGGATTGGAGGTAGCTGTGGCATCACAAACATACATCACTTATGTTGTTTTGGACCGAACCAGAACAGTTCAGTACTTTTGTTTCTGTCCCCCTGGCCAAATTAACCTTCAATGTAAAAGTGTGCACACTTGAAGTAAATTACTGAGACATACACGAGTTCAGTAGATACTTCTCCTTTATTACTTCCTGGACTTCAGCTAATATGCTGTGAGCTGGATATTTTGTTATCAAATCAAATATCAAATAAGACAAGCGTATGCGGACCACAAGATATACATATTCATTATTGTGACAAAGTTTAAGCTTTTAGCTGGGTTATATCTATAATAGGGAATAGCAAACTATCATAGCTAAATAGGGTGTCTTGTTTCCAGTTCCTGAAAACAGGCGCAATCTTCTTTAACTTGTTCTGAACTCTTGCAGTTCTATTCCACTTGAAGGGGGAGGATAAGCTGGCAGACATCTAATTGAATATGGTTAAGGCTGATAGCAGAGGCTGAAGTAAGCACTTATATCTATATGGTTATATTGGAAATAAACATTTCACCATAACACTCATAGTCATATCCATTACAGTTCCCCCCTTGAAATGCTTATTTCACAAAACTGTCCCTCACACTGAAAGACCTACACCCAGCCCATCCCCCTCTGCAACTCTTTTAAGCCGTATGTAGAGAAAGAGCATCGACTAGTTCACTAACCCCCTCGATACAGCTGGAGGAGTGCGGCCAAGTGCTATCTGTCCCTATAGCCCTACGGTGTTGCATCCCGGGCGAGGGTGACTGTAACGGAGTGTAACACATAATTTTCATCATAATTTTCATCAAGCCTTACATAGACATCGTCATCATCATTTGGTATCTCTTGATTTATGAACGCGGGTGTAGTTTGGTCAACGGCCTTTTCCACACACTTCCTGATGCAGGGGAGAACGCAGCAGATTATAGCCGCCATTACCAGGATAGCTATTCCTATCTGGGTCAACAATCCCTGCCATCCTCCCTTTATACAGGTAAAATACTGATCCCAGGGGTTGGTGAGCCCTGAATTCTGTTTTAGTTCTTTGGACAAGTCCTCAAGTTTCTGGATGGCTAAAGTCACTTTACCAGTTGGGCCGGTGTAGTCTGGGATGTAAGTGCAGCATGTACTTGTCTCGGGGATCATCTTACACACACACCCCTTTTCAGCATGTCTAAGACCATACGGTTTTGGATGGTCATGTGTGAAGCTGCTTCCAACTGTTCGGCTAAACCTTGGAGTGCATCTCTGGTGTAATTGACAAATCTTTGTTGATTATAGTAGATGTAATTTATCCAGTCTACATTTTTATTTACAGTGATAATGGGAATCAGTGACTCAAAACCTGCGCTACTTGGTCTCTTGCTTTGAACTCATCTGGGACCCCCCTTGGGACCCCTATGGCATCTATGTATACATGAGGGTCAAAACCTCCTGCTGGGGCACTCCAGCGTCTTCTGTTTGGTTTGGGTACATCACTTGCTTCTGGCTCTGGATCTTGTGAGAGAATATGCAGGGGCTAGGGATGAGCTTTGCGTTCAAGTCGAACCCATGTTCGACTCGAACATCGTCTGTTCGATCGTTCACCGAATTACGAACGATATGGGCCGCTCACGCCAAATTCGTGTGGCGCATCACGGCCCATAATTCACTGCGGCATCGCAGTGCATTGCTGGCTGATGATTAGCCAAACATGCACTATGACCCGCATGCTTGGCCAATCACAGCGCCGTCAGTAGAGAGCTGTAATTGGCCAAAGCCCGGGTGGCTTTGGCCAATTATGGCTCAGGGGGTTTAGAACACGCCCCACACTATATAAGGCCGCCTACACGGCGGCCCTGTGTAGTGTGTTCCGGCATGCTTAGAGAGAGAGAGAGAGAGACAGTGTCATTTCATTTGAGTTAGATAGATTAGGCAGGACAGTCAGTGAGTTAACTGCACTTACAGTGTATTGTGTATATATATATGCATCCCAGGTGTTGTATATATATAATATATATATATATATATATATATATATATATATATATATATATATATATATATATATATATATATATATATATATATATTTATATATATATATATATATATATATTTATATATATATATATATATATATATATATATATATATATATATATATATATATATATATATACACTGTATTCAGTTTAGCTAGATCCGTTCCTGTTATCTTCCTACTGACAGGCAGGCTTGTCTTGTTACAGTATTTAAAGTTACCTAAAGAAAATTGCTGGTGTTCTCTTGATCCTATTAGTACCACAGTCAGGCAGCTAGACTATTTACAGTTAGTGTAGTGCGTCCTCCTCACAGTGTTCAGTTAAAGCTACAAGTTAGTTTAGGGTGACCTCTGCACAGTGTTCAGCTAAAACTACAAGTTAGTGTAGTGCGTCCTCCTCACAGTGTTCAGCTAAAGCTACAAGTAAGTTTGGTGTGACCTCTGCACAGTGTTCAGCTAAAGCTAAAAGTTAGGGTAGTGTGTCCTCCTCACAGTCTTCAGATAAAGCTACAAGTTAGTGTAGTGTGTCCTCCTCACAGTGTTCAGCTAAAGCTACAAGTTAGTTTAGTGTGACCTCTGCACAGTGTTCAGCTAAAGCTACAGGTTAGGGTAGTGCATCCTCCTGACAGTGTTCAGCTAAAGCTACAAGTTAGTGTAGTGTGACCTCTGCACAGAGTTCAGCTAAAGCTACAATGGCTACAATGGCCTCTTCCTGTGCTTTGTCCTCGGAACTAGCGGTGCTCCGTAGCCGTTCAAGGGGCTACGCAAGTATGCAGGCCAAAAGATGCCATGCTGTGCTTGAGCTGGTGTGCTTGGGGGACAGGAGCCACACTGGGGCAGAGGTTCTGTCAGCTCTGCAGGGGCAGGTTCAGAGGTGGTTGACGCCATGCCAACTTTAGGCAGGAATGGTGGTTTGCGACAATGGCACCAACCTCCTCTCTGCCCTCCGACAGGAACAAATGACCCATGTGCCCTGTTTGGCTCACATCCTTAACTTGGTGGTGCAGCGTTTCTTGGGCAGGTACCCGGGCTTACAGGATGTCCTGAGGCAGGCCAGGAAAGTCTGTGTGTATTTCCGCCAGTCATATAATGCCAGCGCTCGCTGGCAGACCTCCAAAAGGAGTTTAACCTGCCCAAGAACCGCCTAATCTGTGACATGCCCACCAGGTGGAACTCAACGTTGGACATGTTGCAGCGGCTGCACATGCAGCAGAGGGCCATCAATGAATACCTGTGCGACTATGGCACCAGGACAGGGTCAGGGAAGCTTGTTTTTTTTCCCCCACGCCAGTGGGCCATGATCAGGGATGCATGCACTGTCCTGTCACCATTTGAGGAGGCCACGAGGATGGTGAGCAGTGACAGTGCATGCATCAGTGACACTGTCCCCCTTGTCCACCTGTTGGAGCACGCGCTGCATGGAATAATGGACAGGGCACTTGAGGCAGAACAGAGGCAGGAAGAGGAGGACTTCCTTAGCTCTCAAGGCCCCCTTTATCCAGACAGTGTTCCTGCGTGCCCGCCGATCACACAGGAAGAGGACGAGGAGGAGGATTGTGTCAGTATGGAGGTGGAGCCTGGCACTCAGCATCAGCAGCAGTCTTTAAGGGATCAGTCCCAAGAAACACATGGACTTGTACGTGGCTGGGAGGAGGTGGCTGCGGACCATGTTGTCCTTAGTGACCCAGAGAACTCCGGACCGCGAATGCCTCAGCAAACCTACGCTGCATGGCCTCCCTGATCCTGCAAAGCCTGCGTAAGGATCCTTGTATTCGTGGTATCAAGGAGAAGGATCAATACTGGCTGGCAACCCTCCTTGATCCACGTTACAAGGGTAAGGTTGCAGACCTTATCTTGCCATCGCAGAGGGAGCAGAGGATGAAACATCTTTGGGAGGCCTTGCAAAAAGGTCTGTGCAACGCATTCCCAGAGATTGGGAGGTTACAAAATCCTGTTTCTGGACAACGTGTTGCTGAAGCTTCGGTCAGTCAAAGAAGGAGCGGTGGAGAAGGTGGCCGTCTGACCCATGCGTTCAGACAATTTTTTAGTCCGCAGCCCCAAGGTATGATCGGTACCAGCAACCATCGCCAGCGTCTGTTTTACATGGTGCAGGAATACCTAGGGGCAAGATCTGACTTGGACACCTTTCCCACCAAAAATCCTCTGGGTTACTGGGTCTTGAGGATGGATCACTGGCCAGAGCTTGCACAGTATGCAATTGAGCTACTGGCCCGTCCTGCATCCAGCATTCTTTCAGGAACGCACATTCAGTGCTGCTGGAGGCTTTGTAACCGATCACAGGGTGCGTCTGTCCACCGACTCGGTCGATTGACTGACCTTCATAAAAATTGAATTAGTCTTGGATCACCACCAGCTACCAAGCACCTGATGCTGATGTAACCGAATAATTTTTTTTGAAATCTCAGATCCCTTCAAAGACTGCCTATGCTGATGCTGAGTGACTATCCTGAGTAATTATCCTCTTCCTCCTCAATGATCACGCTGATAGCTTGTAAGAACATTTTTGTTCTGGGCGCCGCCACCAGTGCTTAAGGCCCAATTTTTCAGCCCCTGTTTAACAGGGGCGTGTAATTACAATTTTTGATGCAATACTTTGCAGCATGGCTCATTTCTGCGTTCCAACTAGAGTATCTGTGAGGGGTTACAGTGTTGTGGCACCAGCACCAGTGCCTAAGGCCCAATTTTTCAGCCCCTGTCTAACAGGGGCATGTAATTACAATTTTTGATGCAATACTTTGCAGCAGGGCTCGTTCCAACTAGAGTATCTGTGAGGGGTTGCAGTGTTGTGGCACCAGCACCAGTGCCTAAGGTCCAATTTTTAAGCCCCTGTTTAACAGGGGCGTGTAATTACAATTTTTGATGCAATACTTTGCAGCAGGGCTCGTTCCTGCGTTCCACCTAGAGTATCTGTGAGGGGTTGCAGTGTTGTGGCACCAGCACCAGTGCCTAAGGCCCAATTTTTCAGCCCCTGTTCAACAGGGGCATGTAATTACAATTCTTGATCTAATATTTCACAGCAGGGCCCATTTCTGTGCCCACCAAGAGCGAGTGAGGACTTACAGTGTTGTGGCACCAGCACCACCACCACCACCACCACCAAAGGCCCAATTTTTCTGCCCCTGTTCAACAGAGGCATGTAATTACAATTCTTGATCTAATATTTCACAGCAGGGCCCTGTGAGGGCTTACAGTGTTGTGGCCACAACAACACCTAAGGCCCACATTTCTGCTGAGTATATAGGGCAGGCCCCTACTTTCAAACATCCAACTTACAAACGACTCCTACTTGCAAACAGAAGGAGACAACAGGAAGTGAGATGAAATCTACCCCTAGGAAGGGAAATTCTCTCCTGTAAGAGTTAATATGGGAAAAACATTTCTCCTTTCCACTGATGCTTTATCACCAATCCTTGTTTCACAAAAAAACCCATATTTTCAAAAAACATTTGTCATTGGGAAATCTTCTGAAGAGGAGCACAGGCAGCAAAACAGATGTCACAGGGGTGATAACCCTTCCCTATGTTTTCCAAAAAGCTTAAAATAGATTTTTTGGCTGGAGCTAAACATGTTCTAAATGTACCAGTTCAAAATTACAAACAGATTCTACTTAACAACAAACCTACAGTCCCTGTCTTGTTTGCACCGCCTGTATACTGCTGTTCAGAGTATAAAGGGCCTTTCCTTTTTTTAATTTGGGTGCGGGGTTTCCCTTAATATCCATACAGGACCCAAAGGGCCTGGTAATGGACTGGAGGGTACCCATGCCGTTTGTCTCACTGATTTTCATCCATTGCCAGGACCCGACATTACATTAAAGTGACAAGCAGTTTTACATGACTTTTTTTCCTTTAAAAATGTCATTTTGTGCAGGGACTGTTCTAAGCACGGGAAACACGCGTCACTTTACAGGCATACTATAGACACCCCCCAGGTACAATATTTAAAGGATTATTTCACTTTTTTTTTTACTTTAAGCATCATTAAAATCACTGCTCCCGAAAAAACAGCCGTTTTTAAAAGTTTTTTTTGCACTGACACATGTCCCCTGGGGCAGGACCCGGGTCCCCAAAACCTTTTTAGGACAATACAATGCAAATTAGCCTTTAAAATGAGCACTTATGATTTCGAACGTTCGAGTCCCATAGACGTCAATGGGGTTCTAACGTTCGTGTGAATTTTCGGTCCGTTCGCAGGTTCTGGTGCGAACCGAACCAGGGGGTGTTCGGCTCATCCCTAGCAGGGGCATTATGGCTTTAGCCATTGCACATTCTCCTGTCCACTGTCCTGTCATTCTACTTCTAATTTTCATGTCTCCACAGATCCAGTACATGGGGTACTCTTTTTTCCAGTGCTCACACAGGGAGTGGTTAGTGGTTGTGTTGGTAAATAGGCTAAGGACACAGGTCTCATGTTCTGGGAGTACATTAAGGGGCACTGTTCCTAGATGTGGTTTAGCCCCCCCCACACACACACACACACACATAACAGTTGGTCTTATTGTGCTTTCCTGCATTGTACCTCATCCATTCGAGCCACAAGTTGACATCTGAGAAACCGGTTTCTGCAGCCATGGTGTCCTCAAAGGTAGGGTCTGCTATGGCCACCATGTCCCCTAATGTTTGCATGTGAGGCTTTAGGGTGTTAGAGTTGGATGTAGATTGGGGAACTGTCCACTCTGGGTTATTGAATATGTCTTTCAGTTGGAAAGGTTTTCTAAAACCGTAATATCCATTTCCCCACCATAGGCCCAATACATAGGTCCCACTGTCTCCTGGGCTTGGATTCTCAATGGTCAGTCTGAACTCTTTGGTGAAGTATTGATCTGTGTGCTTGTTGATTGTCATTCTATCTAAGAGTGACTTCAATATGTGTCAGTGACACATACATACACAGTCATGGGACCTATTGCTCTTTCATTGGACCGGACACTGTAATCAGTACCTGGAAGTATCTTATTATAAGGGGATATGAAAGTGGCAACATGTGTATTGGATGAGTTATACCAGAATTGAGTTATACCATCTTTCTGTTTGATAGCCACCTCCTGAGCCTGAGCGAAAATCAGAACAAAAAAGGATAAACAGGATCATGGCTTGGTCTCCTCAGCCTCTTCTTCGGGCACAGGGACTTTCTTGCAGTGAGAGGCGTGTATCCACGAGTTCCTTCCGGCCACTTTTACTGATGTGGTAGTTGTCAGAAGGACTTGGACCATCATATCTGGGTTCGAGGGTGTGTTTCCTCACAAACTTCTTTACCAGGACCCAGTCACCAGGAACCAGCTTGTGCGTTCCTGTATCTAGCTCAGGATCTGGAATGGAAAAAAACACTTCCGAATGGATACGGGTTAATTCTCGAGATAAAGCAGTCACATAATGAGTTAATACATTAGATTGGAGCTGCAACTGTTGTGGGAAATAACAAACTAGACTAAGGGCTGAACCAAACAATATCCCATAGGATGACAGACCATGGTTTACCCTTGGAGTGTACCTAACACTGAATAAGGCAATGGGTAGTCTGTCTGGCCAACTCATTCCCGTTTCCTGAGACATTTTTAGCATTCTACATTTTATGGTGCCATTCAATCTTTCCACCTTCCCACTGCTCTGAGGACAGTATGGGGTGTGGAAAGCTAGTGTGACCCCTACCTAAAGCTGTCCATATCTCTTTGGTCACTGAGGCCATGAAAGCCGACCCCTGATCGCTCTCCATGACCTCTGGGACACCATATCTGCACACTATTTCTGTTAAAAGTCTTTCAGCTGTGGTCTTTGCCGTCATGTTGGTAACGGGATAGGCTTCCGGCCTACATGGCAGACACAGTCTCTTGTTTAGTCCCATGATTCCTTCAACTTCTGTGGCTCCTTTTTTGATCCACACGTCTTTTTCTTCTTTGTCAGCTGTCTCTTGTTGCTCCTTGAGGTGGGTCCTGTTTACAGGAGGGTTTTGTAGAATCAATCATAGTGGCTTCTACAGTACCATCCAGGATAGGTGCATTCACTCTGTTGACCACTTCTCGCGTTCAATTTGCAGCTTGTTTCGCAGCGGTATCTGCCAGGTGATTGCCTTGTCCTTCTTGGGAAACCAGCTTGCCGTGTATCTTTACCTTAAGTATAGCTTGTGCTGGGAGGAGTAGGGCCTCTGGTTTTCCAGATGATCCCAAAAAGTCCTTCTGCCAATTTGCATGCCATAGTTAGGGCCTGGAGTTCTGCTTCCTGGGCAGACATGGAGGAGGATAATGCCTGCATACCTGGGACCATCCACAAAATTTGTCAAGTCAGGATTCATCACTTCGAAGCAGTCAAAGAGGTTCCCCCCTCGAGAAGAGGAAGCAGAGTGGATGGGTTGAGGGTATCACATCAGAGGACAGTGATGTTATCAGGGAGAAGCAAGGCACACTGGAGTCTGAGGAGGTGTCTTGCTGGGGACAGGGCTGTACTTGGTACTCTCTGAGACAAACAGTTTGAAAGTCTTTTAGTCTGGGAGGCCCAAAGGGCTGTTGAGAGGATCTCCTTCAGAGTTTCAAAATTGTCCATAGCTTCTGGTGAAAGCAGGAAAGGGTCGAATTTCAGGGCATCATAAAGGGATTGCATCGAAAGGGAGGCTTCTGGAACTGGGATCCAAGAACGGCAGTAGGAGATTAATCCTAGAAAGGCGTGAAGGGGCTTTTGACCTTGAGGCAAGGGGATGCCCTTGAATGCAGCAACTCTTTCTTCAGTGAGATGTCAGGTGCCTTGGGAGATACAGAGGCTTAGGAAAATCACCTTCTCTCTGGACTTTTTGCTTTAACCACTTGCCGACTGCCTAGCGACGATATACGTCAACAAAATGGCACGGGCAGGCGAAATCACGTTCCTGGTACGTGATTGCCTTTCCGCGGGCGGGGGGGTCCGATTGGACCCCCCCGGTGCCAGCGGCGGTCGGCTTTGGTCTAGGAGAATTCAGAGATGAGGGGGAGGCCATCCGATCGTGGCCAAAATGTAAATGGTGATGTCCTTCGCGCTATTGTGAGATAAAAGAAATGTGGTGAGAATCACAAAAATAATAAAAAATCAAAACGTGGACTAGTTGTGATGATATCTAAACAAAGACTGCAGCAAAATCGAAAAGTGTTCACATTACACTCTATCATCCGATCGTGGCCCCCCCTCGCGATCGCTCCCAGCCAATGAGAATCATCCCCTGCCTGTGTGTAGTACACACAGGCAGAGGATGTGATGTCATCTCTCCTCGGCTCGGCAGTTTCCGTTACGGCGCCGAGGAGAGAAGACATCTGAGTGAGTGCACAACACACACACATCACAGTAGAACATGCCAGGCACACTTTACACCCCCTCCCCCCCCGATCGCCCCCCGATCACCCCCCAATCACCCCTCCCCCCCCGTCACACTGACACCAATCAGTTTGTTTTTTTTTTTTTCTGATTACTGCATGGTGTCAGTTTGTGACAGTTAGAAGTGTTAGGGCAGTGAGTGTTAGCCCCCTTTAGGTCTAGGATACCCCCTAATACAGTTTTAACCCCTTGATCACCCCCCGTCACCAGTGTCACTAAGCGATCATTTTTCTGATCGCTGTATTAGTGTCGCTGGTGACGCTAGTTAGGGAGGTAAATATTACGTTCGCCGTCAGCGTTTTATAGCGACAGGGACCCCCATATACTACCTAATAAATATTTTAACCCCTTGATTGCCCCCTAGTTAACCCTTTCACCACTGATCACCGTATAACCGTTACAGTTGACGCTGGTTAGTTTGTTTATTTTTTATAGTCAGGGCACCCGCCGTTTATTACCTAATAAAGGTTTAGCCCCCTGATCGCCCGGCGGTAATATGTGTCGCCCCAGGCAGCGTCAGATTAGTGCCAGTACCGCTAACACCCACGCACGCAGCATACGCCTCCCTTAGTGGTATAGTATCTGAACGGATCAATATCTGATCCGATCAGATCTATACTAGCGTCCCCAGCAGTTTAGGGTTCCCAAAAACGCAGTGTTATCGGGATCAGCCCAGATACCTGCTAGCACCTGCATTTTGCCCCTCCGCCCGGCCCAGCCCAGGCCACCCAAGTGCAGTATCAATCGATCACTGACACTTACAAAACACTAAACGCATAACTGCAGTGTTCGCAGAGTCAGGCCTGATCCCTGCGATCGCTAACAGTTTTTTTGGTAGTGTTTTGGTGAACTGGCAAGCACCAGTGCCCTAGTACACCCCGGTCGTAGTCAAACCAGCACTGCAGTAACACTTGGTGACGTGGCGAGTCCCATAAGTGCAGTTCAAGCTGGTGAGGTGGCAAGCACAAGTAGTGTCCCGCTGCCACCAAGAAGAAGACAAACACAGGCCCGTCGTGCCCATAATGCCCTTCCTGCTGCATTCGCCAATACTAATTGGGAACCCACCACTTCTGCAGCGCCCGTACTTCCCCCATTCACATGCCCAACCAAATGCAGTCGGCTGCATGAGAGGCATTTTCTTTATGTCCTCCCGAGTACCCCTACCCAACAAACCCCCTCAAAAAAGATGTCGTGTCTGCAACAAGCGCGGATATAGGCGTGACACCCGCTATTATTGTCCCTCCTGTCCTGACAATCCTGGTCTTTGCATTGGTGAATGTTTTGAACGCTACCATACACTAGTTGAGTATTAGCGTAGGGTACAGCATTGCACACACTAGGCACACTTTCACAGGGTCTCCCAAGATGCCATTGCATTTTGAGAGACCCGAACCTGGAACCGGTTACAGTTATAGAAGTTACAGTTACAAAAAAAAGTGTAAAAAAAAAAAAAAAAAACACAAACAAAAATATAAAATAAAAAAAAGTAGTTGTCATTTTATTGTTCTCTCTCTCTCTATTCTCTCTATTGTTCTGCTCTTTTTTACTGTATTCTATTCTGCAATGTTTTATCGTTATTATGTTTTATCATGTTTGCTTTTCAGGTATGCAATTTTTTATACTTTACCGTTTACTGTGCTTTATTGTTAACCATTTTTTTTCCTTCAGGTACGCCATTCACGACTTTGAGTGGTTATACCAGAATGATGCCTGCAGGTTTAGGTATCATTTTGGTATCATTCTTTTCAGCCAGCGGTCGGCTTTCATGTAAAAGCAATCCTAGCGGCTAATTAGCCTCTAGACTGCTTTTACAAGCAGTGGGAGGGAATGCCCCCCCCCCACCGTCTTCCGTGTTTTTCTCTGGCTCTCCTGTCTCAAGAGGGAACCTGAGAATGCAGCCGGTGATTCAGCCAGCTGATCATAGAGCTGATCAGAGACCAGAGTGGCTCCAAACACCTCTATGGCCTAAGAAACCGGAAGCTACGAGCATTTTATGACTTAGATTTCGCCAGATGTAAACAGCGCCATTGGGAAATTGGGGAAGCATTTTATCACACCGATCTTGGTGTGGTCAGATGCTTTGAGGGCAGAGGAGAAATCTAGGGTCTAATAGGCCCCAATTTTTTCAAAAAAGAGTACCTGTCACTACCTATTGCTATCATAGGGGATATTTACATTCCCTGAGATAACAATAAAAATGATTTAAAAAAAAAAAATGAAAGGAACAGTTTAAAAATAAGATAAAAAAGCAAAAAAATAATTAAAAAAAAAAAAAAAAAAAAGCACCCCTGTCCCCCCTGCTCTCGCGCTAAGGCAAATGCAAGCGTCGGTCTGGCGTCAAATGTAAACAGCAATTGCACCATACAAGTGAGGTATCACCGCGAAGGTCAGATCGAGGGCAGTAATTTTAGCAGTAGATCTCCTCTGTAAATCTAAAGTGGTAACCTGTAAAGGCTTTTAAAGGCTTTTAAAATGTATTAATTTTGTTGCCACTGCACGTTTGTGCGCAATTTTAAAGCATGTCATGTTTGGTATCCATGTACTCGGCCTAAGATCATCTTTTTTATTTCATCAAATATTTGGGCAATATAGTGTGTTTTAGTGCATTAAAATTTAAAAAAGTGTGTTTTTCCCCCAAAAAATGCGTTTGAAAAATCGCTGCGCAAATACTGTGTGAAAAAAAAAATGAAACACCCACCATTTTAATCTGTAGGGCATTTGCTTTAAAAAAATATATAATGTTTGGGGGTTCAAAGTAATTTTCTTGCAAAAAGTGTCAGAAAGGAAATATGTTAAATTACACCCCAAAATACATTCTGTTGCTTCTCCTGAGTATGGGGATACCACATGTGTGGGACTTTTTGGGAGCCTAGCCACGCACGGGACCCCGAAAACCAAGCACCGCCTTCAGGCTTTCTAAGGGCGTAAATTTTTGATTTCACTTTTCACTGCCTATCACAGTTTCGGAGGCCATGGAATGCCCAAGCGGCAAAACCCTCCCCCAAATGACCCCATTTTGGAAAGTAGACACCCCAAGCTATTTGCTGAGTGGTATAGTGAGTATTTTGCAGACCTCACTTTTTGTCATAAAGTTTTGAAAATTGAAAAAAAAAAAAAAATAATTTTTCTTGTCTTTCTTAATTTTCAAAAACAAATGAGAGCTGCAAAATACTCACCATGCATCTCAGCAAATAGCTTGGGGTGTCTACTTTCCAAAATGGGGTCATTTGGGGGGGGGGTTTGTGCCACCTGGGCATTCCATGGCCTCCGAAACTGTGATAGGCAGTGAAGAGTGAAATCAAAAATTTACACCCTTAGAAAGCCTGAAGGCGGTGATTGGTTTTCGGGGCCCCGTACGCGGCTAGGCTCCTAAAAAGTCCCACACATGTGGTATCCCCATACTCAGGAGAAGCAGCTAAATGTATTTTGGGGTGCAATTCCACATATGCCCATGGCCTGTGTGAGCAATATATCATTTAGGGACAACTTTGCGCAAAAAAAAAAAAAAAATTGTCACTTTCCCGCAACTTGTGTCAAAATATAAAATATTCCATGGACTCAACATGCCTCAAAGCAAATAGCTTGGGGTGTCTACTTTCCAAAATGGGGTCATTTGGGGGGGGTTTATGCCATCTGGGCATTTTATGGCCTTCAAAACTGTGATAGGTAGTGAGGAGTAAAATCAAAAATTTACGCCCTTAGAAATCCTGAAGGCAGTGATTGGTTTTCGGGGCCCCGTATGCGGCTAGGCTCCCAAAAAGTCCCACACATAGGTGGTATCCCCATAATCAGGAGAAGCAGCTAAATGTATTTTGTGGTGCAATTCCACATATGCCCATGGCCTGAGTGAGCAATATATCATTTAGTGACAACTTTTTGTAATTTTTTTTTGTCATTATTCAATCACTTGGGACAAAAAAAATGAATATTCAATGGGCTCAACATGCCTCTCAGCAATTTCCTTGGGGTGTCTACTTTCCAAAATGGGGTCAATGGGGTTTTGTACTTCCCTGCCATTTTAGCACCTCAAGAAACGACATAGGCAGTCATAAATTAAAGGCTGTGTAATTTCCAGGAAATGTACCCTAGTTTGTAGGCGCTATAACTTTTGCGCAAACCAATAAATATACACTTATTGACATTTTTTTTTACCAAAGACATGTGGCCAAATACATTTTGGCCTAAATGTATGACTAAAATTGAGTTTATTGGATTTTTTTTAGAACAAAAATGAGAAAATATAATTTTTTTTCAAAATTTTCGGTCTTTTTCCGTGTATAGCGCAAAAAATAAAAATGGCAGAGGTGATCAAATACCATCAAAAGAAAGCTCTGTTTGTGGGAAGAAAAGGACGCAAATTTCGTTTGGCTACAGCATTGCATGACCGCGCAATTAGCAGTTAAAGCGACGCAGTGCCAAATTGTAAAAAGTGCTCTGGTCAGGAAGGGGGTAAATCCTTCCGGGGCTGAAGTGGTTAAGGCCTTGCAAACTTGCTTAACCAGGTAGTGGAGAAGGCTTTCAGAGAAGACTGAGGCAATCACAAGCAGGAGGTCATCTACATACTGAAGGAGTACAATGTCTGGGTGTAACTTCAACTAGGTGCCCAGAATGAGGGCCATTGCCTTGGCGAATTGGGAGGGGGAGTTCTGGGCACCTTGTGGCATAACAGTCCAGGTGTAGCTGGCAGGTGACACAGGCTTGCCTGAATCCTTGTGGAGAAGGTCCATATGATCTGAAGTGGAGTCTCTCTGGAGGCGTGGGGTGGTGGACGAGGGGGGGTGTCATGTCCCTGGTACTGGGCACTTCCATGTGGACCATGGTTGGGGCTTGGTTGACTGTGGGTGAATTTCCATGGGCTTCGGTATTCCCTTCTGGAGTGGCCGGGTCTTCCGCAGTTGTAGCAGGCACGTGGAGTTGGTACCGGTGGGCGCAGATAGGTGTTCAACAGGGGCGTGTAATTACAATTCTTGATCTAATATTTCACAGCAGGGCCCGTTTCTGTGCCCACCAAGAGCGAGTGAGGACTTACAGTGTTGTGGTACCAGCACCACCACCACCACCAAAGGCCCAATTTTTCTGCCCTTGTTCAACAGAGGCATGTAATTACAATTCTTGATCTAATATTTCACAGCAGGGCCCGTTTCTGCGCCCACCAAGAGCGAGTGAGGACTTACAGTGTTGTGGCACCAGCACCACCACCACCACCAAAGGCCCAATTTTTCTGCCCTTGTTCAACAGAGGCATGTAATTACGATTCTTGATCTAATATTTCACAGCAGGGCCCTGTGAGGGCTTACAGTGTTGTGGTCACAACAACACCTAAGTCCCACATTTCTGCTGAGTATATAGGGCAGGCCCCTACTTTCAAACATCCAACTTACAAATGACTCCTACTTGCAAACAGAAGGAGACAACAGGAAGTGAGATGAAATCTACCCCTAGGAAGGGAAATTCTCTCCTGTAAGAGTTAATATGGGAAAAACATTTCTCCTTTCCACTGATGCTTTATCACCAATCCTTGTTTCACAAAAAACCCCAAATTTTCAAAAAACTTTTGTCATTGGGACAAAGAGTGAGGTGAAATCTTCTGAAGAGGAGCACAGGCAGCAAAACAAATGTCACAGGGGTGATAACCCTTCCCTATGTTTTCCAAAAAGCTTAAAATAGATTTTTTGTCTGGAGCTAAACATGTTCTAAATGTACCAGTTCAAAATTACAAACAGATTCTACTTAACAACAAAACTACAGTCCCTGTCTTGTTTGCACCGCCTGTATACTTCTGTTCAGAGTATAAAGGGCCTTTCCTTTTTTTAATTTGGGTGCGGGGTTCCCCTTAATATCCATACAGGACCCAAAGGGCCTGGTAATGGACTGGAGGGTACCCATGCCATTTGTCTCACTGATTTTCATCCATTGCCAGGACCTGACATTACATTAAAGTGACAAGCAGTTTTAAATTACTTTTTTTCCTTTAAAAATGTCATTTTGTGCAGGGACTGTTCTAAGCATGGGAAACACGCATCACTTTACAGGCATACTATAGACACCCCCCAGGTACAATATTTAAAGGAATATTTCACTTTTTTTTTACTTTAAGCATCATTAAAATCACTGCTCCTGAAAAAACGGCATTTTTTTAAAGTTTTTTTTGCATTGATACATGTCCCCTGGGGCAGGACCGGGTCCCCAAACCCTTTTTAGGACAATACAATGCAAATTAGCCTTTAAAATGAGCACTTTTGATTTAGAACGTTTGAGTCCCATAGACGTCAATGGGGTTCTAACGTTCGTGCAAATTTTCGGTCCGTTCGCAGGTTCTGGTGCGAACCGAACCAGGGGGTGTTCGGCTCATCCCTAGCAGGGGAATTATGGCTTTAGCCATTGCACATTCTCCTGTCCACTGTCCTGTCATTCTACTTCTAATTTTCATGTCTCCACAGATCCAGTACATGTCCCCTAAGGACTGAACTTGATTCTGCTCTAAATCTGCAGACACCTCACTGTAAGACTCACAGTAACCTTTGGTGAAATTTCCGAGGGGCCTTCCCGCTCCATGGTTCTTTCCATAACATGTGTAATTGCCAGGATATATGGTGATACCTTCTGCTGGCTTGGGAGCCTCAGTGACTATGGGGTACTCTTTTTTCCAATGCTCACACAGGGAGTGGTTAGTGGTTGTGTTGGTAAATAGGCTAAGGACAAAGGTCTCATGTTCTGGGAGTACATTAAGGGGCACTGTTCCTAGATGTGGTTTAGCCCCCCCCCGCACACATAACAGTTGGTCTTATTGTGCTTTCCTGCATTGTACCTCATCCATTCGAGCCACAAGTTGACATCTGAGAAACCGGTTTCTGCAGCCATGGTGTCCTCAAAGGTAGGGTCTGCAAAATCACCTTCTCTCTGGACTTTTTGCTTTAAGACCTTGCAACCTTGCTTAACCAGGTAGTGGAGAAGGCTTTCAGAGAAGATTGAGGCAATCACAAGCAGGAGGTCATCTACATACTAAAGGAGTACAATGTCTGGGTGTAACTTCATCTAGGTGTCCAGAATGAGGGCCATTGCCTTTGCGAATTGGGAGGGGGAGTTCTGGGCACCTTGTGGCATAACAGTCAAGGTGTAGCTGGCAGGTGACACAGGCTTGCCTGAATCCTTGTAGAGAAGGTCCATATGATCTGGAGTGGAGTCTCTCTGGAGGCGTGGGGTGGTGGACGAGGGGGGGTGTCATGTCCCTGGTACTGGGCGCTTTCTTGTGGACCATGGTTGGGGCTTGGTTGACTGTGGGTGAATTTCCATGGGCTTCGGTATTCCCTTCTGGAGTGGCCGGGTCTTCCGCAGTTGTAGCAGGCACGTGGAGTTGGTACCGGTGGGCGCAGATAGGGTGTGTCAGAGGCCATAATGAGAGGAGCTACTCTCTACTGCTCTGTGAGGATTCTGGACCTAATAACTACTAGTAACAACGTCTAAAGCTCCAAGGTTGTGGGTTCTCTATACTCAGACCCTTTCGGATTGACTCTTTAAGACCTGAAATAAATGCGGCAGCAAACATGTGTCTATGCACTCTGTTCAGCACGATATTGGCTTCAGGCGTTTTAGAGTGGAGATGTGAACCATCTCCATACAGAATACATTTTTTTTTTTTTCAGACTACAAAACGCTCAGATGTGAATGGGGCCTAAATCTAGCACATAGATTTAAGCAAGAAAAGCACTTCCGCTTTTGTTCTTCTGGCATAACGCCCAGAATACATAAACTTCCTCTTTATTTATAATACTGTTAATTATTGAAATTGAACATTTTAAACTCCCTTAAAGTCAGACTGAAATAATCAAGACACCCTATACATAAATTATTTATTTAATTAAAATGCTACATTGATTGCTACTATGTTCCATCACTGGAAACATGTGGGTGGGTTTTGGGGTGGGTGGTTTAGTGGGGCGGTGGCATAGGGCATGTTGCCACAGGGGGAGGTGTCACTTAGAACAGAGGGGTGGTAGACGAAGGGCAGTGTCTACTTCCTGGGGACCAGACGCCATTATAGGGCGGTGTCTGACTACTTAACTTCCTCTTTTCTGGTTTCTTGTACACGTACACAATTCAACCATTTTGATTTGTTTCTTGTTCAATCCACCCTTCTTCATGAATGGCTTTTGCAACTTTAAACTAGGAGTCTGCTGCGCGCAGTAGGCCGTGGTCTGACAGCAAACCCCTTTTTCTCTTTAAGAGAGTGCGCCATTCGTCTACTTGTAATCTCCCACCCAAATGCATATCAATCCCACACACTTTTGTTAATTTCTTTCCCTTTTTTACAGCATCCTCTCCCTCCCGTTCTAAAACCAAATCACAGGCCAAACTGCCCTCTGCTGGCTTAGCCAACTTGTTTCCCATGTCACAGTTCTTAGTATATGAACAGAAGATGAGACACAGGAGAAAGGAGAGAGACACAGCTAAGTAGAAATACGCAGTAGTTAGATTTGGAAATGAGGAACTGAGAAGATCTCTAATAAGACACTGGAGAGAGAGAGAGAAAGAGAAAAAGAGAACTGAATAGAAATACACAGTAGTGATGTGGAGATGAGGAACTGAGAAGATCTCCAATAAAACACTTAATGAGCAGACATGAAACACCAGCAGCTGATATTTAACAAACCACTTTAAATGTTATTTACATGTTCCAACGCAAAGCCCAAACTTCTCACTCTGTCTTTCTCCTCGTACATTTCTGGCTGCTGAGGTTGTAAGGGGACACCTGTTGGTTCTCTGGTTACTTATCCTAGCCTCAGCCTCAATGACTTCCAATGACTTGCCAAGAGAGAATTTCACTGGGTAATGTACATTCAATTTAAACACCAATAAATGCGCAGTATGTGGCAGTAGGTGTTTGTAACCAAGAGACTCAGCCCTATATCCTGGCTCTACCACTTCAATCAACCCCCAACCCTCTTCATGTATCCCGTATAACAGACCACAAACACACTTAGGACTCGACATTACCACCAACAACAAAAATGTGACCCACAACGCAATGTGTGACAACCGTAGAGGAATACAGGATTGTTCAGATCTCACGGGATCCCCACGCCACCGCTGGGCGTATTCCTGATGCCCCCTCCTGATTATCCTTGCTTTGCCGCAGAATTATTGGGCGCCAAATGTTTTGGACCGAACCAGAACCGTTCGGTACTTTTGTTTCTGTCCCTCTGGCCAAATTTACCTTCAATGTAAAAGTGTGCACACTTGAAGTAAATTACTGAGACATACACGAGTTCAGTAGATACTTCTCCTTTATTACTTCCTGGACTCCGGCTAATATGCTGTGAGCTGGATATTTTGTTATCAAATCAAATATCAAATAAGACAAGCGTATGCGGACCACAAGATATACATATTCATTATTGTGACAAAGTTTAAGCTTTTAGCTGGGTTATATCTATATAAGGGAATAGTAAACTATCATAGCTAAATAAGGTGTCTTGTTTCCAGTTCCTGAAAACAGGCGCAATCTTCTTTAACTTGTTCTTAACTCTTGCACCACATGAAGGGGGAGGGTAAGCTGGCAGACATCCAATTGAATATGGTTAAGGCTGAGAGCAGAGGCTGAAGTAAGCACTTATATCTATATGGTTATATTGGAAATAGGCATTTCACCATAACACTCATAGTCACATCCATTACAATGTCACAGGGACACTGTTGTACCGGGTGGGTCACCAAGCATCCACACAAGTTCCACATGCGGGCAACAGGAGATGGCACACAAATGAGTAAATACTCAATGGTCCTGAAGGATCTCTCCAAGGTATATAGTCTAACAAAAAAGTAAGGAAGTATTATAAATCTATATATCTGTGCCAGACTGCCAGACAAAAGCAGAATGTGCCGAATACAATTCCATGGATCTACATGAAAAAGTGTAATACCTTGGTAAGTTCAACAGTAGGAATGTCACCAAAAAAGCGCAACGGCGGAGGACACACAGAAAAGTGTCACTTGTCAAAGTTACTTGTTTGGAAAGTGGATCTATAAAATATAAACAAGGGCGTCTCATAATAACCATACATTGTTGCAAAGCAGATCCTGTCACAGGGGTTCACCCTTTACTGACAACAGTTCTGCTATGTAATGCAAAAGGAGGGATTCTCAAAGATGGAGGCTCAATAGAGCCAAAAAAGTGTACCTTTATGTATGTTAATATGCTAGTCAGGCATGTAGCAAGCAAAGAATTCCCTGCATGACAGCGGGGGGCGCCTCTACATTTATTACCCAGGGTCCTTATGGTGGCATCCATTGGCGCACTTTATTTTTAGGTAGCGATTTATTATAAGGCTGCATTTTGGTATGTGTACAATAGGGCACTTCCACGGTTCTTTTGCTTTGTTTGTTGGTTGCTACGCAACCGCTGTTTGGACTCCTCTCATCCTTGGTGATGAATTGAGAGGAGATACATGGATATCAGTGTGATTATTTTGGGCGTGCTGTCATGGTGAAGCGATGTGTGGTGACGTCACTGTGGCATATGCAGCTCTCACACTCTTTAAAAAGCCGGTGTTATGTCGAAAAAGTTCCCCCGGCAGATAAGGACCCCCCTGTACTGCGCATGCGCAGTACTTGCGCAATACGAAATCCTTTGGACACGGAGCAGTCTGGCACAGATATATAGATTTATAATACTTTCTTACTTTTTTGTTAGACTATATACCTTGGAGAGAGCCTTCAGGACCATTGAGTATTTACTCATTTGTGTGCCATCTCCTGTTGCTCGTATGTGGGACTTGTGTGGATGCTTGGTGACCCACCCGGTACAATAGTGTCCCTGTGACATAAGTGATGTATGTTTGTGATGCCACCGCTACCTCCAATCCTGCAGTAAACTTATATGATGATCATCTTGGGTATGCTCTTATGCGATTTTTATGCTGTCCTTCATTGCAAATAATTGTAAATTACTGAAATTATTATACTGTTATTTATTATGTATTTGATCTTTATCATACAGTGTGATTCCTTCCTGACTACTGCCCCTAACGAAGGGACGTTCTGTGTCCTGAAACGCGTCGGGCTGTCTGGACCTCTATGGGAATTCCATCATCATTGTTATTAATTTTTAGTGGTTTGATGTTTCATATTTGTATATATGTACTCTTTTGAATAAATTATATTTATATTTCTGTACTTTCGTTGCCGTTAAAGTCCCAGCTTTTTTGGGGTGTTAGTTCCTTTCCTAATTAACTGTACAAGGGATGTTGGCAATTTTTCATTGGTGTGGTTGGATGTGCTCGTTTTATATCTACTCAGGAGAGATGTGAGACACGCGAGGAGAGAGGAGAGAGGTGGGCCGGGCAGTCACATGAGCGGCATGTATTGTACACAGACTGAGAAATGAGGTATGAAGCTGAATATTTTTTAAAAAGCACATACAGGGGGCACTTCATTGATTGTAACACGGGATTTATTAAAACAGAAATTTTAACAACAGTAAGTAGAGTACAAATGTGTTTGTACTCTACTTACATCTCATACACGCTCCATGCTGACAGTTCCCTGGCTTCCCGGCACATTCCACTGTCTTAACTCCTAGAGTGCTGAAAGGTGCAAACAGGAAAGCCAGGGAACTGTCAGCACCAGTGGCGGCCCGTGCATTGTGGGGGTGTTAGTGAAGTGATGGCTGCATTTGATGGGTACAAGTGGCTGCATATGATGGGGCAGAAGTTAGTGCATATACTGGGCATAAGTGGGTGGATTTGATTGGCACAAGTGGCTGCATTTACTGGGCACAAGTGGCTGCATTTACTGGGCACAAGTGGCTGCATATACTGGGCACAAGTGGCTGCATATGATGGGCACAAGTGGCTGCATATGATGGGCACAGTGGCTGGGTTTTATGGGCACAGTGGCTGCATTTAATGGGCACAGTGGCTGCATTTGATAGGCACAGTAAGGCTGCAATTGACGGGGGTGTTCAGTATCTTTCAGTTTAATTGCGCCCCCCAAAAATTTTGAGCACCAGCAGCCACTGGTTAGCACAGAGACAGTACAGGGAACTTCACAGGGCTGTTTGTCAGCTGTGGATTGTAATCCCTCCTGACCTCCCAGCAGCTGTGTGTGTGAATGCCTGTACCCTGTGGTGCACCGGATTAGTGCACTTTTTAAGGGAGTGAGGTCATTTTTAATTCAAAGCGGAATTTCAGTCAATTTTTTGTTTATTAAAAGTCAGCAGCTACAAAAGAGTGTATCTTCTGACTTTTAATAAAGACACTCACCTGTCCCACAATCCAGCGACGTGGCCACCCAAACCCTCCCTTCTCTCCCCACCTGTCCACGGCACTGGTAATACTACTGTGGGCATCCAGCTGCGACAGCTTGCAGCTTCACAGCTGGGTGCGCATGTCTCGCTGCGCTGTCCTGCATAGCTGGGCAATCTTTTGGAACCTGTGATATGTCCCAGAAGATTGCAGGGAGGAAGAGCCGCCTAGGTGGCCCAAGCGGAAGTGGGAGCTCGTCGGTAATCGTGATGCATCGTGATGCAGCGTGGAATCAAATCGAATCGAAACGTTGACCAGGTAATCGTAATCAAATCATGAGACCAGTCAAGATGCGCACCTCTAGTGGCTATATAGGTTTGCACCTGTGTGGAGCACACACCATTTTCACCTCATACCCCAATACACTGGGTGGTCTACATGCTTGTCTCAGTTCAAGGTAATAACTTGTCGGTTATAGGTTCACTATTTGGTTTAATTGGCTATACACTACTCTCATCTCTTTGACTTGTTGTTGTGGGCTCTATTTTCTAGTGCTTTCACCCCCCACCCGGCTCTTGATATCATCACCTACCCCTCTTGATTTGAAATCCTCAATGGGCCTTGTGCAGCTCTATTTACACATATTTACTTTTACCATGTTCCTATTCACAGGAATGTATTGGTACTATTATACAACCTGCACTAGATGCAACTTTTAATTGGGGATCACATTATCACTGATGTCTTTTTTACTCCTTCTGCCTCAGTGTGGCCATGTATTTGCGGCCTCAGCTACCTGGAGATGTTTGCTATCCGGGGTACCCCAGCCATCCAATACCACCTTTTTACATATCCAATCTTCTTGTAGGTAAGAGTGTGTGGAAAATATTCCACTTCCTCCTCTGCCTCCCCCCTTATTTCTCCTCTCTGCCAACCATCTGTTCACTCTGCGATTTTTTTCAATGTATATGGATACATATTGCTACAGCTCCTGATGAGTGAATATCTCCACGAAATGCGTAGAGCCCGAGCCTTATGCTACACCATTGCAACCATGTGATTTTGAGATTTAACTCAATTATGTTGATGATGAATTACAATGACGGTTTATGAAACTACTATTATTATACTGTGAATCATGTTGTCATTATGGACAATAAATTGTGAAGATATTATTCTTACTTACCATGTTATTTTATTATTCTATGTATAAATTGTTTCGAATCCATTAACATGTGATTGCTCATTCAATACTTTTGCTGTGCTTCATATAAAGCCCCAACAAACCTTCTCTTTTTGTTTCTCCTCTGTGGACGGTCGGATGTAAATGGACCGCCTGTCCCTTTACACCCAACCGCCATCCAATCCAATCCACCAGATGGATGGGGAACGAATCCCCATCATCTGTTTTTAGCGGACAGGAGCGGATTGTCACCCACCGTTGACACTCGCTGCTCCATAGTAGACATGTGCACACTGAAATATTTCGTTTCGGAATTTCGTTTTCGTACGAAAAATAAATGTATTTAGTTACACCCGAAATTCATTTTTATTTATTTTGTTTTTCGTTAAAAATTGCATTCATCCAAAAATCCAAATTAAGGTCGAGTCTGTCATTGAAGGCTTATGGTGTATGTCGAATGTTCAAAGAAGAACAGCAGCTAACTTGTACGACGCTGTATAGTTTATCTGCTCCGTCAAATCTTCTTAGAACTTTCAACAGACACCATAAGCCAAAGTACATGTGTACTTAGTTCTAGCTATTTTACTGCTCCTCCTCTTTGGTTACAATCAACCAATAACATTCATCATCATCATTATTTTTATTTATCTTTTCTCCTCTATGTCAAATCTTTTCTCCCCTACGTTGAATCTTTCCTCTCTATGTCGAATCTTTTCTCTCTATGTAGAATAATCTTAGACTAATAGAGTTAAGGTTAGGCACATTCGACTACAGGTTTGATGGACACAGATTGTTATTGTCATCATCATGTCGAATCTCCTATCTATATCGAACTGTTGTAGCAACCAAAATGAAAATAAAGCATTTGTTTATGTCGGATCTTTCATTATTTGGATTCTGCACTTTCGTTATCGTTTGTTAAAACGATAATGAAAATACCTGAAATTCGGACGAAAATGCATTTGGACGAAAACGAATGCACATGTCTACTCCATAGAGGAGACTGGATGGTCCAATCGGGTCTGCCTGAAAAACTGACAGGCAGACCTGATTGGTCCACCCATGTGAAAGCGCCCATACTCTAAATGTAGTTAGTGGACAGCTGAACACATTTAAAGTTGAAGTCCAGAGTTACTGTTGCTTTAACTAGTTCATGTTTGCCAAGCTGGCGCAAACAAATTATTTTCTACAATAACAGATGTGCCCATTAGGTGCAGCCTTGTGTTTCGACAGTGGGACAAGAACTTCTCATTTCACTCCCAGGACAAAATAGATTCAATCTGAGCAGTACTTAATTCATAGGTATGGCCGATGGGCTGAGGTGGAAAGATGAATGATGTCATGATTTCTGATTCAGAGGAAGCTTTGTGTTCCTCCATAGAATACAGAGCTACCCATGAATGACTGAGCACCACTTAGCCCAACTCTATTTTGTCCTAGGTGCAAGAAGAGAAGTTCTTCTCTCACTGCTGGGAACACAGGGCTGTATGCTGCATGTATAATTGTATGTACCCTGTATAATTGTATGTACCCTGTTGGTGTACAAAATAGTTTGGACCAATTTGGAACTTTTACTAGATGAACCAGAATTTGATACAAGGAAAAGAAGTCTTTTTTTTAGATAAACTCTTAAGCCTCGTACATACGATCGGATTTTCCGCAGACAAAACCTTGGACTTTTGTCTGAAGGGCGTTGGCCAGGAACTTGTTTTGCATACAAACGGCAAGGAATTGTCAGCCAACAAACATGAACATAGTGACTTACTACGTGGTTCTTCAGCTCTTTAGCGCCACCCTTTGGGCTCCTTCTGCCAATTTCACGTTAGTAGAAGTTTGGTAAGTTTTGATTCGTGTTTTTCATTTTGCGCTTATCATTTAGCGCTTTTCAGTTTGCACTTTTCCGTTTCTGAGCGGCCATTCGTCAACCAGCCATGTTGCGCAATCGGAGGAGATAACGTATTATTTATTATTGACCTTGGAGTTATTGCTTTGACCCAAGTCCAATCCAGGAACAGGAGGAGGAGGATTTCTTGGACCAAAAATTAGTTGCTTTATTAATCATGACCAATTATTTCATATGCCTTTGCTGCGGGAGCTTCAGGAGAATAATCCAGATGTTTTTTGGAATTATCTCTGGATGATGGACCCCTGCTTTCACCAACTCTTCACATTGTTGACCCCCTATATTAAGAAGTAGGACACATGAGGCTTTTATTTTATTTTTTGGTTGAATAATGATTTGATTTGGTATATTTTTTATATTTTTGGATGCATAGAATGCACTTTTTGGTTAAGTTCTAGTGGCAGATAGCATGTCTAATTGTATTTGTCTTCTTTTTTTAATGCACAATCAAAAAATTGTGGAGAATAATACCTCGCTATGTGTTTTACTTCAAATGACAGTTGGGAGTAGGCAGTTACATTTTAAAAAATACAATGCAAAATTAACAAGGGACACCAACACCAAACTACGGGATAATGGTGTTGTGGTAACTTGCACCAAAAAAAAAACAAGCATAATAATATTATATAATATTCTTGATATGACCAGAAAAAAAAAGCCTTTGAAAATTTGTTTGCAATAACTCCATCAGTATCACCAGCAAAGCAGGTTCATTATTATTCCATTAAAGAAGAAGAGAATGTGCGCTGCATTTCGAGATTTCATAATTTGCCACGTCACAAATGTTAATTCTCCATTATGAACATTAGTTTACAAGACCAACTGCTTCTGGCTCGTCCTTGCTTCCGAGCAAGCATGTTTGTACTTTGAACTTTTGTCCGATTGACTTGTGTACACAAGCTCGAAAAACAGACATTTGTCCATGGAAAATTTTAAAACCTACCATCCAACATTTGTCTGCAGAAAATCCGACAACAATTGTCCGATGGAGCGTAAAAACGGTCAGATTTTCCGCCAACTGCCTGTCATCACACAATTCCCGTCGGAAAATCTGATCGTATGTATGAGGCTTAAATGCTTCTATACAGGGGGAAATGAAGGATTGATATCTAAAGTATTTTTAAGCCAAACTAATACCATCTGTTGTAAGATTTGACATGTTAAATTAATTAAAAAAAATGTTTACAATTATTTTAAATGTGTTTTAAAATTAAAAAAAAAAATAATAATATCTTATGATCCTACCACCCTATTTGCTTAGGTACTTCCTGTTATAGGTTGACAGCTCTCTTCCAATTATTATCTCGCTTGTCCCCCGTTTACACGTCTGGTGTAGACTATAAGCATTTAGCAGTCATTATCTACCACTGTCAAGATCAAAAAGACAACCCGGAGCAATGATTTGCAGCCAACAGTTGAGTCTGTGCAGACAGGGAGTGATCAAAATAGGCTGGAGGAGACTGCAAAACTGAGATAAGATAAGATAAATATAAAGATAAAGATAAAAGGAAATTTATGGCCACAGCAGGTATTTGTTGTGAGATATTAGTAGTTAGGTTTGCCAATGAACTTACTTAAAAAATTTCCTTTCATGTTGTGATTTTTGCTTATCTGCTGCCCATTCTTTATCCACTCCAATACTGCACACTTTCACCCCCTCCCTACCCCTACCCTTTTTTCATATATCAGCGCTGTCACACTTTAAATGCTAATTAATTAGTCGTGCAACACTGTACCCAAATTAAATTTTAATATTTTTTGAGCCAGATAGAGCTTTTTTTTGGTGACATTAAACTGCTTGCCGACCAGCCGCCGCAGTTATACTGCGGCCGGTTGGCACAGCTGCGCAAATAGTCGTAGCTATACGTCAGCTCTTAAAGACACTATAGCTAGTCCCCGGAGATGATGCGCGTGCCCAGTGGGGGCCATGTCCTCCAGACACCCGCGATCACTCCTGATAGAACGAGAATGGGGATCTGTGTGTGTAAACACACAAATCCAAATTCTGTCATGGGAGTAGAGACAGATCGTGTGTTCCTACTAAGTTGGAACAATGATATGTCTCCTCCCCCAGTCACTACCATCCCCCCACAGTTAGAAACACACATAGGGGACACAGTTAACCCCTTGATCGCTCCCTAGTGTTAACCCCTTCCCTGCCAATTACATTTATATAGTAATCAGTGGCTATTTTTATCTCTCGCTGTATAAATGTCAATGGTTCCAAAAAAGTGTCAAAAGCATCCGATCTCTCCGCCGTAATGTTGCAGTCCGCATAGAAATCACAGATCGCCGCCATTACTAGTAAAAAAAATAATAACAATAAAAATGACATAAATCTTTCCCCTATTTTGTAGACGCTATAAATTTTACGCAAACCAATCAATATGCGCTTATTGCGATTTTTTTTAACAAAAATATGTAGAAGAATACATATCAGCCTAAACTCTTTTCAAAATTGTCGCTCTTTTTTTGTTTATAGCGCAAAAAATAAAAACCGCAGAGGTGATCAAATACCACCAAAAGAAAGCTCTATTTTTGTGGAAAAAAAGGACAATAGTACACAATGAATGGCTCTGAATTAACCAGACTGCTGGTTGAAAGCTAAACAGTGGAGACCTTGAGTGGAGAGTGAACAAGTTTTGCTTTTGACTGCTGGTGATGGCTGTGTTGCATTTTTAGGGGCTTTTCCTTGCAGCTTTTTAACACCTTTTTCTGTCACTTTTTAAACAGCCTTACTTTTTCTTTCCTTCCTTCAGCCTACCAATTAAGGGGTGCGGTCAATTGGTCACAGGTGCTTGAGGCCTACATAGCTTTCTGTAGAGCACATCTGGAATTGTCAGACTGCTGGTTGGAAGCTAAAGAGTGGGGACCTTGAGTGGAAAGTGTGAACAAGTTTTCCTTTTGACTGCTGGTGATTGCTGTGTTGCATTATTAGGTGCTTTTGGGGGCTTTTCCTTGCAGCTTTTTAACACCTTTTTCTGTCACTTTTCCTTCTTTTAACCTACTAATTAAGGGGAGTGGTAATTGGTCACAGGTGCCTATATAACTTTCTGTAGAACTCATTTTGAGCCTGCTCATCTTTGAGATTGCTGGAACTTAGACCAAGTGGAACTGGACTAAGTGGTGAGTTACAAACCAGAGTTAGTGGAACTGGACTAAGTGGTGAGTTAAAAACCAGAGTTAGTGGAACTAAACTAAGTGGTAAGTTAAAAACCAGAGTTAGTGGAACTGGACTAAATGGTGAGTTAAAAAACAGAGTTTAAAACAGGAGGTTATAAGAGGGGTCAAAGTACCTGTGTAGTGTGAGTGTGTACCTGTGTATTATAAGTACATGAGTGCTGGGAGTGTATGTGGGCTGTATTGAGTATTAGTGTCAGGTAGTACCTGTGTATTGTGAGTACCTGAGTGTTGTCTGAGTAGTGTGTGTGGATTGTTAGTATTTGTGTATTGTGTATACTTGTGTATTGTGTGTGCACGTGGTCTGGGAGTGCATGTTGGTCTGCGAGTGCACGTGGGTCTGTGGGTGCACGTTGGTCTACAAGTGCACATTGGTCTGCGAGTGAACGTGAGTCTATGAGTGCACATGGGTCTGCGAGTACCTGTGTATTGTATTGTTGAGAACCTGTTTATTGTCTTGTTGAGTACCTGTGTATTGTCTTGTTGAGTATTAGTGTTAGGAAGCTAGTTGTCAGGTAATTTGGACAGGGTATAATTCCCAATCCTCATTAAATTAGTAGGTACAATGCCTGGAGGGTGTGGAGATGCGACTCAGTGTACATCTAGCTGCATGTATGCGTTCCTTGATCATCCAATCAAGGGTGAATACTGCTGTGCAAAATGTAAGCACATTGTTTCCCTGGAAGCCCAGTTTCTGAATCTGGGGAAGCAACTGTCAACACTGAGAGAACCCTCCATACTAAAGGAGAGTCAGGAATCTACCCGGCAGGTGAAGACAAAAAGGTGAAGGCACTAGAAAAGAGTAGATGGGTGACAGTCAGGAAGGTTAGAGAGGGAAGTGCCAGGGAGACCAATCCAGGGCTGGAGCATCCCAATAAGTATGCTCCATTGAGTGACATTGGTGAAAACCAGTCAGGGACCAGCACTGCTGGGGCTGAGGGACTCCCCTACCTGCTGGAGAAGAACTCCTCAAGTGAGAGTGGGGGGGAGCGAAGGGAAAGGAAAGATAGATTCTGGTGGTAGGGGACTCAATTCTTAGAAGGACAGAGAGGCCACAACTGAATGTGAGAGATGACATCACTAAGGGAGCTAGGGAGGAAGTGGAATCATTATGGGTAGAGCTCCAAAGTGATGAAGCTAAGGAGAAAATAATACTGGGAGTATGCTATAGGCCCCCTAAACCGTAAGGAGGAGGGGAGACAGATCTCCTATCACAATTTGGATTAGCAGCAAGGATGGGAAGTGTTATCATAATGGGGGATTTTAATTATCCAGACATAGACTGGGCGGAGGGAACCACGCATTCGTCTAAGGCTCGCCAGTTCCTAAATGTCTTGTAGGACAATTTCATGGTTCAAATAGTAGACGCACCAACTAGAAATAAAGCGTTACTGGATCTACTGATTACCAACGATACAAACTTGATCATGGATGTGGAAATATGGGGCAATTTAGGAAACAGCAATCACAAGTCAATTGGCTTCAGTATAAATCACACAAAGAGGAAATATAAGGGTAATAAAAAGACACTGAATTTCAAAAGAGCCAACTTCCTTAAACTATGAACCTTGCTAGAAGGCATACATTGGGATAAAATCTTAGGAACAAAGAACACAGAGGAGAGATGGGTTTGCTTTAAGAGCATATTAAATAAGGGCATTAGCCCAAGCATTCCATTGGATAATAAATTTAAAAGAGCAAACAAAAGTCCTGGATGGCTTAACTCCAATGTAAAAATGCATATAAAAGCAAAGGAGAAGCCCTTCAAACAATACAAGCTTGAGGGATCATCATCAACATTCAGACTTTATAGAGAATGCAACAAGAAGGGCGCATTTAGGGTGGCTAAGATAGAACACGAAAGACACATAGCGGAGGAAAGCAAAAAAATCCCAAGAAATTCTTTAAGTATGTAAACAGTAAAAAAGGGAGGACAGACCATATTGGCCCCATAAAGAATGAGGAAGGACATCTGGTTACAAAGGATGGGGAGATGGCGAAGGTATTGAATTTATTCGTGTATGGAAAGCAGGAGTAGGTATGGTGCTGCCCTAATGGGGTCAAAAGAATTTACTTCAATAGTAAACACTTGCTCTATTTGTTATTTGGTGAATCTTAAGTGTTACTTATAAGTATTAAACAGTATATATTAAAAACGTGAATAAAAAGTTCAAATACCTACATGTGTCCTAAAATTGACATGAATAATTTGGGTCTTGGCTTGTGCTTGTGGCAAGGATATTCCTTATCTCTTAAGGGTCGGTTCACACTGGGGCGACTTGGGATCCGACTTGTACGCCCTCAAGTCGCCCCAAGTCGCCCCAAGTCGCTTTGAATTTAGGTTAACATGGTAGGCAATGGGAGCGTCTTAATTGACACTACTGAAGTCGCTCCGACTTCAGAAAAGACTCCTGTACTACTTCTATCCGACTTGTAGGCGACTTGTACCCATTCAACTCAATGTAAGTCGCCTGCAAGTCGGATCCCCATCTAAATGCAAGCGACTTTGACAGGAAATAGAAAAAAAAAAGCTCATGCTGCCCCTCCCTCCCTCCCTTCCTCCCTCCCTTCCTCCATCACTCTGTCACACTGTCACCATTTTGTCTTGCCGACAGTGGTATAGAGCAGAATGACAGGCAGAAGGGAGGTGGTTCACCGCGAGCCAATCGACAACGAATGCCTGATAAGGCTTGTGAGACAGCGCCCATGTCTCTATGACAAGGACGATCCCACGTATAGGGATCAAATCAAGAAGGACAATGCGTGGCTGGAGATCTGCCGTGGGTCCTTTGAAGATTGGGACATCATGACCAACAGCCAACATAGTGAAAAACGTAAGTTAAAAATTTTCTAATGCCTGTTTATTATGCGGGTGTTGAGCCCTTGCACACTGGGGCGGTTTGCAGGCGCTATTGCGCTAATAATAGCGCCTGCAAACCGCCCCGAAAGTGCCGCTACTGTCATTCCAGTGTGAAAGCCCCGAGGGCTTGCAGACTGGAGCGATGCGCTGGCAGGACAGCAAAAAAAGTCCTGCCAGCAGCATCTTCGGAGCGGTGTGTATACCACTCCTGCCCATTGAAATCAATGGGACGGCGCGGCTATACCACCGGCAAAGCGCCTCTGCAGAGGCGCTTTGCGGTGGTATTTAACCCTTTCTTGGCCGCTAGCGGGGGGTAAAACCGCCCCGCTAGCGGCCGCATACCGACGGTAAAACACCGCTAATAATAGCCGCATTTTACCGCCGACGCCACCCCCCGCCCCAGTGTGCAAGGGCAAACAAATATGAACGACTATGTTTCCACTATTGTGTCCTCAAACATGCGTGCATTTCAATAAATTTTTGTTTCGTTAACGCGACCTGAAGCAATATCTGTGTAATGACATACGACTTTTCATGCCCAAATCGCATGAAAAGTCGCACAAGTGGAAACATAGCCAAATCATGGTGTATGCCTTGTCGTGTGACTATATTCATTGGGTACCACATGACATACGACTTTTCAGGCCCAAATCGCATGAAAAGTCGCACAAGTGGAAACATAGCCAAATCATGGTGTATGCCTTGTCGTGTGACTATATTCATTGGGTACCACATGACATACGACTTTTCAGGCCCAAATCGCATGAAAAGTCGCACAAGTGGAAACATAGCCAAATCATGGTGTATGCCTTGTCGTGTGACTATATTCATTGGGTACCACATGACATACGACTTTTCAGGCCCAAATCGCATGAAAAGTCGCACAAGTGGAAACATAGCCAAATCATGGTGTATGCCTTGTCGTGTGACTATATTCATTGGGTACCACATGACATACGACTTTTCAGGCCCAAATCGCATGAAAAGTCGCACAAGTGGAAACATAGCCAAATCATGGTGTATGCCTTGTCGTGTGACTATATTCATTGGGTACCACATGACATACGACTTTTCAGGCCCAAATCGCATGAAAAGTCGCACAAGTGGAAACATAGCCAAATCATGGTGTATGCCTTGTCGTGTGACTATATTCATTGGGTACCACATGACATACGACTTTTCATGCCCAAATCGCATGAAAAGTCGCACAAGTGGAAACATAGCCAAATCATGGTGTATGCCTTGTCGTGTGACTATATTCATTGGGTACCACATGACATACGACTTTTCAGGCCCAAATCGCATGAAAAGTCGCACAAGTGGAAACATAGCCAAATCATGGTGTATGCCTTGTCGTGTGACTATATTCATTGGGTACCACATGACATACGACTTTTCATGCCCAAATCGCATGAAAAGTCGCACAAGTGGAAACATAGCCAAATCATGGTGTATGCCTTGTCGTGTGACTATATTCATTGGGTACCACATGACATACGACTTTTCAGGCCCAAATCACATGAAAAGTCGCACAAGTGGAAACATAGCCAAATCATGGTGTATGCCTTGTCGTGTGACTATATTCATTGGGTACCACATGACATACGACTTTTCAGGCCCAAATCGCATGAAAAGTCGCACAAGTGGAAACATAGCCAAATCATGGTGTATGCCTTGTCGTGTGACTATATTCATTGGGTACCACATGACATACGACTTTTCAGGCCCAAATCGCATGAAAAGTCGCACAAGTGGAAACATAGCCAAATCATGGTGTATGCCTTGTCGTGTGACTATATTCATTGGGTACCACATGACATACGACTTTTCAGGCCCAAATCGCATGAAAAGTCGCACAAGTGGAAACATAGCCAAATCATGGTGTATGCCTTGTCGTGTGACTATATTCATTGGGTACCACATGACATACGACTTTTCAGGCCCAAATCGCATGAAAAGTCGCACAAGTGGAAACATAGCCAAATCATGGTGTATGCCTTGTCGTGTGACTATATTCATTGGGTACCACATGACATACGACTTTTCAGGCCCAAATCGCATGAAAAGTCGCACAAGTGGAAACATAGCCAAATCATGGTGTATGCCTTGTCGTGTGACTATAATCTGTAACACATAATATATATGTCATAATGAATGATCAATATCAATACAGCCCAAAACAAAGTATGATTTTTTTTATTATAACAGTTTATTTCTATAAAACCAACTAATAGTATGCAATACATTATCTACAGTATAGTAAAGTATTAAACATTTATTACAAAACTTAAATCATTACCTATACAGTCTTTCAGAAAACAGACAGATCAGAAAAAAAATATATTTAAATAACTGAGTAAAATTAGTTTATTAAATAGCATCCAACTGCCATGCTACTTCACCAGCCGGTGAAACAAAGTATGAGGTAAATGCCTCTCGAACACTGCTGCCATCGATAGTTCCCCTAGAAGCACTGAGGTGTGCACTCTCCAGGTCGTGCATTAGGGAATCTTCAAAACAGTACCCATCACGTACCCTAACAAAGTTATGGAGCACACATGCTGCTTTGACAGCAAGAATTGCATTCTCAATGTCTAAGGCTATAGACGTGTGTAACACACGCCATTTATTAGCCAGAATGCCAAAGGTGCACTCAACCACCCTTCTTGCCCTTGTGAGACGGTAATTGAAGACCTTCTTGGGTGTACTCAAATTCCGGTTTGAGTAAGGCCTCATTAGGTGTTGCCCCAATGCAAAAGCCTCATCAGCTATAAAGACATAGGGTAGTGGGGGTTCACTAGTGCCAGGAAGTGGACAGTTGTCAGGAATCTGTAGCTGGTCATTTCTTAGCATTTGACCAAGAGAAGAATTAATGAAAATACGGGAATCGCAGGTACTTCCATACGATCCAATATCAATATAGCTGAAGCAGTAGTTTGCATCTGCCACGCCAAGTAATACAAAAGAGCAGTATTTTTTATAATTAAAATACATACTGCCACTACCAACAGGCTTAACGACACGTATGTGCTTGCCATCTATGGCTCCAATACAATTTGGGAAGTTGCAACGACTCCAAAATGCTCTTGCAATATCCTGCCACTTCTCCTGTGTCGGTCTCTTCATCACGATTGGGTTCAGCACGTCCCATATGACTTGGCATGTTTCTCTGATAATATAACTGATAGTCGACCTGCCCACCATGAACTGATAGTGAAGGCTAATTAGTGAATGACCGGTTGCAAGGTACCTGAAAGACAAAATACATAATTGGTTATTTTTCAATTTCTTTTTTTGCAGTTACAGCAATACAAGTAAGATGGAAGGGCCTGAGAGACTGCTACAAGCGTTATTTACGCAAACTCTTGGAGGCCAGAAGTGGATCAGGCAGTAAAAGGGTGGTACCCTATGTCCATGCAGAGGAGCTGGAATTTTTGAGACCAAGCATGGAGCTGAGAGAGTGAGATAACATATTTCATATTATCAAAGTGCTACTATACAGTTATATAAACAAGGTTGTGCCTGACAGTATTTTTTCTTTCTTACAGAACACAATCCAGTTGGCAAGTGGCTCAGGAACGTCAGGAGGCACCTCCGGAACCTCAAGGGCCGCAGGAACATCAATCGGAGGATGAAACGATGATCCAGGAGAACCCCGAAATAGTGGATACACCGCAGACAGCTGGCCCTAGTCACGTACAAAGGTCTGAGCCTGAGCCAATGCAAGCAAGGTCAACACGTACTGCTAGACCACGTGGCAGTCGTGTTGACAACATGCAAAGATTTGCTGACCTTATGGATCGCCTAAATCAGAAGTTAGACGATTTGGATAAGGAAGAGCATGCTTTCGGGCTCTTGGTGGCTGGAATGCTCAAAAAAATTCCAGAGGACAGACGACATAACGCCAAGAAAGCGGTGATGGATATTTTACATGAGCAATATATTGGCTCCTCCCCAAATTTTGGACCGCCGCCACCATCCGGTGCTCATCATTACTCCAACCCCCCACCGCCCAGAAGCCACCAATATTATCAATCTCGCTTTAGGCCATACTCGGATGAGTATGGCACTATGCAGAATTTTTCCCGTCCACCAATCCCGTATCCATCTCCTTCCCCGATTCCCTCCACCTTTGCTGCACCATCCCAAAGCCCTTCCACCAGCAGTGTCACCTCCTATTCTGAATATGTCCCTTCCTATCAGCAATTGTAAATAAATATAAAATTTAAAAAAGAAGATCGCATGTTTGGTAGATCTAATGTTTGAGTTTAATTAGATTAAAATGTTTTACTAAATTTATGGATGTTTGTGTGTTACATTTGTTCATTTTTGTGCATCCAATTAAATATAGATTACCTTAGCGTGATTATCAGTCTTTCAGTCGGTGAGATACTCCTCCTCCATGTTGTGTTCTGTCGCTCCAGATGGATGGAAAGCAGACCAAGCAATTCGTCAAAACTGTTAAAAAAAAATGGTAATTTAATATGTCCTAATCTATAGGGTCAATGATAAAAAAAACAGATATCTAAAAGGGGGCTCAGAAATTCTTTATCTAGGAGTATAAAACAAATATATAAATCAAAGTGTAGTTAACCACTGCCCAACAGCGCCACATACCAGTGACCACAGTGCTACCCATCCGTGCCTACAGTGCCACCTCACAGTGCTGCCTATCATTGAACGTCTGTGATAGCCACCTATCATTGCCCTTATTTTTTGCGTTATAAATGAAAAAAGAGCGAAAATTTTGAAAAAAAACTCATTTTTCTTAGTTTCATATAAAAATAATTATTTGGTCTCTGTGAAAGTTATAGAGTTTACAAGTTATGGTGCAAATCCAAAAAAAAGGATCACATCTGAAGTACTGACGGCCTATCTCATTTATTGCGACCCGAACAAGTCAGGAAAGTACAAATACCCCCCAAATGACCCCTTTTTTGAAAATAGACATTCCAAGGTATTCATTAAGATGCATGGTGAGCTTTTTGATGTGGTCATTTTTCCCACAATTCTTTGTAAAATGAATATTTTTTTTTTCTCCCACAAAATTGTCATTGTAATTGGTTATTTCTCTCACATGGCATGTGTATACCACAAATGACACCCCAAAATACATTCTGCTACTTGTTCTGAGTATTACGATACCACATGTGTGAGACTTTTTCACAGCCTGGCCACATAGAGAGGCCCAACATGCAGGGAGCACCATCAGGTGTTCTAGGAACATAAATTACATATCTAACTACCTATTACATTTTTGAAGGCCCTGGAGTACCAGGGCAATGACACGTGACACTGACGTGGCACTGATGACAGATGGCACTAATACGTTGCACTGATGACAGGTGGCACTAATGACAGGTGGCACTGATGACACGTGACACTGATGACAGATGGCACTAATACGTGGCACTAAGGTCTTGCAACCTTTCCTCATAACACTGATGACAGGTGGTACTGATGACACGTGGCACTCATGACAGGTGGCACTAATACGTAGCACTGATGACACGTGACACTGATGACAGATGGCACTAATACGTGGCACTGATGACACGTGACACTGATGACAGATGGCACTAATACGTGGCACTGATGACAAGTGACACTGATGACACTAATACGTGGCACTGATGACAGGTGGCACTGATGACACGTGACACTGATGACAGATGGCACTAATATGTGGCACTGATGACAGGTGGCACTGATGACACGTGACACTGATGACAGATGGCACTAATACGTGGCACTGATGACAGGTGGCACTGATGACACGTGACACTGATGACAGATGGCACTAATACGTGGCACTGATGACAGGTGGCACTGATGACACGTGACACTGATGACAGATGGCACTAATACGTGGCACTGATGACAAGTGACACTGATGACACTAATACGTGGCACTGATGACAGGTGGCACTGATGACACGTGACACTGATGACAGATGGCACCAATACGTGGCACAGATGGCACTGATGACAGATGGCACTGATGACGGCCGCCCGGAAGATAGCGTCCGCGCTGCAGCCGTCTTTTGGCTGTAGCGCGGTCGCGAAGTGGTTAAGTAAAGAACTATGAAACATTTTTTTTTTGCATATCCACATATCACATTTTACTTACCTTGCAATAGACATCCTGGTGTAATTAAAGAATTTGTCATCGTAACCACGCAAATTTTGGAACATGGCCCAGAACTGGCCTCTGGTATCTCGGTTGATGATTATTGGATGTATCCAATATCGACGTCTCCTTCTCATCCTTATCCTCTGCTTCCTTTCTTTCTCCTCCTCTTCCACCAACACTGCTACACCAGCAGTTATGACAGCTGTCATTAAGGAACGCAGAGCCAACATTCTCCTCAGTTTACTAGGGGACTAGGAAACAGGAAGAGAACAGGAACAGGAATTATGTCACAAAAGCTGATTAGCTATGATTGGCCACAGGCAAAGTCGCCTATAGTGGGGGCGACTTGAAGTCGTGTTGTAATCTTTACAAGTCGCGTTGAAGTCGCGTTGAAGTCGCGTTGAAGTCGCGTTGAAGTCGCGTTGCAAAGTCGCGTTGAAGTCGTGTTGCCCCAGTGTGAATCGAGCCTAATAGTATGGTTGAAACAAAAAATAAATAATAAATAATAAAGAATAAAGTGTCACCAAATATTACATTAACTAAATTCAAAATGACAAAGTGCAATCGTGCAGCGGAAAAGCGAGTGCCACTATATATCATTAACTATTCCAAAAAGGCAAAGTGCTATGGTGCAAGTGAAATTACTGATATTCCAATAAAGTGACTAGTGCTAATTACAGAAATCACACATAAAAGTGACTGGTGTGCTTAGAACCAGTGTTTATGGATAGGAAAAGTTCCATTAAGTTTGAAAAAGTTCTTTTGGAGTGGTTCTGAGGTATTCACTCTCTTAAATGAGAGAGTGAATACGGGCGGGACTACGGACGTCTTGCAGCATCTCCAGCTAAGCTGTTCAGAACATTTATTTCATGCTCGATTTTATCTTTGTAAATGTGAGTACAATTATCCTAGTAAGCTTTAATAAAGTTTCATATACGGTTTTACGCTATGGGCATCCCTCCTTTCTTCCATATGTAACATATTAAAACAACATGTAAAAGCACAGAACGGGAACATCCAGGATTGCTACACAGTGGCAAATACTGTGACTGCGTGCACCCCTGCAGGGGGAAGAAAATCCGATGAGTGCAAGCAGAATCAGAGTATGCTGATAAGACACCATTAAAGAGCCAGCACCTGGATAAGAAGCTTTCATATACTAATTTGTTTTCAAGAGAGTGAATACCTCAGAACCACTCCAAAAGAACTTTTTCAAACTTAATGATATATAGTGGCACTCGCTTTTCCGCTGCACAATTGCACTTTGTCATTTTGAATTTAGTTAATGTAATATTTGGTGACACTTTATTCTTTATTATTTATTATTTATTTTTTGTTTCAGCCATACTATAATGAGATAAGGAATATCCTTGCCACAAGCACAAGCTAAGACCCAAATTATTCATGTCAATTTTAGGACACATGAAGGTATTTGAACTTTTTATTCACGTTAATATTTACTGTTTAATACTTATAAGTAACACTTAAGATTCACCAAATAACAAATAGAGCAAGTGTTTACTATTGAAGTAAATTCTTTTGACCCCATTAGAGCAGCGCCATACCTACTCCTGCTTTCCATACACTCATTAGTACATTCCACCCAGGTGGGATTGTATTTGTAGAGGCAGCAGCCCCACTTTAGGAGTAAATAAAAACACATCTAGCCATTGCGCGGATTTACCTTATTCACTTCTATTGAATTTATTCGTCTCCTTAGTCTTCTCAATGGAATCGGGGGAGCTTCAGTAACCAAAACTGCAGTGTTTATTCTCACGACACATCATAATAAGCACCTCCATGGTTAACAGAGGACAGAATTAAAATTAGACTTGGGAAACTTAACATTACTAAATTACCTGTACCAGATGGCTTGCACCCGGGTGGCACAGTGGTGTAGTGGGTAGCACTTTCGCCTAGCAGTAAGAAGGGTCGCTGGTTCGAATCCCAACCACGACACTACCTGCCTGGAGTTTGCATGTTCTCCCTGTGCCTGCGTGGGTTTCCTCCGGGCACTCCGGCTTCCTCCCACACTCCAAAGACATGCTGGTAGGTTAATTGGATCCTGTCTAAATTGTCCCTAGTATGTATGAATGTGAGTTAGGGACCTTAGATTGTAAGCTCCTTGAGGGTAGGGACTGATGTGAATGTACAATGTATATGTAAAGCGCTGCGTAAATTGACAGCGCTATATAAGTACCTGAAATAAATAAATAAATAAATAGTATGCAAGCTCTTGGAGGGGATAAGGGACTATATACAATTGTATACAATCATTATTGTACACACAACACCCCATAGTGACAGAAAAACACAGAATTGTCGACATTTTTGCAGATTTATTAAAAAAGAAAAACTGAAATATCACATGGTCCTAAGTATTCAGACCCTTTGCTGTGACACTCATATATTTAACTCAGGTGCTGTCCATTTCTTCTGATCATCCTTGAGATGGTTCTACACCCTCATTTGAGTCCAGCTGTGGTTGATCATACTGATTGGACTTGATTAGGAAAGCCACACAGCTGTCTGTATAAGACCTTAAAGCTCATAGTGCATGTCAGAGCAAATGAGAATCATGAGGTCAAAGGAACTGCCTGAAGACCTCAGAGACAGAATTATGGCAAGGCACAGATCTGGCCAAGGTTACAAAAAAATATCTGCTGCACTTAAGGTTCCTAAGAGCACAGTGGCCTCCATAATCCATAATGGAAGACGTTTGGGATGACCAGAACCCTTTCTAGAGCTGGCCGTCCAGCCAAACTGAGCTATCGGGGGAAAAGAGTCTTGTGAGAGAGGTAAAGAAGAACCCAAAGATCACTGTGGCTGAGCTCCAGAGATGCAGTCGCGAGATAGGAGAGAGTTGTAGAAAGTCAACTATCACTGCAGCCCTCCACCAATCGGGGCTTTATGGCAGAGTGGCCAGACGGAAGCCTCTCCTCAGTGCAAGATACATGAAAACCCGCATGGAGTTTGCTAAAAAAACACCTGAAGGACTCCAAGATGATGAGAAATAAGATTCTCTGGTCTGATGAGACCAAGATAGAACTTTTTGGCCATAATTCTAAGCGGTTTGTGTGGAGAAAACCAGGCACTGCTCATCACCTGTCCAATACAGTCCCAACAGTGAAGCATGGTGGTGGCAGCATCATGCTGTGGGGGTGTTTTTCAGCTGCAGGGACAGGACAACTGGTTGCAGTCAAGGGAAAGATGAAGTACAGGGATATTCTGGACGAAAACATTCTCCAGAGTGCTCAAGACCTCAGACTGGGCCAAAGGCTTACCTTCCAACAAGACAATGACCCTAAGCACACAGCTAAAATAACGAAGGCGTGGCCTCACAACAACTTCATGACTGTTCATGAATGGCCCAGCCAGAGCCCTGACTTAAACTCAATTGAGCATCTCTGGAGAGACCTAAAAAAGGCTATCCACCACGTTTACCATCCAACCTGACAGAACTGGAAAGGATCTGCAAGGAGGAATGGCAGAGGATCCCCAAATCCAGGTGTGAAAAACTTGTTGCATCTTTCCCCAAAAGACTCATGGCTGTATTAGATCAAAAGGGTGCTTCTACTAAATACTGAGCAAAGGATCTGAATACTTAGGACCATGTGATATTTCAGTTTTTCTTTTTTAATAAATCTGCAAAAATGTCAACAATTCTGTGTTTTTCTGTCAATATGGGGTGCTGTGTGTACATTAATGAGGAAAAAATGAACTTAAATGATTTTAACAAATGGCTGCAATATAACATAGAGTGAAAAATGTAAGGGGGTCTGAATACTTTCCGTCCCCATTGTCTAAGGGGTCCATATAGTGAACTTGGTATTGAGTTATTCACTTTACGGTCAACACTGAGGACAAGGGGGCAGAGGAAAAGAGATTTCATCTCCAAATACGGAAATGTTTCTTCACAGTAAGAGCTGTGAAAATGTGGAATAGACTCTCTCCGGAGGTGGTTCTGGCCAGCTCAGTAGATTGCTTTAAGAAAGGCCTGGATTGATTCCTAAATGTACATAATATAACTGGGTACTAACATTTATAGGTAAAGTTGATCCAGGGAAAATCTGATTGCCTCTCTGGGATCAGGAAGGAATTTTTTCCTCTGATGTAGCAAATTGGATCATGCTTTTCTGGGGTTTTTTTCACCTTTCTCTGGATCAACTGTGGGTAAAGGATTGGGTATATGGGATTGTATGATATTTTTTTTTTTTTTTATGGTTGAACTAGATGGACGTGTGTCTTTTTTCAACCTGACTAACTATGTAACCTTCTATGAAGAGGTGAGTTGACATCTAGATAAAGGAAGGCCCGTAGACGTGTTGTATCTGGATTTTACAAAAGCATTTGACACAGTTCCCCATAAACGTACAAAATAAGGTCCGTTGGCATAGGCCATAGGGTGAGTACATGGATTGAAAACTGGCTACAAGGGTGAGTTCAGAAGGTGGTGATAAATGGGGAGTACTTGGAATGGTCAGGGGTGGGTTCCCCCAGGGTTCTGTGATGGGACCAATCCTATTTAATTTGTTCATAAATGACCTGGAGGATGGGGTAAACAGTTAAATCTCTGTATTTGAGGACGATACTAAGCTAAGCAGGGCAATAACTTCTCTGCAGGATGTGGAAACCTTGCAAAAACATCTGAACAAATTAATGAGGTGGGCAACTACATGGCAAATGAGGTTTAATGTAGAAAAATGTAAAATAATGCATTTGGGTGGCAAAAATATGAATGCAATCTATACACTGGGGGGAGAACCTCTGGGGGAATCTAGGATGGAAAAGGACATGGGGGTCCTTATAGATGATAGGTTCAGCAATAGCATGCATTGCCAAGCTGCTGCTAGCAAAACAAACAGAATATTTGCATGCATTAAAAATGGGATCAACTCGAGAGATAAAACGATATATCTCCTGATCTACAAGACTCTGGTCTGGCCGCACCTAGAGTATGCTGTCCAGCTCTGGGCACCAGTCTTCAGGAAGGATGTACTGGAAATGGAGTGAGTACAAAGAAGGGCAACAAAGCTAATAAAGGGTCTGGAGGATGTCAGTTATGAGGAAAGCTTGCAAGCACTGAACTTATTCTCTCTGGAGAAGAGACGCTTGAGAGGGGATACAATTTCAATTTACAAATACAATACTGGTGACCCCACAATAGGGATTAAAAAAATTTGCGGAAGGGAGTTTAACAAGACACGTGGCCACTTATTAAAATTAGAAGAAAAGAGGTTTAACCTTAAACAACGTAGAGGGTTCTTTACTGTAAGAGCGGCAAGGATGTGGAATTCCCTTCCACAGGTGGTGGTATCAGCGGGGAGCATCGATAGTTTCAAAAAACTATTAGATAAGCACCTGAACGACCACAACATGCAGGGATATACAATGTAATACTGACATATAATCACACACATAGCTTAGACTTGATGGACTTGTGTCTTTTTTCAACCTCACCTACTATGTAACTATGTAACACCATACTTTGTGTACAACTGTCATGCGATCGCTGTGATTGGTAATGCCCACCAAACTATAGTGCTCCCACTCAGCCATCATTTGTTTAGGCAGGAAGCCGTTAAAAATTTTCTGAATACCCTGCATGCTTTGCAGCTTTTGATTACTTTCAATTTCTAAGGACTACTTTTACCATGATACCTTGCTGCTTAAAACAGTGATTGCTGTACTGTACTGAACGCCTATGTAGTTCAGAAGGCAGGCTCTGTGAAGTCTGTGACAAAGTGGTGTCTACTCACAGGGCATAGTGTATATGTAATACGAAATTCAAGGGAGTAAATGTGTATGGATCTTAACAAAGTAATCTTACAAACTTCAAGATCACTCAAAGTAATAGGGTAGGAATAATTTAAATACAGTCAGGTCCATAAATATTGGGACATCAACACAATTCTAATCTTTTTGGCTCTATACACCACCACAATGGATTTGAAATCAAACGAACAAGCTGTGCTTTAACTGCAGACTTTCAGCTTTAAATAATAGAGAACTAATGCGCACAACCACACTCTCAAAGAATCCAGGGCAATGGGACAAAATTAGAGAAGCTGCCAACATACGAGGTGGCCTCACCCACCCTAAAAAGTACTGTGATAATAGTCAAAAGTATGTGGCGCTAGTCTAAGTGTACCACTCATATTAAATCAAAATCTCAAAATACCATAAATCTCAATACTTCCTAAATAGACAATCTTCAATACTTCCTTACTAGACAATACTAACTTCTCCCATTAGGGGGCAGCCAAACCAACTGAATAGTTAAATGCTGGCTATCATTCCTAATAAAATTAACATAAATCATCCAATGAATATAATGTTCTTCAACCAAACTATGTAGAAACTGTGACCAAAGGTGATTTTAAACTTAATAATAATAATAAAATAAAATATTTTAGAATGGAAAACAATTCCTCAAAGTGTGTCATACAATGTGCATAATTTTCCTCAACATAATAAGTGGAATCAAACAGAAAATAATTAAAATAATACACAGAATAAATAATGTTGGTGACTAGATGATGCCACAGCAACTGTAGTGCAATATAAAAAATTTAGGCTCTATATCACATATGTAAGCAAATGTGATCAAGTGTAAAGAACAGTGACATTTGTGCAGAACCAAGCATATCTATATAAAGATGCGACTCTGAAATGGACCCCCAAAAATCTCTCCCACCTAGAAATATTACTTATAAAGTTGAAAAACTGTGACATAAATGTGATCAAGTCCAAGAAACTATTGCTTCATGCAATGTGATTCATAATGTCCATACAGGTAATTAATCATGACGTGCCAGTGAGGTGACTTTGTGCTGGATTCTTTCACTTGAAAAACTGGTGCAGCACACAGGTGTTTCCCCCAGCCTCTCACCTTAATCAGCGGCCCCCAATGGGCCAAATCAGGCAGATGATTAATATTTCTCTGTAAGGGATGATGATCCAACAGCTGTCCCCCTCTTCCAAAGGGTGTGCGTGTGTCAAACTTTCTCTCCTAATCACCAGCGCTCACACAGACCCCAGAATGATATTAAGGAAGAAGGAGAGGCTTCCATAGTGAAGTAATTTCAATACAGATTTATTATTAAAAAGTAGTAACTTACATTAAAAAACCGAAACTGTCAGCAAAAGTACAGCAGAGACAATAAGGCTTCCGGGTACGGCCGTCCCCGGGAAGCGTCGGCACCTGGCTCCTCCTACCCTGACGCGTTGCGTCACAGCACGTGACTTTATCAAAGGGAACTTCCCTTTGATAAAGTCACGTGCTGTGACGCAACGCGTCAGGGTAGGAGGAGCCAGGTGCCGACGCTTCCCGGGGACGGCCGTACCCGGAAGCCTTATTGTCTCTGCTGTACTTTTGCTGACAGTTTCGGTTTTTTAATGTAAGTTACTACTTTTTAATAATAAATCTGTATTGAAATTACTTCACTATGGAAGCCTCTCCTTCTTCCTTAATATCATTCTGGGGTCTGTGTGAGCGCTGGTGATTAGGAGAGAAAGTTTGACACACGCACACCCTTTGGAAGAGGGGGACAGCTGTTGGATCATCATCCCTTACAGAGAAATATTAATCATCTGCCTGATTTGGCCCATTGGGGGCCGCTGATTAAGGTGAGAGGCTGGGGGAAACACCTGTGTGCTGCACCAGTTTTTCAAGTGAAAGAATCCAGGACAAAGTCACCTCACTGGCACGTCATGATTAATTACCTGTATGGACATTATGAATCACATTGCATGAAGCAATAGTTTCTTGGACTTGATCACATTTATGTCACAGTTTTTCAACTTTATAAGTAATATTTCTAGGTGGGAGAGATTTTTGGGGGTCCATTTCAGAGTCGCATCTTTATATATATATGCTTGGTTCTGCACAAATGTCACTGTTCTTTACACTTGATCACGTTTGCTTACATATGTGATATAGAGCCTAAATTTTTTATATTGCACTACAGTTGCTGTGGCATCATCTAGTCACCAACATTATTTATTCTGTGTATTATTTTAATTATTTTCTGTTTGATTCCACTTATTATGTTGAGGAAAATTATGCACATTGTATGACACACTTTGAGGAATTGTTTTCCATTCTAAAATATTTTATTTTATTATTATTATTATTAAGTTTAAAATCACCTTTGGTCACAGTTTCTACATAGTTTGGTTGAAGAACATTATATTCATTGGATGATTTATGTTAATTTTATTAGGAATGATAGCCAGCATTTAACTATTCAGTTGGTTTGGCTGCCCCCTAATGGGAGAAGTTAGTATTGTCTAGTAAGGAAGTATTGAAGATTGTCTATTTAGGAAGTATTGAGATTTATGGTATTTTGAGATTTTGATTTAATATGAGTGGTACACTTAGACTAGCGCCACATACTTTTGACTATTATCACGAGACTTTCAGCTTTAATTTGAGGGTATTTACATCCAAATCAGGTGAACGGTGTAGGAATTACAACAGTTTGTATATGTGCCTCCTACTTTTTAAGGGACCAAAAGTAATAGGACAGATTAACAATCATCCATCAAACTTTCACTTTTTAATACTGGGTTGCAAATTCTTTGCAGTCAATTATAGCCTGAAGTCTAGAACTCATAGACATCACTAGACGTTGGGTTTCATCCCTGGTGATGCTCTGCCAGGCCTCTACTGCAACTGTCGTCAGTTCCTGCTTGTTCTTGGGGCATTTTCCCTTCAGTTTTGTCTTCAGCAAGTGAAATACATGCTCAATCGGATTCAGGTCAGGTGATTGACTTGGCCATTGCATAACATTCCACTTCTTTCCCTTGAAAAACTCTTTGGTTGCTTTCGCAGTATGCTTCGGGTCATTGTCCATCTGCACTGTGAAGCACTGTCCAATGAGTTCTGAAGCATTTTGCTGAATATGAGCAGATAATATTGCCCGAAACACTTCAGAATTTATCCTGCTGCTTTTGTCAGCAGTCACATCATCAATAAATACAAGAGAACCAGTTCCATTGGCAGCTATACATGCCCACGCCATGACACTACCACCACCATGCTTCACTGATGAGGTGGTATGCTTTGGATCACGAGCAGTTCCTTTCCTTCTCCATATTCTTCTCTTCCCATCACTCTGGTACAAGTTGATCTTGGTCTCATCTGTCCATAGGATGTTGTTCCAGAACTGTGAAGGCTTTTTTAGATGTTTGGCAAACTCTAATCCGGCCTTCCTGTTTTTGAGGCTCACCAATGGTTTACATCTTGTGGTAAAACCTCTGTATTCACTCTGGTGAAGTCTTCTCTTGATTGTTGACCTTGACACACATACACCTACCTCCTGGAGAGTGTTCTTGATCTGGCCAACTGTTGTGAAGGGTGTTTTCTTCACTAGGGAAAGAATTCTTTGTTCATCCACTACAGTTGTTTTCCGTGGTCTTCCGGGTCTTTTGGTGTTGCTAAGCTCACTGGTTGCATTCTTTGTTTTTAAGGATGTTCCAAATAGTTGATTTGGCCACACCTAATGTTTTTGCTATCTCTCTGATGGGTTTGTTTTGTTTTTTCAGCCTAATGATGGCTTGCTTCACTGATAGTGAGAGCTCTTTGGATCTCATGTTGAGAGTTAACAGCAACATATTCCAAATGCAAATAGCACATTTGAAATGAACTCTAGACCTTTTATCTGCTCCCTGTAAATGGGATAATGAGGGGATAACACACACCTGGCCATGGAACAGCTGAGCAGCCAATTGTTCCATTACTTTTGGTCCCTTAAAAAGTGGGAGGCACATATACAAACTGTTGTAATTCCTACACCGTTCACCTGATTTGGATGTAAATACCCTCAAATTAAAGCTGAAAGTCTGCAGTTAAAGCACATCTTGTTCGTTTCATTTCAAATCCATTGTGGTGGTGTATAGAGCCAAGAAGATTAGAATTGTGTCAATGTCCCAATATTTATGGACCTGACTGTACAATGTGGAACTGTATATATGATTCTACATTTAAACCATGGAAACACAAAAAAAAATCTATATAAAAAATGGAAGTTCTTTGTGATACACAGTGCTTCTGCCTATTAAATGTCACCTGACCCTGGATGATATAATAGACATGTATTCCCTCTGATACCTGTGATACTAATGCCAAAAATGATTAGCATTAAAATAATAGTAAAAGGTTAGAATTTAAATTTGTCTCTGTATACTGCGTGTGTTATAAATTTTCAAAAGAGGTGTGTTTCATCAGGGAGAGGAACTGACCTCTCATATTTGATTTGCTAGCGTCATGCATCACCTATTTTTGGTGGGTTCCAATCCCATTCCTTATGCAGAGTGGCAGCTGTATGTTGCAGTACCAGCCATGTTTTTGGCCATGCCCCCCCCCCCCCCCAGCTGGAAAGCAATGAAGCATTCAGGATCTCTTGTGGCATGGTTGTGTATGCTAGCAACATGTTTATATTGTTTATGTTTGCAGTAGGCACTGCAGTACTGGTTTACTCTAAAGGTGGCCATAAAAATAGCCAATGTATATTCCATTGTCTGATTTGGAGCATGCAGCACTCTAGAGCAGGGCAGAAATATATTGTGAGTTCTAGATATAAGGAAGCATGGCTAATGGCTTCAAGTGGTGAAGATCCCCACACATTGTGACTGAAAAGTATTGTACAGCAGCTTTCTGGGGGCACTGTGCACCAGGTTCCTGACATAGTGACTGTCGAGAAGACAAGCCTAAAAGGGACAGAAACCAAGGATGAAGACTTGTTACTGTAAAATAAAAGGACCTTAGTAAAGAGGGTTGGGCAGCAGAGCATGTTCAGAAATTAATATAGAATGTCTGCAAAATCTTTCCTTGAGGAATATCCCTTGAAAAGAAAACATTGCCACATTAAAGTTCAAAAATCAATTAAGGGACATCCAGTGCATTGAGATTTCTTTGTAGGAAGAACAGTTCTTGACAATGATTAATTTCAGTATCTTTTGTCCCAGAGCTGTTAACAGAAGTTTGAAGAATAAAAATTATCAGTGTTAAGACTGAACATACTGAGCAGTTAAAAAAAATATTTGTTCAATCTAATTATTTAATCTATTTATTCCATAAATATTTTTTTCATTGTATTTATCCAAAAAAAGTGTAGTTGTTTGTGAAGCGCTACCAGTGCAAGGGTCGCTGGAAGTTGCTTGCCCCCATTAGTCGTCCTGACCTTGCAAGCTCCTCAAAACCCCTGAGACACTCTGGGTTTTGACATACTTCAAGCAGACATAAAATGCAAAGACACCAATAATTAGTAAGATTTGCAAGTTAACACTTTACTGAGAGATTAAGTCAACCAGACTATAAAGGCTACAGGTATAACCCAATTTGAGTGATATTGCCGTAAAATGAGATCACAAGAACCTATAATGGAGTAACAAATAAGTCAAATGGCTAAATAAACAGGCGGAAACAGATTTATGACCCTAGAAACAAAAAAGGGGAGGATGAGATTTTTAGTCAGTCCATTCCCTCCAGGCCCTGACTCCATAAGAACTATGAAATAAACAATATATATGGCTTGTGTAGGAGTTCCCCTTTAAACAATATATAAGATTTGTGTAGGCATTCCCCTTTAATAAATGGTTATATATCTATAAGGAGTTTGCATTCTGCTAAAGGTTCTATGTGCAGAGTATCTTTTGATGAAAGGAGGTCTTTGGAATATAGGTATGCTTGATCTTCAGTTAGCTATGGTGGGACAAAAGATGTTACTGTGCAGTAGCAGGCCAATGAGGCTGAATGTAGTAGATGTTGTATTTTCCCCAGCAAAGACCCTCCAACTGGTCAGGTGTAAGGGTATCTGCATGCAGTGTCTTTAGGTAAAGTGTCAGATATAAGATGGGCTTCTGCCCGGTCATCAATCATACTGATACACGGGTCCTGTGAGGCAGGATGTCCTTGCAGGGGAACATCTGCTGTGAGTTGCCAGGTGCTCAACTGGCAACCTGTAGTCCCAGGAATCCAGCGATGACTGCGTGAGTGTGCAGAGGATATAAACCCGATCAGCAATGCAGCGGATGCAGTGACAGCGGCAGCCACTCTGCGTCCAGTGATGGAGCCCTCAGGGTGAAAGGTCCCAGCTCTGCCTAGGTTGTGGTGCCGACAGCACCAAGATTCACAGCCTCCTGCTCTTGCAGCTCTGAAGCCTATGACCTAAGAGAGCGAACCTGCCCAGGACAGTCCAATTTATCTGTCAGTGTAGGAATCGTGTAGGTCAGTGTAGTGGTCGGTGCAGGAATCGGGTAGGTCAGTGCAAGGGTCAGTGTAGTCGTCAGTATAGGAATCAAGTAGGTCAGTGTAGTGGTCAGGGTAGTGGACAGCTAGGTCAGTTTAGTGGCCAGTATAGGATTCAGGTTGGTTATTGTAGTGGTCAGTGTAGGAATCTGGCTGGTCATTACTATTGTAGGAAGAGACTCACGTGCTCAAAGTCCGTAGCTTAGGGGTGTAGCTTAGGGGGCGCCAATTTCTTACCTTGCCCCGGGCGCTGACAACCCACACTATGCCACTGCATGTTTGTCAACTAGGGGTGGACTGACAACTTATGGGACCCCCGGGCACTAGGGAATCATGGGGCCCCCAGGGCCACCACACGGCAGCCATCTTTCTGATGCAACATTAATGCGACAGGGCCTCATGGAGGGGCACCTAGCTTGGCGACATGCAGAGTGGCAGGAGACTTTGTTATTGGCTTAATTGTAGGTTCAAGTGGTAGTACAGAGTTTACTACCACTTTAAGTCAGATTTTTTACAATAGTTTTTTTTATTCAAATTTTTTTCAGAACTCTGTTGGGGGAGGGGGGATTGGTGAGATATCAGGGGTCTAAACAGAACCCCTGAAGTCTCACTTTTGAGACAGAGACAGGTATTGAGAACAGATATTCCACAGTCCCTTTCTCTGCAGCCTCAGTTGCACTGAAAATGAATGATCAGGAGACAGAGGCTATTGCCCATTCATAAACGGAAGCATAGTAAACATAGTTTACTATGCTCAGTTTTGAATGAATACAGCATCCATCACTCACTGTGTTCACTTAGAAAAGAAAGGGGCTGGTAAATTACATATTTACAGGCCCCTTCCCCACTCTCCATCCTGACAGATTCCCCTATGTGCCCGCAACTGCTGCTGGTGGGAGAGAAAAGGAGGGAAGCAGGCAGTGTTGCGGGGGATGGGGTTCAGGCAGTGAGAGAAATCCAGATTAGTGCAGTGGGTGGGGGAAATAACTGAATCAATCTTTCAGCTGCTGCAGTGAGAGCCACAAAAGATCAGTTTTGTTTATTTTCCCCCACCTGCTGCAGTGATTACCTGCTCTATCCACACATGATCCCCCTGGTGGGAATAACTGCAGGCACAGGGATGCCCCCAAGCAGCAGTGGGATGGGGTTGTGAGACAGTTGGTAGGGGTGAGCTAGTTGTGGAGGGATTTATTTCAGTGGCAGTGTCTGTGGGGTGACCGGGGAGTGATGTCAGGAAGGTAGAGAATGAAAAGTCACCATGGAATAATGTCACTCAGCTGGGGGATAGGAAGTAGCTCTAAGTGATGTCTGTCAGCTGGATGTATGAAGTGGCCTGTGGGTGATGCAAGCTGGACAGAGACAGGGGCTGAGAAATACTCAGATAAAGACGTCTATAATCCAAAAATGTCTGTGCTCATCTTCTAATAGATAAAACAATAAATAATACAATGGTACTGCTCAAAGAGAACAACCTCCTGTTATAAGAGATATATGCAACCCCAATCACTCTGTGTATGTCTAGATAATGTGTTTTGTTTTTATTTTTTGACCATTCTATTTAACCCTGTGTTATCCAAGCCCTGTACAATAAAAAGTGTGAACTCAACACAAACTAAACACTTCATGGCTAAGTTCACATCTATGCATGTGGGGAATGCATGCAAAAGTGTATGCTTTCCCAACATGCACAGAAATGAGCTGCCCTTTAGCAGATGCACAGCAGTTCTATTAATTGTTAATGGCACCCCCATGCATCTGCAAACGTGCCCATCAAACTGGACTCTTTCATTACTTTTCCATGTTGCTTGCGTGTAGGGCAGCCCATTGAAAGGAATGGGCTGCCCTACAAGTGATATGTGAAAAACATATTTATGCTTGGTTGCACCTGCAGGTGTGAACCAAGCCTAGCTGTAATGCCCCTTTCACATGGGGCACGTTCGTTTTGACGGGCTCCGCTTTGCTCAGTGGGGGATCGATCCACTGATCCCCGCTGAGCAGGTGGATGACAGATCATTCTCCACTCACTGCAGAGATGGACCTGTCAGAGCCCTGCTCTCCTCTATGGGGAGATTGGATGAGAACGGACTGCCTATCCGTTTTCATCCAGTCCGCCAGATGGATGGAAAATAGGACCACCGTCCACCATCCATCTGATTTGGCGGACAGGATCAGATTGGATAGCAGCAGGTATAAGCAGACATGTCACCGCTGACATCCGCCGCTCCATAGGGGAAACTGGAGGGTCCAATCAGGTCCACCTGAAAAACTGATAAGTGGACCTGATCAGAAAGTCTGTGTGAAAGGGGCCTTAGCACATAAAAAAATCAATTCTCCATAAACATACATGATTCTCTAAATGATCACTGTTCATACAGTTGTTGTACCATGCAAATAGCCATGAACATTGTGCTCTGATATGTTTATTGAGGAATGTTGTTTTCTGTATAGAGTGTATAGTTTATATGGTAAGTGACACTTCATTGTACAGGGTGTGCATAACACAGGGTTAAATGGAAAGGTCATAAATGAACTTCTCATTATCTGGGACATACACAGATGATGGGGGATGTTTATTTATAAATCTAGTGATTAGTGTTGTGTGCCTGCTTAGGAGATATCTGTCCCGATGTCTGTCAGCTGGGGGGGGGCTGCAAACTCTGCCAGCTCCTACACACACACACAGTTGCCTGCTATTTCAACCCTCCTTGTCACCTTACTTAACCCTTCACATGTTGCCACAAACATTTCCTCCTGACATGAAACCTTCTATTGTGTGCACTGCAGCAGCTTACCTCCATGAAACTTTCCTTACTCACTCAGCTCAGCTTCCTCTCTGCATACAGCGTGCAGTAGTCGGCAGTAGCTATGCCCCTCCTCTGGGTTCTCCCATCACACTGCACTGAAGGGGGGATCTGACTGAGGGGAACACAGAGCGAGTGTGCAGGAGAACACTGAGGGGTGAGACAGAAAGAAGACTCAGAACTTCTAAATACATACACCGCCAGGCACTGTATGTATTTGAAGCAATGACACTGCTACTGACAAACCCCGGGATTGAGCTGTAACGGAACACCTTCTTAAAGAGTGTGACTGTCCCTGCTCATGGGGCCCCCTACTGGCCATAGGGCCCTCGGTTGGTGCCCAAGTGCCCTAATGGTCAGTCCGCCACTGATGTCAACATTAGTCATAGACTGCTGAACAAAGACTGCAACCTATACACTGATTGGTTGCCTTGGCATGCACCTGTTATTGCTGGACTACTAGCTTTGATTCACACTGATATTCTATACCCAATGTGCTTGCTGTAATACAGTGTCAGGAACTGGCTGATTACAGTCACCGCTCACGCTGTCCATGTCATACATTTGGCATCAGCAGGACTATCTTTATGTGATGTGACTCACTTCCCTCTGCCCAGCACCATAGGCTCACTTGAGGAATTAAGGAGCCCAGACATCCATTGTGAGCTGAATGGCCAATCAATGGCTGACACCACAATAGTTACCTGGGACTCCTCCAGACCCCTTCTCCTAGCCTTGAGCTGGGCTCACTGATATATTGGATTTATGCGGTCTGGATGTGTGCCTGGGTTGATGTGGTTATGCACCCGAGTGTGTGTTTTATAAATGACATAGTTGTCAATTTTTAATCATTGTCTATTGCCTATCCATTGTGTTCTAGTTTTTCTGTATGTTGATTAAATAAAGATTAGACATGTGTTTAGTTTCATTTTTTTTCCCCGTTTATCAGATCATCTATCATGATTGGCATTAGCTGCATTGGCGCAGAGACCTGAATAGAAGAATTACTAACTTCAGCTATTTCACCTATATTTTAATAGTTTATAATAATAAATAATAATAAAAACTATAATAATAGTTGAATTGTTTTTCGTTCTTTCAGATTTTTGTTCTTTTGGATTTTCACTCTTCCTGACAATTCGTTTTCGTATGCATTCGTCAAAAGAGTCTTTTGTTCATTCAGTTGCTTCCGAATGAACATATATGCAGAATTTCGTCCGAAAACGAGTTCATAATGAAACAAATTGCACATGTCTAATAAAGATTTTTCAAGGAAACACTACTGGCTGCCCTATCCCTTCATCACATAATTGAACTACTTATAGGTCTTTCCCTAATTTTTGCCGCATATTAACCTGTTCGTGTGATACTGGGAGGAGCCCCACCCCCTAATTAGGTGAGTACAGATCCCAAAGTTCTGTTTCAGCAGATTTACCATCGCTATAAAGAAAGCAAGGAGAATGGTTTTCAGAGCAAAGCATAAAAGGGATTTTCACATCTAAAGAGAAAAAGTAGTGACGACTTACTGTATGTAATAATGATGGTAGTGTCTTGGTCCTAAAGCATTAAACGTGAAGTAGTAAGTTCATGACTTTTAAAAAATGCTCCCTCCCACCCCTCGGGCACATTTGTGGATCATCTAATTGCTCCTTATTGACTAAAGGTATTATTTAGAGATTTCCTATAGAAGAAGTTTTAAAGTTAAAATGATTGTACATTAATAACAAACATGTTATACTTACCTGCTCTGTGCAATTGTTTTGCACAGAGCAGTCCTGATCCTCCTTTTCTTAGGTCCCACATTGGCACTCCTGGCTCCTCCTGTTCTAGTTTTGCCACCATAGAAATCCTCCCCTTGATCCCTTGTCACAGAATGTGATTGAAAGCAGCATGAGCCAATGACTCCCAATGCTATCAATCTGCCCTGTGAGGAAGGAGGAAGCTGCTGATCTCAGGCACAGCACTAGATTGAGATCAGGCTCAGGTAAGTATGAGGGTTGGCTGCGGGTATCCAGTAGCACAGAAGGGTTTTTGCCTCAGTGCAGAGAATGCATTAAGGTAAAAATCCTTAAGCTTTTGGAACCACTTTAATAAGCATCCATTTAGAGTAAAGTGTATATTTTGTTCTTTATAATTTCCTAGTTGATTCGCTATATAGCAGATGGGACTCCTCATGAAAGTAATGAATATTTATAGGAAGGAATACAATACTTATCCTAATTTTGACAGTGTTTTGCTGGTGCACACTTAGTTTAAAGCTGAATTTCAGGCAAAAAGTTTAACACATAGATGAAATGCATATAAGGAATATGTATTACTTGCCAAAGGTTTTGTATTTCTGTCCATCCAGTTCTGAAATGTACACAGCTTTGACACAAAACAGGGCATCAGATTTTTCTTGGACTCCAAGAGGCTAATATCAGGTCAAATTGAAATACTTATATTGCCCACATAAAAAAAAACATTTAAGGTTGTATTAGTGAATCCAGAGATGCATTAAAGGAGAAATACAGCCAAAGCTCATTTGGCTGTACTTCCCCGTGTATCACAAGAGTGCAGTTCATTCTGCACTCCTGCGACCCGTTTTCAGCAGACAGTGGACTGAAGTCCATTGTTGGCTGATGTCACTCAGCCAGTCCAAGCTCGAGAAAGATCGCAACCATATGGACGGGATCCACTGACATGCCTGGACCAGTATCCAGCTCAGGCTCTCAGCTGCTACCAACCCCTCCACAGCCCAGTGCTAAAGTGAGTGTGGGGGGGGGCAGAGCAGAGAGCAGGTGACTGACGAGAGCCGGTGACTGACAGTCACTGGCTCTCTGCTCAGGGAGCTCTGAGAACCATACGATCAGCCGTGTTTGATCACTCGGTTCTCAGCCTTAGAGCTGGCAGGGGTCAGATGCAATCTGACCGATGCTGCATCGACCTAGGTAAGTATAATTAAAAAAAACATTCCCATACATCTCTTTTAATTTCTGTATTTTATCTCTGCATGGAGTTTAGCTTTAAGTATTATCATTGACATTTATGACTGCACTTGATGCAATGCCACTCTGTTTGCATGGCATAGGCTTTATAAAGAGCTGTATTCAATCACGGATTAGCATTCCGGAGGTCAGTATAGTGAAATGAACAAAAGATGGTCTCTGATTGCTATATACGAGTTCAAATCATGACTAAATTTACTAAATTTAATCTGCATATGATGTATGAACAGCAATCTGAGTAGTAGCCAGGAGATATAGCTTCAGAACTGCTAATGGTTTACCAATGCTCCTAAATTTAGGCTTGTGTTGTTAGCTATGCATTATTCTCTTTATTTCAATAACATTTTTGTATGAAGTACATTTTTGTAGTTTACCTGCATTGTCGATGCATAATCTTTCTAATTAAGGGCACCTTGGAAAATAACAAACCAGCCAGCTTTTCCCTAGTCAGTACTGGTAGCTGTCCTTGGTGCTGATGCTATTTCAGAGACTTCCTGCAGTGCAGTGTTTTCAGTGCTGACACTGTTACTGGATGACAGCAGAGAAAGAGAAAGAAAGCAGATATATTTTTCCTTTCTTTTTTTGTGTGAAAACAATAGCTTTCCTTTGAGAACGTGACATGTTTGCAAGAAACATAGAGGGAAAATAGAAGCCTAAAATGAAGCCTTGATCCATTGCTTTGCTAGTTTGAATATTGTATTTTAAAATGTGACTTGGATTGCAGAAATTACTGGGGGGGGTGCAATAAAACTATGACAGTGACAGTATGACGAGTGTACTGTGACATTCATTTTATTGGACGCCATGCATCATTTATTTTCAATTAAAAGGCAAAGGGTGGCATCATTTGTTTTCACCCCCTTACTGCAAAATTATATGAAGGACTTGGTCTGGTACTAACAACAGTCACTGGGTGGAAATGAATTCGTATGATCAGGCAAGTGGATAATGACTTGAAAGCATCTATCTATGGCATGTCCACACACCCTTACAAATGTCATCAGGCATTTGTTATGTTCACATATGGTAAAAGGCCGAGACTGTCAATGTTCTCATCAGTTTCTAAATGAAGCTTTGGTTTGTTTAATGATTGATACCAAAAGACATACAATTATTGAATTGAAGCTGTCAAGTGCTGCAGTCACTATCTAATAACTGTAGTACCAGTGCTTTACGGCAGTATAATTAATAAGGCTATTAATAAAGACCAGGCTTAGCCAGCGTTGACATTTTTATAATTATAAATCATTTTCTCAAGCATTATTAACAATGCTGGGTGTTTTTATCTCATCTTATGCTCTGAGTGTGCTGTCCTACATTATTATACTGAAAGATTTAATGCCAATGGTGCATGCATAAGCAAATGAAAGCAGCAGATAGACTCTGTTCATAATCTCCCGCAGTCTAAATTAATTCAATATACCCCCAGGTTCAAATGTCAGCTTGCCATCAGATGTAAGTAAAAGTATCAGGAAAGGGGAAAAGACGATGCAAATGTATGTTCTGTTATGATTTCAAAGACTGCTGTTCTTATATAATGAGAGGTCAATATAAGAGATTAGGGGGTATGCATGGTGTAGATGCTGCTCACACAAATACTTTACCTCTGTTGCCATTTTTTAACCTGCTTTGATGATCAGTATTGTGAATTTACTATTGACTAGGAGTTTGTTTTCAGATTTTCTAGTCTGTATCAAGAAGCCTTCTAATAAGACAAAAGTGTGTGGCTTGCCAGAGCTTACCCTCTTATGAAAATGTAAGCCGACTGGCCACCACTTTCTCAAATACTTTCTGAAACACAGACCAAAAAAAAGATGTAGCAAGTAAAATCAGAGTGAAATCAGAATTACTCTATGCTTACACTGGGTCAGTAAATACTGAATGTATTGGATTAGAATGACACCTTCAAAACTTTCATTTTCAGCAAGCTCAAAGTTTTACTGTCACATGTACTATGTTTATGATAGTAAAATGGCAATTAAAAAAGAAAAATGTATTACCTTTATTTGTTATCAGTTGGTTGGTAATGTTTTTAATCTAGCCTGTATTTTCCCAAAGGCACTTGCAGGTCAATGCTTAGAGCAGAATAAAGGGAAGATGCAGAACACTATTTTAAAATTACAGAATTGGAAAGTGAAGGAATGGGATTTTAAGGGTGCCCATATAGAAATACACACATTGATGAAAATAAGACCATTACATTTTATTGTAACATGTTCCATAAAAGCTCATTAAAATCAAAAAAATATTTTACATAAATGCATACACTATTGGCCTTTCCAAACTTAGAAACTTCAAGTAGCTGCTTCAAAATGTTTCACCACAGTTGGATTAATCAGGAAGAGTATATGAACTACTGGAAGCAAACTGTACCAAAAAGAAAATAAGTAGGATCACAAAATTGTTTGATTACAAGATTTATCAGTATACATACAATAGATGACCATAGAAATCCTCTCCACCACAAAGATCTCCAGGTCACTTCAAATTAGAATACTTCATACCCCAATGTGGGGAAAACTTCAGTATAGGGGAAGAAGAAATGTATAAAGGGGTTGTAAATTCAGAAGGGTTTTTATCTTAATGCATTCTTTGCATTAAGATAAAAAGCCTTCTGTGTGTAGCAGCCTCCCTAGCACCCCCTAATACTTACCTGAGCCCTCTCTCTATCCAGCGATGTCCACAAGTCCCTCGGCTGTCTGAGACTCTCCCTCCTGATTGGCTGAGACACAGCTGCTCTGCCATTGGCTCCCATGGCTGTCAATCAAAGTCAGTTAGCCAATCAGGAGAATGAAGGGGTGGGGCTGAACAGTAGCTCTGTGCGTCTGAATGGACACACGGAACTGCAGCTTGGCTTGGGTGCCCCCATAGCAAAGACCAACCAGTATAAATCTAAAAAACAATTAAATATATGAAATATATTATACGTCTATTCATGCTTAGTTCACAGTCTTATACGGTGAAAAAATCCACACAACTAGGTATAACACGATGACTTCCTTTTCCGGCAGGGCGGGAGAGATATAAATGTTCTCCCACCCTAATTGCTGGAGCCTGGACACCCATCAAACTGCCTCTCCATCTCTACATAAGTGGAGGAACTTATTTTTTATTAATGTGTATATTTATATATGGGCACCCTTAAAAACCTGTTACTTCACTTTTGTAATCTATATTTATATTTGAGATGCAGTGCTGTTGGGTTTTCTCATTGCCCTATATCTTTGTTTAGATATTTTCAAATTGCATGTACTTTTTCTTGAATGTCTTGCTTGTCCCTTCTGGACAGATAAAATGAGAGGTGGGAAAAAGAGTTTGATGTATTAGGTTTGTATACTAATGTTTTATTACTTCTAGCATCTATATAAAGTTTTTATTTTACAACTGCTATATATAATGTACACATGACATTGCTATCACAGAGCATTATGGGTTTTTTTTTAAATGTAAACACAGCCAAAGTGGAGTACATTCAGAATCTTTCTATAACTGAAAATCTTTTCAACCCATCTGAACAGGGCTGGTAAGGAGAGGAAGGGAGGGTGATGGGCCAATTATTTGACCCATTTGACTGTGAATGTAAATTTGAGCTTCAGTTATTGAATTCTGTAAACAGTTTTTACTTTTCAACACAGCAACTAAGAATAGACCATTAAATGTGTCTAAGCAGCCTAGAGCTCCATCTGCTGGCTGAAATAGTTAAATAATATATTAATATGAAATATTTCACATTTACAAGACATTTCTAAAAAGCTATATTTCTATATTTGAACATAATAAAAAAAAGAAAATATATTTTAAAAATGCATTTTTTTAGCTTATCATACTCCTCATTGTGTAGAGGTTTTTATTGGTGGGCTATACAGTCTAGTTAGAAGTCTGTATGTAAAGCACACAGCATACTGTATATAGTAATCCACTCTGGCTCTAATGTTCACAATTATTTATCACATAATATTGCATAATCAGGAGCATGATCTCTTATGCCCCGTACACACGGTCGGACTTTGTTCGGACATTCCGACAACAAAATCCTAGGATTTTTTCCGACGGATGTTGGCTCAAACTTGTTTTGCGTACACACGGTCGCACAAAGTTGTCGGAATTTACGATCGCCAACAACGCGGTGACGTCAAGCACGTACGACGAGACTAGAAAAGGCCAGTTCGGAACCAAGCGCGGCACTCTTTGGGCTCCTTTTGCTAATCTCGTGTTAGTAAAAGTTTGGTGAGAGACGATTCGCGCTTTTTCAGACTCGTGGTTTTCAGATCGTTTTCTGCTGTTCAGTTTGTGCTTGTGGGTTTGTATCTGCTCTTCAGTGCGTGCAAGCAAGTTCCGCGTGACTTAGTCATTGTGTTCTTGTGCGTTCGTTACTGTTTTTCAGGTCGCTCTTTACAGGCCTTGCTGTTCTTCAGTGCGTTCTGTTACTGCGTTCTGAGCAGCCGACCGTTTTCTAGCCATGTTGCGTATGCGTACTCCTCGTAGAGTTCGTGCTGTGCGGGGGGCTTGGTGTTGGGGTCCTGACCTTGACACAAGTCCAGTCCATGAACAGGGTGGGGAGGAGTTCATGGACCAAGAATTGGTTGCTTCAGCGTGACCAGTTCTCTCATATGCCTTTGCTCCGTGAAATCCGTGAGAATAATCCTGATGATTTCAGGAACTTTCTCAGGATGACGGACCCCGTATTTCACCATCTGTTGGCTTCGCTGACCCCTTATATTAGCAGGCAGGATACCTGCATGAGGCAAGCCATCACTCCGGAGCAGAGGCTCGTCACTACCCTGCGGTATTTGGCGACAGGGAGAAGCCTGCAGGACTTGAAGTTCTCGACAGGCATCTCCCCCCAGGCTCTGGGTATCATCATCCCAGAGACCTGTTCTGCCATCATCCAGGTCCTGCAGAAGGAGTATATGAAGGTAAGATTTTTATCCTTTAATGTCACGTTTTATTGTATTTAATGTTTGATAATGTATTGTATTTCTTTCCTCATTCCCTAATTACCATGATTGGAATATGCTGTGAATGTCCTCTTTGTTCCCATGCATGCTGGATTTTTCTGTAATTAATTTTTTAGGTCCTTCATACAGATTGTCCTTCAATAACCTCCCCACCATGCTCTACGGGCCCTATATTCACCTAATGTAGTCACTTAAAACAATGTATTTTATCAGCTCCATAGTAGTGCTTTACCCCAAACACCCCGTAAAATGTTTTGAAATGTTATTTTCGCTTTAAATTCAGGCAGAGTGGCAGAGGCTTTTTTTTTGTGGTGTCCCCAAATCATTTTTAGTAACCCTCCCTCCCCCAACTGCTAAGTCAGCTGATCCCAATTCTCTATCTATCCTCAATCTTCTATCTGCTGACTTTGCCAAACCCATACACACTATACCCATCTCTTTTGTGGTCAGATTTATGGATGAATTCCCCAAAGCATGTAGTGCAAGGGCCTGCCTGTATACTTTCCAATGGTAGTGTTTAAACTTTTTAGATCCTATTATTATCTTGATAGGTAATAGCAGAATGTCCAAATGTGCTCAAATGTGTACAGTGTGTATTTATATCTTTGTATTATGACACTTCTTACCTGTCCAGTGGGCTGCCAATAGTGTAACTAAGGAGGGGCTGTTCCAAGTACCGTAATACCCTGTATTTAGGCATTCATCAGAAATGGCCCATGGGGGGGGGGGGGGGGATATGATAGGTGTACCTTATACTTTGGTGTTGTTAAATTCCCCTTAATAAATGCTATCTGGAGGTTGCCCCAGAATGTTTGTGCCTAATCTGTTTGCCATGTTTCTGAGCAAAAATATTAATATTTATTTTTTTTCCTCAACAGTTTCCTTCCACGCCACAGGAATGGCAGACTGTGGCCTCCCACTTTGCCCAGCGGTGGGACTTTCCTAACTGCGGAGGGGCAATTGATGGGAAACACGTCCACATCATCCCACCACCCAACTCGGGGTCGTACTATTTCAACTATAAGGGGTTCAATAGTATTGTGATGTTGGCGGTGGTGTCGGCTAATTACAACTTCTTGTATGTGGACGTGGGGAAGAATGGCCGGATGTCCGATGGTGGAGTCATCGCCCAGACGGAGTTCTACAGGCGTCTCCAGAATGGCAGCTTGGACTTGCCAGCTCCAGAGGACAATGTGGAAGGACTCCCATTTGTGTTCGTTGCTGATGAAGCGTTTGCGCTGGGGGACCATCTTATGCGGCCATTCCCGATGACGACCCTCACCCCGGAACAGAGGGTTTTTAATCACCGGCTGGCCAGAGCCCGAAGAGTGGTGGAGAACACATTTGACCAGCCGGTTCTGCCTATTTCTGACACCTATCCATATGGCGGAGTATAAACTTAATCATATAATCATGGCGTGCTGTATTCTCCATAACTTTTTACGGAAACATTCGGCCAACTATGCTGGCTCAGTTGGGCCTGAGGCCGGAGTGATCCCTGAAACAACACTGACGGCGCTTGAAAGCGGCCGTCCTGGCTTGCCCTCCCTGAGTGCCCGTGATGTCCGGTTACGATACCTGGAGTTCTTTGCGGGTAGGGGGGCCATCAATATGCCTGCAAATTTGTGAAGCCTTTTTCAAATAAAAAAGCAAAAAAAAGAAATTCATTGTGGACATTTACTGCTTGTGTTTGTTTTAGCTGAGGCTGACAGCAATGTGGGGAGTCCTGAAAATGGCGTGATTGTGTAACCTTATACAAAGCACTGTTGGCTGTTATTTACTAAAGGCGTATACACTTTTTATACTACAAGTGCTCTTGAAACTGCAATGAAAATGCTCTTGTAGTGCAAAGAGTATTTGGCATTAGGAAATAACCACCATTTTATCCGAAAACAGCAATTACATCACCACAAAAGTTTTGTAGCGTTGAGACAATAAACCACACATTCTTGATTAACAAACTTTTTAATACCTGCACAATCACATGTGCATTTAGAAAAGGTTTTTAAAACAAACCAACATGTTTGTTGTATAACAGTTTTTGGGGTGGCATTATCAAAAATAGAAATGTCCATTTACGATAAAACAGGCCTGTGTAAAACCAACAAAAAAGACAAAAAACTTGAACTTACAAAGTTCACATATGGTAATACTTGAAGGCAATATCAGACATGAGTATTTATGAACTGTGTTTGATATTGTGTTCAGATGGGGTCAAATCACCCCTTGAAAAGCCAAATTTGGAAGATACACACCAATTTACGAATGTCAACATGTGCTAGCTGCCATCACGGGGGATCAAGGGACGTGTTTTGGGGGAGCAACCCCTTCCTCACAGCTACTTTATTATTGAGGAAGGGTTTGCACCCCCAAAACGCGTCCATTGATCTCCCGTGATGACAGATAGCACATGTTGGCACACTGTGTGCATCCTCTAAATTTGGCTTTTCGAAACATTGCAAAAACATTTTTAACATTGTACCACACAAAAACAAAAGTGATTTTGTGAGGTATTAAATTCGCCCCAAAACATCAATGATGTTATTATTTTTTTGAATCACATCATTGATTTTTGTCTTGATGTTTTCCAATTCTAAATTACAGCCCATGATCTCCCCGATCAGGATCTGGGCACTTTCTGATGTGAAAGGATCTCGATCCCTAACATCACGATCACCTAAAAAAAAAGAAACCAAACAAAAACAGGTATCAAAAATCTGCCAGCATCCATGTCTTACCTGAGTCTGTGTTCGCAGACACTCACCTGTTGTGGTGCCAATTTCAACCACATCTTCTTCCTCCTCCTGCTCCACTTGGGTTTGGGGTATTTCACCTTCTTCCACAGGTGGGGGGTCTCTGGTCTCCTTGGATGAGGGGTGTCCTCCGAGTCTTTTCTCCCCTATGTAAAACAAAAATGGTAGAATTAGCACACAGTGATTTGATGGCAGAACTATAAATAGGAAACATTGCTTGGAAGTGGGGTACAATTGTCAATTTTAGCAGAGTTCCAAGATGTCGCTTTTTTATTGTCCTTTGTCAACCTGCAATACTTACCTGTTTAGTACAAGCTTCACAGATGGAGACCCCCCTATAGTATACACTGGAGCACCTGTGTGCCCCCCCTAATAAAAATGGTGTTCTTGTGTCCCACACTAGTGCTCCAGTGTCCAGATGTGAAAACAGCTGCTCAGTGTTCTCTCCTTACACAGAATCTAGTTTGCATTTCATTCTAGTAACAAACCCATCTACACAACCAAATATTTTGCATCCAAGTAGGCCCTAAAAAATGTTGGCAAATGCATATGGCCTAAACAATGGTGTTTTAGCGGGCGAAAAAAAAATGTTTGATACGAACGAATAACGGGCCCATGAACATTAAAATTTACATTTTAAACTGTACAATTAAGAAAAGCATATGGAGCAGCACGAACGTAATAAACACAAAAAGAATAGGAACACAGCACAACTACTTACTTTTTTGCAGCACTCTCCGGATCTTTCGGTACTGCTCGGGCTCTCTTAATTTGAGGTCTGACCACCGCTTCCTGAGAAGCGAAATTCCTGTGCAGACTTTTGACCACTTTCGCCATGATCTTGGCCTTTCTGATATTGGGGTTGGGGTAAGGCCCATACTTCCCGTCATAGTCGGCCTTCTTCAGGATGTCCACCATCTCCAACATCTCCCCAAAGGACATATTTGTGGCCTTAAATCGTCTCCTTCTGGATCAGGACGTGTCCGGATCCGGGCTTTCCTCCTCCTCGTTGCTATAATTAGCACGCACCTGCTCTGACTCCGCCATGTGCTCTTCACCCACTGCGCCAAACGAAAAGGGGCAGGGAATAGACTAGAAAGAACGTCAGGGGCGGGCGGAGTTACATGCATGCGCAGTGTGTATAAAGCGTAACATGCGTGCGTAGTACGTACGATCTGTGAGCGGACGAAGGAGCATTGGACGCGCCGATCGTAAGAACGAAGGTAAGAGCCAAACTTGTGCCTATACTGCTTCTACATTGAGGCCTATATTGTAACAAGATTAGGAGAGTTTTGTCTGACATTAGGCTTTGTCTTGTGTTGTGTCTTGCAGTGAACATGGATATCTTATTAAAAGATAATGACTTCATGTCACTATTCATTGATATGTTAAGGGAGCTGCCATGTCTGTGGGAGATCAACAACCCACATTACAAGAACCAAACAAAGAGGAAGGCAGCACTGGATAAATTGTTGGAAATTGTGAAGCAGGTGATCCCCACGGCAGACATCACATTTTTGAAGATCTTAATTGGTGGCCTGAGGAGCACTTATGTAAGGGAGCGCCAGAAAGTCCAGGATTCGCAGACATCCGGAGCAGCAGATGACATCGATCTCCCCAGGATGTGGTACTATGACAGGCTGCATTTTCTGGCAGGCCAGACTGAACCCAGGCCATCCCTCTCCAGTCTTCCTTCCACGCTTCCTTCCCCCCCTAGCTGAGGCTTCTGACGCCCAACCTGGGCCTTCCAGGCAACAACTAAATAGTTCAGGTTGTCCAATCAATGATGTTAACTAGATGTTAGTTTGGAGTACTAATTTATGATTGTGATTGATGATGCAAAAACTAAAACCATGTCCCTTTTTCATACACAGGGAAGTCGCAGCCAGGAGGTGGCCGGGCCAAGCCGGCTGCCTGATATGCCGGTCCCTCCCCTACACCTGGAAAGAGAAAGTGGCAGGAGGAGGAGTGCCCTAGAGGAGGCTGCCATAGGCCTCTTTTGGAGGGCTACAGAGGCCCTGGGAGCACCGCACACCGTGGAGGAGGACATTGCTGCCATCATTGCCTCAAAAATGCAGAGGATGGAGGAGGGACAACAACTCATGTGTGAGTCGCTGATATTGGAGGCTCTTAATAAAGGTATGAGGGGCCAAATTACATCTCAGACACACCTTTGCGAACTCACAGATGGTCCTCCTCCTCCTCCTGCAGGTCCTCCTCCTCCTCCTCCTTCTCCTCCAGGTCCTCCCAGTCCTCCTCCTCCTCCAGGTCCTACTCCTCCTCCTGCCACATCTCCAACAGCACAGCCACAGCCCGGAATGAAGCGTGGAAGGAAGACCAGAAAGTGATGACCCTGGATCCAGTCTGGTCGGCCAAAAGACGCAGCCTCTTGTGGTACCACAGCCTGGGGACACAGATGTCATCTGCTGCTTTCCGGATCTCTGCGACTTCTGGACCAGACTGCCCTCCCTTACATATGGACTCCTCAGGCCACCAATTTTGATGTTCAAGAATTGTTGTCTGCCCTGGGGGTCCCAGGCTTCGCTAATTTCTCCTGCTGATCCAGTGTTGCCTCCCTCTTTTTTTGGTTCTGAGCCCTTAATAAAGGATTTTTGTTTGGAATTATACTTGCCTATGTGTGTTTGACTTGAAAAAGGACAGTTGGTTTGTGAGGATTCAGGTACATATCAAAAATACAATGTGAAATTAACAAGGAACACCAACAACAAACAATCTCCTTGAGATTAAATAATAAAAGATATCAATGGTGTTGTGGTAACTTGACACACAAAACACACACAAAAATAGTCTGGAGTAAAAATAAAAATAAGATTAAACAAAGATCAGCCTTGGAAAAAATACAAACATAAAATCTAAACCAAAAATGGCTTTAAAGCCAAAAAAACCCCCAAAAAAACCATTCTGTCAGATGTGACAAATAACAATATATTAAGGGAATCCCAAGAAAAAAACAAAAAAATAAGTTTGTGAGAAGTGTGTGTGAATATGAGCAGCAAAACTACTTAATTCTTGTCACATTATAAAGAAGAAGAGAGTGCGCTGTATTAAACCATTTTTAACATTGCACCGTGACGAAAGTGCTGTATCCATTGCGAACGCTAATTTTACCAGACTGAGCTTTTCCGTGTCGAAATTTCTCCTGAGCATGCGTGGCACTTTGTGCGTCGGAACAGGCCACACACGGTCGGATTTGACGCGATCGGATTTTGTTGTCAGAAAATTTTATCTCCTGCTCTCAAACTCTGTGTGTCAGAAAATCCAATGGAAAATGTCCGATGGAGCCCACACACGGTCGGAATTTCCGACAACACGCCCCGAACGGACATTTTCCATAGGAAAATCCGACCGGTGTACGGGGCATTATTGTTACCCTTTTTCTGGGATATTTGCAGCAGGAATTGCATTTATTTTGAATCTCAATTTAACCTATAATTAGCATAACCATTTTTGACAAGAGCAAATGTGGGCTATGGAGGATTAAAATGAGCATCATCCATGGCTCATTACATGCACACTGCTTGCATATTACTCAAAATACACATATATCCTTTGGTTCCCTGTTCCCTGTTAATTAGAAATTTCACTACAAAGTTCAATACATTTCAGAATTTCCAATGCATGAAATATTTCAGATACCACTGGGAAGCAATCATTTGATTTATACATTGGCTCATATAATATCTGTTGTGCAGTGGGTGCAGTGTTTTGCTTCCCTAAAATGTAGCCAGTCCTAATGACTGTGCTAGTCACAAAGCTCTACAGGTAATTTTTGTAGCTTTCAAAATGATTAATTTCAGCAGCAGTTTTGGGATATTATTTCCTTACCTGTTTCTGCGGTTATGGCTTGCTTTTTGCGACAGTAGTAAGATTTATGAAATAAAGATACAATCTGCGTTCCTAGGCCTAGCTTACACTAATTCACTAATAACTGCATGGCTCACCTCTTTTAGCGCCTTTGGCACAGTGAAAGGTATCCTTCACATCAGAAGCAAGCCGCAGCTGCAATAAAGCTCATATTCCTCACATTTATGTTTTAAAATGCTATTGACTGGGAGTCTTTTTTCAGTTATTCCAGTCTATGTTAAAAAATAGTATTCAAGGAAATATGGTGGTTGCTTTGCACAATTTATCCCCATTTTTTTTTTCAAGGAAAAGTTGAAGATTCACTTTCAGAAAGAGAAAATGAGAAGTCAAAAAGAAAAACTTGCTCCTATAGATATTACAGCCTCCATGCCTAAAGCATGGAGAGCTGCAGCAGAGTGGTGTGCACACAGCATCATTTTCAAGGTACAAAATGCACAATGCTTATGACAGACCTAGCCAGGAGAGAGACTTTTGGAGGGGACTGTATGCTAGCCTCTTGCCGATCGATCGGGGGCCCTTGCATTTGGGGGAACGGTGCTCTTTGAGCTGTATGCCTGGGGACCCTTGAGGTGGTATTACTGTGGATTCGGGTCCTGGTCCTCCAGGACACACAGACTCTGGGGACACTGGATTTGCCATATTGGAATAGTGGCTGATTCATAATGCTGGGACAGATACTGTTAGGAGATGCTGATGTAAATTCCAGCACCTGTCTGTCTGTTGTCTGCTAAAATGTGTATTGTAAATAAGTCTATAGTATGGGATCTAAGAGTCATTAGATCCCCATTGTTGTTTGTGTTAATTAACTCTGCTATTGTGTGAAGAAGAGTCTATGTTGATTGTGATAATGTTGTTCGGATTTTCTGAACTACAAGACGGCCAGTCTGGCCTAAAAGTCATGTCTGAGTCATCTAGGCTGTCTAAAGGGATTAGTTAATTAGCTCATGTTAATTAGGTTAATTAGGTTACAGCTGTATTGTTAGAGTAATATGAGCAGGAGGTCTGCACCTCCACTTTTAGTGTATAAAAGCCTGTATTTTGCAATAAGAGTGAGATTCCTGGTTGAACTTACATACAGCCTGCCTGGTGTTTGTTCTGAGCTACACAACTGGGTTAGAATGGCACATAGCTGAAGTTCTAATCCCAGAGCATTGGATGACTGAACCATCAGACGTTGCAATCTGATTCAATAGCTGCAGAGGAGTGTCGGGAGAGTGGAACCGAGCGAGCAAGGGGCTTGTTACAATGCTAATAAATGGACAACAAAGACTTCTGAAAAAAGAGCTTAGGAAGTGGGGAGCGTGAAAGGAGAAAAAGTGGGGAGTCTGAGTATTCAGCATTTAGCTATGTGTTCATATAAAGTGGAAAGTTTGAGGACCTTTTTATTATCATACATAGGACATAGGACTCCCTGGGATTCCTAGCTTAATTTGGGGTCTTTGCCTCAAAAAGCTTGAACACCACCAATATAAGCAATTCAATTTCTAAGCATCAGGCACATTAGCTTAAAGTCAAAGTCTATTTTAATTGATTTCCCCTAGGCATGCTAAGGCTGATTTACAAACAGAGTTGAGAAAGTTCACTCAATTCAATTATCCAGTCATGCGCAGATAAAATAATAACAGGTGTTAGCCTAATACTGAGTCGGCCCTTTAACTTTCTTCGACTGCTATATGCAGGGTGTGCTGCTATAACTACATTATCATTCCCAGTGTTGTAAATAAAATAACACCTGCTGCTTAGTATTCCTGTAGATAAGGAAATACCTTTACAATGTTCTTAACCCCCTGCAGCTCTTTTACTGACATGTAAAATTTACCAATAGTGCACATGTTTTATACTGGCAACCTGAACTATGATGTAACTCATTTAAAAACGAAGACAATCAATGTTTAAACTGTATAAACATTGACAAGACCCATAACAAGTAATCTACCTGGCTTAACAATTGAAGAGTCAAAAATGTTACAAAATGTGTACATCATTAGGATCATGAAAGACTTGGGGCATCCTGGGATACATTGGAAAAACAGGTTCTGCTATGTGTGCTGCTACAAATTGCTGCCAAATTGCACATAACAGTGGGTGTGGCTTCAAGAGGGATGATTAACCACTTCAATACAATTTCACCTCCTTTCTGCCAGCGCCAATTTTCAGCTTCCACTGTTGTCACATTTTGAATGAAAATACTGTACTCAAATTCAATTTATATCATTTTATTCACACACATAGGACTTTCTTTAACCACTTGTGGACCACCCACCATACATATACTGTGGAAGGGCGACCACTCTGTGCCAGATCACTTACATGATCTGACACTTCCAGGTGTAGGGTGCACGCTCAATGCCGGCGACCTGCTCTTGCTGTGATCACACACAGCGGGAGCCCAGCAGCGGGTACCATGGACTCAATGTCTGCTGGCACCCGCCGGTAAGACAGTACACAGGCATAATGGCAATCTGTAAATTGCCGTTCTGTCAGAAAGGAAGGTTTTGATCGGTGGTGGCCCGTAAATAGGGGGCGCTCGGGCGCCCCACAAAGCTGGACATGGTAAAAAGAGTGTCCCTTTTACTTCTTCAGATCCGTGCTATAGCCGAATGATGGCTACAGAGCGGACCTGTTTTGCCGGGAGGCCGTCTATTGACGGCCTCCCGTGTCGAGCGGCCTGCGCGCCTCCTGCAGGGTGCACACAGCGCACTCTGTGATCAGCGAGTCTATGAGATCCCGACACCTTACCACGTAATCAGCTGTCAACCAATGACAGCTGATCATGTGATGTAAACAGAGCCGGTAATGGGCTATTTTTTCTCCTCACGCTGACAGCGTGAGGAGAAAAGAAAAGCCAATCACCGGCGGCCATGAGAAGGACATCAGTCCAATCACGGAGAGCTGCCGCCAGCTCCTCAGTGCCCACCTGTGCCACCTGCCAGTGCCACCTATCAGTTCCCACAATCAGTGCCTTATCAACAGTGCTGCACATTAGTGCCACCTATCAGTGCCCATCAGTGCCGCCCATCAATGCCACCTATCAGTGCCACCTATCAGTGCCCATCAGTGCCATCTATTAGTGGTACCTATCAGTGCCCATCAGTGCCACCCATCAGTGCTACCCATCAGTGCCATCTTATTAGTGGCCATCAGTGCCGCCTTATCTGTGCCCATCAGTACCACCTTATCAGTGCCGCCTTAACTGTGCCTATCAGTGCCCATCAGTGCAGCCTATCAGTGCCCACCATGCTGCCTCATTAGCTCATATCAATGAAGGAGAAAAATTACCTGTTTGCAAAATTTTATAACAAACTATGAAACGTGATTTTTTTTTTTTTTTTCAAAATGGTCCATCTTTTTTGTTTGTTTAGCAAAAAATAAAAATCCCAGCTGTGATTAAATGCCACCAAAAGAAAGTTCTATTTGTGTGAAAAAAATGAAAAAATTTCATTTGGGTACAGTGTTGTACGACCGCGCAATTGTCATTCAAAGTGCATCAGCGCTGAAAGCTGAAAATTGGTCTGGGCAGGAGGGTGGTTTAAGTGCCCAGTAAGCAAGTGGTTAAGAGTGTCTGGTCACCGGACACTGAGCTGTCCACTAGAAGCTTGACTGCTGCAATCAGGTGATTGCAGCTGAGAAGCTTTATTGGGCGGTGTTTGGCGTGTAATCAGGGCCATGTGTCCTGTTTACACTTTTATGCCGCGTACACACGATTGGATTTTCCGACAACAAATATTCGATGGGAGCTTGATGTTGAAAATTTCGACTGTGTGTAGGCTCCATCTGACATTTTCCGTCCGAATTTACGACAAACAAAATTTGAGATCTGGATCTCAAATTTTCCGACAACAAAATCCGTTCTCGTAAATTCCGATCGTGTGTACACAATTCCGACGCACAAAGTTCCACGCGTGCTCTGAATCAATTACGAGATGGAAGCGATCGGTCTGGTAAAACTAGCATTCGTAATGGAGATAGCACATTCGTCACGCTGCAAATTTTTAAATCTTTTAATGCAGCGCATTCTCTTCTTCTTTATAATGCTAGAATAATTAAATTGTTTTGCTGCTGATATTCACACAGAGTTCTGAAAAAATGATTTCTTTATTATGTCTCATGATCTCCTGAATAATATTAGTTCTTTTTTTCGTCAGATCTCCATAATAATGTTTTGTATTTATTTTTATAGTGATTTTTTTCTTTTATCAAGATCTCCTGTTTTATTTCTTTTTTTCTAGTGATCTCCATAATATTTTTTTTCCGTTTTGTGTGTCAAATTACCACAACACCATTATTATCTTGTATTATTATCTTGTATTTTTTAACCTCAAGGAGGTTGGTTGGTGTCCCTTGTTAATTTGACATTTTATTTTTGAAATGTACCTGCCTACTCACAAACAAACTGTCCTTTTTGAAGTAAAACACATAAGCAAGTATTTTAAAAAAATAAATAGCCATTTATTATGGGTCATAACAAAATAAAGAGGCAGGCAACGCTGGATAAACTGGTGAAGTTTGCAAAGCCTTTTTAGCCCAGGGCACACATCAAAACTATTTTACAGGAAAAAATGGTGGCCTGAGGAGTCCAGATAATAGTGAGCACAATACGGTCCAGGACTCAAAGAGATCAGGAACAGCAGCAGATGACATATATGTCCCCAGGCTGTGGTCATACAACAGCCTGCATCTTTTCCAAGACCGGACTGAACCCAGGCCATCACACCCGTGTCTTCCTTATGCGCTTCCTTCCAGGCTGTGGCTCTGGTATTGGAGTTGTGGCAGGAGGTGGAGGAGGACGATGGTTGACCTCCTGGCTGCCACTTACCCCCGCCACCTCCTGACTGAGGCTTTCCTGTGTATGAAAAAGGGACATAGTTTTAGTTTTTTGTTCATCAATCACACACACAATTTTGAGCTCATGACTGTTGCAAATTGAATGTTCACAAATTTAAAAAAACTACCATTCTGAGCCCAGCATTTTTCATTCTTGTCCCAATCCTTTTTGGCCACTACTGTCTATTGATATGTAAACCACTTTGTTAAGTCAGTAATTAGGGATCAATAATAACATCTAGTTACCATCATTCATTTTACGACAAGAAATATTTTGAACAATGCTTTACATGACTCAAGCTGGGCTCCTCCACATCTTCCTGGGTGGAAGGCCCAGGTTGGACATCGGAAGCCTCAGCTGAGGTGGAAGGAAGCCTTGAAGGAAGAGTGGAGAGTGCTGGCCTGGGTTCACTCTGGTCTGACAGAAAATGCAGTCTGTCATAGTACCATTTTGAGGGGGACCCCATGCCATTTTTTTTTTTAATTTTGGCCGGGGTTCCCCTTAATATCCATACCAGACTTGAAGGGCCTGGTATGGAATTTAGGGGGAGCCCTCACGCCATTTTTTTTTAAATTTTGGTTCGGGGTTCCCCTGTGGGGAATTCCCATGCCATTTTTATCAATTAACTTTTATGTGTATTGTCAGATCGGCAATTCATTAATAGCCGCGAGTACTTTTAAATGACTTTTTTTCCTTTGAAATGTCATTTTGCTGTCAGACTGTTCTAAACACGGGAAACATGCGTCCCTTTACAGGCATACTATAGACACCCCCCAGGTATGAAATTTAAAGGAATATTTCATTTTTATTGTTTCACTCTAAGCATTATTAAAATCACTGCTCCTGAAAAAACGGACATTTTTTAAAAATTTTTTTGCATTGATACAAGTCCCCTGGGGCAGGACCCGGATCTCCAAACACTTTTTATGGCAAAGAACTTGCATATAAGCCTTCAGTGAGAACTTTGGATTTTGCAGGTTCGATCCCCATTGACTTCCACTATATATGTGATCTGACAGGCATTATTGCCGCAATAGCACTGCTTTCCATTTGCATTAGCGCTGACTTTATGAGAGTTGAAGTCTTTCTGGCCTTTTTGGAGAGTTATTTTTTGGTACTGCAGGATAATTTTTTGGCGCTATAGTAAATGACCCCCAGTGTGTCAACATGTGCTATCTGCCATCACAGGATATCAAGGTATGCATTTTGGGGTGCAACCCCATCTAAAGTAGATGAGAGGAAGGGGTTGCAACCCCGAAACACATCCATTGATCCCCCATGATGGGAGCTAGCACATGTTGACATTAGGCATGGGATCAGGAGGGAAATCCCCATTTTGAATTTCAATTTGTGAAGAAAATGGCCAAAAAAATGGTAAAAAAAAAAAGCCCATCGCATAACCTAGGAGACAGCTATAAGAAACACAAGCAGTAAATCAAAGGAAATATTTCAGTTTAACTAAAAAAAATATTTTTAAAATGTTTATTAAACATTTTCTGGCATATCAATGGCCCCCCTACCCGCAAAGTACTCCATATATTTTATACGGACCTCGCGTGTGCTTTGGGGGGGCAAGCACTGAAAACCAGATACGAACCCACAAGCCTAAACTGAAGAGCAGTAACGATCTGAAAAGCACGAGGCTGAAAAGCGTGAATCACCTCTCACCAAACTTCTAATAACAGGAGATAAACACGAGATTAGAAGAAGGAGCTCAAAGGGTGGCGCACTGGCTATTGAACTTCCCTTTTCTAGTGCCGTCGTACGTGTTGTACGTCACTGCGTTCTTGACGTTCGTAAGTTCCAACAACATTTGTGAGACCGTGTGTATGCAAGACAAGTTTGAGCCAAAATCTGTCAGAAAAAAAACATGGATTTTGTTGTCGGAATGTGTGATCACATTAGTCCCACTCTACATCAAATCATTCATGATTCCATTCCACCCTGGTGCATCTGATTGGCAGCCAGGAGGAAGATAGGCAGGGACCGTCACATCCAGTTTCCCCACCACTAGGAGAGCAGCACTGACCGTCCTTCTCTCCTGCACACTCGCTCTGTACCCTCCAGCCCTCCGATCCAACCCCCCACCTCGATCTCCAGTGTCCTGCTAAGAGAAGCCAGAGCCAGAGCACAGCCTGAGAGAGAGGTGAGCTGAGCTGCGATCTGAGAAATGTTTACGGATTTGTTTGCAGGACATGAGAAACTGACAAGTAGGGTCAGAAGAGTACGGTATGTGAGGTGGGGGGGAAGGGGATAGGTTACTAAGTGTGCAGTCTCCCCATAGCTGATACATATCTCTCAAGCTGGCACACATTCACTGTTAACCACTTACTACCCAGGCCAATTCCAACACTTCTCTCCTACATGAAAAATCATCATTATTTTACTAGAAAATTACTCAGAACCCCCAAACACGGAATATGTTTTTTTTAGCAGAGACCCTGGAGAATAAAATGGTGGTCGTTGCAACTCTTTATCCCGCATGGTATTTGCGCAGCAATTTTCATGCATTAAAATAAAAAAAAATTAAAAAACAGAAAAGTTAGCTCATTATTTGTATAATGTGAAAGAGGATGTTACACCAAGTAAATAAATACCTAACATGTTACGCTTCAAAATTGCGCACACTTGTGGAATGGTGCCAAACTTCGGTACTTAAAAAACTCCATAGGCAACACTTAAAAAATAAATAAATAAATAAAAAACGATCTCTGCTTACAAGCCGAGGCGGTGGCATTTTTTCAAATGCAGAGGCCAGGCGTGACATCATAACATCACGCCCGGCCTCCGAACGATCATAGAGACTCCGGGTATTATATATCCTCTCATCTGTAATGTTGAGCTACATACCCTGATCTGTAATGCTGAGCCATATACCCTGTCCTGTGAGGCTGAGTTATATACTCTGTCCTGTGATGCTGGCGCTGTATACTCCTGTCCAGTGATACTGGGGCTGTATACTTCTGTCCTGTGATTCTGGGGCTGTACACTCCTGTCCTGTGATGCTGAGCTGTATACTCCTGACACTATGGGTGGAAGCAAGTGGAATACAGCGGAGGGAGTGGGTGGATAATTAAAAGGGTGTGGCTTATGAGAAGTGGGAGGGGTTAAAATGGAAGGGTGGGGACTGGCGCCCCCATCTTAAAATTTCACCAGCCGCCACTGGTTTTGATCCTGTGTTCCTGCAAAGCAGGAACATGGATCAATGCCTTGCCCTAGTCAAAACACCTCCCCCCACAGTGAGAAAGCACAGGCTAGGCAAACAGTTAACCCTTTGATCACCCGTGATGTTAACCCCTTCCCAGCCAGTGTCATTAGTACAGTGACAGTGCATATTTTTTAGCATTGATCGCAGTATTAGTATCACTGGTCCCCAAAAAAGTGTCAAAAGTGTCAGTTAGGTGTCCGATTTGTCCGCCGCAATATAACAGTCCTGCTATAAGTCGCTGATTACCGCCATTACTAGTAAAAAAATAATGAATGAATTAATTAATTAATTAATTAAAATATCCCATAGTTTGTAGACTCTATAACTTTTGTGTAAATCACTTAATATATGCTTGTTGAGATTTTTTTTATCAAAAATATAGTATGTAGCAGAATACAAATTGGCCTAAATTGATGAAATTAGATTTTTTACATTTTTTATTGTTTATGTTTTATAGCAGAAGGTAAAAAATTAATATATATATTTTTTTTTAATTGTCGGTCTTTTTTTGTTTATAGCACAAAGAAAGCTCTATTTCTTGGGGAAAAAGTACAAAAAATGTATTTGGGTACAGTCACACAATCGTGCAATTGTCAGTCAAAGTAGCGCAGTGCCATATCACAAAAAATGGCCTGGTCATGAAGGGGAGTAAATTTTCCGGAGGTCAAGTGGTTAATCACTACTGAGGGTTTTTAATTTTTTTCAAAATAAACAAACAAAGTTCTTCATTTCTGTTATATAATTGCAAATAAATAATCTTTCTTTAGAAATGTAGGCCAAAGTGTATACTGTCACATTGCTTCAGTAAAAATAACCCAAATCAGTGTATATTATTTAGACTGTAAGAAAGTTATAAATTCCACAATCTATGGTGTATATATCTGAAAATTGATCAGTCCTGATGTATTGACGGCCTCTCATATCCTGAGGCTCGAAACAGCAGGATAGTACAAATATCCCCCAAATGACCACCTTCTGGAAAGTGGATAGTCCAAGGTATTTAGTAAGAGGCATGGCGAGTTTATTGAAATAATTTTTTGGCACAATTTTTTGGAAAATGAAGAAATAAAAAAAAAATTCTGGCTGGTGAAAGTATGTAAAAAAAATAAATAAATTGTAATGATAAGATAGAAGATAGAATGAGTCCAGAGACGGGTAACAAAAATGGTGACAGATCTGAGGGATAAAACATATCAAGAGAGACTTCAGGAACTGAATATATACAGTCTGTAGGAAAGAATGGAAAGGGGAGATATGATTGAAACCTTTAAATACATCAAGGGGGTGAATAAGGTTCAGGAGGGCAGTTTTTTCACAATGAAACCAAAATCAACAACACGGGGACATGACCTCAAACTAACTGAAAGGAAAGTTCAAAACAAATTCAGACACAAAATGTAACGAAACACCCCCCCCCCCCCCCAGAAAACGAAAACGAAAATGGACAGACTCAATGGACTACTTAGTCTTTTTTCTACTGTCACATTTGTATGTTTCTATGTAATTGTACCAATACATGAAGTGTATGCTATTGTGATTGACTGTGATTGTCCACAGCGATGGGCTGTGATTGGTCCTGTACTATGTGATCACTATGACCAATCACAGAGAGTACACAATTAATGGTATAAATGGAAGCCATTCATTGTGTTCAATTGCCATGTGATCTGCTGTGATTGGTCACAGCAATAACATGGTACGGGCAGCAGCCTGGTACACTAACTTGTCATCCACTGTGTCCCGGTACTCTACATACACAAATTGTAGCGCTAAAAACACACGAAAAAATAATAATAATAATAAATATAAAGTTCAAAGTGTATATAAACGTAATGTCCCAGGAAAAACAAGTGTGTGATCCAAAAGAACAAAAATCCACAGTGCAAATAAATGATCTGTATATCAATCTTGTCTGCTTCACAACCTTCAGCTTGTATATCATCGATTAAAGCGAATAGATGGAATACGCTTACCAGAGAGGTTGGATTCTACTGCCGTAAGCATAGAATCAATGAAGCTTATTGCCACCCAGGGCGAAGTGGTGAGATGTTGGAGGCAAGGGTAGAGCCTCTACCAGGCCAGGACGTCCCCTCTCTCCCACCGAAGCAGAGCCGGAAATGGATTCCAAAAGTGGTTTCTCAGTTTCCAAGGATATGTGGAGAAAAGAAGGAATGCTCCCACATAGTGTAACTTCTGGGTGTTTTTATTCAAAAAAAAAACCACGGTACATAAAAATGTGATCACAAAGATAAAATAAAGAGCAGTGTATAAGGTCTATAAAAAAACGCCCTACGCGTTTCGTTCCAATGACCTTCAACAGGGGCATAAGGGACCCTCATAACACTGCCCAAATTTATAAAATACTATATGTCATCTAAAATAATCAAGACCAATAGGCTGTGCACAAACGAACAACAATGGACACCATTGGACCTAGGGAACATCACCTGCTGTGGTATACCACACCCCCTAAAAGTATCCAATCAGTGAACTTATAGTATAAAATTTACTATATATTTTAGGCCAATATACATATAGAATTTGTCTATGTCTATATCTATAGTTGTAGCTGCAGTGGGTGTCCTCGTGTGAAAAACCCGGGAACACTGCTAGACGTATACGTGTGACGTCAGTGACTAGGAATGTGCGGGCCGTGCAGAGGGGTTGCCTGGCAACCGTACATGCTGTTTCCCGAAAAGCCCGCGAACTCGGTAGGCGTGTCTGCGCGGCCGTCACTTGACGCGAAAAGCCGGAAACATGCGGACCGCGCAGGAGGGTTGCCTAGCAACCCTGCAGTGACCGCCCGTGACCGCCCGAACACAAAAAACGTGTCCACGCGGCCTCACATGATGCCGAGTTACCCATCATGTGATGACTGACGTCATTCACACGTGGACTCTCGGGATGAGTTGCCAGGCAACGACGTCACCAGACCAGGAACGCTTGCGAACCCGAAGAGAATGTCCGCACAGCCATCACATGACCCTGTGTTACCGGTCACGTGATGACAAGCAGACACTGGAGACCAGTTGCCAAGCAACAGAGACACAATATCCGAAAGGTCCGCAGTAGTGCGGACGTACCTATACTGTAATCACCTATTCGGAAAAGAGTCTCACATATAACAACTGACGTAGATCGATATTTGGAAATACGCCAGTGGGCTGGAAAGGATGACAATGTGGAGAAGGCGCCCTCATCAAAAAATCCTGATATCACTCAAAGTGCAAAAAAATGGGGCATACAAAAAATGAAAATGTATAAGATATATAAAGTGAGAATAAACAATGGGGCGAAATCATATTTGTTGGATGTATGAAAACAAAATATCCAATAGTGAAAAAAGAAAAACAGTAAATGAATAGATAAAAATAAAATTAAATAAGGTACGTTAGGGTAGACTTGCCTGACTGTTGAAAGTAATAATAATGTGTATCATGACCCAAGAGTCAAGAATAAAATGTGTGAAATAAATAAAATAAATGAAATGTGCATGGGTCATATGGTAAACAGTGCATGTGTGATGAAAAACATGTGGGGAAGGATGTAAATATGTAAAAATATGTACGGAATAGTGTATGAGGTGTATGGTCCTGTATAAAAATATATGGAATAAAGCTTACAAAAAAAAAGTATTGAATGATGAAGTGGATAAAAAGTGTTGTGAAAAATATATCTTATGAAAGATTAATAAACGAGTTCAGATCCCATTCCACATTAAGGCCAAAAGGGAAATAAGATCTAAGCAGGTGTATCCAGTACGTCTCAAGCTTGGATACCCCGCGTAAGCGGGACTCACCCCGCCAATGGGGGACAAACTTATCAATCACCTGAAACGTACTACCCGTGGGATCCTTATTATGGTGGAGTAGGTAATGTCGAGGTACTGAGTGTTTATCTTTGCCACCTTTTATACCCGCAATGTGTTCATTTACACGTATGGTGAATGTTCTAATAGTTCTGCCCACGTATTGTGGGTGATCAAATAAACCACATATTGAGTGGTACAGGTGGCAAACTCTTTCATATGGTAAATATGTGAGGTGATGGTAGAACCAAAGGTATCCATTTTTCGTCCCGTTAACACATTATGTGCACATACATTACACCTACGGCACGGGTAGTAGCCTTGGCATTGTTGAAAGAAAGAGATTTTCTTTGGGGGATCTATGATATTGGGGGCAATTTGTCCCTGTATAGAACGAGCCCCTCTGAAAATGACCCCAGCATTGTCCGGTAATGCAGGACCTAGAAATCTATCGCTCTTAAGTACTTTCCAGTGTTATCTGAAAATAGCCCTGATTTCTTTGAACTGGGTGGAATATGTAGTGAAAAAAGACCATTTAGCTCTGGAATCGGAAGTATCAGAGGGCCGTTCTATGAGTGTCGAGTTCCTATCAATCTGTGACACTCGATTGATCTCTGCGTCTAGTTCTCCTGCATTATACCCCTTGGCTATAAATCTATCTTTCAATATCTGAGATTGAGCGTAATAATCATTAATTTGGGAACAATTACGACGCAGTCGTAAAAACTGGCTGCGTGGAACAGACCGTAACCATTGGGTGCGATGGCAACTGTCGGACGGGATATACCCGTTACGATCTGTGGGTTTAAAATAAGTTTTAAACTCCAAATGTTGGTCTACCACCATAATTTCTAAATCTAAAAAATGAATAGAATGTAAACTGGCCTCATAACTCAGGGAGATACCGTGATCGTTGGCATTCAAAAATACCATAAAGGCATCCAACGATACCCGGTCTCCGTGCCATAGGAGGAGGATGTCGTCAATATACCTGACCCAGAGAGACAGCTCTGGTCTCTGGCAGGCATAGACGACATCCTTCTCCCACTGGGCCATAAAAAGGTTGGCCAGGCTGGGGGCAAAATTAGCCCCCATGGCCACACCCTTTTGTTGTACATAAAACTGGTTCTGAAACCAGAAGTAGTTGTGGCCAGTGGCGAACCGTAAAAGCTGCATAATAAAATTACGCTGCAATATTGGTAAAGTGTGGTTTCTGGATAAATGTTTTTCAACCGCACTAAATCCCAGCAAGTGTGGTATGCACGTATATAGTGCAGCCACGTCGGCTGTGACCAAATACGTTCCCTTTTTAAGTTTAACCCTTTCCAGACATTGAATAACATCCCTAGTGTCCTTGAGGTAAGAGGGAGTGGATTGAACCAATGGTTGAAGAAAAAAATCAACATATCTCCCTATCCTGGAAGTGACCGAGTCAATCCCGCTGACAATGGGTCTGCCAGGGGGATTGACTGGGTCCTTGTGGACCTTAGGGAGATAATATATTGCGGGGATCCGTGGCACAAGGGGCACTAAATAGTTCTTCTCTTTTTTGTTAAGAATCCCCAAAGCGTAACCTTCATTGACCAGTTCAACTAAGGCTCGTTTATATTTTTGGGTAGGGTTAAAGTTTATAGGGGTGTAAGTGTCACGATCTTGGAGGATCTTTGACATTTCTCCAATGTAGTCTTTTTTGTTGAGAACTACAATACCCCCACCTTTGTCGGAAGGTCTTATAATAAGATCTTTCCTATCACAAAGTTCCTTAAGCCCTATTTTGATTTGCGGATCAATGTGAGTCTTTCTTTTAGGTTTAGGAAGGTGGTCCAAGTCTTACAGGACCAGGTTCTTAAAAACCTGAAGAGATGGGGCTAAATTTCCAGGAGGGTTGAATAGTGAGGGGTTGGCTAATCCCGAATGTGTATATTCATTATTAGAAATGTTGTTGGTTGTAAGAGAGACAGAAGGTTGGCTCAAGAAGTGTCTCTGTATACTTAGTTTTCTGGTGAATTTCAACACATCAATAAAGGTACAAAATTTGTTTAAGGGTCTCGGAGGTACGTATTTAAGTCCCTTGTCTAAAACCGTTTTTTCGGCTTCAGTCAAATGGACTGTACTGAGATTGAAAATCCCCACTCCTCTCAAACTCTTTTTCTTTTTGCTTCTAGCCTTCCACCCCCCTCTGGTCCCTCTTTTCCTTCTTGGTAATTGGAATGGTGTTCTATGGGTCTCTAAAAACCCGATGCTTGTTCAAAGTTTAAATCTCTTTGATTGTAATTATATGGTGACCTATTATAAACATCTTCTTCTTTATCGTATTGAGGATAGCATTCATGATATACATCTGATGTTGGATGTTCCTGTAAGGGTAGATAACGATTTTGGGTATGTATCGGGGTCTCATAGGGGTAATCACGACTGTATAATCTAGGTCTTTGGTTACCTCTCCATTGTTGCCCTCTATATGGCGTAAACCCCAAGGTTCCTCTGTAAGGAGGATTAGCTGGATGTCCCTGTGAGTAACCCCTACCTCGATTTTTTGGTCCACTTCCCCTATGACTAGGAGGAAGATAGACCGGGGGGGTGGACGAGGATAGATATTTCGGGGACCGGGATTCCTAGAGTTTTGCCCTGATGTTCCCCCAAAATTTTGGGGGGGTTCGTATACTAGTCTCCTATCTACTTTAGGTTTGATTGCCTGTTGAGTCTCAATAGGAAGGGACCCATTCTCTACTATGGCAGCAGAGGCCATCTTTTTTTGCCAATTAAAAACCATGTTTGTGCTATAATCGGAAAAATCACGATTATATTTCTTTTGTTTTTTATTTCTCTGATCCTTTTCCTCCTTCTCTAGGTTATTTTTCAGAGTGGAGGAAAGGGAAATGTATTCAGCCGTGGTCTTGTGTACTGAAAGTTTATCCTTGAGATCTTTAATTTCTTGATCTATCAAGGATAACTTAATACGTTTTCTTTTAATTAAAAAGTCTAAAAGTTGAATCCCTACATCGTTAAAGTATTTGAACCATGACTCTACATCAGATTCATCTTGCTGCGGGAAAACATCCCAGCGGAGGGAGCGCAAGGACCCAGTCAATCCCCCTGGCAGACCCATTGTCAGCGGGATTGACTCGGTCACTTCCAGGATAGGGAGATATGTTGATTTTTTTTCTTCAACCATTGGTTCAATCCACTCCCTCTTACCTCAAGGACACTAGGGATGTTATTCAATGTCTGGAAAGGGTTAAACTTAAAAAGGGAACGTATTTGGTCACAGCCGACGTGGCTGCGCTATATACGTGCATACCACACTTGCTGGGATTTAGTGCGGTTGAAAAACATTTATCCAGAAACCACACTTTACCAATATTGCAGCGTAATTTTATTATGCAGCTTTTACGGTTCGCCACTGGCCACAACTACTTCTGGTTTCAGAACCAGTTTTATGTACAACAAAAGGGTGTGGCCATGGGGGCTAAGTTTGCCCCCAGCCTGGCCAACCTTTTTATGGCCCAGTGGGAGGAGGATGTCGTCTATGCCTGCCAGAGACCAGAGTTGGCTCTCTGGGTCAGGTATATCGACGACATCCTCCTCCTATGGCACGGAGACCGGGTATTGTTGGATGCCTTTATGGTATTTTTGAATGCCAACGATCGCGGTATCTCCCTGAGTTATGAGGCCAGTTTACATTCTATTCATTTTTTAGATTTAGAAATTATGGTGGTAGACCAACATTTGGAGTTTAAAACTTATTTTAAACCCACAGATCGTAACGGGTATATCCCGTCCGACAGTTGCCATCACACCCAATGGTTACGGTCTGTTCCACGCAGCCAGTTTTTACGACGTAATTGTTTTTGCGTCGTAATTGTTCCCAAATTAATGATTATTACGCTCAATCTCAGATATTGAAAGATAGATTTATAGCCAAGGGGTATAATGCAGGAGAACTAGACGCAGAGATCAATCGAGTGTCACAGATTGATAGGAACTCGACACTCATAGAACGGCCCTCTGATACTTCCGATTCCAGAGCTAAATGGTCTTTTTTCACTACATATTCCACCCAGTTCAAAGAAATCAGGGCTATTTTCAGAAAACACTGGAAAGTACTTAAGAGCGATAGATTTCTAGGTCCTGCATTACCGGATAATGCTGGGGTCATTTTCAGAGGGGCTCGTTCTATACAGAGACAAATTGCCCCCAATATCATAGATCCCCCAAAGAAAATCTCTTTCTTTCAACAATGCCAAGGCTACTACCCGTGCCGTAGGTGTAATGTATGTGCACATAATGTGTTAACGGGACAAAAAATGGATACCTTTGGTTCTACCATCACCTCACATATTTACCATATGAAAGAGTTTGCCACCTGTACCACTCAATATGTGGTTTATTTGATCACCTGCCCATGTAAAAAACAATACGTGGGCAGAACTATTAGAACATTCACCATACGTGTAAATGAACACATTGCGGGTATAAAAGGTGGCAAAGATAAACACTCAGTACCTCGACATTACCTACTCCACCATAATAAGGATCCCACGGGTAGTACGTTTCAGGTGATTGATAAGTTTGTCCCCCATTGGCGGGGTGAGTCCCGCTTACGCGGGGTATCCAAGCTTGAGACGTACTGGATACACCAGCTTAGATCTTATTTCCCTTTTGGCCTTAATGTGGAATGGGATCTGAACTCGTTTATTAATCTTTCATAAGATATATTTTTCACAACACTTTTTATCCACTTCATCATTCAATATTTTTTTTTTTTTTGTAAGCTTTATTCCATATATTTTTATACAGGACCATACACCTCATACACTATTCCGTACATATTTTTACATATTTACATCCTTCCCCACATGTTTTTCATCACACATGCACTGTTTACCATATGACCCATGCACATTTCATTTATTTTATTTATTTCACACATTTTATTCTTGACTCTTGGGTCATGATACACATTATTATTACTTTCAACAGTCAGGCAAGTCTACCCTAACGTACCTTATTTATTTATTTAATATTTATTGGATATTTCGTTTTCATACATCCAACAAATATGATTTCGCCCCATTGTTTATTCTCACTTTATATATCTTATACATTTTCATTTTTTGTATGCCCCATTTTTTTGCACTTTGAGTGATATCAGGATTTTTTGATGAGGGCGCCTTCTCCACATTGTCATCCTTTCCAGCCCACTGACGTATTTTCAAATATCGATCTACGTCAGTTGTTATATGTGAGACTCTTTTCCGAATAGGTGATTACAGTATAGGTACATCCGCACTACTGCGGACCTTTCGGATATTGTGTCTCTGTTGCTTGGCAACTGGTCTCCAGTGTCTGCTTGTCATCACGTGACCGGTAACACAGGGTCATGTGATGGCTGTGCAGACATTCTCTTCAGGTTCGCAAGCGTTCCTGGTCTGGTGACGTCGTTGTTGCCTGGCAACTCATCCTGAGAGTCCACGTGTGAATGACGTCAGTCATCACATGATGGATAACTCGGCATCATGTGAGGCCGCGCGGACACGTTTTTTGTGTTCGTGGGCTTTCGGGCGGGCACGTGCAGGGTTGCTAGGCAACCCTCCTGCACGATCCGCACGTTTCCGGCTTTTCGCGTCAAGTGACGGCCGCACAGACACGCCTCCCGAGTTCGCGGGCTTTTCGGGAAACAGCGTGTACGGTTGCCAGGCAACCCCTCTGCACGGCCCGCACATTCCTAGTCACTGACGTCACACGTATACGTCTAGCAGTGTTCCCGGGTTTTTCACACGAGGACGCCCACTGCAGCTACAACTATAGATATAGACATAGACAAATTCTATATGTATATTGGCCTAAAATATATAGTAAATTTAATACTATAAGTTCACTGATTGGATACTTTTAGGGGGTGTGGTATACCACAACAGGTGATGTTCCCTAGGTCCAATGGTGTCCATTGTTGTTCGTTTGTGCACAGCCTATTGGTCTTGATTATTTTAGATGACATATAGTATTTTATAAATTTGGGCAGTGTTATGAGGGTCCCTTATGCCCCTGTTGAAGGTCATTGGACCGAAACGCGTAGGGCGTTTTTTTATAGACCTTATACACTGCTCTTTATTTTATCTTTGTGATCACATTTTTATGTACCGTGGTTTTTTTTTTTTTGAATAAAAACACCCAGAAGTTACACTATGTGGGAGCATTCCTTCTTTTCTCCACATATCCTGGGAAACTGAGAAACCACTTTTGGAATCCATTTCCGGCTTTGCTTCGGTGGGAGAGAGGGGACGTCCTGGCCTGGTAGAGGCTCTACCCTTGCCTCCAACATCTCACCACTTCGCCCTGGGTGGCAATAAGCTTCATTGATTCTATGCTTACGGCAGTAGAATCCAACCTCTCTGGTAAGCGTATTCCATCTATTCGCTTTAATCGATGATATACAAGCTGAAGGTTGTGAAGCAGACAAGATTGATATACAGATCATTTATTTGCACTGTGGATTTGTGTTCTTTTGGATCACACACTTGTTTTTCCTGGGACATTACGTTTATATACACTTTGAACTTTATATTTATTATCATTATTATTTTTTCGTGTGTTTTTAGCGCTACAATTTGTTTTAAAATTTGTTTTCCTGTTGTCACATGGTTTTGTAGCAGCTGCTGTTATCTCTTTTGGGTAGCGCATTAATCATTCCCCCTTTTTCACTGCCATTTTATTTTTTGACTACTTGTTTTTTGCAGCTCCCTTCATTCTAGTATACTTCCAGCTTTATTGTAGGTTGTATATATAGATGTATTTGATTACAGGACCGCTAGGTCCTTAAACACAGAGGGTGTTTTTGTGGTCACCAACCCAGACTCAGAAGTAGGTGGCCTCTTCATTAGATTAAAAAATTTGATGATAAGTGAAATTCATCTCCAATGGGATACCGCCTTTCTCGAACAATATATAAGAGAACGGATGGTACCCAGAGGTCTCCGCTGGGATGTTTTCCCGCAGCAAGATGAATCTGATGAAGAGTCATGGTTCAAATACTTTAACGATGTAGGGATTCAACTTTTAGACTTTTTAATTAAAAGAAAACGTATTAAGTTATCCTTGATAGATCCAGAAATTAAAGATCTCAAGGATAAACTTTCAGTACACAAGACCACGGCTGAATACATTTCCCTTTCCTCCACTCTGAAAAATAACCTAGAGAAGGAGAAAAAGGATCAGAGAAATAAAAAACAAAAGAAATATAATCGTGATTTTTCCGATTATAGCACAAACATGGTTTTTAATTGGCAAAAAAAGATGGCCTCTGCTGCCATAGTAGAGAATGGGTCCCTTCCTATTGAGACTCAACAGGCAATCAAACCTAAAGTAGATAGGAGACTAGTATACGAACCCCCCCAAAATTTTGGGGGAACATCAGGGCAAATTTATGAAACTCCTAGACGCCCTCCAGATTCTAAACTCAACAACTCTAGGAACCCCGGTCCCCGAAATATCTATCCTCGTCCACCCCCCCCCGGTCTATCTTCCTCCTAGTCATAGGGGAAGTGGACCAAAAAATCGAGGTAGGGGTTACTCACGGGGACATTCAGCTAATCCTCCTTACAGAGGAACCTCTGGGTTTACGCCATATAGAGGGCAACAATGGAGAGGTAACCAAAGACCTAGATTATACAGTCGTGATTACCCCTATGAGACCCCGATACATACCCAAAATCGTTATCTACCCTTACAGGAACATCCAACATAAGATGTATATCATGAATCCTACCCTCAATACGATAGAGAAGAAGATGTTTATAATAGGTCACCATATAATTACAATCAAAGAGATTTAAACTTTGAACATGCATCGGGTTTTCAGAGACCCATAGAACACCATTCCAATTACCAAGAAGGAAAAGAGGGACCAGAGGGGGGTGGAAGGCTAGAAGCAAAAAGAAAAAGAGTTTGAGAGGAGTGGGGATTTTCAATCTCAGTACAGTCCATTTGACTGAAGCCGAAAAAACGGTTTTAGACAAGGGACTTAAATACGTACCTCCGAGACCCTTAAACAAATTTTGTACCTTTATTGATGTGTTGAAATTCACCAGAAAACTAAGTATACAGAGACACTTCTTGAGCCAACCTTCTGTCTCTCTTACAACCAACAACATTTCTAATAATGAATATACACATTCGGGATTAGCCAACCCCTCACTATTCAACCCTCCTGGAAATTTAGCCCCATCTCTTCAGGTTTTTAAGAACCTGGTCCTGCAAGACTTGGACCACCTTCCTAAACCTAAAAGAAAGACTCACATTGATCCGCAAATCAAAATAGGGCTTAAGGAACTTTGTGATAGGAAAGATCTTATTATAAGACCTTCCGACAAAGGTGGGGGTATTGTAGTTCTCAACAAAAAAGACTACATTGGAGAAATGTCAAAGATCCTCCAAGATCGTGACACTTACACCCCTATAAACTTTAACCCTACCCAAAAATATAAACGAGCCTTAGTTGAACTAGTCAATGAAGGTTACGCTTTGGGGATTCTTAACAAAAAAGAGAAGAACTATTTAGTGCCCCTTGTGCCACGGATCCCCGCAATATATTATCTCCCTAAGGTCCACAAGGACCCAGTCAATCCCCCTGGCAGACCCATTGTCAGCGGGATTGACTCGGTCACTTCCAGGGGGAGATATGTTGATTTTTTTTCTTCAACCATTGGTTCAATCCACTCCCTCTTACCTCAAGGACACTAGGGATGTTATTCAATGTCTGGAAAGGGTTAAACTTAAAAAGGGAACGTATTTGGTCACAGCCGACGTGGCTGCGCTATATACGTGCATACCACACTTGCTGGGATTTAGTGCGGTTGAAAAACATTTATCCAGAAACCACACTTTACCAATATTGCAGCGTAATTTTATTATGCAGCTTTTACGGTTCGCCACTGGCCACAACTACTTCTGGTTTCAGAACCAGTTTTATGTACAACAAAAGGGTGTGGCCATGGGGGCTACGTTTGCCCCCAGCCTGGCCAACCTTTTTATGGCCCAGTGGGAGGAGGATGTCGTCTATGCCTGCCAGAGACCAGAGTTGGCGCTCTGGGTCAGGTATATCGACGACATCCTCCTCCTATGGCACGGAGACCGGGTATCGTTGGATGCCTTTATGGTATTTTTGAATGCCAACGATCGCGGTATCTCCCTGAGTTATGAGGCCAGTTTACATTCTATTCATTTTTTAGATTTAGAAATTATGGTGGTAGACCAACATTTGAAGTTTAAAACTTATTTTAAACCCACAGATCGTAACGGGTATATCCCGTCCGACAGTTGCCATCACACCCAATGGTTACGGTCTGTTCCACGCAGCCAGTTTTTACGACTGCGTCGTAATTGTTCCCAAATTAATGATTATTACGCTCAATCTCAGGTATTGAAAGATAGATTTATAGCCAAGGGGTATAATGCAGGAGAACTAGACGCAGAGATCAATCGAGTGTCACAGATTGATAGGAACTCGACACTCGGCTCTCTGATACTTCCGATTCCAGAGCTAAATGGTCTTTTTTCACTACATATTCCACCCAGTTCAAAGAAATCAGGGCTATTTTCAGAAAACACTGGAAAGTATTTAAGAGCGATAGATTTCTAGGTCCTGCATTACCGGATAATGCTGGGGTCATTTTCAGAGGGGCTCATTCTATACAGGGACAAATTGCCCCCAATATCATAGATCCCCCAAAGAAAATCTCTTTCTTTCAACAATGCCAAGGCTACTACCCGTGCCGTAGGTGTAATGTATGTGCACATAATGTGTTAACGGGACGAAAAATGGATACCTTTGGTTCTACCATCACCTCACATATTTACCATATGAAAGAGTTTGCCACCTGTACCACTCAATATGTGGTTTATTTGATCACCTGCCAATGTAAAAAACAATACGTGGGCAGAACTATTAGAACATTCACCATACGTGTAAATGAACACATTGCGGGTATAAAAGGTGGCAAAGATAAACACTCAGTACCTCGACATTACCTACTCCACCATAATAAGGATCCCACGGGTAGTACGTTTCAGGTGATTGATAAGTTTGTCCCCCATTGGCGGGGTGAGTCCCGCTTACGCGGGGTATCCAAGCTTGAGACGTACTGGATACACCAGCTTAGATCTTATTTCCCTTTTGGCCTTAATGTGGAATGGGATCTGAACTCGTTTATTAATCTTTCATAAGATATATTTTTCACAACACTTTTTATCCACTTCATCATTCAATATTTTTTTTTTTTTTGTAAGCTTTATTCCATATATTTTTATACAGGACCATACACCTCATACACTATTCCGTACATATTTTTACATATTTACATCCTTCCCCACATGTTTTTCATCACACATGCACTGTTTACCATATGACCCATGCACATTTCATTTATTTTATTTATTCCACACATTTTATTCTTGACTCTTGGGTCATGATACACATTATTATTACTTTCAACAGTCAGGCAAGTCTACCCTAACGTCCCTTATTTAATTTTATTTTTATCTATTCATTTACTGTTTTTCTTTTTTCACTATTGGATATTTCGTTTTCATACATCCAACAAATATGATTTCGCCCCATTGTTTATTCTCACTTTATATATCTTATACATTTTCATTTTTTGTATGCCCCATTTTTTTGCACTTTGAGTGATATCAGGATTTTTTGATGAGGGCGCCTTCTCCACATTGTCATCCTTTCCAGCCCACTGACGTATTTTCAAATATCGATCTACGTCAGTTGTTATATGTGAGACTCTTTTCCGAATAGGTGATTACAGTATAGGTACATCCACACTACTGCGGACCTTTCGGATATTGTGTCTCTGTTGCTTGGCAACTGGTCTCCAGTGTCTGCTTGTCATCACGTGACCGGTAACACAGGGTCATGTGATGGCTGTGCGGACATTCTCTTCGGGTTCGCAAGCATTCCTGGTCTGGTGACGTCGTTGCCTGGCAACTCATCCCGAGAGTCCACGTGTGAATGACGTCAGTCATCACATGATGGATAACTCGGCATCATGTGAGGCCGCGCGGACACGTTTTTTGTGTTCGCGGGCTTTCGGGCGGTCACGTGCAGGGTTGCTAGGCAACCCTCCTGCACGGTCCGCATGTTTCCGGCTTTTCGCGTCAAGTGACGGCCGCGCAGACACGCCTCCCGAGTTTGCGGGCTTTTTGGGAAACAGCGTGTACGATTGCCAGGCAACCCCTCTGCACGGCCCGCACATTCCTAGTCACTGACGTCACACGTATACGTCTAGCAGTGTTCCCGGGTTTTTCACACGAGGACGCCCACTGCAGCTACAACTATAGATATAGACATAGACAAATTCTATATGTATATTGGCCTAAAATATATAGTAAATTTAATACTATAAGTTCACTGATTGGATACTTTTAGGGGGTGTGGTATACCACAACAGGTGATGTTCCCTAGGTCCAATGGTGTCCATTGTTGTTCGTTTGTGCACAGCCTATTGGTCTTGATTATTTTAGATGACATATAGTATTTTATAAATTTGGGCAGTGTTATGAGGGTCCCTTATGCCCCTGTTGAAGGTCATTGGACCGAAACGCGTAGGGCGTTTTTTTATAGACCTTATACACTGCTCTTTATTTTATCTTTGTGATCACATTTTTATGTACCGTGGTTTTTTTTTTGAATAAAAACACCCAGAAGTTACACTATGTGGGAGCATTCCTTCTTTTCTCCACATATCCTGGGAAACTGAGAAACCACTTTTGGAATACATTTCCGGCTCTGCTTCGGTGGGAGAGAGGGGACGTCCTGGCCTGGTAGAGGCTCTACCCTTGCCTCCAACATCTCACCACTTCGCCCTGGGTGGCAATAAGCTTCATTGATTCAATGCTTACGGCAGTAGAATCCAACCTCTCTGGTAAGCGTATTCCATCTATTCGCTTTAATCGATGATATACAAGCTGAAGGTTGTGAAGCAGACAAGATTGATATACAGATCATTTATTTGCACTGTGGATTTTTGTTCTTTTGGATCACACACTTGTTTTTCCTGGGACATTACGTTTATATACACTTTGAACTTTATATTTATTATCATTATTATTTTTTCGTGTGTTTTTAGCGCTACAATTTGTTTTAAAATTTGTTTTCCTTTTGTCACATGGTTTTGTAGCAGCTGCTGTTATCTCTTTTGGGTAGCGCATTAATCATTCCCCCTTTTTCACTACTCTACATACATGACTGTCGATTCTAACAGACCTCGATTTATAAATTAAACATTTATGGGGTACTGTGTAGGACAGGGGTGCCCAACCGCTGGTGTGGCCCCCCCACCTCCTGCTCTGGGAAGGTGGGTTGACAAGCCCAGATCAGAGTACCCACCAGCATTACCAACCAGCAGTACTACCAGCAGTACCATCCCTGGAGGACAGCCAGCTGCAGCCACCAGCCATACCAGCCTGGGGGACAGCAGCAGCCAGCAATACCTGCAGGAATCCTGAGGAAGAATTGAGGATTGAGGTCAGTTGAGGTGCAGGTAAACCACAGAGCATCAGTGTGAAAGCAGCCTTAGGCCCCTTTCACACAATCGGTCTGATCGGGTTTGCCTGCCTGTTTTTCAGGTGGACCCAATCAGACCCTCCATTTACCTCTATAGAGCAGCAGATGTAAACAGACTTTTGTCCGTTTACACCCGCCTATCTCCAATCTAATCCACTGTGTCCGTGACTGCTCTGCATTAGCAGAGTGAACACAGACCTGTTATCTGCCCGCTCTGCTCATTGTGGTCCGCGACCAGTTACCATCATTGTGGCCCTCGCTCCTCAAAAGGTTGGGCACCCCTGGTGTAGTATCTGCATACCTCCAAACATCAGCAGTTGGGAAGAAAGTTAGCATGCACAATACATGGATGTGGCCACTTTATGTGGAATTTTGGATGTGGCTTAAAAGGATCCCGTTTGATTTCTGGAAAAAGCACCGAGCCAATCATACATATGAAAAGAGAATTCTTGTGACATTCTTGACACAAAGAGTGTACACAAAGAGAACACGTAATACATCAATTGTTGCCTTGCTTGCAAGGAAGTGACAATTTAACATCTCATCAGTTTCAGAAAATCAGACAGCTACAGATTGAAAGGGAAGGCTTTTAATTACTTTAACAGTAGAGTACAAGATGGGTTATGTGGCAATTCTGTAGAGTTGATTTACTAATGGAGTTGAGGCTGTTCACTGCAAAACAGATAACAGTAAATAAGGGATAACCTATTGTATGTTCACTTCAAAGAAATATAAGGAAAATGTAAACAGGAACCAAGATTTTTGCCAGCACAGGATTGGTTGATTGAAGTGAAACAGTTTTATCTCATTCAACAGTTTTATTTCATTCATTCAAGCTCAGTGAACATTTACTTTGCTAAGTGTACAGTCTTTATTGCCATTTTTCATAGTTCTGCAATCTTATCTTTAAAAGATATACATTTACCCAATTGGGCTTTTTTTTAGGAAGAGTCAGGATTTTGAGATCTGAGTTTTTCTGTAAACAGTTTGAACCAAGTTGATGGCACATGCTGTCATCTGCCAAGTAACCATAACAACATCAAATACAGAACCCTGTAGCTGATCACATTTGTTTTTACTACAGAGATTTGTTAAGCGGTACTGTTGTACAAACTCAGAAGACAGCAGGTTTCATCCACATGAGTTATCGGATTGATATGACTCTCACATCCACTGTGTTTGTAAAGGCCAAATGGAAATTAAAAGAAATGTTTATTGCCTTTATTTGATATTAGCTGGTTGATTTTTTTTTTTGCTATTCTGTATTTCTTCTCAGGTGCTTGCAAGTCAATGTATAAAGCATCAGAATAAAGGTGAGAAACAAAGCACAATTTATAAAATGCATTTATTTTTCATAAGATTCAACTCTGGATAAGTGAATTCATTCAGAGGTCAAGAAAAATTTACATGGCACTCTGAAGCTCAATTTTAGGGTAATTATAATGGTTTAATGTATTATTTTTCAATGTATTAGGTGTATATGTTTTTAAACATATGTTTTATATCTGCTAGGATTTATATACATTTTTTGACACCATGACATGGGTTTCACAGTGCATTATGGACTTTGTTATATGGGAGCAAGGCCAACGTGGCTTGCCTTCAGACTTTCTCTCTTACTCTGTATCTAATTAAAAACGTTTTGTAACCACTTTGAAGAGAGGTGGGAAGGAGGCAAAGCGAGGGCGATTAGTCACGTCTTCAAACCAGTTGATGAGATCAGGCAGCCGGCAGATCCGCAAATTTCAGACTTCTAGTGAATTCCCACTACCAGTGGCATTTCCCTGAGACTGAGGAGGTTAATATAAATGAGAGGGCACATATAAATCTTTCATAGGCAAACCTGGGCCTTTATAATGATTTAAAAGAAAATATTGATTTTTCTTGCAGAAATATTTTCATTGCTGGTTCTCTTTAAATATAAATCATTTCAAAGTTCAAGATTCCTACATTGAAAACACATGCTTCCAACCCCACTGACTATGTGATTCCAGTCTCATGAGCTATGTATGTGATGCACTTGTCTTAAGCCATCTAAACATGCATGATTGATTTTAGATAAAATATTCCCCAAGGGGAGGACCTTAAGCAGCAGTAAATACACATCATAATACAGGGCACCCCAGTCAGAGAAGAATGTCATGGCTTGTTAGTGCATCTCTATAGCACCAAACAGAATTAAGAGCTTGTTGTGTAAGTACCATTAATTCTTCTGCAGGATATTTTTCATGATAACTAAAGCAGTCATGTGGAACCCATTAAACACTTAACAGAGAAATGAAAGGTAAATATTTCCTATCTACTTTCCTGCTTTTACAAGGCTTAAGGAGAATGTAATAAAATGTACTGGGACTTAAATGCCAGTGCAGGCCTCTAGTTCTGTTGCTCAAATGTAATGCAAATCCTGAAGGGAGATTTGAGGGATAAAGTTTAACATTTCCTATAATCCTCCCGAGTCTACTCAGTGGACTGCAGCTATTATACATAGAGAGATTGAAAATAAGAGTCAACCTATACCTTTATTTTCTGTACTTAGCAGCAGGAAGAAATGTACAGTCAGCAGCGAGAATGACTGATGAACTAGGTCCAGCTTACAGTAAATTTTATATTCAACCTGTCTTGGCAGAGAAAGATCATATTGTCCATGTCTCTGGAACAGACAGACATGGAATGAAAATTGGATGAATGTCTGGTGAATTTCAGACTACGATACTTTATAATATGAAATTCATTATACTGAAATCACGACACCACTCTAGATGAAATAAACTATTATACATTATCTATATGTATTTACATGTTTCTATTTGCACTAGGAAAACTTTACTGACTTTTGCCAAAAACAACCCCAAGCATTACAACATTCCTAATAGTCAGTGGCAGAGTCAATAAAGTTTTCCTTGTACTATGCAGTGATCTGTTTTTAAAGGAATGCTTACTTTTTCAGCTGCTCATTTCATTGCCCTCCCATCTTTTTCCTTCAAATGGCAGGATGTACAAAACATTAGATGTGCAGCCCCAGATATTCACAAACAAATGCAATGGAATGGAAGCCCTATGTGTTTTCAAACAGCAGCGCCTTTTGACTGCGGGTGTGCGAGAATCGCTCAGATTACTGCACCTGAAACCATTTGCATAGATGTTGAACTGGGGTTTATTTACTAAAACTGGAGAGTGCAAAATCTGGTGCAACTCTGCATAGAAAACAATCAGCTTCCAGGTTTTATTGAACAGGCTGAGGTTAAAAGCAAGAACATATTTGGGGGACACACCATACAATGCATTTAAATTCAAGATGGTGCTGCTAAAAGACCAACAAACAGTACAAAATATTTTACAGCGCACACATACAAGAATGATATTTCCTGCAGGGCTTGTTAAAAACACCTGAACATATTCAAAAAATATGGGGGTTTGGTCACACTATATGGTCATATAGTGCTAAGCCCACTTACTGCGACAAAGTACCCCGAATTAGTGGGTCCTACACTAGTAATAGAATGGAAGATCCTTTGTCTCAACCATGGGAGCTAAACTCCTCTATGTGGGAGAACTGAAGGGGATACATCCTAAACACTGGTGGCCACTAATAAGAGGTAATGAGGAGGGGGAGGGGTGCTCCAGCCCAAAAAACCTGGTCAGGGCCTATTACAATATACAAGAACATATTTGGGGGGCACACCCTACAATGCGTTTAAATTCAAGATGGTGCTGCTATAAGACCTACAAACAGTACAAAATATTTTACAGCACACACATACAAGAATGACATTTCCTGCAGGAAAATCTTCCATTCTATTACTAGTGTAGGACCCACTAATTCGGGGTACTTTGTCGCAGTAAGTGGGCTTAGCACTATATGACCATATAGTGTGACCAAACCCCCGTATTTTTTGAATATGTTCAGGTGTTTTTAACTAGCCCTGCAGGAAATGTCATTCTTGTATGTGTGCGCTGTAAAATATTTTGTACTGAGGTTAGAAGCACTCTCCAGTTTTAGTAAACCCCACTGTGTAAATCCTGCACTACAATAGTATAGTGAAGAACATTTTTGCATTCAAACATGTTTATGTGGCTGCTTTCTACAAAACAACAAACACCTTTTATTTGAATACACCAGAAATGTAGTTAGCTTATTTAAGATGAAGGTTCAGTTTGGCTTTAGCTTCTTCGCTGTCAGAGCAATTTTTGCTTTTTTTGCATGCATGTTTAAATAATCATTTTAGGCCTGAAGATCAGTTAAAACTCTGAAACATTATACAATGCCTGAAAGCAGAGACTCTGGAGAATAAAATGGTGTAGTTCAATTTGTTTAAGTCACAAGACATTTGTGCAATGGTTTATCAAGAGCAAAATTTCAGTAGAAAATACATCAAAGGCAATTTTGGAGCACACAAATGCAATATATTTAAGTAAAGTATAAATTTTAAGGCTGGCCAAATAAATAAATAAATATCCAACCTTTAAACTTGTGTGTACCCACAAAACGATGACAAACTTCAGCACCCTATATTTTCCATAGGCGACACTTTTAAAGCCCCTACAGGTCAACAGTTTAGAGTTAACTGTAAATAATCACCCTAGAGTTATTTCTCACATGCTGGCATGTGCGGCAATATGTAACGTGTATCGCAAGCGACATTTTTGTACAAAGGTGTCCCCGTCATGTATCTTAATGCTTGTGTTTGCATGCTTATGGGGCAGGGCAAGCTCAAAGTTTCTTTTTTTGGGTTGGGGTTTTAAGTGTTTGGCTGTAATTGTATTTTTTGACTTTTTATTTTACTTTCACTAAATCCTTATTTATCCCACATGGGGACAAAAAGTACCCAATGTGATATAAAATTTTGAAGACAGGTTCTCTTTGATAAGGCATTATGGGTCATATTAGAGACCCCTGACCCCTGCCTCACCTTGGGGAGATTGTTATCCACCAACTCTGCTCTTCCTTCTTTCTTTCCTTGTGCCTCTATTCCCCTTGCTGTTCTTCCCCCAATTTTTTGTCCTTCCTTGTGCCTCTGTCTATCATCCTCTTTTCCCCATAACCCATATGCTGTTTGTATTAGTAAATCGATATGAAAGTATATTACATTTACTTGTTTTAAATTTTTTTTTTCACGTCTTCAGTTACTTCCTGGTTCTCATGCCTAGGCAAATTATTCCATTCATCCCTGGAGTCTTCAGGAGGGGAGGATGTGTTTTCTTAGTTAAGAATACTCTCCTGCCTGCATGGCTGAGCTAAGGGCAGAGGGATCCCAGGAAGCAAATGCTACAAGAGTTATTCTCCCTCACTCAAGATGGCCATGGCCAGAAATGTCGGGGGGGGGGGGGATTTCAAAGTTTGGAAACATGGATGGATGGATGTGTTTGCTTTGAATATTAAAAATGGATTACATTGCGTGTTTGGTTTGTGGTGCTCAGATGCAGTGGAATTCTGCTTTAAGATGCCCATCAATGTCATCATTTGTAATAAATACCTATTGTGGACTTCTATGTATTATTTCCTTTACATTTTTGTTATGCCCGCTTTAATTTGCTGTGTACCAGTGTGTTCATATCCTTGTCTATTCCAGTTTGAGCTGCAAAAATGAAAAACATATTCAAAACAGAAAATAGGTTTAATTGGAGTTCTACTTCTAGACTTAATATTGTGTTTTACCTGGATTTATTTTTCATGTTCACATCTGTAATACAATTAGTGGCCTTTTAGTGTTCAGTTTATGATTATCCAGATTACCTGGGTGAAGGTGTCTATCTGGCCAACAAACAACTACCAATATATATTCCTGTCCAAATAAAATTGTTTTAGAACACAAAAGCTTTCAAAATTGTTCTACTTCAAATCAGTCATTTCCCCTTATTTATGGGTAAAAGCAAATCCAGGTGGGCTTTTGACTACACTGAAAGAAGATGTTCAAGCTTATGATGAAAGGACTATGAAACTATGATTGGAAATCTTTGTAAGAGGGCCACTTAGAGGTAAGGATTGCTGGTTACTTATGATTTCTTTGTGCTTTTTGGCTAGACAGGCTGCTTTTAAAAGTGCACTTTGCAACAAACGAATATGTACTATTTGAAGTAACTGTAAAGTAAATTGAAGTACGGTACATAATCTATTTCATTTGGGACAAATGGTGCCCTCTTAGGAAACAGCAATTCATCTGTACTAAAAAGGAAAGATAAGTTTACTTGCCTTCCGGTTGTGTATATCATAGGTCTCCAGAATTTACTACAAGGATATAACCTGCAGTGCAGAGTATCATCTCTAGATTTCACTAGTAATACACTAACCTATGGTATTTAGTTTAAAAATGTGTGCAAATAATGATCAACTTCTCTGTTTAACTCTTCTATGTCCAAGAAACTTCAAATCCCTTTGAGATTAGATAGAATTTTGAAGTTTTGGTATGCGCCTACTTACCCAACCATAATTTTTTTAATGCTTTGCTTACCAAAATACTTTGAGCACATACAACACTTTTAGTAATTTGTTTTTAAAAATACCTTGAATACATTTTTTATAAATAAAGGAATGTATAATACCTAGCTCTAAAGGCCATATGTGGTATTTTCCATTTGAAATCAATGATTTATAGTTCTATTTTACATTTCTGTTTCTATCTTACATTTCTATTTCATTATTATAGGCGGGGACGGGAAACAGCGCCCACAGTTAACGTAGCCATATGTCACCCCACATTGGCTTCCCACAGATCGCACACCCAGGAGCCCGGTGATCCGCGTGTGCCCCAGACACAGCAGATCTCATTACCACTGTGTCCAGGTGAACATGTGGTCTTGTACAATGTGATCGATGTGTGGGGATGGGCTGAACACCCCCCCCCTGATTCGGTTCGCACCAGAACATGCGAACAGGCAAAAAGTTTGAGCGAAGATGCGAACCCCATTAAAGTTTATGTGACACGAACATAAAAAATAAAAAGCGCCAATCTTAAAAGCTTATATGCAAGTTATTGCCATAAAAAGTGTATGGGGACGCGGGCACTACCCTAGGGGACATGTATCAATGCAAAAAAAAAGTTTTTAAAGCAACCGTTTTTTCAGGAGCAGTGATTTTAATAATGTTTAAAGTGAAACAATAAAAATGAAATTTTCAAATAAATATCGTGCCTGGGGGGTCCCCTTAAACTTGCTTGTGGCTGTAATGTATTGCCCTTCAGGTCTGGTATGGATTTTAAGGAGGACTTCCTGCGTATGAGCTCATACGAGCTGGATATTATCCATATTTTATGAATTTTTATCCTTTGCACCTGTGTATATATTCATATGCATTGGTTAGCTACATATGGCTTATATTAACTTTATCATTTTTGGTGGTTCTCTCTCTCCTTTTCTATGTGCCAGCTTGGACTCTGTATACATCAGACCATGAGCCTGGTGTGAGCATTCTTGGAGTATTGTCACATACCTGGTGGTAGATTCTGATATGCAGAGGGAGGCCTCTCTTACACCTCTGAATCGAGGCCCCTAATAGAGAAAACAGGAGGCACAAGTGTGCAGAGTCGCACGAGTGCCAGGCAAGGTTGCTAGTGGATGAACTAGAACGGGACTGCAGCAGGAACTGGAACGGACCCAGGAACAGTTGTAGACTAGAAACTGGAGCTCTGACAGGTGCAGGCAGATGGACTGGAAGCGTTGGCACACAAGTCCAGAGCAGGTGGACACTGGAGCAGGGTCAGGTGCAGGCAGGTTCGGCAACAGGCTGGCAGCAAGGTAACAGAAGGAACAGGCAGGAACGTAGTCAAGACAGGCCGAGGTCAGATGCAGGCAGATAAGCAGGGATAGTCAGGAGCAAGCTGGGTAGGTCAACTAGAGCAGGTACAGGCAAACAATAATCAGGGATCACAAGTAACGCTGTAGACGGGACAGCAACGATCCAAGGAAGTAAGGCAGTTTAAATAGTCTGTTAGAGCCACAAACGCCACGGGACACGTGCGTGTGTGCCAACATTGGCATTTCGTGCGGCACTAGTGTGCAAGCATGTGTGCGTGTGCATAGGTGCGCGCAAATGTGCCCGCGCAGCCCTCCTCAGTGGGACATACCGAACAGGGGGACATCTACGGTTGCCATCTTGATTGCTGGCGTGCCCTTCCAGACATTGCCCTCTCCCAATGGGCAGCCTCCGGATGCCCAATCGGGCCAAATATCATAGGATGGGATCTCTTGAATGCCTGAATAAGTCTTTCAGCGTGGACATTATCTTCGGGTTCCCATGAATTTTCCTCCGGACCATACCCTTCCATTTAATGAGATACTGGATCTGATTTCTTCCTTTCCTACAGTCCAGAATTGCCTCGACTTCAAATTCTTCTGTCCCGTCAACTAATATTGGTTCGGGTGGACCCATATTCCGTCCAGGGAATGGATCAGTGGTCACGGGTTTTAATAAGGCCACGTGAAAGACAGAATGTATCTTAAAGGAATCTGGCAATTGCAGCTCATATCAAAGAAAAAAACTGCGCAATATAAGACCATATAAATGATGATAATTCACCATGAGTAATGGGATGTCCCTATCTCATAAGGGACATAATTGCTCCCAATCTATAGGAAAGTTCTAGTACCTATAGAAAAACAATTTGCATCACAGTAATAAATCGGGGATGTATTATAAAATTATCCACATGATACGGTCAAAGAGAAGTCATTGGAGACATTATTATTCACACAGATTCTCTAAACAGATATTGCTGCTGGTGGTTGAATGTTCGCATTAAAGGAATGTCTCTCCTTCACAGATAATTGTGACTTCAAACAGGAAAACACCGTAGAGAAAAGTGATTTGAGATAGGAAAGTCCTTCCACCTGGAAAATAACTACCAGCTGCTCTGATCTCTTTTTAAGGAGATCAGCTCTGCTTTAGGCTTATATCCCAGCCACGGTCTCTGTGTTTAACCACCAAATGGTACCTCTCCTCCTCTTTGGTCTTCCCTGAATGTCTCATGGTCAGCAGTTAACCCACTTGAAAAGGAAAAACTACCACAGTGTAAAACTGTAAACGTTTTTATTAATAATAAAAAATATATTGCACTTACAGAGTAAGCGAAAAAGTAGCGTCTATAAAGCATTTGAGTGGGGCCAGCTCTTCAGACAATCGCCCGTAGCTTCTGGGACTACAGGTTGTATTGGTGACGTCAGCACGCCGCTCCTCCCTACGTCGTTTCGTCAAAGGTGACGTCGTGCCCCTGGACTGTGTGAATAATAATGTCTCCAATGACTTCTCTTTGACCGTATCATGTGGATAATTTTATAATACATCACAGATTTATTACTGTGATGCAAATTGTTTTTCTATAGGTACTAGAACTTTCCTATAGATTGGGAGCAATTATGTCCCTTATGAGATAGGGACATCCCATTACTCGCGGTGAATTATCATCATTTATATGGTCTTATATTGCGCAATTTTTTTCTTTGACATATTTTTATTGTGTGTATCTCACATTTAAACTGCAGCAGGACCTTAATTGTTGTATTTTCTAGAAGAAGCAGGACCTAAATTGTTGTATTTTCTGGAAGGGCTATTTAGACAACGCTGTATTTCTATTTGATATAATTGTAGCTCATAGGCCACATCGTTGATCCCCCTCCTTACCGGGAAGGGTCCCATGAATTTAGGACCTAACATTTTAGAAGGGCATGCTAGTTTTAGGTTTCCTGTGGACAGCCAAACCCAATCACCAGGTTCCAGCCTTAGCCCTCCCCGCCTCCTCTTATCAAAGGTCTGTTTATTATGTTCTTGTGTTTTAGCCATAGTTGTTTGTAACAGTTTGCTATTGGTATCAAAGAAATTTACGGTTTCTAGAATGGTAGGTACTGAACATTCCGGAAAGGTACTTGTCAGAAATGATGGGTTAACTTCGTAATTAGCAAAAAATGGGGACTGTTTTGTGGCAGAGTGGATGGAGTTGTTATAAGTTAATTCCGCTAAAGGGAGTAATGCGGCCCAGTCATCTTGTGAAAATGAGGAAAAACAACTTAAATATTGCTCCAGAGTCTGGTTAGTTCTCTCCGTTTGCCCATTCATTTGGGGATGGTATACGGAAGAGAATGACAACTCTATTCCCAAGGTTTCGCATAGTGACCTCCAGAACCTTGAGGTAAATTGCACCCCCCAGTCCAATACAATGTTTGCTAGGACTCAATGGAGTCTAACAACTTCCTTCACAAAAAGTTGAGCTGTTTCCAGGGCAGATGATGTGCCTTTCATGGGCAGGAAGTGGGCCATCTTGGATAATAAGTCTACCACCACAAAGATGGTGGAAAAACCGTCTAAAGGGGAAGTTCCACGATGAAATCGATTGAAATATTCTTCCAGGGTCTCTCCGGGACTGATAGTGGTTTCAGCAAACCCCATGCTTTGGTTTTACTATTCTTGTTTCGTATGCATGTGGTACAAGACTCCACATAGCCCTTGCATTCCTTTTCAACTTGAGGCCACCAGAATGTGTGTTGCACAAGTTCAGCAGTTTTACTGATCCGGCTAACCTGTGGTCATGACACAACCACAAGACAGAAACACATAGATTTTCTGGTATGAATATTTTGTCCTTGTGTCACAGCAGACAATCCCTAGCCTGCAACGTTATTCCCAGAGGTGAAGCCTGTTTAATTTCTGAGAGCAGGTCTCCCTGAAGTAACAGAAAGTTCTCAGAAGACAGGATAGTGCCAGACAATGCAGATTCCTCGGACTCACAGAACATACGGGAGAGTGCATCAGGTTTGGTGTTCTTAGACCCTGGTCTGTTAGTTAGATGGAAAGAGAACCTGGAAAAGAAGAGTGTCCATCTAGTCTGGCGTGGTTTGAGTCTCTTAGCTGTCCTCAAGTATTCCAGGTTCTTGTGAACTGTATAGATTAGGATCGGGTGCGCTGCTACTTCTAAGAGGTATCTCCACTCCTCCAATGCATTCTTAATGGCCAGAAGTTCATGATCCACAATGTCGTAATTCCTTTCAGAGTTTGACAATTTGCGGGAAAAGAAGGTGACTGGGTGTAACAAGGCCTTGGGTCCCTGTCTTTGGGATAATACTGCCCCGACTGCCGTTTCCGATGCGTCTACTTCAAATACATAAGGTAATGCTGGGTCAGGGTGCCTCAGAACTGGTGCGGAAGTAAACAGCTTTTTAAAAGTTTCGAAAGCATTTTGGACTTCAGGGGTCCACTGAAAATGGATGCCTTGTTTAGTCAGCTGCGTGATAGGAGATATGATGGCTGAAAATCCCCTGATGAATTCCCAGTAAAAGTTTAAGAACCCGACAAAGCGTTGAATGCCTTTTTGTCCACTGGGGCTGGCCAATCTAAAATGGCTGTGACCTTTTGTGGATCCATCTTGACACCTTCGGTGGAGATAATTAGTCCCAAAAATTGGATGCTTTGTCGCTCGAACTCGCATTTCTCTGGTTTAGCGTATAGCCTGTGTTGTCGTAGTCTGTCCAGTACGTTCTTAACATGCCTGCGGTGGTTATCAAGGGAGAAAGAGAAAATTAAGATGTCATCCAGATACACTACAACAAACAAGTCTAGGTAATCAAGAAAGATGTCATTAATGAAGTGCTGGAATGTGGCTGGGGCATTGCATAGGCCGAATGGCATCACTAGATATTCGAAATGCCCGAATCGGGTGCGAAAAGCTGTCTTCCACTCGTCACCCTCCCGGATCCGTACCAAATTAAAAGCCCCTCGGAGATCCAGCTTTGTAAATATGGTTGCGGCTCCCAACCTCTGGAACAACATGGGCACCAAGGGGAGAGGATAACGGTTCTTGATAGTAACTTTATTGAGTTCATTCTAATCTATACATGGACGAAGGGAATGATCTTTCTTCTCCACAAAGAAAATACCCACTCCTGTTGGAGAGGTAGAGGGGCGAATGAAGCCTTTCTTTAGATTATTGTCTATATAGTCCTTTAGGGCGACAAGCTCCAATTCTGACAGAGGAAAAATCCTTCCAAAAGGAACCTCAACCCACGGGAGGAGCTCGATCGGGCAGTCATAGGGCCGATGAGGAGGAAGAGTCTCTTCTCCCTTTTTGCTGAACACATCTAGAAAGTCATGATATGCAACTGGTACAGATAAGCGGGTTTTAGCGTCAGAGTCCAAGCAAAGCAGGGGTAGCGGGTCGGATGAGAATTCCGGCAAGCAGTGTTGGAGGCAGTAAGGAGAGTGCAACTTGACTTCCCCCTTGGCCCAGTTGATAAGAGGGTTATGCGCCTGGAGCTACGGCATGCCAAGGATTACAGGAAACAGGGGAGATGTGATGGCATCCAGGTGTAACAGTTCCTTTTGATTACCGGCTATAACAACAGGTAAAGGTATTGTTTCTTGAGTCACAAGTCTGGATTTAATGGCAGACCCGTCAGCCAGATGTACTGAGAGTCCCTGGGCCCTGGGTTGCAATGGAATTTGGTGTCTTGTAATGAAAGATAAGTCCATAAAACAGCTACAGGCACCGCAGTCAATTATAGCAGAGACTGGAATACATCTTCCCAGTAGCTGTAACACAAAGGAAAGAGCCAGGTGAGTTGGCAGGATTGGTATGCTGGCAGAAAAGATAGTTTTGCCCTTGCGGATCTTGGCTGGACACGAACTCGCATAATGTCTGGTTTCCCACAATACAGACAGAGATTTTTGTGTCGTCGTCGTTGACGCTCCCCGGGGTAAAGTGAGGGACGGAGCATGCCAAGCCTCTTTGGTTCAGGGATATCAGGTGTAGGTGCAGCAGGGGCAGAAGACGTCAAGCTGCTGGAGTTGGAGACCTGGGGCAACTTCCAGGCCGGACAGAATGGCTTTGTTGCTCTTTCAGATCTCCATTCTCGTAACCGGCAATCGATTTGGATGGCCAGATTAATTAAAGTGTCCAGAGAATGGGGAACGCCAACTTGGGCCAACTCGTCTTTCACAGGCTCAGAAAGACTAATGCGGAATTGATGGCGAAGAGCAGCTTCATTCCAGCTGGTATCGGAACTCCAGCGCCTGAAATCAGGAGCATAGTCTTTGGCCGCTCTGCGACCTTGCTGGAAGGGTGTGTAGTGCTGCTTCTGCAGTTGCAGTCAGCTGGCGATCCTCATAGAGCTGAGCCATAGAGTCAAAGAAGTTGCTTAGGCAAGTCAGAGAATCATCTCCTTGTTCCAGCAGGTGGTGAGCCCATGACTGGGGCTCACCCTGTAGTAGGGAGATGACGAACCCAACTTTGGTGACTTCCAGGGAGAAAGTGCGTAGCTGCAGGGTAAAGTAGAGTTCCCAAGCATTGCGAAATGTCTGAAATTTACTGCGATCACCAGTAAATCTTTCGGGTGTGGGAACCCTGAGTTCTGGAGGTAACATTGCCATTGCAGCGGTAGTTCCTTGCGAGGGCCATTATAGGTGAGGGGAGAGCCTGGACGTGCACGTTCTTCCAACCGGGTGTATGCCTGTTGTGCGATTTTAACAGTCTGGGTGAGGTCTGCGAGATGTAGGCAGAATTCCTCCATGGGAGAGGCTCCTCAGACTCAAGGCCCCTGATAGAAAAAACAGGAGGCGCAGGAGTGCAGAATTGCACGAGTGCCAGGCAAGGTTGCTAGTGGATGAGCTGGACCGGAACTGAAGCAGGAACTGGAATGGACCCAGGAACAGCTGTAGACTATAAACTGGAGCTCTGGCAGGTGCAGGCAGATGGACTGGAAGCGTTGGCACATGAGTCCAGAGCAGGTGGACACTGGAGCAGGGTCAGGTGCAGGCAGGTTCGGCAACAGGCTGGCAGCGAGGTAGCAGATGGAGCAGGCAGGAACATGGTCTCAGGTACAGGCAGGTTTGGCAAAAGGCTGGCAGCAAGGTAACAGAAGGTTATACTGAAATGTATAGTTATTCCTGCGCTACCATGTAAACGAAGGGCAATGAAGGTTGAACTGCTGTAAGCACCGAATATAGGTCAAACTCAGCCCATACAGCAATAGAAATAAGGTATGTAAACATTGGTGCTGCGCTGTTCTTTTTAAAAAAAAAAAAAAAAAAAAAAAAAACCTATGCTGCTAGAGGTAGTAGTACAAAGGTAAATGAACACGTAAAATAATATAAACATATAAAAAAACAGAAACAATATAAGAATAAGTACAATCAATATAGAGCACTTCTATACCCAATAGGTGCAGTGTGATATTCCACAATAATCGGTGGTAATAGCAAAGTGCAAAGTGCAAGAAAATCATTCAATAAAGACTTAAGGCCAGATGTGATAAGTATCTTACTGGAAACACTAAAATCAATGTACAATCACTAAAAACCTCAATGGATCGTGCAAATAGGCAAAAAACATTGTGCAAAAAACAGCAATTAAGAATTTAATGTGCAACGTGCAATCAATATGTGCAGAAATCGCAAAAATCGCAAATGCAGTGTATAATAAACATATAACCAAAATAAGTTCACTGTAGAACTTGTGAAAATTCAAACAAAGGCAAACATGTGCAAAATATATAATGGGACTGGGAATGTACTGTAGTCCAATGCGATTAAATCCTCTTAATGTGGCTAATCAGAAAATGTGCAAAAAAGTGCAATAAGGTGCTGAGAGCATGGGGGTGATCTCCTCTTCGTGCACTTCACACCACTGCGTGCCCTTCCTGACAAGTATCCTTTTTTGAGATCTGGTGTGACTTGCCTGGTCTTTTGCATACCATCCTCCATCCTGAACTGTATATATAGTCTACACTGACTACACTATATATATATATCTATATATATATAGATATATATATATATAGTATATATATATATCTATATATATATACCACTTCCATCAGCTCATTCCCCACAGTTACAACCTTGTGTACCACCTGCCCCACCCTATTAGATTGTAAGCTCTTCTGAGCAGGGCCCTCTTAATCCTCTTGTATTTTATTGTATTATAACTGTATTGTCTCTCTTTAATATTGTGAAGCGCTGCGAAAACTGTTGGCACTATATAAATCCTGTATAATAATAATATATACTAAACTGCCTGCACGCCACAAACTAACCTGCCTAATCTAGCTCAAGTTGTCTCAATCTCCTCCACTTATCACACTACATACGGCCATAGTTGCCAACATTGCAAAAAAAATATGTGGGACACTTTTTGGCTGTAGGCGGAGCCGTACAATAATTAGGGGCGGGGCATTCGTTTGTAGGCGTGGCTTAGCAAAACATAGGAGTGGCTTATGCGAAAAGTGGGCGTGGCTTAAATGGGCATGGCTCAAGAAGGTGTGGTTAGAGTCTGAGATGAATAAGGGATGGAGAGGGAAAGGGGGAGAAGGAAAGGGGAAGAGGGGAATGACGGGACAGCAGCCCCAGATCCTACACAAAAGAAATATGTGTATTCTTGAAAGTTTAACAATCAGCAGATAAAGATACTCCAAACACCTGGTGCCCCCGGCAGAGTCTGTATAGACCCCCTCAGTGCAGACCCCCCTCCATCAGTGCAGATCCCCTCCATCAGTGCAGACCCCCTCCATCAGTGCAGACCCCCTCAGTGCAGACCCGCTCCATCAGTGCAGATCCCCTCCATCAGTGCAGACCCCCTCCATCAGTGCAGACCCCCTACATCAGTGCAGACCCCACCTCTATTAGTGCAGACCCCCCTCAGTGCAGACCCCCCTCTATTAGTGCAGACCCCCCCTCAGTGCAGCCCCCCCTCTATTAGTGCAGCCCCCCTCAGTGCAGCCCCCTCTATTAGTGCAGACCCCCCTCAGTGCAGCCCCCCCTCTATTAGTGCAGACCCCCCTCAATTAGTGCAGCCCCCCTCTATTAGTGCAGACCCCCCTCAATTAGTGCAGCCCCCCTCCATTAGTGCAGACCCCCCCTCAGTGCAGCCCCCCTCTATTAGTGCAGACCCTCCTCAGTGCAGCCCCCCCTCTATTAGTGCAGACCCCCCCTCAATGCAGCCCCCCCGCTCAGTGCAGGAGCAGCCGGTGTTCTGCCGAGAAAGTTCCCCTCTGCAAGTAAGGAGCCTCTGTACTGCGCAGGCGCAGTGCTTGTGCAGTACGGGGCTGGGGAACTTTTCGTCAAGACACGGCGACGACGGCGACGACGGCGACGACGGCGACGGCAGCGACGTGTCTTCTGCTTCAGTGGGGAGGGGAGGAGCCGTGCAGCTAAAGAAGCCGATTCCTTGGCTGCACGGATCGAGCCCCCTTCCTCTGTCCACTTACTCAACACTAGGGAGAAGATCGAGCGGCGGCGCCGGCCGCCATTTTGCTGGAGCCAGCTGCTCCAAAAATAAAAAAAACAACATTCCCGATTTTCCTTATGGAAAATCCCGATTGGGGACAGCCTCCAATCAGGACGAGGGTCCCAAAATCGGGATTGTCCCGGGAAAATTGGGATTGTTGGCAACTATGTACGGCCGCTGTGTAAGCAGCCTTATATAGTGTGGGGCGTGGACTTAGCCGACCTGAGCCATGATTGGTCAAAGGCACCCTACCTTTGGCCAATCATGGCTCTCACAGCAGATCATGCTGTGAATGGCAAAAGCATGTAGGTCAGGTGCATGCTTTGGCCAATCAGCAGCCGTCAATGCATTGCGATCTTGCAGTGCACTTTTGGGGCGCTCCGCAGCACTTGAATTTGCCGCGAGCTACCCATATGTTCTCATTGTTTGCAAACAAATGAACACCTGATGTTCAAGTTGAACATCAGGACTATCCCTATTGCTGTGTTCAATCACAGCAATCGCATAGTACTCAAAGGAAACCAAATGTAAACATCAGTTCTCTCTGCTCTCACACAGATCAGCTGCGAGAGCAGAGAAAACTGATGCTGCAGCCTGTGTGAGTGTACAGAAGCCTGTCACAGTGCATGTACACTCACAGACTGCAGTGTCAGCCTGCCCCGGTGTCCCTGATCACTGCTCCAAATGTAGTACCAATAAACAATGCAGGCAGCCCCTGTCACCTGTCCCAATGTCACCAGTGCTCACGGTTACACCACCATGTACCATACTAATATCTTGATCACCGCCATACCAGGTCTTGATCACTGCCATACCGAGTACCAGCGTCCTGATCACCGCCACGTGTCATACCAGCACCACAGTCACCACCATTCACCATACCAGTACCATGATCACCGCCATACCCCATACCAGCATACTGATCACTAGAAGCGACAAGGATTTCATAATGTACGGTTTTGGTTCTTTGCTTACCTGGTTGCTGCTGGACAGGGAAGCAGACCGTTCTGTATATGATCAGCGGCATTGGATGCCAGAAGAGAGGTCTGGGGTACAATAAACCCCAAATCTCTCCATAAAGAGGATCTGTCAAGGCCCATGCTGTCACAAGGGATGTTGCTCATCCCTTATGATAGCAATAAAGTTGATCAAAAAAATTAATTAAAGTGACCTTGTAAAAATGTTTTCTTAAATAAAATATATACAGTAATAAAAAGAAAAAAAGGATATTAAAGCACCCCCGTCTGCCCGTGCTCACACATAAATGTGAAAAACCACCACTGTGCAAATACCGTCTGAAATAAAAAATCTGAAACACCCACTATTTTATGCTCTAGGGCCTTTGTTTAAAAAAATATTTAATGTTTGTCAGTTCTAAGTAGTTTTCTAGCGCAAAACGAAGTTTTATACATGTAGGAGAGGTATGTCAGAATCTACCCAGACTGGAAGTGGTTAAAGTGCTTCTTAGATGTCGGGCCCCTTTGTGTGGCTAGGCTGTGAAAAGTCTCACACATGTGGTATTCCCTTACTCGGGAGGAGTAGCAGAATGTGTTTTGGGGTGTGAATCTAAGTATGCCAATGCCATGTATGAGCAACATGTTATTAAATTGGTAACTTTGTGTAAAAAAAAAAAAAAAATTCCCCATGCCTCTTAAAAATACCTTGGGGTGTTTGTGAGAGATAGTTAAGAAATTAGATGCATAATTTATGCCCGTATAAAACCTAAAGGTGCACCTTAGATTTAGGGCCCTTCTGTGTGCCTAAGCTGGGAAAAAGTCTCACACATGGGGTATCGGCATACTCAGGAGGAGTAGCAGAAAATGTTTTGGGGTGTATTTCCAAGTATGTCAGTGCTATTTGTTACAAATATTTTATTAACTGCCAACATTGTTTAAAAAATTTTGATTTTCATTTTCTTTCCTACATTTTCCAAAAACTTTATTAGACTCATTATGTCTTTCATAAAATACCTTGGAGTATTTGCTTTTCCAAAATGTGGTAATTTCAATGGTGTTTCCACTGTCCTGGTGTTCCAGGGCCTCCAAAAATGTGATAGGTAATCAGGAAATTAGATGCATAATTTATGCCCCTGGAACGCCTGAAGGTGCTCCTTGGTTTTCAGACCCTTCTATGCATCCAGGCTGTGAAACTCAGGAGGCATAGCAAAATGTGTTTTGAAATTTAATTACAAGTATTCCTGTGCTGTGTGTGAGAAATAGCTTGCTAAAATGACAACGTTGTGAAAAAAAACAAACAAACCTACTTTCCAAAAAGGAGTCATTTGGGGGGTATTTGTACTGTCCCTGCATTTTAGGATCTCAAAAAATGAGATAGGCAGTCAGTACATCAGGACTGATCAATTTTGAAATATAGACTGTATATCATAGTTTGTAGACGCTATAACCTTCACACAGACTAAATAATACACACTGTTACACACATTATTTTTACTGAAATAATGCAACAGAATACATTTAGGCCTTAATTTGTGAAGAAAGATTATTTATTTGTAAAATTTTATAAAAAGCTAAGAAAAAAGTTTTTTCTAAAGTTTTACCATTTTTTCATTTATAAAGAAAAAAACCCCAGTGGTGATTAAATACCATCAAAGGAAAACTCTCTGTCTAAAAAAAAATGACAAAAAATTAATTTGAGTATAGTGTTGAGTAATTTTCGCTCAAAGTGTGACAGCGTTGAAAGCAGAAAATTGGCCTGGACAGGAAGGGGGTGCAAGTGTTCAGAATTGTCTGTCTGAACTAAAACACTAACCTTTTAAGTAACTATCTAAATATAATGTAATACAATTGAATATTTTAATAACGTTATTCATTTCAAGTTTTACATTTTGTTTCTTACCTCTTTATTATTGTGCCTACTTGATCTACCGACAGCTGTAGCCCATGTGAGTGTTAGCACCAGCTGGTCTTCACTAATTATCTTCCTTACCTCACCTTATATATTTATAGATGAAGGGAAATATGTATTTTGCATGAAGGGTATGGTGTACAGTATCTCACAGAAGTGAGTACACCCCTCACATTTTTGTAAATATTTTATTCTATTTTTTCATATGACAACACTGAAGAAATGACACTTTGCTACAATGTAAAGTAGTGAGTGTACAACTTGTATAACAATGTAAATTTTCTGTCCCCTCAAAATAACTTAACACACAGCCATTAATGTCTGGCAACAAAAGTGAGTATACCCCAAAGTGAAAATGTCCAAATTGGCCCCAAAGTGTCAATATTTTGTGTGGCCACCATTATTTTCCAACACTGCCCTAACCCTCTTGGGCATGGAGTTCACCAGAGCTCCACAGGTTGCCACTGGAGTCCTCTTCCACTCCTCCATGACGACATCACGAAGCTGGTGGAGGTTAGAGACCTTGCACTCCTCCACCTTCTGTTTGAGGATGCCCCACAGATGCTCAATAGGGTTTAGGTCTAGAGACATGCTTGGGCAGTCCATCACCTTTACCCTCAGCTTTTTTTGCAGGCAGAGGTCGTCTTGGAGGTATGTTTGGGGTCGTTATCATGTTGGAATACTGCCCTGCGGCCCAGTCTCTGAAGTGAGGGGATAATGCTCTGCTTCAGTATGTCAAAGTACCAGTACCAGTGCTGGCAGAACTCAGACCATGACACTCCCACCACCATGCTTGACTGTAGGCAAGGCACACTTGTCTTTGTACTCCTCTCCTGGTTGCTGCCACACACGCTTAACACCATCTGAACCAAATAAGTTTATCTTGGTCTCATCAGACCACAGGACATGGTTCCAGTAATCCATGTCCTTAGTCTGCTTGTCTTCAGCAAACTGCAGTGTGCATCGTATGGTCTGAGCACTGACAGGCTGACCCCCCACCCCTTCAACCTCTGCAGCAATGCTGGCAGCACTCATATGTCTATTTCCCAAAGACAACCTCTGGATATGACGCTGAGCACGTGCACTCAACTTCTTTGGTCGCCATGGCGAGGGCTGTTCTGGGTGGAACCTGTCCTGTTAAACTGCTGTATGGTCTTGGCCACCGCGCTGCAGCTCAGTTTCAGGGTCTTGGCAATCTTCTTATAGCCTAGGCCATCTTTATGTAGAGCAACAATTATTTTTTTCAGATCCACAGAGAGTTCTTTGCCATGAGGTGCCATGTTGAACTTCCAGTGACCAGTATGAGAGAGTGAGAGCAATAACACCAAATTTAACACACCTGCTCCCCATTCACACCTGAGACCTTGTAACACTAACCAGTCACGTGACACCGGGGAGGGAAAATGGCTAATTGGACCCAATTTGGACATTTTCACTTAGGGGTGTACTCACTTATGTTGCCAGCGCTTTAGACATTATTGTCTGTTTGTTGAGTAATTTTGAGGGGACAGCAAATTTACACTGTTATACAAGCTGTAAACTCACAACTTTACATTGTAGCAAAGTGTCATTTCTTCAGTGTTGTCACATGAAAAGATAAAATAAAATATTTACAAAAATGTGAGGGGTGTACTCACTTTTTTGAGATACTGTATATCAGGGCTCAAAATGTCAAGTCCTGAACTACTAGATAGGCTTTAAGGGATACTTGCCACCAATTGCCCAACCCAACCCCAACCCTGTCCCACCCCTAATTCTGCCCCTAAACACACCCTAGCAAATTATCTCAGGAAATTAAAGTGTTAAATGTTTTATGGAGAATTCATTTAAAAAATACATTCTAACAACTTTATCAGTGCCCATCAGCGCAGCTTTATCAGTGCCCATCAGTGCAGCCTTATCAGTGACCATTAATGCAACCTATCAGTGTCCATCAGACCAGCCTCATCAGTGCCCATTAATGCAGCTAATCAGTGCCTATCTGTGCCCATCAGTGCAGCTTCATCAGTGCCCATCAATGCAGTCTCATCAGTGCCCATCAGTGCAGCCTCATCAGTGCCCATCAGTGCAGCCTTATTAGTGCCCATTAGGGATGAGCTACGTGTTCGAGTCGAACCCATGTTCGACTCGAACATCGTCTGTTCGCCCGTTCGCCGAATTGCGAACGATATGGGCCGTTCGCGCCAAATTCGTGTGGCGCATCATGGCCCATAATTCACTGCGGCATCGCAGTGCATTGCTGGCTGATGATTGGCCAAGCATGCACTATGACCCGCATGCTTGGCCAATCACAGCGCCGTCTGAACAGAGAGCCGTAATTGGCCAAAGCCAAGGAGGCTTTGGCCAATTATGGCTCAAGGGATTTAGCACACGCCCCACACTATATAAGGCCGCCTGTGGGGCGGCCCTATGTAGTGTGTGTTTCGGCCTTCATAGATAGAGAGAGAGAGAGACAGACAGTGTCATTTGATTTGAGTTAGATAGATTAGGCAGAACAGTCAGTCAGTTAGCTGCACTTACAGTATATTGTGTATATATATGCATCCCAGGTGTTGCATATATATATATATATATATATATATATATATATATATATATATATATATACATACACTGTATTCAGTTTAGCTAGATCCGTTCCTGTTATCTTCTTACTGACAGGCAGGCTTGTCTTGTTACAGTATTTACAGCTACCTGAAGAAAATTGCTGGTGTTCTTTTGATCCTATTAGTACCACAGTCAGGCAGCTAGACTATTTACAGTTAGTGCAGTGCGTTCTGGTCACAGTGTTCAGCTAAAACTACAAGTTAGTGGGGTGCATCCTGCTCACAGTGTTCAGCTAAATCTACAAGTTAGTGGGGTGCATCCTGCTCACAGTGTTCAGCTAAACCTACAAGTTAGTGTGGTGCGTCCACCTCACAGTGTTCAGCTAAACCTACAAGTTAGTGCGGTGTGTCCTGCTCACAGTGTTCAGCTAAAACTACAAGTTAGTGCGGTGCGTCCACCTCACAGTGTTCAGCTAAACCTAGAAGTTAGTGCGGTGCGTCCTGCTCACAGTGTTCAGCTAAAACTACAAGTTAGTGCTGTTCGTCCTCCTCACAGTGTTCAGCTAAACCTACAAGTTAGCGTAGTGAGACCTCTGCACAGTGTTCATCTAAAGCTACAATTTAGTGCAATGCGTCCTGCTCACAGTGTTCAGCTAGATCCGTTCCTGTTATCTTCTTACTGACAGGCAGGCTTGTCTTGTTACAGTATTTACAGCTACCTGAAGAAAATTGCTGGTGTTCTTTTGATCCTATTAGTACCACAGTCAGGCAGCTAGACTATTTACAGTTAGTGCAGTGCGTCCTGCTCACAGTGTTCAGCTAAACCTACAAGTTAGTGCGGTGCGTCCTGCTCACAGTGTTCAGCTAAAACTACAAGTTAGTGCGATGCGTCCACCTCACAGTGTTCAGCTAAACCTAGAAGTTAGTGCGGTGCGTCCTGCTCACAGTGTTCAGCTAAAACTACAAGTTAGTGCTGTGCGTCCTCCTCACGGTGTTCAGCTAAACCTACAAGTTAGCGTAGTGAGACCTCTGCACAGTGTTCATCTAAAGCTACAAGTTAGTGCAGTGCGTCCTGCTCACAGTGTTCAGCTAGATCCGTTCCTGTTATCTTCTTACTGACAGGCAGGCTTGTCTTGTTACAGTATTTACAGCTACCTGAAGAAAATTGCTGGTGTTCTTTTGATCCTATTAGTACCACAGTCAGGCAGCTAGACTATTTACAGTTAGTGCAGTGCGACCTGCTCACAGTGTTCAGCTAAAACTACAAGTTAGTGTGGTGCGTCCACCTCACAGTGTTCAGCTAAACCTACAAGTTAGTGCGGTGCGTCCTGCTCACAGTGTTCAGCTAGATCCGTTCCTGTTATCTTCTTACTGACAGGCAGGCTTGTCTTGTTACAGTATTTACAGCTACCTGAAGAAAATTGCTGGTGTTCTTTTGATCCTATTAGTACCACAGTCAGGCAGCTAGACTATTTACAGTTAGTGCAGTGCGTCCTACTCACAGTGTTCAGCTAAAACTACAAGTTAGTGGGGTACGTCCACCTCACAGTGTTTAGCTAAACCTAGAAGTTAGTGCGGTGCGTCCTGCTCACAGTGTTCAGCTAAAACTACAAGTTAGTGCTGTGCGTCCTGCTCACAGTGTTCAGCTAAACCTACAAGTTAGTGTAGTGAGACCTCTGCACAGTGTTCATCTAAAGCTACAAGTTAGTGCAGTGCGTCCTGCTCACAGTGTTCAGCTAGATCCGTTCCTGTTATCTTCTTACTGACAGGCAGGCTTGTCTTGTTACAGTATTTACAGCTACCTGAAGAAAATTGCTGGTGTTCTTTTGATCCTATTAGTACCACAGTCAGACAGCTAGACTATTTACAGTTAGTGCAGTGCATCCTGCTCACAGTGTTCAGCTAAACCTACAAGTTAGTGTGGTGCGTCCACCTCACAGTGTTCAGCTAAACCTACAAGTTAGTGCAGTGCGTCCTGCTCACAGTGTACAGCTAAAACTACAAGTTAGTGCTGTGCATCCTGCTCACAGTGTTCAGCTAAAACTACAACTTAGTGTGGTGCATCCACCTCACAGTGTTCAGCTAAACCTACAAGTTAGTGCGGTGCGTCCTGCTCACAGTATTCAGCTAAAACTACAAGTTAGTGCTGTGCGTCCTGCTCACAGTGTTCAGCTAAAACTACAACTTAGTGTGGTGCATCCACCTCGCAGTGTTCAGCTAAAACTACAAGTTAGTGCGGTGCGTCCACCTCACAGTGTTCAGCTAAACCTACAAGTTAGTGCGGTGCGTTCTGCTCACAGTGTTCAGCTAAAACTACAAGTTAGTGTGGTGCATCCTCCTCACGGTGTCCAGCTAAACCTACAAGTTATTTTTTGCAAGCTCTGCACAGTGTTCAGCTAAAGCTACCTGTAGAAGGTTGGTGGTGTTTTCCTGATCCTATCACTACCGCAGGCAGCTAAAAAACCTACACGTTAGTTTTTTGTGAGCTCTGCACAGTGTTCAGCTAAAGCTACCTGTAGAAGGTTGGTGGTGTTCTCATACTACAGGCAGGCAGTTGATTTTGCTAGCTGCAGTATTAGTGCAGCTACAGGCCATTAGTATGTCTGGAAGGCCAAGAAGGAGAGACAGACAGTCACAAGCCAATAAGAGAGGGCAAGCAGGCTCTGTGTCTAGTGTTGGTCGTGGAGACGGTGCATCCTCATCAGCACGTGGCCGTGGGACACGCTTGGCCTTTTTTTCAGCAGCTGGCCGTGTTGAGCTGCAACATGCGGAAGACTTGGTCGAGTGGATGACCAAGCCGTCCTCATCCTCCTCATCCTCTCTCACCCATGCTCAGGGTACTTTGTCTGGCAAAGCAGCAGCCTCTTCCCTTGGCTCAATGTCATCAGTGACTCCTTCCCTAGCCCTACTATGTCCTCCTGAGGAGTCCCTCGAACTGTTTGACCACAGTGTTGGGTACATGCTCCAGGAGGATGCCCAGCGTTTGGAAGGCTCTGATGATGATACTGAGCTCGATGAAGGGCATGGACAGAGGGGGTGCCCAAGAAGGACAGCAATCTGGCAGTCATAGTACTAAAATCTTGTGAGCCACAAATGGGTTAATGCCTCAAATGTGAATAAATGAACCTAATTCAGCTGCACACACTAATCACGTTCCATACCGTGTATATGCCAAAAATAAAATAAATATATGTGTATGCGCTAAAGGCTATAAATACGTGAACAAAGAATATAATAAATCTATACAATATTAAAAATTACAAACAGTGTCAAACGCCTGTGAAGAAAGTGACTAAAATCCACAATTGAATGTATGAATGAATGGTAACATGCAACATGCAAAAAATGTGAGAGAAAAAAAAAAAATCTTTTATATAATTAACAAAAAATATTTAAGTGCTACTTGATAAATAAAGTGTCCGGAAGCAATTCATACAAATGAATATATCTCAGTCCAAACCATTCACAAGAGTATATAAATCAAAGTACACAATAGTGTCCAAACAAATAGCAGGCATTCCTCATGCTTGTTTTTATGAAAAAGTGCTAAATATTCCTCATGCTCTTCTTAAAAATTGTGCACATTATGGCATGCTGCAGTGCTCTCCAGTGACCCCCAATGGATAATGCGCTCACCTTAGAGCGTGTGACACAGTAGCTAAACAGTGTCAAAACACGCATTAGAGCCACTCCAGGGCTCATACAGGGTCTGCTGGTGATGATCTGTACCTCGCTCAAATGGTGACATATATAAAAGAAAGGAGACTCATAGCATAATACCGCCAGGAATTTATCAAGACCCACCCTCAGTCCATTACCAGGTCCTTTGGGTCTGGTATGGATTTTAAGGGGAACCCTGTGCCAAAATTTAAAAAGAAAATGGCGCGGGGGTCCTCCCTAAAATCCACACCAGGCCTTTCAGGTCTGGTATGGATTTTAAGGGGAACCTCATGCCAAAAGTAAAAAAAATGGTGTGGGGGTCCCCCAAATTACATGCCAGACCCTTATCTGAGCATGCAACCTGGCAGGCCGCAGGAAAAGGGGGGGACGAGAGAGCGGGCCCACCGCCCTGAACTGTACCAGGCCACATGCCCTCAACATGGGGAGGGTGTTTTGGGGTCCCCCCCCAAAACACCTTGTCCCCATTTTGATGGGGACTAGGGTCTCTTCCCCACAACCCTTGCCCTGTGGTTGTGGGGGTCTGTGGGTAGGGGGCTTATCGGTATCTGGAAGCTCCTTTTTACAAGGGGACCCCCAGATCCGATCCCAGCCCCACATGTGAATTGGTATCAGGTACATTAGACCCCTACACATTCACCAAAAAACGTGTCAAAAAAGTCAAAAAATGACAGTAGACAGTTTGGGACAATTCCTTTATTAAAAAAAATAAATAAAAAAAAGTCCCATGATATCCATTCATCTTCAATCACAGCGCCGACGACCCAAGAAAAAAGAACTGAAAAACTTTACCTCGATGGCAGGTGGAGTTTTTGTGATGACAGCTGTTATATAGCTGAGGGCAAGGCCACCCGGTCCCCCTCTGAGGTTACGTGACATCACATGATGTCAGAAGGGGTCTCCTGTTTACGTCACCAGGTGGCCCCTCCCTCAGTTATATAACAGCTGTCAGTACAAAAGGGCTGCAGTCGGTGGGAGTCTCTTATCAAAGCAGAGTTTTTCGCTTTTTTTTGTTTTTTTTCCTCAGGTCATCGGCGCTGTGATCAAAGATGAATGGACATCATGGGACTCTTTTTTAAATAATGGAATGGTCCCAAACTGTCTACTGTCATTGTTACTTTTTTGACACTTTTTGTTGGTGAATGTGTAGAGGTACAGTGTGCCCCATACCCATTTACATAGGGGGGCGGTATCTGGGGGTCCCCTTGTTAAAGGGGACTTCCAGATTCCGATAAGTCCCCCGCCTGCAGACCCCCACAACCACCGGGCAAGGGTTGTGGGGAAAAGGCCCTTGTCCCCATCAACATGGGGACAACGTATTTTGGGGGACCTCAAAACACCCTCCCCATGTTGAGGGCATGTGGCCCGGTACAGTTCAGGAGGGGAGGCGCTTTCTCATCCCCCCCTTTTCCTGGGGCCTACCAAGTTGCATGCTCGGATAAGGGTTTGGTATGAATTTTGGGGGGACCACCACACCATTTTTTTTCATTTTGGCTTGGGGATCCCCTTAAAATCCATACCAGATCTGAAGGGCCTGGCATGGATTTTGGGGGGACCCCCACACACCTTTTTTTTTTTTTTAAATATTGGTGCGGGGTTCCCCTTAATATTCATACCAGACCCAGATTTTTATCTTTATTGATGGGATCCAACAATACATTACAGCCGCGAGCAGTTTTAGATGACATTTTTTCCTTTAGAAATGTAATTTTCTCTGTGGTACTGTTATAAACACTGGAAAGATACGCTACTTTACAGGCAGACTAAGAACACCCCCTAGGCATGATATTTAAAGGAACATTTCATGTTTATTGTTTCACTTTAAGCATTATTAAATTATTAAGCACTGCTCCTGAAAAAAACGTCAGTTTTTAAAACTTTTTTTGCATTGATACATGTCCCCTGGGGCAGGACCCCGGGTCCCCAAATACTTTTTATGGCAATAACATGCATATAAGCCTTTAAAATGAGCACTTTTGATTTTTTATGTTCGTCTCCCATAGACTTTAACAGTGTTCTCACAAATGTTTTGCCTGTTTGCAAGTTCTGGTGCAAAAGCGAACTGGGGAGTGTTCGGCTCAGCCCTAGTGCCCATCAATGGAGCCTATCAGTGCTCATTAGTACAGCCTATCAGAGCCCATCAATGCAGCCTTATCAGTGCCCATCAGTGCAGCCTCATCAGTGCCCATCAATGCAGCCTCATCAGTGCCCATCAATGCAGCCTATGTGTGCCCATCAGTGCCCATCAGCGCAGCCTATCAGTGCCCATCAATGCTGCATCATGGGAGCTGATTCTCCTTCCAGCGATCGGCCAGGAAACTGTGTTGAAGGGAGAGAAGAGGGAGAGGAGAACTGGCCAGATCACACAGAGAAGGGAACTCTGCGGTCAAACAAAGTCTCTTCTCCTGAACTGGCTCCTATAATAGACGTCACACCATTACAATTTCCAGGCACTGTGTGCTGTCTATTATAGGAAGTGGTTCAGGAGGCGGGACTTTGTTTGACAGTGGAATTCCCCTCTCTGTGTGATCTAGCCGGCTCTTTTCCTCTCCTCTCCCTTGCCCACAGTTTCCTGGCTGATCGCTGGGAGGAGAATTAGTTATTATTCCACCTCGCCTGCCGACATCGCCCGACCCCCTTCCGATGCGGCTCCACCACACTCGCCCTCAGCTATTTTCCACTCGCCAAATGAGAGCAGGCGAGTGGAAATTTTGAGAGCTGGTGTTATACCTACATATTACCTCCTTCAGATCTGTCTCTTCTCAGTGCTAACGCTGCACAATGACAACATGCATGTCTCCTTATGCAGGGCATTTAAAGGGTACATTTGTCCTCTTTGCCTCTGGTCCTGTTAACATTTCCCTGTCATCACCTTTTGGAGTGAGTCTTTGTCTCTTGATAGTGTACCCTGTCATTTGATGCCAGTCTGTATTCATGTATCAATTTTAGTTTACCACCAGCTGATCCACAAAGTAAGGAACCGGCTACCTGGTCATTACTAAGTACTAAACTTAAATAAGAGTCTAGATAACAGGAGCTGTGCCCTTATTTTTTTTTTCTGCAGGCTTGCATGTGAAGACATGAACACCAAACGTCACCCAAGTAGACGTTAGGCACAAAAAGACTAAAATTGTTATCCTCTTCTTCATGCTCAAGATTGCAAAGTTCTCAACACCGAGACCACTCCTCCAAGAGGAATGAATACCATTTGCCCATACCACTTTGCAGACACCATCTATTACAGGGAGGATGTTGAGTCTGTGGTAGGGCAGTATTACCAGACCAACCAATCTGTGAAATTTGCATCAGAAGATGAGGCTGCTTTAAAAATCAAATGGATTCTGCAAGACTCTCTGAAAAGGTTGCAATAAAACAACCAGTACCCGGACCCTCAGGAGCCTCCATCTGAATTGGCAGCAGTGTTGCAAGAGACCATAATCCTCAGCTCCATGATTAAGCCCAGTCTTGTGGGTGAAACATGTTCAAAGAGGAGGACCCAGGCAGGGACTCTCTGATCATGTTGCCAGGATAAATAAAATTACCAGCATTTACATTTTATTTGAAGTGCAGCCAGTCTTTTCTTTTGGATTTGTACAGTATTTGTTAGTAATTCTGTATATAGCCCTACAGAACAGACAGTAAACAGTCCGCATGGGCGTTGCTGTTTAACTGCAGACAGAAAACAGGAAACTTTATTACAGAGAAAAGATATAGAGTTTAACCATTAAGCTGCCACAGACTTATAAACACTGCCATCTACTGGTTGAAGAATATATCTTTACTAAATAGTTATATTGGTGTAGTTGTTGCACAAAATACAGTTCTGTATTCCAACACCCCCACTCAACAACTGCTCCTTATTTTAGTCCCATTTCGGATCTCAGTTCTATAAATATATTTCTTGTAAGCAGTTTTGTCAAATGCTCTGATTCACTTTTGTTTGTCGTGAGTTGGAAGTCTTTGCATCTTATTCCATAAATCTGGCTCTAGTTTTAATGCTATGTAAGCAACATAGAACAGACATTTGGCTGGGATGCCTTTATTGCTTCTGGTGGATTTTCTGATTGAAGTCTCTTGTGACCTGGTTTCTTCTTTTACAGTGTTTGGATTGCCTGCGTTAATTTCTATGTCACTTAGTTGCTTATCTTCATGTGACACTGATGTGGAACACTCACTTTGAAGTGTGTGTTAGTTCATGAAATTTTAAACACACTGAAGTTTCATGGATAATTACACTTCTACTGATGGTTACCTTGTTTGTGTCCTGGTGTAGAACTCTGTATCCCTTTTGAGATTTAGTGTACCACATAAGTACACCTTTCTTTCCGCAACCACCCCATTTTGTACGTTTTTCATTTGGGATGTGCACATAGGCTTTGCTTCCAAATATTTTTAGATTCAAATTCAGGGCTTTTCCATTCCACAGTTCATATGGAGTTTTCTCGGTTGTTTGTCCATGCAGTCGTAATTGCTCCCCCCAAGTATGTGTTTGGCATGTGTTTGGCATATCTGCATCAAATAACTATCAAATAACTTGGTTCTTCCACTCTCACATAGAGTATGGTTCATTTTTTCTGCAACCCTGTTTTGTTCTGGGTTATATGGTACAGTAGTTTGAAATATTATGTTTCTTTATGCCCTGTACACACGATCGGACATTGATCGGACATTCCGACAACAAAATCCATGGATTTTTTTCCGACGGATGTTGGCTCAAACTTGTCTTGCATACACACGGTCGCACAAAGTTGTCAGAAAATCCGATCGTTATGAACGCGGTGACATAAAACACGTACGTCGGGACTATAAACGGGGCAGTAGCCAATAGCTTTCGTCTCTTAATTTATCCTGAGCATGCGTTGGATTTGTGTACACACGATCGGAATTTAACCAATCAGATTTTGTTGTAGGAAAATTTTATATCCTGCTCTCAAACTTTGTGTCGGAAAAAGTCAGATGGAGCCCACACACGATCGGAATTTCCATCAACACAATCCGATCGCACTTTTTCCGTCAGAAAATCCAACCATGTGTACAGGGCATAAGAATCGCCTGTGTGTTATCCCCTGTATATTCAGTTCCGTTGTCTGTGCGCAATACACTCTGCATTTTGCCAAATTTGTTGCTTCTTTGAGCCAAATACTTTTCAAGTTTCTCTGGTACTTTACTTTTGTTGTGTAACAGATATGCTGCAGTGTAGTATACCTGGATTAATCATCTATAAAAGTGAGAAAATACTTATTTCCTTGGTTCAATTTTTCCATTGGACAGCAAAGATCTGAATTAATTAAGTCCAGAGGTGCTCTGCTGTTACTCTGCTTTGGAAAGGCTTTTCTTGTCATTTGTCCTTTTATACAGCTGGTGCATTTCATTGTTTGATCACATAGAATCATTTTAATTGGATAGTTATTCTCAGTTAATCTTTGTTATTATGTCAGAACTTCTGTGCCCAATTCAGTAGGAATGGGGTAAAAGTGATCAGTATTGAAGTGGTTAATTTAGTCAGACAACAAGGTCACCATGGTATACATTCCACATCAGGGGTGTCATGGGCACATTGTGCACCTATGTGCCCCTGTGCACAAACACTTGCGCGTTAATGTGCAGGGGCACACCCGGGCGCGCACACGTATGCACACGCCAGTGAGACGGGTGCCAAAACCACAATACTTAAACACCTCAGCTGCACAGAGTCTTTGCTGTCTGATCTGCAGCTTGCTCCTGTGAAAACCTGTTCCTGAGATCCTGATCTGATTTCTGTGTTTGACCCAGCTTGTTCTGACTAGGTTTGCTCTCTGTTATCCTGACCCTGCTTGCCTTGTTGACTACACTTATTTCTCCACTGCTTGATATCCTGTTGCCAAACCTTGCCTACATCCTGACCATTCTCTGCCTGTCGTTTATATCTGCATGATTGTCTGTTACCAAACCCAGCTTGTTTGACTACGCATTCAGTGTCTCCTCAGCTCTGTACATACCTGCTTCCTGTTCCTGTTTCCTGTCTGAATCAGCTGAACTGACTATACCTGCCATTAACCTGCTGGTCTACACTGGTGACACATCCACTGCACGGAGGACCATCCAGGCCCTCAATACACTGCCAGGCTCTTGCGGCCACTGTTGCAACATCGTGGCCCTTGAACTGGTGTTGTACGCAAGGCCTTCCCACTGCACCTCAGGCTCACCCATCAGGTACGTGACAGTATCAGACACCCATGTCTGAGCCTGCAAGTGGGAAGTCGGCCAGAGATGAGATCTGTCAGCACCTTGCAGCCCTTACCCAAGCTGTCAAATCTCTGCTGGAGGGTTATACGCAATTGGAACAACATGTACAGACTCTAGCTACACCAGCAAGCACTGCAGCGACCACTGCTGTGCCCTCTGCCACAGGGACTGCCACTACAGCACCCTCAGTGGTTATGTTGCCTCCTGAACCCAGAGTTCCAGCACCGGAGAGATTTTCAGGGGACCGGGGGAAATTCTGATCCTTCTGTCAGCTGTATTTTGCCCTGCAACCTCAAACATTCTACCTGGAATCCACCAAAGTGGTATTTATTATTTCACCGCTCCAGCATGAACCCCAGTCTTGGGCCCATCGGATGTTGGAAAATAATGACGTATTACTGCAATCCATGTCCGCCTTCCTTGACGCTATGGCCCAACTGTATGATGACCTGCAGCGAACCACCACAGCAGAGGCTGCCCTTCAAGCTGAGGACTATGTTATGGACTTTAGGCGCTGGAGTGCAGACACCCAGTGGAACAATGCAGCCCTGCGACCCCAGTTCTGCTTAGGAATATCAGAGAGTCTAAAAGACGAGCTGGCACGTGTCAGACTTTCAAACATCTTGGAGGCCCTTATCACACTGGCCATATCGACCAACAGTTCTGTGAGCGACGGTAAGAAAGATCAGTCCAGCAGCTGCATCCAGTCTGGATGATGCCCCGAATCCCAGCTCCCACTCATCCCCTTCCTGCCAGTCCTGCTCCAGTCTAGCCCACTCCAGTTACTCCCGCAACCAAAGCACTGGAGCCTATGCAACGTGGCCTAGTACACCCTTTATGTCTCCTGAGGAACATTTGCACCAATGGCAGAATAAATTCTGCCTATATTGCGAGGGAACAGACCAATATGTACACACCTGCCCAGCTAAGGCACGTACATGGCAGACAATCTTCTCAGTCAATCACTCTTCTTCATCTGTCAGTGCCACCCACCTAACCCTTCCCATTTCATTCCAGCTGCCGGAAGGGGAAGTGCCAGTCACCTCGATTGTTGACTCACGCCACACAACAACACATCCCTCTGAAACCTAAGGTGCAAGGACTTTCTGTTTACCTGGCTAATGGGTCATGTATCAAGTCAGGACCTGTAACCCAAGAGACATTTCCTTTATCCGTGTTGACCACCTCCCAGCATAAGGAAATTCTTGGCCTTGATGCCATCTCATCCCTGCTATTTCCTGTTATTCTGGGCCTACCCTGGCTGCAGGCACATAATCCACGAGTTGATTGGGCCACAGGGAGAATCCACTTTCACTCAGCCTACTGCCAGGAACATTGCCTACCCGGGCCCTCAGTTCCTTCCATTACGCTACTCTGTATGGACTCTGAGTCTGAGGTGCGACAAGCCATACCTGAACCCTACCACGAGTTCCTGGATGTTTTTAGTAAGTGAGGAGCTGACATTCTTCCCCCCGCATAGGCCATATGACTGCCCGATTGAACTACTCCCAGGGGCTGAAATCCCTTTCGGAAGGATCTTTCCCCTCGTTGAACGAGAACAGGAAGCACTAAGGGAATATATTCAGGGGAACTTAAAAATGGGGTTCATTTGACCTTCTACTTCCCCAACAGGAGCAGGAATATTTTTTATTGAAAAGCAAGACCACTCCCTACGACCTTGTGTGGATTACCGGGAACTTAAAAAGATAACCGTTAAACATCGATATGCTCTCCCCCTGGTACCTGAACTGTTCCAGAGACTAAGATCAGCAACTATCTTTACCAAATTGGATCTACCGGGTTCTACAATTTAGTCTGCATCCTTCAAAGGGATGAGCGGAAGACGGCCTTTCGCACCAGATTCGGCCACTATGAATATCTGGTGATGCACTTCGGCCTTTGCAAAGCCCCAGATACCTTCCAGCATTTTGTAAATGACATATTCCAAGACTTTCTGGACATTTTCATGATTGTTTACCTAGATGACTTTCTGATTTTCTTCATCTCTTTAGATGCTCATCGAGGTTATGTCAAAAGAGTGCTGGGCCGGCTCCGCCAACATGGACTGTACGCTAAAGGTGAGAAGTGTGAATCTGAACAGCGCTGCATTCAATTCCTGGGGTTAGTAATCTCACTTGAAGGGATCAAAATGAACTCCCAAAGGATCTCTGCCATCCTGGACTGGCCCGCACCTACCGACAAGAAGGGGGTACAGAGCTTTGTAGGATTTGCCAACTTCTACAGGAAGTTCATCCAAGGCTTTTCCACTATCATAACCCCCATCATGCAGCTGACTAAACAGAACCTCCACTTCCAGTGGACATCTGAAACACAAGCTGCTTTTGATACCTGAAAGAGACTGTTTACTTTAGCACCTGTCCTTAGTCATCCAAACCCATATGTGCTAGAAGTAGATGCATCCAATGTCGCCAATGGAGCAGTGATCACCCAACGCCCAAAGGATCTGATGCATCTCCCATAGGCTTTCTCCAACAGAGAGGAACTACGACGTCAGGGACCAAGAATTACTGGCCATAAAGGCTTCTAGAAGAAGCAGCGCATCCCATATTGGTCTATACGGACCACAAAAATCTAGAGTATCTGAGAATGGCTAAATGTATAAAACCGCACCAAGCATACTGGGCCCTGTTCTTCTTCCGATTAATGTTCCACATCACCTATCGGCCAGGCTTGAAGAATGTGAAACCCGGTGCACTGTCCTGTATGTTCGATGACCTCAAGGAACCACCTGTACCAGATACCATCTTGTCTGAAGGTAACTTTTTACTTTTACAGAACAACCTTCTCACCCAAATAAAGCAGGCTTCAGCAGACGTTCCTAGCCCTCCAGGGGTCATGCTGACATTCCGGGAAGAATTACTTTGGAATGAAGACAAGGTATTTGTACCCAAAAATGTACGCATAACCATTTTGGGTGTGTGTCACAATCATCCCATAGCAGGTCTTTTCAGAGTCCACAAGATGCTCAATCTCCTGAAACGTATATTTTGGTGGCCAGACCAGGAAGAAACCTGTAAAAGGTACATGAATTCCTGTTCAACCTGCACCCATAAGAGTACTAAAAATCGAACCTGTGATCTACTCCGACTACCAGTCCCTGACAGACCATGAAGAATGATCGCCATGCACTTTATTGTGCAACTCCTGCTATCTGAAGGATACACAGACAGTCTGTCCAAGATGCCTCACTTCCTGCCTCTGAAAAATACACCCTTGGCCATGGAGACAGCCCGGGTGTTTTTCCAGGAAATTGTAAGGCTTTATGGAGTCTCTAAAAACATTGTCTCTGTTTAGGGGATTCGGTTCACTTCCAGATTCTGGAAAGCTCTGTGTGAAATAGTTAAGATCAAAAGGTCCTTGTCCTCTACCTACCATCCCCAGACCAATGGGCAAATGGAGAGGACCAACCAGATGCTGGAGCAGTATATCCTCTGCTTTACCACTTTCGTCCAGGATGATTCGGTGTCACTGCTGCCACTGGCGGAATTCGCCTACAATAATGCCACCCATTCTGCTACAGACCAGTCACCCTTCTTTGCTAATTATGGTTTCCACCCCTCTTTCTTACCTGACTTTGTTCCAGAGGCCATGGTTCCTGCTGTCCAAGACACAGTGGATTTCCTTAACCGCAATAGTAGGTTTCTACAGGAAGCAATTACCAAAGCACAAGCAGCTAACAAGAGGGCCTTTGACAGGAAAAGAAGGGGAGAACTGATTCTCCACCCTGGAGACCAGATATGACTGTCCACTTCAAATCTCAGGCTGGCATGTCCCCCCCAAAAAAGCTGGCACCTAAATTTGTGGGACCGTTCCCAGTCAAGAAAAAACTAAATTAATTTGCTCATGAACAGTCTCTACCTGAGACATTCAAAATACACCCTGTCTTCCAAACTCCATGGCCTGAACTTGTCAAAGTCTCTTTCATATTTCAGAATACAAAGAGATCCTCAAAGAGACCCTTTATTTTTCCAAAATCGATAAAAAAAGGTAAAGAATCATCTAGATTGTCAGCAGAAACAAAATGCCACCACATGGTCAACATACAGTATGCTACAATTCTGGATTACTATCTGAACTATCACAATCACTGAATAATATGAAGGCAAATGTGTTTGAAAATATTTTAAAGAACCAGGAAATTTTGTAAACTTCTAAAAAAATTCCTTGGAGAAAGACCTTGAAATAACATTTCTACCTAAATTAGATGCAATCTAGTAATAATATAATTATCTAATTTCTTTCCTCCTAGGCTTCTGGCTGGATGAGAGGATGTGTGTTATTCAAGTATGTCAATTTGCTTGCCTCATACTGTTCTTATCAGGGAATAAATTATAGTAGCTGTGAATAGAATGAAGGGATTTGTCAGTGAAAGTTCCTGTTGAACATACAATGAAGTTGAATCAAAATTAGAGTTTCCTGAGCCCAGAGTTCCTTCAGTTCAGAGCTTGGCAATTTCGAGGCAAAAGGGTTAAAAATCTAGATTATTTATTGCAACATAGGGCTGCATTTTAAATCCAGACTGTGAAAGATTATGTTACTTAACTCTTAATTTCTATACAGTTTGGAGGAAGAAATAGCTGATTTCCACACACTGGGGCTGATTCAGTGAACACATACTAGCCTGAAATCTTTTCATTTCCCCACCGTGTAATTTAGAAAAATGTAAACACCTAGTCATTTTTATTGAGCCAGATTGGAGATTTGAAGTAAACACAAGCTAAGTTTAAATTTACTCATGTAGTATATTTGACTAGTTGGCTGCATGACTGCAGTTTGATGCACATAACTATAGCTAAAGAAAAACTAGACAATAGGATAAATGTTGATTTTCATAACAAAGCTTGCACAACTACAATTATTTAACCACTTAAGGACCGGGACTATTTTTCAAACTTGTTGTTTACAAGTTAAAATCACTTTTTTGCTAGAAAATTACTTAGAACCCCCAAACATTATATATTTTATTTCTAACACTCTAAAAAATAAAATGGCAGTCGCTGCAACACTTTTTGTCACACCGTATTTGCGCAGCAGTCTTACAAGTGAAAGAGGATGTTACTCTGAGTAAATTGATACCCAACATGTCACGTTTCAAAGTTGCGCCCGCTCATGGAATGATGACAAACTTTTATCCTGTTATCTGAAAGTGGACCACCCGCTGAAGAAGAGGATACCGGGGTTATAGCAGCTAGCTTCTGCCACAACAACAATTCTCCTCTTCAAACAGCCGACGTATAACGACGATGGGCAGTCCAGAAGTGGTTAAAGGAAAATATTTGGATTCTTACACAAGAGCAGCCATGACAGATTCTTTTCAACCACCTGAGTACCAGCCTGTATTAACCATGCATTACCAGGCCATTTTTTTCACATTTTAATTTTTTTTTTATTTGGGGCAGATCGAGCTTTCATTTGGTGGTATTTATTAACCATTGTTTTCTATCTTTAATCTAATAATTAAAAGGCCAATAACTTTAAGAAAAAACTGTTTGCCTTTCTGTTAAAATAAAAATGTCAAGCCAGTACGAACACCCCCAAAATGACCCCTTTTTGGAAAGCAGACACCCCAAGGTGATTTCAGTTTTTTGACACTTTTTTTTGGAAATGAAGAAACTTGCTGGTATTGAGGGGGTAAAAACATGGATCTTAATAATGGTGCACTAAATACAGTGCATACAGGTCATACACAGAGGTAGAAGGTGTTAAAAGGGTTAATGTACTGTTCACATACAGAGACATGCCAGGGCTCTGAAGTGTAGGAGAGAAAGGGTAGTAAAAGGGTTAAAAAAAAACTATTCTTTCTTCTGCCACCATGATTTGTGTTTACATGAGGAACTAATTAACGACTCATTCATTCATTCATTAGTACATCTGAGAGTGCTGTGATTGGCTCTGCATACTGTGGCTGTGAACGGAGCCATCTGGGGATGGCTCGGTTCATCACCATTAACAGACACACTTGCCTCCTGAGTGCTATTTCTGGAATGAGGTTCAAAAATGTATCTCTTGATATAGACGTACATTAACTGTATGTTTTTTACAATACGGAGGTAGAAAGTCAGTTAAAATGGAGTTGTGGTTTATTCTATATTGTTTTCAGGCAATGAGTGCTAGACCTGCCATATTATCATTTAAATATCTCTGAGATGTGTTAATCATAGAGTGTGAAACACTAATGCCCTGTACACACGGTCGGACATTGATCGGACATTCCGGCAACAAAATCCTAGGATTTTTTCCGACGGATGTTGGCTCAAACTTGTCTTGCATATACACAGTCACACAAAGTTGTCGGAAAATCCGATCATTCTGAACGCGGTGACGTAAAACACGTACGTCGGGACTATAAATGGGGCAGTAGCCAATAGCTTTCATCTCTTTATTTATTCTGAGCATGCGTGGCACTTTGTGCGTCGGATTTGTGTACACACGATAGGAAATTCCGACAACGGATTTTGTTGTCGGAAAATTTTATAGCCTGCTCTCAAACTTTGTGTGTCAGAAAATCCGATAGAAAATGTGTGATGGAGCCTACACACGGTCGGAATTTCCGACAAGAAGGTCCTATCACACATTTTCCGTCGGAAAATCCAACCGTGTGTACGGGGGCATAACACTTGATGCTTGGTTTTGTCAACAGATGCCAATAGGGCTTTTCACAGAATAGACTGGGTTTTCAAGGACGAAGTCCTACAATGTCTGGAATTAGGGAGCAACATGCTAGAATGAATTTTCATGCTACATTACTCCTCAGCAAGGGTTAAAGCTAATAATACCCTTTCTGCTAGATCTGTACGAGAATGGTATGAGACAAAATGATACGAGACAGGGTTGTCCCATGTCACAACCCCCATTTTTGTATACTTCCTTGTAAGATCAGGATGAATACATGTTTGTATTCAGCATTCATCTGGTTGTCCAGATAGGATCCACATACCATAAAATAACCACATTTACAGATTAACATTTGTTTTTTGTGTAATGCAACCTCAAATAAGACTCAGTGTATATCGCTTCCCCCGCAGGAGCTGCTGGTTAAGATGGGTCCTCTGTTCGCTGCCTCGACCTCCATCAGAACTTTAGCCCCTCTGACACACTAGCTTAGGCGTGCGCAAGGGGTGTGCCAGGTTTGCCTGGGAGCGCCCTAATCCTGGGGTTGGCAACCTGTCAATGGTGGGCAGGTGACAGGTAAACCATAACCCTTCCTTGCCGACCCTCAGAACCTGGACAGGAGACGTGGCGTGGGTGGAATTTAGTGGAACCGATCTGTATTTTCCTCCTGCAGCAGCTGAAAGTAGGCTTCTCCTCTCCCTTTTGTCAACATTCAGCTGCCAGAGGAGGAAAATATAGGGGATTGGTACTAATATATGCCACCCCCGCCACCCCTCATTTACCTGATCCTCTTCCTTCTGTTGCCTGGGTCTCCCATGTGCTCCCTTGCTCCCCCTTCCTCCCATTGTTTCAGGATGGAGAGCAGGGAAGAGGCCGGTAAATATGTCAAACGCATATGTGTTGGAGCTTTGGGGTGCACACCCTAATGCAATAGGCTGCGCACACCTATGCACACTAGGTTGAGTGCACAAAGCATGCAATACCACAGAAAATTACTGATAGTAATTTCTGGTAACCATTAATACTACTATGTCCAAAAAAACAGGCAATAAAACGGTTAGTAAAGGCAAAATTAATATATTGTCACCCGATATGATGGGTGCAGAGGCAATCATGATTAACAGAGTGATTAGTAAAAAAGACTAGGCATAAGATGACATTTGGCGTCCAGAGCAGCATAAACAGTAGCAAGGTCACCTAAAGTGCAGCAGTGGGCAATAATACATATTAATCTACCGAGTGCTGGAACTATACTGCCAGAGCACATTTTATGGCAGAAATGCTAGTCCTAGACTGACTGGGTATAAAATAAAAGGGTATTGGCAATGAAGTAGGGCAGGGGAACAAAGGGGCTTGCAGGATAAGTATCGGGGCAGTCCTTTGGGATGTTCTTCTGCCAACTATCATTGGGGCCCTTTAAGAGTGTCAGTGCAATTAACAATAGTCCCAGGTAACCTGTATGCAGTATAATTGCAGTAAAGGTGCAGTAAAGATGCAGTCAAGATGCTGTATAGGTGTGGTACAGTTGCAGTGTAGATATGGGTAAAATGCAGAGACAATTCAAATGCTAGTCCTAGACTGACTGGGTATAAAATAAAAGGGTATTGGCAACAAAGTGGGGCAGGGGAACAAAGGGGCTTGCAGGATAAGTATCGGGGCAGTCCTTTGGGATGTTCTTCTGCCAGCTATCATTGGGGCCCTTTAAGAGTGTCAGTGCACTTAACAATAGTCCCGGGTAACCTGTATGCAGTATAATTGCAGTAAAGGTGCAGTAAAGATGCAGTCAAGATGCTGTATAGGTGTGGTACAGCTGCAGTGTAGATGTTGGTAAAATGCAGAGACAATTCAGTATAACTGTAGTATAGGACTGGTATGCGTGCAGTACAGGTTTGGTAGAAGTGTAGTATAGGGCTGGTATAGCTGCAGGTTGGGTTGGATGCACTTGGTGTCCTGCTCCATAATGGGCAAATAGCCCTCTCAATAGTTCCCAGGATGCTTCTGTGGATGCTTGCTGTAGAAAGGGGACCCCTCAGTCTTTCCTGAAAGCCTTTGTTGATGTACTGTGTGAAGCACAGGGTGCAGGATCTGTGATGTGAACAGTGCTGCGCTGACCCCCGGTGTCCCCCCTCTCAGTCCCAGGCTTGCATCCCCGCTGGCAGATGAATACTCAGACAGGGGTGCTATTTCTCTCCCTCTCTAAGACAGCCCACTTTACCAGGCTGTTTAATAAAAAATTCTTTCCTAACTCCTCCTGCTGCTCAGGGCACACTGGAATCTGAAGTCAGTTTCTGTATTATATAGCTGCCATTTCAGACTACAATCCACATAATTTCAAGTGCCCTGCATTGAAGTCTATGGAGTTGCTTGGCTTCAGATTTCCTCCTGCTGGCCAGAGGAAAATGGTGCAGCATAACCTCAGTATCTTAGTAGAAAGTGAATTTAGACTCATTGTAAAGATGGAAATATCTCTATCTCCCATGTTTCTGTAGTCCAGCACCTGACTACAAGTGATTTTTGAAGTAAAGCTTACTAAGACTGAGATACTACCGACAAATGTTACGGAAGATATATAATTCCTTTCCCTTTTAATGGCAGCAGCATATTACATATATGGTCATCAAACTTACAAATGATTATTAGACCCTCATATCTAATGTTCCTCTGCTGATTGAACCTAGAGATATTGGGATTAAACATCTTTAACATGGTTGGGCAGAATTCATAAAATTATAATAAATATACTTCCCAGGATCCTATTTGTAATGCAGTATGATTCTGCAGGAATTAATGTGGGGAAATTAAAAAGCTAGGTTAGCCATTCCAATCATAAAAGGATAAAGGACAGAAGAGGCTAGAATCATTTACTGGAACAAAAGAGATAAGGAGAAGCTCAACATAGCTTCCCTTGGTTAAAAACAAAAACCGCATGGGATGGAATTTAGCTCATGCCTCTTGGGTGCATTCCTCTAGCAGAGGCCTGTTAAATGCCTTTCTCTGATGTGTGAAATAAATAAATTTGGTTCATTGTCATTCCCACTGTCCCTTCTGGAACCACTGAACGAATTCCCCTTGTTTGAATCGTGAAAAGAAACTTTTTGGGGAATTGGGGAAAAATTTGAGGCTTTAAGGGGCGTAACATTTTTAAAGACTAGATTTAGGATTCTCTGTATGTCCTCCTGAGTGATCAACCTCAGCGATATAACAATGCCTTCCAACCAAAGAAACAACATAAACGTATGCTTAGTCAATGACACCGCGCTATGAGCAGCACAATGACATCGCAATGCATCCTTCTTGAGGATATGGGCAAAAAGAACCATACGTTTATTCTATACAGGATTGATCAGTATATGACTGGCATTAGCCGCTTCTCGGCCTTTTGGCTAAGATCAAGTGTAGTATCGACTTTAGCCCTTAGGGGTGTCTCTGCTTCACAGCTAGGACGTTGAGAACCACTTGTATCTATCCAAGCTAATTGGTCCTTGTGGGGTACCCTCTGCTCGGCCTGGTAGGATCGTTGATTAAATTCAGCTTCACCTACTTGCTGCTATTGGGTTAGAGGCTTAGCCCCCACAGGGAACGAGATTGCGGTCTTCCCTCCTCCCCCACTCCGCATTACTACCTCCGGGCAGTAGATGCTAGAGCCTTTTTAAAGGCTAGGAAAAAGAGCGAAGACGTCGAGGAACCAGAAGGAAGCCGCCTAAGAAACATCTGAAGCGACATCCAAATCCTTGACGATGGGGAAGAGCGAAAAGAAGACCGGAAAAGAGAAGAAGAACCCCGTTCCAGCCACTTCCTCCAAGCCCGGGAATGCCGCTGCCTCAACCCCCGCCCCTACCCCGGCCGGCACCAGCCGACCGGGACCAGCCAAGCCAGACCAGCCTGCAGACGGGCTCCCAGCTTTGGAGCCATGGATGAAGCAGACGGTCGTGCTACAGCTGAAGGAGGTGGACGGAAGAGTCCCCGACATGACCCCGGAGATCTTTGGAAAGAAGATGATCCTGGAACAGGGGTTCAGCAAAGCGGAAACGCTTTCGGTGCAGGCCTTCACAAGAGGTATATTCTTTATAACTTTTGTGTCGTTCCAGGTCTGCAGAAGGTACTGGGAGATGGTGAAGACCAGTGGCCCTGAATCCCCTTTCCGTAAGTTCACTGCGAACTGCCCCATAACTCGGGACGAAAAGCGGGTGACAGTGGCCATGAGGAACCCCCATACCAGTGGAAAGGACATAGCCACCTACCTCCAGAGGTTCTGCACCGTGGTGAAGGACCCGATCCAAATCTTCGATGCGAACGGCTTCTGGATAGGTAAGTGGTCTGTGCTCTGCAAACTGAGGAAAGACCCTTCGGGGGACATCCAGCACCTGCAGCCTTTCTTCTCCCTGGGATCCTCCGCAGGAATCCTCTTCTACCCCGGCATACCCTACAACTGTAACAAGTGTGGGCAGCCGGGACACATAGGGAAGGATTGTACAGAACTTGCTTGCAAGTTCTGTAGGGTGACAGGCCACGAGACCAAGGACTGTCCGAGGTCTAAAGCCTGCAACCTTTGCGGATTGGCAGAGCATGTCTTCAGACACTGCCCCCAGAGGACCCGGACCTACGCTGGAGCCGTAAGCCAGGGTAAGCCATCCGGGAGAAAGCTGCCAGAAAAACCAAAAGAACCTCGAAAGGCCAAAGGTAAGTCCACTCCCGCCCCACCTGCCCCTGCCCCTCCTGCCCCTGCCCCTACCTCCAGCACACCCCCACCCACCCCCTCTGTGCCGGAGGAGCCCCTCCCCACCCCTTCCCCCCCCAACCTGTCCTCCCTGGAGGACTTCCCCACCCTCCCACCCCCCTCCACCCCCACCAGTGGCACAAGAGGAAGCCGGAAACGTAAGCCAGAGAGCCCAACAGCTGAGGAACCCGCCACCTCCACCAAACGGCCCAACGGGGTCCAACGCGACAGCGAGGGACCCAAGCAAGTAGTGGAGGACCTAGAGTCGGCAGGAGAGGAGGAGGAAGGGGAGGAGATCGTGGTCGACCCTGAGCATGACCTCCCCCCCCAACGTCCACATCAGCCAGCAGATGATGGAGTCTGTCCTTGAGGAGCTGGGCCTGGCCCAGGACACAGGACAGGCAGAAGACGCAACGGAAGAGCCACCCCCCCCCCTCCGGGGAGGTAAGTTCGGACCCTTGTTAACTAGACCCTCATACCCTTTTTCATTATGGCTGAGATCTCAATCTTTTCCATTAATGTGAGGAGTATCAAGGATACATCTAGAAGGCAAGCGGTCCTGACCTTTCTTTCAAGTCAGCAGAGTGATGTCTACATGCTTCAGGAGTGCGCCCTTCCTCCCCTGAGGAGGTACACTCATCTGTCCTCCCAGTGGACCCTTGGTCCCTCCTACTGGTCCGGGGGTGGCGATTGCAAGTCTGCAGGCGTAGCCATTCTGGTCAGGGGTGGGCGTTTCACGGTTGACACTATCCATGAGCTAGTCTGTGGCCGTCTTTTGGTCATAGACGGCTCGTGGGTGGAAGAGCCAGTTAGGCTCATCAACGTGTACGCCCCCCCAGACAAGAATGCGCGGCTGGAACTCTTCCAGACCCTGCGGACCCAACTCGTCACCACCAGAACAGTAGTGATCGGCGGTGATTTTAACTGTCCGATCGAGGAGGATGGGCGCAGCTCCAGCATATACGCAAAACTTGATGCTACTTCTAGGCTGCTCAAGGAGATGATCTCGGAGGCCTCCTTGCAGGACGCCGTGGGATCCATAGGGAAAGGGACCGTGAACTATTCGTGGTGCCGACCCGATGGATCTGTGCGTTCCAGGATTGACTTCGTGCTCACTTCAAGAACAGTCAAGCATCGTGAGTTCTCCATGGTCCCCTGCTTTTTCTCTGACCACAGGGCTATTCACTTTCGGGGTGACCTGGGCGAGGGCTTTGCCCGCGGACCGGGTTCCTGGAAGCTGAATAGCACCCTGCTGGAAAACGAGGAATTGATGGGGGAACTCCGAGAAGCCTATGCCACCTGGACGGAGGAAAAGAGATTCTTCGGAAGGGTAAGTGACTGGTGGGAGTTTGTGAAGGTTAAGCTGCGTAGCTTCTTTCAGGCAAGGGGACGCCAGCGTGTGTGTGCCAGGAGGAGGGAACTCAGAAGACTGCAGCGTCAGTTGCAGTCCCTGCAGGACCTTCAGCACTGTGGCTGGGACGTTAGGCAGGACCTGGAGGACACCAAGAGGAGCCTGAAAGGACACTTCGAGGAAGAATCCAGGCACATTGTCTTCCGTGCCAAGGTGGAGAATCTTGAGAAAGGTGAGAAGTGTAATTCTTTCTTTTTCAGGAAACTCCACTCAGGACACACACCCTTGTCAGAGTTGCGCGACGAGACCGGAACACTCCAGAAGGGGAAGAAGGCTGTGATGAAAGTGGTCAGCGACTACTACACCAACCTCTACTCCCCGAAAGAAACGGACACACAGGCGGCCGACAGGTTCCTGTCAGGTATCACTAACCAAATTGATCCTGCAGGTTCATCAACCGTCAACGCCCCCTTGGCGCTGGAGGAGCTGCACTCTGCCGCTAAATCCTTTAGGCGAGGCAAGACCCCGGGCTGCGATGGTCTCCCAGTTGAGCTCTATGTAGCACTGTGGGATCTCGTGGGCCCGGACCTGCTCGAGCTGTACGAGGAGATGGTGGTAGAGGGCAGAATGCCTCCGTCGCTGAGGGAGGGGATGATCACGATTTTGTATAAGCGGAAGGGGGAGAGATCGGATCTTAAAAATTGGCGTCCGATCTCTCTGCTGAACGTGGACTACAAAATCCTCGCCAAGGTCCTGGCCAACAGGTTGAAGTCTGTCATCGGACAGATCATCCACCCGGATCAGACTTGCGGCATTCCTGGTCGCAGGATTGCGGACAGCCTTGCGCTTGTCCGGGACACGGTCCAGTACATTCATGGCCGCCGTGTGCACGCGGCCCTGGTCAGTCTTGACCAGGAGAAGGCCTTTGACCGTGTCTCCCACGAGTTTATGTGCAGAGCTCTGCGCAGGTTTGGTCTTGGGGAAATGTTTTGTTCGTATGTGAATGTAATGTACACTGACATTTCTAGTTTGGTGCTGGTAAATGGCTGGAAAACTGACCCCTTTCCAATTCTGTCTGGGGTCAGACAAGGCTGCCCTCTCTCACCTCTGCTTTTTGTTTGTTGTATAGAGCTCTTCGCCCGAAGCATCAGACGGAACCCAGAGATCAGAGGGATCACCGCACCAGGACCGGACAGACGGGAGGTCAAATGCTCACTCTACATGGACGACGTGACGGTGTTCTGTGCTGACCGGCGCTCCATCGACACACTCGCCCAGACCTGTGAGGACTTCGGCCAAGCTTCAGGGGCAAAGGTCAACTGCGGGAAGTCAGAGGTCATGCTCTTCGGAAAGTGGTTCCTGCCTTCTTCTGCACCAATTCCTTTCAGCGTCAAGACGGACTTCATCAAAATCCTTGGGGTCTGGTTTGGAGCTGAGGGCGCAGCCCTGAAGTCCTGGGAGGAAAGACTGTCAAAGATGCGACAGAAGTTTGGACTTTGGAGCCTCAGAGAACTCACCATCGAAGGCAAAACACTGGTACTCCGCAGCGAGATTCTCCCTGTGTTGCAGTACCTCGCCCAGGCCTGGCCCCCTCGGGTCAATACCTGTAAGGCCATCACCAGGGCGGTGTTTCACTTCATCTGGAGCTCCAAAATGGACAGAGTGAAGCGGGCGGTTATGTTCAAGGAACCCCTCAAGGGCGGTAAGGGCGTGCCCGACATCGCTACACTATTGAGGGTGTGCTTTGCTTGTAACTGCATCCGCAGGACATTGGTGGACAGAACTGTGGACTCTGGTGGTAACTCTATGTCCCGTTTTTTCCTCCTGCCTCTTTGGAGGACCCTTGGATGGGACAAATGGGACAGCTCCATCCCCTACAACTGGGACACGCCTTGGTACTACTTGGACACCTTCAAGTTTATTAAGGAGCTGGGGCTACATGGAGTGAAGCCCGACTTGTGGAAGCCAAAAACTATCCACAAGTTGATCAGAGCATCGGACATTGTTGAGACTGTTCCAGGCCTCCCTTCAGCCACTTGTAAAGTGGTCTGGAGAAATGTTTCTTCAAAGAGACTCACCAACAGGCACAAAGATCTGGCATGGATGGCAATCCAAGGGGGGCTGCCACTCAGGACATTTATGCATGCCAGAAACCTGTGTAGATACAGGCACTGCCCCTTTTGCATCATCCAGGAGGAAACTGCTCTGCATGTTTTCTGGGAGTGCCCCTTTGCACAGGACCTGTTGAGGGCCCTGGAACCTGAACTCAAAGACTTTGTACCACAGACTGCAATCACACACTTTGGTGTGTTGAACGGACTCTTCTGTGGAACTCATTCACAGGAGGACATTGACGGTGCCTGGCGGGTGCTGTGCTGCTTTAAGGACGCTTTATGGTGCGCCAGAAAGCGCCTCATCCACCAGCGGGAGAGGATGTCCATCGAGGACTGTCGCAGACTGGTTCACAGTCTGCTCAGAGACTATCACCTGATGGACTTCAAGGAGGAAGAGGAGGTCTGAAGATTTCCCCATTCCCCCCCCCTCTCCCCCGTGTATCCTTTGGCAGTTCAAATAAAGCTTCGGGCCTGTGAACTCTTTACTCCCTCCCCTGCCCCACCTTCTCCACCCCCCCCCATCACACCCGTTGCCCATTTGAATGTTATTTGACTATATGACTGGACTTTTTGTGAAATGTTTTTAAGTACTGCTTTCAGGGTAATGCGGCGTCATGCATGATGTGATGTTTCGGGGTATTACTACTCTGCACAACACATTAGGCATCATACCGCAGGATGAATGTAATTTATTGGTATGCTTGGTGATGTATTGTAATGTAGTGTATTTATGCGCTGCGTCGCAGTACAGATTGGATGTACCCTGTTTAAAGTATTTGTTTTTTTGTATATTTTCTTGCAAAATAAAGTATACATTTTTCAATCAAAAAATGACTGGCATTAGCCATAGTTAGACTGCTGTAACATAACTTAACACTCTGTCAGCTATACCTCAGCTGAATAGTGCTGTGATTCCCTATCTTCAATAATTACCCATTCTCCTCTTTGGACCTTTTTCCATTTATATTTTCTAATGGAAATCTTATCTGTAACTGCAGATAACACTGGAAATAATTAGTGCTTAATGATAGAAAGTCAGACACAATAGGCACATCTTTCTGTATATATGGATTAACCCTTCTGACTTCAAAGAAAATGAAATCTTTGCAAAGCATGTGGCATACATTATTTTTGCAGATATAGATTTTATGTACAGTTCCCAAAAAAGGTCAGCCATATTTCATTTATTAAGTCTGAGTCATATGATACATGTTCAGATATGGGTTTATGGTGTGATTGTTTTTATTTATTTTTTTTCCTCAGGTGAGGACTGTCATTGCAAGAGTAAGAAGACTACTAAACTCCAATCAGGAAGTCTGGATTTATTTTTTATTTATTTTTTTTGTGATTCTGTTACATGTTTGGCTTGTCATATGCAGCAAATATGCAGCATAATTACATGTGTCTGCATGGCATACTGTAGTTAGAGATGCCATAAAATAAACATGTTCTGCAGAGTCCTATGTGCCTTGCCTCATTTATTTTCTCGTTGATGTGTATGTTATCAGTAGGAGTATGCAGGGCTTCAGTATTCAGCAAACCTGTCATAAAAATTAAAAACCCATACCTACACATTCCTCAATGTCCCAGAAAGCAAGGATAACTTGCCACAAATTTGTGCAAGTGTTGAATTGTAATGCCCCGTACACACGGTCGGATTTTCCTATGGAAAATGTCCGATCGGAGCGTGTTGTCGGAAATTCCGACCGTGTGTGAGCTCCATCGGACATTTTCCATCGGATTTTCCGACACACAAAGTTGGAGAGCAGGAGATAAAATTTTCCGACAACAAAATCCGATCGCGTCAATTCCGACCGTGTGTGGCCTGTTCCGACGCACAAAGTGCCACGCATGCTCAGAAGAAATTCCAAGACGGAACAGCTCGTTCTGGTAAACTTAGCGTTCGCAATGGATACAGCACTTTCGTCACGCTGCAATGTTCAAAATGGTTTAATACAGCGCACTCTCTTCTTCTTTATAATGTGACAAGAATTAAGTAGTTTTGCTGCTCATATTCACACACACTTCTCACAAACTTCTTTCGTTACTATTTATCGGGATTCCCTCAATATATTCTGATTTCTCACATCTGACAACATATTTTTGTATATTTTTTATATATTTTTTGGCTTTAATGTAGATTCTTTTTTTGTGTTTCTATTTTATTTTTTTTATTTTTGCGATTTTGATTTGTACTCCCGAAAATGTTTGAGTGTGTTTTTTGTGACAAGTTCCCACAACACCATTGATATGTTGTTCTATTTAATCTGTAGGAGATTGTTTGGTGTTGTTGTCCCTTGTTAATTTCACATTGTACTTTAGAAATGTACCTGAATCGTCACCAACAAAATGTCCTTTTTGGATGAAAACACACACAGGAGAGTAGAATTTCCCCAAAAAATTTATTAAGGGCTCACAACTATAAACAAAGAGGGAGGCAACGCTGGAGAAACTGCAGAAGTGGGTGAAGCCTTGTACCCCCAGGGCAGACATCAATTATTTAAAAGCAAAATTGGTGGCCTGAGGAGTCCTTATCTAAGGGAGGGCAGTGTGGTCCAGAAGTCCCAGAGATCCGGAAAGCAGCAGATGACATCTGTGTCCCCAGGCTGTGGTCATACGAGAGACTGCAGCTTCTGTCAGACCAGACTGAACCCAGGGCCATCACTCTTTGGTCTTCTTTCCACGCCTCCTTCCACGTGGTGGCTCTGGTGGTGGAGTTGTGGCAGGAGGAGGAGGAGGAGGATCGTCCATCTCAATGCATGCCATGCAGGCAAAAGCCTCTTCAGGAGTTGGTAAGGCTCTGAGGGATGCAGTAGTTTTAGTATTTTTTTCATCAATCACACACAATTTTCACCTCCTGACTGCTGCAAATTGAATGTTAACAAATACAACAGACTATCATTCTGAGCCCAGCATTTTTCATTCTTGTCCCAATTTTGGGTGCCCACTACTGTCTATTGATATGTAAAACACTTTTTTTTATCAGCAATTAGCGATCAATAATAACATCTAGTAAACATCATTTACTTATTGACCAGAAATCAGTAGAACAATGCTATACCTGACTCCAGCTGGGCTCCTCCATTTCTTCCTGGCTGGAAGGCCCAGGTTGGACATCGGAAGCCTCAGCTGGGGTGGAAGGAAGAGTGGAAGGAAGAGTGGAGAGGGATTCCCTGACTACAGTGTGGTCTGACAGAAATCGCAGTCTCTAATAGTACCACAGCCTAGGGACATAAACGTCATCTGCTCCGGACCTCTGGGAATCTGTGACCTTCTTGCGCTCCCTTAGATAAGTGCTCCTCAGGCCACCAATTTTGGCTTTTAAATAAGGGATGGTTGCTGTGGGGACCACCGGCTTCACCAACTCCAGCAGTTTCTCCAGCGCTGCCTGCCTCTTCTGTTTGTGGTTATAGTGGGGGTGTCTCACTTGCCACAGACAGGGCATCTCCCTGTACTTGTCTATGAACAGGGGCAGGAAATTGTGGTCGTTGAACCCATCCATTTTCTCTGCAAGACACAACACAAGACAAACCCTAATGTAAGGCCAAACTCCCCTAATCTTGTTACAATATAGGCTTCCATTTCGAAGCAGTATAGGCCCAAGTTTAGATCTTACCTTCGTTATCACGATCGGCGTCTCCGATGCTCCTTCCTCCGCTCACAGTTCGTACGTAAGACGCACGTGTGTTACGCTTTACACACACTGCGCATGCGTATAACTCCGCCCGCCCCTGACGTTCTTTCTAGTCTATTCCCCGCCTCTTTTCATTCGGCGCAGTGGGGGAAGAGCACATGGCGGATAGACAGCAGGTGCGTGCTAATTGTAGCAACGAGGAGGAGGAGGAAAGGCCGGAGCCTGAAACGTCCCGATCCAGAAGGAGATTTAAGGACTCAAATATGTCCTTTGGGGAGATGTTGGAGATGGTGGACATCCTGAAGAAGGCCGACTATGATGGAAAGTATGGGCCTTACCCCAGCCCCAATGTCCGAAAGGCCAAGATCATGGCGAAAGTGGTCAGGAGTCTGCACCGGAAATTCAGGGTACGACGATCGAAAGATCAGCTCAGGAAGCGGTGGTCGGACCTGAAATTACGAGAACATGAGCAGTACAGAAAGATCCGGAGAGTGCTGCAAAAAAGTAAGTAGTTGTGCTGTGTTCCTATTCTTTTTGTGTTTATTACATTCATGCTGCTCCATGTGCTTTTAGGAACTGTTGTACAGTTTAAAATGGCAACTTTCATGTTCATGGGCACATTATTCGTTCGGATCAAACATTTTTCGTTCCAAATATAAAATACCATTGTTTAGCCCATATGCATTTGGCCACCATTTTGACGCCCTATACTTGTCTTCAAAGAATTGGGTTGTGTAGATGGCTTTGTTACTAGAATGAAATGCAAACTAGATTCTGTGTAAGGAGAGGACATTGAGCAGCTGTTTTCACATCTGGACACTGGAGCACTAGTGTGGAACACAAAAACGCCATTTTTATTAGGGGCAACACATGTGTTTATAGTTCTGACATTAAATATCTGTGTGCTAATTATACCATTTTGTTTCACATAGGGGAGAAAAGACTCGGAGGACACCCCTCATCCGAGGAGACCAGAGCCCCCCCTCTGGAAGAAGGGGAAATCCCCCCAACACAAGCTGAGCAGGAGGATGAAGACGTGGTGGAACTAGTCACCACAACAGGTGAGTGTCTGCAACCACAGGCTCAGATAAGAGATGGATGGCGGCATTTTTTTTTAAACCAAATTTATTTTGGGGTTCCTCTCTTTTTAGGTTATCGTGAGGTTGTGGATGAAGATCCTTTCACATCCGAAAGTGCCCAGATCCTGATCGGGGAGATCATGGGGTGTAATTTACAATTGGAAATCATCAAGCAAAACATCAATGATGTTATTCCAAAATATAAAAACATCATTGATGTTTTGGGGCGAGTTTAAAACCCCTCCAAATCACTTTCTTCTTTTGTGTGCTACAATGTGCTAAATGTTTTTGTGATCTTTCCCAAAGCCAAATTTGGAGGATGCACACAGTGTGTCAACATGTGCTATCTGCCATCACGGGAGATCAATGGACGCGTTTTGGGGGTGCAACCCCTTCCTCAATAATAAAGTAGCGGTGAGGAAGGGCTTGCTCCCCCAAAACACATCCCTTGATCCCCCGTGATGGCAGGTAGCACATGCTGACATTGGGAAATTTGTGTGCATCTTCCAAATTTGGCTTTTCCAGGGGTGACTTCACCCCATCTGAACGCAATATCAAACACAGTTCCTAAATACTCATGTCTGATATTGCCTTCAAGTTCTACCAAATGTGAACTTTGTAAGATCAAGATTTGTGTCTTTCTTGTTGGTTTTACACAGGCCTGTTTTCTATAAAATGGACATTTTGATTTTGGATAATGCCACCACAAAAATTGGTATACAACAAACATGTTGGTTTGTGTGAAAAACCTTTGGTAAATGCACATGTGATTGTGCAGGTATTAAAAAGATTGTTAATCAAGAATGTGTGGATTATTGTCTCAACGCTACAACACTTTTGGGGTGATGTAATTGTTGTTTTATGAGAAAATGGGGGTTATTTCCTAAGGGCAAATCCACTTTGCACTACAAGTGCAGTTTCAGTGCAGTTGCAAGTGCACTTGTAGTGAAATGTGTTTTTGCATTTAGTAAATAACAGCCAACAGTGCTTTGTATAAGGTTACACAATCACGCCATTTTCTGCACTCCAAACATTTCTGTCAGGGTCAGCTAAAACAAACACAAGCAGTAAATGTCCACAAAGATTTATTTATTTATTTTTTATTATAAAAAGGCTTCACAGATTGTCTGGCATATTGATGGCCCCCCTACCCGCAAAAAACTCCTGGTATCGTAACCGGACATCACGGGCACTCAGGGAGGGCAAGCCAGGACGGCCGCTTTCAAGCGCCGTCAGTGTGGTTTGATGTATCATTCCGGCCTCAGACTTCCCATCCTTAAAAAGTTATGGAGAACACAGCACACAAGTATTATATGGTTCAGTTTATACTCCGCCATATGGATGGGTGTCATAAATAGGCAGAACCGGCTGGCCAGGATTCCAAATGTGTTCTCCACCACTCTTCGGGCTCTGGCCAGCCGGTAATTAAAAACCCTCTGTTCCGGGGTGAGGGTCCTCATTGGGAATGGCCGCATCAGGTGGTCCCCCAGCGCAAACACTTCATCAGCAACGAACACAAATGGGAGTCCTTCCACATTGTCCTCTGGAGCTGGCAAGTCCAAGCTGCCATTCTGGAGACGCCTGTAGAACTCCGTCTGGGCGATGACTCCACCATCGGACATCCGGCCATTCTTCCCCACGTCCACATACAAGAAGTCGTAATTAGGCGACACCACCACCAACATCACTATACTATTGAACCCCTTGTAATTATAATAGTACGACCCCGAGTTGGGTGGTGGGACGATGTGGACGTGTTTCCCATCAATTGCCCCTCCGCAGTTAGGAAAGTCCCACCGCTGGGCAAAGTGGGAGGCCACAGTCTGCCATTCCTGTGGCATGGAAGGAAACTGTTGAGGAAAAAACAATAAACATTACTATTTTTACTCAGAAACATGGCAAGCAGATTATACACAAACATTATGGGGCAACCTCCAGATAGCATTTATTAAGGGGAATTTAACAACGCCAAAGTATAAGGTACACCTATCATATTCCCCCTCCCCCCCTCTCATGGGCCATTTCTAACATTATAGGGGGTGTGTGTAAATCTTGGACAGGTAACCCTCTTCACTTCATTGAGAGATGAATACCTAAATAATGGGTATTACTTGGAACAGCCCCTCCTTAGTTACACTATTGGCAGACCACTGGACAGGTAAGAAGTGTCTGAATACAAAGATATAAATACACACTGTACACATTTGAGGACATTTGGACATTCTGCTATTACCTATCAAGATAATAATAGGATACAAAAACTTTAAACAGTACCATTGGAAAGTATACAGGCAGGCCCTTGCACTACATGCTTTGGGGAATTCATCCATAAATCTGACCAGTAAAGAGGTGGGTATAGTGTGTATGGGTTTGGCAAAGTCAGCAGATAGATGATTGAAGATAGAGAATTGGGATCAGCTGACTTAGCAGTTGGGGGAGGGAGGGTTACTAAAAATGATTTGGGGACACCACAAAAAAAAGCCTCTGGCACTCTGCCTGAATTTAAAGCTAAAATAACATTTCCAAACATTTTAGGGGGTGTTTGGGGTAAAGCACTACTATGGAGCTGATAAAATACATTGTTAAGTGACTACATGAGGTGAATATAGGGCAGGAGACACCATGCTGGGGAGGTTATTGAAGGGCAAATATGTATGAAGGACATAAAATAATAATTACATAAAAATCCAGCGTGCATGAGGACAAAGGGGACATTCACAGCATATTACAATCATGGTAATTAGGGAATGAGGAAAGAAATACAATATATTATCAAACATTCAATACAATAAAATGTGATATAAAAGGATAAAAATCTTACCTTCATATACTCCTTCTGCAGGACCTGGATGATGGCAGAACAGGTCTCTGGGATAATGATCCCCAGAGCCTGGGGGGGAGATGCCTGTCGAGAACTTCAAGTCCTGCAGGCTTCTCCCTGTGGCCAAATACCGCAAGGTAGCGACCAACCTCTGCTCCGGAGTGATGGCTTGCCTCATGCAGGTATCCTGCCTGCTGATATAGGGGGTCAGCGAAGCCAACAAACGATGAAACACGGGGTCCGTCATCCTGAGAAAGTTCCTGAATTCATCAGGATTATTCTCACGGATCTCACGGAGCAAAGGCATGTGAGAGAACTGGTCACGCTGAAGCAACCAATTCTTGGTCCATGAACTCCTCCCCACCCTGTTCATGGACTGGACTTGTGTCAAGGTCAGGACCCCAACACCAAGCCCCCGCACAGCACGAACTCTACGAGGAGTACGCATACGAAACATGGCTACGAAGTAACAGAACGCACTGAAGAACAGCAAGGCCTGTGAAGAGCGACCTGAAAAACAGTAACGAACGAACAAGAATACAATGACTACCTAAAGTCACGCAGAACTTGCTGCACGCACTGAAGAGCAGATACAAACCCACAAGCACAAACTGAACGACAGAAAACGATTTGAAAGCCACGAGTCTGAAAAAGCGCGAATCGTCTCGTGCTCAGTCTGAAGCTGTGGAACTTGTTGTAAGTGGAGCTGGAATAAGTGGGAGTTAAAAAAACAGAGTTAGAGTGTACAAGTCTTGCTGTTTGTTTGCTGTTTGTTTGCTGTTTGCTTGCTGTTTGCTTGCTGTTTGTTTGCTGTTTGTTTGCTGTTTGTTTGCTGTTTGCTGTTTGTTTACTGGGTTGCATTTTTGGGGCTTTTCCTTTTAGTTTTTAATTTGCCTTTTGCTGTCACTTTTTAAATAGCTTTTTTTTTTTTCCTCTGGTTCCATCAATTAAGGGGTGTGGTTAATTGCTCACAGGTGCCTATTTAACTGGTTGTAGGACTCAGTCTGAGCGTGCTCAGTCTGAAGCTGTGGAACTTGGTGTAAGTGGAGCTGGAATAAGTGGGAGTTAAAAAAACAGAGTTTAAAACAGGAGGTTATAACAGGGGTCATAGTACCTGTGTAGTGTGAGTATCTGAGTGTTGTCTGAGTAGTGTGTGTGGATCGTTAGTACTTGTGTATTGTGTACTGTATACTTGTGTATTGCGAGTGCACGTAGGTCTGTGAGTACCTGTGTATTGTCTTGTTGTGTACCTGTGTATTGTCTTGTTGTGTACCTGTGTATTGTCTTGTTGTGTACCTGTGTATTGTCTTGAGTATTAGTGCCAGGAAGCTAGCTGTTAGGTAATTTGGACAGGGTAAAATCCCCAAATCCTCACTATATTCAATAGGTACGATGCCCGGTGGGTGTGGAGAGGCGACTCTTTGTACATCTTGCCGCATGTATGCGTTCCTTGATCATCCGATCGAGGGCGAATACTGCTGTGCAAAATGTAAGCACATTGTTTCCCTGGAAGCCCAGGTTCTGAATCTGGGGAAGCAACTGTCAGCACTGAGAAGTCCCTCCATACTAAAGGTGAGCCAGGAACACACACGGCAGGTGCCGGCAGGGGCCAGCACAGAGGCGGGTGGAGACAAAGAGGTGCAGGCACTAGCAAAGAGTAGATGGGTGACAGTCAGGAGGGGTAGAGGGGGAAGTGCCAGAGAGGCCGATCCAGGACTGGAGCATCCCAATAAGTACGCTCCATTGAGTGACATTGGTGAAACCAGTCAGGGACCAGCACTGCTGGAGATGAGGGACACTCCTAGCTGCCAGGGGAAGAACTCCTCCAGTGAGAGTGGGGGGGCAGCAAAGGGAAAGGAAAGACAGATTCTGGTGGTAGGGGACTCAATTCTTAGAAGGACAGAGAGGGCAATCTGTAACCAAGACCTGAAGCGCCGAACAGTATGTTGTCTACTGGGCGCTCGGGTTCGGCACATCACGGATCTTGTGGACAGATTACTGGGAGGGGCTGGGGAAGACCCGGCTGTCATGGTGCATGTTGGCACCAATGACAAAGTCAGAGGCAGATGGAGTGTCCTAAAGAACGATTTTAGGGATTTAGGTGCTAAATTGAGGAAAAGGACCTCCAAGGTAGTGTTCTCAGGAATACTAACGGTACATCGAGCCACACCAGAAAGGCAGAGGGAGATTAGGGAAGTAAACAAGTGGCTGAAGAGCTGGTGTAGTAAGGAGGGGTTTGGGTTCCTGGAGGACTGGGCCGACTTCTCAGTCGGTAACCGGTACTATAGAAGGGACGGACTGCACCTAAATGAGGAGGGTGCAGATCTGCTGGGAATGAAGATGGCCAAAAAGTTAGAGGGGTTTTTAAACTAGGCGATGGGGGGGAGGGTCCAGAGACAGTGATAGCCAGCGTGGAAGATATTCCAGAGGGTAGTATTGGGGGCATTAGTGGTAGGTTAACCAAAGCACAAAAACACAAGGTGAGTATAGTAGCAAGTCCTAGTTGCAATCTTGAAACACCCAATACGAGGACAATATGCGACCGGTCTAAACTATGCGGCATGTTCACTAATGCCAGGAGCATGGTGGACAAGATGGGTGAACTAGAGATACTGGTGTACAAGGAGGATTTGGATTTTGTGGGAATTTCAGAGACCTGGTTCAACAGCTCTCATGATTGGCTGGCAAACATTCAAGGGTATACCCTATACCGCAAGGATAGAGAGGGTAAAAAAGGGGGAGGGGTATGCCTATATATCAAGAATAATGTACAAGTGAATGTGAGAGATGACATCACTGAGGGAGCTAGGGAGGAGGTGGAATCTTTATGGGTAGAGCTCCAAAGGGATGAAGCTAAGGGGAAAATAATACTGGGAGTATGCTATAGGCCCCCTAACCTGAGGGAGGAAGTGGAGACGGATCTCCTATCACAAATTGGATTAGCAGCAAGGATGGGAAGTGTTATCATAATGGGGGATTTTAATTATCCAGACATAGACTGGGCGGAGGGAACCGGTTCCTTAATGTCTTGCCGGACAATTTTATGAGTCAGATGGTAGACGCACCAACTAGAAATAAAACATTACTGGATCTACTGATTACCAACAATACAGACCTGATCACAGATGTGGAAATACGGGGCAATTTAGGTAACAGCGATCACAGGTCAATTAGTTTCAGTATAAATCACACAAATAGGAAACATGAGGGGAACACAAAGACACTGAATTTCAAAAGGGCCAACTTCCCTAAACTACAAACCTTGCTAAAAGGCATAAATTGGGATAAAATATTAGGAACAAAGAATACGGAGGAGAGATGGGTTTGCTTTAAGAGCATATTAAATAAGGGCATTAGCCAATGTATCCCATTGGGTAATAAATTTAAAAGAGCAAACAAAAATCCTGGATGGCTTAACTCCAATTTAAAAATGCATATAAAAGCAAAGGAGAAGGCCTTCAAAAAATACAGGGTTGAGGGATCATCCTCAGCATTCAGACTTTATAAAGAATGCAATAAGAAATGTAAGGGTGCAATTAGGACGGCTAAGATAGAACATTAAAGACACATAGCGGAGGAGAGCAAAAAAAATCCCAAGAAATTCTTTAAGTATGTAAACAGTAAAAAAGGGAGGACAGACCATATTGGCCCCATAAAGAATGAGGAAGGACATCTGGTTACAAAGGATGGGGAGATGGCAAAGGTATTGAATTTATTCTTCTCCTCAGTCTTCACGAGTGAATCGGGGGCTTCAGTAACCAAAACTGCAGTGTTTATCCTCATGACACAACACAGGAAGCACCTAAATGGTTAACAGAGGACGGAATTAAAATTAGACTTGAGAAACTTAACATTAATAAATCACCGGGACCAGATGGCTTGCATCCGAGGGTACTTAGGGAACTCAGTCAGGTGATTGCCAGACTGTTGTTCCTAATTTTTACAGACAGTCTATTGACTGGAATGGTACCAGCTGATTGGAGAAAAGCCAATGTAGCTCCAATATTTAAAAAGGGCCCAAAAAGCATCCATGGGAATTACAGACCAGTTAGCCTAACATCAATAGTAGGTAAACTCTTGGAGGGCATGATAAGGGACTATATACAAGATTTTAGTAATAAGAATGATATCATTAGCAGTAATCAGCATGGATTCATGAAGAATCGTTCTTGCCAAACCAATCTATTAACCTTCTATGAGGAGGTGAGTTGCCATCTAGATAAAGGAAGGCCCGTAGACGTGGTGTATCTGGATTTTGCAAAAGCATTTGACACAGTTCCCCATAAACGTTTACTGTACAAAATAAGGTGCGTTGGCATGGACCATAGGGTGAGTACATGGATTGAAAACTGGCTACAAGGGCGTGTTCAGAGGGTGGTGATAAATGGGGAGTACTCAGAATGGTCAGGGGTGGGTAGTGGGTTCCCCAGGGTTCTGTGCTGGGACCAATCCTATTTAATTTGTTCATAAACGACCTGGAGGATGGGATAAACAGTTCAATCTCTGTATTTGCAGACGATACTAAGCTAAGCAGGGCAATAACTTCTCCGCAGGATGTGGAAATCTTGCAAAAAGACCTGAACAAATTAATGGGGTGGGCGACTACATGGCAAATGAGGTTCAATGTAGAAAAATGAAAAATAATGCATTTGGGTGGCAAAAATATGAATGCAATTTATACACTGGGGGGAAGAACCTCTGGGGGAATCTAGGATGGAAAAGGACCTGGGGGTCCTAGTAGATGATAGGCTCAGCAATGGCATGCAATGCCAAGCTGCTGCTAATAAAGCAAACAGAATATTGGCATGCATTAAAAGGGGGATCAACTCCAGAGATAAAACGATAATTCTCCCGCTCTACAAGACTCTGGTCCGGCCGCACCTGGAGTATGCTGTCCAGTTCTGGGCACCAGTCCTCAGGAGGGATGTACTGGAAATGGAGCGAGTACAAAGAAGGGCAACAAAGCTAATAAAGGGTCTGGAGGATCTTAGTTATGAGGAAAGGTTGCGAGCACTGAACTTATTCTCTCTGGAGAAGAGACGCTTGAGAGGGGATATGATTTCAATTTACAAATATTGTACTGGTGACCCCACAATAGGGATAAAACTTTTTCGCAGAAGAGAGTTTAATAAGACTCGTGGCCACTCATTACAATTAGAAGAAAAGAGGTTTAACCTTAAACTACGTAGAGGGTTCTTTACTGTAAGAGCGACAAGGATGTAGAATTCCCTTCCACAGGCGGGGAGCATTGATAGCTTCAAGAAACTATTAGATAATCACCTGAATGACCGCAACATACAGGGATATGTAATGTAATACTGACACATAATCACACACATAGGTTGGACTTGATGGACTTGCGTCTTTTTTCAACCTCACTGTAACTATGTAACTATGTCTCTCACCAAACTTTTACTAACACGAGATTAGCAAAAGGAGCCCAAAGGGTGCCACGCTTGGTTCTGAACCGGCCTTTTTCTAGTCTCGTCGTACGTGGTGTACGTGACCGCGTGGTTGGCGATCGGTGTGTACGCCCTATAAGTCTGTTAACTTGCTGCACATTTTCACTGGCAAGTTGTACACTTGCAGAGCACTTGAAGCACAAGTTCTAGTTGACACTTTTCCAAATAGTAGCAAATTTGCAAAGCAAGTCTTCAGCAAGAGCAACATTGCAGTGGTAAGTCTACAGCAAGAGCTCTTCAGGTCTACAGCATGCAAATTCAGCCACGGTGCCTCCTGTGGTGGGAAGACTATTGCACAACATAAATGAACCAGATCTTGCAGCAAACTTGCAGAATATTTGCAAAGAAAGTTGATCTGGAGTCATGAAATGTGTACTTGCTGCAATTGTGCAACAAACTTGTGAGGCCTGGCAAGTATAGCAATAGCTTAGCAAGTCATTTTCAAACTTGCAGCACAATTGCTTGTTATCTGGGTTGTGCTAGATTTTCTTCCTGTGCCTATAAAGACCATTAGTGCCACTCCCAAGCCGTTCTGATCTACACCTACAATGTTGCTGACAATTATCAGCAATACCCATTAATATTGGTATTTGCACAGCCTGTGGTACAGTCCCTGCACCCCCTACTAACAAACTTTCCACTGATCTCAAGAGCCATAACACTACTGTAGGGGGCAGTGGCAGCTGGTGTCTTTTTGGGGGGGCGGCAAACATCCACCCCTCCCCCGAGCGGCTGGTGGCACCTCCCCCCACTGTCTAGGCGGGAAGCGGACAGCGTGCAGTGGCCCTGTGTCCTCTCCTCCATCTGCTGCTTCCAGCATGTGGCTCCTCCGCTCCTCTTAGGCATCCGATAGGATTGCCTGTCCTTTCAGCCAATCGGGGGATGAGTGTCAAAACCTGCTTCCTGATTGGTCAGGAGGAGGATCAGTGTTACAATAGAGAATATTAATTTGCTGTTGTAACACACCTGGGTGGGCTGTGAGCGCATTCTCTGCGCCCCGAGCCCACCCTATTTTGATGCCTATTAGAGCCTCTGGCTCTAATCAGTGCTACAAAAAAACACCCACCCCGCATTGGAATCCATGCGCCCGGCACCCTGAAAGGGGCCGGACACATGAATAGGGGGAGGTGGCGGTGGATATGGGGGCGTCGCCCATGCGTCCTTAATGGACAGGTCACCCCCGGTATGAGGATAAAGCAACTAAACCATTTAGAACTGTGTATCTTTACTCGAAATGAAGAAACTATAACTACAATGGGCTACCATGGGCTGCAAGTCAAAATGAACTAGGATTCCTCTGGCCATGTTTTGTAAATGGTGAAAGCTAACAAGTGAAAACTTTTCCATACAGCACATAGGTTTCTAGCTATAGATAACAAGGCAAACTGACTTCCTACACAGTACCTAGACACAAAACTCGATGTAGCAAACAAGGGTTTTGGAAATTGACTTCCCACACAACATGCAGCCTTTTGAATATCTGGCTATAGCTAACTAAGGAAAATTGACTTTTTAAATATTTCGGAATGGTACATAAACTTTTAATCTTTACATATATATTAGTGAACATTTGCTATTCAAACTAAGCACTGACGCTACTGGGCTATTATCTCTAATTTCCATTTCAAACTCTGCTTTCTGGCTTTGCTTTTGCTAATGTAGTACACAACTTGCACTGATTTTTTTGTACCTGTCAACAGCAGGAAACCAATGGTTTGAAGTTCTCTAAATTACTTCAAGATTAATGTAGACAGCATGAAATTGTATGTAACCCAAAAAGAGGTTAGTCAAATGAGTTTCAAATGGACATGCCTGCTCATATAAACATGCCATACGCCCGCCTTCAACTTTCAGTCATCAGTTTTGAAAGACATCCAGCTGGCTGATAACAAAAGCAACACCTCTCTACACACATATCGTTCTTTTCCACTCCCTGAAATATAATTATGTGAGCGCAGCTTCAGCCTAAAAGCACAAGCCAGTTCAGGTTACCATGGATATTTTAACCCCTTATCCAGAATTCATGCAAATGTAGAGAAGCTCAGACATTTTCTGTTTTTTCAATAACAATATATACAGATGAGGTCAATAAATTAAAATTTGGAAATCTGTCAACTCAACACTTTGCATGTATGCACGTCTATCAATCCACTATAAATAAATACCGTATTTATCGGCATATAACACACACAGGCGTATAACACGCACCTTCATTTTATGAGGGAGATTTCAGGGAAAAAACTTAAATTTTAAATAAAGAACTTTGAAGCAAAATAAGGGTCAGTGCACAATTGCCCATCAATGCAGCCTGATCAATGCCCATCTGCAGCCTCACCATTGCCTTCAATGCAGTCTGATCAATGCCCATATGCAGCCTCACCATTGCCATGAATGCGGCTTGATCAATGGCCATCTGCAGCCTCAACTCAGATTACTGCTGCCTCGGAGGGGACAGGGTGGTGGGTGGGACAAGCGCCGTCAGATTACATACAGCGAGAATCTCCTGTTTAATCGGCGGCCTCTTTAATACAAAGTCCCGCCTCCTATGATAGACAGAACATTGGTCCAATGCCGGCCCAGGAGACGGGACTTCCTATTACAGAGGCCGCTGAGTAAGCAGGAGATGCTCGCTGTATGTTATCTGACGTCGCTCGTCCTACCCCCCTCCCCGTTCCCTCCTAGGCAGCCCAAATTGCAGTATCGGCGTATAACACGCACACACTATTTGCACTCGATTTTCAGGGTGAAAAAGTGTGTGTTATACGCCAATAAATACAGTATATATATATATATATATATATATATATATATATATATATATTTTTTTTTTTTTTTTTTAATTACATTCATATCTGTTCAAAGTAATACTTGAGTTAAAAAGTAACTCCACTTTTGCTGAGGGAAAAAATATTCCCCTCTGGGTGATCTATGTACATTGCGAGGATTTTAACAAACTTGTTGTAGATTCCTACTTTTTGTTGTTCTGTAGAAATCCCTGTTTTTTTCTCTGTGTCCCTGTGCTGAGTGAGTCCAATGGGAGTGGTCTCATAGTTATCCATCAGCTGCTGCAGCTGTAGGGCTCTAATCAAGAAAATTGCAGGGTCTGCATCCCTGTAGATGTGATTTCCTATTGGGAGTATCTTACCAAAAATGGCAGTTTTGTTACAGGGGATGCCAAAAATCTGACTTGTCTTTTAGTGCAGACTTCTGGGAAAATCAGTGAGCCAATCACATAAGCAGGAAATTAGGTTTCTGTGGGGGCGTTCTGTACACATTCTGTGTACAGAACACCTCCAGATAGCCATATTGCATTGCATTTTGCAGAAAAACAGTGGCTGTAGATTGAAAAGGAAAAGTCACTTTTAATAACATTCAATTACAATATGACTTGTATCGCAATTGTATATGCTGTATTATTTTTTTTTTTCACTTGCTATTTTTTTCCCAAGAAAGCGGAGTTTAAGTGGGTTCTGAAGAAACTTTGCACCACCCCTTTATGATACTAAGAGTGACAGACTGATTATAGGGTGACCTGTTTACATACCCAAACCATCAGGCACCACCCACTGCAGATAATAAAATGGCACAAATGGCCTTGTCTCGCCTAAAAACTCCTGCCCGCAGCTCCTCAGGACCGGCACGGTGTCAGCGTCCTGGGGAGCTGCAGGCAGGAGTTTTTAGGCAAGGCTGTGGCTTCGGCCCAGTCCGCGGCGTCTGGCCTCGCAGACTAGGCCGAAGCCGCGGCCTCGCCTAAAAACTCCTGCCCACAGCTCCTCAGGACCGGCGCAGTGTCAGTGCCAGTCCTGGTGAAAAAAAAAATCGATTTGCTGAAAATTTTAATCGATTTGACCTCTCAACTCGATTCAAGATTCAAATCGATTTTTTCCCCAGCCCTACTGTAAAGGGCATCCGTCTTTACCTAAAGCAACCTGTATGTACTGACACAGATAATTATTCTGGGTACATGAGTGTATATATATATATAAATATATAAATATATATATATATATATATATATATATATACACAGTGGGGACGAAAAGTATTCAGACCCCTTTAAATTTTTCATGCTTTGTTATATTGCAGCCATTTGCTAAAATCATTTAAGTTCATTTTTTTTCCTCATTAATGTACACACAGCACAACATATTGACCGAAAAACACAGAATTGTTGACATTTTTGCAGATTTATTAAAAAAGAAAAACTGAAATATCACATGGTCCTAAGTATTCAGACCCTTTGCTGTGACACTCATATATTTAATTTCTTCTGATCATCCTTGAGATGGTTCTACACCTTCATTTGAGTCCAGCTGTGTTTGATTATACTGATTGGACTTGATTAGGAAAGCCACCCACCTGTCTATATAAGACCTTACAGCTCACAGTGCATGTCAGAGCAAATGAGAATCATGTCAATATGGGTACTGTGTACATTAATGAGGAAAAAAATGAACATAAATGATTTTAGTAATAGACTGCAATATAACAAAGAGTGAAAAATTTACGGGGGTCTGAATACTTTCCGTCCCCACTATATATATATAGATATATAGATATCTATATATAGATATATATATCTATATATAGATATATATATCTATATATCTATAGATATATATATTCAAATCGTAGAGGAGAACCGCACCCAGCTTACAATTCAGTGCCAGCAATCAGGTCTTCCCACCGACCTTATATATAGAAAAAAAGTCCAAAGGGTTGCTGCACTTAAAAACTTTTCAGTTGCTTTATTTCATGTAGTCACATGGAAAAATTACAAAGCAAGTACAATCTTTCCAGACGTAATCATATATAATGCAGATTTGGATGGATTAAGTTTCGGGCTAGTATGCTTGCGCCCTTCCTAAGATCCGTCAAAGCATATCTAACAAGTGCACTGCAATCAATCCTTTAAATACAAAGTAGTGGAAACAATATGGTTAATTGATTCAATTCATAGTATATTCATCAACTATGCAGATACGTGTTTTTTGTGCACCATAGACACAAGATCTAACAATTAGCGGCCGATATCCTTATCTCATCCTTCTTATTCTCCAAATATGTTCTATTAACCTATGAAAAATACATATATAGATAAAATAAACATACCCATATAAAATCCTCCCTATTTCAAGACACATTAATATGTTTTCTTCATTTTTGTAGTCACTTGTAAATCAATGCTGTTAAATAAACAAATAAAGATCCAAATCAACATTTAAGCCATATGGAGCAATAGTATTTAGAAAATGTATCCAATATACTTCTCTTTTTCTCAAAGTTGTTTCACGCCCCCCCGCCCCCCCCCCACCCCACCCCCCTCCTATTTTTCTCTATTCCCTCTAGGACCATGTACTTTAATTGTGATGCATTATGTCCATGTTCCACAAAATGTCTGGTTAGTGGTAATTGTGTTAGTTTGTCACGTATAGAGTATTTGTGTCTTGCTATCCTGTCTTTTACTTTTTGTGTAGGTTCTCCAACATAAACTAAGCCGTATGGGCACTTAATGGCATATATGACATATGATGATTGGCAGGTGTAATACCCACGTATAGGGATATTAAAACCCCTATGTGGGTGTGCAAAGACTTTACCTTTTATCATGGAATAACATTGTATGCATGACAAACATGGATATGATCCAAGGTTTTTTTGTCCTAAAAAAGTTGGTTTAATAGATGTGGATATAGGTTGGTCCGATTTTATTAGTCGGTCCCGTATTGTTCTACCTTTCCTATATGAGGACATGGGGGGGTTGCCAGAATTCCTGTATCATCGGATAACTATTTCTTAAAAGATTCCAATGTTTCTTAACCACTTAAGGACTGCCTCACGCCGATGTACGTCGGCAAGGCGGCACGGGCAGGCAGAATCACGTACATGTACGTGATCTGCCTCCCGCGGGTGGGGGGTCCCATTGGACCCCCCCCGGTGCCCGAGGCGGTCCGCTTTTGACCAGCGGCGATTGGAGGTGAGGGGGAGACCATCCATTCGTTGCCCCCCCTCGTGATCGCCGCCGGCCAATCAGATCATTCCTCTGCTGCTGTATGCTAAACAGCAGCAAAGGAAATGATGTCATCTCTCCTCGGCTCGGCATTTTCCGTTCCGGCGCAGAGGAGAGAAGACTTCAATGTGAGTGCACCAAACACACACACACAGTAGAACATGCCAGGCACACAAAACACCCCCCTTTACCCCCCGATCACCCCCTAATCACCCCCCCCCCCCCCCCCCCGTCACACTGACACCAAGCAATTTTTTTTTTTTCTGATTACTGCATGGTGTCAGTTTGTGACAGTTAGTGTGTTAGGGCAGTTAGGGTTAGCCGCCTTTAGGTCTAGGGTACCCCCCTAACCCCCCCTAATAAAGTTTTAACCCCTTGATCACCCCTCGTTGCCAGTGTCGCTAAGCGATCATTTTTCTGATCGCTATATTAGTGTCGCTGGTGACGCTAGTTAGGGAGGTAAATATTTAGGTTCGCCGTCAGAGTTTTATAGCGACAGGGACCCCCATATACTACCTAATAAATGTTTTAACCCCTTGATTGCCCCCTAGTTAACCCTTTCACCACTGATCACCGTAACTGTTACGGGTGACGCTGGTTAGTTTGTTTATTTTTTATAGTGTCAGGGCACCCGCCGTTTATTACCGAATAAAGATTTAGCCCCCTGATTGCCCGGCGGTGATATGCGTCGCCCCAGGCAGCGTCAGATTAGCGCCAGTACCGCTAACACCCATGCACGCAGCATACGCCTCCCTTAGTGGTATAGTATCTGTATGGATCAATATCTGATCCGATCAGATCTATACTAGCGTCCCCAGCAGTTTAGGGTTCCCAAAAACGCAGTGTTAGCGGGATCAGCCCAGATACCTGCTAGCACCTGTGTTTTGCCCCTCCGCCCGGCCCAGCCCAGCCCAACCAAGTGCAGTGTCGATCGATCACTGTCACTTACAAAACACAAACGCATAACTGCAGCGTTTGCAGAGTCAGGCCTGATCCCTGCGATCGCTAACAGTTTTTTTGGTAGCATTTTGGTGAACTGGCAAGCACCAGCCCCAGGCAGCGTCAGGTTAGCGCCAATACCGCTAACACCCACGCACGCAGCATACACCTACCTTAGTGGTATAGTATCTGAACGGATCAATATCTGATCCGATCAGATCTATACTAGCGTCCCCAGCAGTTTAGGATTCCCAAAAACGCAGTGTTAGCAGGATCAGCCCAGATACCTGCTAGCACCTGCGTTTTGCCCCTCCGCCCAGCCCAGCCCACCCAAGTGCAGTATCGATCGATCACTGACACTTACAAAACACTAAACGCGTAACTGCAGCGTTCGCAGAGTCAGGCCTGATCCCTGCGATCGCTAACAGTTTTTTTGGTAGCGTTTTGGTGAACTGGCAAGCACCAGCGGCCTAGTACACCCCGGTCATAGTCAAACCAGCACTGCAGTAACACTTGGTGACTTGGCGAGTCCCATAAGTGCAGTTCAAGCTGGTGAGGTGGCAAGCACAAGTGGTGTCCCGCTGCCACCAAGAAGAAGACAAACACAGGCCCGTCGTGCCCATAATGCCCTTCCTGCTGCATTCGCCAATCCTAATTGGGAACCCACCACTTCTGCAGCGCCCGTACTTCCCCCATTCACATCCCCAACCAAATGCAGTCGGCTGCATGAGAGGCATTTTCTTTATGTCCTCCCAAGTACCCCTACCCAAGGAACCCCCCCAAAAAAGATGTTGTGTCTACAGCAAGCGCGGATATAGGCGTGACACCTGCTATTATTGTCCCTCCTGTCCTGACAATCCTGGTCTTTGCATTGGTGAATGTTTTGAACGCTACCATAAACTAGTTGAGTATTAGCGTAGCGTACAGCATTGCACAGACTAAGCGCGCTTTCACAGGGTCTCCCAAGATGCCATCGCATTTTGACAGACCCGAACCTGGAACCGGTTACAGTTATAAAAGTTAGTTACAAAAAAAAGTGTAAAAAAAAAAAAAATATATATAAAATAAAAAAAAATAGTTGTCATTTTATTGTTCTCTCTTTCTTTATTCTCTCTCTATTGTTCTGCTCTTTTTTACTGTATTCTATTCTGCAATGTTTTATTGTTATTATGTTTTATCATGTTTGCTTTTCAGGTATGCAATTTTTTATACTTTACCGTTTACTGTGTTTTATTGTTAACCATTTTTTTGTCTTAAGGTACGCCATTCATGATAAAAAAGCAAAAAAAAAAAAAAGCACCCCTGTCCCCCTCTGCTCTCGCGCAAAGGCGAACGCAAGCGTCGGTCTGGTGTCAAATGTAAACAGCAATTGCACCATGCATGTGAGGTGTCACCGCGAACGTCAGATCGAGGGCAGTAATTTTAGCAGTAGACCTCCTCTGTAAATCTAAAGTGGTAACCTGTAAAGGCTTTTAAAGGCTTTTAAAAATGTATTTAGTTTGTCGCCACTGCACGTTTGTGCGCAATTTTAAAGCATGTCATGTTTGGTATCCATGTACTCGGCCTAAGATCATCTTTTTTATTTCATCAAACATTTGGGCAATATAGTGTGTTTTGCCATTTGATCTCTTTATTTGAAAAAGTTATCCATTACAGCTTACACAAAGTCATCAAAATACAAAAAGAAAAAAGTACAAAAAAAAGGGGCTGTCTCTAAGATCATAAACACATTAAAATCATCCGTTTTTCCCATTTATACTTCTACATCTAATATGTGCCAGTTCAAGATACCCATAAGCTGTAACCTTCAAAAAGGGGAAATAGAAAGGTTTCTTCACTTTTCCCCTCACTTTACCCCCCCCACTCCTCCTCCCCTTTCCCCCCTTCCCATTCCCCCCCTCCCCCCACCCATTGTCACCCATCCGCCATGCACCCTCACATACACCCTATACCAGTCTCATCTCGTACCATCCTCACTCCTCTGACCCAACCCCATCCCGATCCAACCATGCTTTCCATATCTTCACAAATTTCTTGTAGTTGCCCCTCTTCTTATAAATATACTTTTCCCTGCAAATCACCTCCCTTACTGCATTCTCCCATTCCGTCACTGTCGGAGCCTCCTTCCTCTGCCAGTGCTGTGCAATAAGCTTTCTTCCCTGAAACAGGCATCTAGCTCTTGCCGTCTGTGTGTCCCTTGAGGTCATTCCATCCCCCGTCAATCCCAGCAGGCACTCTCTCGCCTCCAACCTCAGCGACGTCCCGAACACCAGGTTTATTTTCCCCACCACTCCTTCCCAGTATCTATGCAATTTGGGGCATCGCCAGAACATGTGGATCAAATCCCCGTGCCCCCCTCCACATCTTTGACACTTCGGGTCAGGTCTCTTACCCCACTTGAATAATTTCAGGGGTGTATAGTATGCCCTATAGGATAAATACAGGTGAGACATCACTTGTGAGGGGGAGAGAGTGACCCTGGGCCCAGACGCCAAGACATGCTCCCATTGGTCATCGGACAGTGCTCCCACATCTTTTTCCCATTTAATCCTATTTTTATTTTCCACCGGGCCTTCCTGGGCTGCTGCCTTCAGGCATCCATACATGTCCGAAATCAATCCCTTTGTGGAGCTTGCATCAATCAGCTTTCTCAAAGAGGCCATTTCGCACCACACTGGCGCTTCCCTCCCAAATTGTGCCTCCAGGGCATGCCTAATTTGCAGATATCTGTAAAATGACCTGTTGGAGATCGCATACTCCTCTACAAGCTCCTGAAAGGACTTCAACCTCCCCACCCTATATACCTGTGCCAGGTAATGAATACCCTGACGGTCCCATTCCCCAAAACGCCCCATTTTTTTAAGCTCATTAAGGCTGTTGTTATCCCAAAGTGGCGAGAATTCCGCAAAACCGGTATATCCCAAGGTTCTCTTCGCTTGTACCCAGACTCATCATCCGGGTGGTGGGGCATTTAGTACAGAATGAATCTGCCTCTAATCCCTCTGCGATTGTATCGTGTCTGATGTCATTCAACAAAATGCTACCCCCCACACCCTCTTCTCCTAACCTATTGCTGCCTCCCATTTGTTGCAGTTGGGCTGCCAGGAAGTAGCCTCGTGGGTCAGGTACCGCCAGGCCGCCCTTCCCCTCTGATCGCCGCAGCGCCTACAACCCGATCCTGGCCACCCCGTTTTTCCAAATGAGCTCCCTGAACACACTGTCCATTTTTTTGAACCAATGCTTGGGGATCCAAACAGGAGAGTTCTGCAGGACGTATAAGATTTGGGGTAACCAAACCATTTTAATCAGGTTACAGCGCCTGGCGACCGAGAGGGGCAGGCGTCTCCACACTTGACACTTCTGCTTCAGCTTTTTCATCAATGGGACTAGATTTCCGGATATGTACTGGCCTGGATCTCTAGTTATATTAATCCCCCAGTACTTCATTTGCCTGACCACTTGAACTTGGGATGCCTGGTGGGGGAGAGGCCCACTCAGGGCGCCTACGGGCAGGATCACTGATTTCTCCCAGTTAACCAGTAACCCAGAGAAAGCACCAAACTCTTTTACTATCCTCATAGCTGTTTCCAGTGAATCCTGCGTATCCGCCAAAAACAGCAAAATGTCATCGGCATACAGGGCCACTTTGTCCACCCCTCTCCTTCTCCTAAACCCCTGTACGCCCTGTGCCATCCTCAGAGCAACCGCTAAGGGCTCAATTGCCAGGGCAAAGAGCAGGGGGGACAAAGGGCACCCCTGTCTCGTGCCCCTGCTCAACTGGAACCACTCCGAACACTGCCCGTTGATTTTCACCTTGGCCCTCGGTTTGTTATATAACAATCTTAGCCACTGAGCAAATCCGGGGCCAAACTGATATTCCGCCAACACCTTCCATAAATAATGCCATTCCAAAGAATCAAAGGCCTTGACTGCGTCTAGCGAAAGAATTGCTCTCCTACCGCTGTTTTCTATAGGGATTTGCATATTGAGGTATACCCGTCTTATGTTCATGCTTGTAGATCTGTTCTGGATAAACCCGGTCTGGTCTGTGTGTATTAGTTTGGAGATTACCTTATTCAGCCTTGCGGCTAGTAATTTGGCCAGGATCTTTACGTCCGAGCACAAGAGCGAGATGGGCCTATATGAAGACATATCTGTTGGATTCTTCCCTTCTTTTAGCAGAATTATTACTATGGCTTCTGACATAGAGGGGGACAGAGCCCCCTCCTCCCTAGCTCCGTTGAATACCTCCAGTAATAAGGGTAACAATACCTCCCCGTATTTTTTATATAGTTCTATGGGCAGGCCATCCGGGACCGGGGACTTTTGAGCCGCCATATCTCCAACAGCCCTTTGTAGTTCTTTGAGAGTCAGTGGGGCAGCCAACATTTCCCGGTCCTCATTTGATACCGGAATTTATCCCCAGCCCCTCAAAGAAGCCCTGCATTTCCCCCTCTACATTTCCCCTGGAGGAGCTATATAACTTCTCAAAGTATGTCCTGAACTCATCTATTATTTCTGGGGTGCTTTTTCTTATTACTCCTTCCTTCCCCTCAATTGCTGGCACTGCACTCGGGGGGCCGTTTGCCTTAATTGTCAGAGACAGAGCTTTCCCAATTCGTTCTCCCTCTCCAAAAAAGCTCCGCCTCTGAAAAGATCTAATCTTCTCCATCTTCTCTCGGAGTAACCTGCTATACTCTTCCTGTCTCCTCACCCAACACTCATAACTAGCTTGGGATGGTGTTGCCACGAAATGCGCCTCCGCCCGTCTTGCATTTTCTTTGGCTCCCAATTCCTCGGCTTGTGACTGTTTTTTAACATAGGCGATTCTCTGAATTAAAATTCCTCGAAGGTATGCCTTTAGGGAGTCCCAAACCACCCCCAGTGGGGCCGAACCTAGATTTATATTAATAAACTCTAACAGCCCCTCCATCATTTTTTCCTCCTCTCCTATAAGTTCAAGCCAAAAGGGGTTAATCTTCCAGCTCCCTCTGTTATATTGCCCCCCTACTTTCACGGAGGCAATAACTGGCGTATGGTCCGAGACGCCTCTCGGCTCATAGGTTATTTCCTCCACTACATTTAGTGCCTCCTCGTTACCCAGTACCAGGTCAATTCTGGATAAGGTGGCATGGGTCCTGGAGTGGCATGAATACTGCCTCTCTCCAGGATGCCTCCTCCTCCAGATATCCACCAGCCCTATTTCATCACAGTATTGCGAAAGGGGGCTCCTGTTGACCACTCCAGCTCCATGCCTTAGCGGAAACCTATCTATGCTCCTGTTCATCGTCATGTTGAAATCTCCCAATGCTATTACCGGGGTCCCAGGGGAATCTGCTATGAACCTGGCTAGGTCTTCCATTACTTCCGTGCTAAATGGGGGGGGGGATATACACATTGGCCAGTATGTATCTTTTATTGTTGCCATTGCACGTTTGTGCGCAATTTTAAAGCATGTCATGTTTGGTATCCATGTACTTGGCCTAAGATCATTTTTTTTATTTCATCAAACATTTGGGCAATATAGTGTGTTTTAGTGCATTAAAATTTTAAAAAGTGTGTTTTTTCCCCAAAAAATGCGTTTGAAAAATCGCTGCGCAAATACTGTGTGAACAAAAAAAAATGAAACACCCACCATTTTAATCTGTAGGGCATTTGCTTTAAAAAATATATAATCTTTGGGGGTTCATAGTAATTTTCTTGCAAAAAAAAAAAAATGTTTTCATGTAAACAAAAAGTGTCAGAAAGGGCTTTGTCTTCAAGTGGTTAGAAGAGTGGGTGATGTGTGACATAAGCTTATAAATGTTGTGCATAAAATGCCAGGACAGTTCAAAACCCCCCAAAATGACCCCATTTTGGAAAGTAGACACCCCAAGCTATTTGCTGAGAGTCATGTCTAGTCCATGGAATATTTTATATTGTGACACAAGTTGCGGAAAAGAGACAAATTTTTTTTTTTTTTTTGCACAAAGTTGTCACTAAATGATATATTGCTCAAACATGCCATGGGAATATGTGAAATTACACCCCGAAATATATTCTGTTGCTTCTCCTGAGTACGGGGATACCACATGTGTGAGACTTTTTGGGAGCCTAGCCGCGTACGGGACCCCGAAAACCAAGCACCGCCTTCTGGCTTTCTAAGGGCGTACATTTTGGATTTCACTCTTCACTGCCTATCACAGTTTCGGAGGCCATGGGATGCCCAGGTGGCACAACCCCCCCCCAAATGACCCCATTTTGGAAAGTAGACACCCCAAGCTATTTGCTGAGAGGTATAGTGAGTATTTTGCAGACCTCACTTTTTGTCACAAAGTTTTGAAAATTGAAAAAAGAAAAAAAAAAGTTTTTTCTTGTCTTTCTTCATTTTCAAAAACAAATGAGAGCTGCAAAATACTCACCATGCCTCTCAGCAAATAGCTTGGGGTGTCTACTTTCCAAAATGGGGTCATTTGGGGGGGTTTGTGCCACCTGGGCATTCCATGGCCTCCGAAACTGTGATAGGCAGTGAAGAGTGAAATCAAAAATTTACACCCTTAGAAATCCTGAAGGCGGTGATTGGTTTTCGGGGCCCCGTACGCAGCTAGGCTCCCAAAAAGTCCCACACATGTGGTATCCCCATACTCAGGAGAAGCAGCTAAATGTATTTTGGGGTGCAATTCCACATATGCCCATGGCCTGTGTGAGCAATATATCATTTAGTGACAACTTTGTGCAAAAAAAAAAAAAAAAATTTGTCACTTTCCCGCAACTTGTGTCAAAATATAAAATATTCCATGGACTCAACATGCCTCTCAGCAAATAGCTTGGGGTGTCTATTTTCCAAAATGGGGTCATTTGGGGGGGTTTTGTGCCATCTGGGCATTTTATGGCCTTCAAAACTGTGATAGGTAGTGAGGAGTGAAATCAAAAATTTACGCTCTTAGAAATCCTGAAGGCGGTGATTGGTTTTCGGGGCCCCGTACGTGGCTAGGCTCCCAAAAAGTCCCACACATGTGGTATCCCCGTACTCAGGAGAAGCAGCTGAATGTATTTTGGGGTGCAATTCCACATAGGCCCATGGCCTGTGTGAGCAATATATCATTTAGTGACAACTTTTTGTAAATTTTTTTTTTTTTTGGTCATTATTCAATCACTTGGGACAAAAAAAAATATTCAATGGGTTCAACATGCCTCTCAGCAATTTCCTTGGGGTGTCTACTTTCCAAAATGGGGTCATTTGGGGGGGGGTTTTACTGTCCTGCCATTTTAGCACCTCAAGAAATGAGATAGGCAGTCATAAACTAAAAGCTGTGTAAATTCCAGAAAATGTACCCTAGTTTGTAGACGCTATAACTTTTGCGCAAACCAATAAATATACGCTTATTGACATTTTTTTTACCAAAGACATGTGGCCGAATACATTGAGTTTATTGGATTTTTTTTATAACAAACAGTAGAAAATATAATTTTTTTTCAAAATTTTCGATCTTTTTCCGTTTATAGCGCAAAAAATAAAAACGGCAGAGGTGATCAAATACCATCAAAAGAAAGCTCTATTTGTGGGAAGAAAAGGACGCAAATTTCGTTTGGGTACAGCATTGCATGACCGCGCAATTAGCAGTTAAAGCGACGCAGTGCCAAATTGGAAAAAGTCCTCTGGTCCTTAGGCAGCATAATGGTCCGGGGCTCAAGTGGCTAATTATCTTAGAAATGTTTTTAGAAAAGGGGTGGTATTGCATAATAAAGGGGATTCTCTTTGTTTCTCTATGGGTTGTTACATTATGATCAGTATTAAGCGATTGCATATCAACTAAGGTTCGGGGGTATCTTCTATTGATAAGTTTATTTTTCATTTCTTTAAGTCTCTGGTCACGGCACAGGGGATCGCTCACGATCCGCTGTACCCTCAACATTTGACTTTTTGGAATAGACGAGAAAACACTAGGGGGATGAAAACTATTAAAATGTAGTAACTGGTTACGATCTGTAGGTTTCACATACAGATCGGTACTAATCTGTGTGTTACTTAACTTCAATGTAGTGTCTAGAAAAGAAATCTTGTCTTTACCAATTTCAATATTAAATTTTAAGCCAGGTATTAAGTAGTTAATATATTGATCGAACAGAAATAGGCTCTCCATGTTGTTATCCCATATAGCGAAAAATATCGTCCACAAATCTATACCAACATTGGCAATGTTGGAGAAATAATTCATTCACATAAATGAAAGAGGTTTCCATACCCGATACACCGGTATTATATATGTTACCAAAAATCCATAAAGACCCAAAAAAACCCCCGGGACGTCCCATTGTATCGTGTATGGAATCTGTGACAACCCGTTTAGCACAATATTTGGACAAATGTCTAACACCACTATTGTTAAATACTAAATTGTATATCAAAGATACTACGGATTTCTTGACTAAAATTCAAGACATTAAGTTGTCACCAGACTCCGTCCTGATATCATGGGACGTCTCCAGTCTGTTTACTATCATCCCCCATAGTTTGGGAATAGTTTGGGATATCTGGTAGATGTCCCCATTTAACCTGCAGTTTCCTGCCTGTGTAATTCTTACCTCTTTGCTGCAGTGGTTCTGCTAGACCTGTGATTCTATTCACATGTGTTGTTCGGCTTCTGTGCTCACCTATGGGTGTCACCTGCTATACTGTGGGTTTATATTTCCTTCCCTTATATCACTACCTGGCCTGCCTCCTAGTTTGCTTCCCTATACAAGACATGCTCAGTGCAGCCTACATTACATGAGCAACGTCACAGTTCTCTGAGCTTCTGTATGCTAGTGTTTCCTGTATTCAGTATCTGACTTCCCGTGTACCGACCCCGCCTTTGTCTTATGTTTGTCCTTGTCTGCCTCCCGCCCTGACCTCGGCTTGTTTCCTGGATCTTCTTCTGTCTCCTGGCGTTAGTACTTTGCATGTGTGAGCAGTCTCTGTATCGTCAGCTGGGCATTCCTGGGGGCCACAACCTGGTTTTAGCTTGCTGCATGACCATCTCCACCATCAGGGGCCCTAGTGAAGGTGCAGGCTGGGGCTTCTCCACACCCTGGGGAACACCGGGCTGCCATTCTACAAAAGCTCACTAAAACAGAAACCCAACAGTAGATTTAGAGAAGCGTGGCCAGACAGAATTATATATTGGGAGAACATTAAAGTATACTACAGATTATAAGAAGGGACTATAAGACTGTAGAGGGGGAAAATTCCATCTCCAAAGACATGGTGGGAATATAGGAACGGCTCTTTTCCGTAAATGATTCAATAAACAGAGCACTCAGATGTCAGCAGCTTCAGGTAGCTAGTAATTGTTAAAATTCATCTGTGCATGTGAAATCTATCCAATAGAACCATGTGTTCCAGAATTTAGTGTGTGTGTTCTTTAAAGAGCTGGTAAGTCTTTCAATTACCCTAACGTCCTCCACACATGTAATCTATTGTTGGACTGTTGGCTGTTGAGAAGTTTTCCACAAGGTGGGAATGCATGAGCTTACAGCTTTGACCAAATGGGTCAATATCGCTTTCTTATAGGCAGCTGTGTGGATAGACTTGTAGTGCAAAAGAAAGAATTTGGAAGTTTTTGCACACCATTTTCGCTCTCGGCCTAGCCAGCTGAACTGTTTTCCCTGGTACCTGGGGGGAAGTCAGGGTTGTCTAAGATGGGGAGCAAAGTGAGGAGAGTGGGGCAATCCCATACGAGTCAAAAACTGGTATGCTTTCCAAGATGCCCCTATAGTAGGATGTTTGTACTAGTCTGACATAGGTAATTTGGGGGAACCAGAGAAGAGATTCTAGGGGTTTATCTGAAGCTTCTTGTTTGAAGGAAACCCACTGTTTATGGAGACTGTGTCGTGACCTGTCTAGTGATATTGGTAAATTGGAGGCTAGGTAATACATCTGAACATCTGGGGGGGGGCATACACCCATTTCTTTAGTTATGCAGAGAATAGTATGTTTTAAGAATGCTGGTTTCGTAGACCATACAAAGTTGTTTATGAGGGACTGAAGAGATTTGAAGTATTGCATTGGTATGTGGATTGGTATTGTTTGAAACAGGGAAAGTATTAGGGGGATGTTCTGTTTAACTTCATTACATTTCCCCTTCAGGAAAAATTCTTGGAGGGCCAGCACGTCAAGTTGGTTCATAATGCTGAAATAAGAGGGACAAAATTGAAGAACAGTTGGGTCAGATCATTGGGAAGATGGATGCCCAAGTATCTAAAGTGGGAGGGAGCTAATATAAATGCAAATCCTTCTTGGAGCTGTTGTTTAACTGTGTTAGGTTCAGAGCCATATAAAAAGAATAAGTGCAGCGCTAAAAAGTGAATGAATCTAAAATACGATTGGTGACTGAAACCAAATATAATGTGATATTAATCTACATAATAGTAAACACTGGTGAAGTGTATGTAAATGTCCGAACAAAAAGTGTTAAATATATGGAGAATGTCCAGTAACAATATGTTATGTTCCACGGACTGCAGTCAAAGACTAGAGTCAGTGCATAAAAGAAGTCTTCTCAGACAGCTGGGGTGCTCGGACCCATAATGTTGACTTAAGACTGGAAGGCACATCAATCATGGACAGCACGACAAAACATCTAGAGTAAAATACTCTTACCAGAGCAAGTGGGATGTGTCAGCCGTATAGCTGTACATCTATCAGAGCTTGTGGGGGTAACCTCCCATGTACTCTTTCCAAGGGTTCTCCCTTCGATCATGATCTCCAATCGGCCAGGTTGTTCCTAGAGTTGCGGTCACCGATAGCCAAGGCAGTCAACGGTGGGGGTGGACAGTCCTCTCACACGCTCTCAGGTTCCAGGCAGGTTCAAAGGGACCAATCAAGGATAAAAACATAGAGGAGAAAAAGGAGAAAAGGGGCTCCACATGGAGCAAGTCAAAAATAAAGGGATTTATTGAAAAAAACCTTACAAATTAAAAGTGAACAGAATATAAAAATAGTTGGCAATGTGGAAAGCTGAACGCCCTACGCGTTTCGACTAAAAAGCCTTCAACTGGGGCATGAAACAGCCTCTCCACACTGATCAGAGCCATAGACTTTTAATAGTTGATGTTGAAGTTGGCATGTCTCCAAAGGCTTTGAACTTAGCAACTAGGTTCTGAAGGGTTGTTTTGGTGTTACTGAGAAGGGAAATTAAGTCATGTGTGTAGGCCAAGAACTATAATGCTGTTTTTCCCCAGAAAGATACTTCTGATGTCCGGGTTCGCTCATACACAACACAAGGATGGTTCTAAGGTTAATATGAGTACTAGTGGAGAAAGTGGGCAGTGGACAGGTTTGATTTTTGATTGTAAATGGTTCAGAGAGGATTCCAGTAACTCTAACACAAGCTGAAAGAGAAGAGTAAAAAGAATTAATCCAAAGTTGTATATAGGGGAATAGACTGACTTGTAGGCTAAGGCTCATGAAGGCCTTTTCGGCATCTATGGAGAGTAGAAAAGTATGTTCCGGCTGCGATAGGGTCAAGTGGATCACATTTAACACACCAAACATGCTATCTCTAGCTTTCTTAGTAGGAACGAAGCCTATATGGTCTCCATGGGTCAATTTTTGTAAATGAGGATCTAGTCTATTGGCCAGTATCCTGGTGAAGTTTTAAATCCACATTAAGGAGGGATATTAGGAAGATGAAGATAAAGAGCCTGATTATGACAGAGATTTGAAGGTGGCTACAAAGTGTAAGGTCAATAGATCTTGGAATGTTTTGTAATAAGTGAGGAAAAACCCATCTGGGCCAGGAGCCTTGTTAGTGTTGGTGGATATAAGGGCGGATAAAAATTCTGAGGGATCTATTGGGTCTTTGAGTGCCAGGTCACTGCATTCGGCCAGAGACGGTAAGCCTGATCTATTCCTTAATATTGGCTATATGAGTAGTCACAGTGAACATTGCCACAATCGTCTGAGGTAGGGCGGTTTTGGACCTGGAGGATGTGTGAATGGTAGGGACAAAGGTCTTTGTAAATTGTTGTTGGAGTGTATTGGCTAGGGAAAAGCTACATTGGTTGCCAAATTTGTAAAATGACTAACTACACTTGGTCAGAGTCACCTTAGCTTTGTCAAAGCAGTGAGTACGTAGTTGAAGACTGCAACTAACTATTTACGTATGACTGAATACATTTTAATAGTATTAATTTAGTTTTCAGACATGAATGTTTTATTTTTTTCATGAGCTAAGAAGAACATTATTAATACAAAATTAGTTATTCACAAATTTGGTCAATTCCTTATCTCCTTATGTAAAAATATTATCATTACGTGTGTGTGTGTGTGTTTTCAGTTGTTTTATTTATACTTAACATAAATCATATACTCATATTTTTCAGATTGTACACTTTAGTCTATATACAATGTCCTTACATAATAAATCTTACAGAAAGTGCTAAAAGGTATCAGAAATACTTGTAGTGACAGGTAAACTGTGTAAAATCAACCCTTTCAGTGATTTTTGCAAAACTGGATTTAGATCTGTTTTTCACTTAGAGAAATGTCTCAACTCACCAATCAACTATTTTTAGTGACAGCACTGGTAACAGAGATGGCCCTGCCATACAGAACGTAAAAAAAATGCTATTTCTTTCCAAAGTAGAATTCTTGGGTAGTTCATTTCTAAAAACGCATGGTCCTTGTTCTTAACCACTTCAATACAGGGCATTTTCACCCCCTTCCTGCCCAGGCCAATTTCCAGCTTTCAGCGCTGTAACATTTTGAATGACAATTACGCAGTTGTGCAACATTGTACCCAAATTAAATTTTTATCATTTCTTTCCCACAAATAGAGCTTTCTTTTGGTGGTATTTGATAACATCTCTGGTTTTTATTTTTTGAGCTATAAACAAAAAAAGAGCGACAAGTTTGGAAAAAACACAATATTTTTTACTTTTTGCTATAATAAATATCCCAAATTTTAAAAAGTAAATATATTTCCTCAGTTTAGGCCGATATGTATTCTTCTACATATTTTTGGTTAAAAAAAAATCATAATAAGCGTATATTGATTGGTTTGCACAAAAGTTATAGCACCTACAAAATAGGGGATAGCTTTATGGCATTTTTATTATTATTTTTTTTTTTTACTAGTAATGGCAGCGATCTGCGATTTTAATCGTGATTGTGACATTTTGGTGGACAAGTCAGACACTTTAGACAATATTTTGGGACCATTGACATTTATACAGCGATCAGTGCTATAAAAACGCACTGATTACTGAATAAATGTCACAGGCAGGGAAGGAGTTAACACTAGGGGGCAATCAAGTGGTTAAGTGTGTTACCTAGGGAGTGATTCTAACTGTGAGGGGATGGGACTGACTAGGGGAGGAGACTGATCAGTGTTCCTATATACTAGGAACACACAATCTGTCTCTTCTCCCCTGACAGGACATGGATCTGTGTGTTTACACACACAGATCCACGTTCCTGCTCTGTCATGAGCGATCAAGAGTGCCCGGCGGACATCGCGGCTGCCGGGCACGCGCATCGGCTCCTCGGTGACGCGGCACCCCCTATACAGCCTGGAAGCCGAGGACGTCATATGACGCCAGCCCAGGATGGGAGATCCCATCTGCGGACGTCATATGACAATGGGCGGGTAGTTAAGTGGTTAAAGCAGTATCAAACCCAAAAAAATTATATATATATATATATATATATATATATACAGTTGTGCTCATAAGTTCATATACCCTGGCAGAATTTATGATTTCTTGCCCATTTTTAGAGAATATGAATGATAACACAAAAACTTTTCTTTCGCTCATGGTTAGTGTTTGGCTGAAGCCATTTATTATCAATCAACTGTGTTTACTCTTTTTAAATCATAATCACACCAGAAAGTACCCAAATGACCCTGATCAAAAATGTACATACTCTGGTGATTTTGGCCTAATAACATGCACACAAGTTGAAACAAAGGGGTTTGAATGGCTATTAAAGGTAATCATCCTCACCTGTGATCTGTTTTCTTGTAATTAGTGTGTGTGTGTATAATGCCCCTTTCACATGAGGCGGACTCCGCTTCCACGGAGTCCGCCTCTGTCCGCTGGCTCAGCGGGAGATCAGTCCGTTGATCTCCGCTGAGCTGGCGGATGACAGGTCCCTCTCTGCTCACTGAGAGGGGAGGGGCTTGTCAGGTGCCTCTGCCGCCTATGGAGGGATCGGATGAAAACGGACAGCACCCACAGATCTCACCCGATCCGATCCGCCAGCGACGGACCTGGACGTAGGGCCATCCGTCTGCTTTTAGCAGATCGGACCGGGTCGGATGTCAGCGGACATGTCTCCGCTGACATCCGTCGCTCCATAGGCTAACATGGAGTGCCCGTTCAGGTCCGCCGTCAAAACTGACAGGGGGACCTGAACGATCCGATCATGTGAAAGGGGCCTTAAAGCGGGGTTCCACCCAAATTTTGAACAATATCTGTATGTATTCTCTTCCTTGCCTAGATGCTGACATGCCGTTAAAAAAAATTTAAATCGCCGTAATTACCTTTTATTTTTCTATTCTTCTTTGCACTTCCTGGTTCTCCTCCCGTGGGAGTAGGCGTGTTTCTAGCCTCTCCCAGACTCCACACAGTCTCCTGGGAGCTAGCCTCAGGCTTCCCAGGATGCCACTGAGCATGTGCGGGAATGAGCGGTGAATGCTGGGAGCACAGCATTCACCACATCCAGGAAATAAATGCTTGTGGGCTTCAAATGCCCACAATGAAGATGGAAACCGCCTGCAGTGAATAATATAAGTTATTCTTTCCGACGAAATCTGACACAGGCGGACATATTACACACAATATGTGAGTATGTAATGCTGAGAAGAAAAGTTTGTGAATGAACTAAAAAAAAAAAAAAAACGATAGGTGGACCCCCGCTTTAAAGGTCAATGAGTTTCTGGACTCCTGACAGACCCTTGCATTTTTCATCCAGTACTGTACTGACGTTTCTGGATTCTGAGTCTTGGGGAAAGCAAAAGAGTTGTCAAAAGATCTGCGGGAAACGGTACTTGAACTGTATAAAACAGGAAAGGGATATAAAAAGATAATTGAGGAGGAATTGAGAATGCCAATCAGCAGTGTTCAAACTCTAATCAAAAAGTGGAAAATGAGGAGTTCTGTTGACCAACTAAAATTTCAACCATAACTGCCAGGAAAATTGTTTGGGATGCAAAGAAAAACCCACAAATAACTTCAGGTTAAATACAGGACTCTCTGAAAACATGTAGTGTGGCTGTTTTAAGATGCACAATAAGGAGGCATTTGAAGAAAGATGGGCTGCATGGTCAAGTCGCCAGAAGAAAGCCATTACTACGCAAATGCTACAAAGTATACTACTTACAAAACTCCAAACAGCACAGAGACAAGCCTCAAACCTTCTGACACAAAGTCATTTGGAGTGATGAGACCAAAATTGAGCTTTTTGGCCACAACCATAAACTCTTCATTTGGAGAGGAGTCAACAAGGCCTATTATGAAAGGTACACCATTCCTACTGTGAAACAGGGAGATGGGTAGTTTCTGTTATGATTATGATTTAAAAAGAGTAAACACAGTTGATTGATAATAAATGGCTTCAGCTAAACACTAACCATGAGTGAAAGAAAAGTGTTTGTGTTATCATTCATATTCTATGAAAAATGGCCAAGAAATCATAAATTCTGCAAGAGTATGTAAACTTATGAGCATAACTGTATATCTCTGCAGCTCCTCCAGAGCTACCATGGGCCTTTTGGTTGCTTCTCTGATTAATGCTCTCATTGCCTGGCCTGTCAGTTTAGGTGGATGTCTTGGTAGGTTTGCAGTTGTGCCATACTCTTTCCATTTTGGGATGATGGATTGAACAGTGCTTGGAATATTTTTTTTATAACCTAACCCTGCTTTAAACTTCTCCACAACTTTATCCCTGACCTGTCTGATGTGTTCCTTGGCCTCCATGATGCTGTTTGTTCACTAATGTTCTCTAACAAGCCTCTGAGGGCTTCACGGAACATCTGTATTTATACTGAGATTAAATTACACACAGGTGGACTCCATTTACTAATTAGGAGACTTCTGAAGGCAATAGGTTCCCCTAGATTTTAGTTAGGGGTATCAGAGTAAAGGGGGCTTAATACAAATGCACACCACATTTTTCAGATATTTTTCAGAGATTTGTAAAACATTTAGAAAACCATTTATCATTTTCCTTCCACTTTACAAATATATGCCACTTTGTGTTGTTCTATCACATAAAATCCCAATAAAATACATTTACATTTTTGGTTTTAACATGACAAAATGTGGAAACTGTCAAGGGGTATGAATACTTTTTCAAGGCACTGTATATTGCTGCACGTATTCAAAGAAAAGGGGGCAAAACGCACCCATCAACTTTAATGTCTCCCAATGGAATGTCTTGCAATTTTGCAATAATAAATCTGTGTTTTATAATGTGATTGCACTCTTCCTGGATGCATTGTTTTTTGATTGGCTTATTGTAAACTTTTAGGATTTTTATGCTGACAATAATTGGTTATATTATCTGTCATCACACACATATGGGTTTTTGTTCTGGAGTGCTTGATAGCATTCTTGCAGTATAGTAGTGACTCCAGAAGTTTATTTGGGGTGTAGAGCCCTAGTGGTTGGGTTTTTTCTAAGAGAGGTTGTTTTTCTCTGAGATAGGAGAATTAGAAGGTGAAGTAAAGCCATTCAAATATCTGCTTCCCTGGTTTAGAAGGGAGCCTCTTGTTTCTACCACCACAAATGTGCTTACATCTTTTACTTTCACTACCTTCTCTTACCCTTATGACTTTCATTTAGGATGAGTGGACAATACCTTGAAATGGAAGGAACTAAAATATTATTTGCTGTCATAGCATCACCTGTATTTCTTGTCAGTGTACTTAACATTTGGTTGATTTGCTATGTGAAGTTCAAGTATAGATGGGATGCTATGGTCCTAGACTCCTGACTTGAATCTACAGCTTCTGTAGTTCTCTCATGAACTCTTTATGAGTTTGGTGTCATTTTTTTCTGATGAATCAGTCCCTTCAGGCCTTGTTGTGACAAGTGTTTTCTCCTTTGGCAAAAAAAAACTGCTCCCATATATTTAGCTGCGTGCATGGATTTCAACTTTAATATAATAACAAAAATTAATTTGTTAATGCCCATAAATGCCATCTATCAGTGCCCATAAATGCCACCGATCAGAGCCAGCATATCAGTGCCCATCAGCCAGTGCCAGCCATCAGTGACAGCATATCAGTGCCATCTATCAGTGCTGCATATCAGTGACACCTATGAGTGCCCATCAGTGCTACTGTCACATGACATTAAAAAAATCAGTAATCGGTATCAGTGAGCACTTGAGAAAAAGTATTGGTGCTTGTACTCGGTCTTAAAAAAGTGGTATTGGTGCAAGCCTAATTACTAGTATAAAACATTATTCATTTCAGTCTATACAATATACCATATGGCTGGAGACCATCATAGGGTCAGATTAAGCACACTACAGCACTCTGACAGGAGGATCATTGATCTGACAAGAGGATCGCAGGGTCAGCCAACGATCGATCCAGACCTGTAGCCATTTTATACAAGCTGCTACACCTTCACCAGGCGGTGTGAAGGTCCAGATGACCAATATTAACAACTAATGAACTATAATTACCGTACAAACCATATGGAACCGAGAGCATTGTGATGTGGATGGGAACACCACTAGAACAGAGGAGAATCCACCATCTGTCATGTGACACATAGTCATCGCTCTCTATATAAACCCACCACATGATACAGAACATTTTCTGTCTTCCAAGGCTCTGATGAAGAGGAATCCCCTCAAAACACTTTAGCCATTGATTTAGCCATTGATTCAGCCTATACCCTTGCATGGGTTTTTTAATAATTTCCACTATTTTATCAAATGAGAATACTGTAACCTGTTTTTATGAACACGTAGTCATTTTCATTGTATTCATTTATCTGTTTAGAATAAACTTTATTTATCAACTTGATTCATGCTTTAGGTCAGCTTTTCCAGACTTCCCCCAGTCAGTTCAGGCAGTGGGACACGCATGTTCTCTTCATATATTATATTATATCATTTGAAAATGCTACCATTCTGTACTAAAACCGCCAGCATGAGCACAGGAGAATATCTTTTCTGTCTACATCTATACAGTATACCATAGTTTGTAGGCGCAATACCTTTCACCTAAACCAAAATCTTATACACTTAGTGGGATTTTGTTTTACCAAAGACATGTAGCAGAATACATTTTGTCCTAAATTTTTGAAGAAATAAGTTTTTTTTATTAAATATGTTTCATAGCAGAAAGTAAAAAATATTGTGTTTTTTTTTTTTCAAAATGTTCAGTATTTTTTTGTTTTTTATAGTAAAAAATAAAGAAATCCAGTAGTGATCAAATACCACAAAAAGAAAGCTCTGTTTGTGTGAAAAAATGATATAATAAGCACTACATGACCAAGCAATAGCCAGTTAAAGTAGCGCAGTGCTGAATAGCAAAAAATGGCCTGGTCATGACGGGGGTAAAATCTTCCAGAACTGAGGTGGTTATATTATTATTATTATTATTATTATTATTATTTTTTTTTGCCATAAGTGTGGCTTTCTTTATTTACAATTGACTTTGAACTATGAACAAACTGAGTTGGCATCCAACACACAGACTTCATTCCTAACTGTGGACGGTGTATACAGAATGTGTCACCTAGGTTTCTCATCTACACATTGTGAGGGATTCCAGCCGATGATGGATATTGAGAAAATAATCTGGTTGTTTTGTCAGAATCATCATTTTTGTTCTGAGTCCTAAACCTAGGGACGTAGAGCTTTGGATGGTAATAAGCCAGCATTCCTAGCAGTTATTAGTTCTAGCTATGGACACGTCTTTATATACTGCCTGTGAGCTGACTGATGCTCAGGGCTCTCCCTCATGCTCTCTCTTTAGACAGAGATTACTACTGAGTGAAAAGACAGAGTGATGACAAAACACTAAAAAGGAACATGTTCTGACTGTTTTTTTCTGGTGAAGCCATTAGGGGGCACCCTGTTAATCAGGAACTGACCTGAGTTTTGTTAGTTGCTCAAACAAGCAGATATTTTTGTTTTGTGCTATGGACTTGCTGTACACAGCCCCACTGCATTGAAACTGTGTTTGCTACCTTACTGAATACAAAATACAGAACAAACCTACTTTGGACATGTTCCTGGGTGTCCCTGTTGTATGCATGGTATACTGCTGGAAATACCAGGTGAGCATAGTTGCCAATATTCTGAAAAAAAATTTAGGGACACTTTTTTTTCTGTAGGTGGAGTATTATTTTAGATAGGGGTGGGGCATTCATTTGTAGGCGTGGTCTAAGCATGCCATGGCAAAAGATGTTTAAATTACACTAAATATTGGGTATTGCTTAACGAGGTGTGGTTAGAGTCTGAGATGATTTACATAGCAGAAAAAAAACCCCTCCCTGTGTCCCAGCCAATTAGACACTGTAAGCCTCGCAAGCTCCACCTCCTGGGTGGTATTCAGTCAAAGTGACTTGCAATGAGATTGTTTGATCTAAGCTGCTGGGGAAGGAGTTAGTGGGAAGGATAGACCGGCAATCAATGTTCTGCTGCTCTGTTTTTTGGCACCCCACCCAGCAGCACCTGAGCTCTGACCTCACTTATTAACACGGTTGTCCATGACAGAGGCGGAATTTCGGATTCTGCCCAGGACAGGCTCAGACCAGGACATCGGTCTGATTTCCGTGACTGTTTAGGCAATCCGTGACTGTTGGCAAGTATGGGTGAGCCTGTTCCTCTTATAATATAAAAATGCATTGTTTTCCCTGAAGATGAAGTATTGGTTACTTTTAAATTCCAAAGCAAAACAAAAATAAACAAAATCATTGGGAGAGATGAATCATCTGTTGTTGTTGTTGTTTACCTAATCTTTTATGCAATTCAAAGCTTAAGAAAATTAAAGCAAGGAATAGAATTGTGCCCAGAATGTGTTAAAGATGTCAGCTCTGCATAAGCAAATGACTGTTGCTTTTCTGTAAGATGTGCTGTATATAATATTACTCTTTGCAGAATACAAGAACTAATTAACTTACAATGTAGTTATACAAAAGCCAAACGACTATTGCTCTTCTATCAGAGGCACTGTGTATAGTATTACTCTTTGCAGAGCTAATTATGTGTAGACATTGTTATACAGAAGACCATGCTTTAACCATAGGGAGTAGAGAAACACTTTACTGTAGATGACAGAGTTACACCTTTACATCTTGCATCGGCTTGGAAGGGAAAGACACCACTGGCCATCAAACATACAGCTGAAACTTACAACAATTTTGGAGAGGACTGAATTCATCTTTTTGCCCACAAGAGAGAAAAAACATAATGCAATTTGCATTTAATCAATATAATAAATCAAGAGAAAGATGTTGTTGCTATTTCTTTTCGAGCATCATTATTCTGGCAGCAAGACAGGCTTAGGGTCTGAAGGAATAAAGCAATACTCTTGCAAAACATTTAAAAGAAACATGGAGGGGATTATGTATGAGTATCAAAGTAAGACGTACAGTGCTGTGAAAAAGTATTTGCCCCTTCCTGATTTTTTTTTTGCATATTTCTCACATTTAAATTAATCAGATCATCAAACAAACAACAAGAAACAACAAAGATAACCCTAGTAAATCCAAGATGCAGTTTTTACATTATTATCTAATTTATTAAGGGAATAAACCTACCTGGCCCTATGTGAAAACGTAATTGCCCCCTCCCATGCTGAATCATGAATGAACTGTGATTAACCACAATTTTTTGGAAAGCTGAGTTAAATTTCACTTGCCACACCCAGGCCTGATTACTGCCAGACCTGTTGAATCAAGAAATCACATAAATAGAAGCTGTCTGACAAAGTGAAGCATGCTAACAGTTCACAAAAAGCCCCACATCATGCCACAATCTAAACAAATTCAAGAACAGATTAGAAACAAAGTAATGTACATGTATCAGTCTACGAAGGGTTTCAAAGCCATTTCTAAGGCTTTGGAACTCCAGTGAACCATGGGGAGAGCCATAACCCACAAATGGAGATAACTTGGAATAGTGGTGAACCTTCCCAGGTATGGCCGGCCTACAAAAATTACTCCAAGAGCATGGCGATGACTCATCCAGGAGGTCATAAAAGAACCCAGAACAACATCTAAAGAACTGCAGGCCTCACTTACCTCAGGTAAGATCAGTGTTCATGATTTAACAATAAGAAAAAGACTGGGCAAAAATGGCATCCATGGGAGAGTTCCAAGGCCAAAGCCACTACTGACCAGTCTACGAAGGGTTTCAAAGCCATTTCTAAGGCTTTGGAACTCCAGTGAACCATGGGGAGAGCCATAACCCACAAATGGAGATAACTTGGAATAGTGGTGAACCTTCCCAGGTATGGCCGGCCTACAAAAATTACTCCAAGAGCATGGCGATGACTCATCCAGGAGGTCATAAAAGAACCCAGAACAACATCTAAAGAACTGCAGGCCTCACTTACCTCAGGTAAGATCAGTGTTCATGATTTAACAATAAGAAAAAGACTGGGCAAAAATGGCATCCATGGGAGAGTTCCAAGGCCAAAGCCACTACTGACCAAAAAGAACACAAAGGCTCATCTCACATTTACCAAAAAATCTTACATTTATCCCCAAGACTTTTAGGCAAATATTCTGTGGACTGATGAGACAAAAATTTTACTTTTTGGAAGGTGTGCGTCCCGTTAAATCTGGCATAAAACCAATACAGAATTTCAAAACAAGAACATCATACCAACAGTCAGACATGGTGGTGGCGTAATAATCTGGGGCTGCTTTGCAGCTTCAGGACCTGAACGACTTACCATAATTGATGGAACCATGAATTCTGAGCTCTACCAAAAAAAACGAAAAGAAAATGTCCGCCCATCAGTTCGTGACCTCAAGCGCAATTGCGCTTGGGTTATGCAGCAGGACAATGATCCGAAACACAACAGCAAGTCCACCTCCAAATGGTTCAAACAAAGCATAATTTAGGTTTTGGAGTGGCTTAGTCAAAGCCCGGACCTAAATCCAATTGAGATGCTGTATCATGACCTTACACAGGCTGTTCATGCTAGAAAAACCCTCCAATGTGGCTGAATTAAAACAATTCTGCATTGCTCTGCAGCAATGTGAAAGACTCATTACCAGTTATCGCAAACGCTGAATTGCAGTTGCTGCCGCCAAGGGTGGCACAACCAGTTATTAGATTTAGGGGGCAACTACTTTTTCACAGAAAGCTAGGCAGGTTTGGACAGCTTTTTTGCCCTAATAAATGAAACCATCATTTAAAAACTGCATTTTGTATTTACTCGGGTTATCATTGTGTAATAATAAAATTTGTTTGATCATCATGTGTGTGACAAATATGCAAAAAAATAAAAAACCAGAAAGGGGGCATATACTTTTTCACAGCATTGTATGTTCTAATATAATTTATATGTGGAACCACTGGGTAATCAGTAGCAGCACATCCCCAACTTAACTGTTGTTATAAAATATTTATATAGAATGGACTTTTAAGATACTACCTTTAAGACTAACAACACATTCAACAAAAGTTACCTAAAATCAATTTTTTATTCAATGAATTTAAAGTGGAATGAAAAATAATAATTCCAAAAGCATTATGGAAGTGAAATCACCACTGATAATATATTCGATACATGTACACAAATGAACACCTGGCACAATCGGCCCTATCATATGATACATTTGCCTAACATCCACAGTATACAGTATGTTACAATACACTCATGTGATATTGTAACCTGTATAAAGGATATGTTTGTTGTATTTCATGTATTCATTGTAACATATACTGTGGACCAAATGTATCATGTGATTGAGGCAATTGTACCAGAGGTGTCCATTTGCTACACACTTTATATCAGATTTTAGAAGTGGTGATTGCACTTTCATAATGCTTTTGGAAATATTATTTTTAATTCTGTTTGAAATTAATTCAACACGAATTTGATTTCATGTAACTTTTGTCAAAATTGTTGTTACCCTAAATGGTAGCATATTAAAAGTTCCCTATGTTCTATATAGATATGTTATAACATGTTCTAATATAACTTTTTTTGTGGTAGCTTTGTTACCTTAAATAGGCCCTCCATGAAAATAAGTTAGTCTAAATAGCAAGAAGGCAAGTTTGGATGGTTAATGCACCTACATTCCTGAGATATGTGATACAAGATTCAAGCTGGCCTTCCTGAAAACTCTCAAAAAACTCTCTAAAGACCAACAACAGTGTAATTGGATGGCACACCCGTTGCCCCTCTACCATGAGTGCAAACTCTCATTTGTGTTGCCTCATTTATCTCCAAGTTGGCATGCTGACGACAGGAATTCTGGGAAACACTTCTCTGCCCCATGCTAGTTCTCAGACTGTCTTCTACTTTGGCATCTGCAAATAGGTGAGAGGACTTCATCTACACATCCCTTTGCCATCATCATTCCAGTCACCACCACCAGTCATCCATACCAAAATGACTCTGCCATTCCTCTTGCTATCCCATCCAACAGTACATGTACATATGGGCTCTTGTAAGTATTTTTTTTGCATTTTTCATGTCACATCTCTCACATTCTCTAGGTAGCAGCTATGTGAAAATCCACCTAACTTACTTTTACTTTAGCTTTACTTTAGCTTCCTTTACCCATCTTTTATCTGATTTCAAGCTGAGTTTTTGCAACTGATTTCTAGGGATTGCCAGAAAGCTTTGACATGAGATAGTCAGCAATAAATATCTTGTAACAACCTCTACACACAGATACTGTTAGATGGGGAAAAAAGAGGGATGGCATGGTTTACTATATATTATGTACAGCTAGATATCTAGTGCCCCTTTACTCAATTTTTCCTGCCAGTGAGTGCAGGACCCTATAACTCCATTACCCACATTTTCGTGGGCTCCTATCATCCCCTGGGCTCCTGGACACACCCAGGTGATATAAATTGCAGCCCCTCCAGCCTGAGAGGAAATGATGAAAAGTCCCCGCCCACAGCCGCAGGGACCGAACACAGGCCGAGCCACATATCGTAAGGTAGGGAAAAAAAAGTCCATATAGCACTCGGTGCTATATTTAGAAGCCAGGGAGCTGAAGTTTACAAAATGTGTGAAAATCCGCTTTAAGACGAGCCAGGATCAGAGCCAGGAGAAGATCAGGGTAGGTCAAGAACAATCCAGGTCACAACAGGAGATACAGGTAGCAGATGCAGGTTCAGGAGTTCAGAGAGAGCTGAAGACAATCCAGCAATGAAAGAATATCCTAAGCAGTCTTTTATAGGTCACCAGGGAATTGTGTCTTTCACGCTATGCACGAGCTACCATGCCATCCCGTTCCATCGCGCACCCACAAGTGCTGAAGCGCCATTCTTCCGCACATGCACGGGAACCTGCCGATAGTGCCTATTAACAGTTCTGCCAATGATTCCATTGCCATTTCCCTGATAGTGCCCCCCCCCCCCAAGGGGCAACCTCTGGATGCCCAACCTAGCCAATCTTGCTGAATGTCTACTGTGGAAGGTTTGTATCAGTTGATGGGCATGTATATTGCTTAAGGGCTCTCAGGAACTATCTTCTGGGAGATACCCCTTCCACTTGATAAGGTACTGTACTTGTATCCCTCTTCTTCTGCAATCAATAATGGCTTCTACTTCAAACTCAGTTTCGCCTTCCACCAAGACTGGAGGTGGTGGCAATTCCTCTTTCCCGAAAAGGACTAGGCACCGTTGGTTTCAGTAGTGAAGTATGAAAAACTGGGGTGAATTTTGTAAGAGCTAGGTAATGCCAATTCAAAGGCCACTAGGTTGATCATTTTCTTGATCTTGAAGGGACCAATGAACCTTGGTCCAAGTTTCTGTGATGGACATGAGAGTTTGAGATTTACAGAAGAAAGCCAAACTTCTTCTACTTTGAAAGCAGGGTTGTCTCTTCTTCCTCTGTCATCAAATCTCTTGTAATTATCCTGAGTAGGGATGAGCTTCGAGTTCGAGTCGAACTCATGTTCGACTCGAACATTGGCTGTTCGCAAGTTCACCGAACAGCGAACAATTTGGGGTGTTCGCGGCAAATTCGAATGCCGCGGAACACCCTTTAAAAGTCTATGGGAGAAATCAAAAGTGCTAATTTTAAAGGCTAATATGCAAGTTATTGTCATAAAAAGTGTTTGGGGACCTGGGTCCTGCCCCAGGGGACATGGATCAATGCAAAAAAAAGTTTTAAAAACGGCCGTTTTTTCAGGAGCAGTGATTTTAATAATGCTTAAAGTCAATCAATAAAAGTGTAATATCCCTTTAAATTTCGTACCTGGGGGGTGTCTATAGTGTGCCTGTAAAGGGGCGCATGTTTCCTGTGTTTAGAACAGTCACGGGGAATGCCACAGGGAAGTCCCGTCAAGTCACCGTGCGTCAGAGGGAGGCGGGGTCACCGGGTGGCCCCCCCCCCCCGTTATTTAAGAACTGTCAGACGAGGAGCGCCGTCACACAGCGGGAGCCTCCTTCCATGCCAGCATGGATTGCGGAGCGGCCCGGAGAAGAAAAGAAGAAGAGAAGAAAAGAAGAAGAGAAGAGCGGGAGCCTCCCCCCCATGCCATGGGTGCGGAGCGGCCCGAGGAGAAGAAGACAGAAGACGCCACGGAGGAGATGCTGGACGAGAACGCCGGAGGAAGAACCAGAAGAGCCAGAAGAACCAGAAGAACCAGAAGATGAAGGAAGATAGAAGAAAGAAGAAGCATTTAAATAAAGGAATTGTCAAAAACTGTCTCTTGTCATTTTTAACATTTTTGACACTTTCTTCGTGAAATGGTAGGGGTACTTATGTACCCCCTTACCATTTCACACAGGGGGGGGGCCGGGATCTGGGGGTCACCTTGTTAAAGGGGGCTTCCAGATTCCGATAAGCCCCCCGCCCGCAGACCCCCACAACCACCGGCCAGGGTTGTGGGGATGAGGCCCTTGTCCTCATCAACATGGGGACAAGGTGTTTTGGGGGGCTACCCCAAAGCACCCTCCCAATGTTGAGGGCATGTGGCCTGGTAGGTTCAGGAGGGAGGGGGGGCCGCACTCTCGTCCCCCCCTCTTTTCCTGCGGCCTGCCAGGTTGCGTGCTCGGATAAGGGTCTGGTATGGATTTTTGGGGGGACCCCACGCCGTTTTTTTTTTTTTTTTTTTGGCGCGGGGTTCCCCTTAAAATCCATACCAGACCTGAAGGGTCTGGTATGGAATTTAGGGGGAACCCCACGTCATTTTTTTTTAAAATTTTGGCCGGGGTTCCCCTTAATATCCATACCAGACCTGAAGGGCCTGGTATGGAATTTAGGAGGACTCCCACGTCATTTTTTTTTTTAAATTTTGGTTCGGGGTTCCCCTTTGGGGAATTCCCATGCCGTTTTTATCAATGAACTTCTATGTGTATTGTCGGCAATGCAATAGCCGCGAGTAGTTTTAAATGAGTTTTTTCCTTCAAAATGTCATTTTGCTGTCAGACTGTTCTAAACACAGGAAACATGCGCCCCTTTACAGGCATACTATAGACACCCCCCAGGTACGAAATTTAAAGGGATATTACACTTTTATTGTTTGACTTTAAGCATTATTAAAATCACTGCTCCTGAAAAAACGGCCGTTTTTAAAACTTTTTTTTGCATTGATCCATGTCCCCTGGGGCAGGACCCAGGTCCCCAAACACTTTTTATGACAATAACTTTCATATAAGCCTTTAAAATTAGCACTTTTGATTATTCATGTTCGTGTCCCATAGACTTTAACGGTGTTCGCATGTTCGAACGAACTTTTTTCCTGTTCGCATGTTCTGGTGCGAACCGAACAGGGGGGTGTTCGGCTCATCCCTAATCCTGAGTCTCTTGCATGGCTTCCTGGAGTTGCTAGTAATTGGACTGAATGAAGCTTATCCGATCTTAGACCAGGGGCACAGATGCTTCCGGTATTAAATTGGGCAAAAATGAAGGATGAAAGCCATAATTGGCCCAAAAGAGAGTTTGAATAGTGGTGGTATGCAAGGAGTTACTGTAGGCAAATTCTGCACAAGGGAGAAGAGAGCCCCAGTCGTCCTGAGAGCAGGTACAGGAAGACCAAAGATATTGCTCCAAGGTCTGATTCCTTCTTTCAGTCTGGCCTTATCAGGGCTGGGCTCAGCCCTTCCTTCTCTGAGCTGGCAGCTCAGCTGTCAGATAATTTCCAGCTCCTATCTCTCCACAGATACTCAGCTGTTGATGATATCCTGCTCGTCAGTCCTGCCTACTTAAGCCGTCCAGTCCAGAGGTTCTCTGCCTTTGCCTTGGTCAACATCACAGAGATGATCACCTGCATTCTTGTTTAAAGACTTGCTTTGCTGACATCCCTTCTGGCTCCAGATCCTGCTTGCTGTTTCACTACGTTGATCCTGACTTCTGGCTTTGCTGACTATCCATTCCTGTTACTGAACTTTGGCTATGTTTTGGCTACGTTTGTTCTATTTTACTTTTATTATTAAACAAGTGTGATTTAACTGTACTTCTGTCTCAGTCTGATTTATTGGTTTCTGACAGTAGGTGAAGGACATGAATTCAGAAGATGCAGTCAATCCACTTGTTGGTCATATTTTTTCCAGATTGGATGAATTGGATCACCGGATGGATCAGTTTGCCATGGCGTTACAAACGCTCCTGAATCTCCCACTGTGGCTGCTCCAGTACAAACTATGTTGCAGGCTGACCCTGCTGCTGCTCCAGTCTCTGTGCAGGTACCCTCCTCGTGTATTACCTCTACAAGAGGTATGTCTGGTTCTACTCCGTTTCCCCAGCAATTTGGGGGTGATCCAGTCCAATGCAGAGGGTTTCTTAGCCAGGTTGAGATATACTTGAGATGCTGCCCCAGGCGTTTCCCACGGACAGAAGCAAAGTAGGTTTTGTGATATCTTTGCTTTCTGAGAGAGCCTTGACCTGGGCAAACCCTCTATGGGAGACGCAAAAACCTGTTGTCTTGAGCTACCCTGTGTTTGTGGCTTCATTTGAAAGGGTATTTGACGTTCCCACATGCTCCACTTCTGCTGCCAAGTGCCTCTTGCCGATTACGCCTGTTGGCAACTACGCCATTGAATTCTATACTCTGCCAGCAGAGGTTGTGTGGAACAATGAGGACCTCGTGGCTGCTTTTTCTCATGGTCTTTCAGATTCCATCAAGGATGAGATAGCAGCCCGAGATATACCAGCTGGAGAAGCTGGTCACGTTTGCCATCCTCATTGACTCCAGACTCAGAGAAAGACTCTCTTTTAAGGAGCACTTGCGGAAACCTCCTGTACGTTTGTCTCCGAGCTTTGCAGCCCCATCCGTGCCTCCCTCACCTCCCATGCCTCCTGGTACCGAGTCAGTCAGTGAAGCTGAACCCATGCACTTGGGTTTCACGCATCTCTCTGCGGATTAGAGAACCTTTAGGAGGAGGGAGAGACTGTGCCTTTATTGTGGCCAGGCAGGTCACTTTTGAAGTCTTGTCCTACCCATCCAGGGAACAGACAGACCTAAGGTGGCATTGTTTCATCCCTAGTTATCCAGAAGGATAAGCACCTGGTTTCGGTCACCCTTTCTTGGGCTGAGTCGTCCGTTGATATACAGGCTCTAATCGACTCTGGGGCGCCTGTTCATTGATGCTGCCTTTGTATCGAAGCACTCGATTCCGCTGCAGCTGCGTGACACTACACTTGCCATTGAGGCTCTTGACAGGATACCTCTACAGCCTGTCCATGTGACTCATGAGACGGTTCTGTTGTCCATAGCCGTAGGGGCCCTTCACCATGAGATAATCCAATTCCAAGTAATTTCCTCACCTAAATTTCTGCTGGTTATTGGTTATCCTTGGTTACAGAGGCTCAACCCCTCTTTTGATTGGCTCCGTGCTGAGATTCTCTCCTGGTCACCACAATGCAGTGAGACATGCTTCCAGAAGGTAGCCAAGGTCCTGTGCACCTCATCACTCTCCTCCCTGCCAGAGGATTACTGTGATTTTAGCGATGTCTTTGACAAAGGTCAAGCCAGTAGTATGTCTCCACACCAGCCGTTTGATTGAGCAATTGACCTTCAACCTAGTGCCATACCCCCTCGTACCTGGGTTTAACCTTTGTAGGTCTTGGAGGATAAGGCCATGGAGGAGTATGTTGCAGATGCACTTTCTCGAGGTTTCATCTGCAAATCCTTGTCTCCTGCTGGTGCTGGTTTCTTCTTTGTGAAGAAGAAGAGTGGTGAACTGAGATCTTGTCATTTCACAATTAGGAATGCCTATCCGATTCCGTTGATTCCATTGATTACAGAATTTTTTGATCGCCTCAAGGGAGCAATGGTTTTCACTAAGCTTGATTCGAGAGGGGCTTACAATCTCGTGAGGATTAAGGAGGGCGACGAGTGGAAAACTCGTAATGCCTTTTGGCCTTTGTAATGCCCTGCCAGTTTTCCAGGATTTTATTAAGGATGTCCTCTGAGATTTGTTGCAGTTATGTGTAGTGGTTTATCTCTATGATATCCTCATATTTTCCAAGTCCCTAGAGAGCCACCACACAGATGTCTGTCGTGTGCTTAAGAAACTAAGAGAGAACAATCTCTATTGTGAACTGGAGAAGTGCGGGTTCCATCATGCACAGTTTAAATTCCTGGGTTATGTCATTTCCACTGCTGATTTTTCGATTTACCCAGAGAAGCTTTCGACAGTTCTACAGTGGCCCCAACCCACGGGTTTACATCCTATGCAGCGTTTCCTGGGATTTGCCAACTATTATCAGACGTTTATTCATAACTTCTCGTCTCTGGTCAAGCCCCTGACTGATATGACCAGAAAGGACAGTAACCCACAGAGTTGGTCTCCAGAGTCCCTTAAGGCCTTTGAGAGTCTCAAGGCTGCCTTTGTTTCTGCTCCTGTGTTACCTGAACATCCTGATCCTATGTTACTTTTTATCCTTGAGGTTGATGCTTCTGAGACTGGTGTTGACGCCCTTCTGTCTCAACGTCCTACCTCTGAGAGCGCTATGCATCCTATGCTACTTTTCCAAGAAATTGTCACCTGAGGAGTGCAATTATGAGGTGACAGAGAGCTGTTAGCGATCATTTTAGCCCTTAAAAAATGGAGACATCTCCTCGAAGGTACCACTGTGCCGCTTCCCATTCTTACTGACCATAAGAATCTCACATTCTTGTCTGAGGCTAAACGCCTCTCTCCCAGAAGGGTGCGATGGGCTCTTTTCTTGTCAAGTTTCAATTACATTGTCTCATTCTTACCTGGTACTAAGAATGTAAGGGCTGATGCCTTGTCACGACAATTTTCTTCCACTTCCAAGTTGGAGTCGGTTTCTGGTTCCTGTGATTCCTCCTGATCGTATTCTGGCTACGGTTCGCACCAGTCTCACTTCTCCTTTGGGTGACAAAATTCTTGCTGCTCAGGTCCATGCTCCTCCTGAGAAACCTTGTGACTGCTGCTTTGTCCCAGAGAGTCTCCGTACTGCTGTGCTCCAGACTTACCATTCTCCGAAGGCTGCTGGCCACCCTGGGAAGAATCAACTCTTTTGGGCCATTTCCCAACAATTCTGGTGGCCTAGTCTACGTGCTGATGTAACTGCCTTCATAGCTGCCTGTTCCGAGTGTGCTCAGAGTAAGACTCCACAACGCCTTCCAGTGGGCCTCCTACAACCCTTACCTGATGGAGAGAGGCCCTGGACCGACCTGTCAATGGATTTAATTGTGGAGTTACCAAACTCCCAGGACAACACAGTTATCCATACGGTGGTTGACCAGTTCTTAAAGATGTGTTATTGTATTCCACTTAAGAAGTTGCCCACTTCTAAGGAACTGGCTTCCATTTTTGCTCGGGAGATCTTTCGCTTACGTGGGCTACCCAAGGTGATTGTCTTGGACAGGGAAAGTCAGTTTGTGTCCCGGTTCTGGCGAGCCTTTTGTGCACAGTTGGGAATTCAACTTGCTTTCTCCTCTGCATATAACCAGGTCTAATGGTACAGCAGAACCATTAGTATCGGGTAAGAATGAGACAATGTAATTGAAACTTGACAAGAAAAGAGCCCATCGCGCCCTTCTGGGAGGGAGGCATTTAGCCTCAGACAAGAATGTGAGATTCTTATGGTCCGTAAGAATGAGAACCGGCACAGCGGTACCTTCGAGGAGATGTCTCCATTCTTTCAGGGCTAAAATGATTGCCAACAGCTCTCTTCCACCAATCTCGTAATTGCACTCGGCAGGTGACAATTTCTTGGAAAAGTAGCCACAAGGATGCATTGCACTCTCAGACTCAGAGGTAGGACGTTGAGACGGAAGGGCGCCAACACCAGTCTCAGAAGCATCAACCTCAAGGATAAAAGGTAACGTAGGATCAGGATGTGCCAACACAGGAGCAGAAACAAAGGTAGCCTTGAGACTTTCAAAGGCCTTAATGGACTCCGGAGACCAACTCTGTGGGTTACCTTTCTTTCTGGTCATATCGGTCATGGGCTTGACCAGAGACGATAAGTTACGAATAAACTTCCGATGATAGATGATAGGAAATGCTGCAGAGGACGTAACCCTACAGGTCGAGGCCACTGTAGGACTGCCGAAAGTTCCTCTGGGTCCATCGAAAAACCAGCAGTGGAAATGACATAGCCCAGGAATTGTTCCCGATGGAACTCATACTTCTCCAGTTTACAATAGAGATTGTTCTCTCTTAATTTCTGAAGCACACGACAGACATCTGTGTGGAGGCTCTCCAGGGACTTGGAAAATATGAGGATATAATCGAGATAAACCACCATATATAACTGCAACAAATCTCAGAGGACATCGTTAATAAATTCCTGGAAAACTGCCGGGGCCTTACAAAGGCCAAAAGGCATTACGAGATACTCGTAATGGCCTGTTTTGGTATTAAACGCACTCATTTCCACTCATCGCCCTCCTTAATCCTCACGAGATTGTAAGCCCATCTCAGATCAAGCTTAGTGAAAACTGTTGCACCCTTGAGGTGGGTAAATAACTCTGTAATCAAGGAGATTGGGTAGGCATTCTTAATCGTGAAACAATTGAGACCCCTATAATCAATACAAGGTCTCAGTTCACTGCTCCTCTTCTTCACAAAGAAGAAACCAACACCAGCAGGAGACGAGGATTTGTGAGTGAAACCCTGAGAAAGTGCGTCTGCAACATACCCCCCCATGGCCTTATCTTCCAAGACCAACAAAGGGTAAACCCGGCCACGAGGGGGAGTGGCACCAGGTTGAAGGTTAATTGCACAATCATACGGCTGGTGTGGAGGCAAACTACCAGCTTGACCTTTGTCAAAGACATCGCTAAAAGAGGTACACAGGACCTTGGCTACCTTCCGGAAGCATGTTTCACTGCATTGTGGTGACCAGGAGAGAACCTCAGCACGGAGCCAATCAAAATAGGGGTTGTGCCTCTGTAACCAAGGATAACCAATAACCAGCGGAAACTTAAGAGAGGAAATTACTTGGAATTGGAGCCCCTACGGCCATGGACAATGGAACTGTCTCATGAGTCACATGGGCAGGCTGTAGAGGTCTCCCATCAAGAGCCTCAATGGCAAGTGGAGTGTCACGCAGCTGCAGTGGAATCGAGTGCTTTGACACAAAGGCAGCATCAATGAACAGGCCTGCAGTCCCAGAGTCGATTAAAGCCTGTATCTCGATAGACGACTTAGCCCAAGAAAGAGTGACCGAAACCAGGGGCTTATCCTTCTGGATAACTGGGGATGACACAACACCACCTAAGGTCTGTCCATGACAGGAACTCAAGGTTCGGGTGTTCCCAGGATGGGTAGGACAAGACTTCAAAAAGTGACCTGCCTGGCCACAATAAATGCACAATCTCTCCCTCCTCCTAAAGACTCTCTCATCTGCAGAGAGACGCGTGAAGCCCAAGTGCATGGGTTCATCTTCACTGACCGACTCGGTACCAGGAGGCATGGGAGGTGAGGGAGGCATGGGTGGGACTGCAAAGCTCGGAGGCAAACGTACAGGAGGCTTCCGCAAGCGCTCCTTAAAAGAAGGTCTTTCTCTGAGTCTGGAGTCAATGAGGATGGCAAACGAGATCAAGGTCTCCAGCTCAGTGGGTATATCTCGGGCTGCTATCTTATCCTTTATGGAATCGGAGAGACCATGAGAAAAAGCAGCCATGAGGGCCTCATTGTTCCAAGCAACCACTACTGCCAGAGTCCGGAACTCAATGGCATATTCCACAATGATTGTGGAAAACCCCTTCACAAACCTTTAATAAAAGTTGGCAAAGCCTATGAATAATTAGACACCTTTCTTGTCAACAGGGGCTGACCACTCCAGAATTGCCCTGACCTTTTCTCAGTCCATTGCGATTCCCTCAGTGGAAATAACAAATCCTAGGGACTGAATAAGTGATTTTTCAAAATCGCATTTTTCTGCTTTTACATAAAGTTCATGTTCTCTGAGAGTTGTGAGTACCTTCTTTAAATGAGCTTGATGAAGTTCCAATGTGGAAGAAAAGATGAGGATGTCATCAAAATAGACAATTACAAAATTATCAAGATACTCCCGGAAGATGTAATTTACTAAATGTTGAAAGGTAGCTGGAGCATTGCAAAGTCCGAATGGCATAAGGGGGTACTCAAAATGACCAAATCGTGATCTGAAAGCCGTCTTCCACTCATCTCCCTCCCGGATTCGCACAAGATTATAAGCCCCTGTTAGATCCAGCTTTGTAAAAATGAGAGCAGTTTGGAATCTTTGGAATAATTCAGAGATGAGGGGGAGCAGGTAGCGATTTTTAATGGTGATTTTATTGAGATCTCCATACCCTACACAGGGTCTCAGGGTGCCATACTTCTTCTCAACAAAAAATATTCCAGCTCCGACTGGGGATGAGGAAAGGTGGATGAAACCTTTTTCAAGGTTCTCATTGATATATGTCCGCAAAACTTCCAACTCGATTTCTGGGGAAATATTTGGCCAAACAGAATCTCGGCTCCGTGTAATAATTCAATTGGACAATCATAAGGCTAATGAGGTGGGAGTGTGTCTGCTTTTTTCTTATCAAAAATGTCCATGAATTCTTCGTATACTGGAGGGACATCCAGATGTGTATTGGATGTGAGTTGAAAAGTCAGGGAGTTGACTGAGTTATGAGTACTTGGAACAATGTTGTGAGTAATAAGCAGAAGAAAAGGATATTTCTTTCTTGCTCCAGTCTATGTGTGGGTTATGGGCCTGTAGCCACGGAAGTCACTAGAAGAATAGGAAACATAGATGAGCAGATGATATTGAAGCAGAAAAATTCTTGGTTGCCGGAGTCTGTAATAGGGATGAGCCAAAAAAAACCCAGTTCGGTTCGCAGCAGAACATGCAAACAGGCAAAAAATTTGTTTGAACACGCAAACACCGTTAAAATCTATGGGACATGAACATGAAAAATCAAAAGTGCTAATTTTAAAGGTTAATATGCAAGTTATTGTCATAAAAAGTGTTTGGGGACCTGGGTCCTGCCCCAGGAGACATTTATAAATGCAAAAAAGTTTTAGAAATGGCCGTTTTTTCGGGAGCAGTAATTTTAATAATGCTTAAAGTGAACTAATAAAAGTGAAATATTCCTTTAAATTTCATACCTAGGGGGTGTCTATAGCAGTGTTTCTCAACTCCAGTCCTCAAGGCGCACCAACAGGTCATGTTTTCAGGATTTCCACTATTTTGCACAGGTGATTTGATCAGTTTCTTTGCCTTAGTAATTACCACAGCCATTTCATCTGAGGGAAATCCTGAAAACATGACCTGTTGGTGCGCCTTGAGGACTGGAGTTGAGAAACACTGGTCTATAGTATGCCTGTAAAGTGGCACATTTTTCCCGTGTTTAGAACAGTCCCTGCACAAAATTACATTTCTAAAGGAAAAAAAAGTTATTCAAAACTACTTGCGGCTATAATGAATTGTCGGGTCCTGGCAATACAGATTAAAGTAATTGAAAAAACCAGCATGGGATCCTTCGGTCTGGTATGGATATTAAGGGGAACCCTGCACCATTTTTTTTTTAAATGGTGTAGGGGTCCCCCTCAAAATCCATACCAGACCTGGATTTTAAGGGGAACCCCGTGCCAAAATTTTTAAAAAATGGCGTGGGGTCCCCCCAAAAATCCATACCAGACCCTTATCCAAGCACGCAACCTGGCAGGCCACAGGAAAAGAGGGGGATGAGAGAGTGCCCCCCTCCTGAACCATACCAGGCCACATGCCCTCAACATGGGGAGGGTGCTTTGGGGTAGCCTGGTATGGATTTTGAGGGGGACCCCTATCCCATTTTTTAAAACAAATTTGGTGCAGGGTTCCCCTTAATATCCATACCAGACCTGAAGGGCCTGGTAATGGACTGGTAGGATCCCATGCCACTTTTATCTGTATTGCCAGGACCCGACAATTCATTATAGCCGCGAGTAGTTTTAAGTGACTTTTTTTCCTTTGGAAATGTCATTTTGTGCAGGGACTGTTCTAAATGCGGGAAAATGTGCCACTTTACAGGCATACAATAGACACCCCCAGGTACGAAATTTAAAGAAATATTTCACTTTTATTGTTTCACTTTAAGCATTATTAAAATCACTGCTCCCGAAAAAATGGCCGTTTTTAAAACTTTTTTTTGCATTGATACATGTCCCCTGGGGCAGGACCCAGGTCCCCAAACACTTTTTATGACATTACCGTGCATATAAGCCTTTAAAATGAGCACTTTTGATTTCTCCGATAGACATTTAAAGGGTGTTCCACGGCTTTCGAATTTGCCACGAACACCCCAAATTGTTCGCTATTCGGCGAACAGGCGAACATCGGGCTCATCTCTAGTCTGTAAGAGTGAGGATGGGTCTGGTTTCTCAGGTAACAGGTCCAGAGCAGGGTAGAGAGCCATCGGCCAGATGTATTTTAAGTCTTTTATCCTGAAGCGGGATACAAAGTCTCTTTGCCAGGGAAGAGTCCAGGAAGCAGCTGCAAGCCCCAGAATTAACGATGGCTTGGAACCAAATTCTCTCTTCCGCCACCTGGAGGGAGACAGGGAGGACAAGATGACATGAGGAAGGACTAGCCACCTTAAAATTCACTGGTTGTTGATGGCGCGACTTACTGGGCCTCACAGGGCAGTCTTCTTAAGAAGTGGCCGGCTCCTCCACAGTACAGGCAAAGATTGGTTTGACGATGGCGATGCCTCTCATGAGAAGTCAGGGAGAAAAGACCAGTCCGAGTTGCATGGGTTCACTTTCAGGAACGGTAGAAGACAGAGGACCAGGTAAAGTAGGGTGAACTGGTGAAACTTTAGGTAGCACCCAGGTGGGTCGGGAAGCCTGTAAATGCTTGGAGCACCGCTCCCGCAGGCGCCTATCAAGCTTGATGGCAGATTGGATTATACCTTCCAAGGTAGCAGGAGTTTTAACTCAGGCCAGTTCATCTCTAAGAGTCTCTGAGAGGCCATGGCGATTTTGATATTTAAGGACGGCCTCGTTCCACCTGGTGTCAGCGGACTACTTTCAAAAGTCCACAGTGTAGTCCTCAAATGGGCGTTTTCCTTGGAACAGTATATGCAAGATCAGCAGTAGCTGTATGCTGTGTATCGTCATACAGTTGAGCCATAGATTCAAAAAAAGTATCCACACAATTTAATACGGAACTCTTTTGCTCGAACAAGTTATGAGCCCATGCCCTCAGACAACAAGGAAATAATGAACCCCACTTTTGCAGTCTCTGCAAAAAAACTTCTTTGCTGGAGGGATGCATTCTTCAAGGCTCTGAACTTCTTTTGATCACCCCAGAATCGATCAGGCGTGGGAACCCTTGGTTCGGGGGGAGTCATCACTATGGTAGGTCCTGTTCTGACCCATTCTTGTGAAGAGGAGGCTGAGGTCCCACTGGCAGATGATGGGCCTGGGTCTGTAGAAGCAGTCAGATTCTAGAGATGCCCTGTTAATTGGAAATACTCTTCTTGAAGTCTCTGTACTGCCTGGGTAACGGCGGTGACCTGCTGGCATAGGGCCTCGAGCGGGGAACCAACTCTGTCGGCCTCTGACATGGCTGGATTGTACTGTCACGTAGCTTATCTGAGGCTAAGATGCTGAGAAAGGCTACCCTTGTGGCTGAGCACAGTATACCCCTGAAGGTGGTACAGAGGGTATAATGCTCAAAGAAGCACAGGTTGCCAGTAGGATGTGTAGGACTTGAGCAGGTGATCACTTGAAGACTACTTGAGGCTGTAGCAGGAGTGCAGGTGGAAGTATTTAGTGGGCTGTAACAGTGTACAGCAGCTTGGAGCATCCAGGGAGCTCCGTAAATGCCTGGCAGAGGATCCAACACTGGTGATCAGCTTGAAACTGCTTCAAGAGGAGTTGGCGTGGCAAGCCCGGGTCATACACGGGTAAATTGGTGGGTTCAGGCAGAGACAAAGTCCTTGAGGCAAGCCGGAGTCATACACAGGTAAACTGGTGGGTTCAGGCAGAAACAAAGTCCTTGAGGCCAGCCAGGGTCATACACAGGTAAACTGGTGGGTTCAAGTAGAGACAAAGTCCTTGAGGAAAGCCTGGGTCATACACAGGTAAACATGCAGACAAGCAGAAGAGAAGTACTTAAGACGAGCCGGGATCAGAGCCAGGAGAAGATCAGGGTAGGTCAAGAACAATCCGGGTCACAGCAGGAGATACAGGAAGCAGATGCAGGTTCAGGAGTTCAGGGAGAGCTGAAGACAATCCAGCAATGAAAGAATATCCTAAGCAGCCTTTTATAGGCCACCAGGAAATTGCATCTTGCACGCTATGCGCGTGCTACCGCGCATCCGCCTGTGCCGTCACGTTCTGTCGCGCACCCGCAAGCGTCGAACCGCCATTTTTCCACGCATGCGTGCGGGAACCTGCCAATAGGGCCTGTTAACAGTTCTGCCAATGATTCCATTGCCATTTCCCTGACAGTGCCTTTCAGGGGAAATACATTGAGGTCTAACTAGTGACGGAATTTCCGGGTCTTTTGCTGACGTCACGTCCGGCTCTGGTGAACGCACGTCGGCTTAGAGAGACAAGCGGTGGCAAGGATTGTAATTTTCCAGGCATTACACAGTGGGTGCAGCTTCATGGCACATGGAAATGTGAGTGTATTAGCACATGTTTTTTAGCAAGTCATTTTTAAATAAACATATTGCACAATTATTGCACTATTGTTTTCTAATTTTTTGAGACTTCTCTGCTGGTGACATTGGACATAAGATCAAAGGAAGTGGACATCAAGTGTGTACCAAGCTTAGGATTAACCATATAAGCGGTGAAGGTCCGGGTGACAGAAAGCTATCTGGTGAGTGCCCCCCCCCCCCTTTCTTTAATTAGGTGATGGAGCACATCATTCAAGTGGAGCACTGTAAATCGAGAAGCGCATGCATGCCTAATGCACATGTGGTGATAGAAAGAAATTGATCAGAAGATTTCTCCTTGCTTATATATTCATCATTTCGGGGCTTTTATATATTGTTTATTTATTTTTTTTACTTTCATTATTGTAATCAAACTGGTCAAACATGGATTTGTTTATATGATTAATATATATATATATATATATATATATATATATATATATATATATATTTTTTTTTTTTTTTTTTTGTATGGTTCGACTTTAATATGTGCTCCATTTTAATGATGTGCTCCATCACCTAATAAAAGGGGGGGGGGGCACTCAACAGATAGCTTTGGGCCACCAGGACCCTCACCATTTATATCAGGGATCCTCAAACTACGGCCCTCCAGCTGTTGTAGAACTACACATCCCATGAGGCATTGTAAAACTCTGACATTCACAGACATGACTAGGCATGATGGGAATTGTAGTTCCTGAACAACTGGAGGGCCGTAGTTTGAAGACCCCTGATTTATATGGTTAATCTTGGTACATACTTGGTGTCCACTTCCTTTGCTCTTATGTCCAATGTCACCAGCAGGGAAGTCTCTTCCTGTTTTCGTTATGGGACAAGAAGTGGGGGTAAATCTTCACAAAGGGATACAGATGGCAAAAATAATCTCACAGGGGTTGTAACACTCCTGTACGCTAATGCTAATGCGCATGTGGTGATGGAAAGAAGTTGGTTTAGATATTCATAATTTCAGGACTTTTATATATTGTTTATTTAAATGTTTTGCTTTCATTATTCTAATCAAACTGGTTGCACGGATTTCTTTATAATTTTAATATATATATTTTGTATAGTTATTTGAACATTCATTAACTTGATTTTGAGCTAGCGCCTTAACACATAGATTATGCCATATTTGTGGCACATACCAAAAAATTTATGGCAGCAGCTGATTGATTAACACTGGTAGAAATTTAGCACAAGAGGTGCCATTTTGTTTATGTCAAAGAACTATAGGCAAAATGATTTTTCATTTTGGATAGAGTACAGAAGTGTTACAATCCCTGAGAGATTATTTTTGCCATTTCTGTCCCATTGTGAAGATTTACCCAAATTTTTTGTCCCTTAACCAAAACAGGAAGAGAGAGGAAATCCATGCAAATTAAGGAAATCGCTAAAGGCCACCAAAACTAGTGCCCCCATTGGAAAATGTCACCTTTGTTACTTCTCTAGTGACAACGCAAAATTTGGGATTTTCTGGTACTTTCAGTGATGATATTAAACAGGACAAATAGTTACATAATTGCTAAGGTTGAAAAAAAAAACACTAGTCCATCCAGTTCAATCTGTGTACTTGTTGTATGTGTTTTCATGTCGATAATCATTTCCCATATCCCTGTATATTGTATTCACTAAGATGCATGTCCAAGAGTTTTATAAACGATCAATTCTTCCTGCTGACAACACCATTTATGGAAGGGAGTTCCACATCCTTACTCTCATCTCCTCTCATACAACTCTTCTCCACAGAGAATATGTTTAGTGCTTGTAGTCATTCTTCGTAACTGAGGTCCTCTAGTCCCCTAATTCATTTTGTTGCCCTTCTCTGGACTCTCTCCAGTTCCAGTAGATCCTTCCTGAGGATTGGTGACCAGAACTGGTGGGAATACTCCAGATGTGGCTGAATCAGAGTTTTATAAAGTGGCAGAATTATAGTTTTATCTCTGGAGTAAATTTCCTTTTTAATGTGTGCTAATATTCTGCTAGCTTTGCTTGCTGTAGCTTGACATTGCATGCTATTGCTCAGTCGGTTTTCTACTAGGACCTTCAGATCTTTCTCCATCCTATATTCCCCCTAGAGGTTCTCCACCTAGCCAGTAACTTGCGGTCATATTTTTAGTCCCCCAAGTGCATTACTTTACATTTTTCAACATTAAACCTCATTTGCCATGTAGTTGCCCACCCCATTATTTTATTCAAGTTTTCTTGTAAAGTTTCTTTACCATGCTGTGAAGATATTGCCCTATCTACTTTTGTATTGTAAGCAAACAGTGAGATTGAGCTATATTTTCCAATCTCTATATCATTTATGAATACATTAAACAGAATTGGTCCCAGGACAGAGCCCTGGTGTACCCCACTTACCACTGCAGACTAGTCTGAGTACACGTTATTTATCGCCACCCTTTGGAAATGCCCCTGTAGAGACAGTTTTCTATCCAAGAACAAACCCTATGGTCCATGTCTACAGACCTCAGTTTGTAAATTAAGCTTTTATGGGGGACTGTATCAAATGCCTTTGCAAAATCTAGATACACCACATCCACAAGCCCACTGTTATGTAGATGGCAGCTCACTTCCTCCCTAGAATGTTAACAGATTGGTTTAGCAAGAATGGCCTTTCATAAACCCATGCTAATTACTACTAATGATACTGTTTTCCTCAACAAATTCTTGGATATAGTCCCTTATCATCCCCTCCAATAGTTTACATACTGTCAGTGTTAAACTGACTGACCTGTAGTGTCCAAGAATATTATGTATCTCTACCCTTTTTTGAATATTAGTACCACTTGAGCTTTTCACCAACCAGCTGGTACCATTCCGGTCAATAAGCTGTCCATAAAAATTAAGAATGGCTGTCTAGTCATAACTTGAATGAGTTCTTTGAGGACTTTGTGTTTTTTGGACACCGGCTTCTGTTACCCACAAGGGTACAGTCTGTGATGCATTACTAATGATGCAGTCTTACTATATCCCTCATTTTCCTGTGTAAAAACTGAGGAGAAGAAATCATTTAGTACAGTTGCCTTCTCCTTGGTTTTGTAACCAACTTCGCCTGAATCATCTTTTATGTGGCCAATGTGCTCTGACCTTGCTTTTTTACTGTTAATATATTTTAAAAATATTTAAAAGTTTTCTTGGGATTTTTTTGCTCTTTTGATCTTTTTTAGCCACCCTGATTGCATTCTTACACTTCTTATTGCATTCCCAGTAGCGTTGGAATGATGACAATGACCCGTCAGCTTTATGTTTTTTAAAGACCATTTTGTTTCTCTTTAATATGCCTTTTTATGTTATGGGTCAGCCACCCAGGTTTAAAGTGGTTCTAAATGCTCAAGGTTTTGTACCTTCATGCGTTCTATGCATGAAGGTAAAAAAAACTCCTCTGTGCAGCAGCTCCCCTCTCCATAATACTTACCTGATCCAGCAATATGCAAGAGAGCCTTGGCTCTCCAGAAACTCTCCCTCCTCATTGGCTAAGATTGTCAATCACAGCCAGTGATTCAATTAGGAGAAAGAGGGGGTGGGGACCGAGTCACAGCTCTGTGTGAGCTTGGATGTCCCCATTGCAAGCAGCTTGCGCTGGTGGTATTTGCAGGAGGGAGGGGCCAAGAGCACCAGTGATGGGCCTGAGAAGTGGAGGATTGGGGCTGCTCTGTGCAAAACCACTGCACAGAGCAGGTGACATGTTTGGGTTTTTTTTTTTTTTTTTTAAGAAAGCCTTCTATCACTACTACTATAGCAGTACTATAGCCTACTATCACTTTAAACTTCACTCTCCTATATGTATTGCCCATTTGAATGCACTTGATAATACCCAAATTTAATATGTTCCTAAAGTACTCCTGTTGATCCTCAGTGTTCATTGTTTCTAGGATTTGGTCCCATTTAGTATCTTGTAGTATTGAGCGCAGTTTAGAAAAGTAGACTCGTTTGAAATTTCCTTTTCCTATTATTTATGCTGAATGTAATTATCCTCTAATCACTGGTTCCCAAGTTGTCCTGTATTTTCACATCTGCGACCAGATCTGAGTTATTTGTAATTAATAGAGCCAGCAATGCATTCTTTCTAGCCATGGCATCCACCAATTGGGACATAAATTTGTCCTGTAAGACATTTAAGAAATGATATGCCTTTAATGAGTGAGCTGTTCCTTCTGCCAAGTCAATATCTGGATAGTTGAAGTCCCCCGTTATGATGACATTGCCCTGCCTCGCTGCCATTTCTAACTGTGATAGGAGGTCCAAATCCTCCTCATCCTTCAGGTTAGGGGGCCTGTAGCATGCCACTATTAATTTCCCACTTGCTTATTCCCTTTGAAGTTCCAACCACATGGATTCCACTTCCCTCCTTGCCCCATTTGCAATGTCATCCCTCTCTTCCACCTGTAAATCATTCCTGATATATAGGCACACCTTTGCCCCTTTTCTACACTCCTTGTCCTTCCGATACTAGTAATACCCTTTGATAGTTACCAGACAGTAATGTGAGCTATCAAACCAAGTTTCTGATATTCACATGAAGTTGAAATCCTCTTCATGCAGCATCAACTTCTGTTCATCCATTTGGTTAGCTAGGCTCCTGGTATTTGTGTGCATGCCTCTCAGTTTTGTACAGGCATATTTTATTTCCTCCTTAGTTTTTCTGAGGCTGTGATTTTGTTTTGTCAACTCATTCACCCCTGGTTTAGGTGTTATGATTATATTACCACTAATGCCTATCACATAGTTACATAGTACATAGTTACATAGTAGGTGAGGTTGAAAAAAAGATACAAGTCCATCAAGTCCAACCTATGTGTGTGATTATATGTCAGTAATACATTGTATATCCCTGTATGTTGCAGTCGTTCAGGTGCTTATCTAATAGTTTCTTGAAACTATCAATGCCCCCCGTTGAGACCACCACCTGTGGAAGTGGATTCCACATCCTTGCCGCTCTTACAGTAAAGAACCCTCTACGTAGTTTAAGGTTAAACCTCTTTTCTTCTAATTTTAATGAGTGGCCACGAGTCTGGTTAAACTCCCTTCTGCAAAAAAGTTTTATCCCTATTGTGGGATCACCAGTATGGTATTTGTATATTGAAATCATATCCCCTCTCAAGCGTCTCTTCTCCAGAGAGAATAAGTTCAGTGCTCGCAACCTTTCCTCATAACTAATATCCTCCAGACCCTTTATTAACTCTGTTGCCCTTCTTTGTACTTGCTCCATTTCCAGTACATCCTTCCTGAGGACTGGTGCCCAGAACTAGACAGCATACTCTAGGTGCGGCCGGACCAGAATCTTGTAAATCTTAAGAATTATCGTTTTATCTCTGGAGTTGATTCTCTTTTTAATGCATGCCAATATTCTGTTTGCTTTGTTAGCAGCAGCTTGGCATTGCATGCCTTTGCTAAGCCTATCATCTACTAGGACCCCCAAGTCCTTTTCCATCCTTGATTCCCCCAGAGGTTCTCCCCCCCAGTGTATAGATTGCATTCATATTTTTGCCACCCAAATGAATATTTTTACGTTTTTCTACATTGAACCTCATTTGCCATGTAGTTGCCCACCCCATTAATTTGTTCAGATCTTTTTGCAAGGTTTCCACATGCTGCAGAGAAGTTATTGCCCTGCTTAGCTTAGTATAGTCTGAAAATACAGAGATTGAACTGTGTACCTCATCCTCCAGTCGTTTATGAACAAATTAAATAGTATTTGTCCCAGCACAGAACCCTGGGGGACCCCACTACCCACACCTGACCATTACGGGTACTCCCCATTTATCACCACCCTCTGAACTCTCCCTTGTGGCCAGTTTTCAATCCATGTACTCACCCTATGGTCCATGCCAATGGACCTTATTTTGTACAGTAAACGTTTATGGGGAACTGTGTCAAATACTTTTGCAAAATCCAGATACACCACATCTACGGGCCTTCCTTTATCTAGATGGCAACTCACCTCCTCATAGAAGGTTAATAGATTAGTTTGGCAAGAACGATTCTTCATGAATCCGTGCTGTTTACTGCTAATGATAAGTTCTCATTACTAAAATCTTGTATATAGTCCCTTATCATCCCCTCCAAGAGTTTACATACTATTGATGTTAGGCTAACTGGTCTGTATTTCCCAGGGATGTATTTTGGGCCCTTTTTAAATATTGGTGCTATATTGGCTTTTCTCCAATCAGCTGGTACCATTCCAGTCAGTAGACTGTCAGTAAAAATTAGGAACAATGGTCTGGAAATTACTTGACTGAGTTCCCTAGGTACCCTCGGGTGCAAGCCATCTGTCCCGGTGATTTATTAATGTTAAGTTTCCCAAGTCTAATTTAAATTCTGTCCTCTGTTAACCATGGAGGTGCTTCCTGCAGGGCGGAAGCGACATCAAAACCATCCATAGCTCTTAAAGGGTCATTTTTAAAAAAAACATTTTTAAATGACAATTTTTTTTTTTTATTGCATTTTAGTGTAAATATGAGATCTGAGGTCTTTTTGACCCCAGATCTCATATTTAAGAGGTCCTGTCATGCTGTTTTTTTATTACAAGGCATTTTTACATTCCTTGTAATAGGAATAAAAATGGCACAATTTTTTTTTTAACAGTGTTAAAATAAAAAAGAAAAGGTAAAATAAATAAGAAAAAAAAGAAAATTTTTAAACGCACCCCATCCTGCCGAGCTTGGGTGCAGAAGCGAGCGCATACGTGAGTAGCGCCCGCATATGAAAACGGTGTTCAAACCACACATGTGCGGTATCGCCACGATTGGTAGAGCGAGAGCAATAATTCTAGCCCTAGTATAATATATAATGTTTGGGGGTTCTAAGTAATTTTCTAGCAAAAAAAAGTTTTTAACTTGTAAACAACACATCTAAAAAAAGAGGCCCAGTCCTTAAGTGGTTAAATGTATTACCCAATGGGATGCATTGGCTAATGCCCTTATTTAATATGCTCTTAAACAAACCCATCTCTCCTCCGTGGTCTTTTTTCCAAAGATTTTATCCCAATTTATGCCTTCTAGCAAGGTTCGTAGTTTAGGGAAGTTGGCTCTTTTGAATTTCAGTGTCTTTGTATTCCCCTTATGTTTCCTATTTGTGTGATTTATACTGAAACCAATTGACCTGTGATCGCTGTTACCTAATTTGCCCCGTATTTCCAGATCCGTGATCAGGTCTGTATTGTTGGTAATCAGTAGATCCAGTAACGCTTTATTTCTAGTTGGTGCGTCTACCATCTGACCCAAAAAATTGTCCTGCAAGATATTTAGGAACTGGTGAGCCTTAGATCCCTCCGCCCAGTCTATGTCTGGATAGTTAAAATCCCCCATTATGATAACACTTCCCATCCTTGCTGCCAATCCAAATTGTGATAGGAAATCTGTCTCCCCTTCCTCCCTCAGGTTAGGGGGCCTATAGCATACTCCCAGTATTATTTTCTCCTTAGCTTCATCCTTTTGGAGCTCTACCCATAAGGATTCCACCTCCTCCCTAGCTCCCTTAGTAATGTCATCTCTCACATTCACTTGTACATTATTCTTGATATATAGGCATACCCCTTCCCATTTTTTACCCTCTCTATCCTTGCGATAAAGGGTATACCCTTGAATGTTTGCCAGCCAATCATGAGAGCTGTTGAACCAGGTCTCTGAAATTCCCACAAAATCCAAATCCTCCTCGTACAACAGTATCTCTAGTTCACCACACTTGTCCGCCAGGCTCCTGGCATTGGTGAACATGCCACGTAGTTTAGACCGGTTGCATATTATCCTCTTATTGGGTGTTCTGAGATTGCAACTAGGACTTGCTACTATACTTACCTTGGGTTTATGTGCTTTGGTCAACCTACCACTAATTCCCCAATACTACCCTTTGGAATATGTTTAATACTGACTATCTCTACCTCTGGACCCTTCCCCCCATCACCTAGCTTAAAAACCCCTCTAACTTTTTGGCTATCTTCATTCCCAGCTAATCTGCACCCTCCTCATTTAGGTGCAGTCTATCCCTTCTATAGTACTGGTTATCGACTGAGAAGTCAGCCTAGTCCTCCAGGAACCCAAACCCCTCCTTACTACACCAGCTCTTCAGCCACTTGTTTACTTCCCCAATCTCCCTGTGCCTTTCTGGTGTGGCCCAATGTACCGGTAGTATTCCTAAGAATACTACCTTAGAGGTCCTTTTCCTCAATTTAGCTCCTAAGTCCCTAAAATCATTCTTTAGGACACTCCATCTGCCTCTGACTTTGTCATTGGTGGCAACGAGCACCATGACAGCTGGGTCTTCCCCAGCCCCTCCCAGTAATCTGTCCACCAGATCCGCCCGGTAGACAACATACTGTTCGGCGCTTCAGGACTTTGTTACAGATTGGCCTCTCTGTCCTTCTAAGAATTGAGTCCCCTACCACCAGAATTTGTCTTTCCTTTCCCTTCGCTTCCCCCCCACTCTCACTGGAGGAGTTCTTCCCCCGGCAGCTAGGAGAGTCCCTCAGCTCCAGCAGTGCTGGTCCCTGACTGGTTTTACCAATGCCTCTCAATGGAGCATACTTATTGGGATGCTCCAGCCCTGGATCGGCCTCCCTGGCACTTCCCCCTCTACCCTTCCTGACTGTCAACCATCTACTCTTTGCTAGTGCCTGCACCTCTTTGTCTCCACCCGCCTCTGTGCTTGCCCCTGCCGTCACCTGCTGGGTATGTTCCTGGCTCTCCTTTAGTATGGAGGGACTTCTCAGTGCTGACAGTTGCTTCCCCAGATTTAGAACCTGGGCTTCCAGGGAAACAATGTCCTTACATTTTGCACATCGGTATTCACCCTCGATCAGATGATCAAGGAACGCATACATGCCGCAAGATGTACAATGAGTATAACTGGGTTGGCTCCCAAGAACGAGTGGTGATGGTAATAGAAGTCACTGTGGACTCTGTTTCCTCATCTCGTCAGGTTGTGTCTGCTGTAGGGCATGCGCACGGTCCAGCCGTCGCTGCATGACGTCACTCGTGGCCGGAGAGGAAGGACAAGGTGAGTGAGATGTCTCCTCTTTAGCTAACAAAAACGGTTGCCAAGACTACATGTTTCAGAGGCGTGGCTTCCTTCTTCAGGTCACTAGTGACCTGAAGACTTCTCATACCATCACCACTCGTTCTTGGGAGCCAACCCAGTTATACAGATCAGGAAGGGAGACATACATCCTGCTGTACATGCAATCTAAGTCCCATGTTTGCAACACGAACATTTGAGAGTTGGTTGTGGGGTCAGCGCTGACTTAGGTTTTTTTGTGTTTGGACTTTTTTCCCTAACAGAGTTACAGACAGCGATCAAAACTAAAAGGTGTTCTAATCCAGTGGCTAAGTAGTTAGCACTTCCACCTAGTAGCACTAAGATGATTTGATTCCTGTCCATAGCACTACCTGCATGGAGTTTGGCTGTTCTCCCTGTGGCTGCGTTGGTTTCCTCCTATACTCCATAGACATGCTGGTAGGTTAATTGACTCCTGTCCAAATTGGCCCTAGTTGTGTATGATACAGAAATTATACATTTCTGTAATAGATATTCAATTTTGCAATTATTTCAGAGCGATGTGTTTCTTCTCCAAAACATGTATGCTAATGTTGGCAAGAAATCTGGTTAAAGTGTTTTTGATTTGTAAAGTGATATTGGTATACAATGAGATGCAGACATTTCTTCTCATAGCTTCGGGACTTGGAAAAACACAACAATTTTGGAGAGAAATGAGCTAATATGTCTGGCCACAGGAGTACAGAAATGTGATTCTGTTTGCATATAATCACAGCTTTAAATCAAGAAGCAGCTATCTCTAATCCAATGTTAAGGGTACAATTACAGGCTCAGCATCTAACTCTGTGGTAAAAACTGCAGGCAGCAGGACAATGAAATAAATAGGATATATCCCATTGAGAAATGACTCAGTATGCTCTGAGCTATTCTCTAAATGCCTTAAAGTGGTCCTGTCATCATAAATTAACTTGTCAAAATTCAGAAGCACAAAACATCCTACCTGTTGTCATAATCTTTTCTATTACATAGGTTAATGTAGGCTGGCGAATACTGATGTTACTAAACATTACTATTGCAGATGACCAAACTGTCAGGAAACTTCAGTTTAAAAAGGACACAGCAATTATGCATTTTTTTTTATCAAGCCCCAATCCTGAGGGCCCATAAATATTCAAGGTAGCCCCTCCTAGCCTCCACCCAGTAGTTCCAGAAAATTCTCCAATATTCTAGAAATAGGAGGAGGCACCAGAGAGCTGCCAGGATGAGTCATCCAGCCCTGAACTCTTGTAACCCTGACCCAATACAGACTCACCAGATAACATGAGTCAGACTATAGTTTGCCTACTCTCACTAGTAGTAGCACACACTAGAGGGTGCTACAAACAGTGCAGCCAGCAGGTGATCTAAGTCCTGACAGGGTAATACATCCTGCTGCAACTTGTAACCGATCAGGGAATGTCAACCAAGCACAGGCAGTATGCAGAGAAAATGCAGGGTGCTGAGATGCTTCAATAGAATGAAAGTGTAACTGAACAAGAAAGAAAGTACCACTTACATGTCAAAATCAAGAGATGCTGATTGATGTTATTTTTCACAGCCAGATGGCTCACATCACAGACTGGGTTAACAGCAGGCAGCCTAACTGGCTTGGTAATGACACAAGAAACAGAGCAGCACAGCATACAGGCTGTACTGCAGCACGTGCAACACAGGGATGACAGTGGGTGAGTGGGATTGGCAGCAGACGGGGGAGTTTATTTACTAAAGGGAAATCCACTTTGCACTACAAGTGTACTGCAAGTGCACTTGGAAGTGCAGTCGCTGTAGATTCGAGGGGGACATGCAAGGGAAATAAAAACAGCATTTTTGCTTGTAAATGATTGGATGATAAGATCAGCAGGTCTTCCCCTGATTTCAGATCTCCCCCTCAGATCTAAAGCAACTGCACTTCCAAGTGCACCTGTACTGCACTTGTAGTGAAAAGTAGATTTGCCTTTAGTAAATCAACCCCAATGTGTTTCCAAGTGGACAGCCCCTTTCTTGAGTCTGATTGCATCTCTATACACAGAACAATATATACATCCCACAACTGGGCACTCACAATATTACCAAAAGAAAAAAACAAGACTATAACCGAAGACAATGACACAATATAGCAACATGTACAATATAGACTGTGTGGCAAATTACAAATACTAGCGATCTGAAGTCTCATAACATAAATCTAAAACTATTTAAAAATATATATACAAATATTGTGACTTCATGAGATAAAACATAGTTTACATTGCAATAGAAGATAGCTAATGTTATATAAAAAATATAATATATGTTTTTATAGAAAATATAGTAAAAATATATTTAAAAAGCCAGATCAATATTTTCACTTTCAATAGATTTTTATTGAAAAATTTTAAGTACAAAACATAGTGCAAAAAGACTTTTTGTAATTGCCAAGTAGATGTTAGACAGCTGGAACACAGCCAGATCAATATTAAAAAAAATAAAAAAAACAATACATTATTCATAATATATATATATATATATATATATATATATATATATATATATATATATATATATATATATATATATATATATATATACACATATATATATATATATATATATATATATACACATATATATATATATATATATATATATATATACACGTATATATATATATATATATATATATATATATATATATATATATATATATATATATATATATATATATATATATATATATATATAAAATGTGTATCATAAATACTCAATCAGAGATAAAAAGGTTATCAAGATATTATAGTATTAATATAAATTTCTTCATTGAGGCCTGGGGGAGATAGAGAGTTTAGAGTGAGAATTCAAAAGGTTTCCCACTCACACAATCTCTTGAATCACTCACTGGTAGGGAGACTTGCTTGAATAGCTTCAATCAGGCAAACTAGAAGACCCTTTGTGGATTTATTATGTTTTTCCTCAAAATGCCTGTGTATGCTGTGTTCTATATTGCCTTGCTCAATTAACCTACACTATTAAGGAAAGTGAGCTCAAAATGTTTAGATAGTGCAGCCCACATAAAGTACAAAGGATAAAGGACACTGTCGGCAGTAGACCCCTGATTCTGTTGAGCAGTTGTAAAACTCTAAAGTGTGATACGTTTTAGTATCATGGGAGAAAGTGTTCTAGGTTGTAGAAACGGGCAAGTGAGGCATTTATCTGTTTTACCCTGAAACATCCCTACTATGTTACTAAAAATTATCTCACTCTCAAAGTGTTTTGTTTGTGTCCAGTTTTTAATTTACTAGGGGCTATTCTGATTTTCATGTTAGGCACTCTACAGTATACAAATCTAAGGGTTATTTGGTAACTGTGAGACGAATTTAGGTCTTGTAGTAGAAGTTTCCCATTTAAAAAAAAAACTGTGCCCCATTTAACTGGCTATGGAATTGTGTAATGAACTTCTGGGTACCCCTTGTCTAGAAACTTTTGGATAAACACCTGAGTCTGATTAATATAATTCTTTAATGATGTAAGGTTGTTATTCAGTCTACAAAACTGACTCTTAGCAATATTTTTCCTCCACTGGGGGGGGGGGGGTAACAGTTTTGAGAGTAGAAATATGAATTTCTAGCGGGTGGCTCTAGGTGATTTTTAGAGTCTTTTGTGGAAAAGCATAATGAATCCACAGAGTGTCTTCTTGGGTGATTGAGGCTATTTGAGCAAGTCTCCCTTCCTCTAAGAGATTCAAGAGTAGGGATGAGCTTCGAGTTCGAGTCGAACTCATGTTCGACTCGAACATCGGCTGTTCGCCAGTTCGCAGAACAGCGAACAATTTGGGGTGTTCGCGGCTAATTCGAAAGCCGCGGAACACCCTTTAAAAGTCTATGGGAGAAATCAAAAGTGCTTATTTTAAAGGCTTATATGCATGGTATTGTCATAAAAAGTGTTTGGGGACCTGGGTCCTGCCCCAGGGGACAAGGATCAATGCAAAAAAAAGTTTTAAAAACGGCCGTTTTTTTCGGGAGCAGTGATTATAATAATGCTTAAAGTGAAACAATAAAAGTGTAATATCCCTTTAAATTTCGTACCTGGGGGGTGTCTATAGTATGCCTGTAAAGGGGCGCATGTTTCCCGTGTTTAGAACAGTCTGACAGCAAAATGACATTTCAAAGGAAAAAAAAGTCTTTTAAAACTACTTGCGGCTATAATGAATTGCCGGTCCGACAATACACATAAAAGTTCATTGATAAAAACGGCATGGGAATTCCCCACATGGGAACCACGAACCAATATTTTTAAAAAAAAATTACGTGGGGGGTCCCCCTAAATTCCATACCAGGCCCTTCGGGTCTGGTATGGATATTAAAGCGGAGTTCCACACAAAAATGGAACTTCCTTTGACAAGAGACAGATAGATAGAAGATAGAAAAAAAAAGATAGAAAATAGAAGAAAGAAGAAGCATTTAAATAAAGGAATTGTCAAAAACTGTCTCTTGTCATTTTTAACATTTTTGACAGTTTTTTTGTGAAATGGTAGGCCCCTTACCATTTCACACAGGGGGGAGGGCCGGGATCTGGGGGTCCCCTTGTTAAAGGGGGCTTCAAGATTCCGATAAGCCCCTGCCCGCAGACCCCCACAACCACCGGGCAAGGGTTGTGGGGATGAGGCCCTTGTCCCCATCAACATGGGGACAAGGTGTTTTGGGGGGCTACCCCAAAGCACCCTCCCAATGTTGAGGGCATGTGGCCTGGTACGGTTCAGGAGGGGGTGCTCTCTCGTCCCCCCTCTTTTACTGCGGCCTGGCAGGTTGCGTGCTCGGATAAGGGTCTGGTATGGATTTTTGGGGGGACCCCACGCCATTTTTTTTAAATTTTGGCGCGTGATTCCCCTTAAAATCCATACCAGACCTGAAGGGTCTGGTATAGATTTTGAGGGGGACCCCACGCCATTTTTTTTTATATTTTGGCAGGGGTTCCCCTTAATATCCATACCAGACCCGAAGGGCCTGGTATGGAATTTTGGGGGACCCCCCAGGTCATTTTTTCTTTAAATTTTGGTTCAGGGTTCCCATGTGGGGAATTCCCATGCCGTTTTTATCAATGAACTTTTATGTGTATTGTCGGACCGGCAATTCATTATAGCCGCAAGTAGTTTTAAAAGACTTTTTTTTCCTTTGAAATGTCATTTTGCTGTCAGACTGTTCTAAACACGGGAAACATGCGCCCCTTTACAGGCATACTATAGACACCCCCCAGGTACGAAATTTAAAGGGATATTACACTTTTATTGTTTCACTTTAAGCATTATTAAAATCACTGCTCCCGAAAAAACGGCCGTTTTTAAAACTTTTTTTTGCATTGATCCATGTCCTCTGGGGCAGGACCTAGGTCCCCAAACACTTTTTATGACAATAACTTGCATATAAGCCTTTAAAATTAGCACTTTTGATTATTCATGTTCGTGTCCCATACACTTTAACGGTGTTCGCGTGTTCGAACAAATTTTTTGCCTGTTCGCAAGTTCTGGTGCGAACCGAACAGTGGGGTGTTCGGCTCATCCCTATTCAAGAGGTTGCGTGAGAGGGAAATCTTTTGGATTTTGACTCTCAACTCTCTCCCTCAAGCCTCAATGAAGAAATTTAAATTAATTCTATAATATCTTGATATCATTATTACATCTTATTGAGTATTTATGGTACACATTTAGTAATTTTATGTTTTTATGAATAATGTATTTTTTTAAATATTGATCTGGCTTCTTATTATACATGTTATTGTATTTTCTATGTACTTTGTAAACTATGATCTATCTCATAAAGTCACAATATTTGTATATATACCTATATATTTTTTTAAGTTTTACATTTATTTAATGAGACTTCAGATCGCTGGTATTTTTAGTCCACCACACAGCATAATTATTTATTTGTACACGTTGCTATATTGTACCATTGTTTTCAGTTATAGTCTCGTTTTTTTATTTTTTTAATATTGTGAGTGCCCAGTTGTGGGGTGTATACAGTATATGGCTCTGTATTTAGGGATGTACGCCCAGAAACATGTTGTCTCACACACTGTCAGTCCCGTGTTGCAAGTGCCGCAGTACAGCCTGTATGCTGTGCGGTTCACTTTCTTGTGTCATTACTGAGCTGTCTTAAGCTGCCTGCTGATAATCCTGTCTGTGATGTGAGCCATCCGGTTGTGAAAGATAACATCACGCAGCATAACTTGTTTTTGACATGTAACTGGCTACTTTCATTTCTCTGCCCTGTGTTTTCTCTGCTTTACCAGCTACTGTAAGCTATCCTGGCCTACCACCATTAACAGCTCCTTCCACCTCTGCTGGGCTGCCACCATTACTACCTCTCTTGAAATACCACTGTAATGTAATGGAACCAAGGTAATGCACTTTAACTCTCTCCTTACTGGTTTAGCGCATTTTATGCCGGGGTTCCACCCAGCATTGCTGGGTGTAAACCTCCAGACTGGTATATTCAGACATTCAGTGAGCAACCTACCTGGTCTAAACTGGACCCAAGCCCTCCAATACACCCCCTGTATCCTCCTGTCTGCCTTATTTCCTCCCATTTCCCTAAGCACAAGCAAATGTCTAAGAGTAGTCTACACTTAGAACAGGAAAAACAGAGTCCAAATAAGGTCCCTAACAGGATGTTTGTATTTACTGAAGAACGTTGAAAGGAACAATCAGCCATATAAGATAAAGACGGCACCATACTTATACAGGTTTCAACAGTTCTTTTATGAAGCGAAGCAAGAGAGCAAGAGAGACCCGTGTCCTAGCAGAGGGTAAAACAACGTCCCAGCATTCCCCCGTAAGGAGGAATGCACTTAGTCTTACCCCAGTGAATGGGAGAAGACATTGCACTTCTCCCTAAAGTGGAAGCTTAAATGGAATGGGTTCATGGCTACATCATTCCTGTTGGGGTTAGGTCCTAGAAGAGAAATGCTTTTAATTTTTCATGACAAAATGAAGCTCCCAGCACTAACCCATCAAAGTGCTTATACAGATCTCCAGGAACATCACACACCGGTGAAGCACAGTTGCCAAGCAACCTAAGGGGGGGGATGCTTGGAACTACAACAGGGTTTCTACTGCACTCCCCTACTCTATTATTACCAGCTCATGAAAATTAACCAGTCCTGATTCAGCAGTGATTACAAAACTCTGCAGCTGATGGTATCAGCTACATTTTTCCTTGCAATCCAGCTCCCCAACTAAATAGTAGCATACACCATTACTAGCTACAGCCAATGTTGCTGGCCTTCCACAATTGCCACCTTCAACCACCTCTCCTGGCCTGCTGCTGCCACCATTACCAACTATTGCCATCTCTGAGGGACTTTCACAATTACCAGCTCCTGCCACCTCTGGTGGACTGCCACCATTACCAGCTCCTTCCCTATTCCACTGCTCCAGTACTGTAAAGGTACCATACATAGAGGGGGATTTACTAAAACGTGTACACTCAGAATCTGGTGTAGCTGTGCATGGTAGCCAATATGCTTCTAACTTCAACTTGTTCAATTATGCTGTGTCAATAAAATCTAGAAGCTGATTGGTTTCTATGCAGAGCTGCACTAGATTTTGCGCTCTCCAGTGTTAGTAAATAACCCCCATAATGTTTCTGTGGCTGAGCTAAAATGTTTGCCACAGGGTAAATCATGCTCTGTGTCTTCTAGTTTGCAGGCTATTCCTGTGCTCTTGAACTCAAAAATATTTGAGGCTACTGTCTCTCTAAAATAATAAACCCTAAAAACTGCCCGGCTTACATTGTGGCCTAATAAAGCTGTTATTGTCTTTGAAATGATACACTGATTGCATACTTTGCATTCAGTATACAATATTTCTGGATATTGTCTCTAAAATACTACACCCCATATTTTATTTCAGGGTGAAAACTGTTTCTTACATTGCAGCCTAATCAAGCAGCTTACACATTCCAAAGCCACTGTGCTATGTGTGCCTTTTGTCTTTGAAATAATACACTCTAATGCCCCGTACACACGGTCGGACTTTGTTCGGACACTCCGACAACAAAATCCTAGGATTTTTTCCGACGGATGTTGGCTCAAACTTGTCTTGCATACACACGGTCACACAAAGTTGTCGGAAAATCCAATCGTTCTAAAAGCGGTGACGTAAAACACGTACGTCGGGACTATAAACGGGGCAGTGGCCAATAGCTTTCATCTCTTTATTTATTCTGAGCATGCGTGGCACTTTGTCCGTCGGATTTATGTACACGCGATCGGAATTTCCGACAACGGATTTTGTTGTCGGAAAATTTTATCTCCTGCTGTTCAACTTTGTGTGTCGGAAAATCCGATGGAAAATGTCCGATGGAGCCCACACACGGTCGGAATTTCCGACAACACGCTCCGATCGGACATTTTCCATCGGAAAATCCGACCGTGTGTACGGGGCATAAGTTTTATTTCAGGGTAAAAACTGCCTCATCTCTGGACCCTGGGGTTGGGACTTTGAATTTTTTTTTTTTTTTTTTTGCACTCTGTTTTGACATTTTATTATACCTTTAAGACAATACAGTGGAAACTAGAAAAAAGTAGCTCACAAACTATAGCATTACATTTTTTTAGGGATTTATCTTTATTTTTTAAGAGTACACTTTGCTGTAGCTTTTAGATGTGTTGTGGCTTCTAATTCAACCAATTTTACCCATTATTTCTGGATTTAAAAAATCAGTTGTTGCAACCAAAACTACCTGTTTTTTATGTTGAAATACAGCTTGAAGACATCTTCCAAGCATGTAATGGAAAGGATAGGTATTTTTCCCATGTAACCCTCAAAGTTGTATGCCAGTGCCCAGCTCCCGTTTGTTTAGCAATCCCTTGTTATTAGCCTTGAAAATGCCAAGGATTGATTTTCAAGATCCTTCCCCCCCATAGACTTCAATAGGGTTTTAATTTATGTTTGTAATTTTCGGACTTTATGATGGGTTTCGATTAACATACCACAAATTGGACCTAGACACATTTGTTTATCCTAAAGTATTTATTGTTTTACATTTCCAGAGCAAGAAAACCACATCTAAGAAATAGTGATCGTAAGAATCTTAAACACTACATGGTGCTCACTGGCTGAACTGGTAGGTGCTCTGGCTGGTTGTTTTGTGGTTTCTATATCAGGAATTAGGGAGATCTGGACCATGTTAGGCCAACATGTATTCGGCTACATGTCTTTGGTAAAAAAAAAAAACAATAATGCCATGTACACATGATCGGAATTTTGGTCGGAAGAAGGTATGAAGGTTTTTCCGAAGGGATTCCGCTCAAGCTTGCCTTGCATACACACGGTCACACAAAAGTTCTCTGAACTTTCGACCGTCAAGAACGCGGTGACGTACAACACTACGATGAGCCGAGAAAATGAAGTTCAATGCTTCTGAGCATGCGTCGAATTGTTTCTGAGCATGCGTGATTTTTTGCGCGTTCGAATTGCATACAGAAGAACACATTTTCGGATAGGAACTTTTTCCGACCAAAAAATAGAAAACCTGACCTCAATCTTTTGCTGGCTGGAATTCGCTAGCAAAAGTCCGATGTAGCATACACACGGTCGCATTTTCCAACCAAAACCTCTCTTCAGAGTTTTGCTGGCGGCATTTCCAATGGTGTGTATGGGGCATAAGTGTATATTATTGGTTTGTGTGAAAGGTATAACATCTACAAACTATGGTATATATATATATATATATATATATATATATATATATATATATATATATATATATATATACATTACCAAAAGTATTGGGACACCTGCCTTTACACACATGAACTTTAATGGCATCCTAGTCTTAGTCCGTAGGGTTCAATATTGAGTTGGCCCACCCTTTGCAGCTATAACAACTTCAACTCTTCTGGGAATAACAGAGGTGTAGCACTTAGATATTTGGGTTAGTTAACACCATCTATTAACTATGGAAAGTGAATTGCAAAATATCAGTGAGTCAAATAAAGTCTACAAACCATAATAACTTTTGAAATAAACAGAAAATCACAAAAATACCACATATAACATGTGCCTTGTGAATTAAAAAAATTAAATGCAAAAAAGTCATATATAGAAAAAGTCAGGTAAAAGTCTGTAAAGTCCACAGTGTGTAGTGAAGAAAGTGAAGATCCTATTCACCACATTGGCGTAAAAATAGAATGGATAAAAACTGACAACACCAGTGTAATGAAGCCCCCACCAAGGCAGATGTAGGCTTACCAGATAGTTTGAACTCAAAAGAAGATACGTTCTATGAGTCAAACAGGCTTATATCATAAACCGGCAACCAGGATGGAATCTTGGGGATCCTCTGCGGTTGGAACCCAGGGTGTCCCGAAACTTTACAGAAAGTTGATCAGCTGGTTGGTGCTCCTGTTGTCCCCCTCCGCCATTATTGTGTATACAGCTCGTTCTCACACAGCTCTACCCGGGGTGCTACGATGCCACAAACGATCGCATTTTCAGATAGGAACTTTTCCAGACCAAAAAACTGAGAACATGCTCTCAATCTTTTGCTGGGTGGAATTCCGCCAGCAAAAGACTGATGGAGCATACACACAGTCTCATTTTCCGATGAAAAAATCTCATCGGTCTTTTGCAGGCCGAATTCCGACCGTGTGTACGCGGCATTACACTGTGTAAGGCATATATGAAAAATACTATTTTTATAATATTTTTAAATATTTTTTAAATATTTTTTAAATATATTTTTATGTGTGCAGCAAGAGCCAGGAAGAGCCAAGATAATAGTGAAGTTTTGTTTACTACAACCAGGAAATCAATACTCAGAAAGTTGCAATGGCCTGGTATGCATTTGATAGTTCATCACAGTACATTCATTCTATGCAAACTGCTAGTCTTGTTTCATCAAGTCCCAGTTTATGTTTTTATTCCCTCCATACACATAATCCTTGCTTCAAGCTTAAATACTATTGAGATGAAAGGAATAGATTTATTTTGAAATCCACTCCAGTAACTGTGACATAGCACATTTTACTGCACATCAAACTTTGAATGGAAAGTTTGTGGAGCAGTTGGACACTATATGCCAGTCTTCTAGTAAAGTGCCCATAACTTATGGGTGAAGGGGCAAATCCATATCTGATGATGGAGGAGATACATCTGCCAGGGCATAATGTCATAATCCCAGACACAATTGGGTTGGGTTGTAGGAAACAACCTAGATCCATGGCACGCTGGGATTTTGTTAAAATCCTGGGACAGTCCAATGGAATCTGGGAGAGGTGGGTGGTATGGCATTTCATTATTTCTAATTAAGCAGTGTTCACCTAAGACATTATGAAATGTGCATAGTTTTTGCTCACCTGTGTATACAATGTAGTTAGATCTGGGGGAATTTTAATTTTTCATGTTCATGTCCCATAGACTTTAATAGAGTTTGCATGTTCGGTAGAACTTTTTCCCTGTTTGAGATGTTCTGGTGCGAACCGAACCGGGGGGGTGTTCGGCCCATCCCTACTTGTGTTACTGTTCTTCCACAATGCATCACTGTCAGAAGAATGAAGTGTATGGCCAGGTCTAGGACCTGCTTATGCACATGGTAAAAACTGCTCTCCAATACACTGGGTTTTGGCCCTGCACACGTGTGGACATGCACGTCTGACTGGCATAGGGCCAATCTCTCTTTTAAAGAGCAACACACTGAGGAGTAGTTGCTAAGTGGGCATCAGCTTCAGAGACCTGTGACCTGACCTATGTTCTTCTGCTCTATGCTTGATTCGGTTTGACTCCTGAGTCCATTGTATCCTCATCTCCTGGTAATGATTCTGGCTTGTGCTCTGACTTCATCTTGTTCCTACTGATTTGGTACTTTGATTGCCTATCTGAAATTGACCCAACCTGGATTATAACCCTGCTTCTGCTTCCTAACTAGTCAACCGTTGCTACTTCTGGCTTGTGTTTGCTACGGCTTACTTCTGCATCTGCGGATTCCTAAGCTCCACCAGATTGCCTGCATTCTGCATGAGATCTTGTCTGTGCACCCATAGCATCCCAGCAGTAACCGGCTTGCCCTCAGATCATTGGCTGTGTCTGGACCTACCACAGACACCTGTGTCACTCCTCGTCCTGCTACCTCCTGTTACCAACTTCAGGGTATGTTGGACAGGAGGGCATTGAAGATCCTTTCATTCAACTGCTCCTCTTCTATTCACAGAAAGTGATGCTTTGTGGGAGATGACACTGTGATGCTGCCACAATACATTGACCAAGCCCTGTATTAATCCCACTTAAAGAGAGCACAATTATTTTGCTGTTTGTTTTTTTTAATGTGATGGAGAAGAAAGCATACAGTGTATACACAAATAGGCTTCACTCTATACACATTATTAGGACTTATTACCATTAGTATTACCATTCTTGATCAGTAACAATATTTAATTGATTTCTGCTTCTTCTTGCAGAGAAATATTGCCTTAATATATCAATCATGTTCACTAGTCTCAGGTCTTGACAGCTCTGAAACCCTGCGATTACTAGTACAAAGACTTTTATTATCATCTGTAGACCTATCTCCTTAGTTCTCTATAATTCAGCACAAGGGAGACACCTAATGGTTTGTGAAAGCACCTTAAAATCCCTATAGTGTATGCTTTACCATTTAAGATCAGAGCACTGGATTTGTAAATGGATAGAAGTGTCATCTTATAATAACATGTATTACTTTCTTTCTAATTAATGTGGTAAAATGTACAAATGTACCTTTTATAATGAGTGATGCACCTTTTATGGTGAGTGGTGTCTATATTAATAACTATTTTTTGTAGTGATGTGATTCCAGTAAAAAAAGTCAGTTTACTTGTGTTCTTTTCTGGAGTGCTCTGTGACATACAGAAATGAACAATAGGGCAACATAAGACTTTTTTTAACTTTAATATTTGTACAAATTATCCCCAATTTCCATTCCAGTTTGATCCACAGTTATGATTTTCTAAATCCATTAAAAATTCAAATCTCTCTTCCTTGCATTCATAGTAACAATAGTTTATAGAAAGAAAAGAATATTTCTGTTGAACTTGAGGTCATATTGCAGATATCACTGCAGCAATTTTTTAAGCACAGGATCTTATTTATGATGCTTTGACTATATGATTTTGCGGCTAATATGACTTTCTCTGGCATTTTCTGTTCACAGTAGTATATGAACTATTTATAAAGATTTTTCAGCAGTCGCATTCAGTAGCTGAAATAACTGATTTGACAATAATTTTTGTTTAGCCTGTCTTCTAATTCATTACACTGCAAGCAAAAGTTCACCCGGTGATGTTGACCATGCCCCCTAAAACGTCACAGTCCCAGCATGCCCAGGGACTGTGACGGCATAAGGGGGCGGGGTCTCTGCCTATATAAGTCACAGCGGAGCTCTCAGAGAGCAGTGCAGCCGGAGAGAGCGTCATGTCAACATCTGGAGAAGAGAAGAGGGAAGAAGACAAGAAGCCCAGAAGTCCGGACCTCCACTGGCAAAAGAGCGGCATGAAGACAGCGGAGGAGCTGGCCGAAGAACTGGAACACCGGGAGAAGAGGCCAGAGAGAGCGGAGAAGAACCAATCAGACGCCGGGAGAAGAGGAACCTGAGGGACCCCCGAAGCCGGAAGAAGACCCCTGAAGCCGGAGGAAGACCCCCGAAGCCGGAGGAAGACCCCCCCGGAGCTGTTTAATAAATTATTTTAAAAACCTGTGTAGTGTGTTTTATTATTGACACTTTTTCCCTAGGTGAATAGGTAGGGGTAAAACTCATTCACATAGGGTGGGGGGCTGGGATCTGGGGGCCCTCTTATTATAGGGGCACCCGGATTCCGATAAGCCCCCCGCCCGCAGACCCCGACAACCAACGGCCAGGGTTGTCGGGAAGAGGGCCTTGTCCTCATCAACATGGGGACAAGGTGCTTTGGGGTGGGGGGGCCCCGCAGGGCGCCCCCATCCCCCAAAGCACCCACCCCCCATGTTGAGGGCATGCGGCCTGGTACGGTTCAGGAGGGGGGGGGGGGGGGCTCGCTCGTCCCCACCCTATTCCTGACCGGCCGGGCTGCGCGCTCGGATCGTGGTCTGGTATGGATTTTAGGGGGGACCCCACGCCGTTTTTTCGGGGTAGGGGGTTCCCTTTATAATCCATACCAGACCTAAGGGCCTGGTATGACCCGCGACGGGGCTCGCAAGGTGTCAATCTTGCTGATAAAAGCGGCAAGATTGACTTCCTTTTCTAGTCCCGTCGTACCCGAGTCACGTTCAAAATGAACGGACTTGGCCATGTGTGGGCAAGTCTGTTCATTCTGAAAGTCTGCCTTAACTCCGGCGAAAGTACGTCGGAAAGACGGGCGGACCTAGCCTGCCGGAAAGTCCGGTCATGTGTAGGCAAGTCCGTCCGTTCAGGTAGTCCGCCGGAAAGTCCGGCGGAAAGACCATCAGACCAAGTCTGCTGCAAAGTCCGCTCGTGTGTACGAGGCATTAGAAAATGTAATGAATCAGTTCACTTCACTTTGAGGGCTCATTCACGCTGCCCATCACAATTTTGGACCATGTACCACGATCTTTATTCTCATCTAGACAAGTTTTTCAGCTATATTCAAATGTCAATTGGAAGGTAATGTGATGTTTGCGATATAAGGTGACTTTTTTGCATGCATGTGCTTACGTGGATTAAAATTAACTCTCTTGTAACTATAGTTTTTGTCAAGCCAGAACAACACTCATGTGTCATGTGGATGGATTGCGGTCATGAATGGTTGCAGAAAAGTGGCCTTGTCTTTTAGGATTGATGTGAATGATGTTGGGGGTTTTACTGAATAGAAAAAGTTATCTGAAGCAGACATATGGGGGTGAGGCAGCCTGGAGATGGAGAACCAGTGGCTCTCAGTGGTACATACTATATATACAGTATCTCACAAAAGTAAGTACACCCCAACTACACTTTGCTACAATGTAAAGTAGTGAGTGTACAGCTTGTATAACAGTGTAAATTTGCTGTCCCCTCAAAATAACTCCAAATAAGTTAAGTGCATGTGCTGAGCATCATATCCAGAGGTTGTCTTTGGGAAATAGATGTATGAGTGCTGCCAGCATTGCTGCAGAGGTTGAAGGGGTGGGGTGTCAGCCTGTCAGTGCTCAGACCATACACTGCACACTGCATCAAATTGATCTGCATGGCTGTCATCCCACAAGGAAGGCTCTTCTAAAGATGATGCACAAGAAAGCACACAGTTTGCTGAAGACAAGCAGACTAAGGACATGCATTACTGAAACCATGTCCTTTGGTCTGATGAGACCAAGATAAACTTATTTGGTTCAGATGGTGTCAAGCGTGTGTGAGGCGGCAACCAGGTGAGGAGTACAAAGACAAAGTGTGTCTTGCCTACAGTTAAGCATGGTGGTGGGAGTGTCATGGTTTGGGGCTGCATAAGTGCTGTTGGCACTGGGGAGCTACAGTTCATTGTATCTCAGTGCCTTGAAAAAGTATTCATACCCCTTGACATTTTCCAAATTTTGTCATGTTACAACCAAAAACGTAAATGTATTTTATTGGGATTTTATGTGACAGACCAACACTAAGTGGCACATAATTGTGAAGTGGAAGGAAAATGATAAATGGTTTTCAAAATTTTTTACAAATAAATATCTAAAAAAGTGTGGCGTGCATTTGTATTCAGCCCCCCTGAGTCAATACTTTGTAGAACCACCTTTCGCTGCAAACTGCAAGTCTTTTTTGGTATGTCTCTACCAGCTTTGCACATCTAGAGAGTGACATCTTTGCCCATTATGTTTCTGCAAAATAGCTAAAGCTCTATCAGATTGGATGGAAAACGTCTGTGAACAGCAATTTTCAAGTCTTAGGCTCGATTCACACCTATGCATGTTGCTTTTGAGCGTTTTTGGAGGTTTTTTTTCATGCTTGCCACGTTTTTGAGCAGCGTTTTTGCCGCGTTTTTGCCGCGATTTTGCCGCGATTTGCGTTTTGCGTTTTTTTTTTTTTTTTTACAGTTTTTTTTTACAGTCTTAAAAAAAAATTAAAAAAAAAAAAATGGCAAAAACGCATCAAAAACGCACCAAAAACGCTGCAAAAACGCTGCACTTGCGTTTTTGATGCTTGGCCATTGAATTCTATTACATGCAAAACGCTGCATTTTGCATGAAAAAAAGTCCCTGACCCTTTCCAAAAATGCAGAGAAACAAAAAGGCATTGATGTGAACATGTTCCATAGGAACCCATGTTAAAAAATTCCCGTGCATTTCTGCAAAATGCAAAATGCATCAAAAAACGCGCTAGTGTGAATGGAGCCTTACCACAGATTCTCAATTGGATTTAGGTCTGGTATTTTTGAAACAAAAGAGTAGTGGGACTTTAAATATGCCAAATGAGAACAAAGTCAGAATAAAAATCTATATACATTTTATTATACATAAAACGTTGTCATAAACACAATATTAAAAACATACATATGCATAAAGAAACTTTGCAATAAATACAAAAATATGTCAATCTGATGGATACATGTACTTGTAACTGGTCTATGCGTTGTGCGGGATACTCTGAATTATGTTAATCCTAATATCTATTTAGGACAGAGGGGATAAATCCAAAATACCAAGAAAAACAGGCATCTCTGTGACGATCACATATGCTGGTATTGTGGTAAGTACATATCCACCTCTCCTTTAGCAAACTTTGCCAGAGGAGAGGTGGATATGTACTTACCACTAAAGATGAGCGGAACACCCCCACCCCCCTTTTTGGTTTGCACCAGAACGTGCGAACAGGCAAAACATTTGGACGAACACACAAACACAGTTAAAGTCTATGGGACACGAACATGAAAAATTAAAAGTGCTAATTTTAACCACTTGCCGCCCAGCCGCCGCAGCCCATCCCCCCTACAGTTAGAACACACACTAGAGAACACAATTAACCCCTTGATCGCTCCCTAGTGTTAACCCCTTCCCTGACAGTGATATTTTTACAGTAATCAATGCATTTTTATAGCATTGTTCGCTGTATAAATGCCAATGGTCCCAAAAATGTGTCAAAATTGTCCAACGTGTCGGCCATAATGTTGCAGTCCTGATAAAAATCGCAGATTGCTGCCATTATTAGTAAAAAAAAAAAATGAATAATAAAAATGGCATAAAACTATTCCCTATTTTGTAGATGCTATAACTTTTGTGCAAAACAATCAATATACGCTTATTGCAATTTTTTTACCAAAAATATGTAGAAGAATACATATCGGCCTAAACTGAGGAAAAAAATGTTTTTTTATATATTTTTGGGGGATATTCATTACAGCAAAAAGTAAAAAATATTGCGTTTTTTTCAAAATTTTCGCTCTTCTTTTGTTTATAGCGCAAAAAATATAAACTGCAGAGGTGATCAAATACCACCAAAAGAAAGCTATATTTGTGGGAAAAAAAGGACGTCAATTTTGTTTGGGTGCAACATCGCACGACTGTGGAATTGTCAGTTAAAACGACGCAAAAGGTGGTCTGGTCACAAAGGGGGTAAAATCTTCCAGGACTGAAGTGGTTAAAGGCTTATATGCAAGTTATTGTCCTAAAAAGTGTTTGGGGACCCGGGTCCTGCCCCAGGGGACATGTATCAATGCACAAAAAAAAACACTGGTCATCAAGAACTCTTCCACTTTGATATTATCAGATCTCCCATTTTCCCAGCCATGCTCGGGATACCTTAGCTGCAGGTCCACAACCCATTAATCAAATGGTCCAAAGGAGAGGTCACATTTTCCTCCAGCTACTGTCACCTGTGGCATTCCCATACAAGTCTACCCCCCTGCGTACCTAACCATCCAACCTTCAACAGATACCAGCCAGCTCGTTCCCTCAGCTTACCACGACTTCCTTGATGTCTTCAACAAGAAGAAAGCCTATATCCTACCTCCGCACCAGCCTTAAGACTGCCCCATCGAGTTGCTTCCTGGAGCAGAGATTCCTTTTGGGCGCATCTTCCCATTATCCAAGGTTGAGTTGGAAGCTCTCAGGAAATTTATAGATGAGAACCTGGCCAAGGGTTTCATTCGTCCCTCCTCCTCATCGGCAGGAGCGGGCATTTTCTTCGTTTAGAAGAAGGACCACACCCTCCGGCCGTGTATTGACTAAAGGGAGCTCAACAAGATCACTGTCAAGAACAGGTACCCTCTTCACCTCATTACAGAGTTGTTCCAAAGGTTTTGAGCAGCCAGAGTGTTCACTAAGCTGGACTTGAGAGGAGCCTACAACCTGGTCCGCATTAGAAAGGGGGACGAATGGAAGACGGCTTTCCGAACCCGCTTTGGTCATTTTGAGTACCCGTGATGCCCCTTGGGCTATGTAATGCCCCTGCAATGTTCCAACACCTTGTGAACAATATCTTCAGAGAGTACTTTGACCTGTTTCTGATCGTTTACCTGGATGACATTTTGATCTTCTCAGCCTCACTTGAACTCCACCGGAACCATGTCAAAAAAGTACTAAACACCCTGCGAAGTCATAACTTGTATGCTAAAGCAGTTAAGTGTGAATTTGAGAAGCAGTCCATCCAGTTCTTAGGGCTCATAATCTCCACTGAGGGGATTTCAATGGCTCCCCAAAAGGTCTCAGCAATCCTTAAATGGCCTGTTCCCTCTGATAGAAAGGGAGTCCAAAGATTTGTTGGTTTCGCCAACTTCTAACGGAGGTTTATCAAAGGCTTCTCGACCATTATCTCCCCAATAACTCAGCTTACTCGCCTTCATACCCGTTTCCTCTGGAACCAGGAAGCTCAGGCAGCCTTTGAATGTCTGAAGATCTTAATTACCTCCGCTCCAGTATTGCAACACCCAGACCCAGCACTTCCTTTTGTTCTTGAAGTTGATGCTTCTGAAATAGCTACAGCTGTCCTCTCCAAGCGTCTGGGTCCAAAGGCCTGATTGCACCCAGTAGCCTTCTGCTCCAAAAATCGAAGCCAAGCCGAAAAGAATTATGATCCAGGTGACAGAGAACTCCTGGCAATTAATCACTTGCCTACCGGGCACTTACACCCCCTTCCTGCCCATGCCATTTTTCAGCTTTCAGCGCTGTTGCACTTTGAATGACAATTGCGCGATTGTGCTACACTGTACCCAAACAAATTTTTATAATTTTCTTCACACAAATAGAGCTTTTGGTCTTAGTTAATCACTGCTGGGTTTTTAATTTTTTTAAAAGAAAAGACCAAAAATTTTGAAAAAAAAATGTTTTTTACTTTTTTCTGTCAGTAAATTTTGTAACTAAGTAATTTTTCGCCTTCACTGATGTGCGCTGATGAGGCGGCACTGATGGGCACTGATAGGCTGAACTGGTGGGCATTGATGAGGCGACACTTATGGGCACTGATAGGTGGTACTGATATGTGGCACTGATGAGCACTGATAGGGGCACTGATGGGCACTGTTAGGTGACACTGATAGGCAGCACTGGTGGGCACTGATAGGCAGCACGGATAGGCAGTACTGATGGGCACTGATGGGTGACACTGATGGACATTACTGATGGGCATTGATGGGCAGCACTGATAGGTGGCACTGATTGCCAGCACTGATTGAGATTGCTAATGGGCACTGATTGCTGCTACTGATGGGCACTGATAGCTGGCATTGGTGGGCAATGGTGGGCACTGATTTGTGACACTATTGTACATTTTTGTAATCAGGGCACTGATGATCAGTGCCCTGATTACATTCCTAGCTGTCCCCTATGAGGAGATTCCGTTGATCTGCTCTCCTCTCTTCTCACTCTGTCAGTGTTTGTTTACATGGACACAGCTGATCACATTGTTAAAGAGCCGCGGATGTGGCTCTTTCCAGAGAACGGGGTCGCGCTGTGATCTAGCAACACGGCGCAGCCGCGAGCAAGAGCGGCAGTTCTGAGACGCCGTCATATGATGGTGTCCCAGAACGAGATGGCACTGATTGCCAGCACTGACTGACATCGCTAATGGGCACTGGTTGGTGGCACTTGTGGGCAGTGGTGGGCACTGATTGCTGCCACTGATGGGCACTGATAGCTGGCATTGGTGGGCAATGGTGGGCACTGATTTGTGACACTATTGTACATTATTGTAATCAGGGCACTGATGATCAGTGCCCTGATTACATTCCTAGCTGTCCCCTATGAGGAGATTCCGCTGATCTGCTCTCCTCTCTTCTCACTCCGTCAGTGTTTGTTTACATGGACACAGCTGATCACATTGTTAAAGAGCCGCGGACGTGGCTCTTTCCAGAGAACGGGGTCGCACTGTGATCTAGCAACACAGCCCAGCCGCGAGCAAGTGCGGCAGTTCTGGGACGCCGTCATATGATGGTGTCCCAGAACGAGAGCCGCACCGCTGCCTGAACACCGTCATTTGACGGTGGGCAGGCAGCAAGCAGTTAAAGTAGCATTTGAAGAGTGGAGGTATCTGTTATAGGGCGCTATTCGCCCAATCATGATCTTTACTGACCATAAGAACTTTAAATATTTGAGATCCGCTAAGCGCCTAAGGCTGTCAGGGCTAGGCTCAGCCCTTCTTTCTCTGAGCTGGCCGCTCAGCTGTTGGCTAATTGCCAGCTCCCATCTCTCTCCACAGTTACTCAGCTGTTGTTTATATCCTGCTAGTCTGTCCTGCCTACTTAAGCCGTCCAGTCCAGAAGGTCTCTGCCTTCGCCTTGGTCAACATCACAAGAAACATCTACTGCGTTCCTGTTTAAAGACTGGCTTTGCTGACATCCCATCTGGCTCCGGATCCTGCTTGCTGTTCCACTACTTTGATCCCTGACTTCTGGCATGGCTAACTATCTGTTCCGGTTACTGAACTCTGGCTATGTTTTGACTACGTTTGTTCTTTTTACTTTTATTATTAAACAAGTATGATTTAACTGTACTTCTGTCTCCGTCTGAATTCATGGTTTCTGACAAAGGCCCTGGCAGGCCAGACGGGCCTTATTCTTTCAAGATTTAACTTCCATTTGACATATAGACCCGGATCTAAGAATGGGAAGGCAGATGACCTATTCCGGATGTTCCCTGAATCTGCTGAACCTTCTTCCCCGAGCACCATTCTCTCTGCCCAGAACCTTTTGTTTATTCTGCCTAGCTTGAGATCGACTATTGAACAGGCCTCTGCATCTTGCCCTGAAACAGAGCATGCTTCTCTAAGGAGACAGAACTGCCACTTTGGAGCCCGTAAACTAGTGAGCTCATCCAACGGTCCTTTTGGTGGCCCAACCGTGAGCCTATGTTAGAACCTGCACGGTGTGCCTGCACAGCAAAGGTGACAAGACTAAGCCCTGGGGATTATTCAGATCCTTAAATGTCTCTAACCGTTCATGGGAGATGATATCCATGGACTTCATCATTGATCTTCCTCCCTCTGAAGGATTCACTACCATCCTGGTGGTTCAGCTACAGAGACAGCTCACATGTTCATCAGAGAGATCGTGAGACTCCATGGTCTGCCCAACAACATTATCTCGGATCGAGGGGTACAGTTTACCTCCAGATTCTGGGGAGCTGTTTGTAAAGCCCTGAGTGTGGAACTCTGCCTTTCTTTTGCCTACCACCCCCAGAGTAATGGGCAAACCGAGCGTACAAATCAAACCCTGGAGCAGTACCTACGCTGCTTCTCAGCCTTTTCCCAAGACAATTGGGCTTCCCTGCTTCCACTGGCAGAGTTCACCTATAACAACTCACTACACTCTGCTACCAACCAGTCCCCATTCTGGGCCAACTATGGATTACACCCTTCCGCTATACCAGAGATCAATCATCAGACATCAATGCACTGCGATCTCGCAGTGCATTTCCCACACTCAAATTCCCCACAAACTCCCCATAATGTTTCATATTCGCCGAATGGGCGAACACCTGATGTTCGAGTCAAACTTACGTTCGACTCGAACGTCGGAACCATCCCTATTTATAGGTAGTAGAGTAGCTCTGTTTAATTTGTGTCATTTGGGACAACCTATAATATTTTAAAAAATTTGGGACTTCCAAACCTCCAAACAATTTGAGGGCGTAAAGGGTCTTGCAGGCCAACATACAACCCCTAGGGCCCCAGGTGTACTTTTTGAAAGCTGGATTGGCATTTTTAAGATCAAGGGAAGGAATGGTAATGGATAATGTGCATGAATAATACAACACTCTTGGAAACAAGGTAAATTTTATTGTAGGGAATAAGTAGTCCACTAATTTTGCAAAAAGGAGGTAAAATTTGGCAGCAAGCCAAAGACAGTGCTTGTACTCACACTGGAAGAAATACCATTACAAGTCCAGTTCACTTTTAGTTCACTCATATTATTTTCAATCTCAAACCCTGATGAAGGGAGCATTTTTGAACCCCTGAAAAGCATTGGCTACACTTTGGATTGCCCACCTGACTTTCATTGTAATGAAGTCATATCCTAACCTTTTAGCAGTGGTGGGGCACTTCAGTTTACACTTTTGTTACATTACAGTACAAGCCAAGGAGACCATGGAGATCCTCTGAAGTGTGGAAGATACTGGCCTGGGAACCAGATTACTTCCATCAACACAGGGCCGATCCCAGGTGGGGTGCATGGGGTGCAGTGAACCCGGGCGCCAGAGAGGTGGGGGTGCTGAAGGGCCAGAGTGCTCCCCTCCCTCCTCCTCCTCTCTGTGTCCAGAGGCGTCTCCCTCCATAGGTCACCGCCACCGCTGTATTTTTTGAGGCTCAAGCCCATCCCCCCTCCCTCCTCCTGTCATAGAAGGAGAGCAGCCGCCATAGATCGGAGCGGCTGGTCTCTGTGGGGGTCTGTACTAGTGGAAGGGGGGCTTTGTCCTGGGGGGTCTGTACTAATGGAGGGGGGGGCTTTGTCCTGGGGGGTCTGTACTAATGGAGGGGAGGGTTTGTCCAGGGGGGTCTGTACTAAAGGAGGGGGGTTGTCCTGGGGGTCTGTACTAATGGAGGGGGGCTTTGTCCTGGGGGTCTGTACTAATGGAGGGGGGCTTTGTCCTGGGGGGGGTCTGTACTAATGGAAGGTGGGGTTGTCCTGGGAGGTCTGTACTAATGGAGGGGGATTTGTCCGGGGGGTCTGTACTAATGGAGGGGGGGTTTGTTCTGGGGGTCTGTACTAATGGGGGGTTGTCCTGGGGGGTCTGTACTAATGAAGGGGGGGCTTTGTCCTGGGGGGTTTGTACTAATGGAGGGGGCTTTGTCCTGGGGGGTCTGTACTAATGGAGAGGGGGTTGTCCTGGGGGTCTGTACTAATGGAGGGGGGGCTGTGTCCTGGGGGGTCTCTGACTATCTCCTGTATTATATCTGCAGTCTCTGACCATATCTTTTATCATTTTATCATGTCTGCAGTCTCTAACCATCTCCTGTACTATGATTGCAGTCTCTTACTGTCTCTTGTATCATGTCTGCAGTCTCTGACCGTCTCTTGTATCATGTCTGCAGTCTCTGACTGTCTATTGTATCATTTCTGCAGTCTATGACTGTCTCTTGTATCAAGTCTGCAGTCTCTGACCGTCTCTTGTATCATGTCTGCAGTCTTTGACCGTATTATGTCTAGGAGCTCTTTCTAACAGACAGCCCTCTGTGTGTGCATCAGAGAGACTCCCTTCCAGTTCTCATTAGTGTACTCTCTTCCTGTATTTTCTTTATTGTTAAGAGATCATGGGAGGATCCCAAGGTAACAAAGACTTCTAAGGGGAGCATCTCTGTGTTTGAGTCATTGGCATAGAACATTTGTAAAGGGGAGGAGTTGGTAAGATGACCACGCCCATGTGGAGGTGCCAGAAATATTTCTGCGCCCAGGCGTCTGTGACCCTAGGATCGGTCCTGCATCAACATCAAGACTTTAAGATATCAAATAATCTAACCTTATGGGTCCAGCACTATTTTTCTTTCTTTCCTTTCCTCAGAAAATTCCTTAGCAAGGCAGTGAATGGGACTGCCAAGTAACGATAATGGAAGAGTTGTAATAATAGATCCTGTCAGATTTACTTTAAACACTTGCCGACCAGCCGTCATCGTTATACGGCGGAAGGTAAGCTCTTCTGCGTGAATCACCAAAGCGTGCCCATGGGTCGAGTGGACTCGATGTCCTCCAGCGACCTGCGATCGCCTAGTACAGAACAGGGATCTGCCAGTGTAAACAAGGGGATCCCTGTTCTGCCAGATGACATCTCAGAGATCTTCTGTTCCCAGTGATCGCGAACAGTGATTTCTGTGATGTCACCGGCAGCCCATCCCCCCTACAGTTAGAACATACCTAGGGAATACACTTAACTCCTTGATCGCCCCCTAGTGTTAAACCCCTTCCCTGCCAGTGTCATATTTACATTGATCAGTGCATTTTTATACCATTGATCACTGTAATAATGTCACTGGTCCCAAAAAGTGTAATTTGTGGTCAGATTTGTCCACCACAATGTCGCAGTCCCGCTAAAAATGTCAGATCGCCGCCATTACTAGTTAAAACAATAAAAAAACAATAAAAAAAAATAAAAGTCCATAAATCTATCCCATAGTTCGTAGACGCAATAACTTTTGCACAAACCAATCAATATATGCCTATTGCAATTTTTGGGGGGGATTTGTATTATAGCAAAAAGTAAAATGAATAGTTTTTCTTTTCAAAATTGTCGCTCATTGTTTGTTTATGGCGCAAAAAATAAAGACTGCAGAGGTGATCAAATACCATCAAAAGAAAGCTCTATTTGTGGGGGAAAAGGACATCAATTTTGTTCGGGTACGAATTTTGTTCGCATGACCACGCAATTTTCAGTTATAGAGCAGCAGTGCCGTATTACAAAAAATGGCCTGATCCTTAAAGGGGTTGTAAACCCTCATCTTTTTTTTTTTTTTTTTTTTAATAACAAACATGTCATACTTACCTCCACTGTGCAGTTAGTTTTGCACAGAGTGGCCCTGATCCTCCTCTTCTGGGGTCCCTCAGCGGCACTGGTGGCTCCTCCCCACATCGAGTGTCCACATTGGAGAAGGCTCTCCTAAGGTAGACACCCATGCAGGCGTGCTCCCATGTCCTGCATCTGTGTCCATTCACACAGAATGCAGGACTTGGCCCCGCCTTCCGATGCTGCATCATTGGATTTGATTGACAGCAGCGGGAGCCAATGGCTGCGCTGCTATCAATCTATCCAATCAGGACTTGAGGCACCAGCTAGAGCTGATATGCCCGTTCCCGGCCGAAGGATGACAGCGTTCAGGTAAGTAAAACGGGGGGTTGGGGGGGCTGCAGCACTACAGATGGTTTTTCACCTTAATGCATAGAATGCATTAAGGTGAAAAATCATGAGGGTTTACAACCCTTTAAGGGGGCAAATTCTTCTTGTCCTTAAGTGGTTAAAGGCAAAGTTCATCTTTTCCAGAAATTAGCCTATGCAGTCATGGAGCTCCAGTAGATATTAAAAATCTATACAGCTCTAAAAATTAATAGTAATTTTACTGTTTTATCTGTAGGCCATTTGGGCCCCATCAGAAGTATGGCTAAAAAAAACTCCTAGTTGGCAACATTCACATCCAGCATTGCAGGAGTAAAACGCATTCTAGCAATAAGGCAGTGTTGTTAACTAGGAGTTTTTCAACCAGGCTTCTGAGGGGACTCTATAGGTAAAACATCATTTTACAGAGCTGAACCAAATTTTAATATACAGTATACTATCGCCCCTTGACTGCATAGGCTATTTTCTGGAAAAGGTGAACTTCGCCTTTAAGAGCTTCTGATTTGTCACGAATACCCTTTAAATATATTTTCCTGGATATACCTAACTAATCTTAACACTGCTCCAATGCCCCTCCTAACACCTATGCTAAATAATCTGTGTACAGTAATCTGTATGCGTACCTATTTTCAAACTGCTTTGGTCCAGTCACATGATCCAATCCCCTGTATCAGCTAGCAGTGGCTAGCTGATACAGGGGAGAGGAGGGAGCGCCAAAAATGGATGAGCCATAGTAAGCCTATGGATGATATCACAGCTCAGGAATCCCACTGTTGTCAAGCACTCTCTCCTATCCCTTGCAGCTGACACTGGCTGACAAAGGGGAGATCATGTGACCAGACCAAACAGGTAAATATACAGATCGTTCTTCCACAGATCAGCTAGTATAGGTGTGAAGAGGGTGGAGGAAGCAGTTTTAAGATTATTTAAAGTATCCCTGAATTTTACTTTAAGTTCTGAGACTTTCCAAACTCTGTCATAATTTTAAACAATTTGGGTAAAGTGGTGATTTGAGGAGTGACAACCAAGAGTAGATTATACATATTTATGATGGATATCACCACTATTCACTCCCTAGATATCAGGATTTGTGTGAATAGCTATAGCTAGTGTCTCTATCACTGTAATGAATAGAAGGGGCGGCAATGAACACCTGTGTCAGGTACCCATATGGATATGAATTGGTTCAGACTTATGCTATTTTACTGTGTTTTTTGCATTGGGGGAGGAGTATAGAGATTGTAGCAGGGCTGGAAACTTGAGCTTAAAGTTTTCAAATAAGAAACCAAAAAAATGCCGTAGTAAACATAGGTCATCCACACTGTAAAAACAGTATATGCTTTCTCAAACAATGGCCAAACTAGGGTCTGAACTGAAATTAAGGTCATTTACAAAAGAACAGATAGTGTCCCCTCAGAGAGTGTTCTGTCTCATCAGACTTCAGCAGAAATATGGTCCAATATTATTAAAGCAGGACTTGAATTCAGAGGTGCTTTGGCACTTGCCCCATGCTACTTCCTGATCTTGGCGAGAAAAGAGATCTGTCATTTTACATGAGTTTACTATAGCCAATCTAATACAGTGATAATGAAACGATTAATCCACACTGAAATGAGAGATGGGCAGGGGCAGGAGATATTTGTAAGCACATTTTTTTTCAGGACATTGGGCACATCCATGCTAGATTGCTAATGATGAGCATGAGCAATAGCTTCTAATAGGAATACACTTTTAGAAGACATGCCAATATTAGTCTCCAATGTTGACCATTTTGTAAAAATGGGCTCCAGACAGCAAGTAAATACACAGATGAAAGCCATTTTACCTGCCAAAAGATTTGTATTTCTCTATATCAATTCCTGAGATCCTGAGAATGACCTTCTCATTGTGCATTCAAGGAAATAAACTGAGTATATTTTGAGTATGAAGCATTCAGATAAAAACAAGAAATTCAGTTATTTCATCAAAACTACCAAAAAATGTGCCCATCTACAGGATATCACCACTACTTGGGCTAAAGTTCTGCACCATTTTGAATGGTATTAAGGATGGTATCCTACTAATAATTATTGCAGTGGTATGTAGGAAACCTAAATAGTTTTCATGCAAGGGGATTTTCACTTTATTTAAAAATAAATATAGCATATAAAATTGCCACACAAGCTATTTTGTAATTGAACCACTTCAGGTCTACCCCATAGCAGTTTTACTGCTACAGGGTGGCACCTGTGTGCTGAATCATGTATTTACAGTGGATATAAAAAGTCTACACACCCCTGTTAAAATGTTAGGTTTTCTGTGATGTAAAAAAAAAAAAAAAGATATATAATTTTACAACTTGTTTCACCTTTAATGTGAAAAATAAACTGTACAACTCAGTTGAACAACAAACTGAAATATTTTAGGTGGTGGGAAGTAAAAATAAAAAACTAAAATAATATGGTTGCATAAGTGTGCACACCCTTAAACTAATACTTTGTTGAAGCACCTTTTGATTTTTATTAGAGCACTCAGTCTTTTTGGGTATGAGTCTATCGGTATGACACATCTTGACTGCAATATTTGCCCACTCTTCTTTGCAAAAACACTAAAATCTGTCAGATTGTGAGGGCATCTCCTGTGCACAGCCCTCTTCAGATCACCCCACAGAATTTCAATCATATTCAGGTCTGGGCTCTGGCTGGGCTATTCCAAACTGTAATCTTCTTCTGATAAAGCTATTTCTTTGTTGATTTGGCTTTATGTTTTGGGTAGTTGTCATGCTGAAAGATGAAGTTCTTCTTCTTCTTCAGCTTTCTAGCAAAAGCCAGAAGGATTTGTGCCAATATTGACTGGTATTTGAAACTGTTCATAATTCCCTCTACCTTGACTAAGGCCCCTGTTCCAGCTGAAGAAAAACGGCCCCAAAGCATGATGCTTCCACCACCATGCTTCACGGTGGGCATGGTGTTCTTTTGGTGATGTGCAGTGTTGTTTTTGGGCCAAACATATCTTTTGGAATCATGGCCAAAAAGTTCAACCTTGGTTTCATCAGACCATAATGCATTTTCCCACATGCTTTTGGGAGACTTCAGATGTGTTTTTGCAAAATTTAGCCAGGCTTGAATGTTTTTCTTCTTAAGAAAAGGCTTCTATCTTGCCAATCTACCCCATAGCCCAAATATATGAACAATACGGGAGATTGTTGTCACATGTACCACACAGCCAGTACTTGCCAGATATTCCTGCAGCTCCTTTAATGTTGCTGTAAGCCTTTTGGCAGCCTCCCTGACCAGTTTTCTTCTCGTCTTTTCATCAATTTTGGAGGTACGTCCAATTATTGGTAATGTCACTGTTTTGCCTTATTTTCTCCACTTGATGATGACTGTCTTCCCTGTGTTCCATGGTATATCGTATGCCTTGGAAATTCTTTTGTACCCTTCTCCTGACTGATACCTTTTAACAATGAGATGCCTCTGATGCTTTGAAAGCTCTCTGTGGACCATGGCTTTTACTGTAGGATGCGACTAGGAAAATGCCAGGAAAGACCTACTAGAACAGCTGTACTGACTCCTATTTAACATGAGTTTGAATGTGATTGCTTAATTCTGAACACAGCTAAATTCCCAGTTATAAGAGGGTGTGCACATTTATGCAACCCCATTCTTTTAGTTTTTTTTATTTTTACTTCCCCATCCTAAAAGATTTCAGTTTGTTTTTCAGTTGAGTTGTACAGTTTATAGGTCACATTAAAGGTGGAAAAAATTTCTGATTTTTTTTTATCTTTGTTTCATTTTGTTACTGCACAGAAACCTGACATTTTAACAAGGGTGTGTAGACTTTTTATATCCACTGTACATACTGTCAGAACCTTTGTGAAGAAATAGATATATTTTTAACTTTTAATTTTGGAAACAAGGATGTTTAGGACTAAATGAGCCCCAGAGATAAAGGGTCAACTGCAGACCACAAGTCACGTCAGTTTTTCAACCTAAGACATCCTGTATTTGCAAAGAAGTGTTTACAGAACTGGTTAGAAAAATAATGATGGTGTTCTTTTCCCCCTCACCTGAAGCCAAGGATAAGTCAATGTATTATAAACTATTTTACCTGACAAACATCATGGACATATTCATATGATTGTAAATCATAACACGGTATACATGGTAAAAGGGTAGAAAAAAAATGTTATCCTGGCAAGATATTCCATCGCCGGTAAAAGGGTGTTAATATGACAACAGTTTGTATATTTGTAATCAATATTGTTAGGGAAATGTGTGTTGTGACATAGTTATATTCAATTAATAGTTTAAAATGTTTTTTATGTATTCCAATTGCAAAAATGTAAATAGAAAACACAGAGTGCACCGGCTCCCAGTGCAACACCGTTTAAAAATTTTATACTATTTTAAAAAATTGTATAAAATTAAAAGATAACAAAATAACACTAAACAGTCACATTGTGTCCAGAGAAACAAGTGCGTCTGTGTAAAGCTGTACTGGCTCTCCCATGTGTAGGGCTCCAGGATGGATCCAGGGCAGGCTGGCAGCCAAAGTTTACAGTATAACAGCGTGCAGCCACCGACAAGCTGCACGCGAGCCGCCCGCTCACAGTGAGGCTCCTCCGATAACTAATTGATCCATATAAACATCCACGTGATGCTCACTAGTGCCAGCTGATGTCTGACTCTAAGGCTGCTATGACAATGCGTTTAAGGAGGCGTGGCCTCCTTCTTCAGGTCTGTCCAGTGTTCTCAAAGCGGTCCTTAAGTAGTGTCATTCTTATGGTTATTAACCAATTCCATGTCAGACAATAGGCTTCCCCATGGAACATACATTTACTAATTACCAAGGCAACGCAGTATGCAATCGAGGTGTGCATTCAAACATCATTACCCCTTCTATATTGTGTGCTACAAAACGGTAACCTTGCCATCAAACCTATCCTCTAACCTTGAAATAATATATAAAAGGTATAATGATGGATACATGTTAAATTGTTAAAATAATTCCTTAATATACTATATTGTGATAAAAAAATATATTGAAACATCTGAAATTACAATAGGATAGCAATAAGCTGGAGGACTACCAACCCAATGTGTTTTAGATACCTATATGACACTGAGTTGGGAACCATCACAGCTATGTGTATCCCACCACTACAGCACCATTCATTAACAATGTGTTATGTATTGTAATTACAATATGGGTAAAAGCGTATAAGATTTCTATAGTTTCTATGGTGGAGTCTGCCAGTTGCCTCCCAGAAAATTAGAAAAAAATACTACTAAAAAAGGGAAAGGAAACAAGGGAACTGATAGACAAAGAAATTTAAATGATGGTACTAATTTCTAGTTCTTCATTAGGCCCCCCAGGGCTCATGGAATTGAGAGTAAAAATCTAGAATGTTTCTCTGTGACATAATCTGGAATATCTTTCACTGTCTGGCAACTACATGGAAATAGCTTAAATTCCAAATAATTCTAAGCCACTAGAGTCTTAATTATGATACTCACTAAAGTGGCATGGTACACTATGTTTCAGACTGGCCACTTCTATGAACCTCTTATGTTCATTGAACCTCTTGTGCATAGTGTGAATGGTACGGCCCACAAAGTAAAAACCACGTGGACACCTCAATCCATAGACAACATATTGGGTGCCACATGTGATGAACTGTTTAATTTTGTAGGTTGTCCCATTTTTATCCTTAAACTTTTTTTGACCGTGTGTTATAAAAGCACAGGCTTTGCAATTAGATTTTTTACATTTGAATGTACCCTGAAAGTTAAACATAGAGGGAACACCACCATGTTTGGGCTGTGATTCCCTTATATTACTTGGTCCTATGCAACTTTGATCTTCCTGGCCCTCCTAAAAACAGTATTGGGCCTTGATGATCAATATTGTTAGGGGAATGTGTATTGTGATATAGCTATTTTCAATTAATAGTTTAAAGTGTTCTAAGTATTTAATGTATTCCAATTGCTATACATTGAATTCCACCTCCTGATAATCAAAAACTCTTATGCCCCGTACACACGGTCGGACTTTGTTCGGACATTCCGATAACAAAATCCTAGGATTTTTTTCCGACGGATGTTGGCTCAAACTTGTCTTGCATACACACGGTCACACAAAGTTGTCAGAAAATCCAATCGTTCAGAACGCGATGACGTAAAACACGTACGTCGGGACTATAAACGGGGCAGTGGCCAATAGCTTTCATCTCTTTATTTATTCTGAGCATGCCTGGCACTTTGTCCGTCGGATTTGTGTACACACAATCGGAATTTCCGACAACGGATTTTGTCGTCGGAAAATGTTATATCCTGCTCTCAAACTTTGTGTGTCGGAAAATCCGATGGAAAATGTGTGATGGAGCCTACACACGGTCGGAATTTCCGACAACAAGGTCCTATCACACATTTTCCGTTGGAAAATCTGACCGTGTGTACGGGGCATTACTGTTAAAGATTGCTGCATCAGAAATTTGTGCTCATACACTGGCAGTTACCAGATCTCCTAAACATTACATATATACAGTGCCTTGCAAAAGTATTCACCCCCTTTGGCTTTTTACCTATTTTGTTCAATGTTTTTTTAATCTGAATTATATGTGATGGATCAGAACACAATAGTCTAAGTTGGTGAAGTAAAATTAGAAAAATATATATATATAACTATTTTTCAGAAATAAAAAACTGATAATTGGCATGTGTGTATGTATTCACCCCCTTTGTTATGAAGCCCATAAAAAGCTCTGGTGCAACCAATTACCTTCAGAAGTCACATAATTAGTGAAATGATGTCCACCTGTGTGCAATCAAAGTGTCACATGATCAGTCATTACATATACACACCTTTTTTAAAGGCCCCAGAGGCTGCAACACCTAAGCAAGAAGCACCACTAACCAAACACTGCCATGAAGACCAAGGAACTCTCCAAACAAGTAAGGGACAATGTTGTTGAGAAGTACAAGTCAAGGTTAGGTTATAAAAAAATATCCAAATCTTTGATGATCCCTAGGAGCACCATCAAATCTATCATAACCAAATGGAAAGAACATGGCACAACAGCAAACCAGCCAAGAGATGGTCGCACACCAAAACTCACGGACCGGGCAAGGAGGGCATTAATCAGAGAGGAAGCACAGAGATCTAAGGTAACCCTGGAGGAGCTGTAGAGTTCCACAGCAGAGACTGGAGTATCTGTACATAGGATGACAATAAGCCATACGCTCAATAGAGTTGGGCTTTATGGCAAACAATCCATGTTAATTCCAGGTTGTGAGACAACAAAACACAAAAAATGCCAAGGGGGTGAATACTTTCGCAAGACACTGTATATTAGAAATATCACATGGCCCTGCTTGTTGTTATGAGAAAGTGAACATTCCTATACCAGATTATCTACAAGATTTCAGAACAGACATAAGAGGCAATGCTTAAACAAACAACGAGTCAATGGTTAACGGATGAACCGATGAAAAAGAGGTTCCACCTTCTGGGCTAGGCTTATTAAAATTTTTATGAGCTTATTGTTCACAACTGAATATAGGACAGGTCTAGGAAGCCATGAGGGACAGATCACACACACCCATCAGATGACACACCAATCTGACCACAACATCAGGACATCAACAAAGACATCCATCCAGAGAGACACTCATCATCACGCCTCATCATCTGACACTTCAGGGACACCAAGACACAGCTCCAAATTAGCGAGACACCATTTTGGAAAGGCAGCATTTTTAGGAGACTCTGGCAATGACCATTGTAAGCCAGCAGCCATTTTAAAAGGGTAACTATAATTCATTGATATTTTGATGATTAGTTGTTTAACTTGTTGTCCAATGGCCAAGTCAATCACCTGACCTGAATCCAATTGATCAAAAGGGGAAACGAGAGGGAAGTGGGACTTTATATGAAACACTTGGTTGCAGCAAGGTAATTAGGTGAAGAGGTAAAAAGTTTTATTAATTGCCATCTAAAATAAACATCAATAGCATTAGATTGCAACAGTAATAACATACATTGATACATGGTATAAATTCATAAAAGCAGTATCATATAGAATGGCAATTAATCATCCTTCCAGAGTTCACCAATATGGTCATAAGTAAAAAACGGTAGTACAACGTAAAACTTGCAAAACCCATGGTCTTGTTGATCTTAGTGAAGATATTGGATATAAACTTGGTACTGTGGTAATGTTAGTTGGAAGTAAGATGTATGGCAGCTCTACGCGTTTCGTGGCTAGGGGGCCACTCGTCAGGAGCAAGCACAAGATATATCTATGAATAAAGGATGAAGTATTATGATAGGGTAGGTAAGTACGGTAATGGGGTATAAAACCCTCAGATCAATTACCTGTTGATATTTGGTGTAAGTGTGGTTGTGGCGCGAAAGCGGGGTACCAGACCCTCCGGATAAATGCTCCCAACCGGGAGCCGCGGCAGACATATCGTCCAAGATACCCAAATAAGCGTCGGCCAGAGCAGGCACAAGAGGGCAAGGCAACCTGGGAAGGAGATGAAGGGTGTGCCATGGTAAACTGGACAGGAATGGATGAGGGGGAAGGAATTGTGAATAAGGCCTATGGAAAGGCAGTGAAAAAAGTGAAAAACCGGCCAACAAGGGCCTGAGGGTGGGTGTGAAGAGAGATGAGGGAGGTGAGTGATGGTAATGACCACCAATCAAGGGTGAATTGTGCGAATCAGAGGAAAAAAGAAAGGTGAGTGGCAAGGTAAGAAAGGGGAACAAATGTGGCTACCATGAAGGAGACAGGGAGAAGGGTGATGTGGATGGGTGAATTACCTGGGTGTGGGTGGCTGATTGCAACAGCCATGTGTACAGTCCAGAGGAAGAGCGTGGAGGAAGCCTTGACTACCGGCACCCGCCCTAGGGACGCCCAAATAGGCGCCGGGGCGATGACGTCGCCGACGTCACGCCAGCGCAGCAGGGGGGGGCGGGGGAAGACCGGCGGCAGGAGGATCCCAGCAAACGCTCGATCCTCCGCCATCGGAAGTCCCCCAATTCTGCCCGCGAGCGTGGTCACCACAGACATGGGCAGGCCCGCGCTGAGTAAGCGCCGCACGTCCAGTCTGGGATGCGTGACGTTGACGTGCAGTGACGGCACCCGTACCTGTCCAAATACAGGGGGAGGGTCCGTCAGGCACGTCACGGCTCCCGGAAGTGGAGAACCAGCCGGTCAGCAGGCACTCCCGACCAGGTTCACACCATTTCCAAGACTAAACCCAAATTAAAGCCGGTTGATATTGGAGCATGAATAGGCAAAGATAATGAAAATAAAAATTAAAAATAGGGAAGATGTATGCAAAAGGTAGAAATTACTAACGTAAAGAATGTACAAGGATCACAAGGATTGCACATGGGAAAAGGTTTGCAAAAAGAGGGGTATGGCACTGATATAAATAGTACAGCAAGCCAAGTGTTTCCATCCCTTTGAATATTCAATAAATGGGGTTGAAGGGAAAGAAAAAGGGACTTTAAATGAACATATGGTCTGGTAAGGCACCATTGTTCCATCCCTCGGGACTTTATATGAAACTGTAGTCTGGTAAGGCTGCGAGTTTCCATCCCTGTCATGCATCAAAAGGGGAAACGAGAGGGAAGTGGGACTTTATATGAAACACTTGGTTGCAGCAAGGTAATTAGGTGAAGAGGTAAAAAGTTTTATTAATTGCCATCTAAAATAAACATCAATAGCATTAGATTGCAACAGTAATAACATACATTGATACATGGTATAAATTCATAAAAGCAGTATCATATAGAATGGCAATTAATCATCCTTCCAGAGTTCACCAATATGGTCATAAGTAAAAAACGGTAGTACAACGTAAAACTTGCAAAACCCATGGTCTTGTTGATCTTAGTGAAGATATTGGATATAAACTTGGTACTGTGGTAATGTTAGTTGGAAGTAAGATGTATGGCAGCTCTACGCGTTTCGTGGCTAGGGGGCCACTCGTCAGGAGCAAGCACAAGATATATCTATGAATAAAGGATGAAGTATTATGATAGGGTAGGTAAGTACGGTAATGGGGTATAAAACCCTCAGATCAATTACCTGTTGATATTTGGTGTAAGTGTGGTTGTGGCGCGAAAGCGGGGTACCAGACCCTCCGGATAAATGCTCCCAACCGGGAGCCGCGGCAGACATATCGTCCAAGATACCCAAATAAGCGTCGGCCAGAGCAGGCACAAGAGGGCAAGGCAACCTGGGAAGGAGATGAAGGGTGTGCCATGGTAAACTGGACAGGAATGGATGAGGGGGAAGGAATTGTGAATAAGGCCTATGGAAAGGCAGTGAAAAAAGTGAAAAACCGGCCAACAAGGGCCTGAGGGTGGGTGTGAAGAGAGATGAGGGAGGTGAGTGATGGTAATGACCACCAATCAAGGGTGAATTGTGCGAATCAGAGGAAAAAAGAAAGGTGAGTGGCAAGGTAAGAAAGGGGAACAAATGTGGCTACCATGAAGGAGACAGGGAGAAGGGTGATGTGGATGGGTGAATTACCTGGGTGTGGGTGGCTGATTGCAACAGCCATGTGTACAGTCCAGAGGAAGAGCGTGGAGGAAGCCTTGACTACCGGCACCCGCCCTAGGGACGCCCAAATAGGCGCCGGGGCGATGACGTCGCCGACGTCACGCCAGCGCAGCAGGGGGGGGCGGGGGAAGACCGGCGGCAGGAGGATCCCAGCAAACGCTCGATCCTCCGCCATCGGAAGTCCCCCAATTCTGCCCGCGAGCGTGGTCACCACAGACATGGGCGGGCCCGCGCTGAGTAAGCGCCGCACGTCCAGTCTGGGATGCGTGACGTTGACGTGCAGTGACGGCACCCGTACCTGTCCAAATACAGGGGGAGGGTCCGTCAGGCACGTCACGGCTCCCGGAAGTGGAGAACCAGCCGGTCAGCAGGCACTCCCGACCAGGTTCACACCATTTCCAAGACTAAACCCAAATTAAAGCCGGTTGATATTGGAGCATGAATAGGCAAAGATAATGAAAATAAAAATTAAAAATAGGGAAGATGTATGCAAAAGGTAGAAATTACTAACGTAAAGAATGTACAAGGATCACAAGGATTGCACATGGGAAAAGGTTTGCAAAAAGAGGGGTATGGCACTGATATAAATAGTACAGCAAGCCAAGTGTTTCCATCCCTTTGAATATTCAATAAATGGGGTTGAAGGGAAAGAAAAAGGGACTTTAAATGAACATATGGTCTGGTAAGGCACCATTGTTCCATCCCTCGGGACTTTATATGAAACTGTAGTCTGGTAAGGCTGCGAGTTTCCATCCCTGTCATGCATCAAAAGGGGAAACGAGAGGGAAGTGGGACTTTATATGAAACACTTGGTTGCAGCAAGGTAATTAGGTGAAGAGGTAAAAAGTTTTATTAATTGCCATCTAAAATAAACATCAATAGCATTAGATTGCAACAGTAATAACATACATTGATACATGGTATAAATTCATAAAAGCAGTATCATATAGAATGGCAATTAATCATCCTTCCAGAGTTCACCAATATGGTCATAAGTAAAAAACGGTAGTACAACGTAAAACTTGCAAAACCCATGGTCTTGTTGATCTTAGTGAAGATATTGGATATAAACTTGGTACTGTGGTAATGTTAGTTGGAAGTAAGATGTATGGCAGCTCTACGCGTTTCGTGGCTAGGGGGCCACTCGTCAGGAGCAAGCACAAGATATATCTATGAATAAAGGATGAAGTATTATGATAGGGTAGGTAAGTACGGTAATGGGGTATAAAACCCTCAGATCAATTACCTGTTGATATTTGGTGTAAGTGTGGTTGTGGCGCGAAAGCGGGGTACCAGACCCTCCGGATAAATGCTCCCAACCGGGAGCCGCGGCAGACATATCGTCCAAGATACCCAAATAAGCGTCGGCCAGAGCAGGCACAAGAGGGCAAGGCAACCTGGGAAGGAGATGAAGGGTGTGCCATGGTAAACTGGACAGGAATGGATGAGGGGGAAGGAATTGTGAATAAGGCCTATGGAAAGGCAGTGAAAAAAGTGAAAAACCGGCCAACAAGGGCCTGAGGGTGGGTGTGAAGAGAGATGAGGGAGGTGAGTGATGGTAATGACCACCAATCAAGGGTGAATTGTGCGAATCAGAGGAAAAAAGAAAGGTGAGTGGCAAGGTAAGAAAGGGGAACAAATGTGGCTACCATGAAGGAGACAGGGAGAAGGGTGATGTGGATGGGTGAATTACCTGGGTGTGGGTGGCTGATTGCAACAGCCATGTGTACAGTCCAGAGGAAGAGCGTGGAGGAAGCCTTGACTACCGGCACCCGCCCTAGGGACGCCCAAATAGGCGCCGGGGCGATGACGTCGCCGACGTCACGCCAGCGCAGCAGGGGGGGGCGGGGGAAGACCGGCGGCAGGAGGATCCCAGCAAACGCTCGATCCTCCGCCATCGGAAGTCCCCCAATTCTGCCCGCGAGCGTGGTCACCACAGACATGGGCGGGCCCGCGCTGAGTAAGCGCCGCACGTCCAGTCTGGGATGCGTGACGTTGACGTGCAGTGACGGCACCCGTACCTGTCCAAATACAGGGGGAGGGTCCGTCAGGCACGTCACGGCTCCCGGAAGTGGAGAACCAGCCGGTCAGCAGGCACTCCCGACCAGGTTCACACCATTTCCAAGACTAAACCCAAATTAAAGCCGGTTGATATTGGAGCATGAATAGGCAAAGATAATGAAAATAAAAATTAAAAATAGGGAAGATGTATGCAAAAGGTAGAAATTACTAACGTAAAGAATGTACAAGGATCACAAGGATTGCACATGGGAAAAGGTTTGCAAAAAGAGGGGTATGGCACTGATATAAATAGTACAGCAAGCCAAGTGTTTCCATCCCTTTGAATATTCAATAAATGGGGTTGAAGGGAAAGAAAAAGGGACTTTAAATGAACATATGGTCTGGTAAGGCACCATTGTTCCATCCCTCGGGACTTTATATGAAACTGTAGTCTGGTAAGGCTGCGAGTTTCCATCCCTGTCATGCATCAAAAGGGGAAACGAGAGGGAAGTGGGACTTTATATGAAACACTTGGTTGCAGCAAGGTAATTAGGTGAAGAGGTAAAAAGTTTTATTAATTGCCATCTAAAATAAACATCAATAGCATTAGATTGCAACAGTAATAACATACATTGATACATGGTATAAATTCATAAAAGCAGTATCATATAGAATGGCAATTAATCATCCTTCCAGAGTTCACCAATATGGTCATAAGTAAAAAACGGTAGTACAACGTAAAACTTGCAAAACCCATGGTCTTGTTGATCTTAGTGAAGATATTGGATATAAACTTGGTACTGTGGTAATGTTAGTTGGAAGTAAGATGTATGGCAGCTCTACGCGTTTCGTGGCTAGGGGGCCACTCGTCAGGAGCAAGCACAAGATATATCTATGAATAAAGGATGAAGTATTATGATAGGGTAGGTAAGTACGGTAATGGGGTATAAAACCCTCAGATCAATTACCTGTTGATATTTGGTGTAAGTGTGGTTGTGGCGCGAAAGCGGGGTACCAGACCCTCCGGATAAATGCTCCCAACCGGGAGCCGCGGCAGACATATCGTCCAAGATACCCAAATAAGCGTCGGCCAGAGCAGGCACAAGAGGGCAAGGCAACCTGGGAAGGAGATGAAGGGTGTGCCATGGTAAACTGGACAGGAATGGATGAGGGGGAAGGAATTGTGAATAAGGCCTATGGAAAGGCAGTGAAAAAAGTGAAAAACCGGCCAACAAGGGCCTGAGGGTGGGTGTGAAGAGAGATGAGGGAGGTGAGTGATGGTAATGACCACCAATCAAGGGTGAATTGTGCGAATCAGAGGAAAAAAGAAAGGTGAGTGGCAAGGTAAGAAAGGGGAACAAATGTGGCTACCATGAAGGAGACAGGGAGAAGGGTGATGTGGATGGGTGAATTACCTGGGTGTGGGTGGCTGATTGCAACAGCCATGTGTACAGTCCAGAGGAAGAGCGTGGAGGAAGCCTTGACTACCGGCACCCGCCCTAGGGACGCCCAAATAGGCGCCGGGGCGATGACGTCGCCGACGTCACGCCAGCGCAGCAGGGGGGGGCGGGGGAAGACCGGCGGCAGGAGGATCCCAGCAAACGCTCGATCCTCCGCCATCGGAAGTCCCCCAATTCTGCCCGCGAGCGTGGTCACCACAGACATGGGCGGGCCCGCGCTGAGTAAGCGCCGCACGTCCAGTCTGGGATGCGTGACGTTGACGTGCAGTGACGGCACCCGTACCTGTCCAAATACAGGGGGAGGGTCCGTCAGGCACGTCACGGCTCCCGGAAGTGGAGAACCAGCCGGTCAGCAGGCACTCCCGACCAGGTTCACACCATTTCCAAGACTAAACCCAAATTAAAGCCGGTTGATATTGGAGCATGAATAGGCAAAGATAATGAAAATAAAAATTAAAAATAGGGAAGATGTATGCAAAAGGTAGAAATTACTAACGTAAAGAATGTACAAGGATCACAAGGATTGCACATGGGAAAAGGTTTGCAAAAAGAGGGGTATGGCACTGATATAAATAGTACAGCAAGCCAAGTGTTTCCATCCCTTTGAATATTCAATAAATGGGGTTGAAGGGAAAGAAAAAGGGACTTTAAATGAACATATGGTCTGGTAAGGCACCATTGTTCCATCCCTCGGGACTTTATATGAAACTGTAGTCTGGTAAGGCTGCGAGTTTCCATCCCTGTCATGCATCAAAAGGGGAAACGAGAGGGAAGTGGGACTTTATATGAAACACTTGGTTGCAGCAAGGTAATTAGGTGAAGAGGTAAAAAGTTTTATTAATTGCCATCTAAAATAAACATCAATAGCATTAGATTGCAACAGTAATAACATACATTGATACATGGTATAAATTCATAAAAGCAGTATCATATAGAATGGCAATTAATCATCCTTCCAGAGTTCACCAATATGGTCATAAGTAAAAAACGGTAGTACAACGTAAAACTTGCAAAACCCATGGTCTTGTTGATCTTAGTGAAGATATTGGATATAAACTTGGTACTGTGGTAATGTTAGTTGGAAGTAAGATGTATGGCAGCTCTACGCGTTTCGTGGCTAGGGGGCCACTCGTCAGGAGCAAGCACAAGATATATCTATGAATAAAGGATGAAGTATTATGATAGGGTAGGTAAGTACGGTAATGGGGTATAAAACCCTCAGATCAATTACCTGTTGATATTTGGTGTAAGTGTGGTTGTGGCGCGAAAGCGGGGTACCAGACCCTCCGGATAAATGCTCCCAACCGGGAGCCGCGGCAGACATATCGTCCAAGATACCCAAATAAGCGTCGGCCAGAGCAGGCACAAGAGGGCAAGGCAACCTGGGAAGGAGATGAAGGGTGTGCCATGGTAAACTGGACAGGAATGGATGAGGGGGAAGGAATTGAGAATAAGGCCTATGGAAAGGCAGTGAAAAAAGTGAAAAACCGGCCAACAAGGGCCTGAGGGTGGGTGTGAAGAGAGATGAGGGAGGTGAGTGATGGTAATGACCACCAATCAAGGGTGAATTGTGCGAATCAGAGGAAAAAAGAAAGGTGAGTGGCAAGGTAAGAAAGGGGAACAAATGTGGCTACCATGAAGGAGACAGGGAGAAGGGTGATGTGGATGGGTGAATTACCTGGGTGTGGGTGGCTGATTGCAACAGCCATGTGTACAGTCCAGAGGAAGAGCGTGGAGGAAGCCTTGACTACCGGCACCCGCCCTAGGGACGCCCAAATAGGCGCCGGGGCGATGACGTCGCCGACGTCACGCCAGCGCAGCAGGGGGGGGGCGGGGGAAGACCGGCGGCAGGAGGATCCCAGCAAACGCTCGATCCTCCGCCATCGGAAGTCCCCCAATTCTGCCCGCGAGCGTGGTCACCACAGACATGGGCGGGCCCGCGCTGAGTAAGCGCCGCACGTCCAGTCTGGGATGCGTGACGTTGACGTGCAGTGACGGCACCCGTACCTGTCCAAATACAGGGGGAGGGTCCGTCAGGCACGTCACGGCTCCCGGAAGTGGAGAACCAGCCGGTCAGCAGGCACTCCCGACCAGGTTCACACCATTTCCAAGACTAAACCCAAATTAAAGCCGGTTGATATTGGAGCATGAATAGGCAAAGATAATGAAAATAAAAATTAAAAATAGGGAAGATGTATGCAAAAGGTAGAAATTACTAACGTAAAGAATGTACAAGGATCACAAGGATTGCACATGGGAAAAGGTTTGCAAAAAGAGGGGTATGGCACTGATATAAATAGTACAGCAAGCCAAGTGTTTCCATCCCTTTGAATATTCAATAAATGGGGTTGAAGGGAAAGAAAAAGGGACTTTAAATGAACATATGGTCTGGTAAGGCACCATTGTTCCATCCCTCGGGACTTTATATGAAACTGTAGTCTGGTAAGGCTGCGAGTTTCCATCCCTGTCATGCATCAAAAGGGGAAACGAGAGGGAAGTGGGACTTTATATGAAACACTTGGTTGCAGCAAGGTAATTAGGTGAAGAGGTAAAAAGTTTTATTAATTGCCATCTAAAATAAACATCAATAGCATTAGATTGCAACAGTAATAACATACATTGATACATGGTATAAATTCATAAAAGCAGTATCATATAGAATGGCAATTAATCATCCTTCCAGAGTTCACCAATATGGTCATAAGTAAAAAACGGTAGTACAACGTAAAACTTGCAAAACCCATGGTCTTGTTGATCTTAGTGAAGATATTGGATATAAACTTGGTACTGTGGTAATGTTAGTTGGAAGTAAGATGTATGGCAGCTCTACGCGTTTCGTGGCTAGGGGGCCACTCGTCAGGAGCAAGCACAAGATATATCTATGAATAAAGGATGAAGTATTATGATAGGGTAGGTAAGTACGGTAATGGGGTATAAAACCCTCAGATCAATTACCTGTTGATATTTGGTGTAAGTGTGGTTGTGGCGCGAAAGCGGGGTACCAGACCCTCCGGATAAATGCTCCCAACCGGGAGCCGCGGCAGACATATCGTCCAAGATACCCAAATAAGCGTCGGCCAGAGCAGGCACAAGAGGGCAAGGCAACCTGGGAAGGAGATGAAGGGTGTGCCATGGTAAACTGGACAGGAATGGATGAGGGGGAAGGAATTGTGAATAAGGCCTATGGAAAGGCAGTGAAAAAAGTGAAAAACCGGCCAACAAGGGCCTGAGGGTGGGTGTGAAGAGAGATGAGGGAGGTGAGTGATGGTAATGACCACCAATCAAGGGTGAATTGTGCGAATCAGAGGAAAAAAGAAAGGTGAGTGGCAAGGTAAGAAAGGGGAACAAATGTGGCTACCATGAAGGAGACAGGGAGAAGGGTGATGTGGATGGGTGAATTACCTGGGTGTGGGTGGCTGATTGCAACAGCCATGTGTACAGTCCAGAGGAAGAGCGTGGAGGAAGCCTTGACTACCGGCACCCGCCCTAGGGACGCCCAAATAGGCGCCGGGGCGATGACGTCGCCGACGTCACGCCAGCGCAGCAGGGGGGGGCGGGGGAAGACCGGCGGCAGGAGGATCCCAGCAAACGCTCGATCCTCCGCCATCGGAAGTCCCCCAATTCTGCCCGCGAGCGTGGTCACCACAGACATGGGCGGGCCCGCGCTGAGTAAGCGCCGCACGTCCAGTCTGGGATGCGTGACGTTGACGTGCAGTGACGGCACCCGTACCTGTCCAAATACAGGGGGAGGGTCCGTCAGGCACGTCACGGCTCCCGGAAGTGGAGAACCAGCCGGTCAGCAGGCACTCCCGACCAGGTTCACACCATTTCCAAGACTAAACCCAAATTAAAGCCGGTTGATATTGGAGCATGAATAGGCAAAGATAATGAAAATAAAAATTAAAAATAGGGAAGATGTATGCAAAAGGTAGAAATTACTAACGTAAAGAATGTACAAGGATCACAAGGATTGCACATGGGAAAAGGTTTGCAAAAAGAGGGGTATGGCACTGATATAAATAGTACAGCAAGCCAAGTGTTTCCATCCCTTTGAATATTCAATAAATGGGGTTGAAGGGAAAGAAAAAGGGACTTTAAATGAACATATGGTCTGGTAAGGCACCATTGTTCCATCCCTCGGGACTTTATATGAAACTGTAGTCTGGTAAGGCTGCGAGTTTCCATCCCTGTCATGCATCAAAAGGGGAAACGAGAGGGAAGTGGGACTTTATATGAAACACTTGGTTGCAGCAAGGTAATTAGGTGAAGAGGTAAAAAGTTTTATTAATTGCCATCTAAAATAAACATCAATAGCATTAGATTGCAACAGTAATAACATACATTGATACATGGTATAAATTCATAAAAGCAGTATCATATAGAATGGCAATTAATCATCCTTCCAGAGTTCACCAATATGGTCATAAGTAAAAAACGGTAGTACAACGTAAAACTTGCAAAACCCATGGTCTTGTTGATCTTAGTGAAGATATTGGATATAAACTTGGTACTGTGGTAATGTTAGTTGGAAGTAAGATGTATGGCAGCTCTACGCGTTTCGTGGCTAGGGGGCCACTCGTCAGGAGCAAGCACAAGATATATCTATGAATAAAGGATGAAGTATTATGATAGGGTAGGTAAGTACGGTAATGGGGTATAAAACCCTCAGATCAATTACCTGTTGATATTTGGTGTAAGTGTGGTTGTGGCGCGAAAGCGGGGTACCAGACCCTCCGGATAAATGCTCCCAACCGGGAGCCGCGGCAGACATATCGTCCAAGATACCCAAATAAGCGTCGGCCAGAGCAGGCACAAGAGGGCAAGGCAACCTGGGAAGGAGATGAAGGGTGTGCCATGGTAAACTGGACAGGAATGGATGAGGGGGAAGGAATTGTGAATAAGGCCTATGGAAAGGCAGTGAAAAAAGTGAAAAACCGGCCAACAAGGGCCTGAGGGTGGGTGTGAAGAGAGATGAGGGAGGTGAGTGATGGTAATGACCACCAATCAAGGGTGAATTGTGCGAATCAGAGGAAAAAAGAAAGGTGAGTGGCAAGGTAAGAAAGGGGAACAAGTGTGGCTACCATGAAGGAGACAGGGAGAAGGGTGATGTGGATGGGTGAATTACCTGGGTGTGGGTGGCTGATTGCAACAGCCATGTGTACAGTCCAGAGGAAGAGCGTGGAGGAAGCCTTGACTACCGGCACCCGCCCTAGGGACGCCCAAATAGGCGCCGGGGCGATGACGTCGCCGACGTCACGCCAGCGCAGCAGGGGGGGGGCGGGGGAAGACCGGCGGCAGGAGGATCCCAGCAAACACTCGATCCTCCGCCATCGGAAGTCCCCCAATTCTGCCCGCGAGCGTGGTCACCACAGACATGGGCGGGCCCGCGCTGAGTAAGCGCCGCACGTCCAGTCTGGGATGCGTGACGTTGACGTGCAGTGACGGCACCCGTACCTGTCCAAATACAGGGGGAGGGTCCGTCAGGCACGTCACGGCTCCCGGAAGTGGAGAACCAGCCGGTCAGCAGGCACTCCCGACCAGGTTCACACCATTTCCAAGACTAAACCCAAATTAAAGCCGGTTGATATTGGAGCATGAATAGGCAAAGATAATGAAAATAAAAATTAAAAATAGGGAAGATGTATGCAAAAGGTAGAAATTACTAACGTAAAGAATGTACAAGGATCACAAGGATTGCACATGGGAAAAGGTTTGCAAAAAGAGGGGTATGGCACTGATATAAATAGTACAGCAAGCCAAGTGTTTCCATCCCTTTGAATATTCAATAAATGGGGTTGAAGGGAAAGAAAAAGGGACTTTAAATGAACATATGGTCTGGTAAGGCACCATTGTTCCATCCCTCGGGACTTTATATGAAACTGTAGTCTGGTAAGGCTGCGAGTTTCCATCCCTGTCATGCATCAAAAGGGGAAACGAGAGGGAAGTGGGACTTTATATGAAACACTTGGTTGCAGCAAGGTAATTAGGTGAAGAGGTAAAAAGTTTTATTAATTGCCATCTAAAATAAACATCAATAGCATTAGATTGCAACAGTAATAACATACATTGATACATGGTATAAATTCATAAAAGCAGTATCATATAGAATGGCAATTAATCATCCTTCCAGAGTTCACCAATATGGTCATAAGTAAAAAACGGTAGTACAACGTAAAACTTGCAAAACCCATGGTCTTGTTGATCTTAGTGAAGATATTGGATATAAACTTGGTACTGTGGTAATGTTAGTTGGAAGTAAGATGTATGGCAGCTCTACGCGTTTCGTGGCTAGGGGGCCACTCGTCAGGAGCAAGCACAAGATATATCTATGAATAAAGGATGAAGTATTATGATAGGGTAGGTAAGTACGGTAATGGGGTATAAAACCCTCAGATCAATTACCTGTTGATATTTGGTGTAAGTGTGGTTGTGGCGCGAAAGCGGGGTACCAGACCCTCCGGATAAATGCTCCCAACCGGGAGCCGCGGCAGACATATCGTCCAAGATACCCAAATAAGCGTCAGCCAGAGCAGGCACAAGAGGGCAAGGCAACCTGGGAAGGAGATGAAGGGTGTGCCATGGTAAACTGGACAGGAATGGATGAGGGGGAAGGAATTGTGAATAAGGCCTATGGAAAGGCAGTGAAAAAAGTGAAAAACCGGCCAACAAGGGCCTGAGGGTGGGTGTGAAGAGAGATGAGGGAGGTGAGTGATGGTAATGACCACCAATCAAGGGTGAATTGTGCGAATCAGAGGAAAAAAGAAAGGTGAGTGGCAAGGTAAGAAAGGGGAACAAATGTGGCTACCATGAAGGAGACAGGGAGAAGGGTGATGTGGATGGGTGAATTACCTGGGTGTGGGTGGCTGATTGCAACAGCCATGTGTACAGTCCAGAGGAAGAGCGTGGAGGAAGCCTTGACTACCGGCACCCGCCCTAGGGACGCCCAAATAGGCGCCGGGGCGATGACGTCGCCGACATCACGCCAGCGCAGCAGGGGGGGGCGGGGGAAGACCGGCGGCAGGAGGATCCCAGCAAACGCTCGATCCTCCGCCATCGGAAGTCCCCCAATTCTGCCCGCGAGCGTGGTCACCACAGACATGGGCGGGCCCGCGCTGAGTAAGCGCCGCACGTCCAGTCTGGGATGCGTGACGTTGACGTGCAGTGACGGCACCCGTACCTGTCCAAATACAGGGGGAGGGTCCGTCAGGCACGTCACGGCTCCCGGAAGTGGAGAACCAGCCGGTCAGCAGGCACTCCCGACCAGGTTCACACCATTTCCAAGACTAAACCCAAATTAAAGCCGGTTGATATTGGAGCATGAATAGGCAAAGATAATGAAAATAAAAATTAAAAATAGGGAAGATGTATGCAAAAGGTAGAAATTACTAACGTAAAGAATGTACAAGGATCACAAGGATTGCACATGGGAAAAGGTTTGCAAAAAGAGGGGTATGGCACTGATATAAATAGTACAGCAAGCCAAGTGTTTCCATCCCTTTGAATATTCAATAAATGGGGTTGAAGGGAAAGAAAAAGGGACTTTAAATGAACATATGGTCTGGTAAGGCACCATTGTTCCATCCCTCGGGACTTTATATGAAACTGTAGTCTGGTAAGGCTGCGAGTTTCCATCCCTGTCATGCATCAAAAGGGGAAACGAGAGGGAAGTGGGACTTTATATGAAACACTTGGTTGCAGCAAGGTAATTAGGTGAAGAGGTAAAAAGTTTTATTAATTGCCATCTAAAATAAACATCAATAGCATTAGATTGCAACAGTAATAACATACATTGATACATGGTATAAATTCATAAAAGCAGTATCATATAGAATGGCAATTAATCATCCTTCCAGAGTTCACCAATATGGTCATAAGTAAAAAACGGTAGTACAACGTAAAACTTGCAAAACCCATGGTCTTGTTGATCTTAGTGAAGATATTGGATATAAACTTGGTACTGTGGTAATGTTAGTTGGAAGTAAGATGTATGGCAGCTCTACGCGTTTCGTGGCTAGGGGGCCACTCGTCAGGAGCAAGCACAAGATATATCTATGAATAAAGGATGAAGTATTATGATAGGGTAGGTAAGTACGGTAATGGGGTATAAAACCCTCAGATCAATTACCTGTTGATATTTGGTGTAAGTGTGGTTGTGGCGCGAAAGCGGGGTACCAGACCCTCCGGATAAATGCTCCCAACCGGGAGCCGCGGCAGACATATCGTCCAAGATACCCAAATAAGCGTCGGCCAGAGCAGGCACAAGAGGGCAAGGCAACCTGGGAAGGAGATGAAGGGTGTGCCATGGTAAACTGGACAGGAATGGATGAGGGGGAAGGAATTGTGAATAAGGCCTATGGAAAGGCAGTGAAAAAAGTGAAAAACCGGCCAACAAGGGCCTGAGGGTGGGTGTGAAGAGAGATGAGGGAGGTGAGTGATGGTAATGACCACCAATCAAGGGTGAATTGTGCGAATCAGAGGAAAAAAGAAAGGTGAGTGGCAAGGTAAGAAAGGGGAACAAATGTGGCTACCATGAAGGAGACAGGGAGAAGGGTGATGTGGATGGGTGAATTACCTGGGTGTGGGTGGCTGATTGCAACAGCCATGTGTACAGTCCAGAGGAAGAGCGTGGAGGAAGCCTTGACTACCGGCACCCGCCCTAGGGACGCCCAAATAGGCGCCGGGGCGATGACGTCGCCGACGTCACGCCAGCGCAGCAGGGGGGGGCGGGGGAAGACCGGCGGCAGGAGGATCCCAGCAAACGCTCGATCCTCCGCCATCGGAAGTCCCCCAATTCTGCCCGCGAGCGTGGTCACCACAGACATGGGCGGGCCCGCGCTGAGTAAGCGCCGCACGTCCAGTCTGGGATGCGTGACGTTGACGTGCAGTGACGGCACCCGTACCTGTCCAAATACAGGGGGAGGGTCCGTCAGGCACGTCACGGCTCCCGGAAGTGGAGAACCAGCCGGTCAGCAGGCACTCCCGACCAGGTTCACACCATTTCCAAGACTAAACCCAAATTAAAGCCGGTTGATATTGGAGCATGAATAGGCAAAGATAATGAAAATAAAAATTAAAAATAGGGAAGATGTATGCAAAAGGTAGAAATTACTAACGTAAAGAATGTACAAGGATCACAAGGATTGTACATGGGAAAAGGTTTGCAAAAAGAGGGGTATGGCACTGATATAAATAGTACAGCAAGCCAAGTGTTTCCATCCCTTTGAATATTCAATAAATGGGGTTGAAGGGAAAGAAAAAGGGACTTTAAATGAACATATGGTCTGGTAAGGCACCATTGTTCCATCCCTCGGGACTTTATATGAAACTGTAGTCTGGTAAGGCTGCGAGTTTCCATCCCTGTCATGCATCAAAAGGGGAAACGAGAGGGAAGTGGGACTTTATATGAAACACTTGGTTGCAGCAAGGTAATTAGGTGAAGAGGTAAAAAGTTTTATTAATTGCCATCTAAAATAAACATCAATAGCATTAGATTGCAACAGTAATAACATACATTGATACATGGTATAAATTCATAAAAGCAGTATCATATAGAATGGCAATTAATCATCCTTCCAGAGTTCACCAATATGGTCATAAGTAAAAAACGGTAGTACAACGTAAAACTTGCAAAACCCATGGTCTTGTTGATCTTAGTGAAGATATTGGATATAAACTTGGTACTGTGGTAATGTTAGTTGGAAGTAAGATGTATGGCAGCTCTACGCGTTTCGTGGCTAGGGGGCCACTCGTCAGGAGCAAGCACAAGATATATCTATGAATAAAGGATGAAGTATTATGATAGGGTAGGTAAGTACGGTAATGGGGTATAAAACCCTCAGATCAATTACCTGTTGATATTTGGTGTAAGTGTGGTTGTGGCGCGAAAGCGGGGTACCAGACCCTCCGGATAAATGCTCCCAACCGGGAGCCGCGGCAGACATATCGTCCAAGATACCCAAATAAGCGTCGGCCAGAGCAGGCACAAGAGGGCAAGGCAACCTGGGAAGGAGATGAAGGGTGTGCCATGGTAAACTGGACAGGAATGGATGAGGGGGAAGGAATTGTGAATAAGGCCTATGGAAAGGCAGTGAAAAAAGTGAAAAACCGGCCAACAAGGGCCTGAGGGTGGGTGTGAAGAGAGATGAGGGAGGTGAGTGATGGTAATGACCACCAATCAAGGGTGAATTGTGCGAATCAGAGGAAAAAAGAAAGGTGAGTGGCAAGGTAAGAAAGGGAACAAATGTGGCTACCATGAAGGAGACAGGGAGAAGGGTGATGTGGATGGGTGAATTACCTGGGTGTGGGTGGCTGATTGCAACAGCCATGTGTACAGTCCAGAGGAAGAGCGTGGAGGAAGCCTTGACTACCGGCACCCGCCCTAGGGACGCCCAAATAAGCGCCGGGGCGATGACGTCGCCGACGTCACGCCAGCGCAGCAGGGGGGGGCGGGGGAAGACCGGCGGCAGGAGGATCCCAGCAAACGCTCGATCCTCCGCCATCGGAAGTCCCCCAATTCTGCCCGCGAGCGTGGTCACCACAGACATGGGCGGGCCCGCGCTGAGTAAGCGCCGCACGTCCAGTCTGGGATGCGTGACGTTGACGTGCAGTGACGGCACCCGTACCTGTCCAAATACAGGGGGAGGGTCCGTCAGGCACGTCACGGCTCCCGGAAGTGGAGAACCAGCCGGTCAGCAGGCACTCCCGACCAGGTTCACACCATTTCCAAGACTAAACCCAAATTAAAGCCGGTTGATATTGGAGCATGAATAGGCAAAGATAATGAAAATAAAAATTAAAAATAGGGAAGATGTATGCAAAAGGTAGAAATTACTAACGTAAAGAATGTACAAGGATCACAAGGATTGCACATGGGAAAAGGTTTGCAAAAAGAGGGGTATGGCACTGATATAAATAGTACAGCAAGCCAAGTGTTTCCATCCCTTTGAATATTCAATAAATGGGGTTGAAGGGAAAGAAAAAGGGACTTTAAATGAACATATGGTCTGGTAAGGCACCATTGTTCCATCCCTCGGGACTTTATATGAAACTGTAGTCTGGTAAGGCTGCGAGTTTCCATCCCTGTCATGCATCAAAAGGGGAAACGAGAGGGAAGTGGGACTTTATATGAAACACTTGGTTGCAGCAAGGTAATTAGGTGAAGAGGTAAAAAGTTTTATTAATTGCCATCTAAAATAAACATCAATAGCATTAGATTGCAACAGTAATAACATACATTGATACATGGTATAAATTCATAAAAGCAGTATCATATAGAATGGCAATTAATCATCCTTCCAGAGTTCACCAATATGGTCATAAGTAAAAAACGGTAGTACAACGTAAAACTTGCAAAACCCATGGTCTTGTTGATCTTAGTGAAGATATTGGATATAAACTTGGTACTGTGGTAATGTTAGTTGGAAGTAAGATGTATGGCAGCTCTACGCGTTTCGTGGCTAGGGGGCCACTCGTCAGGAGCAAGCACAAGATATATCTATGAATAAAGGATGAAGTATTATGATAGGGTAGGTAAGTACGGTAATGGGGTATAAAACCCTCAGATCAATTACCTGTTGATATTTGGTGTAAGTGTGGTTGTGGCGCGAAAGCGGGGTACCAGACCCTCCGGATAAATGCTCCCAACCGGGAGCCGCGGCAGACATATCGTCCAAGATACCCAAATAAGCGTCGGCCAGAGCAGGCACAAGAGGGCAAGGCAACCTGGGAAGGAGATGAAGGGTGTGCCATGGTAAACTGGACAGGAATGGATGAGGGGGAAGGAATTGTGAATAAGGCCTATGGAAAGGCAGTGAAAAAAGTGAAAAACCGGCCAACAAGGGCCTGAGGGTGGGTGTGAAGAGAGATGAGGGAGGTGAGTGATGGTAATGACCACCAATCAAGGGTGAATTGTGCGAATCAGAGGAAAAAAGAAAGGTGAGTGGCAAGGTAAGAAAGGGGAACAAATGTGGCTACCATGAAGGAGACAGGGAGAAGGGTGATGTGGATGGGTGAATTACCTGGGTGTGGGTGGCTGATTGCAACAGCCATGTGTACAGTCCAGAGGAAGAGCGTGGAGGAAGCCTTGACTACCGGCACCCGCCCTAGGGACGCCCAAATAGGCGCCGGGGCGATGACGTCATTATCTTTGCCTATTCATGCTCCAATATCAACCGGCTTTAATTTGGGTTTAGTCTTGGAAATGGTGTGAACCTGGTCGGGAGTGCCTGCTGACCGGCTGGTTCTCCACTTCCGGGAGCCGTGACGTGCCTGACGGACCCTCCCCCTGTATTTGGACAGGTACGGGTGCCGTCACTGCACGTCAACGTCACGCATCCCAGACTGGACGTGCGGCGCTTACTCAGCGCGGGCCCGCCCATGTCTGTGGTGACCACGCTCGCGGGCAGAATTGGGGGACTTCCGATGGCGGAGGATCGAGCGTTTGCTGGGATCCTCCTGCCGCCGGTCTTCCCCCGCCCCCCCCTGCTGCGCTGGCGTGACGTCGGCGTCGTCATCGCCCCGGCGCCTATTTGGGCGTCCCTAGGGCGGGTGCCGGTAGTCAAGGCTTCCTCCACGCTCTTCCTCTGGACTGTACACATGGCTGTTGCAATCAGCCACCCACACCCAGGTAATTCACCCATCCACATCACCCTTCTCCCTGTCTCCTTCATGGTAGCCACATTTGTTCCCCTTTCTTACCTTGCCACTCACCTTTCTTTTTTCCTCTGATTCGCACAATTCACCCTTGATTGGTGGTCATTACCATCACTCACCTCCCTCATCTCTCTTCACACCCACCCTCAGGCCCTTGTTGGCCGGTTTTTCACTTTTTTCACTGCCTTTCCATAGGCCTTATTCACAATTCCTTCCCCCTCATCCATTCCTGTCCAGTTTACCATGGCACACCCTTCATCTCCTTCCCAGGTTGCCTTGCCCTCTTGTGCCTGCTCTGGCCGACGCTTATTTGGGTATCTTGGACGATATGTCTGCCGCGGCTCCCGGTTGGGAGCATTTATCCGGAGGGTCTGGTACCCCGCTTTCGCGCCACAACCACACTTACACCAAATATCAACAGGTAATTGATCTGAGGGTTTTATACCCCATTACCGTACTTACCTACCCTATCATAATACTTCATCCTTTATTCATAGATATATCTTGTGCTTGCTCCTGACGAGTGGCCCCCTAGCCACGAAACGCGTAGAGCTGCCATACATCTTACTTCCAACTAACATTACCACAGTACCAAGTTTATATCCAATATCTTCACTAAGATCAACAAGACCATGGGTTTTGCAAGTTTTACGTTGTACTACCGTTTTTTACTTATGACCATATTGGTGAACTCTGGAAGGATGATTAATTGCCATTCTATATGATACTGCTTTTATGAATTTATACCATGTATCAATGTATGTTATTACTGTTGCAATCTAATGCTATTGATGTTTATTTTAGATGGCAATTAATAAAACTTTTTACCTCTTCACCTAATTACCTTGCTGCAACCAAGTGTTTCATATAAAGTCCCACTTCCCTCTCGTTTCCCCTTTTGATGCATGACAGGGATGGAAACTCGCAGCCTTACCAGACTACAGTTTCATATAAAGTCCCGAGGGATGGAACAATGGTGCCTTACCAGACCATATGTTCATTTAAAGTCCCTTTTTCTTTCCCTTCAACCCCATTTACTGAATCCAATTGAACATGCAATTCACTTGCTGAAGACAAAACTGAAGGGAAAATGCCCCAAGAACAAGCAGGAACTGAAGACAGTTGCAGTAGAGGCCTGGCAGAGCATCACCAGGTATAAAACCCAGCGTCTGGTGATGTCTATGCGTTCCAGACTTCAGGCAGTAATTGACTGCAAAGGATTTGCAACCAAGTATTAAAAAGTGAAAGTTTGATGGATGATTGTTAATCTGTCCCATTACTTTTGGTCCCTTAAAAAAGTGGGAGGCACATATACAAACTGTTGTAATTCCTACACCGTTCACCTGATTTGGATGTAAATACCCTCAAATTAAAGCTGAAAGGCTGCAGTTAAAGCACATCTTGTTCGTTTCATTTCAAATCCATTGTGGTGGTGTATAGAGCCAAAAAAGTTTAGAATTGTATCGATGTCCCAATATTTATGGACCTGACTGTATATATATATATATATATATATATATATATATATATATATATATATATATATATAATCGAGTGTCATATACGATCTTGGTACTTTTATGTAAAATTGTTGTCTATATCCATTCACTGATCTAACTATTTATTGTGAATATTTGACTTGGTGAATAAATATTACTTTATTTCCATATTCAGTCTGTATTCACATCTATCGTTGTGTTATTCCAAAGAAATTCTCCTGGTTTAAATTGCTTAAAGATCCAGCTCCAGCTCTTCCCGGTAGGGGGCGCACTGCCGCTGGCTTGCTCCCGCTGTGATCACACACAGCAGGAGCCCAGCGGCGGGTACTGAGGACTCAATGTCTGCCGGCACTTATTGATGATAGAGCAGAGAGGCAGAATGGCGGTCTGCCCATGTAAACAAGGCAGATTGCCGTTCTGACAAGAGGAAAGGCATGGATCCTGGGTCTCTGCAAAGCAGGGACTAGGATCCATGTCTTCTCCTGGTAAAAGCACCTCCCACAGTTTAGGAAAACACAGGCTAGGCACACAGTTAACCCTTTGATCGCACCTGGTGTTAACCCTTTCCCAGCCAGTGTCATTAGTAAAGTGACAGTGCATAATTTTTAGCACTGATCACTGTATTAGTGTCGCTGGTCCCCAAAAAGTGTCAAAAGTGTCAGTTAGTGTCCAAATAGTGTCCACCGCAATATCGCAGTCTCAGTATAAGTCCCTGATCACCACCATTACTAGTAAAAAAAATATATATCCCATAGTTTGTAGTCGCTATAACTTTGCGCAAGCTAATCAATATACACTTATTGGGATTTTTTTTACCAAAAATATGTAGCAGAATACATGTTGGCCTTCATTTAAGAAGAAATTTCAATTTATTCAATTTTTTATTGGATATGTTTTATGGCAGAATGTAAAAAAAATAAATTTCTTTTTTTTTTAAATTGTCAGTATTTTTTTTTCTTTATAGCGCAAAAAATAAAACCGCAGAGGTGATCAAATACCACCAAAAGAAAGCTCTATTTGTGAGAAAAAAAGGACATAAATTTTATTTGGGTACAGCATTGCATGACCGCATTGACAGTTAAAGTAATGCAGTGCCGTATTGCAAAAAATGGCCTGGTAAATTGTACATTTTCCATAGGTCAAGTGGTAAAAGATATTAAAAATGACCTTCACACGTCAATCAAAAGTCGCTGTAGTTTTCTAAAACTGTCAAAAAAATATAATGCAATATGGCAATCTGGAGGCATTCTGTACAATGTTGGTAAACAGAATGCCTCCAGAAATGCTTGTATGATCAGCTCTCTGATTTTCTCAGACATCTAAACTAAGCTACAAGTAAAATTTTAGGTATCCTCTGTAATAGGAATTTTATTTTTGGTGAGATACTCCTTAAGGGTTAATTAATTCCAACTTAATTCTAAGGTATGTACCCTGCAACTTTCCTCATTAGAACACTGAAAGAGTGCTATGTGGTAAAAACGAATCAAACGTTCCCAATCAGGAATCAGTCTTGCAAGGACAGAGTGGAACAAGCCACTTTTATCTTCAAAACAGAAAAAGGTACAGAACAGAAAAGTTTGTTAGAATCCTTGTAATATCCTAGATGACCAAGAGGGGATTTTTTTTTTTTTGTGAAAATAATCCAGTGCTGACTTTAATCCCATTATGCACCTCTCGGCTTCCTCCCATTTCGCAAAACTGATATATTGGGGATGACAAACTGATTTTAAGTTCAGTTATCCAGTATGGGGTTAAACTGTCCATCTTTGTACATATCAGTTCTTCCAGCTGCTATAAAACTAATTGAAAAAGCAGGAAAGAATCCTCAGGGAATTCTTATAAATGGTTCTAAATGCAAATAAAAATACCATTTAAATATCATTAACAAATGTTCTCAGCCTGTTGGGTAATGCAAGGAAATTGAATTTATATGGCAAAGAGATATAACTGCCAGTCAGTGGAATAATTTGAGGATGTTTGCTGAAATACTAAATGTGGTTAAAGGACTCAACTATTTCATGCACCCTTTAAACAGTAAACATTCTACAAGATGGCAATAAGCCGTACAGGTAATAAACTGTGCTGCCTAATACAGATGCCTTCTCCTATTTTCTCAGGGGGCACTTCTCATTGGTTTGAACATTAAAAACAGATAGCTACTAGAATTGTTATTTGTTGAATTGACTTGCAGAATTTATAATTTAAATGGCTCTTACCAGGATGATTTCTAAATTTTATAGATGTAATTGTGCTTTTATTCATTGCAGTGTATTAATTACTTTCATTTAAATTGACTTGAGCTTAATTTTTTTTTTCTTAAGAGATTACTTTATAAACAATTACCCAAGACAAGCGTCTTCTTATAAAGGAAATATTTGTTTGACTTTTAGACCATATCAGTGAAAATATTCCCATCATTCATTACCATACTTTCTTAAATATCCTTATCCCCTCCTATAAACTTGATGTCACTCTTTATGAAGGAATAATGATCCTGGCAATTTTTTTGATTTTGTGGATTAGCATCAGCGAATACAAATGTCATTGCTGCTGGGCAGGCCATGAAGTCTATGTGGAAATGATGGGTTAGTGTAGTGCTAAACTATGGAATATAATACAATAGAGTAAAGCAATCAGATCCTTGTTTTTCCTCCTAAATTATGCAAGACTTAAATAAAATTTTAAGGTGTATCAATCTCTGACAAGTCTGATTATCATTTCACAAACAATCAACTTTAGGAGGACTTACATTGTGTGGAACTCAATTAAACATTTTCCACCCACAACTCTTTAATTTTAATCTACCCTTCCGTCTGTTCTCCCATGTCCGAAACAAGACCAAAAGAGCCCAAGGGCCATCTGACTGACCTAAGTAGGACTATTCATGTCACATACACATTATCCTTGCCTACCCCCTACTTACTCCTTTACTGTTCTCATCTCTTTACTAACATCCTCTGTCATCTCTTTTTTTCATCTCTTCACTTCTTTTTTGAATGTTTCTTATACCAACCAATACCGAACCTACTGACTCATTTGGCATAACACCATATAGGGACTTTTTTACATTTTTCCAGCCCACATAAGATTTTATAAATTTACAACTTAGGGTACTTGGTAAGGCTGAACAGATTACCCTATTTTACTAATCTAACCTCTTCCGGATGATGCAGCAAATTATGTAATGCATGTAGGATAGCCTGTAGGATAGCCATGAACCCAGTGCCAGCCCAAGACATGGTGCTGCCTGGGACCAAGAATGAAATGCTACCCCCCAAAAAAAATAAAAAATTACGCCCACCAAAAGGCCCCCACATTCATTATTTTATATCATGATAACTAAAATTAAATTTATCAGAAAAGCAGATTTACATGCAACAGCACCTTGTCCATGTGCAAAATGACATGACATACCATTACGTTCAAATCCCCCTCTTCCCTGACAAATCATAGCCACAGCACTGGTCCCTGACTATGCTGACAGCTCTCCTACAACCTGCCTTTGATTTAGACCTACCTAATGTTAATATCAATGTCAATGTCAGTATCAATGTCAGTATTGTCACAGGTGCTTCAGAGGGAGGTCACAGGGAAGCATCAAGAGACACTTCTGAGTATCACTAATAGGGTGTAAATAAAAAAGAGGACCTTTCTGACAGTATAATACTACAAATATGTGCTGCACAGTTCACCCAGAATGCAGAGTGGTGCAGTTCAGAAACCAATGGGAACGTTAAAATTTATAGAGAGCATGTTCTTCTGCTACCAAAACAGGCTTTAAGATGCAGTATTCTTTTTTAATAGTAATGTTTACCTTGCTCCAGGACAGGACTAGCCACATGTTACTTATGGCTATAAAGTATAGTGTCATATTTAGTAATTCACCTGATTTGTCACTTAGCCAGTAGGTTGGGTGTACTCAGCTCCTTAGACTAGAATGGGAAAGCCTATAAATCCTTACATTACTAATGTACACGTGCCAGTTTCATTGCTTCCTCATAGTGTTTAAAGTTAGGGGCATGTAGGGAGTGAAGCAGCAGAATAACAGGTCATCATTATGATAGGTGGCCTAACTGGTCAGTATAAAATTTCCATAGCTTGGAAGAGCACTGCTAAGAGGGATGGGGGGAAACTGCTAGTGATCTGGGATTCAGGGCACCTTGAAGACTGCAGCAGCCTGTTCAGTACTTTTATGGCATTGAAAAGCTAAATTGAAACTGATGACCCTTCAAAAATATGTAGGGCTACGCAGAGAGCTGACACATATACATATAATGCATCCACTTCCTACTCCAAAACAACAACCTCAAGCAGATCAAGTTGGATAAAAATTACTAGCCAGGGTCTGCAAAACCTCTAAAGACTTCTAATTAAGCCCTGTTGTAAAATTGCCATATCATAAAACATCTAGCAGAGCCCTCAACAATCTCTCCTGCGTCCTGGTCATAACTGGGTATCATAAGCCTCAAATAAGACAGAACCTACTAATAGCAATTGTAAAATAGTCATTAAACACTCCAGGAATGGTTGTAACTTACTTATTAACTTACTATTTTGTCACGGACGGGCACAGCCACACAGGCAGCTCTTCTCAGCCCTTCCTTCCCTCACGCTGTGACGCTGGAAGACGGTGGGCGGAGCAATTGATTGGCACGGAGGCTGAGCACTGTGAATGCTGGGGTGGCCATGGCCTCAGATGTCACTGGTTGCTAGGCGCCGGGCGGCAGGCGATTCTAAAAACCAGTGCAGGAGACAGCGCACAGTGCACAGCACAGCCTCCGTTCTGCTCTGCTCTGAGTCCTGAGAGTCTCTTGCTGACTGATGATCCAGGATTCCTGGCTGGCGGTAACTTCTTGCTGGCCTGGCTGCCGCGGCCTCCTCTGTTAAATGCCGCCTGGAGCCATGGTCCCATTGGGTCCCATGGTAGGGCCGGCCCTGCATGAACAAATGTAAATGTCAGAAAGTTCTGGTGTAGTGATAAATTTTGTACTATGTACAAATGTTTGTGCATCCTCTGTAGAATCTTCAAATCTACCAACAACTACCTACAGTGTGATGGCCTACATATGCAATCTAATTCAATATATATTTAATCAGATAGACCCTCGTATTACTCAAATCTAATGAATATTGTACAATCAGATTGTGAAAAGGTGATATAATAAAAGCTATATTTCAGTATTCACCAGCGGTAAGGGAACAAAAACTACCTGAGCTTAGTGAATGAACCAAAATTATATTCTATAAAAATTGCAAGCCCCAATTCATACCTTGAAAGATAAGTCACCATCAATTCTCTATTCAGTTAAAGCAGCACCAAAGCACACTTGATCAATCTTATGCAAGATTGATTGAATAGAAGCATTTTGGGGGGGCAGGAGGCGGAGCCTAACGGAGCAGACATGCATTGTTAGAGCTCCACACCGCTGAGGAGAGAAGAGAAGGACAAAGCGGAGCCTGCAGGCTCAAAAGGTATCCATTTGAACCTTTTTGCCCCAGGGAACAAACTGTGAAAGTTTGGGCAGGAAATATGGTACTGGGAGGAAACCGTGGCAGAAATAAAAATCACCTCACAAAGAGCTCACAGGCACTCACTGCAGCTGAAGCAGCTCCAGTCACCTCACAATATACAGCAATATACAGGGCGCTCTCACAGACAGAAAATGTCACAGCAAGACTCTCCATTTGAGTCAGATACAGAACAAATCCTCTCACAAACTTCTCCACAAGCCTCCTCAGCATCCTCAGTAATATTATTACAATTTGAAAAGATGCTTCATAAGGCTTTAAAACAAACCTCAGACCAAATAACAAAAAGCCTAACCAAAGAAATAAGAGAGCTGGGAAACCGCACCGCAGCCTTAGAAATAAAAATGGATGAAATTGAAATTACAACCCAAGAAAATATAACAGAATTGGAACAATAAAAAAAAAGAGAATTTAATACTTCAAACTAAGCTCGAAGATTACGAAAATAGAGCCAGACGTTCAAACTTGCGCATAAGGGGAATACCTGAAACTGTGACAGACCTGCAATCTACTATTACTGCTCTATTACAAGAACTAAAGCCATATATCCCTATTGAACGTTTAGAACTGGACAGAGTACACAGAGCCCTCACAGCCAAAAAGAAAGATGGACCCCCACGTGATATAATCACAAAATTTCATTATTACAGAACGAAAGAACAAATACTAATTGCTGCAAGAGAAAAAAAGGAACTTAATTTTCAAGGACACAATTATCAAATTTTTGCTGACCTATCCCAACTTACTATTACTAAAAGACGATCCATGAAACCCCAACTAATGGAACTGCAACGCCACAACATTATGTATCAATGGGGTTTCCCCTTTTCAGTCAGATTTAACTACCAAGGTACAATTTACAGAAGCAGATCAGCAGATGAACTACAACAAACCCTTTTAAAATTAAATCTGACAGAACCCACAAGCAGCAACACTCCCACACGCAGAAGAATGGCATCATCTTCACCTTCAGGCAGCACCCAGAAAATTTCAGAACAAAATGGGAATCATCATTCTCACAAAAGAGGCCGTTATGCCACATCATCCATGGACCAAGAAGATTCAATGGACTGACATCCTAATTCCTGATATCTCTTCATTTATTATACTAAGAGATGGTTCTCTATAAAAAAACAATATTTATAACTGAATGTAACTGCATTCTGATAGTCACACACTGTGTGGGATCATGTTACATTCCAGTTATATTTCTTATTACTTCTGATTCATATAGCCTTAGAATATATAAGTGAAATAAGGAAATTCTTGTTCAGTTATATATTATCAGGTAATAACAATAGATTTATTACTTTTTAGGACAAATATGTTCAATAATCCAGAAGTAATGGAAGCTTTTTCTTTCTTTTCTTAAAACAAATATATTATTACCTAACTAGTTCCTAGAATTATGTTTTTGTTTATTCTAATCTGAAGCAATACAACCTCAATTTTATGAGTTAACATATCTAAACAGTTACATATGAATAAAATATGTAATTGTTTACTCTAAAAGGGTTAAAATCCCAAAATAATTCAAACTATCTTCATCAATACCAAAGTTATTAACAGTACCTTTCTAACTGAATTATTTAGCCTAGGGCAAGACTAACCATATACAACCACCCTGGAATAAATAATTTCAACAAAAATATATTCTGCACTCCAATTAATGAAACATCATTTTGATGTCTTTTGACATAGCACTTCTCTCCTGTAAGCGGAAGATCCGTGTACCCCCATTAGCCCTCCTCATTCTCCCAACCATATTATGTGGGAGTGTGACGAAGGCACTTATTCCCCTGAGAGAGATATTTATTCTCTTTCACGGGTAAATTGTGATTACTTGCAAAAAATAATTTATACAATGTATCATCTAATCTCATATGTTTTTTGTTTACTCTTTACTCCAGAATTCACTGGTTTCTTTTCTATCTATTCATCTCTTCAGTCCACACAGGTTGATCTGCTGTCAGGAGACTAGTAGACCAGACTGTGTGGACTGCACAGAGGAGACCAGAAACACATGTAAGTGAAATGATGGTGTTTATTAACAAGTGATAAGTGAAAGGAATATAAACAGTGCAAAACCCACACAACAACCCACTACAAACAACAATATATATAGGTAAATGGAGATACCGTAATCGTAAACAAAGCCAAGCCAAGGTCATACACAGGGAAGTCAGCAGAAGGGTAAGGACGGGAAACTGAACAGGACAAGGAGAGGATGGATGGATGGGGTTCAGGGCAGGGATCCAAGGTAGCCAGGAACAGAAGGGACAGGACTAGGAAGGCCTCAGGATAGGGATTGGATCAGATCAGGACAAGGCAGATGCAGGTTCAAGGTCAAACAGGCAGCAAGGTCAGAACGCAGGGAGAGAGAGATACCAAGGCAAGCCTATGAGGGCTTGCCGGGTATTTATAAGGCTGTGGTGATTGACCTCATGTCACAGCTGAGCGCAGTGTGTGTTGTTTGCTCCACACTGCCAGAGTGCACCCGCTGGTTGACACCGGTACTACGGCCCAAGGATGCAACAGTGCCACCAGCAGGAAAGACCTCTTACTGCAGGTCCTAGGTGTTGGAAGACACCTGCTGATGGACACTGGTACTGCGATCCAAGAGACCGATAGCGCCACCAACGGGTAAACCCTCTCATGACATCTGCGCAGTCAGCTCTGCATAACAAAAAGTAAGTCAAAACTATTTGATCTATTGCCATGGCACCACTGATTATACTTTCCCTGAATGTTCAGGGAATAAATGTCCCTCAAAAAAGGACCAAAGCCTTCCGTACTTTCCATAACAAGAAGGCTCACATAGTATGCCTCCAAGAAACACACTTCACCAAAGATTCTACTCCAAAATATATTTCTCCTTTTTATCAACAAATTTACACGGCTTCTGCCTGTACCAAGCAAAGGGGAACTCTAATTGCATTTCACCGATCCACACCATTCACCTTATCATCAGAAATTAAAGACCCAGAAGGTAGATACCTGATACTAATGGGTTATATAATGGATACAGCAATCACGGTGATTTCCTACTACGCTCCTAACAAACAACCTACACCATTCCTCTCACATATATTACAAGTGATTAATACACACAAAATAGGAACAGTGATAATGTGTGGGGATTCGAACCAGGTCCTCCTCCCATTTCTAGATAAATCACCTTTTACACCATCCAAAATAACCTCTAGATTACCTTTTTCTCAACTTCTTTCCAAATACAATCTGGTAGATTCGTGGAGAGAAAGTAACCCAATGAAAAAGAAATTCACTTATTTCTCGCACCCTCATCAAACCTTCACCAGAATAGATCATATTTTTCTAACAATAGGAATGATACCAGAAATTATTGCATCAGATATAATTCCGATTCCGTGGTCTGACCATAATGCAGTATACACTACTATAGCCTCAGCCATACCAAAAGCGCATGACCCAACGTGGTACTTACCGGACATAATGCTCAAACACCCACTACATCAGATGGCCATTGAACAAGCTTTAAAGGAATACATATCAATTAATAATACAACAGACATCTCCCCAATAACACTGTGGGAAGCTCATAAGCCTGTCTTGCGTGGTACAATACAAAGACAAATGGCACTATTTAAACGGGAACGCAAAAATCTAGCAAAAAAACTAGAACTCAATTTTAATGCAGCCTACATATCATTTCAAGATAATCCATCTCAGAGTACAAAATCTCATCTGGAAAAATCTAGATTGGAATACGATCTATTTCTCACTGAGTCAGATAAATCCCTCAAACGCTCCAAACACAATTTCTACATGAATACAAACAAACCAGGTACATATTTGGCTCGGGCATTAAATTCAACTAACAAATCTTTCAAACCAATACGCTTGAAATTATCAAAAAATGTTTACACTTGTAATCCAGTTAAAATAGTCCATAAATTTCACTCATATCTCGCAACTTTATACAAGACAAACAATGAATTTAATCCTACAGAGGCTGAATCCTTCTTCTCAAAAATAACCTTACCTGAGTTATCTCAGAATCAAAAAAGCAGTTTGGATGAGCCTATAACTATAGATGAAGTTGCTAACGCCATAAAAGACCTAAAACTTAACAAAAGACCAGGCCCAGACGGCTACTCGGCTTTATACTATAAAACATTCTCAGAAATACTCTCACCCATTCTCACTGAAACTTTTAACAAACTTCTAGATGGACATTCTTTTCGGCAAGAAACACTAATGGCAATTGTTTGTATGATCCCAAAACCCCTTTCTGATGATACTTCCTGTGTGAATTATCGGCCTATCTCTCTGTTAAACCTCGATATTAAATTATTAGCAAAAATAATAGCAAAACGCCTCAATAGCATTATAGGAAGATTAATACATAGAGATCAAGTAGACTTCATGCCAAATAGACAGGCAGGCGATAATATACGCAGGGCAGTGTTATTGGCACATATTGCTAAAAAACGGAAAATCCCTTTATGTTTTCTATCTCTCGATATTAAGAGGGCATTTGACACAGTATCCTGGCAATATATGCAATATTCATTACAAAAATGGGGTTTTGGACCCCACTTTTTAACATGGATCAAAGCATTATATAATAAACCCAAAGCCTATATAAAATATGCTGGATACAAATCTGAAGCCTTTAATATCGAAAGAGGTACCCGACAGGGTTGCCCATTATCTCCCTTATTATTTGCCCTTATACTCGAACCCATGGCCCAATACATCAGAACAAACCAAACTATAACTGGCATTGAAGTAGGAGGTATTACACACAAATTATGTATATTTGCAGACGATATATTACTTTTTCTATCATCACCACAGGTCTCTGGTCCTAACTTAATACCAACTCTTGATGGATTTGCAGCCCTATCCGGCCTTATGATTAATCCTAAGAAATGCCTAGTGCTTAATATTTCACTCACAAACATGGAATTGATCCGGCTAGGGCTGCACTCCCATTCACATGGGCAGAAAAATCAATCCCATATCTTGGAATTCATTTAACAGCATCTCATTCTGACTTATTCTCAACCAATTATCCTCCTGTATTAAGACAGATCACAAATCTAATAAAACAATGGTCGCAACTTCCTTTATCCTGGATAGGGAAGATTAATGCAATCAAAATGACTATTCTACCCAAATTGCTTTATCTATTCAGAGTCCTCCCTATTCCAATTCCTTCCTATTTTTTGAGAATAGTACAAAAAAGAGCAACTTCGTTTATATGGGGCTCTTCTAAACCACGTATACCTATACACACACTACATCTTCCCAAAAATAAAGGAGGCCTGGGATACCCTAATTTTACTAACTACTACAGAGCAGCACATTTGGCCAGTCTGTCCAAATACCATGCAAAACAGGAAATCCCATTATGGGTATTTATAGAGGCTTCAGAAAATGACCCTCTATTAATATCAAATTTATTATGGCTTGATCCTAAAGACAGCTTTAAAATTCATAATCCCATAACTAAACACTTCTTATCTCTCTGGGATAAACTAAAAACCAAATATCAGTTACAATCTCCACACAATCCTCTCCTCTCTTTTATCAGAAATCCGGCCTTTTAACCGGCATGGATCTACCCAAACTCTTTTAAAGCTTGGACAACATCAGGCATTCAGACACTAAATGACTTCATAGCATCTAAATCATTCCTTTCATTCCCATCGCTTAGAGAAAAATATGATCTTCCAAACTCTGAGATATTTAGATATCTCCAAATCAAAAATTTCTATACACCATTCCTAAAGGGGGATACACCATTATCCCAATTATCCATTTTTGAATCAATCTGTACAAAAGATCCATTTGCTAAAGGTACAATTTCATCACTTTATAATCAATTATATGGAGTAGCAAATCTTAATAGACCCTCTTACGTTCAGAGGTGGGAGGAGGACCTGGGACGAACTTTAGAAGACACGGACTGGTCTAACATATGGCTCACATCTAAGTCATCTTCACCCAACATCTTAGCACTGGAGACAAATTATAAAGTCCTAACTCGCTGGTACCTTGTACCCGCTAGAGTGGCAAAATATTCACCTAATACCTCAGCTCTTTGTTTTTGAGGATGCCCAGAAATAGGCACATATTTACACATATGGTGGACGTGCCCAGTAATCCAAACCTTCTGGAAGGAAGTCTTCGTGATTGCATCTAAAATATTTAAAAAAATAATACAACCGGATCCATATTTAACTTTACTTAATCTAAAACCGGAATGGTTAACACTCTCTCAATTCAAACTTATGATCCAACTAATAATGGCTGCAAAACAAACAGTGGCCAAGGCATGGAAATCTCCTACATTGGTACTAGCAGAAACAATTCACAGAATGAATAATACAATGTCCCATGCTAAGATGGTAGCCATCGATCAAAATCAAATTCCAAAATTTGAAAAACTTTGGCATCCTTGGATAAAACAACAGTTCCTGTCAAACTTCAATGACTCTGTCCTGTTGCCATGGTAACAGATTAAATGACTTACAGAGACACCCAATCTAAGGCTTCAAAGAGAACTAAAAAGAATAATAAACTGACGAGCGGGACAACCTTGTGGACCATACCTCTACCTTTCAACCCTTTTTCTTCTTTCTCTTTCCTTTTCTCCACCTTACGATTAAAGCTCATTATCAGAATTTATTTGACCTATATACACTCTACTTGTAAACAATATGTATAATAGGTATAAATCATTTAAATACCTACAAAAGTAACTAAGGAAATGATATATATATCTTTAATTTAGGTTTACGTGAACCCAATGTTTAATATTTGAAATTTCATGATATTTACCTATATAAACCCTACTGCAAAACAATGAGCTTACTTTATAGATCCTTGTAAACTTACTTTATGTATCTTTATAACATTGTATACTCAATAAACTTCTTTTGACAAGGAAAAGAAGCATTTTGGTTGTGCAAGGGTTCATATAAAACATCTAGATATTTTTATAAAGTACAGAAGTGAATATTTTTACATTACTTTCTTTTCTTTATGGGTTTATAAATGAGGCACAGCCTGACCTGCCTAATGACTGGTTAGGAGAAAGGAGCACATAGAACTGCATGATGTACCTGTACATTATAGCTGTGTGGGTATTATTCACTGTGCCACAGCAGGTGCCTAGTACTATACCATTATCACACATTGACTTAAACATTGGGGCTGAGATTTATGATGTTTGGTGGTAAAATAAGTGTTTCTTTTAGTTCTTTCACATATGTAATATGCTTTGGAATTCCACAATCCAAGTTACTTTACTCTCCAAGATGTACAAAATGGTTTGGTACAAAATGACTGCCCTTAACCCATGTTAAAATGTCCACTTTATAAGGTTCTCAGATGTGAGCAATAGATCATCAATATACAGGGTTGCCAATTGCAGTACCTTAACACACAGCAACAAGTACTGCTGAGCCACCACATCCAAACATGACAGGAAGCAAACATTTTGTCACAAAGATGATTATAGTAAATCTCTAGGCAAACACCTCAATACACAAATACATATATCTCTACCTTTTAACCTGTCAAAGAATGGGTAACTCTTCTGATTTTTACACTTTTGCTACAAAGCACAGCCAGACCAGTAACAGACAAACATTCTGATTAAACAGTTCATGTAATTTTCATTGTTTATTTGTGTTTGATTTTGTTTTTGAGATCAATGTTATACCTTATTGTCCCTTCCCTGCCTATTAGTATTGGTTGTTTTTCTGGACTTTTTGTTTACAACAATAAAGCCGTTTTCTGCATGATTTGAGAGTGCAGCCATCCGATAATTTGGTCTGCAATTGTTCTGCAGCAGTGGCAGGGCATGCACCTCATTACACATAGTACAGTCTGAGCACCACAGCCGGATTCATTCACCTGTGGGCAGCGGAACTTTACCAGTTCATCTTCCGGGTTTAGCAGTGTGTTGGCAGGTGTTAGTGTGCTTTAACCACTTAAACCACTAGATGTTCCAATAAGTATAGAAGAGAATCAGATGCACACCACCAGGAGCTTGAATGAAGAAAAATCCTTTATTCACATGTGCTTGAATGAAGAAAAATCCTTTATTCACATGTGCCAGAGGTAAACAGGATACACAGGATACAAGGTAGACGCATTTCACGCAAACTCGTGCTTAGTGAACAAGCACGTTGAGTTTGTGTGAAACGTGTCTACCTTGTATCCTGTGTATCCTGTTTACCACTGGCGAATGTGAATAAAGGACTTTTCTTCATTCAAGCTCCTGGTGGTGTGCAGCTGATTTTCTTCTATACCTGTGTTCTACAGTGGTGACCCGGCATCCAATTTGGATGGCTGATCACTCATCCACCTGACCGGTGTATACATTCTCTAATACTAAGATGTTCCGATAGCCCTAAGTCAGGAGAGGCTAATGTTAAAGCACCAGCCCTGCCTCTACTAGATGAGGGGCACCCTGGATAAAGGTATGCTAGAGAGGTAGAGAGCTTCCTGTGTTAAATGCCACTGATGCCTCTGTAAGTGGACCAGACCAGAGCAACATCTAGGCAACTGGGACTCATTCGTTTAGCTTTCTTTTGGGGGAAAGCCCATAGCCATGGAAAGACTATATGCATTCATGGAATTACTTGCTCCTCTTTTCTGTAAGTAGTGGCTCTCTGATCTTATCTCTCATCCCACATCTATAGTAGACAGTCCAATATATTTAGCAAAGAAGCACAGTGTTTTTTCATTTTTTTGTTACCTTTTTTTTTGGGAGTAATGAAGAAATTCAATAAAATGTTTTTTTTTTTTTCACAGTTGTCATATTAACGAGTTATTTCTCACACTCAGCATGGGCATACTTACAAATACAGCCCAAAATACATTCTGCTACTTCTCCTGGGCATGGAGATACCACAAGTGTAAGGCTTTTTCACAGCCTAAATGAATAGAGCACCTAAATTGTGCATCTAAATTCCTGACCACCTATCATATTTCTTGAGTTCTTGAAGTGCCAGGACAAAACACATTTTGGAAAGAAACACCTCAAGTTATTTTCTGAAAGGTATAGTGATTCTTTTGAAAGTGTCATTTAAATGGACCTTTGCCTTTGCCTTGTATGGACAAAGTAAGGTTCATTTTAATAGTGAAAGTGTCCATCTGATCAAAATTAAAAATAAGTACAGTAAAACCTTGGATTGTGAACATAATTCATTCTGGAAACATGCTTGTAATCCAAAGCACTTGTATATCAAAGCGAATTTCCCCATAAGAAATCATGAAAACTCAGATGATTCGTTCCTCAACCATTTATTCACAGGTCTTTCAGTTTATAGTCCATATAAAAAGATTATAGCAATGTGATGGGTTGTGTAATCATAAAATGTCCATCTACAAATGGCAACCTCCACAAGGGGATTAGAAACAAAATCCAGCAGGAGCTACAGAGTATAAAAGAGAAGAGAGGCGCCTCTAAGTGTAGCAATATGGTTACATTTAATGAAGGTAAAACATTTAGCAACTCACATGTATGATGATTAAAACAGGCACATCTAAGTATGCAGGCATCCGGGGTAAAGCTGTCCACATAGACCATCCTCCGCACCGCCGGCTCTCACTGCTGTCAGTCTGCAATCATAACCGGGAAGACTACCCTGAAAGTGAGGTTTGAACCGCTCGTAGAGAGCAGCATGGAAGGGATGACATTGATGGTGGTGTGGAGGATGGTCCATGTGGACAGCATGTGGACAGCTTTACCCTGGATGCCTGCATACTTAGATGTGCCTGTTTTAACCATCAACCATGTGAGTTGCTAAACGTTTTACTTTCATTAAATGTAACCATATTGCTACACTTAGAGGCACCTCTTTTCTCTTTTATACTTAGTTGTGATATGATGCTACTTGTATATCAAGACATCGCTTGTATATCAAGTCAAAATTTATTTAAAAATGTTGCTAGTCTTGCAAAACACTCTTAAACCAAGTTATTCTCAAACCAAGGTTTTACTGTACATATTCTTTACATTTCTGCAAACAATGCGCCTTGCCTACTTTTTAGCACAGAAATCCAGTGAATTCCTAACTTTCTCTGCGCTCTCTCTCCTGAACTGAAATCCCAAGTGTTATCAGCCAATCCTCATTCTGCACTCTAGACTACAGAACACTTCCCGTTTACACTATAGAGATGAGGGAATGGAGAAAGTATCCTATAATTCCTGTAGATCAGCAATAGAGAAATGTAGAGGGCCGACAACACTGTTTATGATTTCAGAAACAGAAGAGGCACTGTTAGCAAAAAAAAGGAAAATGGGAGAAAAATGTATTACTGGCAAATCAACATGATTTTTTCTGTACTTTTAGATTTTTTAAATAGGCAAAACATCTCCTATACCTTCTCCACAGCTCCCACTGCCCTCGCTACCTCCCCCTACCTCACTCTCTTGCCTCTTGCCTTATATTGGGGGTAGAGTAGAGGCTTTGGAGACTCAGTGGGAAGAAGTTACCCCTGCCCTTCAGGCACTTACTGAGCGTTGCAAGACCCAGGATTAACGGATTAACTCTTTAATAGATCAGATCACATCAGGGGCCTACCAGAAGCTACTACTCCTAGAGATATAGTTTCTACTCTGCAAGGTGTTTTTAAGCAGATTCTCAGGCGCAAAGCACCCGACCACATTGAAATAGACCGCGCTCATAGAGCACTCCACCCGCCTTCAGATAAGCCGAGGGATATTATATGCAAGCTTCACAAATATTCCTTAACCACCTCAATACAGGGCACTTACACCCCCTTCCTGCCAAGCAATTTTTGAGCTTTCAGCACTGTCACACTGTGAATGACAATTCCGCTGTCATGCTACACTGTAACCATGTAAAATAATTATCATTTTCTTCACACAAATATAACTTTCTTTTGGTGGTATTTAATCACTCCTGGGTTTTTTTTTTTTCCTAAAAAAAAAAAAAATGTTTCTCCTTCACTGATGGGTGCTGATGAGGCAGCACTGATGGGCACTGATAGGCTACACTTATGGGGACTGATGAGGTGGCACTTATGGGCACTGATGAGACAGCACTTATGGGCACTGATTAGGTGGCACTGATGAGGAGGCACGAATATGCCGCACTTATGGGCACTGACAGGTGGCACTGATATGTAGCACTGATAGGCGGCACTGATGGGTGGCACTGGTGGGCCCTGGGCACAGATAGGCAGCACTGATGGGCACCGATGGGTGGCATTGATGGGCAGCAGTGATGAGCATTGATGGGCAGCGGTGATGGGCATTTATTGGCAGCACTGACTGGCTTCACTAATGGCCACTGATTGCTGGCACTTGTGGGTACAGATTGGTGGCAATTGTGGGCACTGATTGTTGGCACTGATTGTTGGCAGTGGTGGGTAATCTTTGCTGGCACTGGTAGGCACTAAATTGTGATCAGTGCCCTGATTACATACCTACAGTAGGGTCTTGGCAATCTTCTTATAGCCTAGGTCATCTTTATGTAGAGTAACAATTCTTTTTTTCAGATCCTTAGAGAGCTCTTTGCCGTGAGGTGCCATGTTGAACTTCCAGTGACCAGTATGAGAGAGTGAGAGAGCGATAACACCAAATTTAACATATCTGCTCCCCATTCACACCTGAGACCTTGTAACACTAACAAGCTACATGACACCGGGGAGGGAAAATGGCTAATTGGGCCCAATTTGGACATTTTCACTTAGGGGTGTACTCACTTTTGTTGCCAGCGGTTTAGACATTAATGGCTGTTTGTTGGGGTATTTTGAGGGGGACAGCAAATTTACACTGTTATACAAGCTGTACACTCACTACTTTACATTGTAGCAAAGTGTAATTTCTTCAGTGTTGTCACAAGAAAAGATATAATAAAATATTTACAAAAATGTGAGGGGTGTACTCACTTTTGTGAGATACTGTAGCTGTCCCCTGTGAGGAGATGCCACTGATCGGCTCTCCTCTCCTCACACTCTGTCAGTGTGAGGTGAGGAGCGCCGATTACCAGCATCTCCGTGTTTACATGTGACCGCCTGTGATTGGACACAGCCGATCACATGGTTAAAGGGCCACGGCCGCGCAAGAGCGGTCGTTCTGATAGGCTGTCACATGATATCCACCCAGAACGAGAGCCGCACTGCCCAGCCGTCATTTGACGGTGGGCGGGTGGCAAGTGGTTAAAGGAACGCATAATGTTCCATGTCAGAGGTGTCAGTTATGTGAACTTTGATGGTGCAAAGTTGTCCTTCTTTCTGGATCTTTCCAGGTGCACCTTGATGCAATGTCATGCCCTTAAGCAGCTACTTGAGGCTCTTCAGGACACAAAGCTGATCTATAGATGGAGCCTTCCTTTCAAATTTTGGTCACTAAAGATGGCCAACAATTCAGCTTATGGAATAAAGATGATTTTCTGCAGTTCCTAAAGCACCTGGGCTTACCTCCCATTGATATTCCAGACTGGAGGTCCTCACTAGTGATCCTGCTCCCTTCTCGCCCACAACCTTGGTGTCCTGCATGCCACAGGGGCCGGAACATGTCCAGGGATGATCTGCCTCGTTCCATTTCGCAATATCCCCCCCCCAGAGGAGGTCTTGAAAGACTCATGTGAATTAATTGCTTAACCTGTTATTGTGTTTTTTTTCACAGGGACCCTCGGGGTTCATTCTTTACTTTTACTATTGCTGTGGTAATCTGTTTTGCACATCTCAGATGCTGATGTGCCCTTCATTTAGAACGGGTTTTCTGGTGGGCTCGCACCTGGTGCTGTGCCATTTACCCCTAATAGGTCAACTCCTTGGAGTTATGTCCCCCAATTGGGACCTCACGCTACTTGCTGGTCTCCACTCTGTTCTTGGCCAGAAGGCTGGGTGGAGACCCCTGACTAGTAGTGTTTTGATATACTGGAATGCCCCTGTCGCATGGTTTACACTGACTGTATTGTATGTTTTGATGGTTTTATGTTTTCTGGGTTTTTACTTATGTACTTTGTATTCTCAGCACTCTCTGACCTTTGGATTGGTCGATTGCAGGTCTCTCCTCACTCCTGATGGAGGCCTTGGGTATCTCCACAAGTCCCGTACATCATGGCTTCTCTGAAGGCCTAGGATCGGCTAATAAACGCAGTAAGTTTTGGTTCAAGACGAAAAGCCTGGGAGCACATATTCTTTTATTACAGGAGACACATTTTCACACTGACTCAGTCCCCCGCCTCCCCACCCACTTGTATAACCAATGGTATCTAGGTAACTCTCCACGTCCTAAATCGGGAGGGGTTGCTATAGCCATATATAAGCAATGTCCCTTTGTCTTGATAAACCAGCTTATTGATTCTAATGGTAGATTTGTTTTTCTTAAAGGTACCATTCTAGGCTGTAAATTCACTTTTATAACTGTAACTGTTTTAGACTCCCTCTCCACCTTTAGAGAGGGCCAGTTGATCTTGGGGAGAGATTTCAATGTCAGCCCAGACCCACAGCTGGACACATCCTTGGGCCACTCTACTCACTTGTTTACCTTTCTTACCCATTTTAGAAAGTCTCTACACTCCCACCATCTGGTAGACTGTCTGAGAGTGCTCCACTGATTAAGATTTTAGCTACTATTCGGCTACCCACACTGTGAATACCCAAATAGACCTGTTGCTGCTGGATCAGTTTTCCCTGGAGACCTCAACTTTCTCCCCAATATCATGGCTGAATTACAGAGTTTTACCTTATTTTCTAATTTCAAAATCAATTATAATAAGTCTGAAATTCTATCTTTGAATATCCCTTCGAGCTTGTGTACATGGTTGCAATCCTCTTTCTCCTTTACCTGGTGCCACACTCACTTGAAATATTTGGGTATTCACCTTACCACCCTTTGCTCCCAGCATTATGCCGGTAATTACACCCTGCTACTTTCAACCATAAAAACAGATCTGCAAAGCTGAGACCGAGAAACCTTCTTGCAGATGGGCCGAGTCAGTGTGTTAAAGATGAATGTGCTACCTTAAATCCTGTTTTACCTACAAATGGTGCCTATCTCTTTACCCAGGTTTTTCTTTTCGATCCTTAACAGTCTTTTTCTGAAATATATCTGGCATGGGCGAAGCCCACGTTTGGCTTTTCGCACCCTACAGAGACCTAATGTCAGAAACCATGAACCAGACAGAGACAGAAGTAAAATCACATTTGTTTATTAATAAAAATAAAAAGGTACCGGTAGAGTAAGTGTAGTCAACGCATAACCAGAGCCAGTAACCGGATCGTGTAGTCAGCCAAGCCAGAGTTCAGTAACCAGATCGAGTAATCAGCCAAGCCAGAGTTCAGTAAGCAGATCGGGTAATCAGCCAGGCCAGAAGTCAGGGATCCAAGTAGAGGAACAGCAAGCAGGATAAGGAGCCAGAAGGGATGTCAGAAAAGCCAGTATTTAAACAGGAACGCAGGAGATGGTTTCTTGTGATGTGACCAAGGCGAAGGCAGGAATGAAGTGAGCTGGAGATCTTTAAGTAGGCGGAACTGACGAGCAGATCCACAGCAGCTGGTTAACTGTGGAGAGAGGTGAGAGCTGGCAATTAGCCGACAGCTGAGCGGCCAGCTCAGAGAAGGAAGGGCTGAGCCAGCCCTGACACCTAAGCAGATGGGTGGCCTAGGCGTACCAGATATCCGCAAGTATTATGAGGCAATTGCCCTGCAATGGATATTGGACTGGCACCAGGACTGTCTGAATTTACCTCTCCTGTTACTATTCACACTCTGCAGCTATGGTATATCTTAAATAACTCAGGGAAGCTAGCCCCTCAGTTTTCCCCCTTAGCCCTCCTGGAAGGCTTCCCCTGGTTCATTCCAGGGGAAGACCTGTCTTTTTTTCATTCTTGGGCAGCAGATGGTGAGGTGAGATGTGGTAGGTTTGTCCAAGACCATGGGCTACTTCCGTTGGATACACTTAGAGCTCAATATGGTAGATTTCCCTTCAACATTTTACCCGTGGCTTGCCTCAGATCATTCGCTCCCCTACCTCCTCCACTACCTTTGAAAAGCTCTGCATGTTGGCCAACACAATCCTGCATTTTATCTCTGTTCTGTATTGGATGTTACAGGGATTGGAACCCAAGGGAAAGCCGATATACATAAGAGAATGGGAGAGAGACCTGCAACATGAGTTTACTGAGATACAACTTGATCACTTGTATCGACTTACTCATTCCAGCTCTGTTGACACGAAAATGCAAGAAACTGGGTTCAAACTATTAACTAGATGGTATAGACTTCCCTCCAAGCTTGCTAGAATTTATCCAGCCCTCTCTGATGCTTGCTGGAGGGAGTGCGGACATAGAGGTACGTTGGTGGGAATGTCCCAAGTTTCAGCCCTACTGGCAGGATATCAGATCCCAAATAAATCTCATCTTGTATATTGATCTTTCCGACTCCCCAATGGAGTTCCTCCTTCATGTTCCCACCCTCTCAGTCATTATCGCAAGTCGGTGCTACCCCACCTTCTGAACGCGGCTCGATGGCTGATTCCCGTCTATTGAAAGAGGACCCAAATTTCAGGCCGTTCGGAGTGTATACATCTTGTGAACGATATTATGGCTGCAGAGGAACGGATGGCAACATGTAAAGACCGACATGACAAATGGTATGGTATATGGACCACTTGGACTCATGGTGACAAGGCCCGGTCGGACCGCCAATCAATGGGTACCTGATCTTTGGGAAAAATATAATTGGCGGAGGCAATCCAGACCTGATCCTTTGAGATATTTGATATATGACTGAACCCACCTTATAGTAGAGTGCTTCTTTTATTACTTTTGTTCTATTGTTTTATGTTCGCTCTATACGTCTGCCCTTTTTGGTTTTCGTTTTTTCTGCCCATTTTGCGACATTTGATCATCATTGATGCTAAGTTTTGTATGTGAAAACTTAGAATTTATGTGCCTCCACTGTGGGGACACTTATATTTTAGAGTTAGGTACCACAGATATCGGGGTGCCTTGATGAGGCTCTGTGGCTTACGCATGCATTTGCAAATGTGTGCAGACTAAACCCCTGCTTTTAATGCATACTGTTAGACAGGTTATTTGCTTGTCTGTGGGCTGGTGGTAAGTTAAGCTTGGTTTTTTCCTTGGATTTATCCATGGCCTTTTTTGTATCTGTTGTTAGCCTTCCAATGCTTCTTACTGCAATAGCCAGCTATAGGGGTGAGCTAGTGGCGATTTTTTGTATCACTGGCGTGTTTTTTGGTCAGGCAGTGCACTGACACCTTTGCTGCCATTGTGCTACATGCTGGGTGTTCAGTGTGCCCCTGCACCTTTAAGAAGGGGTGGCTCCCCTTCAGTCCATCTGCTCTCACTTATCCATCAGAATGCATGTGTCTCCACTGTGGGGACACTTATATTTTAGTGTTAGGTACCACAGATACCAGGGTGCCTTGACGAGGCTCTGCGGCTTATGCATTTGCAAATGTGTGCAGACTAAACCCCTGCTTTTTTTTTTTTTTTTTTTTTTAAAGAAATTTTATTGAAAGTTTACAATTTTACAGGGAATACAGTGAAGTCTTAAAATACAATGACTTTACAATAATTCACTATTACATGCAATATGTCAACAGTCTATCCGACGTTGTATGTAACGATAATATAAATTCCTAGAGTTTCGTAAGAAGAATGAACTCTTGAAAATCAACATATTCGTAACTGTCTTAGTATAATGTAGACATGTGAGGTATAGATCATAGAAAAAACGTGTTTTAAAACGGGCAGAGGTATCAGGGTCATGATATGGGCTCTGTAAAAAGTATGAATATTATCCGACCATATTAGTTCTCCTCTCTGACCACCCCAGAGGGGTTCTAACTGTGGTCAGGGGGGGAACACCTACATGTGTAGTGAAGGATTCGGTAAGATCGGAGCTTCGTCTAGGGGGAAAGAGCCTGATGGTAAGTAAGCGTGAGCTTAGGTATTAGAAATCTATGTATGGGTATCAATTAATGTATTTCAACCTGTGAAGCTTTAAAAGTCTTATTATTAGAAAGTGTATGTATTGCATTTAGTGATATGTTCGGTGTAAAGTAATTGAGTTATATGAAATTGAGGGAAGGGTGGGGAAAGGTATGAGGAAGGCGGAAGACTGAGATTTTTTTTTTTTTTTTTTTTTGTAGAAATAGGATCTACGTGGTGCTTTGTAACAAGGGGGAAGAGATTCCTTTGGAAGCACTAGCTGTTAGTTTCTCTTTGTAGTGCAACCAACATGCCCAAATTTCCCAGTATTTCGTTGGTTTGTCTCGGGATTGGTGTATGAGGTTTTCCATTTCAGCTGTCTTGTCAACTCTGCATATCCATTCTGAGATTGTTGGGGGGGAAGTGCTTCTCCAATGTACTGGGATGCATTGGTTAGCGGCGTTTATTAGATGAAGAACTAAGGAATTTTTGTATGTCGATCTAGGAATTGTCGTGTGGTGTAGTAAAAATTGAGCTGGGGTAAAGTCAGGTGTGATAGTTGTGATCTGACTGATTAATCGATGTATTTCTGTCCAGAATGGTTGAATGAGGGTGCATTCCCACCAGATGTGGAGTAGGGTCCCATGAGATGCATTGCATCTCCAACACAAAGGGGAGATACTAGGGTGGAACGTGTGGATTTTGTCTGGCGTTCTGTACCATTTTGTAAATATTTTGAATCTGCTTTCTTGTGTTGATACATTAATCGTGCCTTTATTTATATAGTTGTATATGCGATCCCACTCCTCCGTGCTTAAGTCCAGTCTGAGGTCTGTTTCCCACTGTTTGACCAGCTTGTCGTCTTTTATTTTATGTGAGGAGAAAAGGAGTGCATATACCGTTGATATTAAGTGTTTTTGCGGTTCTTCGCTGTTACATATGGATTCGAAAGGTGAGAGGTCTCAGGACCATTGAGGATTTGGATTAGAGTGTTGAAGAAAGTGCCGAATTTGCAGGTACTTGCAAAATGGTATTTGATAATTTGGTAACTGAGAAGTCATAGCTTGATGTGAAAGCAATCTATCGTTGTGAAACAATTGATTTACCCTAATATGTCGTCTGGGTGGGTCTGTCAATGAAGGGAGTGAGGAGATGTCCGGTTGGAAATCTGGGTTGTTTTCTAGAGGAGTCATGGGACCGCGGAAGGGTTTAAAGTTTAATTTTGAACTTGCATTCTTGAATTGCAGTGTTGTAGCATTGATTAAGGGATGAGTTTTAAGGTCTTTAGGAATGCTCGAGGGATTAAGCCAGGGTATGTGTGCCACTGGGATTTGGGAGAAAGCATTCTCTAGCTGGATCCAGTCCTTGTTGCTTCCATGTAAGTGCCAGTCGACTATTCTAGTCAAGTGGCATGCCCAATGATATTTCTGAATATCAGGAAGATTTAAGCCTCCTTGCGATTTAGGGAGCGTCAGCCTCTCCCAACTCAATCTGGGTGTTTTAGAGGACCAGATAAAAGCCCTACAAATTCGTTTGTAGGTAACAAAGAAGGATTTGGGGAGTTTGATGGGGATAGCCTGAAACAGGTACAGTAGTCTAGGTAGTACGTTCATTTTTAAGATAGCTATCCTGCCAAGCCATGAAAAGGGGCCTGTGTGCCATTTATGCAGATCTCCTTGGATGGCCATTAAGGTGGGTTGAAAATTCTGAGCGTATAGATCAGTCAGGTTGGTAGGAATTTTAATGCCCAGATATGTGATGGTTTGGGATTCCCATTGGAATGGGAAGTTGTTCTTACATTGTGTAACCAGTGTATTTGGCAGGGTTATATTCAGGGCCTTTGATTTGGAAAAGTTTATTTGTAGGTTGGAGAGTAATTTAAATAGAGAGAAGTCCTTAAGCAGGTTGGGGATGGTGGTTATAGGTTCCGTTAGAAATAGTAAGATGTCATCTGCGTAAGCAGCTACTTTATAGTTTCTGTGATTTATCTCTAAGCCTTTTATATCAGGGTTTTCTCTGAGTTTGCATAGCATAGGTTCCATGGTGAGTATGAATAGTAAGGGGGAGAGGGGACAACCCTGTCTCGTTCCGTTAGACACGGAGAAGGCGTCCGACAGGCAACCGTTCACTCTGATTTTTGCTGTTGGGGAGGAATACAGAGCAAGAATCATCTGTAAGAGGCGTGGCGGTATACCCACTATACGAAGTGTTTCCTCCATGTAATCCCAGGCAACCCTGTCGAACGCCTTCTCCGCATCCAGGGATAAGAAAAAGCCCTGGGTCGAGATAGAGGAAAGCCAATGATGGATATTTATAGCCTTTGTGGTGTTGTCCCTTGCTTCCCTGCCGGGGACAAAACCAACTTGGTCCAGGGATACAAATCTGGGAATTAGGGGAAGTAGACGATTGGCCAGTGCCTTGGCGTAAAGTTTTACGTCAACGTTTAGAAGCGATATGGGGCGATAGTTTGATACTAGGGTAACGTCCCTATCAGGTTTTGGTATAACAACGATATGTGCTTCTAAGATGTCTTTGTTCACACTATTTGTGGGGTTTAGATTATTAAAGGCCTGTACTAAATGTTGAATGAGTATATCTGGGACGGTTTTATAGTAGCTCACCGTTAATCCGTCAGGACCTGGGCTTTTGCCGGTTTTCAATTGTTTCAAAGCCTGTAGGATTTCTTCTACAGATAGTGGAGAGTCTAAACCTGCAGATTCTGCATCGTTTAAGGGTGAAGGGGTATATTGTTTTAGGAAGTCTTGTATCTTGGATCGTCTGTCGTTAGTGTCTGAAGCTGTCAGTGGGGAAGTTAGATTATACAATTTGGAGAAGTACCTTACGAATTGGTCTGCTATTTTATCTGAGGTCTCATAGGTGTTTCCTGCCGTGTCTTTTATTGTGTGGATAGTGTTCATCGCCTTCTTAACTTGTACAGGCAATAGCCTCCCAGATTTGTTTCCGAACTCGTAGTAGATTTTTTGAGTCAAGGCGAATTTGCGTTTTATTGATTTGTTCAATACCTCCAGGAGTTCCTCTCTGGCTTGTATCAAATCGGACAAGGCATTGTTGGCTAGGGTTGCTTTGTGTTTTAGTTCTAGTGTATGTATGCGTTTAGTCAATTCCTCAATGTGGGCTTTTCTTAGTTTTGACCGTTTGGCTGCTTGGGATATGAATACTCCCCTAATAACACATTTATGTGCCGCCCAGATTGTGTCCGGGGAAGAGCCTTCTTGTATGTTTTCAGCGAAGTAATTTGTAAGTGTTTTGGAAAGTGTTTGAGTTGTTTCTGGGTCAGTGAGAAGAGAATTATCGAGTCTCCAAATGTGTGATCTATCCATTGTGGTGGGGATGTTTAGGGTCATAGTGATGGGGTTATGATCTGATAGGATCATCGGCTCAATATTTGCTTTCGTGAGATATGAGAGATCATTTTGGGAAATAAAGAAGTGGTCAATTCTCGAGTACTTGTGATGGGGTGGAGAGTAGAAGGTGAAATCCTTATCTTTAGGATGTAGAGTACGCCATGTACCGTGAAGTAGCATATCACTGAATTGCGTTTTTATCGCCCGTAAAGCTCTGTAAGACAGTGAGGATAACCCATTCGATGTGTCCAAAGAGGGACTTAAGGCCACATTGAGGTCTCCGCCTACGATTAGTGTGCCCGACTGAAACGTTAGAAGGTGTTGTAGCGTTGTCCGGAAAAAAGAAACTTGTTTTGTGTTTGGTGCATATATGTTCGCTATTGTGATGGGTCTTTTGTGAAGCGTACCTTTAATAAAAAGATAGCGACCCAGTGGATCCCTGTGGACTTCCGATATGAGCAGCGGGCAGTGTTTCGATACTAGGATGGAAACCCCTTTGGATTTTGCATCTTTGTTGGTTGCGTGGTATACCGTTGGATAATGTTTAGTGTATAGTTTGGGAATGCTATCTGTTCTGAAGTGGGTTTCCTGAATGAGTGCAATATGGATTTTTGATTTCTGTAGAGAGGAAAGTAATTGTGATCTTTTTTCGGGTGTATTGAGACCTCGTATGTTGACAGAGCAGAGTTTGAGGTGTGCGGTTGAAGGAGCTCGATCCTGATGTGAGTTGAGTGTACTCATGACCTCCGCCACGAAGGTATGTGGATGTGGGGTAAAGGGCAGTTAGGTTTAGGGGTATAGGAAAGTCTCAGGAGTTAAGTTAGACTTAGGTTACTTTTTTTTTTTTTTTTTTTTTTTTTAAAAAAAAAAGAATATTCGATGTACCGATGAGGCGATGGAGAATCTTTCTCCCAACCTCGTTTGGGGGGGTATCGGTTATGTACAGAGCGGAGTCAGAACGCGTCCCACAACCTGTGTGGTCACACCCTGGTCCGCTGCTGTGTGGGGGTTGTCCCAAGCCGGACGCGAGTGGGGTCACAGATCCTAGAGATATCCGCTACCGACTGACCATGTTGGAAGGTGATGGAGGTGTAGGAAGATTACAGAAGAAGGGTGCGGGGGTCTATATCTTGTGTAATCCTCTATTGGGCGACACTTCCGTGTATGTGTAACTCATTGGTATATATTTAAATCAGTTTTAGCAGATCATGGGGTATAAAATACCTCTTCTGTGTAATCGTTGTCTTAGGAATGATAGCCTTGAGAAATCATATGTGATGCTACTGCCCCGGCGGACAGTGATCATTGGGAGTTACCGTGAGAGAACATGGAAATGTCCCCACAGGCGTCTCGCAGTTAATTTTTAAACAGTATTAACTTTTACAATAACAATGTATAAACATTCTACTTGTAGAGGGTAACTGGAATGTAAAACAGTAAAGTTTAACTTAGATAATTATAACCACAATATTACACCGTACCCAGCAGACGTGTGTAGTGGTGTCAGCAGTCTTCTCTATAGGGGTGTGATGCCAGGGGGTACAGTTTAAAGGGAACCATAGCATTTGAGAAGGAGATGGTATGAAGATAATTCCCATGTCGTATCAGTTCTGGATTTTTAGTGGGGAATGCAAGTGGGTTTAGAAGCTTCCTCTACATTTAAGGTGGTGTTTTGCAACTTTGGAAGTATAAACATGGGAGCATACAGCTTGCCTTAAAGAATATAAAAGTTATTGCTGGACAATTACCTCTGTTGTGTTCCGGCAGAGGTTTACAGTCCCGATTGTATGTTTAATCTGGTTTGTAGATTTCCAGTCCGTGGTGGATTTGTAGAGCCGTTGACTGTTCTGTGCTTGTCTGATGTGTTCTGTGGGTCTCTGCTGTGACGAGCGTGGTATAGGGAAGAGGTCTTCTGTGCAACGTGAGCTGTCTCGTACGTTGAAAAGAGGAGGAGGGGCAGCCATACTGCGTGCTGATGTTTGTTTGCCGTTAGTGAGTATGGGTATTGTAGTTGTAACACGAGCCGTACATGAGATTTTCACTGCAGGGGGTGGATGGAAGTGAGTTGTGAGCTATCACAACCTCCAAGGAATTCCAATGGGTGTTAAGGCTGTTTGACAGGGATAGTATGTCAGGCAATGCAGCCCATTGATATATACTCATTGCTGTCAGGTCAATATCGTATAAAGATACAACAGAGGGGGGAATGTATATCTCCATATACTGGGACTTTAAATGAAGCGCACAAGGAAAGGGGGGTAGTGCGCCTCCATCCCTAATTATAAATTCAAAAAATAATAAAAGAGTATGGGACTTTAAATGAGGCAGGTTCAAACACAAATTTGAGAGTAAAAATAAATACTTTTAATGTACATGAGTATCAAGTTGCGTAACGTTATATATAACAAAAAATTGCTCAGTGCATATGCAGACATCTTGGGAAGTAAATTGCATACATATAAACAGAGTGTAAAACATAATTGCCATAACAAGGGGACAATAATACATATTTCATGAGTATAACTTGTAATATACAGTAAAATTCATAAAAATCTTGGTGGAAATGTGAGGGGTTACATCCTCAACAGCTCGACGCGTTTTGTCGGTAAGCCGACTCATCAGGAGCGGATATTGAATATCTGTAAATAATGGAGATGTTCTAAATCAAAAAAATGGGGCCCATGATATGGAAAGTATTATATGTAAAAAGATATATATAGAGCATAGAGATGGTCAAATCCACAAACTTACATCCCATTGGAACACTGAACTCCGAATAATCCCGGTGTGCAGGGGTCACCATATCAAGCCTCCCCAGGAGCTGAGGTATAGAAGTCCGCCCATAAGTAACAGGCCCACACTGAAAACGTCCCCAACCAGGGAACAAATGTAGTATATTGGGTATTGTGCCAATAGTGGCCAGTAAATCTGTAAGATAATTAAAAATATTGTATATGATACACCCGGCAGCACTGTCAAGCACAGAGAAAATAGGGATACATGGAGGAAAAAAGGTAAAAATAGGGTGACAAAAGTGCAGGATGGGGTGTAGGTAGTGATATACCTGCTGGATAGTGTGCAAAGCAGAGATAAAGGTGGGATGTAAAAGGGACCAGTGAGAATTCTGAAAGAATAAGTAAGCAAACACTGGGAGCGTGCTTACAGAGAAGAAACCTATTAGGTGATGTTCATGAGACAATGATACATGTGTAGAGTGAAAAAAAGGTGAAAAAGTAGAATATAAACAAGCCGTGACATATAGAATTACCCTGTAGTACCAGGTATAGGTTGTACGTGTGCAGTAAATCAAGCAGTGCAAGCCGGTCATCTGGTCAGTTGTAAATGGGGACTCCCAGGTGAGCCGGTCAAATAGGGCAGACAATACCAACGTCACGCAAGCGTGATGACGGGCGGGAAGCGTCTGCCCGCCAATGGCGCCAGACCTAATCCCGCCAATGTATCAGCCAGATGGAGAAACCGCAAAACCAGACGGCGCCAACTAAGGACGTCACTGGTGCGGAATGCGTGGCGTCGATACGCACGAGGCTAGCCGTCCCCATGACACCCGTGAATAGCAAGGGTGGCAAGGGGCGGCGCCTGATGCGAATCGCAGCTCCCGGGAAATGGAAGACAAAGGCAACCAAAGCAAAGCAGGCACGATGAACAATATCCACTAGGGATGAAAAAACTGTGGAGCATAAGTCGGTACAAAAAAGGGGGGGAAATATCTAAAACCCCACGTATCGCAAGTGCATAAAAAATAGTACATAACATCCAGAGGTTGGGGATTATAAGGTCCCATCAAACCTTCGGGTAGATATATGAGTATAAAAGGGGTAGCTACATGCTACCCATTGTGTAGGAACTCTGCCTCCATCCCGGTTTCAACATACAACAGAGGGGGGAATGTATATCTCCATATACTGGGACTTTAAATGAAGCGCACAAGGAAAGGGGGGTAGTGCGCCTCCATCCCTAATTATAAATTCAAAAAATAATAAAAGAGTATGGGACTTTAAATGAGGCAGGTTCAAACACAAATTTGAGAGTAAAAATAAATACTTTTAATGTACATGAGTATCAAGTTGCGTAACGTTATATATAACAAAAAATTGCTCAGTGCATATGCAGACATCTTGGGAAGTAAATTGCATACATATAAACAGAGTGTAAAACATAATTGCCATAACAAGGGGACAATAATACATATTTCATGAGTATAACTTGTAATATACAGTAAAATTCATAAAAATCTTGGTGGAAATGTGAGGGGTTACATCCTCAACAGCTCGACGCGTTTCGTCGGTAAGCCGACTCATCAGGAGCGGATATTGAATATCTGTAAATAATGGAGATGTTCTAAATCAAAAAAATGGGGCCCATGATATGGAAAGTATTATATGTAAAAAGATATATATAGAGCATAGAGATGGTCAAATCCACAAACTTACATCCCATTGGAACACTGAACTCCGAATAATCCCGGTGTGCAGGGGTCACCATATCAAGCCTCCCCGGGAGCTGAGGTATAGAAGTCCGCCCATAAGTAACAGGCCCACACTGAAAACGTCCCCAACCAGGGAACAAATGTAGTATATTGGGTATTGTGCCAATAGTGGCCAGTAAATCTGTAAGATAATTAAAAATATTGTATATGATACACCCGGCAGCACTGTCAAGCACAGAGAAAATAGGGATACATGGAGGAAAAAAGGTAAAAATAGGGTGACAAAAGTGCAGGATGGGGTGTAGGTAGTGATATACCTGCTGGATAGTGTGCAAAGCAGAGATAAAGGTGGGATGTAAAAGGGACCAGTGAGAATTCTGAAAGAATAAGTAAGCAAACACTGGGAGCGTGCTTACAGAGAAGAAACCTATTAGGTGATGTTCATGAGACAACGATACATGTGTAGAGTGAAAAAAAGGTGAAAAAGTAGAATATAAACAAGCCGTGACATATAGAATTACCCTGTAGTACCAGGTATAGGTTGTACGTGTGCAGTAAATCAAGCAGTGCAAGCCGGTCATCTGGTCAGTTGTAAATGGGGACTCCCAGGTGAGCCGGTCAAATAGGGCAGACAATACCAACGTCACGCAAGCGTGATGACGGGCGGGAAGCGTCTGCCCGCCAATGGCGCCAGACCTAATCCAGCCAATGTATCAGCCAGATGGAGAAACCGCAAAACCAGACGGCGCCAACTAAGGACGTCACTGGTGCGGAATGCGTGGCGTCGATACGCACGAGGCTAGCCGTCCCCATGACACCCGTGAATAGCAAGGGCGGCAAGGGGCGGCGCCTGATGCGAATCGCAGCTCCCGGGAAATGGAAGACAAAGGCAACCAAAGCAAAGCAGGCACGATGAACAATATCCACTAGGGATGAAAAAACTGTGGAGCATAAGTCGGTACAAAAAAGGGGGGGAAATATCTAAAACCCCACGTATCGCAAGTGCATAAAAAATAGTACATAACATCCAGAGGTTGGGGATTATAAGGTCCCATCAAACCTTCGGGTAGGTATATGAGTATAAAAGGGGTAGCTACATGCTACCCATTGTGTAGGAACTCTGCCTCCATCCCGGTTTCAACATACAACAGAGGGGGGAATGTATATCTCCATATACTGGGACTTTAAATGAAGCGCACAAGGAAAGGGGGGTAGTGCGCCTCCATCCCTAATTATAAATTCAAAAAATAATAAAAGAGTATGGGACTTTAAATGAGGCAGGTTCAAACACAAATTTGAGAGTAAAAATAAATACTTTTAATGTACATGAGTATCAAGTTGCGTAACGTTATATATAACAAAAAATTGCTCAGTGCATATGCAGACATCTTGGGAAGTAAATTGCATACATATAAACAGAGTGTAAAACACCCCCCTTTCCTTGTGCGCTTCATTTAAAGTCCCAGTATATGGAGATATACATTCCCCCCTCTGTTGTATGTTGAAACCGGGATGGAGGCAGAGTTCCTACACAATGGGTAGCATGTAGCTACCCCTTTTATACTCATATATCTACCCGAAGGTTTGATGGGACCTTATAATCCCCAACCTCTGGATGTTATGTACTATTTTTTATGCACTTGCGATACGTGGGGTTTTAGATATTTCCCCCCCTTTTTTGTACCGACTTATGCTCCACAGTTTTTTCATCCCTAATGGATATTGTTCATCGTGCCTGCTTTGCTTTGGTTGCCTTTGTCTTCCATTTCCCGGGAGCTGCGATTCGCATCAGGCGCAGCCCCTTGCTGCCCTTGCTATTCACGGGTGTCATGGGGACGGCTAGCCTCGTGCGTATCGACGCCACGCATTCCGCACCAGTGACGTCCTTAGTTGGCGCCGTCTGGTTTTGCGGTTTCTCCATCTGGCTGATACATTGGCGGGATTAGGTCTGGCGCCATTGGCGGGCAGACGCTTCCCGCCCGTCATCACGCTTGCGTGACGTTGGTATTGTCTGCCCTATTTGACCGGCTCACCTGGGAGTCCCCATTTACAACTGACCAGATGACCGGCTTGCACTGCTTGATTTACTGCACACGTACAACCTATACCTGGTACTACAGGGTAATTCTATATGTCACGGCTTGTTTATATTCTACTTTTTCACCTTTTTTTCACTCTACACATGTATCGTTGTCTCATGAACATCACCTAATAGGTTTCTTCTCTGTAAGCACGCTCCCAGTGTTTGCTTACTTATTCTTTCAGAATTCTCACTGGTCCCTTTTACATCCCACCTTTATCTCTGCTTTGCACACTATCCAGCAGGTATATCACTACCTACACCCCATCCTGCATTTTTGTCACCCTATTTTTACCTTTTTTCCTCCATGTATCCCTATTTTCTCTGTGCTTGACAGTGCTGCCGGGTGTATCATATACAATATTTTTAATTATCTTACAGATTTACTGGCCACTATTGGCACAATACCCAATATACTACATTTGTTCCCTGGTTGGGGACGTTTTCAGTGTGGGCCTGTTACTTATGGGCGGACTTCTATACCTCAGCTCCCGGGGAGGCTTGATATGGTGACCCCTGCACACCGGGATTATTCGGAGTTCAGTGTTCCAATGGGATGTAAGTTTGTGGATTTGACCATCTCTATGCTCTATATATATCTTTTTACATATAATACTTTCCACATCATGGGCCCCATTTTTTGATTTAGAACATCTCCATTATTTACAGATATTCAATATCCGCTCCTGATGAGTCGGCTTACCGACGAAACGCGTCGAGCTGTTGAGGATGTAACCCCTCACATTTCCACCAAGATTTTTATGAATTTTACTGTATATTACAAGTTATACTCATGAAATATGTATTATTGTCCCCTTGTTATGGCAATTATGTTTTACACTCTGTTTATATGTATGCAATTTACTTCCCAAGATGTCTGCATATGCACTGAGCAATTTTTTGTTATATATATAACGTTACGCAACTTGATACTCATGTACATTAAAAGTATTTATTTTTACTCTCAAATTTGTGTTTGAACCTGCCTCATTTAAAGTCCCATACTCTTTTATTATTTTTTGAATTTATAATTAGGGATGGAGGCGCACTACCCCCCTTTCCTTGTGCGCTTCATTTAAAGTCCCAGTATATGGAGATATACATTCCCCCCTCTGTTGTATGTTGAAACCGGGATGAAGGCAGAGTTCCTACACAATGGGTAGCATGTAGCTACCCCTTTTATACTCATATATCTACCCGAAGGTTTGATGGGACCTTATAATCCCCAACCTCTGGATGTTATGTACTATTTTTTATGCACTTGCGATACGTGGGGTTTTAGATATTTCCCCCCCTTTTTTGTACCGACTTATGCTCCACAGTTTTTTCATCCCTAGTGGATATTGTTCATCGTGCCTGCTTTGCTTTGGTTGCCTTTGTCTTCCATTTCCCGGGAGCTGCGATTCGCATCAGGCGCCGCCCCTTGCCGCCCTTGCTATTCACGGGTGTCATGGGGACGGCTAGCCTCGTGCGTATCGACGCCACGCATTCCGCACCAGTGACGTCCTTAGTTGGCGCCGTCTGGTTTTGCGGTTTCTCCATCTGGCTGATACATTGGCGGGATTAGGTCTGGCGCCATTGGCGGGCAGACGCTTCCCGCCCGTCATCACGCTTGCGTGACGTTGGTATTGTCTGCCCTATTTGACCGGCTCACCTGGGAGTCCCCATTTACAACTGACCAGATGACCGGCTTGCACTGCTTGATTTACTGCACACGTACAACCTATACCTGGTACTACAGGGTAATTCTATATGTCACGGCTTGTTTATATTCTACTTTTTCACCTTTTTTTCACTCTACACATGTATCGTTGTCTCATGAACATCACCTAATAGGTTTCTTCTCTGTAAGCACGCTCCCAGTGTTTGCTTACTTATTCTTTCAGAATTCTCACTGGTCCCTTTTACATCCCACCTTTATCTCTGCTTTGCACACTATCCAGCAGGTATATCACTACCTACACCCCATCCTGCACTTTTGTCACCCTATTTTTACCTTTTTTCCTCCATGTATCCCTATTTTCTCTGTGCTTGACAGTGCTGCCGGGTGTATCATATACAATATTTTTAATTATCTTACAGATTTACTGGCCACTATTGGCACAATACCCAATATACTACATTTGTTCCCTGGTTGGGGACGTTTTCAGTGTGGGCCTGTTACTTATGGGCGGACTTCTATACCTCAGCTCCCGGGGAGGCTTGATATGGTGACCCCTGCACACCGGGATTATTCGGAGTTCAGTGTTCCAATGGGATGTAAGTTTGTGGATTTGACCATCTCTATGCTCTATATATATCTTTTTACATATAATACTTTCCATATCATGGGCCCCATTTTTTGATTTAGAACATCTCCATTATTTACAGATATTCAATATCCGCTCCTGATGAGTCGGCTTACCGACGAAACGCGTCGAGCTGTTGAGGATGTAACCCCTCACATTTCCACCAAGATTTTTATGAATTTTACTGTATATTACAAGTTATACTCATGAAATATGTATTATTGTCCCCTTGTTATGGCAATTATGTTTTACACTCTGTTTATATGTATGCAATTTACTTCCCAAGATGTCTGCATATGCACTGAGCAATTTTTTGTTATATATAACGTTACACAACTTGATACTCATGTACATTAAAAGTATTTATTTTTACTCTCAAATTTGTGTTTGAACCTGCCTCATTTAAAGTCCCATACTCTTTTATTATTTTTTGAATATCGTATAAAGAGAACACATAACTGTGGTGAAATAGTATAAGTCTAACACAACTCAACGTTAATGTAAGTTAACTGATCTCTGACAAAAGTTAGCGGTCTCTCCTAGCCCTCCGTGAGCTTGGTGAGGAGAAGGGGTTAGTGCTGCGGTATGTGCCTCGGGAGTCATGACGGTTACCTGTTGCCGAGGGAGAACATCTCCTCTGGTGCCTGGATGCCTGTGCCTCCATTGGTTCTTCCGCTGGTGGTTCCTTCCTGACCGCTGAATGGCGAAAGTCCGCATACCAGTTTGGTACATCTATCAGCGGGATGTTTAAAATGTCGCAGAAACGAGGAAGATCTTCTGGCACTTTCAAAAGAGCGGTGTGCCCTCGGGATGTGGCTGAGAGGCAGAACGGGAACTTCCACTTGTAGGATATTCCCTGAGTGCGTAAGGTGTCTAGTAAGGGTCGCAGGTCTCATCGGTGCTGCAGGGTTATCCCTGAGAGATCCTGGTATATTTGAACCTGTTTTCCTTCATGGATGATCTGTGAATTCATTCTGGCCCGTCTCAGTATTTCCTCCTTCAGCTTAAAATCCACTATGCAGCATACTATATCTCGTGGGGGATCGGTATCTCTTCCTTTGGGTCTCAATGCTCTATGAAATCTCAATATGGGTCTGAGGTGGCCTGTTCAGGAGCTTGTTAAAGAGATCAGTGATGGAGGGTAATAATTGCTCCCCTTCTATGGTTTCTGGCAATCCTCTGACCCGCAGGTTGTGTCTTCTGCCTCTGTTATCGAGGTCTTCCAGGTGCCTCTGCATATCCCTCATTTGGAGGGTGTGTGTGTCTACATGCCGAGTGTTTTTTTGTAGTTGAGTGTCATGGTGTTCTGTCATCTTTTCCACCGCTCGCACTCTGTCAGTAAGTGCGTGTATATCCAGTCGGAGCTCTGATATGGCCGCTGACAGGGTATCTTTTATGTCCGCTGCGATTGTCTTCAGGTCATTGATGTTCAAGTGAGGTAATGGTGCATCTCTTGTGTCCTCTCTGTCCGAGGAGATCGCCTGAGGGGAGGCTGATGGAGTTCCCATGAGTGAGGGAGCCTGTGATTGTGGTAGCCTCTGGCGGGAAGACGCCATATTACCCCGTCCTGAGCGGAACATTTCAGGTATATTATATCCCTGGGATCCTGGTTGTTCCCGGGGGGATCGGGAACGGGAGGTGGATGAATTCCGGGATGCTGTCCCCATGACACCAGCAATTTTTGGGGTGTTATACCTCCGTTAGTCAGATATTAGGTCGTGAGGTAGCAGGAGCTTCCAAGCTAAGCAGCCATCTTCGTGTCAGGTCAGGCCACGCCCCCTAAACCCCTGCTTTTAATGCATACTGTTAGGTTATTTGGTTGTCTGCAGGCTGGTGGTAAGTTAAACTTGTTTTTTTCCATGGATTTATCCATGGCTTTGTTTGTAGCTAAGTTTTGTAGCAAGGCTAGAGACAACATATTGTTGATATTCTTCATCTGCCTCAGTGACATATGTAGGATGGTCAATCGGACCTTATGTTATGTATTATGATCAATGCCCACTTGGATTAAACTACCTTTTGATTTTTTTTTTTTGTTTTTGTTATTCTTGCCGCTTTGACTGTCTTGTCAATGTTTGTCATTTATATACAATTTGCAAAAATAAATAACGATTATATATAAAAAAAAAAAAAAATAGGCAAAACATAAGGAAATGTGCATGTATTGCAGAGACCAACAGCATACACTATATATTTTGTTACATTGCCCAGACACATTGTCCCCCTTAGTTATGTGCTAAGGCTGATGACGCACAGCAATTTTCTTGCAGCGATTGTCCCCCTTTTGCTAAGAAAATCGTAATGATTTTCTATGGAATCACTGACAGTGAAGTTTTTGTCATTCTGTTGCGCAGTGATCAAGATTCCTCAGCATTTCAACTTAACCGCAAAATCACTAGCAGCAATAGTACTTATTGCTTTTCTATGAAATGTTGCAGCAACAATTATGTTTGGCTACAAATCGCTGGCAGAGAACGATTTGTAACAGAGCACATCCTAATGCTGTTGGGCAAGCGACTCTAGCGATTACATCGTTAGCTACAAATCACTATTATTTGCTGACATTTGTGATTTGTATCAGCGAATAAACCCTGCAGAAAAATGCAACCGTTTGTCATCAGCCGAAAAAAATACAGAGGCAGTATCAGTAAACAGATAATAGGTTACTCATGTTATATCACACATTTTACTGTACACAAAACTTTTTAACTAAAAAATACAAGCACCGTTATACAACCAGAGCCAGATTGTAATATTATAAGGTATACATACAGTGGCAACACATGCCTAACAAATCCTTAAGTGATCTTAACACTAAATGCCCTAGAATTGTGAGTTAACAATACGCTTTAGCTGTTATTGAAGTCTTTTAAAACTTTATGTCTGGCTCTGTGTGCTCTAAAGAGCCTTTTGTATGACTACAACATCCATCTAATGAATGTAGTAGCTTTTTGAGCTAAAATGTTAAACTGGGTCTTTCCTCGAACAGAGTGGGGAAATGTTTTTACACTCCAAACTCTTTCTATCTTCACTTTTTTTTAGTGTAGAGTTTGGCTATAGAGTGTCAGCTCCTATGGCTAAAAGAGCAATGAATTTCATGGAAAATATCTTAATTTTGTGAATAAAGTAAGTTTGTAATATACAGAAGTTAGACAGTGTCAACTTCTGGGCAGTCCATTTTGTCAAAATAGGCAGCTTTTGCTAAGCTGACTGTGTATATGAATATCCAGCAAACAGGATCAAATCAGCAAGGTATTTTATAGAAACAGGCCTCCAATCCCCCCCCTCCCCAAAAAAAAGAAAAAAATTCTGCTTTTAGCACACTAACTTTGGAAATACACTGTCCTTTGGGGACTAAATCAGCAAGCAATTTTTTTCAAAACAAGATTCTATGTTTCTAACTTAGTTCTGCTTGGAGGTGAGCAGTCACGTACTTGGACACTATTGCAAACCTGACAAGTCTAGCTGCCGCCCCATCTCATGATGCCGCCATCTCTTCTGCCACTTCTGCTTCCCGCAACAATGCACGTGTTATGAAGTCAAAAATATGCCAGTAGAGTGAGAATTTTTTTGGGCAAGAGTGACTTCTCTCTTCTTCCAAAACAACTTACAATTTTATATAGTGGGTCTTTAGTTTTGCTTTAAGTACTGCAGCCCCAGAAGGATTTGCCCCCTTCCTGACTAGGCCATTTTTTTTTTATATGGCACTGCATCGCTTTAACTGACAATTGCGCAGTCATACGACGCATTACCCAAACAAAATTGATGTCCTTTTTTTCCCACAAATAGAGCTTTCTTTTAGTGGTATTTGATTACCTATACGTTTTTTATTTTTTGCGCTATAAACTATAAACTATTGCGCTATAAAAAGAGGGACAATTTTGAAAAAAAACAATATTTGTAACTTTTTGCTATAATAAATATAAAGAAAAAATCCAATTTCTTCATCAGTTTATGCCATAATGTATTCTTCTACATATTTTTGGTAACAAAAAAAATCTCAATAAATCTATAGTGATTGATGTGCGCAAAAGTTATAGCATCTACAAAATAGGGGATACATTTATGGCATTTTTATTTATTTATTTATTTATTTATTTTACTACTAATGATGATTTTTAGCGGGACTGCAACATTGCAGCGGACAGATCGGACACTTTTTTTGGGACCATTGACATTTATACAGCACTCGGAGCTAAAAATAGCCACTGATTATTGTATAAATGTCACTGGCAGGGAAGGGGTTAACACTAGGGGGCGATCAAGGGGTTAAGTGTGTCCTAGGGATGTGTTTCTAACTGTGGGGGGATGGGACTGACTGGGAGTAGAGAGAGATTGCTGTTCCTGATTACTAGGAACAGCAGTTCTCTCTCTACTTCCCTGACAGAAGGAGGATCTGTCTGTTTACATTGACAGATCCCCGTACTGTCTCTTTGAGGAGCGATCGCTGGCGATGCGCGCGTGCCCTCTAGAGCTCTTAAAGTGGCCAACGTGCACCTACAGCGATTCACCCAGGAGAGCCAACCTGCCGCAGTATAATGACGGCGGCTGGTTGCCAAGCAGTTAATATAAACCTTTTATAGTCATCTTCTGGGACTGAAACACCAAGATCTTTTGTAGAAACAGGCTTCTCCATTTTTTTCCAAAAAAGTTCACTAAGTTTGGAAATACATTATTAGCTTCTGAGACTACATACAGCAGGTTGTTTAGGGAAAAAAAATGGGCCACTTTTTGTTAAAATGTTCATCTGTAAAGCAGAAAGCTAGGCAAGCATCTAAATACAGAGCCAAAAAACATATCTGAGCACTGTTTTGCATGCCAGAGTAATTCTTTGCAGCCAGTTGTGTGGTCCAGGTAATCTTATGCTGCTAAACCAGAAAATGTTGCAGGCAGAAAAAAAGGGTGTTAAAAAAACAGCACTGTTGTTATTTTTTTTTTAAATACAAAATAAAATTACAGTGAATATTCCATATAAGTCGTCCTTAAAGCAGGTCAAGTGAATTATGAAATTGAGGAATTGTGCTTTATTTGTCATTTAAGTGTGCCTCTGCTCTTGGGGACATTCTCAGGTTTGCAAGTAGGGATGAGCTTGATGTTCGAATTGAACATAAGTTCGACTCAAACATCGGGTTTTCACCCATTCGCCAATCAGCGAATATTATGGGGCATTCGCAAGAAATTAGAGCACCGCGGAATGCCCCATAATGCACTGCGAGATCGCAGTGTATTGCTGTATGATGATTGGCCAAAGCATGCACCTGACCTGCATGCTTTAGCCAATCACAGCACGCTCTGCTGAGAGAGCCATAATTGGCCAAAGGCAGGGTGACTTTGGCCAATCATGGCTCAGGGGGACTAAGTCCATGCCCCACACTATATAAGGCTGCTTATATAGCGACTGTGTATAGTGTGTGGACGAAGATAGATTAAGTTAGATTCTCTCCCTTCTTATTTACCCTGTCTCTAGAGCCATTCCTAAATAGAATCCATCTTAATCCGGACATCCAAGGCATAAGTGTTGGAGATGATCAGCACAAAATATCAGCCTACGCAGACGATATGCTTTTTTCCCTGATAAACCCCGCTATCTCGCTCCCTAACCTACTACGTGAGTTTGAGATCTATGGATCCCTCTCCAACTTGAAAATGAATCTTCATAAATCAGAAGCCATGGGGATAGGGATATCCCTCCCCGTGTTGTCTACACTTAAGTCCAGTTTCAAATTTAAATGGACGGCGACGGCTTTGCAGTATTTAGGTACCTATATTTCTATGAATACGTGACGTATATTCGAACTTAACTTTTCTCTGCTGCTGTCCAAAACCCACGCGCTTTTGGAGACTTGGAATAGGGGCCTGCACTCATGGTTTGGCAGAATTAATCTATTGAAAATGTGTATCCTACCTAAATTTCTTTATTTACTCCAAGCCTTACCAATCCGGATCCCTATATCTTACTTTAAACAAGTTAACTCGCTCTTCATCAAGTTTGTGTGGGCATATATGAAGCCACGACTTTTCTTATTTAATGACTCTACCTAAGCAACACGGTGGTTTGGCTCTTCCGGATATCCTAGTATATTATCAGGCAATCCATGTAGGCAGAATCATTGATTGGTGCCGCCATGGCCGATCTAAACTATGGGCCCAGATAGAACAAGCCCAAACACGCATTCCACTTCCAAGGGCCTTGTGGTGTTATGATCACCTCCAATCACTATTAAAAAGCCAACCCCTAATAGGGACGATGCTTCGTATAGGTTCTGTTGTTATTAAACAATATTCCCTTTCCTCTTTGGACTCCCCGTTGTTCACCATTTTAGGAAACCCACAATTTTCCCCGGGCCTTTGCCCTCACAAGTTCGTCAATCTACGTCGGTCAGGCATAACCCAGGCATCCCACATTCTATTGAACGGTAGATGGCCCTCAATTGAGGAACTAATGATGGAGGAGGGCCCCTTTGAATTGACCTTTTGGCCAGCTCTTCAGTTATGACACTTTCTGGAAACCATAACCAATCCCCGGAACTTCGCTCGTTCCTTGACGAGGTTTGAAGAATATTGCTCCGACGAAGACAATATAACACAGGTTATATCCAAAACATACTCCATGCTGAACTGCCTGGCAGCTCCACCACATCTACCGTTCATGGATAAATGGGAAAAGGACCTACAACGAAAATTTACACCAGATCAAATTCAGAACATACTTGGACTTGCTTTGAAGTCTTCAGTTTGTACAAAAACTCAAAAATCTAATTATAAACTACTGACGAGATGGTACCTTACCCCCCACCTCTTGCATCAATACTACGCTGACACTGCTGATCGTTGCTGGAGATGTCAGGGAGATAGAGGTACGTTACTCCACATATTTTGGTCATGCCCTAAACTGACTCCTTTCTGGATGACAGTCCGGGAAATGACCCAAAAATTTACGGAGTATAAGATTCCTGGTGATCCAGCATTTTTTTTACTGCATGTTTCAAATATTCCTACCAAAAGCTATCAAAAATCAATCTTAAGGCACCTCCTCAACGCTGCAAAGTCCTGCATTCCACTCTATTGGAAAAAACAAACACCGCCAATGGCAGCTTACTGGCTGCGTAAGGTGGTAGACATTAGTAGAATGGAGGACTTGCTAATGGTTGAGCAACATCAACAGGACAAATATTCCATGATTTGGAGTGCCTGGAAACAGTTTATCCTGTCTGTGGAGGGGGTGGCCCTCCTTGGACAAGAGAGTCATACATGAATATTTCCCCCTACATGCCTTGGCTATCTGGAACCAAAGATACCTAATCCTAATACCTAAGCCGTCCTACTTTGGATCCGACTTTGCCCTGCGACATGTGTCCGACTTTCAATGAACGGGGATCCGACTTGGATCCCCGCCACTGTGTTTGGTATGAATCTTTAGGGGGAACTCTGCGCCAAATTTTAAATAAAAAACCGGCATGGGTTCCCCCTCCAGGAGCATACCAGGCCCTTGGGTCTGGTATGGACCTTGAGGGGAACCCCCTACGCCGAAAAAACGGCGTGGGGGGTCCCCCCCAATCCATACCAGACCCTTATCCGAGCACGCAGCCCAGCCGGACAGGAATGGGGGTGGGGACGAGCGAGCGCCCCCCCCACCTCCTGAACCTTACCAGGCCGCATGCCCTCAACATGGGGGGTTGGTGCCTTGGGGGAGGGGGCGCTCTGCGGCCCCCCCCACAGCACCTTGTCCCCATGTTGATGAGGACAAGGGCCTCTTCCCGACAACCCTGGCCGTTGGTTGTCGGGGTCTGCGGGCGGAGGGCTTATCGGAATCCGGGAGCCCCCTTTAATAAGGGGGCCCCCAGATCCCGGCCCCCCACCCTATGTGAATGAGTATGGGGTACGTCGTACCCCTACCCATTCACCTAGGGAAAAAGTGTCAATTTAAAAAAAAACACTACATAGGTTTTTAAAGTATTTTATTAGACAGCTCCGGGGGTCTTCTTCCGACTTCGGTGGTCTCTCCGGTTCTTCTCCACGCTCTCCGGATCTTCCTCCGGGCTCCTCCGCTCTCTTCTGCCGCTCTTTTGCTAAAGCGGAGGAGCCCGGTCTTCCGTCTTCTGCCCTCTTCTCTTCTTCTGATGTTGACACGACGCTCTCTCCGGCTAGAATGCTCTCTGTGCGCTCTGCTCTGACTTATATAGGCGGTGACCCCGCCCCCTTATGCCGTCACAGTCCCTGGGCATGCTGGGACTATGACTGCATAGGGGGGGGTCATCACCCAATGACCACGCCCCCTAAAACGTCACAGTCCCAGCATGCCCAGGGACTGTGACGGCATAAGGGGGCGTGGTCACCACCTATATAAGTCAGAGCGGAGCGCTCAGAGTGCATTCCAGCCCCAGAGAACGTCGTGTCAACATCAGGAGAAGAGGGCAGAAGGCAGAAGATTGAAGACCGGGCTCCTTCGCTATAGCAAAAGAGCAGCAAAAGAGCAGAAAATAGCGGAGGAGCCCGGCAGAAGATCCGGAGAGCGCGGAGAAGAACCGGAGAGACCCCGAAGAGAAGAAGGCAGCAGACCGGGCTCCTCCGCTATAGCAAAAGAGCAGCAAAAGAGCAGAAAATAGCGGAGGAGCCCGGCAGAAGACCCGGAGAGTGCGGAGAAGAACCGGAGAGACCCCCGAAGTCGGAAGAAGACCCCCGGAGCTGTCTAATAAATTACTTTAAAAATCTGTGTAGTGTTTTTTTTAAATTGACACTTTCCCTAGGTGAATGGGTAGGGGTTCGATGTACCCCATACTCATTCACATAGGGTGGGGGGCCGGGATCTGGGGGCCCTCTTATTAAAGGGGGCTCCCGGATTCCGATAAGCCCACAGACCCCGACAACCAACGGCCAGGGTTGTCGGGAAGAGGCCCTTGTCCTCATCAACATGGGGAGAAGGTGCTTTGGGGTGGGGGGGCCGCAGCGCGCCCCCCTCCCCCAAGGCACCAACCCCCCCATGTTGAGGGCATGCGGCCTGGTACGGTTCAGGATGGGGGGGGCGCTCGCTCGTCCCCCACCCCCATTCCTGTCCGGCCGGGCTGCGTGCTCGGATAAGGGTCTCGTATGGATTGGGGGACCCCCCACGCCGTTTTTTCAGCGTAGGGGGTTCCCCTCAAGGTCTATACCAGACCCAAGGGCCTGGTATGCTCTTGGAGGGGGAACCCATGACGGATTTTTATTTAAAATTTGGCGCGGAGTTCCCCCTCAAGATCATCTGAGCACAAGTCGCATGCCGAAGTCGGATCATGCGAGACGGCGATCCGACTTTGATCCGACTTCAATGATAGTCAATAGGCTGAAGTCGGATCAAAGTCGGATCAAAGTAGTACAGGGAGTACGCTCTGAAGTCGGAGCGACTTCAGTAGTGTCTATTAAGACGCTCCCATTCACTTAAATGTGAATCTCTTTCTGGGGCGACTTGAGGGCGTACAAGTCGGATCCCAAGTCGTCCCAGTGTGAACCGACCCTTAGAAAGAGCTGCCTGCCAGCAGCTGAAAGGGGGATTTTTCACCCCCCTCCTTCTTCCTGTTTTCACTGACCGAGTTAATGTAATGTGAGCTGAAACATACAGAGCTGTGCACCCTCTCTTGTGCCCCTATTGGCCGGAAGAAGAAAGCCAATTAAAGGCACGGTTACAGCAGCCAATGGGAGGGACTTATATTGAATTGCAGGGAGGCAGGCTTTGCTGAGAGGAAAGGAAAAAGATATTTTGTGTCCTGAGGTAAAAGTTCAGTCAGAGAGAAGAGACCAGACCTGAGGGAGAGGTGCTGTCTTTAGATGATCTCCCCGCATGATTCAGGCCTCCACCGTGAGTTGGGACGTCCAGCCTGGGAGAGGGGGATCCCAGGTGAATATTGAGGTGCATCACCACCAATGGTGAACCGTTCCAGTGTGAGGGGACCGGTCGGGTCGCCATGAAAGCCTGCCTGTTTCAGGACGTTCGCTTGGGCCCTGATCGCAGGATTTGGTGAAAGGGCATTTCTGCCCACCTGCAGGGAACAGAGACACTGCACTACAGAAAGAGTTAATTGAACACTGTATACAAACATCATTGCCGGTAGTCATCTTGCTGACACTTGTAGTACTACAGGGATAAATGATAAGGCTATCCATTTCTGGGACATTGTATACAGACACCATTGTCCTTTCACCTTGTTGAACAAAATCCTGTTTGTTTCAATTAATAATCTGGGCCAGTCATATTGTTTGCCCTGCTACCCAGGAGTTAAAGTGCACCAACGAAAGTGGCTAGCTGAAGACACCAAAGCTTATCTTTTCTTCAAAAGGACTGAAGCTGTCAGGGCCATACGGATCCGCACACACATATTCAGGGCTCTGCATATGTATTGGGTGTGTGGAACCGTTTAACTATAAAGTAAAGCCATTACTTGCTGACTTGAATAGGTGTGTAAAGTTGGGCCTGTGGTGTCAGGGGACAGTAGAGAGACGCCTGACCCAAAGGGAGTCATTCCTCTGCTCTCCTCCTGCCTGGACTCATGAACTATGGACTATGAAGTGCCATATTGTGCTTTATTTGTCATTTATGTGTGCCTCTGCTCTTGGGGACATTCTCAGGTTTGGAATCCACTGAAAGCAGCTTGAATATAGGACTGAGAGCTATAGTGCTCTTAAATCTCAGTTATTGATCTCTTATTGATTACTTGATTATATATTGTTACTGTCTGTTATCTTTCCAAGGAAATATTGCAGTAAAGACAATTTCTGTGTTTTATTATAACATGTGTGTTTCTCATTGGTCATTGCACTTACACTATTGCCAGGTGTGCCAGAGGGGGCTGAGGCTGTTATTAGAGTTGAGAGGCAGAGTAACGGACTGAACATACTTAAGCAGCTCCTTGGGGGTATCGCTACACGTGGGGGCTTGTCCAGGATATACCACTACTCTGCAATCAACTCTTCAAGTCAGGAACCCTACAAGTGCCAAGATGGACCCCGCTACTGCAACACAGTGGTGTTGTGAAGAAGGTGCCCGCCCAGAGTCAAGTGTAGTGATTGAGCTCCCTGGGGACACCTGAACTGAAGAACATATCAGCCAGGAGGTAAAGATATTGACTCCAGACCAGAAGGCATGGTTGATTGCTGTTGCTCCAGACCAGACCAAGAGACCTCTCGCACCAATGCACTACTAGAGTGGAAGCTAGAGATCCCGAATAGTTTCCAAGGAACTAGTATGTAGCTGGCTGACAAAACTGAGTCTCGTTGAATTCAGCTAAGCACACCAGGCATGTCTCCAGCAAGTGCTAGCCAAGCTGAGGCCATGAAGGAAGATGTCCCTTCCATGACAGCCCCGGCCACAATTGGGCCAGAGTTCTTCACTGCCGTGGGAGACTTTGTGGCAAAGTGCCAGGGGGATACTCCAACATACTCTGAAAGTGGGTACCAGAAACCCTGGACCTTCTCTAGAAGACAACCAGTGCCTGAAGAGTGGCTGGACCAGGCCACACATGCCCTGGATGAATGGGACATTCCTGAGACTTACAAGAAGAATTACAGAAAGTCTAAGGGGCCCTGCCCCAGAAGATATTCACAATCTAACGCTCAGTAAGAAAGACTGCGTCGTTCAAGAGTACCTGAACATTCTGCAGGATGTGTTTGGGTGCACTGAAAAAGCTTCTGACCTCATGTACTAGTTTGAGCATACTTACCAGAACGCAGGGGGAAATTACTGACTATGTGAGGTCGTTTGGATAAGATACTACATCAAATCCAACTGAAGAAGGGTTTAGGTCCCCAGAAAGTAGATGAGGTCCGTGCACAACAAGTCTTGCGGGGTGCCAAGCCTTTGGACCCCATCACCATCCTGCTGAGAACCAGGCAAGATGGTGGCATCCTGAAGTATCCAGCTCTGATCAGGATTGTGCAGGAAGAAGAGGCCATGCTGGAGAACAAGTCAAAAGCCTGAATCGGTTGTTGAAGTCAGAGTGGCATTTGCAGCTGACGACAACTCTGAGGTTGAACTTCTCAAGACTCAGGTGCCACAGCTGATGGAGATGATGACCGGGTCATTGGATGTTAAGTCTGAGATAGCCGCACTGAACATGCAGGTATCCCAGATGATAGAAGTGTCACAGGGCAGAATGTACCCCCTGTCTCACCTGCTGCGCCTGGCCAGAGACCAACAAATCAAGACGAGGGGGACAGAAGCTTGGTATGGACTTCAGAGAAGCGACCCAAGGATAGAGAGAAGATCTGGGCCTTCAAGAAGAACTTTCCCTGAATCTGCAAGGGAACAATGGAGAACGCCTGCAGTTTATGCTGTCTCCATGAGCAATGCTTACCAGCCTCCAAGAGGTCAACGGAAACAGAATTCTCTACGCCGGAAGAGGAAAGAAGCACGGGTGGAGTCACACAAACCTGCTATTCCAAATGCTTCCACCAGGCCCCCTGTCTAGTTAGTAGGCCCTTTGTCTGTAGTGGCTGTCTTGGTGGAAGGAATCTATCCTTCTTGATTCAGGTGCTCAGGCGACCTTGCTGACCAGAGATTTTTACAAGTAGTATTTGTCGTACATACCCCTGCGAAAGTTGGAAAATATAGAAATCCAGGGGGTTCAAATGGAAGATTACCCTTGTGATGGATATCTGCAGATCAAGTCATTGTGTGAAAGGTAACCAATCTAATTTGAAGTGCCATATTGTGCTTTATTTGTCATTTAAGTGTGCTTCTGCTCTTGGAGACATTCTCAGGTTTGGAATCCCCTGAAAGCTGCTTGAATATAGGATTGAGAGCTATATTGCTCTTAAATCTCAGTTATTGATCTCTAGTTGATTACTTGATTATATATTGCTACTCTCTGTTATCCTTCCACAGAAATATTGCAGTAAAGACAATTTCTGTGTTTTATTATAAAGTGTGTGTTTCTCATTGGTCATTGCACTTACACTATTGCCAGGTGTGCCAGAGGGGGCTGAGGCTGTTATTAGGCTCGGTTCACACGGGGGCGACTTGTCAGGCGACCTAGCTGCCTGACAAGTGGCCTCCCGTTCTGTACAATGGAACCGTTCTAATCGGAGCGACGCAAGTCGCTCCGACTTAGAAGAAAGGTTCCTGTACTACTTTGGGGGCGACTTGCATAGACTTCTATACAGAAGTCGTCTTGCAAGTCGCCCCGGCAGTCGTGTGCAGGTCGCCTCGGTGAGGCGACCTGCAAGTCGTGCCGCGTCTAGTGTGAACCGGCACTAAGGGTTAAGAGACAGAGTAATGGACTGAAAATACTTAAGCAGCTTCTTCGGGGGTATCGCTACACACACACACACACACACACACACACACACACACACACACACACACACATATATATATATATATATATATATATATACAGTTGTGCTAATAAGTTTACATATTCTGGCAGAATTTATGATTTCTTGGCCATTTTTCAGACAATATGAATGATAACACAAACACTTTTCTATCACTCATGGTTAGTGTTTGGCTGAAGCCATTTATTATCAATCAGCTGTGTTAACTCGTTTTAAATTATAATGGCAACAGAAACTACCAAAATTACCCTGATCAAAAGTTTACATACCCCAGTTCTTAATACCGTGTATTGCCCCTTTCAACATCAATGACAGCTTGAAGTCTTTTGTGGTATTTGCGGATGAGGCTCTTCATCTTCTCAGATGGTAAAGCCGCCCATTCTTCTTGGCAAAAAGCCTCCAGTTCCTGTAAATTCTTGGGCTATCTTACATGAACTGCATGTTTGAGATCTCCCCAGAGTGGCTCAATGATATTGAGGTCAGGAGACTGAGATGGCCACTCCAGAACCTTCACTTTATTCTGCTGTAGCCAATAACAGGTCGACTTGGCCTTGTGTTTTGGATCATTATCATGGTGTTTTGGATCATTGTCATGTTGGAATGTCCAAGTAAGTCCCAGCTTCCTGGCTGATGAATGTTCCTTCAGTATTGTTAAGCCACCCCTATTTCTCCTTTGAACCCGGGTTGGACCTATGGGTGTATGGATAGAACTCTCTGATCGATCGGGTAATCAAGACACACACATGGGATGGTGAATCAAAATTACAATGGTTTACTGGGTTTGCATATATCTTATACACTTACAGAGAGAGAGAAAAACCTCCCTCTTATTATCAGCCAATGAGATTGAAGCATAGACTTTATGAAAAAATAAGCTTAAAATGTCATAAATTGCATATTCTGCCTATAGATATCCCTCAGGCTATATCTAAATATAATTTTATATATATATATGTGACCACGTATGCTAGGCAATCTGCCAATGTTCCAGACACCCAACTTCTAACATGTTATAACTTTGTTATTCATTGTCTATATTAAAATGTTAGGCTAACCACACGTACATCCTGTTCAAGTACATAGCTCGCAAATAATCTTTGCACTTCTAATTTTCTGCATAAGAAAGCAAAATACATTTCTTCTTGTATAACATATCTTACAGCAGCACTCTAACATCCTTACAATCCCTCCTTTGATCATAACAGACGAAAAGTCTGTATTGATCACCAATATTATTCATTATAACATCTCTATTTTGTGTAAAGCATAGAAACAAAAGAACATATTTTACATGTCATTGAAAAAGCTGATAGGCAGATTGATAAGCTTTTAGGGGGGGAAAGGGGGAAAAAGAATCTGGAAAGTCACTTCACCCATTTGGGGAACAGGGGCAGAACCAAAGTCTGTAGGGGGTTCCTGTTATTGAGGGAATTAGAGTTCCATTGTTTCATCTGTGGACATGTATATTTTTCAGTGATCAGGGGCTTTCTTTATCCTTGATTTGTGGATCCATTGTGGGCTCTGGTCAGTCAGGACTGCTGTTCTTGCAACTTTCAATACTTCAAAAGATCCTTGGAAGATCTTCTTACTGCTAGTTGCTTGACCAACACCCTGTCTCTGGGTATAAAAGGATGTGTTGGTTCTGTGGAGAGAGGAGGAAAGGTGACAGCTACCTTGTCATAATTTTCTGTAAAGCTACTTACCAGGTTTTTCACGTACTCTTCCTGTAAAGAATATAGATTAGGTTCCTCTCCTATTTCTATCTATTTCCTCTGTGTTGGTTTTCCCATTAACATCTCATAAGGGGATAAGCCGTTTCTAGAATGGGGTGAGGTACGGATTTGGAAAAGTATTGCGGGAAGAAAATCTAACCAGTTTCTCAAAGTTCCTCCTGTCGCTTTCTTTAGTTTATCTTTAATATTTCTGTTCATCTTTTCTACTACTCCTCCTGCACTTTGGGGATGATAAGGGATGTGTAGTTTCCATTGAATACCTATCAAATCAACCTATCAGCAAGTGCATTCCCTTTTGCTATTTCTGTTTTATCATATGAGTGCCCGCGAATCTTAATTACATTAATGTGGCAAGGAAGAAGGAACGTTTCAATAAAGCGTCCACATGCTATCTGTGTAAACATTCACATCCTGTCCTTCAAAGAGGAGTTGCGCTGAAGCTACTCGCAGTGGTTTACTTTCTAAGATATTGTTTGGGAGCCTGACAACTGAGTAACCAGTCTTGTATGTGTGATCGTCAGGACGTGTACAGCTATCGTCTACAAACACATGTAGGTAATCAGGGTTGGGGGGTGTCTTTTAAATCAGAACGTGGAGAAGTAGATTCTAAAAGCTGTTGATTACAGTCATGTTGAGGAATAGGATCAGTTTCTGAAAGATGCAAGAGAGAGTGTAGAAACCTGACTTGTGGTGTGGTCTCTGGACATGATTTGATGTCAAGATGTTGTGTGTTAAAGAGTATAACTTCATAGCCACTTGTACGTTGTGCTGTCATGTGCTGAGTACTCATGTTCTGCATAAGGTGAACTACCGAATGTGTTGTGTATAATGTTGTCTGCCCTCCCAATGAAAATTTGGATGCCTCCTTTATAACCATTGCACAAGCCCTGAGAGCTTGAAGGCAAGAGGGCATCCCCTGAACCTGCACGGGTAAGACCCAATGCAGGTGCCCTTGAGAGGGACACAGTGAGGGTGGTAAATGCTTGTAGCATTTCCTCAGTCCAATTAATCATTTTTGGAGAGCCCAACAACGTAGCTGCTCTAAGGATCGAATCCCAGTGTGAGCAATCAGGTATCCATTGTCTGCCGTAGACAATCGAGCCGAGTAAGGAGAGAAGCGTGGCCTTCTCCTTCGGGGGACTAAGGCATGTAGGTACTTTGACCCGAGCCGGTGACACCAAACGTTCCCCTACAGCAGTAGGTCATCTACATATTGAAGCAGTATGGAACCCTGAGGAGGTGTCCAGTCATCAAGGGATTGTTTCAATACCATAGAGAAGGCTGCTGGGCTGTCAACAAATTCTTGTGGGAGCCATGTCCAATTGACCCGGCCCCAAACAAAACCAAAGATCCTTTGTGCGTCCTCTCCAACCGGTACACTAAAAAAAAAAAAAAAAATGTGTTCCATGGACTATTTCCTTTAGTATGCCTTCCTTTTTGTATTCTTCAATCAATGGTGAAATCCCTGCAGTTTTTCTTCTGTAAGGGGATATTGTTTTTGGAAGTGTGATATTGTGTTGGGTTTGAAAGTAGGAGAATAAGGTGTACGATTAAGATGTCCTACAGAGGTTTTGTCCTTAGCCCAAATTGGGTGATTTTCTAGCGGTCCAGGTAGAAGCATGTAATGTCCCCTGAAGTCTTGATATTTAGGATTAGTCAAGTCACATAGTGGAGACTTTGCTGTCAATCCACCTTCCTGGTCAAATCTTATATTGATTCTTAAAGCAGACATTAAGTCTCTTCCCATTAGGGAAAGGTCAGTCAGTCAAAACAGCAAAACACATAGTTGTAACAGGTTCGTCCTGTAATGTACTAACTTGTAATGGAGGAGTCACTTTATGTTGGACATCAGTTCCATTAATACCCATTGAGCAACCCTCTGTACATTCTGAAGTGATAAACCTACAATCAGTGAGTGATATATTTTATGTAGACAAACCAAAAATTAGTAAAAATCTTCCCCTGGATTTGGTTTGTAAGACAACATAGTGTGTACACTTGTATGCTTTCTGCCAAACTAGTCCTAGTTGGCCCCAAAAAATATCCCACCCTTCAGGTTTGTCATAGGGATCTGCTGTGATAAAAGCTGCCACTACATCAAATTCAACCATGGTTTCAGGGTCTACTGCTTGAATAATGATTTGGAGATCTTCTGCACTCATCCTAGCTCCTGTACAATACCTGCAGCAGCTCTGGGATCCTTTCTAGGTTTAGGGCAGGTGTCCCTTATATCTTTAATTAGCCGACGGGGAGGGGGATCTGAACCTGAGTATTACCTATCGTGATCAAAGGAAGGGCCTTGAAGGGTTCCTTCTCTTTGTTTGCAGAACGAAGGATTATCTGACCCGCAGACTCTACTTCTTGTAATGCTATAGCTAGTTCTTCTGATTTTTTTTTTTCTCTAGCCTCTTTGCTTCCCTCACTTCTTTCTCCCTGTCTTTCCTTTAGTACATTTTACAACATTTCATCATATATTTACAATCCCAGTCACCCGGGGGGTAATTGTGTCGATTATGCGTCCCACAAATTTTCATTACCTCCTCCCAATCTTCCAGAGAACACGGTCCCAATGACCCAAAGCCTGAAAGATACAACTGATGTGCACGAGTTTGTACATTTTCCCAAAAAGGATCGACACAATTTGCCCCACATGTGCCTTTTACAAAATCATAGGGGGAAGGTTGGTCCCGCTCACCTTCGGGAACTTCCTTCCCTAATTTATTTCCCATAATTATTTCACAATATCCTTAATGTCACAATGATACTTATAATACTTATTACTCCTCTTACTGTTAAACATTATTTTGTATATTGAATCTCAACATTTGAACCCTTGGGGTACCTTCTCTTAATAAAGGTCCCTTTCCCAGTTTAAGATGGTAATACACTCAGAACACCTTTGTGACATTTGTTTAACACAAAACAAACACAATAACACTGATATAACTCTATAACTTTATGTATATCACTTATCAAGATCAAACCAAATAGTAAATCGACTCCCTTATGTCGAAGTATATATTCACACATATGCATATGATCACAACAAAATACAGAGCAATATATTCACAGAGAAACAACGTTAAATTGTGTGCACACAATTTTCCCTTTTTTTTTTTTTTTAGAGCTCCATACACCCGTCCTGTATTTTAAGAAAGCATCAAATGCTCTCTATAATCCTATAAGTCTGGCCAGCCTAGCGGGACATCATTTAACCATTAAAACTATGCGACTTCTTTATCCCAGGAGAGCCAACCTAGCAATCCTCGAGATTATAAAATGTAAAAAAAAAAACAATAGGGGTCAATTGTGCTAGGATAAATAAAAAGGCTTCGTAAAATAAATTTACAAAGTTTCCACTCACCTTGCAGTCGATCGCCACCACTTCTGGTACCATTTCTGTTAAGCCGCCCCTATTTCTCCTTTGAACCCGGGTTGGACCTATGGGTGTATGGATAGAACTCTCTGATCGATCGGGTAAGCAAGACACACACATGGGATGGTGAATCGAAATTACAATGGTTTACTGGGTTTGCATATATTTTATACACTTACAGAGAGAGAGAAAAACCTCCCTCTTATTATCAGCCAATGAGATTGAAGCATAGACTTTATGAAAAAATAAGCTTAAAACGTCATAAATTGCATATTCTGCCTATAGATATCCCTCAGGCTATATCTAAATATAAGTTTATATATATATGTGACCACGTATGCTAGGCAATCTGACAATGTTCCAGACACCCAACTTCTAACATGTTATAACTTTGTTATTCATTGTCTATATTAAAATGTCAGGCTAACCACAGGTACATCCTGTTCAAGTACATAGCTCGCAAATAATCTTTGCACTTCTAATTTTCTGCATAAGAAAGCAAAATACATTTCTTCTTGTATAACATATCTTAAAGCAGCACTCTAACATCCTTACAAGTATTTTTTGATAACATACTGCATGCATCTTGTTATCAATTTTGCCCAAATTTCCTGTGCCTTTGTAGCTCACACATCCCCAAAACATCAGCGATCCACCTCTGTATCTTTCATCATAGGCCTCGACGACTCCTTTCCAAATGTAGCGTTTATGGTTGTGGCCAAAAAGCAAAATTTTGGTCTCATCACTGCAAATGCCTTTGTGTCAGAAGGTTTGAGGCTTGTCTCTGTGCTGTTTGGCTTATTGTAAGCGGGATACTTTGTGGCATATATATATATATATATATATATATATATATATATATATATATATATATATATATTTATTTATTTATTTATTTATATAATATACATTTGTGCTCATAAGTTTACATATTCTGGCAGAATTTATGATTTATTGGCCATTTTTCAGAGAATATGAATGATAACATAAACACATTTCTTTCATTCATGGTTAGTATTTGGCTGAAGCTATTTATTATCAATCAACTGTGTTTACTCTTTTTATATCATAATCACAACAGAAACTACCCAAATGATCCTGATCAAAAGCTGACATTATTAAAACAATATATATATATACATCCAAAATAAAAAATGGCGTGGGGGTCCCCCCAAAATCCATACCAGGCCCTTCAGGTCTGGTGTGGATTTTAGGGGAAACCCTGCCCCAAATTTTTTTATAAAAAATGGCGTGGGAGTTCCCCCCAAAATCCATACCAGACCCTTATCCGAGAATGCAACCTGGCAGGCCACATGAAAGGGACTGATGAGAGAGTGCCCCCCACCTGAACAGTACCAGGCCACATACCCTTAACATGGGGAGGGTGCTTTGGGGTCCCCCCAAAGCACCTTATCCCCATGTTGATGGAGACAAGGGCCAAATCCCCACAACCCTTGCCCGGTGGTTGTGGGGGTCTGCGGACGGGGTGCTTATCAGAATCTGGAAGCCCCCTTTAACAAGGGGGCCCCCAGATCCCGCCCCCCATGTGAATAAGTATGGGGTACATTGTGCCCCTACCCATTCACCAAAAAAGTGTCAAAAAAGTAAAAATGACAGCAGACAGTTTCTTGACAATTCCTTTATTTAAAAAATCCATTTTCAGTCACGACATTTCGTCATTTTTAATTTTTGACACTTTTTTGGTGAATGGGTAGGGGTAAAATTTACCCCATACTTATTCACATGGGGGGTCAGGATCTGGGAGCATCCTTGTTAAAGGGGGCTTCCAGATTCTGATAAGCCCCCCCACCCACAGACCCCCACAACCACCGGGCAAGGGTTGTGGGGATTTGGCCTTTGTCCCCATAAACATGGGAACAAGGTGCCCCCAAAGCATCCTCCCCATGTTGAGGGTATGTGGCCTGGTACGGTTCAGGAGGGGGGATGCTCTCTCGTCCGCCCCCCTTTTCCTGCTGCCTGTCAGGTTGCATGCTCGGATAAGGGTCTGGTATAGATTTTGGGGGGACCCCCACGCCATTTTTAAAACAAATGTTGGCGTGGAGTTCCCCTTAATATCTATACCAGACCGGAAGGGCCTGGTATGGATTTTGGGGGGACCCTCACGCCATTTTTAAAACAAATGTTGGCGTGGAGTTCCCCTTAATATCTATACCAGACCCGAAGTGCCTGGTAATGGACTGGGGAGGAACCCACACCGTTTTTTTCAATGATTTTTTATGTATATTGCCAGGATCCGACAATACATTACAGTCGCGAGCAGTTTTAAATGACATTTTTTCCTTTAGAAATGCAATTTGGCTGCGGTAATGTTACAAACATGGGAAAATACGCTACTTTACAGACAGACTAAGGGGACCCCGCAGGAACAATATTTAAAGGAATATTTCATTTTTATTGTTTCACTTTAAGCATTCTTAAAATCACTGCTCCTGAAAAAACGTCAGTTTTAAAAACTTTCTTTTGCATTGATACATGTCCCCTGGGGCAGCACCCGGGTCCCCAAACACTTTTTATGACAATAACTTGCATATAAGCCTTTAAAATGAACACTTTTGATTTTTCACATTCGTGTCTCATATACTTTAATTACTTCAGCCCCGGAAGATTTTAACCCCTTCCTGACTAGAGCATTTTTTGCGATTCGGCACTGCGTCGCTTTAACTGACAATTGTGCGGTCGTGCAACATTGCACCCAAACAAAATTGACGTCCTTTTTTCCCCACAAATAGAGCTTTCTTTTGGTGTGTATTTGATCACCTCTGCGGTTTTTATTTTTTGCGCTATAAACAAAAAAAGAGCGACAATTTAAAAAAAAATATTTTTTTTTTACTTTTTGCTATAATAAATATCCCCCAAAAATATATAAAAAAAACTAATTTTTTCCTCAGTGTAGAACCATATGTATTCTTCTACGTATTTTTGGTAAAAAAAAAAAATTGCAATAAGCGTATATTGATTGGTTTGCGCAAAAGTTATAGCTTCTACAAAATAGAGGATAGTTTTATGGCATTTTTATTATTTTTTTTTTTTCATTGGTAATGGCGGCGATCTGTGATTTTTATCATGACGACATTATGGCGGACACATTTGACACTATTTTGGGACCATTGTCATTTATACAGCGATCAGTGCTATAAAAATGCACTGATTACTGTGTAAATGACACTGGCAGGGAAGGGGTTAAACACTAGGGGGAGATCAAGGGGTTAAGTGTCCTAAGGAGTTATTCTAACTGTGGGGGGGATGGGCTACCACTCACATGACAGCGATCACTGCTCCTGATGGCAGGAGGAGTAATCTCTGTACAGATGTCACTAGGCAGAACGGGGAAATGCCTTGTTTATATAAGCATCTCCCAGTTCTGCGGCTCCGTGACACGATCACCAGGACACCAGTGGACATCGAGTCCGTGGGTCCCAGGGGCACGGTCACACTGTACGTGGTGCACCCACGCCCGCTAGCCCCACCAATTAAAGGGGACGTACAGGTACGCCCATTTGCCCATCGCTGCCATTGTGCCGACGTATACCGGCGTGCAGCGGTCAGCAAGTGGTTAACGGTGTTCGCATGTTCGCAACAATTTTTTGTCTGTTCACGTGTTCTGTTGCGAACTGAACTGGGAGGTGTTCGGCTCATCCCTACTTGCAAGACATCCAAGGCAACTGGATGTTTTTAACTAAATTAGTTGAACTACCCGACAAAGGTGAGTTTTCACTAAATTCTCCAACAGAACGGTGGAGAGGCGATTACGTTATCATTTATGACTTTACTTGGTGACTCAACTTGATATTTATTTGCTACCTTGAAAAAGAGGATTAATAAGAATTTTCAAAGCATTTGGATGATTCCTGATGTTGCCTGTACAAATATTAATCTAGTGACTGGAAACTGAAAATAATCCCTTATCCTTTACAGCAGCAAATTCTGGAATTTGATCTGTAAATGTCACAAGTCAAAAATGTTATTACAGAGATACTGGTACTTGGGGTTTGATTTAATGTTGACTCAGTAACAGCATAACCATTTACATAGCAAACAAAGTCCACTTGCTTTCACCAAGGAACAAAATTACTTTTTCATATGCAGTGAAAATTAAGAGTTTAGGAGCAATGCTAATTTGTAGTCTTACCTTTAATGTATCATTTAACCAAATTTTCTCTCCAATTTCTTGCAAACAAATGCAAAAGTAACAGACACAATAAAGAATGCAATTTTCTGCTGCTAACTGGCTGCTGCAGGAGACAATCTGGATCACACAAATTGCTAGGTATCATGGATTAGCCAGTCAATGTGACAACAAGTGCATACATGCTTTAGAAGTGGTGCGTGTTACCAATCACTTATTACCTGCAAATCTTTATCAAAGTGAACAGGATGATTTTGCTGCAACTTGCAAAAATTCATTCATCATTGCTATTCAGTGGTAGTAGAATTAAACCTTTTTCTATATAAAATTTCCCAAAAAACAAGCAGAGATCTACATGGGCAGAGAAATGACGTTAAAAAACAAAAAAAGCCAAAACATATTCTAGAGAATAAACAGAAACTTGTAAGCACCACTCCATGCCAATAATAGTGGCATTCAGTTTCATTATTTGTGTCTACACAACTACACCTCTGTCTGTTTTGTAATCCCACTATTGGTTATGTTGCTTGCTGCCTCCAGTAATTTATAAAAATGCTATATGCACCCTCTCCTGCCTAAAAACCCAGTACACAAATGCAGGATGCTATTAGGAGAACAACAGAGCTTCCTTTTCACAAAATATGTTTTTAAGAACATACAGTCTTGTTTTGACAAAATACACTTTTTTTTAGGTTCAGGAACCAACTATCTCTGTTTACAAAACTGTAAGTTGAAAAATGTCTGCGCCTCTCTGTGCCTAATTTAACCCAGCTGCTGTATTATGATATCCCCCAGATATCTACAAAAGTTGTAATTATATTACACAGTGCTACAAAAATTGTTATTTCCTGTGACCAACTATATAACTCTCCTCAAATCATTATTTTATATACCCAAGCCTGTGTATTAAACATAAAGTGGAAACTAGATATGTAGCAAACCCTTTTACAGTTAGTGCCACCATTAACAAACTGATCAGTGCTTAAAAAAGTTCAATCTGTGAATCCATGCCCAAAGAGGACCCTATGCATATACAGGATAAAACATAAATGCATCATAAAAATAAAAAGTAAATTGGGTGGGGAATCCGTAGCATCTGACACAAAGGAAAGTTGAAAAACACAGAGGGGTTGATTTACTAAAATTGGAGAGTGCAAAATCTGGTGCAAGCTCATAGAAACCAATCAGCTTCCAGGTTCTTTTGTTAAAGCTTAATTGAACAAGCTGATTGGCGACCATGCACACAGCTGCACTAGATTTTGCACTCTCCAGTTTTAGTAAATCAACCCCAGAGAGTGGATTTGGACTGTTTTTTGCACATTGTTGGTGGTGTGTTGAAAGCAATTTTTTTTTAGTTAGTTTTTTATAATGCACTTATGTTTTATTTATGCATAGGGTATTCTTTGGGCATGAATTCACTAATGGAATTTTTATAAGCACTGGTCACTTTAATAATGTTGGCACTAATTGTAAAAGGGTTTGTTCAATATTTAAATTTGACTTTATGTTTAATACACAAGTATGTGGGGGGGCGTGGCATGAACAGACACGCTGACCGAGCCTGCTGCTCAATGATCCCCGGGCTGCAGGAAGATAGGCTGTGGTGTTCAGCAGACTCCAGATCAGCTAAAGCATGTCCACATGCCGCCGTACATCTGCATTTATCAGTGGTGATGGAAAGAGCCAGGCTAACAGGCTAAGTGCGGATCCTGGGAGCGCAATTAAAAGAGTCCCAGTCCAGGAGGGAAGGAAGTTTGGCTTCCCTGATCTGAGGGGGGGACCGGGGAGGGTCGCATGCGATCCCTCTGTACAGGGCCGAGGAGTGACAGGCTTTGGAAGGGGTGTTGCAGCACATGGCAATGGCCAAATACCTCTGAGCCCAAAGCAGAGCTGTACAACCATGGAAAGAGATCTCCCAGGAGAAGGGGTAGAAACCTTGGTTTATGCTGGTGGAATGGAGGGTCCGGAGGGGGAGTGTATTGGAGGGGACCCAAGTCTTCAGGAGGTGGAAGGAATCCCAGGAGGAACGGTTGAATCCCTGGAAGTTGAAAGTCAGCAAAGGACTTGTGATGAATCCAGAGACAGCCTTTACAGGGCAGGTGCAGTATGTTAACCCTTTGTCTGGTGATCTTAATAATGAACTAAGTGCATTTCAATCAGAGTTAATAGTGGACTGGGACTTTTGAGAGCACTTCCTACAAAGAAAGACATTCAATTACTTATAACCGCTGTTGAATCATTCTGCAAACAGGCTTTGGAGGGGTTAAGGGAGGCTATAGGGCACTGGGGCACTGAGTAGAGGAAATGGAGATGGGCCAGGATGATATTAGACAAGGAGTGGCTGATATCCAAGATATGACAAAACATCATGAGGAAGTGTAGAATTCTCTGTTAGATCAAATGGATAGTCAAGAAAATAGAGGTCGTAGGCAAAATATACATATAAGGGGCCTGCCTGATATAAAAACAACATTTTAAATTGCTTCCAAAGGTGATCAGTCTTTTCCAGTTAATTCTGGGGCCATCTGCACCGGATAAGATTGAAATAGACAGTACATCGTGCCCTCACCCCTATCCCCCAAAATGCAGAAAAACCAAGAGATATGATTTGTAAATTACATAGATATCCAGTGAAAGAAGCCATCATAAAAGCAGCTTGTAATAAATCCACGGTTGATTTTGAAGGTGCATAAATAGCCTTATTTCCAGATTTATCATATAGAATTCTTATGCAACGCAGAATGATTAAACCCTTGTTGGAAGTTCTACAAGCAGCTGTTATATATATAGATGTTAAATATCACTGGGGATATCCCTTTAAGGTTGTAGCAACCCGGAATGGGAAAACAGCAATACTTAAAACGAAAGATGACTTGCAACACTTCATAGAGGTGCTCGAGCTCCGCCTGGTGGAATTTCAGGATTGGAGCTTGAATAACTATAAACCATCACTACAACAACCAGAACGATGGCAACAAGTGCCAGTTAAAGGTCGATGGAAAATTGATGTGGATGTGGATAAGACAGGACTATAATCTGGTCATAGAAAGATATGCCTGAGTAGTGGCGTAAAGTGAAAATGGCTAAGAGGAAAGGAGCAGACTGCCTAGAGTTGACTGGGGGGGTGTTTTGGGGGGGATGTTTTGGGTGGGGGGGTGGGGGGAAGCTGGTGTTATACCCTAGCTACTATATATGCCCCCGATAGCCATACCATTAAATTTCTATCTAAAACTTTCAGGAAGGTCTATTGGTTATGGGAGGGGATTTTAACCACTTCCCGCCCGGCATATAGCAGAATGATGGCCGGCGGTGGTTTAGTTATCCTGACTGGGCGTCATATGATGTCCAGCAGGATAACAGCCACTGCGCGCCCGTGGGGGCGCTCATCGCGGCGATCGGTGGTGCGGTGTGTCCGACGTCCGACGGAGGCTCTTTACCACATGATCAGCCGTGTCAATTCATGGCTGATCACGATGTAAACAGGAAGAGCCGTTGATCAGCTTTTCCTCGCTCGTGTCTGACAGACGTGAGTAGAGGAGAGATGATTGGTGGCTCTCCTGACAGGGAGGGTCTGTGCTGATTGTTTATCAGCGCAGCCCCTCCTTGGATGCCCACACTGGACCACCAGGGAAGCCACCAGGACCACCAGGGAAGCACCTAACATCTGGATGGCCAGGTACATCCCCCATGGCCTTCCACATGTGCAAATTAATGCCCAACATATGCCAATCAGTGGCCACAAATGGGCACTGACTGGCACTTCTACGGCACAAATAAAATCAGTGATGCCCAGCAATGCCACCCATCAGTGTCAACAGTGCCACCCATCAGTGTCCATCAGTGCCACCTATCAGTACCCACCCATGCCCATCAGTGCCCACCGATCAGTGCCCATCAGTGCCCATCCGTGCCACCTATCAGTGCCACCCATAAGTGCCCATCAGTGCCACCCATAAGTATCCATCAGTGCCGCCTACGAGTGCCCATCAGTGCCGCCTACGAGTGCCCATCAGTGCCACCTATGAGTGCCCATCAGTACCGCATACCAGTGCCACTTATCAGTGCCCATCAGTGCCACCTATCAGTGACCATCAGTGCCGCCTATCAGTGGCCATCATCAGTGCCCATCAGTGCCACCTCATCAGTGCCACCTCATTGGTGCCACCTCATCGGTGCCCATCAGTGCCGCCTTATCAGTGCCCGTCAGTGCAGCCATATCAGTGCCCATCATTGAAGAAAAAAATGTACTTATTTACAAACATTTTTAACAGAAACAAAGAGAAACCTTTTTTTTTCAAAATTTTATTTTTTTATTTGTTGTGCAAAAAATAAAAATCGCAGAGGTAATCAAATACCACCAAAAGAAAGCTCTATTTGTGGGAACAAAATAATAAAAAATTTGTTTGGGTACAGTGTAGCATGACCGCGCAATTGTCATTCAAATTGCGACAGTGCTGAAAGCTGAAAATTGGCTTGGGCAGGAAGGTATATAAGTGCCTGGTATTGAAGTGGTTAACATTACCTAGGACCCTAGTCTAGACACCTCTTCGGGGAAAACCTTTGTGTCTCATAAGGCGTTAACATATGTTAAACAGCGCCTTCGCTCTCTGTATTTGGTGGACAGTTGGAGGGTACTGCATGAGCGAGACAGGGATTTCAGTTATTACTCCAAAATACGCAATGTATATTCAAGGATCGATATGTTTTTGAACGATCAATATTATCTGAATTATGTAAATTCATCAACTATTGAGTCAATCACCATGTCAGGCCATGCTCCAATAAGTTTAACGATATGTCCGGCATCAATTAGGTGCCTGGAAAGAACATGGCGATTTAATGAATCTATTTTGGATGATAAACAGAATGTGGAATCCTTGTCCCACACATTAGCATTATATTTTGAGACCAATATATCAGAGGAGGTGTCTGACCAAGTGGTATGGGAAGCCCACAAGGCGGTCATCAGAGCGAAGTTAATTTCAATGGGTTTGCGTATTAAAAAAAAAAGACAGAAGGAAATGGTCGGGCTCTTAGAGCAAATACATAAACTTGAAATTAACCATAAGACCCATTTAAAACCTGGGGACACGCAGAGACTGGAGAAACTGCGGGCAGACTTAAAACATCTTCTTGATCAAAAAGTTCAAAATAAACATAAATACTTTGCCCACCGATTCTATAAACAGGGGAATAAGGGAGGGAGACTATTGGCTAGACAACTAAAGAAACAACAGGATTCACGCCATGTTCACACTATAAAGACAGGCGATAAGCAGATAGTGGACTCCCAAGGAATAGCATTTTATGCTTTTTTGCGTCTCTATTTAACATAGACTCAGTTCCTGTGGGGGCGGAGGAGGGTGGATGTTTGGATAGAATTCGGGAATATCTTGAGGCCTCAGGGCTACAGGCCATTCCATCTGTGGCCTTGGAGGAAATGGAAAAAGCAATCTCCATTGAAGAACTGGGCAGAGCGATTGCAGCTTTGCCATTAGGTAAAAGCCCGGGACCTGATGGTTTTACAAATATTATGCTTAGGGGAAATAGGAAGATCAAGGGGATTTGTATTGGATCAAAGGAACATAAGATCTCAGCTTACGCAGATGTTCTACTGTTGTACTTCTCCTCTCCGCAAGACTCTTTGATGGAACTGATGTTGGAAATAGACAGGTTTGGCCTTATATCTAATTTTAAGATAAATATTGAGAAATCAGTGTTGATGCCGAGCCATGCGCCTTTGAAGATGAAGACCACCTTGCAACAATCTTTTCCTTTTGTTTGGCGCCTTGATTCTATATTCTATTTAGGGATCTATATCTCTTCAGATATAAAGCGCCTATATGATCTATATGGACCCTTGATGGTATCCATAATAAAAGACTTGCAAAAGTGGAGAAGTCATACTCTGACATGGTTTGGCAGGGTAAACGCACGTACAATGAGTGTAATTCCCAGGCTTATTTACGTTTTACATACCGTACCCATAACACTCCCACAGACATTCTTTAAACATATACAAAGAGCTATTATGACCTTTGTGTGGGGATATAAACATCCCAAGCTGGCACACGAGATTTCGAGGAGACCAAAACAGGAGGGTGGGGTGGGACTCCCGGATATAGCATTTTATTACAGAGCCATGGCCCTGATTCGTATAATGAACTGGTGCCATGACTCTGCTAGTAATATGTGGGTGCCCTTGGAGAAAACATTAGCAGGTAGGAACTTGGCCAGAGCCCCCTGGATTCTGGTTTCTTATAGGGACTTGTCAGAATATGCATCACCACTGATGAAGACAACACTATCCATATGGGATAGAATGAACAGTACGGGAAAGTTTGCCCCCTCAATATCCCCTTTAACACCATGGGAAGGATTTCCCTGGTTTTCCCTGGGGGAAGAGAAAGGGAGTTTAGATCGCTGGGGAATGGACGGGAAGGGTCATTGTGCTGGCGTGGCCCCACAGGGTAAATTGCTTCCATTGGTGAATATGGTTCAAATACTGGTAGAAGTGCCAATGGCTGTATGGAAATACCGTCAACTGACAGACTTGTTCAATAAGTGGAAGCACCAGATTAGGCCAGCGAACCCACTTACTACTTTTGAGGAATGGTGTGTTAACTTATCAGAGCCCGGTCATATGTTGTCTCGAATATATAGGCTGGTTCTGAGCACCCAAAATATGACAACTCCCTATTTCATTCAAGAATGGGAAAGAGAACTGGGCTATAATTTTACATCAGAGCAGATTAAAAGGCTGATGGGAGCGACACACCATACTTCAATAAGTTCCCATATACAGGAGATGTCTTATAAGTTCCTGACAAGATGGTATCGTACACTGGTTTGATTAGCTCAGATACTGTATATCCATCGGCGGATGTTAACTGCTGGAGGGGATGTAACCAAAGGGGTTCATTTCTGCATTTATGGTGGCATTGCCCAAAGATTAAAGTTTTCTGGGAGGAGATAGCCCCTTGGATTAATAAAATGACACTTAGACCTATAGAATTCTCTCCATTACATTTTCATTTTCATGGGGTGCCACCATCTGCTAGGTTTTATAAGAGAAGCGTTACTCCCCATTTGCTAAATGCAGCCAAAATATTGATACCTAGATTTTGGAAACAGTCTGGATGTCCCACTATAGTGGATTGGAAAAGGGAGGTAGAAAAAATAAGCAGAGAGATGGATACATATGGTTAAAGACCAACAGAATAAATTTAAAGATATATGGACAGGATGGCTGTATTAATCCTCAGAAATAGGGGTAGATTAAACCCTTTTAGTGGGAAATACTGAGTTATGGACCGGATAGTTTGTGAGATGCCTCTTGGGGGGAGGAGGTGGGTTTTTTTTTCTTTTTTAGTGTTGTTTTTTGTGTTTTTTCTTTTTTCCTCTTCTGGGAGGCACAGTGGAGAGATGATTTATGTCATTAAAGGAAGAGGATAAGTTATAATAGTAACTTATGCCTCGTACACACGTTCCGAATATCGTAAGACTGATCGTACGACCGTTCTCGCTTAATAGTCGCAAGTAGAAATTGAATAGCTAAATAAAAAGTCACGAAAATTCTCGTACGACAGACAAAAAAATCGGAAGTGATGTCATGTGTTGTAATGTATTTGTATTGTATTTTCGGACAACAACTATACTGACCAAACGAAGATCGTACGATCTGGAATCGTACGGGGAAAATTTTCATGTATGTCCGATCGAATACTATCGGATGAACGGTCGTGATCGGCTGTCAAAAGTTGTCTACACACGATCCGAATATCGTACGATCCTTCCTCGGACGACTGTTTTCGTACGATATTCAGATCGTGTGTACGGGCCATTAGGCATGGGATGGGCAACACATTAATGGAATCACATAAAGAAGGATAGATTGAAATGAAAGGTGGAGAGGTATAAAAATGAAATAGGAGAGTGAGATCATATTGAATTAAAACACTAAACATAATAGGACACGCAAATAGTAATTCGAAATTATACACTTTTTTTATTTATTTATAAATTTTTTTTATTACTTTTTTTTTTTTTTGTATTATTGGTTGTTTGACACATGTAATAGGGTGCTGTAAAGCCCCTTTCTTAATTATACTTTGAATAATGTTTTGCACAAATTGAATTCTAGTTATGGGTAGGCAAGTGGGTGGGCTTTTTCCTTTTTTTAATTTTTATTTTTTCTCTTTTTTTATTTCTCTTTTTTGAAGAGGACATGATCAAGGATCAGGTGTGTTTTCTTGGGGTGGGGGTGGGGGGGTTAGTGTGGTGTATGTTAATGAAAAGATTTATATAGATATATTGTGCAATGTGTATTTCTATATTGGAAACTGTCTTAATAAAGAAAAAGTTATTATAAAAAAAAAAAAAATATGTAAAAAAAAAGTATGTGTATATAAAATAATGTTTTGAAGAGAGTTACATAGTTGGATACAACAAATAACAATTTTTCTAGTGCTGTATTATATAATTACAATATCTCTATTTACAGTCAGCATATTAAAAGTGACACTTTTTAACGAAAAAATTGTTTTTAAGTTAAATGTTGTTGTTTTAGGCCCCTTTCACACTTGCGTGACTTGTCCTGCGACTTGGGACTGCAAAGTCGCATTGCCAAGTAGTACCCCATGATTTCTAATGAGTACCGTTCATATCTGTGCGACTTAAAGTCGCACCAACTTCAAAGTAGTCCCTGTACTACTTTGGTCCGACTTTGATGCGAGTTGAGTTCCATAGACCTTAAGTTTATACAGGCATTCCCTGAAATTGTGTCAAAATCATGGCCGCTAAATTGCCGTAAAATTGTGGCAAAAATCGCGCAACTTTCAAGTCATGGTAATGTGAAAGGGGCCTTAGGCCTGTGAACTGGCTCACTTTATCCACAGTCAGTATAGTAAAAACTGCATTTAGGCACAGGCATAGAAAGTATTTTTCCAAACTTGGTGTTCTAAAGCTGCATTTACTTAACCACTTTAGCCCCAGAAGGATTTACCCACTTCCTGACTAGGCCATTTTTTGCGACACGGCACTGCGTTGCTTTAACTGACAATTGCACGATTGTGCAACACTGTACCCAAACAAAATTGGCGTCCTTTTTTTCCCCCACAAATAGAGCTTTCTTTTGGTGGTATTTGATCACCTCTGCGTTTTTTATTTTTTGTGTTATAATTTTGAAAAAAAAAAGCAATATTTTTAACTTTTTGCTATAATAAATAACCCCAAAAATATATAAAAAAACTAATTTCTTCCTAATTTTTGGTAAAAAAAAGTGCAATAAGCATATATTGATTGGTTTACGCAAAAGTTATAGAGTCTACAAAATAGGGGATAGATTTATGGCATTTTTATTATAATTTTTTTTTTACTAATAATGTCGGTGATCTGCGATTTTTATCAGGACTGCAACATTGCGGCGGACAGATCGGACACTTTTGACACTATTTTGGGACTTATTTTGAGATTTATACAATGATCAAAGCTAAAAATAGCCACTGATTACAGTGTAAATGTCACTGGCAGGCAGGCATGTACTGGCCATCGGGACTAGCGGGAGTTTCCCGGTGGGCCGATGGCTCAGTGGGCCAGTATCAGTGACAGCCTGTCAAAATAATGGATGCGCGGCCCTACCATGGGACCTAGGCGGAAATTCAGGAGTGGACTGGGTCAGGATGGTGCTTCAGTGTTTCACTGCTTCTGTTTCTGACCCGCCCACCACCTGTAGCACAGAGCCAATAGGTGTCTGAAAGGTCACGCTGGTGGGCGGGGACAGAAGTCCTCCGACGGCCGCTGCATCCTCCGGAACATCCCTGGTGTCAGTGTGTGGGCAGCGGCTCGGTACAGCTGCCCTAGAAGAGGGGGTTCGCACACTGCTCTTTTCAGCTGTGAATGAGCCAGCTTGAGACACACTGCTTCCCGCCCCTCTCTCCCTGCCTGCGCGCTACATCGATGACGAGCAAGAGGAGCGGGAAGATTAAACAAGTAGTCGACAGCCACATTAAAGGCCCTCCTGCACCATTCAAGTGAGTGAGCTGAGCACTGTCACTGACCAGACCCGGACCCCTCTCTCTACACCCTCCCCTCTCTCTCTCCCTGTCCCCCCTTTCTCTCCCTGTCCCCTCTCTCTCTCACTGTCCCCCCTCTCTCTCTCTCTCCCTGTCCCCCCTCTCTCTCTCTCTCCCTGTCCCCCCCTCTCTCTCCCTCCCTGTCCCCCCTCTCTCTCTGTCCCCCTCTCTCTCCCTGTCCCCCCTCTCTCTCTCTCTCCCTGTCCCCCTCTCTCTCTCTGTCCCCCCTCTCCCTCTCCCTGTCCCCCTCTCTCTCTCCCTGTCCCCCTCTCTCTCTCTGTCCCCCCCTCTCTCTCCCTGCCCCCCCTCTCTCCCTGTCCCCCCTCTCTCTCTACCTGTCCCCCCTCTCTCTCTACCTCCCCCCCTCTCTCTCTCTCTCTCTCTCTGCCCCCCTCTCTCTCCCTGCCCCCCCTCTTCCCCCTCTCTCTCCCTGTCCCCCCTCTCTCTCTCTCTCTCTCTCTCCCTGTCCCTCTCTCTCTGCCCCCTCTCTCTCCCTGTCCCCTCTCGCTCTCTCTGTCCCTCTCTCTCTCCCTGTCCCCTCTCTCTCTCTCTGTCTCCCCTCTCTTTCTCTCCCTGGCCCCCCTCTCTCTCCCTGTCTCTCTCTCTCCCTGTCCCCCTCTGCCCCCCTCTCTCTCTCTCTGTCCCTCTCTCTCTGCCCCCTCTCTCTCCCTGTCCCCTCTCTCTCTGTGTCCCCCTCTCTCTCCCTGTCCCCCTTTTTCTCTCTCTCTCCCTGTCTCCCCTCTCGCTCTCCCTGTCCCCTCCCTCTCTCTCTCTCTCTCTGTCCCCCTCTCTCTCTCTCTCCCTGACCACCCTCTCTCTCCCTGTCCCCCCTTCTCTCTCTCTGTCCCTCTATCTCTCTCTGCCCCCTCTCTCTCCCTGCCCCCCTCTCTCTCTGTCCCCCTCTCTCTTTCTCTCTCCCTGTCCCCCTCTCTCTCTCTCTCTCTCTCCCTGTCCCCTCCCTCTCTCTGCCCCCCTCTCTCTCTCCCTGCCCTCCCCTCTCTCTCTCTCCCTGTCCCCCTCTCTTTCTGCCTGTCCCCCTCTCTCTCTCTCCCTGTCCCCCTCCCCCCTCTCTCTCTGCCCCCTCCATTCTCTCTCTCTCTCTCCCTGTCCCCCCCTCTCTCTCTCCCTGTCCCCCTTTCTCTCCCTGTCCCCCCTCTCTCTCTCTCCCCCTGTCCCCTCTCTCTCTCTCTCTCTGTCCCCCCTCTCTCTCTATCCCTGTCCCCCTCTCTCTCCCTGTCCCCCCTCTCTCTGCCCCCTCTCTCTCTCTCTGCCCCCCCCCCACTTTCTCTCTCTGCTCTCTCTCTGCCCCCTCTTCTCTCTCTTTCTCTCTCTCTGCTCCCTCTCTCTCTGCCCTCTCTCTGGCAGCAGATGACGTGGCATTTGACACACTGCATGTGGTGGCAAGGGACGGTGGAAAGTGACATGCAGCATCTGGTGGCAGGCGATGGTGGAAAGTGACACGCTGCATCTGGTGGCAGGTGGCGGTGGCAAATGACATGCTTCATCTGGTAACAAGCAATGGTTCCCACTGATTCTGCATTCTGGTGAGTTGAACTATTTCATTATATATTACAATGTAGTAATAGAAATAATGTGATTTGATCATCCTCACACCATATTAAGCACGGTGTCAGGATGTTTTCATTGCTAGCACCAGCCATTCACCCGACAAAACACCCCCACCGATGAATTCCCCGTCAACCCTGAGACTACATTCCCCCCTGGTCCTTGGCAAAATTGTCCCTGAATGGCAGTCTGGAAATGTGGTCACCCTACTGGGGGGCAAGGTGTCAATTTTCCCCCAGGTCGCTCTGATGGCCCATACAAAGGCCGCACCGCTTCCCTCAGAGCCATCCCAAAATCAATAAGTATCCATATTGCGCAACTGCATATAGTTTTATATACTGTTTTTGTGCATGTTTGCAAAATTAAAGTGGGCCGCTCTGGGTGAAGTCCAGGGCCAAATTTTTGTCCCAGTCCAGCCCTGCTGGCAGGGAAGAGGTAAACACTAGGGGACGATCAAGGGGTTTAAATGTGTGTCCCAGGGAGTGTTTCTAACTGGGGGGAGGATCGGACTGCCTGGGGGAGGAGACTGATCGTTGTTCCTAAGCAGTAGGAACAACAGATCAGTCTCCTCAACCCTGACAGAACAGAGATCTGTCTGTTTACATTAACAGATCTCTGTTATGTCCTTCTCAGGAGCAATAATGAGTAGCCGCAGGCCACGCGCATTGGCTCCTATGTCACGCAGTTTACACGCACAAGGGCCCTATACTCCTTAAAGCGCCGCCATACAGCTACGGCAGTTTGCACAGGAGTGCCATTCTGCCAGCGTCAATCGATGGCGGGTGGTTGGCAAGTGGTTAATAGATTTATTTTCACAAAAATATATCAGTTATAAAGGTCAAGAAGCTGACAACATATTACCAAAATACTATTCAGTATACTAAAGCCTCCCCATTTGAAAACAAAAAACAGAGGCCTGTTTTTATAAAAAAAAAAAAAAAAAAAAATATGCCTTTCTGTTTTAGTAGCAAAAGCTACTAAACAACTTTTTAGTTTATTTGGCGGCATGCTATAACACAATACATTGCTAACTATCTATTTTAAAACTCAAGCATGACAAGCGTTTGTTTTTGCGATTTAAATAGTGGTTGTGTTTTTCAAAGAGCTGACATAACATTTTCCCAGTCAATATACCAAATGCTCTTTTGTGTGAGGTTTGCTTTAATAAAATATGCATTTTTTAATTCTGTTATAAATGCTGCTTTATGCATTGCATACCCAATCTTTGAGGTGTAAGAAGGCAATGGGGTGGATTTACTAAAGGCAAATAGACTATGCACTTTGCAGGTGAGTGCAGTTGCACTAATTTTCCCCAGAGCTTAGTAAATGTGGTGAAGCATCACTTTATAAAGAACACCCTATTTGCCTTTAAATCCACTCCAATTACTTTCCTGAGCCTTGCCTCTGTGAAGTTCTAACACTAAAGGAGCATAGAAGACAAAGGGAGGGTCTAGCTATAACTAAACCAACTAGCCTTAAAGGGTTACTAAACCCTCTTGGTTTTTGTTTTTTAAAATAACAAACACCATACTTACCTCCACTGTGCAGTTCGTTTTGCACAGAGTGGTCCTGATCCTCCTCTTCTGGGGTCCCCCGGCGGCGCTAGTAGCGCCTCCTCCCATCGGGAAACCACCTGGGAGAATCGCTCTCCTTTGGGGTACCCATGCGAGCGCTCTCCCGAGTCCAGCTTTTGCGTCCCTAGACACAGAATGCCGGACTCGGCCCCGGCACCCGCGTCATTGGATTTGATTGACAGCAGCGGGATCCAATGGCTGCGCTATCAATCTATCCAATCAAGAGCCAAGACCCCGGCCAGAGAGGGTGTGCGTGTCTCCAGCGTAAGAACGAACTGGCACAGGTCAGTAAAACGGGGGGGCTGCTCAGTGACAGAAGTTTTTTCACCTTAATGCATAGAATGCATTAAGGTGAAAAAACGTGAGGGTTTACAACCCCTTTAAACAGGAGGGGAGAACAGAGGGAGATACTAAACCACATAAGAAAACAAGTTGTAATGGCTCAATACCTGCCACCATATATCCAGAGTGAAGAACTTTAATTAATAACTGAACTGAGCTCATTCATCTCCCTTATTTATTTTGTTCCCCTTTGCTGAATTCAACAATGTATTTTAATGATAGCTGCAGATTTAATTCTAATTCAACAACATCTTTCCTAAGGATTGGAGACCAAAACGGAACTACATATAATGTTTTGTAAAGGGGTAGAATGAATAATTTATCTCTTAAACCACTTAACCACTTCAGCCCCGGAAGGATTTACCCCCTTCCTGACCAGAGCATTTTTTGCTTTTCGGTACTGCGTCGCTTTAGCTGACAATTGCGCGGTCGCCCGACGTTGTGCCCAAACAGAATAGACATCCTTTTTTCCCACAAATAGAGCTTTCTTTTGATGGTATTTGATCACCTCTGCGGTTTTTCTTTTTTGCGCTATAAACAAAAAAAGAGTGACAATTTTGAAAAAAAAAAAAAGCAATATTTTTTACTTTTTGCTATAATAAATATCCCCAAAAACTATATAAAAACATATTTCTTCCACAGTTTAGGCCGACATGTATTCTTCCACATTTTTTTGGTAAAAATAAATCGCAATAAGTTTATATTGATTGGTTTGCGCAAAAGTTATAGCGTCTACAAAATAGGGGATAGATTTCTGGCATTTTTATTATTATTATTTTTTTTTTTTACTAGTAATGGCGGTGATCTGCAATTTTTATCGTGACTACGACAAAGCAGCGGACAGATCAGACACTTTTGACACTATTTTGGGACCGCTGACATTTATACAGTGATCAGAGCTAAAAATAGCCACTGATTACTGTGTAAATGTCACTGGCAGGGAAGGGGTTAAACACTAGTGGGCGATCAAGGGGTTAAGTATGTTCCCTCAGTGTGTTCTATCTGTGGGGGGGGGATGGGCTCACTACAACATGACAGAGATCACTGCTCCCAATGACAGGGAGCAGTAGATCCCTGTCATGTTGCTAGGCAGAACAGGGAAATGCCTTGTTTACATAGGCATCTCCCTGTTCTGCCTCTCCTCACCGCAATCGTGGGCCGCCAGCAAACATCGAGTTTGCGGGACCCGCGGACGCGCTCTCATGGCATGCCCACTAATTGGGAGTTTTTAAAGGGATGTATGGGTACGCCCTTTTGCTTGCCCATACCATTCCGCCAACGTAAATCGGCGTGCGGTGGTCGGCATGTTGTTAAGGACCGAGCCTCTTTTTGACACTTGTTATTTACAAGTTAAAATAATTTTTTTATGTTAGAAAATTACTTAGAACCCCAAACATTATATATATATATTTTTCAGACACCCTAGAGAATAAAATGGAGGTCATTGCAATTCTTTATGTCACACCGTATTTGCGCAGCTGTCTTACAAGCGCAATTTGTTTGGAAAAAATACACTTTTGTGAGTTAAAAAATAAGACAACAGTAAAGTTAGCCCAATTTTTTTCTATATTGTAAAAGATTATGTTACGCTGAGTAAACTGATACCCAACATGTCACGCTTCAAAATTGTGCCCACTAGTGGAATGGCGACAAACTTTGCCACTTAAAAATCTCCATTGGCGATGTTTAAACATTTCTACAGGTTACCAGTTTTGAGTTACAGAGGAGGTCTAGAGATAGAAATATTGCTCTTGCTCTAACGATAGCAGCGATACCTCACATGTGTGGCTTTAACAGTGTTTTCATATGCAGGCATGACTTATGTATGCGTTTGCTTCTGCACGCAAGCTCAGTGGGACGGGCACTTTAAAAAAAAAAAATTATTTTTTCTTATTTATTTAACCTTTTATTTTTACACTGTCCTTGTAAAAAAAAAAAAAAAATGGGTCTCTTTTATTCCTATTACAAGGAAAGTAAACATCCCTTGTAATAGAAAAAAGCATGACAAGACCTCTTTAATATGAGATTTGGGGTCAAAAAGACCTCAGATCTCAAATTTACACTAAAATGCAATAAAAAGAAAAAAAAAATCCCCTTTAAGAGCATTGGGCAGAAGTGACGTTTGACGTCGCTTCCGCCCTCCAATGCTATGAAGCCGAGCGGGGGCCATCTTTCCCTTAGTCGGCATCCAGGCAGTGAGGGAAGCGGACGTGATTGTCTCCATCGCTACGGACGGCTCCGGTAAGCGCGGAGGCGACCAGTAAGAGGCGGGAGGGGGGGCCCTCTCCTGCCACCGATAAAAGTGATCTTGCAGTGAATCTGCCGCAGAGACCACTTTTATCCTAAAGAGAAACGCATGCCATTCTTGAAAATACCGGGGTTATGGCAGCTAGCTGCTGCCATAACAATGGTATTTAGCTTCAAAGTACTGACATACGGGTACGGCAATTTGCGTGAAGTGGTTAAATGCCCTTTTTCATATATGACAGTATGATATTTTAGCTATGTAAGCTGCGGCTTCTCTTTGCATATATTGCTAGGTCTGTGATTTGCAAGCATATTTTGTACCGTATGTGTATATTTGGCACCCCTTTGCATAATGATACATGTCTCAATATTGAACGTCATCTGCCATGTAGCCGCCCAGCCCCCTATTTTGTCAAGGTCTTCCTGTAATGATGCTAAATCCCCTGACAAATGTATGTCCTTGCATAATTATTTATCACTAAACACTGACATTGAGTTCTTAATTCCATCCTCTATATTATTATTAAACAAATGAAACAGCATTGGTCCCAAGACAACCCTGAGACACACCATTCAGAGAAAGAGACCTGTTCATGTAACCACTTTCCTATCCATCTACATACAATTTCATCAACTCCAACAAACTTTTTTTTTTACAGTTTTTGAAGTACAGTATCAAATGCCTTAGCAAAATCTAGATAAAGTATGTCCACTGGATATCCAACATCCAATTTCTCACATACTTCCACTTTGTGTTGAACCAATTCCTTGTGGTAAACTATGCACTTTAACTGCTTCTAGACTGTCCCACGTACATTTAATGCAGCGGGGAGGCCTTTTGCTTTTCCTGGTCTGGGGCGAGCACGCGTGCCGCCGGCAACCAGCTTTCGCTGTGATTGGACACAGCGAGAGCCAATCAGTGGGCCCGGCAGACCTGATGTCCACCAGGACCCACCGATTGTTCCCGAGGCAGACACATCAGCGGTCTGCCTATGTAAACAAGGCAGAACGTGATTCTGTAACAGGAGAAGACAGAGATCTTGTGTTTCTGTGAAGGAGGAACACGGATCTCTGTCTTCTTACAGTACTAGCACCCCCCACACACACACAGTTAGAAAGCATTCCCTATAATTAACCCTTTGATTGCCCCTGATGTTAACCCCTTCCCTGCCAGTGTCATTAGTACAGTTACAGTGCATATTTTTAGCACTGATCACTGTATTGGTGCCACTGGTCCACAAAAAAGTGTCAAAAGTGTCACTTAGTGTCCGATTTGTCTGCCACAATGTTGCAGTCTCGCTATAAGTCGCTGATCACTGCCATTACTAGTAAAAAAATAAATAAAAAATTCCATAAAATTATCCCATAGTTTGTAGATGCTGTAACTCTTGCGCAAACCAATCAATATACCGTACGCTTATTGGGATTTTTTTTACCAAAAATATGTAGCAGAATACATATTGGCCTTAACTGAAGAAGAAATTAGATTTTTTACATTTTTTATTGGATGTGTTTTACAGCAGAAAGTAGAAAATATTGTTTTGTTTTCAAAATTGCCAGTCTTTTTTTGTTTATAGCGCAAAAATGTTATTTGTGTACAGCATTACATGACCGCACAATTGTCAGTTAAAGTAACGCAGTGCCATAGCGCAAAAAAAAGCCTGGTCATGAAGGGAGGTAAACCTTCCGAGGCAGAAGTGGTTAAACAGCAAACCTCACACAGCTCAGAACCTCACTTTGCATTGTTAGTTAACCCCTTGCCACCATTACCACCCAGCCCTTTAAGAGGGTCTAAATGCAGAGAGAAAAAAATGGGCTTTCAAATCTTGTGATTGCTGTGATTGACTGTTAAAGAGGTCATATGATTGGAAACTCCTGATTGAAAGTATGTAATAAGAGCTGCCAGTGACAACTTAGTTACCGCACCGAGAGCGCACTTTCAGCGCAGAAAAGCTGTTTCCAATTGAAAACATATATGCAGCTGTCCTGCGTTAAAGCCCACCCACCCAGTGGCCGCATATATATGTGCACAGTCAGCTGGAACAGGTTAAATACAGTAGCAAATCTCAGCTGCAGGTGAAGGTATTTAAGTGTAAATGCACACTTTTTTTCCCTGCCACACAACTCTATTCACCACACACAGGTACAAAATAACAATGCATAAATACCAACTATGCCCTTGTGGTAAACAATGTAATTTTAACACAGAATAATTCAGTTTGATTAATGCATTAAAATAACATATCGTATACATACACATCTTCGGGAAGATTTGTATTAACCTAATTGTTTAACTTAAAGAAGAGATTACATCTTTCCCCAGGTGGATATATTTGTTGAGGAGAAATAGCGTGATACAATTCAGTTTGTGGGGGTGTTCTATTGCTGTTTAGCATTTCTAAGCTAAAATGTCTATCTTTATTTAACTACACCCCATAAAACCATAAATACATTTTTCAGATGCCCACAATTTGCTGCACACACTTTTTATATCCACAGTTTATATCCGCCTTAGGCCCTGGAGTTGGGGATCCGATTTAGATTATTTGGACATTTTATTCGATAAGTTTTGTTTATACTTTTGTTTTTTGTTACCCAAAAGGGGCACAGCATATGCTTTCATTTCTGTCAAATTTATCATTATTCTAGACTCTAGAATAATTTGACAGAATTCAAGGTACATGCTGTGCCTTTTTCGTGTAACAAAAAACAAAAAGTCTGTGTAAAATTGTAGCCTTTTTTAGTTCACATGCCCATGATATTCTAGTTTGTAACTATATAGCACTGTTCCATACATCTCAGTGGGCCATTGATATAGTACAAATTTCACTGTGGGGAAAATTAACACTTTTATAATGCTTTCTCGGGGCATCATCCATATGATGTATGGTAGTGATGATATTTGACTGCAGTCAGCCTTGTAAGTTCAAGTATTGTCTTTTGCCACTATTTTCTTACGCTATAATTTGGGTATAGGCTGGTAATAGAAATTGTGGCCTAGGAAATTATTCTTTATTCAAACAAGTTGCAAATAAAACATGCTGGATAAAGAATATTTACCTAATATATTGTCTGAAATTTAGCTTCAAATGAAAAGCTTTCCATGGACTTGGACTAAGTAGAAAGCAATTTAGGGCTTTCTGCCCCTTCGTAGTCATTCAAACATCAAACTAACACAGTGCTTACATATGTTGTTGAGCTAAGGGTCAGACCTATCAGGTCCCAAATCACATAATTTTGATAACCCCAGTATATGTTACCTGAGGCAGCGTCCCTGTATATTTGAAGACCTAAATATCTGTTTCCATATAAAGAAATGTTTCGCCTGCTTTTTTTTCTATTCAAGAAAAAAGGTGTTTCTCCAATGGATATACTGTGACATTCTCAGTCTTCATTTATGGAAAAAACTAATAAACCAAACATTACCCCCATACAGACTGACATATGAGGCTAAAGGTTGCCCTTCAAAATTTGAGAAAATCTAGGGTGATTGGCTGAGTATCAAGAACACCTAAGACTCCCCTGATCCATAACTCAAGTTTTTGGAATATGGTTTAAATCTGTACTCCAAGTACATTAGACGTGTGATGCTTTGGTGAACCACTATAGAATGTTATGATTTGGAATGCTCGTATCATTTAAGTAAGCACACAAGGAAAGGTGTTTTGTTATTAAATTTACTGTTTGATTTTTGGTTTATTGTTTATGTCAGTTTTTAATTGAACATAAATTATATTTTAATAATGCTTTGACATCTCTACCAATGTACAATTGTACTTTGAATGGCAGTTATCCTTGTAATATCTGTATTACATAGTTACATAGTTACATAGTAGGTGAGGTTGAAAAAAGACACAAGTCCATCAAGTCCAACCTATGTGTGTGATTATGTGTCAGTATTACATTACATATCCCTGTATATTGCGGTCATTCAGGTGATTATCTAATAGTTTCTTGAAGCTATCAATGCTCCCCGCTGAGACCACCGCCTGTGGAAGGGAATTCCACATCCTTGCCGCTCTTACAGTAAAGAACCCTCTACGTAGTTTAAGGTTAAACCTCTTTTCTTCTAATTGTAATGAGTGGCCACGAGTCTTATTAAACTCTCTTCTGCGAAAAAGTTTTATCCCTATTGTGGGGTCACCAGTACAGTATTTGTAAATTGAAATCATATCCCCTCTCAAGCGTCTCTTCTCCAGAGAGAATAAGTTCAGTGCTCGCAACCTTTCCTCATAACTAAGATCCTCCAGACCCTTTATTAGCTTTGTTGCCCTTCTTTGTACTCGCTCCATTTCCAGTACGTCCCTCCTGAGGACTGGTGCCCAGAACTGGACAGCATACTCCAGGTGCGGGCGGACCAGAGTCTTGTAGAGCGGGAGAATTATCGTTTTATCTCTGCAGTTGATCCCCCTTTTAATGCATGCCAATATTCTGTTTGCTTTATTAGCAGCAGCTTGGCATTGCATAGCCATCCTAATTGCACCCTTACATTTCTTATTGCATTCTTTATAAATTCTGAATGCTGTGGATGATCCCTCAACCTTGTATTTTTTGAAGGCCTTCTCCTTTGCTTTTATATGCATTTTTACATTGGAGTTAAGCCATCCAGGATGTTTGTTCGCTCTTTTAAATTTATTACCCAATGGGATACATTGGCTAATGCCCTTATTTAATATGCTCTTAAAGCAAACCCATCTCTCCTCCGTATTCTTTGTTCCTAATATTTTATCCCAATTTATGCCTTTTAGCAAGGTTTGTAGTTTAGGGAAGTTGGCTCTTTTGAAATTCAGTGTCTTTGTGTTCCCTTCATGTCTCCTATTTGTGTGATTTATACTGAAACTAATTGACCTGTGATCGCTGTTACCTAAATTGCCCCGTATTTCCACATCTGTTATCAGGTCTGTATTGTTGGTAATCAGTAGATCTAGTAATGTTTTATTTCTAGTTGGTGCGTCTACCATCTGACCCATAAAATTGTCCTGCAAGACATTAAGGAACTGGCGAGCCTTAAATGAATGCGCGGTTCCCTCCGCCCAGTCTATGTCTGGATAATTAAAATCCCCCATTATGATAACACTTCCCATCCTTGCTGCTAATCCAATTTGTGATAGGAGATCCGTCTCCACTTCCTCCCTCAGGTTAGGGGGCCTATAGCATACTCCCAGTATTATTTTCCCCTTAGCTTCATCCCTTTGGAGCTCTACCCATAAAGATTCCACCTCCTCCCTAGCCCCCTCAGTGATGTCATCTCTCACATTCACTTGTACATTATTCTTGATATATAGGCATACCCCTCCCCCTTTTTTACCCTCTCTATCCTTGCGGTATAGGGTATACCCTTGAATGTTTGCCAGCCAATCATGAGAGCTGTTGAACCAGGTCTCTGAAATTCCCACAAAATCCAAATCCTCCTTGTACAACAGTATCTCTAGTTCACCCATCTTGTCCGCCAGGCTCCTGGCATTGGTGAACATGCCACATAGTTTAGACCGGTCGCATATTGTCCTCGTATTGGGTGTTTCAAGATTGCAACTTGGACTTGCTACTATACTCACCTTGTGTTTTTGTGCTTTGGTTAACCTACCACTAATGCCCCCAATACTACCCTCTGGAATATCTTCCGCGCTGGCTATCACTGTCTCTGGACCCTCCCCCCATCGCCTAGTTTAAAAACCCCTCTAACTTTTTGGCCATCTTCATTCCCAGCAGATCTGCACCCTCCTCATTTAGGTGCAGTCCGTCCCTTCTATAGTACCGGTTACCGACTGAGAAGTCGGCCCAGTCCTCCAGGAACCCAAACCCCTCCTTACTACACCAGCTCCTCAGCCACTTGTTTACTTCCCTAATCTCCCTCTGCCTCTCTGGTGTGGCTCGATGTACCGGTAGTATTCCTGAGAACACTACCTTGGAGGTCCTTTTCCTCAATTTAGCTCCTAAGTCCCTAAAATCGTTCTTTAGGACACTCCATCTGCCTCTGACTTTGTCATTGGTGCCAACGTGCACCATGACAGCCGGGTCTTCCCCAGCCCCTCCCAGTAATCTGTCCACAAGATCCGTGATGTGCCGAACCCGAGCACCCGGTAGACAACATACTGTTCGGCGCTTCAGGTCTTGGTTACAGATTGCCCTCTCTGTCCTTCTAAGAATTGAGTCCCCTACCACCAGAATCTGTCTTTCCTTTCCCTTTGCTGCCCCCCCACTCTCACTGGAGGAGTTCTTCCCCTGGCAGCTAGGAGAGTCCCTCATCTCCAGCAGTGCTGGTCCCTGACTGGTAACACCAATGTCACTCAATGGAGCGTACTTATTGGGATGCTCCAGTCCTGGATCGGCCTCCCTGGCACTTCCCCCTCTACCCCTCCTGACTGTCACCCATCTACTCTTTGCTAGTGCCTGCACCTCTTTGTCTCCACCCGCCTCTGTGCTGGCCCCTGCCGGCACCTGCCGTGTACATTCCTGGCTCACCTTTAGTATGGAGGGACTTCTCAGTGCTGACAGTTGCTTCCCCAGATTCAGAACCTGGGCTTCCAGGGAAACAATGTGCTTACATTTTGCACAGCAGTATTCGCCCTCGATCGGATGATCAAGGAACACATACATGCGGCAAGATGTACAAAGAGTCGCCTCTCCACACCCGCCGGGCATCGTACCTATTAAATTTAGTGAGGATTTGGGGATTTTACCCTGTCCAAATTACCTAACAACTAGCTTCCTGGCACTAATACTCAAGACAATACACAGGTACACGACAAGACAATACACAGGTACACAATACACAAGTACTAACGATCCACACACACTACTCAGACAACACTCAGATACTCATACTACACAGGTACTATGACCCCTGTTATAATCTCCTGTTTTAAACTCTTGTTTTTAACTCCCACTTAATCCAGCTCCACTTACACCAAGCTCCACCGCTTCAAACTGAGCACGCTCAGACTGAGTCCTACAACAAGTTAAATAGGCACCTGGGCACCTGTGAGCAATTAACCACACCCCTTAATTGATAGACTGATGAAACAGAAAAAAAAAAAAAAGCTATTTAAAAAGTGACAGCAAAAGGCAAATTAAAAACTAAAAGGAAAAGTCCCCAAAATGCAACCCAGCAAACACCAACAGACAGCAGCAATACACACACCAACAGACAGCAGCAATACACACACCAACAGACAGCAGCAATACACACACCAACAGACAGCAGCAAACACACACCAACAGACAGCAAGACTTGTATACTCTAACACTTGTTTTTAACTCCCACTTAATCCAGCTCCACTTACACCAAGCTCCACCGCTTCAAACTGAGCACGCTCAGACTGAGTCCTACAACAAGTTAAATAGGCACCTGGGCACCTGTGAGCAATTAACCACACCCCTTAATTGATAGACTGATGAAACAGAAAAAAAAAAAAAAAAAAAGCTATTTAAAAAGTGACAGCAAAAGGCAAATTAAAAACTAAAAGGAAAAGTCCCCAAAATGCAACCCAGCAAACACCAACAGACAGCAGCAATACACACACCAACAGAAAGCAGCAATACACACACCAACAGACAGCAGCAATACACACACCAACAGACAGCAGCAAACACACACCAACAGACAGCAGCAAACACCAACAGACAGCAAGACTTGTATACTCTAACACTTGTTTTTAACTCCCACTTAATCCAGCTCCACTTACACCAAGCTCCACCGCTTCAAACTGAGCACGCTCAGACTGAGTCCTACAACAAGTTAAATAGGCACCTGGGCACCTGTGAGCAATTAACCACACCCCTTAATTGATAGACTGATGAAACAGAAAAAAAAAAAAAAAGCTATTTAACCACTTGACGACCGCCTCACGCTGATGTACGTCGGCAAGGTGGCACGGACAGGCAAAATCACGTACATGTACGTGATTTGCCTTCCGCGGGTGGGGGGTCCGATCGGTCCCCCCCCCGGTGCCCGAGGCGGTCGCCATTTGTTCCCGGGCGATGAGAGGTCAGGGGGAGGCCATCCATTGTTGGCCACCCCCTCCCGATCACTCCCAGCGAATGAGAATGCTTCCTTTCCCTCTGTAATGTAAACAGAGGGAAAGGAAGTGATGTCATCCCTCCTCGAGTCGGTCTTTTTGATCCGGCGCCGAGGAGAGAAGACATCAAGTAAGTCTGCACAACACTACACATCCAGTAGAACACGCCAGGCACACTTGTCACCCCCCATCACCCCCCGATCACCCCCTGATCACCCCCCTGTACCCCCTGTCACTCTGACACCAATAGCATTTTTTTTTTTTTTTGCATTGGTGTCAGTTTGTGTCAGTTAAAAGTTTTAGGGCAGTTAGGTTAGCCCCCTTTAGGTCTAGGGTACCCCCCCTTAGTTCCAGGGTACCCCCCTAACCCCCCCTAATAAAAGTTAACCCCTTGATTACCCCCCGTCACCAGTGTCGCTAAGCGATCATTTTTCTGATCGCTGTATTAGTGACACAGGTGACGCTAGTTAGGGAGGTAAGTATATAGGTTCGCTGTCAGTGTTTTATAGCGACAGGGACCCCCATATACTACCTGCTAAAGGTTTTAACCCCCTGATTGCCCCCTAGTTAACCCTTTCACCAGCGATCACCGTATAAGTGTTACGGGTGACGCTGGTTAGCTAGTTTGTTTTTTGTAGTTTATTACAGTTTATTACAGTTTATTATAGTTTTAGGGCACCCGCCGTTTATTACCCTATAAAGGTTTAACCCCCTAATTGCCCGGCGGTGATATAAATTACATTTTAAGGGTCAGCTAAGGTCTGCGTCGCCCCAGGCAGCGTCAGGTTAGCACCAGTACCGCTAAAACCCACGCACGCAGCATACACCTCCCTTAGTGCTTTAGTATCTGAGCGGATCGATATCTGATCCGATCAGATCTATACTCCCCAGCAGTTTAGGGTTCCCTGAAACGCAGTGTTAGCGGGATCAGCCCAGATACCTGCTAGCACCTGCGTTTTGCTCCTCGGCCCAGCCCTGCCCAGCCCACCCAAGTGCAGTATCGATCGATAACTGACACTTACAAAACACTAAGCACACATAACTGCAGCGTTCGCAGAGTCAGGCCTGATCCCTGCGATCGCTAACAGTTTTTTGGTAGCGTTTTTATACAGTCGCTGACAGTCAGGAGCTTTTTTGCCTGTGAGTCTCACTAGTGTACCCCTAAATTTAGAGCCCAAAATGGCAAATCGAAGGTACACTAGTGAAGAGGCCTACACATTTCTGAGTATGACAGATAGTGAAGAGGAAGTCACTCATCTGTCAAGTTCAGGCTCAGAATACGAACCTGTAGAGGACAGCGGCTCCATGACAGATAGCTCTGACGACAGAGTTGTGGTCCCTGCTAAGGTCAGGCGTACCAGACCCCAATCTTCTTCTGTCCTTGAAGTGCAAGAACCGCAGGGCTCTCGTATGGAGCAGAGAAGTACTAGCGCCGCTATTCCTTCTGGTGAACTGGCAAGCACCAGCGGCCTAGTACACCCTGGTCGTACATCCAGCACTGCAGTATCACGTGGTGACGTGGCGAGTCCCATAAGTGCAGTTCAAGCTGGCGAGGTGGCAAGCACTAGTAGTGTCCCGCTGCCACCAAGAAGACAAAGACAGGCCCGTCGTGCCCATAGTGCCCTTCCTGCTGCATTGGCCAATCCGAATTGGGAACCCTCCACTTCTGCAGCACCCGTACTTCCCCCTTTCACTGGCCAACCCAGAATTCAGGTGGAAACAGTTGACTTTACGCCACTGGATTTTTATTCACTGTTTTTCACCAAAGATCTCTATAGATCTATTGTGGACCAAAGCAATTTATACGCTGGTCAACACATCGCCGCTAATCCCCAGTCCTCCCTTGCCAGAGATTGGAGACCAATTACGGTCTCCAAATTTAAGACCTTTCTGGGCCTTTCCCTCCTCATGGGGTTGAATAAAAAGAGTAAGTTGCGGTCATATTGGTCCACTGACCCAATTTACCATTCACCCTTGTTCTCTGCTTCCATGGCCAGGGCACGATACGAGCAGATTTTGCGGTTCATGCACTTCAACGACAATGAACTCTGTCGTCCTCGTGGAGACCCTGCATGCGATCGGCTCTACAAAATTCGGCCCCTCGTAAACCACTTCAACCAACGTTTTGCAGACTTGTTTACCCCCCATCAAGTTGTCTGCATTGATGAGTCCCTGATTAAATTTTCTGGCCGCTTGTCATTCAAACAGTACCTTCCCAGCAAGCGTGCCAGATACGGGGTCAAGATGTATAAGCTCTGTGACAGGGCCACAGGCTATACATATAGTTTTATGGTTTACGAGGGCAAAGATAGTCACGTAGAGCCGACAAACTGCCCTGACTACATAGGAAGCGCTGGCAAGATAGTGTGGGACTTGGTGTCACCCTTATTCGGAAAGGGGTACCACTTGTACGTGGACAATTATTATACGAGCATGCCACTTTTTAGTCACTTGTTTGATCAGTAGATTGGAGCATGTGGCACCGTGCGACCTAATCACTGGGGCTTTCCCCAGCGGCTTGTAGATTCCCGTCTTAGGCTGGGGGAGAGAGCCTGCTTGAAGTATAATAATTTGCTCGCTATGAAGTGGAGGGATAAGAAGAATGTTTTCGTTCTCACCTCCCTTCATGCAGACACGATGACCCAAATTCCTACGGCGACTGGTGTTGTGGAGAAACCCCTCTGTGTCCACGAATACAACCTTAATATGGGAGGGGTGGACCTCAACGACCAGCTGTTGGCGCCGTACCTAGTTGCCCGTAAGGCCAGACGCTGGTACAAAAAAGTGTCTGTATACTTATTTCAATTGGCTTTGCTGAATGCTCATGTGCTGTACAGAGCTTCAGGACAGACTGGATCCTTCCTTAAATTCCAGGAAGAGATCGTCAGAGCCCTTCTGTTTCCAGACGGTGCTCTACCTCACCTTCCCCAACCAAATGCAGTAAGCCGGCTGCATGAGCGGCATTTTCTTTATGCCATCCCGAGTACCCCTACCCAACGAGCCCCCCAAAAAAGATGTTGTGTCTGCAGCAAGCGCGGATTTAGGCGTGACACCCGGTGTTATTGTCCCTCCTGTCCTGGCAATCCTGGTCTTTGCATGGGTGAATGCTTTGAACGCTACCATACATTAGTTGAGTATTAGCGTAGGGTGCAGCACTGCACAGACTAGGCACACTAACACAGGGTCTCCCAAGATGCCATTGCATTTTGAGAGACCCAAACCTGGAACGAGTTACAAAAGTTAAAAGTTACTAAAAAAAAAAGTGTAAAAAAAAAAAAAAAATTAAAAAAAAAAATTAAAAAAAATAAAAACACAAAAAAAAATATAAAATAAAAAAACCAAAAATAGTTGTTGTTTTATTGTTCTCTCTCTCTCTATTCTCTCTCTATTGTTCTTCTCTTTTTTACTCTATTCTATTCTGCAATATTTTATTGTTATTATGTTTTACCATGTTTCCTTTTCAGATTTTTTATACTTTACCATTTACTGTGTTTTGTTGGTAACCATTTTTTTGTTTTCAGGTACGCCATTCAGTTGCAGCGCGGATTTATTTATCTTGACAGCAACAGCGTTTGCTCCCACGATATCTAAAGCCGTGACTCCAGCGCTGTCGGAGGTGATTTCACCACCACAGTTACATACTTCAGCATATATGCCGAAGCGTGGGGGCAGCAGTGGGTGGAGGAGCAATTTGCTCCTGCCTTTTGCGGGAGGATGCCCCCATGCTTCGGCATATATATATTTTAGGCACAGGTTGCGTTAAATGTTTTATTTTTTACTATGTTTTTTTTTGTATTTGCTTTGCAGGTATGGTAAGTGTTACTGTTATACTGTAATGTTACTTTGTTTTATTGTTAACCATCATTTGCTTAGCAGGTACGCCATTCAGTTGCAGCGCGGATTTATTTATCTTGACAGCAACAGCGTTTGCTCCCACGATATATAAAGCCGTGACTCCAGCGCTGTCGGAGGTGATTTCACCACCACAGTTACATACTTCAGCATATATGCCGAAGCGTGGGGGCAGCAGTGGGTGGAGGAGCAATTTGCTCCTGCCTTTTGCGGGAGGATGCCCCCATGCTTCGGCATATATATATTTTAGGCACAGGTTGCGTTAAATGTTTTATTTTTTACTATGTTTTTTTTTTTTTTTGTATTTGCTTTGCAGGTATGGTAAGTCTTACTGTTATACTGTAATGTTACTTTGTTTTATTGTTAACCATCATTTGCTTAGCAGGTACGCCATTCAGTTGCAGCGCGGATTTATTTATCTTGACAGCAACAGCGTTTGCTCCCGCGATATATAAAGCCGTGACTCCAGCGCTGTTGGAGGTGATTTCACCACCACAGTTACATACTTCAGCATATATGCCGAAGCGTGGGGGCAGCAGTGGGTGGAGGAGCAATTTGCTCCTGCCTTTTGCGGGAGGATGCCCCCATGCTTCGGCATATATAAATGGTGCATGTATGCCCATCATTAGAAGTGGGTGGATGAAGGGAGGTATTCTAATGGTGGGCATACCCACCGATCAATATCTTTTTTTCGTTCAGCCCACAGGCTGCATGAAAAAAAAGTTTACAATATATGCCTAACAAGGACCAGCAACGTACTGGTATGTTGCTGGACTTTGAGTGGTTATACCAGAATGATGCCTGCAGGTTTAGGTATCATCTTGGTATCATTCTTTTCAGCTAGCGGTCGGCTTTCATGTAAAAGCAATCCTAGCGGCTAATTAGCCTCTAGACTGCTTTTGCAAGCAGTGGGAGGGAATGCCCCCCCCTCCCCCACCGTCTTCCATGTTTTTCTCTGGCTTTCCTGTCCCAACAGGGAACCTGAAAATGCAGCCGGTGATTCAGCCAGCTGACCATAGAGCTGATCAGATACCAGAATGGCTCCAAACATCTCTATGGCCTAAGAAACCGGAAGCTACGAGCATTTCATGACTTAGATTTCGCCGAATGTAAAGAGCGCCATTGGGAAATTGGGAAAGCATTTTATCACACCGATCTTGGTGTGGTCAGATGCTTTGAGGGCAGAGGAGAGATCTAGGGTCTAATAGAGCCCAATTTTTTAAAAAAAGAGTACCTGTCACTACCTATTGCTATCATAGGGGATATTTACATTCCCTGAGATAACAATAAAATTAATAAAAAAAAATAAAAATGAAAGGAACAGTTTAAAAATAAGATAAAAAAGCAAAAAAAAAATAAAGAAAAAAAAAAAAAAAGCACCCCTGTCCCCCCCTGCTCTCGCGCAAAGGCGAACGCAAGCGTCGGTCTGGCGTCAAATGTAAACAGCAATTGCACCATGCATGTGAGGTATCACCGCGAAGGACAGAACGAGGGCAGTAATTTTAGCAGTAGACCTCCTCTGTAAATCTAAAGTGGTAACCTGTAAAGGCTTTTAAAGGCTTTTAAAAATGTATTTATTTTGTCGCCGCTGCGCGTTTGTGCGCAATTTTAAAGCATGTCATGTTTGGTATCCATGTACTCGGCCTAAGATCATCTTTTTTATTTCATCAAACATTTGGGCAATATAGTGTATTTTAGTGCATTAAAATTTAAAAAAGTGTGTTTTTTCCCCAAAAAATGCGTTTGAAAAATCGCTGCGCAAATACTGTGTGAAAAAAAAATATGAAACACCCACCATTTTAATCTGTAGGGCATTTGCTTTAAAAAAAATATATAATGTTTGGAGGTTCAAAGTAATTTTCTTGCAAAAAAAAATTATTTTTTCATGTAATCAAAAAGTGTCAGAAAGGGCTTTGTCTTCAAGTGGTTAGAAGAGTGGGTGATGTGTGACATAAGCTTCTAAATGTTGTGCATAAAATGCCAGGACAGTTCAAACCCCCCCCAAATGACCCCATTTTGGAAAGTAGACACCCCAAGCTATTTGCTGAGAGGCATGTCGAGTCCATGGAATATTTTATATTGTGACACAAGTTGCGGGAAAGAGACAAATCTTTTTTTTTTTTTTTTTTTTTTGCACAAAGATGTCACTAAATGATATATTGCTCAAACATGCCATGGGAATATGTGAAATTACACCCCAAAATACATTCTGTTGCTTCTCCTGAGTATGGGGATACCACATGTGTGGGACTTTTTGGGAGCCTAGCCGCGCACGGGACCCCGAAACCAAGCCCCGCCTTCAGGCTTTCTAAGGGCGTAAATTTTTGATTTCACTCTTCACTGCCTAGCACAGTTTCGGAGGCCATGGAATGCCCAGATGGCACAACCCCCCCCCAAATGACCCCATTTTGGAAAATAGACACCCCAAGCTATTTGCTGAGAGGTATAGTGAGTATTTTGCAGACCTCACTTTTTGTCACAAACTTTCGAAAATTGAAAAAAGAAAAAAAAAATACATTTTTCTTGTCTTTCTTCATTTTCAAAAACAAATGAGAGCTGCAAAATACTCACCATGCCTCTCAGCAAATAGCTTGGGGTGTCTACTTTCCAAAATGGGGCCATTTGGGGGGGTTTGTGCCATCTTGGCATTTTATGGCCTTCAAAACTGTGATAGGTAGTGAGGAGTGGAATCACAACTTAACGCCCTTAGAAATCCTGAAGCCGGTGCTTGGTTTTCGGGGCCCCGTATGCGGGTAGGCTCCCAAAAAGTCCCAACATTTGGTATCCCCGTACTCAGGAGAAGCAGCAGAATATATTTTGGGGTGTAATTCCACATATGCCCATGGCATGTTTGAGCAATATATCATTTAGTGACAACTTTGTGCAAAAAAAAAAAAAAAAATTGTCACTTTCCCGCAACTTGTGTCAAAATATAAAATATTCCATGGACTCAACATGCCTCTCAGCAAATAGCTTGGGGTGTCTACTTTCCAAAATGGGGTAATTTGGGGGGGTTTTGTGCCATCTGGGCTTTTTATGGCCTTCAACACTGTGATAGGCAGTGAGGAGTGAAATCACAACTTTACGCCCTTAGAAATCCTGAAGGCGGTGCTTGGTTTTCAGGGCCCCGTATGCGGCTAGGCTCCCAAAAAGTCCCACACATGTGGTATCCCCATACTCAGGAGAAGCAGCTAAATGTATTTTGGGGTGCAATTCCACATATGCCCATGGCCTGTGTGAGAAATATATCATTTAGTGACAACTTTGTGCAAAAAAAAAAAAAATTGTCACTTTCCCGCAACTTGTGTCAAAAAATAAAATATTCCATGGACTCAACATGCCTCTCAGCAAATAGCTTGGGGTGTCTACTTTCCAAAATGGGGTCATTTGGGGGGGTTTTGTGCCATCTTGGCATTTTATGGCCTTCAAAACTGTGATAGGAAGTGAGGAGTGAAATCAAAAATTTATGCCCTTAGAAATCCTGAAGGCGGTGCTTGGTTTTCGGGGCCCCGTACGCGGCTAGGCTCCCAAAAAGTCCTAAACATGTGGTATCCCCATACTCAGGAGAAGCAGCAGAATGTATTTTGGGGTGTAATTCCACATATGCCCATGGCATGTTTGAGCAATATATCATTTAGTGACAACTTTGTGCAAAAAAAAAAAAAAGTGTTACTTTCCCGCAACTTGTGTCAAAATATAAAATATTCCATGGACTCAACATGCCTCTCAGCAAATAGTTTGGGGTGTCTACTTTCCAAAATGGGGTCATTTGGGGGGGTTTGTGCCATCTTGGCATTTTATGGCCTTCAAAACTGTGATAGGTAGTGAGGAGTGAAATCACAACATTACGCCCTTAGAAATCCTGAAGGCGGTGCTTGGTTTTCGGGGCCCCGTATGTGGCTAGGCTCCCAAAAAGTCCCACACATGTGGTATCCCCATACTCAGGAGAAGCAGCTAAATGTATTTTGGGGTGCAATTCCACATATGCCCATTGCCTGTGTGAGAAATATATCATTTAGTGACAACTTTGTGCAAAAAAAAAAAAAAAATTGTTACTTTCCCGCAACTTGTGTCAAAAAAGAAAGTATTCCATGGACTCAACATGCCTCTCAGCAAATAGCTTGGGGTGTCTACTTTCCAAAATGGGGTCATTTGGGGGGGTTTTGTGCCATCTTGGCATTTTATGGCCTTCAAAACTGTGATAGGAAGTGAGGAGTGAAATCAAAAATTTATGCCCTTAGAAATCCTGAAGGCGGTGCTTGGTTTTCGGGGCCCCGTACGCGGCTAGGCTCCCAAAAAGTCCTAAACATGTGGTATCCCCATACTCAGGAGAAGCAGCAGAATGTATTTTGGGGTGTAATTCCACATATGCCCATGGCATGTTTGAGCAATATATCATTTAGTGACAACTTTGTGCAAAAAAAAAAAAAAGTGTTACTTTCCCGCAACTTGTGTCAAAATATAAAATATTCCATGGACTCAACATGCCTCTCAGCAAATAGTTTGGGGTGTCTACTTTCCAAAATGGGGTCATTTGGGGGGGTTTGTGCCATCTTGGCATTTTATGGCCTTCAAAACTGTGATAGGTAGTGAGGAGTGAAATCACAACATTACGCCCTTAGAAATCCTGAAGGCGGTGCTTGGTTTTCGGGGCCCCGTATGTGGCTAGGCTCCCAAAAAGTCCCACACATGTGGTATCCCCATACTCAGGAGAAGCAGCTAAATGTATTTTGGGGTGCAATTCCACATATGCCCATGGCCTGTGTGAGAAATATATCATTTAGTGACAACTTTGTGCAAAAAAAAAAAAAAATTGTTACTTTCCCGCAACTTGTGTCAAAAAAGAAAGTATTCCATGGACTCAACATGCCTCTCAGCAAATAGCTTGGGGTGTCTACTTTCCAAAATGGGGTCATTTGGGGGGGTTTTGTGCCATCTGGGCATTTTATGGCCTTCAAAACTGTGATAGGTAGTGAGGAATGAAATCAAAAATTTATGCCCTTAGAAATCCTGAAGGCGGTGATTGGTTTTCGGGGCCCCGTACGTGGCTAGGTTCCCAAAAAGTCCCACACATGTGGTATCCCCATACTCAGGAGAAGCAGCTGAATGTATTTTGGGGTGCAATTCCACATAGGCCCATGGCCTGTGTGAGCAATATATCATTTAGTGACAACTTTTTGTAAATATTTTTTTTTTTTTTTTTTGTCATTATTCAATCACTTGGGACAAAAAAAATAAATATTCAATGGGTTCAACATGCCTCTCAGCAATTTCCTTGGGGTGTCTACTTTCCAAAATGGGGTCATTTGGGGGGGTTTTGTACTGCCCTGCCATTTTAGCACCTCAAGAAATTACATAGGCAGTCATAAACTAAAAGCTGTGTAAATTCCAGAAAATGTACCCTAGTTTGTAGACGCTATAACTTTTGCGCAAACCAATAAATATATGCTTATTGACATTTTTTTTACCAAAGACATGTGGCCGAATAAATTTTGGCCTAAATGTATGACTAAAATTGAGTTTATTGGATTTTTTTTATAACAAAAAGTAGAAAATATCATTTTTTTTCAAAATTTTCGGTCTTTTTCCGTTTATAGCGCAAAAAATAAAAACGGCAGAGGTAATCAAATGCCATCAAAAGAAAGCTCTATTTGTGGGAAGAAAAGGACGCAAATTTCGTTTGGGTACAGCATTGCATGACCGCACAATTAAAAGTTAAAGCGACGCAGTGCCAAATTGGAAAAAGACCTCTGGTCCTTAGGCAGCATAATGGTCCGGGGCTCAAGTGGTTAAAAAGTGACAGCAAAAGGCAAATTAAAAACTAAAAGGAAAAGTCCCCAAAATGCAACCCAGCAAACACCAACAGACAGCAGCAATACACACACCAACAGACAGCAGCAATACACACACCAACAGACAGCAGCAATACACACACCAACAGACAGCAGCAAACACACACCAACAGACAGCAAGACTTGTATACTCTAACACTTGTTTTTAACTCCCACTTAATCCAGCTCCACTTACACCAAGCTCCACCGCTTCAAACTGAGCACACTCAGACTGAGTCCTACAACAAGTTAAATAGGCACCTGGGCACCTGTGAGCAATTAACCACACCCCTTAATTGATAGACTGATGAAACAGAAAAAAAAAAAAAAAAAAAAAAAAGCTATTTAAAAAGTGACAGCAAAAGGCGAATTAAAAACTAAAAGGAAAAGTCCCCAAAATGCAACCCAGCAAACACCAACAGACAGCAGCAATACACACACCAACAGACAGCAGCAATACACACACCAACAGACAGCAGCAATACACACACCAACAGACAGCAGCAAACACACACCAACAGACAGCAGCAAACACCAACAGACAGCAAGACTTGTATACTCTAACACTTGTTTTTAACTCCCACTTAATCCAGCTCCACTTACACCAAGCTCCACCACTTCAAACTGAGCACGCTCAGACTGAGTCCTACAACAAGTTAAATAGGCACCTGGGCACCTGTGAGCAATTAACCACACCCCTTAATTGATAGACTGATGAAACAGAAAAAAAAAATACATACATTTTTTGTAGAATAAAGAAAGCATTTACAAAACTGCCTACACAGGGGTTGCTTAGCATAACAACTTATACAAACAGATTTCAGTCTCCAGTCTATTTTGTTATGCAGCTCTGTCTATTCCTCCTTAAAGGGGTTGTAAACCCTCATGTTTATTCACCTTAATACATCGTGTGTATTAAGGTGAAAAAACTTCTGTCACAGACCGGCCCCCCAGACACCCCCCTCCACCCGTTTTACTCATCTGAGTTCTGTATTCCCCCACCGAAGATGAGCTCTTCCTCTTTGCCCGTTGTCTTGGCTCTTTATTTGATAGATTGATAGCAGAGCAGCCATTGGCTCCCGCTGCTGTCAATCAAATCCAATGACACGGGGGCAGGGCCGAGTCCTACATTCAGCGTCTATGCTGGACTTGGGAACGCACCCGCAAGGTAACCCCCCAAGAGAGCGCTTCTCCTAGGGGGTTATGCGATGTAGGGATGAGCTACCAGCATCACCAGGGGACCCCAGAAGTCGAGGATCTGGGCCACTCTGTGCAAAACTAACTGCACAGTGGAGGTAAGTATGACATGTTTGTCATTTTAAAAAAATTAAAAATGAAGCCTTACAATCACTTTAAGACAGAGTTACCCCAGTCTCAGTATTTCTGATTAACTAGATCTTTCAGTCATTGGTCCACCTCCCTGTTCCCAACAGCAAGACCATCAAGTGCATGCTACTCCTTATCCTCACCCAACATTTGATAAATTTACCTGTTCAAAAATTTCTCAAGCTAGGTCTGCAGAAAATATAGGCCCTGGCCAGGACACTCAACTCACAGCTCTGTAAAACTCCAGCTAGCATGCTCCCTACCCTTGCAATGGGTGATCTGTGTTCTCCCCACCAGTTGGAGTTCAAGACTCAACATGCTGCAGAGCCTGCAGCAGCAGAGTTGAGCAATCAGTGGGTACTTAATGAACCATGACAAAAAGGAATGCCAAAGCAGCTTGAAGCAGACTGAGGAAGCTCAAAAGAAACAAGTTAGAAGTAGGTAAACTGAAGGTCGAATGCATCTGAGAATAAACTCTGAATGATCTCAGAAGTGTCTCAAACTGATCTCAAATGCTAGCTGATTGCACTTTAAAGCATGCTCTAGTCTAAATAATGGCATGCAGGTTACACAAAGCTGCATGACATTATTTAGAGTGGTTGACAATGGTGGATTATGCCTGCATAGTGTGTGCTGAAACTCCACTTGTAGTCTCCTTTAAAAGCCCATGTGACAGGCTGACAATGCCAGAGTACAGTTGGGGACAGGTAAAGAGCGTTGTAACCACATAACAGGAATGGCCTGAACAAAGATCTGCAGATGCCTAGCAGGATCACCCGTTATTATTTTTATGATAGCTGCAGATTTAAAAATACTGAAAATGACTATTGAAACTACATTAACATGTTAAACGTTTTATGAAATTTTAATGATCGGGTGTACATATATATATGTTAAACTTATTTTATAGGTAAGAAAACATTGGTATTTTAAAGAGAATGTAGGAACATGTATATCCGTTCAATAGACTGAATAAAACAAAGCACATTTATTAATGACATTAAATTTGATCAGTAGATCTAATCATTCTACAAAATGCATTGCAATTATATTTAGAGTAGAAATGCATGACAAAATCATGAAATCAGATTTGAAACAACAAAACTTCACAGAATACTGAAAAGGTGCTCCAGACATGACTTCATAAGCTAGGTGGCTTTCCTGGAACAGATGGAGACTAAATAAAATTCATCTGAATTTCACAAAATCTTTTTAGCACATAAGAAGTAGACAGATACCCTTAATCGTATTGCATCTCAAATGTAAGACTAAATGTCCACGTACAACATTAAAATCTGAATTAAATTCTCCAAGGTGAGTACACATGCTAATAATCAGCTATAGTGAATAGATGTTCAGTGGTCAGACAACCGGCTGCTTTGAGACAGTTTATGCTTTAACACAGGAGTACAGTGAGACATTTGAATAATTATTTTCACATACCGATTTAACGGGGTGTGCTCACTTGTTAAGGGAATAGATTACCAAGGAAACTATTTGTGTTTGGGAGACAGATGGATGTCACTCTTTAAAAACATATTGAATGGTCTGAACAATCTATTCATTTGTGGTGCTGTTAGCGAAAAATGGGACCTCAGACAGAATCCATTGTTTCCCAAATACCATCTCTTACCAATTTGTAGAGTTCTCAAATAAAAGCTTTGGATTGCTTGGTCAGTCAAAAGATACTTAGAGTTTTACAATTTTTACAACCTAGAAATAACCTTCAAGGTTAACTCCATTTCTGTAGGAAAAAAATCTAGCAAATGAAAAAAAAAAAATACTATAGTATATATAATGGCAACAAAAGCCATATTGTAATTTAATGTTATTACAAATTACCTTGACTTTATCGTTTCAGTCATCTTTATTGGTTTATGAAACAGTCATACAAACTACAATACTTGTCGTGTATGCTTATGCACCGTATTTTCTAAACAAAATACCTTTCCTTTTTTAATTTGCAATGCTGTATTTTTCTGTAAAATTCAATGCAATATGACAACCCGGAGGCATTCTGTGCATAGTTGGTGTATAGATTGCCTCCAGAAATGTAATTTCTTGCCTGTGTGATTGGCGGCCTTATTTTCCCAGAAGTCTGCATTAAGATGTCAGATTTTAGGCATCCTCTGCAAAAAAAAATTGCCTAAGGGGTTAATTACTTCTAAAAGGATGCATATCTTGCAGCAATAATGAAAATGTTATTCCCTTTCAGAATCAGTGTCCAAAAGACATAGAAGGACAAACAACTTTTTCTTCAGAGCAGAAACATGTAGGAATCTGCAACAAAGTTTGTTAAAATCCCTGCACTGTACATTGATCAAGATTATTTTATCACAACAAAAGTAGAGTTACTCTTTAAAGGAACCAGCATATGGGATTAGAGTGATATGATTGGTCACATGCTAATGCAGAAAACTGTAAACAAAAATAATATTTTATCAGGTAGTTTACACACAGCCATGCCCTCAAGGATACTTGTAATCTGTGCCCCTTTGATCTAAAACACTACCCAGGGAGTTGACCTAATTACAGCTGAACTTACAAATTACCTTTTACACAAAAAATTGTTTGCTAACAATTATAAAGAGTTTTGTCTGTAATTGGAGCAGCTAAAGCAGCTTCCTGAAGACATCCAATTACAGAAGAAACTTGCTGAGGCAGTGTTCCCCATCTGATACATTACATCCCATCCCTAGAGCGCAAGACAGTTTATGGTCTCAGAGAGGCAGTGGCCATCTTAACCATAAGTGCTGCATGTACCCGGTGCCGTTCTTTAGGCACATATGCTGTGCATGTGCATGCGGTGTAATTGTAAGGTTTTAGATGGTTTAATCAAGTCAGCTGCATTGCACAATTAACCTTTTCCCTGATACTACTGTTTTGTGAGTGGTGGTGTGTGGCATTGGAAGGAATCGCATCCTGGTACATGTGAATGGTTACGTTGGTGACAAGATACACAGTGGGTCCAACCAAAAAAAGCACAGTGAGACCTATCTAGTAATAGAAGGTCCATCCCTTGTGGTGAGTGTACATCCATGCGGGGCACCTGGAAGTGATCATGTGTTTATTTGTTACTAATGGCATACAACATTAGTTGTATTTTTTGGTTTATCTGCTGAGAGGGACTTGTGCTAGTCAGTCTGTTGCCATGTGTCGGACCCACCATCCAGGGTCTATTATTGCCTATCTGCAGAGGGACTGTTGTTTCATACAGACCCAGTGAGAGAGTGCCTTATTGCAACCCTAAATGAATAGGAAATTACTACTGCTGCTGCATCCAAGGCTACTGATGCTGAATCCAATATTACTGCCACTGCATCTAGGGTCTGTGAGAGTCAGCCTGCAGCTGCATTTAGAGACGTTGTTCTGGACTCCTTGAATCCTGGCCGGTGACTGTCTTATACCGATTTAAAGGGATAGTGCTGCCCCCTGCCTCCCCACAAAATTATTATTATTATTCAGGCTTTATATAGCGCCAACAGTTTACGCAGCCCTTTACAACATAAAAGGGAGACAATACAGTTATAATACAATAAAATACAAGAGGATTAAGAGGGCCCTGCTCAGAAGAGCTTACAATCTAAAAGGTTGTAACTGTGGGGAATGAGCTGGTGGAAGTGGTAGGAGATTAGTTGGAGACGTGATACGCTTTCCTGAAGAGATGAGTTTTCAGGGATCGCCTGAAGGTAGCAAGAGTAGGGGATAGCCGGATAGATGGAGGTAGCGAGTTCCAGGGGATGGGAGAGGCTCTGGAGAAATCCTGGAGATGAGCATGGGAGGAGGAGATGAGAGAGCTTGAAAGCAGGAGGTCTTGAGAGGAGCGGAGAGGTCGATTTGGGTGATATTTGGAGACAAGATTAGTGATGTAGCTCGGGGCAGAGTTGTGAATGGCTTTGTATGTTGTGGTTAGTATCTTGAATTTAATTTGCTGGGTGATTGGGAGCCAGTGTAGGGATTGGAGTAGAGGGTTGGCAGACACTGAGCGGTTGGTAAGGTGGATAAGTCTGGCAGCAGCATTCATGATAGACTGAAGAGGGGATAGCCTATGGAGAGGTAAGCCAATGAGAAGGGAGTTGCAATAGTCAAGGTGAGAGATAACAAGGGAGTGAATGAGGAGCTTGGTGGTTTCATTTGTTAAAAAGGGGCGAATTTTAGAGATGTTACGGAGGTGAATTCTACAAACTTTTGACAACGATTGGATTTGAGGCTGAAATGACAAGTCAGAGTCTAGGATTACACCTAGTACCCTGGCGTGAGGGGAGGGACTGATGGTTGCATTGTTGATTTTGATGGAAAAGTCATGAAGGGGGGCACGGGCGGGGGGGAATATTAATAGCTCAGTTTTAGAGAGATTTAGTTTAAGGAAGTGGTGCGACATCCATGCTGATATGTCATTTAGTAAGTTAGTAATGCGAGAGGAGACTGAAGGAGTGAGGTGAGGAGTAGACAGATAGATTTGGGTGTCATCAGTGTATAAGTGGTATTGGAAGCCGTGGGCGGTTATTAAGTGACCGAGGGAGTAGGTGTAGATAGAGAAGCGAAGGGGTCCAAGAACCAAGCCTTGGGGGACCCCCACAGAAAGGGGCAATGGAGAGGAGGAGACAGAGTTGTAGGTGACACTGAAGGAGCTCTGTGATAAATAGGCAGAGAACCAGGATAGAGCAGAAACTCGGAGGCCAAGGGGATGTAGTTTATTGAGAAGGAGCGGGTGGTCAACAGTATCAAAGGCCGCAGAGAGGTCAAGTAGTAGGAGTATTGAGTACTGGCTGTTGGTTTTAGCAGTTAGTAAATCATTAGTGAGTTTTAGTAAGGCAGTTTCCGTGGAGTGCTGCGAGCGAAAGCCAGACTGTAAGGGGTCAAGAAGGTTATTTTCATTGAGGTAGGAGTCAAGACGGTTGTAGACTAAGCGTTCTAGAAGTTTAGAGGTGAATGGGAGCAATGAGATGGGTCTTAAGTTGTTCAGGTCGGTAGGGTCCAGTGAGGGCTTTTTAAGAATGGGAGTGATCTGCGCATGTTTTAGAGGGGAGGGGAAGATGCCACTAGAGAGGGAGAGATTGAAGATGTGGGTGAGGGAGCATAGGATAGAAGAAGAGGGTGACCGTAGTAGTTGTGAGGGAACAGGATCCAAGGGACAATTGGTTAGGTGGGCATCCGAGAAAATTTTTGTAACCTCTTCCGTAGTAGCTAATGTAAAAGAGGAGAGTGTTGAATGTGCTGCTAGGCAAGGTATGTTGGGTGGGGAAGACGTACGCACAGTGGAGATGTCCTCACGAATTGCATCGATCTTGTCTTTGAAGTGATTGGCAATCTCTTGGGAAGTGAGTGAGTTAGTGGGTAGAGGGGGTGGTGGACGACGCAGAGAGTTAAAGGTTGAGAAGAGCCGACGGGGACTGGATGACAAGGAATTAATAAGAGAGACAGAGTAGGCTTGTTTGGCAGCATGGAGGCATGAATTGTATTTTAGAAGGGCAGATTTATATAGGGTGAAGTCTAGCAGGCATTTGGTTTTACGCCACAGTCGTTCAAGAGCACAGCAATGTCTCTTGAGATTTCTAGTGTTGTCAGTTTGCCAGGGTTGTAACGGTCGAGGCCTGATTCTGCGTGTGGTTAGAGGAGCAAGTGCATCTAGTGATGATGAGAGTGAACTGTTGTAGACAGAGGTCGCCAGGTCAGGACAGGACAGGGGAAAGATTATGTCATATAGGTAGTCAGTAGCAGAATAGAGAAGAGAAGGGTTAAAGTGGTGAAGGTTTCTACAAGTAATTGTTTGCTGCTTGGAGGGATGGGTGGTTGGAGGCAAGGATACAGTGAAAGTAATGAGGTTGTGATCAGATAGAGGAAAGGGGGTGTTGGTGAGGTTGCCAGGGTTGCAGAGATGGGAGAACACAAGGTCAAGGGTATTACCATTGGAGTGAGTGGAAGTATGTGTCCATTGGGTTAGGTCAAAAGATGAGGTTAAGTCGAGAAGTTTAGCTGTAGTTGGGCTGTTAACATTGACAGGAATGTTAAAGTCACCAAGAATAATGGTGGGTATTTCAGAGGAGAGAAAGTAGTGTAGCCAGGCAGCAAAGTCATCAAGAAAGCGCGATACCGGTCCTGGAGGCCTATAAATTGACAGGAATGGACAGGAAGGACTTGGAAGGTGCTTTGTTGGGATAGAAGGAAGCCAACTCCACCTCCTTTCTGTCTGTTGGGGCTGGGGGAGTGAGTCCAATGGAGACCACCATAGGAGAGGGCAGCAGGAGAAGATGAGTCAAAATTTTGAAGCCAGGTTTCTGTTATGGCGAGTATGTTCAAGCCATGAGAGATGAAGAGGTCATGTACAGATGTTAGCTTGTTACAGATGGAGCGAGCGTTCCAAAGGGCGCATGAGATTGGAGGGTTGCTTTGAGGAAGCAGGGGGATAGAAATTAAACTGAGTGCATTGCGGTGGTTGCCAGAGGGGTATTGGATATGTGGCTTGCATTTGGAAAATGGCAGACCAGGATTAGGAGAAATGTCACCTGAGACTAGGAGAAGGAGGAGGGCGAGGAAGGCAAGGTGGGAGTGGGATGTGCATGAGTGCACGTGTCTAGTGGCCCTGGTGTTTATGTCAGCATGTCGGTGCAGCAAATGCAGGAGATGATGAGTGCCATAGTAGGGAGAGGGTAGGAGTGAGGGTGATATGTGCATGCTGCAGGGAAGAGAGGAGGGGTAGAGTAAAGATAATTTGAGGATAGAAGACACCAATGTGAGAAGGAAGAGAATAAGGAGCATGTTAGTGGATAGAGAGTGGGAAACTAACCTAATATAAAATAAATGTCAAAGCTGGTTTGCTTGTCTTCTTGCAGAGTGGAGCAGAGTTCTTGTTGTTGTTCATGCAGCTTTAGTTATCCTGCTTTCGTTAAACTGCATCGGTGAAACTGCGCATCACTCGTGACAGAGCCACTCAGGACAGGGCCATGATGTCTGCGCCTTGCCCCTGTCTGCGCCACCCCATAAGCTGCCATAAATTTATAGGGAGACTAAGCTGGGATGCATTTCTCAGTTGGTCATTATTGGGTCTGATGTGAGACACCTGAATATGGGGAGGAGATGGCCAGTGCCAGACCAGCTACAGACACAGGTTAGGATCGTAAAGCTAATTACCTCTCTTGATCACTCAAGCCACATGGAGTTGAGAATCAATCACCAGTAATATTGCTATTGCAGTGTGTTTGTTAGAGCTAGCAGTATAAATATGGAAGTTTAAAGATATGACAGCAGGAGACAATTGCCAAAAATATGTAACAGCAAAGTCAGCAAAGTCAGTTCAGTAGGGATGTACAGATGGATAGGAGACAATTACCAAAAATATGTAACAGCAAAGTCAGTTCAGTAGGGATGTACAGATGGATAGGAGACAATTACCTGTAAAAGAGCAGAGAAGACATGATCAGAATTGATAATTGCGCATCACTCGTGACAGAGCCACTCAGGACAGAGCCATGATGTCTGCGCCTTGCCCCTGTCTGTCAAAATCTATTTGGAGAGAACCACCATGGACTGTGAGGCTCAACACTAGAAAGTGGCATTAACGTGAACACTTGCCAGTGGGGGTAGGAAGGGACTGTACTCTTTAATAGGCTCCTTTTTTTTTCTGATTAGTTAGGGCACATTCTTAGGCTTGAGACCTTGAGTTCTGAACTCTGCTACCTTGCTCCATGTTTTTGAGTGTAATCTGTTTATCTGATCTGTTGTTGCTATACTGCTTACAGTCTGTGTTACTGGTACACACAATTTAAATTATTATGGTTTAGCGTTATTCCTGAAGGTGTCCCCTAATGGGATGTAGCCTAAATAACCATTTTCTCTGCCTCGAGGTGTGACAGAGAGTAAGTATGGTTTAGGAGGTTATCAGCACCAGGAACAGAGGGACCCAAACATCCCCAGCTCCTTTGGAGGTGGCATTACAAGTGGGGCTTGTCCTTGATCTTCTTTGTTGTTTGAGTGAAGGATGGCTGTAACAATAAGTCAAAGAGCTATGAAGCTTGTCGCTGCCACCCAGTGGTGCAAGCAGCAAAACTGCCAACTGATACTGACTGTGGTCTTGGAAATCCTTGGAATTACTTGGGAGGAGAAGCAAGTCTATTAAGCAGTGATGACCAAATACATGAAAGTAGGTGCTACTACCTCCCAGTATTATAATGCGGCTTTATCACTGGTGCTCTGGCAGAGGCAGCTGGCACCTCATCCACATGATCTGTATAAGCAAAGGAAAGCCTGCAGTCTGGTGTATACTCTGGAATCTTGTGTTTATTGGCGGGTAACAAATGACAGTGCGTTTCAGCCAAACTGGCCGTATTCATGAGCAGAACAGAACAACCCGTTACCACAAGGGTACCTGCAACCCAAGAGAGTCAACCACACTCTCCTTGATATGCTGGAGACAGCGATGAAGAAATAGCATTGGAACAGGCATACCTCTACAGTCAATCATGTGTATACCAGTTAAGAAAATATGTCAAACGATGGGCTGCAAACCGTTGACATCACTTTTTCAGAAAACTTTATTCAACAAATAAAGCACATACATTATGAGCACAAACAGATTGGAAAAATAAGGGAAAATGAAAGGGTGGAGGGGAAAATTGAAAGGGTAGGGGAAAAATGGAACAATGGGTCACATTCCCACTTACAATTCAACCTCTTTGGCATCCAAGTTACCAACTTAAATATACAGAATACTTCTCATCTGGCGAGCAGAGAGAAATGGCCACCTCCACTTAATGGACTCTCAAGTCTCTCTGTAATCTGGACTCTAAAATTGTCCAGTTTGGATCCATGGTACTTATATGGAGAAGGAATGGGCTCCACGGAGTGGCATCCAATGTGCCAACAGCAGAAAGGAGTGAATGGGAGCTTAGGTGTGGAAAGGCTAAAGAGTATCGTCTAACAGTACAGAAATTGATGCTTCTGATTACTCCCCATACAGGCAATTATTTAGGAGAGAGGCCCAACTGCCAGTGAATTTGGTCTTCGATGCTTCCATCAATCAGACACCTGTTGTGACCCACAGAAAACATGTGGATCAGCTCAAAAATAATTTGAATACAGCAAATGAAAAGGCTTAAGCTGCCTCGGATGTTTGAGGTCAGGGGAACAAAAGAAAGGATGCCATAGCAATTTTCTACTAATACACCCTCCTCAGGCTGGTGGGGTCAACCTGCGCTAGTGAGCAATACGTGAAAATAATATATAATGTGTATTCACAAAGATTGCAGCAGCAAAAAAAACTTCAAATATCCATGAAGTGATAGACATACAAAATAAAACTTCATTGCGCTAGCAGTGATAATATAATTGAAAAGTGTTTAGGAAACACGATATATACATGTAAATCCCAATCAAAAAATAACAATAAGTGCATAGTGCAAAAAGAGAAGGGAAAGTGGGACTTTGATTGAGATAGATGACTTTGTGGAGGCTAAATTGAAATAAATGCAAAATTGTTTTATTAATGACAAACGTTGTAAAGAATATGGCAATAAAATAACCACATATACATTCAATACAGTAATTAGTATAGACTCCACCCACACATAACATACAAGTGTGGCATGGAAAAAAGTTTTGCATGAGTATGGTATAGTCAAAGCAGTTCAAAGGTACATAACATAGGGGAAATTTATATTATTACATATGACATAAAAACAGCACCAGCGGCAGGAGTATGGGTGTAGCAAGTATAACCAAAATGAATAAATGAATAAATGTCAGAATTATTAATCTGCTGCAGACTGAATTTCAATGTGTCCATTACAGACACAAGAAGCATCACTTGTGCCCGACGCGTTTCGTGTAGAGACACTCCTCAGGGGCAGATGCTAAAATATATCTGCAGAGTGTAAAGAAAAAAGTGGTGACATTAGTCTGATTCTAATTAATAATGTAGCAATAGGGCAGATTATCTCGTCCTAAATACTCACATAGGGTCCAAAACGGTAAAATGTTGCGGCAATGTAATCAACGTCCCAATAAAGCCTCCCCCGGGAACTGAGGTAATTGCAGCCGCGCACGGTAGGGCACACGCAACAAAACCTCCCGATGACCCAAGGCACAAATTGCTGGTGCGGGTGAAATATTGCGGTGGCCTGAGAGGGCAACCTGAAGTGATATGAGAAGGTCAAAAAAAAAAAAAGAATGTGAAAGTGAGAATGAGTAAAAATGTGAAAGAATGAAAAAAAAAAAAAAAAAAAAATATATATATATATATATATATATATATAATAAAAAAATATTAAAAATTATGAATAAATAAATATAAAGGTGAAAAAATGAATACAAATAGTGAAATAAATGGAATGTGATATAAAAGAGGGGGGTGTAGGTTGACTAAGTGTATGAACTATGTGAGCATTATTGATGTTGTGTGAAAAGGTGAAAGGTGACAACAGTGATAACAAAAATAAATAAAATAAAACATGGTGACAGACAATTGTGGATAACCTAGGAAGTGACTTACGTGTTGGAGCAGGGCTAAAAACAAAGGGAAGTGTTGAATGCAATGTGATGACTCGGAGGTGTATCAGCAAGAGTGTGACAGGGGAGGCAGCTTATATGTACCCCGCACACGTGCACGCCGGCTCTTACCAGCGTCACGCTGGCGTGTGATAGGCAGGAAGGGGCTCCGGAGAGGGCGGTGAGCACCGCCCTCCACAGAAGCCCATATTCACTGCCAGAACAGCTGGGATGGAAATCACGTGCCCTGTGCGTTGGCCCCAATCATGACGCCACATACACAGGGCAGGGTGCGTGGCGCCGATGCTCTGTAGGCATCCGCCCGCTACCCCGTAACACTCCCCGCCCCCCGGTGGGCGGAGAGGGGGGAGGGGGAGGCACATAGAGAGCATCGCAGCTCCCGGGTAGAGGACAAACAAGGAACCGGAGATCACCACAACCGCAACATACCCCAAATGAACTGGCGCAACGGCACTGTAGAACTACATGGATACAAAATTAATGTACCCTGAGTGTGTAAAAACCGGGTATGGTGGCATAACCACCCGGAATTTACAAACCTCACACTGGGGTAGTAGGGGAACACTACCAACCCAGTCATCAAATCTCCATCCCTGTTCAAAACGAATAGAAAGGGGGGGAAAAATTGGGACTTTAATTGAGGCACATATGCGGTGTGCCTCCATCCCTATGCTAAGTGCAAAAAGAGAAGGGAAAGTGGGACTTTGATTGAGATAGATGACTTTGTGGAGGCTAAATTGAAATAAATGCAAAATTGTTTTATTAATGACAAACGTTGTAAAGAATATGGCAATAAAATAACCACATATACATTCAATACAGTAATTAGTATAGACTCCACCCACACATAACATACAAGTGTGGCATGGAAAAAAGTTTTGCATGAGTATGGTATAGTCAAAGCAGTTCAAAGGTACATAACATAGGGGAAATTTATATTATTACATATGACATAAAAACAGCACCAGCGGCAGGAGTATGGGTGTAGCAAGTATAACCAAAATGAATAAATGAATAAATGTCAGAATTATTAATCTGCTGCAGACTGAATTTCAATGTGTCCATTACAGACACAAGAAGCATCACTTGTGCCCGACGCGTTTCGTGTAGAGACACTCCTCAGGGGCAGATGCTAAAATATATCTGCAGAGTGTAAAGAAAAAAGTGGTGACATTAGTCTGATTCTAATTAATAATGTAGCAATAGGGCAGATTATCTCGTCCTAAATACTCACATAGGGTCCAAAACGGTAAAATGTTGCGGCAATGTAATCAACGTCCCAATAAAGCCTCCCCCGGGAACTGAGGTAATTGCAGCCGCGCACGGTAGGGCACACGCAACAAAACCTCCCGATGACCCAAGGCACAAATTGCTGGTGCGGGTGAAATATTGCGGTGGCCTGAGAGGGCAACCTGAAGTGATATGAGAAGGTCAAAAAAAAAAAAAAAGAATGTGAAAGTGAGAATGAGTAAAAATGTGAAAGAATGAAAAAAAAAAAAAAAAAAAAATATATATATATATATATATATATATATAATAAAAAAATATTAAAAATTATGAATAAATAAATATAAAGGTGAAAAAATGAATACAAATAGTGAAATAAATGGAATGTGATATAAAAGAGGGGGGTGTAGGTTGACTAAGTGTATGAACTATGTGAGCATTATTGATGTTGTGTGAAAAGGTGAAAGGTGACAACAGTGATAACAAAAATAAATAAAATAAAACATGGTGACAGACAATTGTGGATAACCTAGGAAGTGACTTACGTGTTGGAGCAGGGCTAAAAACAAAGGGAAGTGTTGAATGCAATGTGATGACTCGGAGGTGTATCAGCAAGAGTGTGACAGGGGAGGCAGCTTATATGTACCCCGCACACGTGCACGCCGGCTCTTACCAGCGTCACGCTGGCGTGTGATAGGCAGGAAGGGGCTCCGGAGAGGGCGGTGAGCACCGCCCTCCACAGAAGCCCATATTCACTGCCAGAACAGCTGGGATGGAAATCACGTGCCCTGTGCGTTGGCCCCAATCATGACGCCACATACACAGGGCAGGGTGCGTGGCGCCGATGCTCTGTAGGCATCCGCCCGCTACCCCGTAACACTCCCCGCCCCCCGGTGGGCGGAGAGGGGGGAGGGGGAGGCACATAGAGAGCATCGCAGCTCCCGGGTAGAGGACAAACAAGGAACCGGAGATCACCACAACCGCAACATACCCCAAATGAACTGGCGCAACGGCACTGTAGAACTACATGGATACAAAATTAATGTACCCTGAGTGTGTAAAAACCGGGTATGGTGGCATAACCACCCGGAATTTACAAACCTCACACTGGGGTAGTAGGGGAACACTACCAACCCAGTCATCAAATCTCCATCCCTGTTCAAAACGAATAGAAAGGGGGGGAAAAATTGGGACTTTAATTGAGGCACATATGCGGTGTGCCTCCATCCCTATGCTAAGTGCAAAAAGAGAAGGGAAAGTGGGACTTTGATTGAGATAGATGACTTTGTGGAGGCTAAATTGAAATAAATGCAAAATTGTTTTATTAATGACAAACGTTGTAAAGAATATGGCAATAAAATAACCACATATACATTCAATACAGTAATTAGTATAGACTCCACCCACACATAACATACAAGTGTGGCATGGAAAAAAGTTTTGCATGAGTATGGTATAGTCAAAGCAGTTCAAAGGTACATAACATAGGGGAAATTTATATTATTACATATGACATAAAAACAGCACCAGCGGCAGGAGTATGGGTGTAGCAAGTATAACCAAAATGAATAAATGAATAAATGTCAGAATTATTAATCTGCTGCAGACTGAATTTCAATGTGTCCATTACAGACACAAGAAGCATCACTTGTGCCCGACGCGTTTCGTGTAGAGACACTCCTCAGGGGCAGATGCTAAAATATATCTGCAGAGTGTAAAGAAAAAAGTGGTGACATTAGTCTAATTCTAATTAATAATGTAGCAATAGGGCAGATTATCTCGTCCTAAATACTCACATAGGGTCCAAAACGGTAAAATGTTGCGGCAATGTAATCAACGTCCCAATAAAGCCTCCCCCGGGAACTGAGGTAATTGCAGCCGCGCACGGTAGGGCACACGCAACAAAACCTCCCGATGACCCAAGGCACAAATTGCTGGTGCGGGTGAAATATTGCGGTGGCCTGAGAGGGCAACCTGAAGTGATATGAGAAGGTCAAAAAAAAAAAAAAAAGAATGTGAAAGTGAGAATGAGTAAAAATGTGAAAGAATGAAAAAAAAAAAAAAAAAAAAATATATATATATATATATATATATATATAATAAAAAAATATTAAAAATTATGAATAAATAAATATAAAGGTGAAAAAATGAATACAAATAGTGAAATAAATGGAATGTGATATAAAAGAGGGGGGTGTAGGTTGACTAAGTGTATGAACTATGTGAGCATTATTGATGTTGTGTGAAAAGGTGAAAGGTGACAACAGTGATAACAAAAATAAATAAAATAAAACATGGTGACAGACAATTGTGGATAACCTAGGAGGTGACTTACGTGTTGGAGCAGGGCTAAAAACAAAGGGAAGTGTTGAATGCAATGTGATGACTCGGAGGTGTATCAGCAAGAGTGTGACAGGGGAGGCAGCTTATATGTACCCCGCACACGTGCACGCCGGCTCTTACCAGCGTCACGCTGGCGTGTGATAGGCAGGAAGGGGCTCCGGAGAGGGCGGTGAGCACCGCCCTCCACAGAAGCCCATATTCACTGCCAGAACAGCTGGGATGGAAATCACGTGCCCTGTGCGTTGGCCCCAATCATGACGCCACATACACAGGGCAGGGTGCGTGGCGCCGATGCTCTGTAGGCATCCGCCCGCTACCCCGTAACACTCCCCGCCCCCCGGTGGGCGGAGAGGGGGGAGGGGGAGGCACATAGAGAGCATCGCAGCTCCCGGGTAGAGGACAAACAAGGAACCGGAGATCACCACAACCGCAACATACCCCAAATGAACTGGCGCAACGGCACTGTAGAACTACATGGATACAAAATTAATGTACCCTGAGTGTGTAAAAACCGGGTATGGTGGCATAACCACCCGGAATTTACAAACCTCACACTGGGGTAGTAGGGGAACACTACCAACCCAGTCATCAAATCTCCATCCCTGTTCAAAACGAATAGAAAGGGGGGGAAAAATTGGGACTTTAATTGAGGCACATATGCGGTGTGCCTCCATCCCTATGCTAAGTGCAAAAAGAGAAGGGAAAGTGGGACTTTGATTGAGATAGATGACTTTGTGGAGGCTAAATTGAAATAAATGCAAAATTGTTTTATTAATGACAAACGTTGTAAAGAATATGGCAATAAAATAACCACATATACATTCAATACAGTAATTAGTATAGACTCCACCCACACATAACATACAAGTGTGGCATGGAAAAAAGTTTTGCATGAGTATGGTATAGTCAAAGCAGTTCAAAGGTACATAACATAGGGGAAATTTATATTATTACATATGACATAAAAACAGCACCAGCGGCAGGAGTATGGGTGTAGCAAGTATAACCAAAATGAATAAATGAATAAATGTCAGAATTATTAATCTGCTGCAGACTGAATTTCAATGTGTCCATTACAGACACAAGAAGCATCACTTGTGCCCGACGCGTTTCGTGTAGAGACACTCCTCAGGGGCAGATGCTAAAATATATCTGCAGAGTGTAAAGAAAAAAGTGGTGACATTAGTCTAATTCTAATTAATAATGTAGCAATAGGGCAGATTATCTCGTCCTAAATACTCACATAGGGTCCAAAACGGTAAAATGTTGCGGCAATGTAATCAACGTCCCAATAAAGCCTCCCCCGGGAACTGAGGTAATTGCAGCCGCGCACGGTAGGGCACACGCAACAAAACCTCCCGATGACCCAAGGCACAAATTGCTGGTGCGGGTGAAATATTGCGGTGGCCTGAGAGGGCAACCTGAAGTGATATGAGAAGGTCAAAAAAAAAAAAAAAAAAAAAAAGAATGTGAAAGTGAGAATGAGTAAAAATGTGAAAGAATGAAAAAAAAAAAAAAAAAAAAAAATATATATATATATATATATATATATATAATAAAAAAATATTAAAAATTATGAATAAATAAATATAAAGGTGAAAAAATGAATACAAATAGTGAAATAAATGGAATGTGATATAAAAGAGGGGGGTGTAGGTTGACTAAGTGTATGAACTATGTGAGCATTATTGATGTTGTGTGAAAAGGTGAAAGGTGACAACAGTGATAACAAAAATAAATAAAATAAAACATGGTGACAGACAATTGTGGATAACCTAGGAAGTGACTTACGTGTTGGAGCAGGGCTAAAAACAAAGGGAAGTGTTGAATGGCGTCATGATTGGGGCCAACGCACAGGGCACGTGATTTCCATCCCAGCTGTTCTGGCAGTGAATATGGGCTTCTGTGGAGGGCGGTGCTCACCGCCCTCTCCGGAGCCCCTTCCTGCCTATCACACGCCAGCGTGACGCTGGTAAGAGCCGGCGTGCACGTGTGCGGGGTACATATAAGCTGCCTCCCCTGTCACACTCTTGCTGATACACCTCCGAGTCATCACATTGCATTCAACACTTCCCTTTGTTTTTAGCCCTGCTCCAACACGTAAGTCACTTCCTAGGTTATCCACAATTGTCTGTCACCATGTTTTATTTTATTTATTTTTGTTATCACTGTTGTCACCTTTCACCTTTTCACACAACATCAATAATGCTCACATAGTTCATACACTTAGTCAACCTACACCCCCCTCTTTTATATCACATTCCATTTATTTCACTATTTGTATTCATTTTTTCACCTTTATATTTATTTATTCATAATTTTTAATATTTTTTTATTATATATATATATATATATATATATATATTTTTTTTTTTTTTTTTTTTTTCATTCTTTCACATTTTTACTCATTCTCACTTTCACATTCTTTTTTTTTTTTTTTGACCTTCTCATATCACTTCAGGTTGCCCTCTCAGGCCACCGCAATATTTCACCCGCACCAGCAATTTGTGCCTTGGGTCATCGGGAGGTTTTGTTGCGTGTGCCCTACCGTGCGCGGCTGCAATTACCTCAGTTCCCGGGGGAGGCTTTATTGGGACGTTGATTACATTGCCGCAACATTTTACCGTTTTGGACCCTATGTGAGTATTTAGGACGAGATAATCTGCCCTATTGCTACATTATTAATTAGAATTAGACTAATGTCACCACTTTTTTCTTTACACTCTGCAGATATATTTTAGCATCTGCCCCTGAGGAGTGTCTCTACACGAAACGCGTCGGGCACAAGTGATGCTTCTTGTGTCTGTAATGGACACATTGAAATTCAGTCTGCAGCAGATTAATAATTCTGACATTTATTCATTTATTCATTTTGGTTATACTTGCTACACCCATACTCCTGCCGCTGGTGCTGTTTTTATGTCATATGTAATAATATAAATTTCCCCTATGTTATGTACCTTTGAACTGCTTTGACTATACCATACTCATGCAAAACTTTTTTCCATGCCACACTTGTATGTTATGTGTGGGTGGAGTCTATACTAATTACTGTATTGAATGTATATGTGGTTATTTTATTGCCATATTCTTTACAACGTTTGTCATTAATAAAACAATTTTGCATTTATTTCAATTTAGCCTCCACAAAGTCATCTATCTCAATCAAAGTCCCACTTTCCCTTCTCTTTTTGCACTTAGCATAGGGATGGAGGCACACCGCATATGTGCCTCAATTAAAGTCCCAATTTTTCCCCCCCTTTCTATTCGTTTTGAACAGGGATGGAGATTTGATGACTGGGTTGGTAGTGTTCCCCTACTACCCCAGTGTGAGGTTTGTAAATTCCGGGTGGTTATGCCACCATACCCGGTTTTTACACACTCAGGGTACATTAATTTTGTATCCATGTAGTTCTACAGTGCCGTTGCGCCAGTTCATTTGGGGTATGTTGCGGTTGTGGTGATCTCCGGTTCCTTGTTTGTCCTCTACCCGGGAGCTGCGATGCTCTCTATGTGCCTCCCCCTCCCCCCTCTCCGCCCACCGGGGGGCGGGGAGTGTTACGGGGTAGCGGGCGGATGCCTACAGAGCATCGGCGCCACGCACCCTGCCCTGTGTATGTGGCGTCATGATTGGGGCCAACGCACAGGGCACGTGATTTCCATCCCAGCTGTTCTGGCAGTGAATATGGGCTTCTGTGGAGGGCGGTGCTCACCGCCCTCTCCGGAGCCCCTTCCTGCCTATCACACGCCAGCGTGACGCTGGTAAGAGCCGGCGTGCACGTGTGCGGGGTACATATAAGCTGCCTCCCCTGTCACACTCTTGCTGATACACCTCCGAGTCATCACATTGCATTCAACACTTCCCTTTGTTTTTAGCCCTGCTCCAACACGTAAGTCACTTCCTAGGTTATCCACAATTGTCTGTCACCATGTTTTATTTTATTTATTTTTGTTATCACTGTTGTCACCTTTCACCTTTTCACACAACATCAATAATGCTCACATAGTTCATACACTTAGTCAACCTACACCCCCCTCTTTTATATCACATTCCATTTATTTCACTATTTGTATTCATTTTTTCACCTTTATATTTATTTATTCATAATTTTTAATATTTTTTTATTATATATATATATATATATATATATATATTTTTTTTTTTTTTTTTTTTTTCATTCTTTCACATTTTTACTCATTCTCACTTTCACATTCTTTTTTTTTTTTTTTGACCTTCTCATATCACTTCAGGTTGCCCTCTCAGGCCACCGCAATATTTCACCCGCACCAGCAATTTGTGCCTTGGGTCATCGGGAGGTTTTGTTGCGTGTGCCCTACCGTGCGCGGCTGCAATTACCTCAGTTCCCGGGGGAGGCTTTATTGGGACGTTGATTACATTGCCGCAACATTTTACCGTTTTGGACCCTATGTGAGTATTTAGGACGAGATAATCTGCCCTATTGCTACATTATTAATTAGAATCAGACTAATGTCACCACTTTTTTCTTTACACTCTGCAGATATATTTTAGCATCTGCCCCTGAGGAGTGTCTCTACACGAAACGCGTCGGGCACAAGTGATGCTTCTTGTGTCTGTAATGGACACATTGAAATTCAGTCTGCAGCAGATTAATAATTCTGACATTTATTCATTTATTCATTTTGGTTATACTTGCTACACCCATACTCCTGCCGCTGGTGCTGTTTTTATGTCATATGTAATAATATAAATTTCCCCTATGTTATGTACCTTTGAACTGCTTTGACTATACCATACTCATGCAAAACTTTTTTCCATGCCACACTTGTATGTTATGTGTGGGTGGAGTCTATACTAATTACTGTATTGAATGTATATGTGGTTATTTTATTGCCATATTCTTTACAACGTTTGTCATTAATAAAACAATTTTGCATTTATTTCAATTTAGCCTCCACAAAGTCATCTATCTCAATCAAAGTCCCACTTTCCCTTCTCTTTTTGCACTTAGCATAGGGATGGAGGCACACCGCATATGTGCCTCAATTAAAGTCCCAATTTTTCCCCCCCTTTCTATTCGTTTTGAACAGGGATGGAGATTTGATGACTGGGTTGGTAGTGTTCCCCTACTACCCCAGTGTGAGGTTTGTAAATTCCGGGTGGTTATGCCACCATACCCGGTTTTTACACACTCAGGGTACATTAATTTTGTATCCATGTAGTTCTACAGTGCCGTTGCGCCAGTTCATTTGGGGTATGTTGCGGTTGTGGTGATCTCCGGTTCCTTGTTTGTCCTCTACCCGGGAGCTGCGATGCTCTCTATGTGCCTCCCCCTCCCCCCTCTCCGCCCACCGGGGGGCGGGGAGTGTTACGGGGTAGCGGGCGGATGCCTACAGAGCATCGGCGCCACGCACCCTGCCCTGTGTATGTGGCGTCATGATTGGGGCCAACGCACAGGGCACGTGATTTCCATCCCAGCTGTTCTGGCAGTGAATATGGGCTTCTGTGGAGGGCGGTGCTCACCGCCCTCTCCGGAGCCCCTTCCTGCCTATCACACGCCAGCGTGACGCTGGTAAGAGCCGGCGTGCACGTGTGCGGGGTACATATAAGCTGCCTCCCCTGTCACACTCTTGCTGATACACCTCCGAGTCATCACATTGCATTCAACACTTCCCTTTGTTTTTAGCCCTGCTCCAACACGTAAGTCACTTCCTAGGTTATCCACAATTGTCTGTCACCATGTTTTATTTTATTTATTTTTGTTATCACTGTTGTCACCTTTCACCTTTTCACACAACATCAATAATGCTCACATAGTTCATACACTTAGTCAACCTACACCCCCCTCTTTTATATCACATTCCATTTATTTCACTATTTGTATTCATTTTTTCACCTTTATATTTATTTATTCATAATTTTTAATATTTTTTTATTATATATATATATATATATATATATATATTTTTTTTTTTTTTTTTTTTTTCATTCTTTCACATTTTTACTCATTCTCACTTTCACATTCTTTTTTTTTTTTTTTGACCTTCTCATATCACTTCAGGTTGCCCTCTCAGGCCACCGCAATATTTCACCCGCACCAGCAATTTGTGCCTTGGGTCATCGGGAGGTTTTGTTGCGTGTGCCCTACCGTGCGCGGCTGCAATTACCTCAGTTCCCGGGGGAGGCTTTATTGGGACGTTGATTACATTGCCGCAACATTTTACCGTTTTGGACCCTATGTGAGTATTTAGGACGAGATAATCTGCCCTATTGCTACATTATTAATTAGAATCAGACTAATGTCACCACTTTTTTCTTTACACTCTGCAGATATATTTTAGCATCTGCCCCTGAGGAGTGTCTCTACACGAAACGCGTCGGGCACAAGTGATGCTTCTTGTGTCTGTAATGGACACATTGAAATTCAGTCTGCAGCAGATTAATAATTCTGACATTTATTCATTTATTCATTTTGGTTATACTTGCTACACCCATACTCCTGCCGCTGGTGCTGTTTTTATGTCATATGTAATAATATAAATTTCCCCTATGTTATGTACCTTTGAACTGCTTTGACTATACCATACTCATGCAAAACTTTTTTCCATGCCACACTTGTATGTTATGTGTGGGTGGAGTCTATACTAATTACTGTATTGAATGTATATGTGGTTATTTTATTGCCATATTCTTTACAACGTTTGTCATTAATAAAACAATTTTGCATTTATTTCAATTTAGCCTCCACAAAGTCATCTATCTCAATCAAAGTCCCACTTTCCCTTCTCTTTTTGCACTTAGCATAGGGATGGAGGCACACCGCATATGTGCCTCAATTAAAGTCCCAATTTTTCCCCCCCTTTCTATTCGTTTTGAACAGGGATGGAGATTTGATGACTGGGTTGGTAGTGTTCCCCTACTACCCCAGTGTGAGGTTTGTAAATTCCGGGTGGTTATGCCACCATACCCGGTTTTTACACACTCAGGGTACATTAATTTTGTATCCATGTAGTTCTACAGTGCCGTTGCGCCAGTTCATTTGGGGTATGTTGCGGTTGTGGTGATCTCCGGTTCCTTGTTTGTCCTCTACCCGGGAGCTGCGATGCTCTCTATGTGCCTCCCCCTCCCCCCTCTCCGCCCACCGGGGGGCGGGGAGTGTTACGGGGTAGCGGGCGGATGCCTACAGAGCATCGGCGCCACGCACCCTGCCCTGTGTATGTGGCGTCATGATTGGGGCCAACGCACAGGGCACGTGATTTCCATCCCAGCTGTTCTGGCAGTGAATATGGGCTTCTGTGGAGGGCGGTGCTCACCGCCCTCTCCGGAGCCCCTTCCTGCCTATCACACGCCAGCGTGACGCTGGTAAGAGCCGGCGTGCACGTGTGCGGGGTACATATAAGCTGCCTCCCCTGTCACACTCTTGCTGATACACCTCCGAGTCATCACATTGCATTCAACACTTCCCTTTGTTTTTAGCCCTGCTCCAACACGTAAGTCACTTCCTAGGTTATCCACAATTGTCTGTCACCATGTTTTATTTTATTTATTTTTGTTATCACTGTTGTCACCTTTCACCTTTTCACACAACATCAATAATGCTCACATAGTTCATACACTTAGTCAACCTACACCCCCCTCTTTTATATCACATTCCATTTATTTCACTATTTGTATTCATTTTTTCACCTTTATATTTATTTATTCATAATTTTTAATATTTTTTTATTATATATATATATATATATATATATATATTTTTTTTTTTTTTTTTTTTTTCATTCTTTCACATTTTTACTCATTCTCACTTTCACATTCTTTTTTTTTTTTTTTTTTGACCTTCTCATATCACTTCAGGTTGCCCTCTCAGGCCACCGCAATATTTCACCCGCACCAGCAATTTGTGCCTTGGGTCATCGGGAGGTTTTGTTGCGTGTGCCCTACCGTGCGCGGCTGCAATTACCTCAGTTCCCGGGGGAGGCTTTATTGGGACGTTGATTACATTGCCGCAACATTTTACCGTTTTGGACCCTATGTGAGTATTTAGGACGAGATAATCTGCCCTATTGCTACATTATTAATTAGAATCAGACTAATGTCACCACTTTTTTCTTTACACTCTGCAGATATATTTTAGCATCTGCCCCTGAGGAGTGTCTCTACACGAAACGCGTCGGGCACAAGTGATGCTTCTTGTGTCTGTAATGGACACATTGAAATTCAGTCTGCAGCAGATTAATAATTCTGACATTTATTCATTTATTCATTTTGGTTATACTTGCTACACCCATACTCCTGCCGCTGGTGCTGTTTTTATGTCATATGTAATAATATAAATTTCCCCTATGTTATGTACCTTTGAACTGCTTTGACTATACCATACTCATGCAAAACTTTTTTCCATGCCACACTTGTATGTTATGTGTGGGTGGAGTCTATACTAATTACTGTATTGAATGTATATGTGGTTATTTTATTGCCATATTCTTTACAACGTTTGTCATTAATAAAACAATTTTGCATTTATTTCAATTTAGCCTCCACAAAGTCATCTATCTCAATCAAAGTCCCACTTTCCCTTCTCTTTTTGCACTTAGCATAGGGATGGAGGCACACCGCATATGTGCCTCAATTAAAGTCCCAATTTTTCCCCCCCTTTCTATTCGTTTTGAACAGGGATGGAGATTTGATGACTGGGTTGGTAGTGTTCCCCTACTACCCCAGTGTGAGGTTTGTAAATTCCGGGTGGTTATGCCACCATACCCGGTTTTTACACACTCAGGGTACATTAATTTTGTATCCATGTAGTTCTACAGTGCCGTTGCGCCAGTTCATTTGGGGTATGTTGCGGTTGTGGTGATCTCCGGTTCCTTGTTTGTCCTCTACCCGGGAGCTGCGATGCTCTCTATGTGCCTCCCCCTCCCCCCTCTCCGCCCACCGGGGGGCGGGGAGTGTTACGGGGTAGCGGGCGGATGCCTACAGAGCATCGGCGCCACGCACCCTGCCCTGTGTATGTGGCGTCATGATTGGGGCCAACGCACAGGGCACGTGATTTCCATCCCAGCTGTTCTGGCAGTGAATATGGGCTTCTGTGGAGGGCGGTGCTCACCGCCCTCTCCGGAGCCCCTTCCTGCCTATCACACGCCAGCGTGACGCTGGTAAGAGCCGGCGTGCACGTGTGCGGGGTACATATAAGCTGCCTCCCCTGTCACACTCTTGCTGATACACCTCCGAGTCATCACATTGCATTCAACACTTCCCTTTGTTTTTAGCCCTGCTCCAACACGTAAGTCACTTCCTAGGTTATCCACAATTGTCTGTCACCATGTTTTATTTTATTTATTTTTGTTATCACTGTTGTCACCTTTCACCTTTTCACACAACATCAATAATGCTCACATAGTTCATACACTTAGTCAACCTACACCCCCCTCTTTTATATCACATTCCATTTATTTCACTATTTGTATTCATTTTTTCACCTTTATATTTATTTATTCATAATTTTTAATATTTTTTTATTATATATATATATATATATATATATATTTTTTTTTTTTTTTTTTTTTTCATTCTTTCACATTTTTACTCATTCTCACTTTCACATTCTTTTTTTTTTTTTTTTGACCTTCTCATATCACTTCAGGTTGCCCTCTCAGGCCACCGCAATATTTCACCCGCACCAGCAATTTGTGCCTTGGGTCATCGGGAGGTTTTGTTGCGTGTGCCCTACCGTGCGCGGCTGCAATTACCTCAGTTCCCGGGGGAGGCTTTATTGGGACGTTGATTACATTGCCGCAACATTTTACCGTTTTGGACCCTATGTGAGTATTTAGGACGAGATAATCTGCCCTATTGCTACATTATTAATTAGAATTAGACTAATGTCACCACTTTTTTCTTTACACTCTGCAGATATATTTTAGCATCTGCCCCTGAGGAGTGTCTCTACACGAAACGCGTCGGGCACAAGTGATGCTTCTTGTGTCTGTAATGGACACATTGAAATTCAGTCTGCAGCAGATTAATAATTCTGACATTTATTCATTTATTCATTTTGGTTATACTTGCTACACCCATACTCCTGCCGCTGGTGCTGTTTTTATGTCATATGTAATAATATAAATTTCCCCTATGTTATGTACCTTTGAACTGCTTTGACTATACCATACTCATGCAAAACTTTTTTCCATGCCACACTTGTATGTTATGTGTGGGTGGAGTCTATACTAATTACTGTATTGAATGTATATGTGGTTATTTTATTGCCATATTCTTTACAACGTTTGTCATTAATAAAACAATTTTGCATTTATTTCAATTTAGCCTCCACAAAGTCATCTATCTCAATCAAAGTCCCACTTTCCCTTCTCTTTTTGCACTTAGCATAGGGATGGAGGCACACCGCATATGTGCCTCAATTAAAGTCCCAATTTTTTCCCCCCCTTTCTATTCGTTTTGAACAGGGATGGAGATTTGATGACTGGGTTGGTAGTGTTCCCCTACTACCCCAGTGTGAGGTTTGTAAATTCCGGGTGGTTATGCCACCATACCCGGTTTTTACACACTCAGGGTACATTAATTTTGTATCCATGTAGTTCTACAGTGCCGTTGCGCCAGTTCATTTGGGGTATGTTGCGGTTGTGGTGATCTCCGGTTCCTTGTTTGTCCTCTACCCGGGAGCTGCGATGCTCTCTATGTGCCTCCCCCTCCCCCCTCTCCGCCCACCGGGGGGCGGGGAGTGTTACGGGGTAGCGGGCGGATGCCTACAGAGCATCGGCGCCACGCACCCTGCCCTGTGTATGTGGCGTCATGATTGGGGCCAACGCACAGGGCACGTGATTTCCATCCCAGCTGTTCTGGCAGTGAATATGGGCTTCTGTGGAGGGCGGTGCTCACCGCCCTCTCCGGAGCCCCTTCCTGCCTATCACACGCCAGCGTGACGCTGGTAAGAGCCGGCGTGCACGTGTGCGGGGTACATATAAGCTGCCTCCCCTGTCACACTCTTGCTGATACACCTCCGAGTCATCACATTGCATTCAACACTTCCCTTTGTTTTTAGCCCTGCTCCAACACGTAAGTCACTTCCTAGGTTATCCACAATTGTCTGTCACCATGTTTTATTTTATTTATTTTTGTTATCACTGTTGTCACCTTTCACCTTTTCACACAACATCAATAATGCTCACATAGTTCATACACTTAGTCAACCTACACCCCCCTCTTTTATATCACATTCCATTTATTTCACTATTTGTATTCATTTTTTCACCTTTATATTTATTTATTCATAATTTTTAATATTTTTTTATTATATATATATATATATATATATATATATTTTTTTTTTTTTTTTTTTTTCATTCTTTCACATTTTTACTCATTCTCACTTTCACATTCTTTTTTTTTTTTTTTTTGACCTTCTCATATCACTTCAGGTTGCCCTCTCAGGCCACCGCAATATTTCACCCGCACCAGCAATTTGTGCCTTGGGTCATCGGGAGGTTTTGTTGCGTGTGCCCTACCGTGCGCGGCTGCAATTACCTCAGTTCCCGGGGGAGGCTTTATTGGGACGTTGATTACATTGCCGCAACATTTTACCGTTTTGGACCCTATGTGAGTATTTAGGACGAGATAATCTGCCCTATTGCTACATTATTAATTAGAATTCAGACTAATGTCACCACTTTTTTCTTTACACTCTGCAGATATATTTTAGCATCTGCCCCTGAGGAGTGTCTCTACACGAAACGCGTCGGGCACAAGTGATGCTTCTTGTGTCTGTAATGGACACATTGAAATTCAGTCTGCAGCAGACTAATAATTCTGACATTTATTCATTTATTCATTTTGGTTATACTTGCTACACCCATACTCCTGCCGCTGGTGCTGTTTTTATGTCATATGTAATAATATAAATTTCCCCTATGTTATGTACCTTTGAACTGCTTTGACTATACCATACTCATGCAAAACTTTTTTCCATGCCACACTTGTATGTTATGTGTGGGTGGAGTCTATACTAATTACTGTATTGAATGTATATGTGGTTATTTTATTGCCATATTCTTTACAACGTTTGTCATTAATAAAACAATTTTGCATTTATTTCAATTTAGCCTCCACAAAGTCATCTATCTCAATCAAAGTCCCACTTTCCCTTCTCTTTTTGCACTTAGCATAGGGATGGAGGCACACCGCATATGTGCCTCAATTAAAGTCCCAATTTTTCCCCCCCTTTCTATAACAATAAGTGCATAAACCTTATAACAAAAAAAATAGTTATGTGCTAAAAATTGATAATCAGGCATCAACACCACCTATAATCTGTCCATAGAAGAATAATTCCAATAAAAATAAAAGTCCGTTTGATTTGTCTAGTCACCAAGCCATAAGGACTAATAGATCGAAGTAATTTCTATTGGACGTGCATTGATTGCAGAGAGAGAGTAATAGGTGTGCGCTTACCCCTATTGTTGGACCTCCTCTGTGGCAAGGTCTTATGAGCTTGCAGATTTCGCCCTCTGCAGGGACCAAATGTTAGTAACCAGGTCTTGACAGCGTACACCGCAGACTTCAGGATGGTCAGGATAGTTCAACTGCTCCAGCATCAGAGGGGGGACCCAAGAATGGAAAGGCCCATGGACAAAAAAGACATAAGGAAAAAAGAAGAAGCTCCTATGGTGTAATATCGTTGGGGTTTTATTGGATAAACCACAAATGAACATTTAAAAAATCTCGTAAAATATTCATAAAAAGCCGGCATAAACAAAGGCAGAACGCCCGTGCAAAGTAAACCTTCAGAACACGTGATGGCAAGCACTGCGAGGCCACGCCCTACATGTTTCGTCATACGTGACGTCATCTACGGCACACCTATTACTCTCTCTCTGCAATCAATGCACGTCCGATAGAAATTACTTCGATCTATTAGTCCTTATGGCTTGGTGACTAGACAAATCAAACGGACTTTTATTTTTATTGGAATTATTCTTCTATGGACAGATTATAGGTGGTGTTGATGCCTGATTATCGATTTTTAGCACATAACTATTTTTTTTGTTATAAGGTTTATGCACTTATTGTTATTTTTTGATTGGGATTTACATGTATATATCGTGTTTCCTAAACACTTTTCAATTATATTATCACTGCTAGCGCAATTAAGTTTTATTTTGTACACCCTCCTCAGGACCTGGGAACCAGACTGCAGGTTCTCCTCACCTTCCAAAGAAGAAGATTTTGACATTGAACAAAATGTCTGTACAGATTGGTCGTAAGCTTTCTGAGTCAATGGATGCCACTGTAATGGAATTTTGTAAGTTCTGTATATAATTGTATTGTATTTTGTATGTATTGCACACTGCCCTCACTGTGCACACAGCACTAATAATGTTTTCAGTAAATGTTTACATTCTTTCGAGTCCTGATTAGAATAAGCCTGCCTATGTAACGCCCCTTGTTACGATAAACCTACAATTGTAATATTAATATGTGATACCTACGTAATCATGTGCATAAAATCCTTCAATTGCGTCATAATAAAGCAGAACAGTTATTTGGAAAGATGCTGAGCGTATCTTTTGTGTCTGTTCCCTACTGCAGTAGTTATTATTAATTTGGAACCACTAATCAATATGAGGATAGGAGTTGCCTATCATCAATTTAACCGAGTCAGCATGGCGAGCTTTGCCTTAGGAGGGGATTCCAGGTGACCCTGAGTATCCGAAATGAGGAGCTTGAGACGATCCGGGAATTTATGATAATCAACCAGCTGAGGTAAGCCTTTTGCTTACATTTGAGTTATCAGACTTCCTTGATCGGTAAGGCATTTTTGGGACAAAGGGTACCTATTTTACTCCCCTTAATCGAACTGTATTGATTGGTGGTTATATGTTATGTTGTCCCTGTCTATTGTCCATTGGAGTGTTATAGATAAGAAAGGGAAGAATAGTGCTGTTCACAGGTATATGTAGTAAATCTGCTAGATAAAGTAGTTTAGAGGCAAGAGGGTATAGGCACAAGTAGAGAAGAGAGAAGACTGGCCAGTCATTATGGGCATTGAATTAAGTAAGGGAATGAAGGGTAAGAGACCCCTTTAAAAATGCCAAGCGAAAGAGGAGCGCTATATATGAACCGAAGGTGCGGTTCCGCCTATACTGAGCCCCTAGATTAATGGTTAAAGTGGACAGGGATCCACAATGGGTAACTGGGTTACCAAGGTCCACAGGGACTAAGAATCATGCAGCGTAAACAGCTAGAGAAACAGCTATGTGAGCAGGATGGATCAAGGGTGACATTAACACTAGACAGAAAGGGACATTTTCATGTTAAGTTGTGGGATGAATATGGGGTCAGACACTACAACTATTAGAGTCAGAAACAGAGAAATGAGAGGTAAAACAGAATACTTTATATGTTGTCAGAGAGGGAAGATGGGATGAGCACTGTGGCTGCCCGTCTGATCATAGAAGCTAGATATAAAGGATATCTGAACAAAATAAAGAAAGCAGAATTTAGGCAGGGAAATATTAATGAGAGTTAAAAGAAAGTGAGAGAATGATATGCATGTGTTGTGTACAAATGGGAAAAATGTAAGCGATTTTAGAGAGATATTCGTGTATGTGTGACTGCTGGGAGCTTTAGTTCTATTGCTTGTATGTGTCATGTACGCAGATGTGACCCCCTCCTTTGTGCTCTCATGAAAGAATGTGGCTGAGATGAGAGGTCAGTGATAAGCTGGAAGGACACCATGCCAATTCCATTTTTTTTAGACAAAACTTTTATAACAAAATGTGCCTAGTTAACAGGTCTAATGGTAAACAATGTGATCACAATTATTTTGAATCTGTTTTCCAAACATGGTAAAATGAAGGTTACATTTAACCGTGTATTACACAAATTGAATATCCTTTGACAGTGGAAACAGTGCATTTAAAAAAGGGAAATTAAGTAAAATTAGGTAATAATGAGTATTCATTTCTAATATGAGTTTAACAATTTTATTAATAATATAGATATATTGAAACTGGTTTAGACAACCTTTGGTTGAAAATGAAATCCAGGTTATTGGGGAAATTTGTAATGAATGGGATTTGTTTAGATTAAGATAACAATTTTGTAATTTTACATTTATTCAATAAGCCCTTATTGAGAGAAAAAAAAAAGATTAAGATGAGGTTGTTATTTGGAATACAGCTGCCATAATATTTAACAAAGCCTAGATGGATGAGATACATAAGAAGTCTTTCTACAAAAATGAAATTTCAAAGTTCTTGATAATAACTTGATGTGCGGTCCATGATGTGAGAGTAATAAATAAAATTTAAATATAACAGACCCATCACATCAAGTCCACACACCCTGTTAGGATAGATGCCACCTGCAGCCAGTTGTTTTTTAGTTTTTGATGCTTTCTGGTCCATCATACAGATTGTTGGTCCTTTTGTTTTTATTTATTTTTGTTTTTGAAATCCAAAGCAGAATGTGTGGATTGTGAAATGATGTGCCCCTTTTCCTTGTAAGTACAGTGGTATAAGCAGAAGAATATTTTGGATTTATGGGCATCTCTCCATGACCGCGGGGTATTGTTATCATTTATTATAATATTGCCAGGAAAAAGTTGTCTTTTGAAACATGAAACTGGAGTTCTTACACAAACAGCGTGATAGAAAACAAGCCATTGTAATATATTTATGCAAGCTGGACCAAGTAATGAAGGGTTCATCCTGATATATCAGAGCTGCAGCTTTTATGCAAAGGTGCTATTAGACAAAGTTAGATATTGTTTTGGTCAAACATTTATTTTTTAATGGTCCGACATTCTGTGCAGCAAATATACAGCTAACTAAATGTTTGTCTAATGAAAGGTTTAAAATATGAGTTTGTTTATGTACAAATCTAACAATGAGAAATGCGTACATTTGAATCCAGCCACCTTATTGCCTCTATTGGAGGAGGCTGGAGACAAAAGGAAGACACGTGTTAAATTGATGGTGTAGGAATCAGCTGCTGTGAGCCCAGTGCAGGACACATTCCCAGAAGACCCAGATATTACATTTTTTGTAGATTTGAGTATGCAGTTTATCACCCAGAAGGATACTCTGTATTCAAAGTCATTGGATCCTTTTTTTCCCCAGCTCAAGAAGCAGAGCTCCATGTTTTAGCAAAGCTTGCGAGCTATAAAAAGAGTATATATTTATATAGATAGTCGAGATATCGAGAGATTTTGGTTCCATTTGAAGGGCCAGAAGTTTGTTTTTACTTCGGCAGGTAAACCAATAAAGCATGCCAAGTTAATTTGATTGGCTGTTTTCAGCCTTCCAGGTATTTGCTGAGGTAGCCATATTAACTTTCACACATGGAAGCAGACCAGGTGACTAATGCCCCATACACACGGTCGGATATTCCGATAAAAAATGTCCGATCGGAGCGTGTTGTCGGAAATTCCGACCGTGTGTGGGCTCCATCGGACATTTTCCATCGGATTTTCCGACACACAAAGTTGGAGAGCAGGAGATAAAATTTTCCGACAACAAAATCCGTTGTCGGAAATTCCGATAGTGTGTACACAAATCCGACGGACAAAGTGCCACGCATGCTCAGAATAAATAAAGAGATGAAAGCTATTGGCCACTGCCCCGTTTATAGTCCTGATGTACGTGTTTTACGTCACCGCGTTTAGAACGATCGGATTTTCCGACAACTTTGTGTGACCGTGTGTATGCAAGACAAGTTTGAGCCAACATCCGTCGGAAAAAATCCTAGGATTTTGTTGTCGGAATGTCCGAACAAAGTCCGACCGTGTGTACGGGGCATTAGGATGCTGCATTTACAGCCCCGGACACTTGATGGGTCTGTGCAACTCACAGATTCCACCCTAGTTCTGGCCCAGTATAGCTGGGATTAATAATTCAACTTTAAGGACCCCAGAACGAGAAGAACAAGTGGTCCACAGGGGGCAACTTCTTATGAAACAGGACTTTGGAAAAAGGTGATCATTTATGTCTGCTAGCCACTCTTTTCCCTCCAGCTTGACACATGGACCGTGTCATCAGTCACAAGCAGTTATGGCTGCCTTAGTAAATTAGCATGAGATACAGCCAGGGTTATCCACAGTTGTTTTTATAACATACCACTTCTTGTTTTACCTGTTACCAAAGGTGTTACCAAAAGCTGTACATCCCTTCCAGAGATTACAAAAAGATCTATCCAGAAGCCCAAGTTAGGATCTTACGAGTATGCATTTTGTCTGTATGGACATGTTTTTTGGATGTCCAGTGGCAAATGCTACTGCAAAGGCCACAGTAAAAAGTGTTATCAGAAGTAGTTTGTAAATACAAAGTGAAGAAAGTACAGAGAGTAACAGAGGAAATAATTTTTATAGGAGAGTCCTTACTAGAAGTTTTGAGGTTTTATTTTTACACCCCCTACTGTCTACAATGTAGCGGACAAAGTAGAGTAAGAAACTAAAAAACTTTAGCCTGAATGTTTTCTTATATTTTATCAAGCCCCGAAGGGGGATGTTGGACTCTCTCCCTATGGTATTTGGTTTGGAGTGTGTTACTCACTTGCTTATATTTTGTCTCAGTAGCTGAAGTCCTCTATTCGGATCTCACAGAGAATGTTGCTGATTTTTTAAGGTTTTTGACAAACTCATTTATGTGTTTTCTCCCCAATTCCAGATCCTAAATGTTTGGAAGGATCTAAAACTAAAGCCAGGTGACTTTTGGATTGTTAAGAGACATTTATATATAAGGAAATGTTTGGAGACTCAATGCAGCATCTATTTCATGTACAGTTTTTGCAAAACTTGAAGGAAAAGTCACCTGGATCTACACCAGACACTGCAAAAATGACTAAATTAAAGAAATCTCTGAGTTTGATTTGTTTCCCTCTTGTGATCACAGTCTAGGGTACTTTTTGATTAAATTACTTTAATTGTAAGGGATATATATATTTGAAAAGTAGTTTAGCCATGTTGAAGTTATATTTGTCTTTTGTATGTCTTCCATTTTATGTAGAATTGTCTGTGTTTACATATGCTGATAAGTCAGCATGCCCACAATTCAGCTAGAAGGCCATTCTGGCCACAGGAGTGTACAGACAGTACTCTGTAAATATGTCTTATCAATCAGTTGTTTTTCACAATGAAAAGTCATTTTGTAATGAAAAAGTTGCTCAGCTATTATTTTCTCCGCAATGGAGTTTTTTGCCTCTTTGGCCAGGACTACCTCCACCTAAGCGTGTGGAGGTTCCAGGTTAAAGGTGATAGAAGGTATGGTTAGTGATCAAAATATTGATCAAAAGAGGGGAGACTGTAATGGAAATTTGTAAGTTCTGTATATAATTGTATTGTATTTTGTATGTATTGCACACTGTCCTCACTGTGCACACAGCACTAATAATGTTTTCAGTAAATGTTTACATTCTTTCGAGTCCTGATTAGAATAAGCCTGCCTATGTAACGCCCCTGGTTACGATAAACCTACAATTGTAATATTAATGTGATACCTACGTAATCATGTGCATAAAATCCTTCAATTGCGTCATAATAAAGCAGAACAGTTATTTGGAAAGATGCTGAGCGTATCTTTTGTGTCTGTTCCCTACTGCAGTAGTTATTATTAATTTGGAACCACTAATCAATATGAGGATAGGAGTTGCCTATCATCAATTTAACCGAGTCAGCACTACAACCATTTCCGCTATGAGAACTTATTCTGGGATTTTCAGACCTGATGCCCCTTGAGTTTATGGTCCAGATCCACAATAAAGATGAACAGGTCGAGTTTTCAGTTCAGAAGAGGGAAATCCTTCAGCCAGCCCCTGAATCTAACAAAGGGACTCCAGAAGAAGATCCATTTGAGTCTAAACAGCAAAGAGTCAGAAGATTGATACATCTCCCTAAGACACTGACATATGACTCTTCAGTTCGCAAGAGATCTTGTCTACGGCACATAGAGGCACCAGTGCTGATTGCTCTGGTCTTAAAGGGCAAAATCCCAGACTGTCTCCCAAGACACCTCCTCCTGCCTGCTTCTTTTACTAGGAGACATGACAAAATTAGTTTAATCTCATGAGTAAAGTTTGTTTAGTTGCAAAACAGTTCAATCTCATGGTATATGTTATGTCCAGTGATAATTGCCCATAAAAAATTGGATTTTTACTTACCTGTAAAATCCTTTTCTTTAAGTACATTATGGGACACAGAGTTAGGCTAATATTCATTACCTACTGGGTTATACATCAGCTCTAGGTAAATGGACACTGGTAGACAAAGTCTTAGACAGGAAGTGATCCCCTATATAACCCCTCCCATACAGAAAGTACATCAGTTTTGTAGCAAGCACTGAATCATCAAAAAAGAGGGGAGGGACCTCTGTGTCCGATGTTGTAAAAGAAGAAAAGGATTTTACAGGTAGGAATGACGAAAAAATCCTATTTTCTTTTTCATACATCATGGGACACAGAGTTAGGCAAATATTCATTACCTACTGGGACGTCCCAGAGCAATAGCCTTGAGGGGAGGGAGGTACCCTGCCAAAAAATATCCATCAGACCTTATACGGCAGCCTGTAATACACAACGGCCGAAAGCCAAATCCTCAGCTGCTCCAACATCCACTTGATAAAATTTTGTGAACGTATGCACTGAAGACCAGGTAGCAGCCTTACAAATCTGAGTCACAGATACCCGATGGCGAAAAGCCCAGGAGGTTCTTACACCCCTGGTAGAATAAGCTCTCACCCTAAAGGGAGGAGCTTTACATAGGCCTGTATGGCAAATTGATGGACCCTATTGGCAATGGAAGCTTTGGAAGCTGCCTGCCCCTTCTTGGGTCCTTTAAGTAAAACAAAATAGGAGTCTGATTCCCGGATCTCTACAGATCTAGACAAATATACCTTGGCTGCCCGGACAACGTCCCAGGAATGCAGTCGTCTCTCTTCCACCGAACGAGGCTGAGAGAAAAAGGAAGGCAAAATAATGTCTTGATTTAAATGAAAGGCTGACACCACTTTTGGCAAAAAAGATAAAACAGGTCGTAACACAACCCTGTCGTGGTGAAGGATCAAGTACGGTTCCCTTCATGAAAGAGCTGCCAACCCCAACACCCTTCTAACCGAGGTGATTTCCATCAGGAAGGCTAGCTTGCGTGATAGCAAGTCTAATGGAATTTCCTCGATAGGCTCAAATGGTTGTTTCTGTAACACAGACAGCACCAACTTCAAGTCCCAAGGACACATAGGTGACCTAAAGGGTGGAAACAAACGAGTTGCCCCCTGCATAAAGGTTCGGACCAGCGAATGGGAGGCTAAAGACCTTTGGAAGAATACTTACAGGGCCGAAATCTGACCTCTGATTGTACTCAAAGCCAATCTGATTTCCACAGCTGACTGTAGAAAAGAGAGAATTCTCCCAATCATGTATTTCCAAGAATGCCATTTTCTGGCTTCACACCAAGCAATATAAGTCTTCCAGACCTTATGATAGATCCTCCTAGTGACAGCTTTTCTAGCATTTACTAGGGTAGACACCACTGGTCCTGAGATGCCACGGTCCTTCAACACCCTGGCTTCAATAGCCATGCTGTCAAATTTAGAGATTGTAAAAATTGGGGTGGAATATAGGACCCTGAGATAGTAGATCGGGGTGGCGTGGAATCGTCCATGGCCCGTCTATTGCCAATCTCACAATCTCCGGGAACCAGGGCCTTCTGAGCTAGGCTGGTGCCACCAGAATGACTGGAACCTCCTCTCTCCGAATCCTGAGCAACAAATGCGGAAGGAGAGGGATCGGGGGGAGACATAAACCAAAGAGTACTGGCTCCAAGGAACTACCAGAGCATCTGCTCCAATTGCCAGAGAATCCATTGTTTGGTATACAAACTGCTGTAGCTTGTTGTTGAACCTGGATGCCAATAGGTCGACCTCTGGCAATCCCCAACGCTGGCAAATTTCCCGGAACACCCCTGGGTGTGGGGACCATTCCCCAGACATATCTGCTGGCGGCTGAGATAATCTGCCTTCCAGTTCTTTACTCCCGGAATGTGGACTACCGATAAAATCTGCACATGTCCCTCTGCCCAGGCTAGTATGTGGTTCACCTCCTTCAGAGCCGAACGACTCCTGGTACCGCCTTGGTGGTTTATATAGGCCACTGCAGTGGCATTGTCGGACTGAACCCGGATAGGGCAGTCCTGAAGCTCCACCCTCCAGGACCATAGGGCCAGACGTACTGCCCGTAATTCCAGGATGTTGATGGGCAGGTTCTGTTCTGTCCTTGACCATCTCCCCTGAGCTGTGAGCTCATCTAGGGTCACCTGAGAGACTGGCATCTTTGGTCAGTACTCTCCAAGTTACCAGTTCTGATCCTGCAACCACCAGGTTAGGCTTAAGCGTGCCCGAGTAGATAAGAACATTGGATAATCCAGGGCTTGTCCTCTCCTGTTCCAAGATGTCTTGTTCTATAGGCCTGGAATGGAACTTGGCATAGGGCACTGCCTCGAAGGAGGACACCATCCTTCTTAGAAGACTCATACAAAGCCAAATGGATTGTTGTGTGGTGCCCCTTATCTGACGCACCTGCTCCTTCAGGGCACAGGTCCTTACGGGTGGCAAAAATACCCTTGCTTGGACCGTATCTAGGATCAGACCTAAATACTTCAGACTTTGAGCTAGTCTCAAGGCTGACCTTTCGGTATTTATGACCCAGCTTAAGCTTTCCAAATACTGCACTGTGCAGGTTCTGCTCTATTCTAGAGCCTGGAGTGAGTGATCTCTGAGCAGGAGGTTGTCCAGATACCCAAACACCAAGATCCCTTGGGTCAATAAAAGACCCAGTACTGGTGCTAGGACCTTTGTGAACACCCAGGGAGCTAAGGTAAGTCCGAAGGGTAGAGCCACAAACACAAACTGAAAATGATGTTCCTCTACTGCAAATTGCAGGAACCTCTGATGAGGCTGAAAGATAGGTATGTGTAAATAAGCATCCTTTATATCGATGGAGGCTAGAAAGTCTCCCATTTGGAGCTAGGCTACAACTGAGCGGAGAGACTGAAAGGACTGGATTAGTAGGTACTGGTTCAGGGATTTTAGAAACCTCTGAGAGGGAACCCCCATAATTCCAGCTTGTAACCAGGATATAGTCGAGGTGAGCGACTGGTCCTGAACCACTGTTCTCCAAATGTCCACAAAGTGTAGCGCCCAATAGAGTGGGGGGGTCCCCTCAAAAGGAGGGCTTGGTGTCGAGTTTAGAAGAGTTTTGGACCCAGGGCTTTTTCTGGCCCTGGCTTTGCGGCTTGCCCCTGGCTCTAGCGCCCAGTTGGCAGCGGAACTAGCTTGGCGCTGAGACACCTGAGGAAGCAATCCCTGAGGTTTTAAATGGGGGACGCCTGGTGCTTCTCTTTACAGGAAGTAGAGAACTCTTCCCTCCGGAAATCTTTTGGATATATTTTTCCAGATCAACACCAAACAAACGTTCCCCATGAAAGGGGAAACCTGCCAATAACTTCTTACAAGGATGCTCGGCTGACCAGTTCTTAAGCCACAAAAGTCTGCACATATGTACAGACAAGAGAGCCAAATGAGAAACCTGCTGTATTGAATCCTTTAAGGCATCAACAGCAAAACACAAGGAATTCGAGGAATATTCGAATATTCGAGGAATATATATTTGAGGAATATCTGTCTTATTTTCAGTAAGATCATCCTCCTGGTTAGGCCTGTCAGGCCGTCTGACCTGATACTTTATGGACTGGCAGATACCAATTGCTGCAACGGCTGGCTGAATAGCTGAACTGCCCAAAGAAAAAGAAGCCTTTAATAATGACTTCAGTTTCTTGCCAACAGGGTCTATCAAGCCCTGTGCGTTATCCACCCGACAAGTTAAGTTCTTGTTTAAGGAAGAGACTGCTGCATCTACGGCTGGCATGCTCCACTTCTTAACAAACTTTTCATCCATGGGACATAAAAGGGAAAACCTCTTAGGAGGAACAAAAATCCTGTCAGGATATTCCCAATCAGCATACGCCACCTGTGTAAGGGGATGTAACAGAGGGTGTAAGGGGAAAGCCTGTGCGGCCTGAAGAGGCCTCAGGGACCCAAAAGAGGACCAGGGGGGCTCAGTAACCTCTGCAAAAGGCAACTTAAAGGCAGAACGAACCATCTCGGTAAGAGTCTGGATCAAGAGCCTTTGCAACTGAGAGGCAGACACCAACTGGATATCTTCTTGTCCAGATTGCTCAGAAGCAGACTCATCCGCCAAGCCCTCCACAGAATCCTGAGCTTTTAGCTCTTCCCCAGCCTCCACCCATTCCTGCACTAAACTAGGAGGCTCAGGGGAGGGGGATCTGTCACGTTTTTGCCACCCTGTGGGATGGAGGCAATCATGCCAGTAATCCTGTGCTCTAACCTGACTAGGACAGTTCATCCTTGGGGATAAAGGGTGAAGCAGCAGCGTTGACTGTAGGCACAATACCAGATAGGCGCAGCGGCTCAGATTTTTTTTAGAGGATACAACACTAGGGATACGACTATGTTCATCAGGAGCTACTGGCGACATAGGTGTGCCCTTCCCTGCTTGTAAAATAAAATCATAACATTTTCACTGCCAGCCTTTCTATTAGAGGCTGGCATAGCACACTATGTCGTTCGTTTTACAAAATGAGCAGTGCAAATACCTAATTTGAGCTGTCTTCAGGCCGGTCACATGACTCACGGCCGCTTTACAGCTCCGAGACAGGGCTTCTGTGGGGGAGACTAGTGGTCACGTGATCTCCCCGGCTGACATCAGAGGGAGATCACAGCCCCTCCTTCAGAAGCCACCCATCAGAGCTGGAAAGCAGCTGTGAGTCATGTCACCGGCCTGAAGACAGCTCAAATTAGGTATTTACACTGCTTGTTTTGTAAAACAAATGACATAGTGTGCTGTGCCTGGTTCAGAGCCTGCTCTGTGTCCCACAACTGCCTTATGGAAGCACTGCATGCTTGGTATACACAGCTTAAATAAGCTGGCTGTGCACCGGGATGTTCTGTGCATGCATACACACGCACGTGTACGGTCCCAGCAATTGGGTGCTGTTGGATTTGCATATGACGCAAATCTCCATGCGGCCAGATTAGGCTACGGCACATGCGCAGCTCCTCCGCCTATGGCGAAGCCGCGTGTGCCATGGCCGCCAAACAAATAAAACTGCTGAGTACAGCAGCGCTCTTGCGAATGCACATGCACTATGGCAAACCAAGGCAAAATGGCACACCATCGTGCGCCATCATAAAGGTAAAAAAACAGCCAGACACAAGCAAAAAAGGTACACTTTGCAAACACTCACAGCTAGCCCAAAACTCCCCCGTATGGTCACCACACACAGGTGTCCAGCCTCTAGCTAGCTTAACTGATTGTTACAATCACTGGGACACCCCACAATAAGTAAATAAGGGGGTTTTACTTACCCGTCCAGGCGCAGGGCAGCTTAGAAACTAAGAGCCCAATCTTCACCCATCACAACAGGTTCCTGTCACTTCAAGGACCTTCAAGGACTGGGTACCCTTTTTATGTTTAGGGTCCACTCCCTTTGACCTGTACAGCACCCTGCAGGAACGCCTTAGCTCTGTGGTGTCCAGGATTCCACTTCGCAGGGTCCAGAGCCCGGAGGTCGCATTACAGGCAAAACCTCGCAGAATCTTGTGTCTTCTTTGCAAGGCTTGGGTACCATTTATCTAAGCATATTAAGCCTGTGTCAAATGGATCCGATCGGTCAATCCCTTGATTCATTTAAGAACCGTTTGTGGGACTAGAGACGAGGAGCTCAGAAAGCTCAAACAAATGTGCCCATCCACCTCGCAGACACTGGTAAAAAACTGATGTACTTTCTGTATGAGAGGAGTTATATAGGGGATCACTTCCTGTCTAAGACTTTGTTTACCAGTGTCCATTCACCTAGAGATTGATTATAACCCAGTAGGTAATGAATATATTAGCCTAACTCTGTGTCCCATAATGTATGAAAAAGAAATATTGTTTTTTGGGGGAACAAATACTTTTCGGTGTGGGGATTACAAAATCTATTTAGAGTGCTCCACTAAGGACTTTGGGCCCCAAAGCTGGCAAATGATAGATAAATGACCTCTGTTCTCCCCAATAGGTCCCTGTGTATCTGCCATTAGTTAGGGCACCTCCTTAGGGCCAGAGACCTTGAGGTTTTTTTCCTTGATCCAGGTTTTAGGGTATGATCTCTTTATACAGTAGATCTCTTTTACACTGCTTGCACACAATGCTACTGTTACACACTTTTTAAATTGTTGTGGCTTATTGTTATTGTTGTTGTTTCTCCCTGTTGGGTGTGTAGCCTGAATAAATATCCCTTTTCTTTGCCTTAAAGTATTATTAAACCCAAAAGCAAATATGTTTAAATTGCAGCTAACAATCCTTAGATTTGATGGCTGCAATGTGGCAATGTGTTGTTTTTTTAGGCTTTCTTTCTTCTATTTTCATCTGGTGATCTAGCCAGTAAGTCTGAACAAGTAAGAACAAGTTCTCTTGCAGTTCCAGGGATGAGACAAACCTTTTAACACTGTCAGGGGTGCTTAAAATGATCAGTGTTTATTTATTTATATAAAACCTTTATCCAAAAGGGGAAAAAAAAATTTCTGTAACTGATTATAAAGTTTAGAGAGATTCAATTTGTTAGTGTATTTAAATCTGCTAGTACATCCAACACTACGCTCCCTCCAGACTGACAATGTTGCTGCTCAAATCTGCCCCCTGTGCTCACTCATCCAGATACTGCTTTAAGGTGTGTCAGAAAGTGTGGTAACATTAGGTGAGCCCTGAGCACCAAGAACAGAGGGACCCAAACATCAAGCAGTTCCTTCGGGGGTGGCGCTACACTAAAAATATCCACCAAACAATGCGCCTGTGTTATAGCCAATCTTTTAAAATGTATGCAAACACTAATAATACCCTTCTCTTATTTGCTCCCTTTTGTCTATTAAATAGACCATTGAAAGTGTTTTGACATATCTGTTCAACAAGGGCAAAAAAATGCCTGTTGACCCTGCCAGAAATCTTGTGATCTGATAATCTCTGCTACATCTGCTGCACTGTTCTCAGTTCTGATTCTCTCTGTGGACTACAGAACTACAGAACGAGGAATAGGGGAGCTGTTCTGTAATCCTACACGCTGTCACATTGGACAGGAAGTGTGTTACTGGATGGATTACCAATTGAAAATAAAGAAAAAAGCCTGAAAAAGAAAACAAAGTGACTGGCGATGACCCACTGGGATGCAATGCACAGCAAGGCAAACAAATAACAGCAGGAAACGGTGAGCAACAATGATTGCTAAGGAATAATACAGTACCCTAAAATTAGCAAACAATGTTTCAACAAGTTATGAACATCCTAAAATGGGCATTATAATCCAGAGTCTAACAGAGGTATCTTCCCTCTCTAACCACTGAGCAAGTGGTCTGTTCAATGTTGGCTGGCATTGGGGCCCAAGTTCTGGGTTGGGTAAGCCAACAAAGTCAGGTAAGACCGCAACAACAAATGGCATGAGGCCTCTCAGTGCAGCAAGTCTCTGGGTCTCAGGGTAGCCCTACGTGAGCCAGCAAAAAGTCTCTCCCAAGTTAGTATCCCACAGCTGTTACAAGTGATCATCCAAGCAACACTGGGGGTGGAAGCTTTAACCTAAAATCACCAATCTTGGAACCACAGATCTGGAATGGCAGTCAGCACCGTCTAGGTTCAGGTTGGCACACTGAGATTTGTAGTCCCATGGCAGCACAGTGCAGACCTATAAGGTCCCATGAAAATGGGGCAGTCCAGCTGCAGCGTCTCCCTGCCAGCATTTTAGTGCACCAGGGAGGGACAGGCCCGCCGACAGGCAGCCTGTCAAAGTCTATAGCTGGCTGTGGCTGGATGTGGCTGAACACTATACCAGTTTAGGGCCATTTACAATTTAGGGCCCTGTGCATTCAAATATGAGTGGTATGCTCGGCACAGAGTTCAGCCCCATCCAGCCACAGCCTGCCATAGACCGTGAATGGCTGCCTGCGGCAAGGCTTGAAGCTGCACCTGTCCCTCCTGGTTGCAATAAAACACAGGGAGGGACACACTTAAGTTGGATGGCCCCATGTGCAATGGGCCTAAGAGCTAATGGACTCACATCAACATACTTCCTATTACAAGAACAATTTTCAGAAGTGAATGTGAACAATGGTAATGCACAAAGCCTGACTGTAACATTGTCCTTACCAATTCTATTGCAATATGTCTAATATGGTCTAGTACAGTGAAAGTCCTCATTCCACATGTTTCTACAATATTGTTTATGTCAAAACAGATACATCTGGATGCATTCCAATTCACCTATTAATACTGCCAAATCCCAGAGAGTTTTCCTAACTCTAGTGCTTCATAGGCAAATCATTATAATTTAGCGCACGGGGAGAGATAATGCTACTGTTCGCTGCACACATCAAGAGCTAGAATATCTCAACATCTCTCTTCATTAATTCATCCTCCTTCCTTCTCATTAACTATTCTATTAATTAGTTGCATATCTCCTTTCCTTATTGCTGTTCATCATCTACAGTAATAATCAATAACAAGGATCTAAGGATGTGGAATTAGATGCAGACACATGGACACAATTTACAGATAAAATCTCGTTTGCCAAAGTACACTTTTTATTATGTTTATACAGCCAGCTCTTTATATTACTCCATGTTTTAATCGCTTGTTCTTTTCATAGAGAGCATTCCTGCTTGCATGTGTCAAAAAGCTATTTGAGACAGTTTAAATTGTGTTTTCTTTTAAGGATTTATTTCGTAACAGTAGAAAATTCAGCCCTCTGTTCCTGGATTTTAAACCTACCACAGCAGGTAAATTATCTAATTGTCCTAAGTGCGCTTAGGCTGTGTAACCACAAGCACTATCTGCAAAGCTACAGAGAGGAGAAACTACAGAGAAGTAAACACTTCAATAAATGTCATGCAATTATGATTAAGAAAAATGGAAAGACAGTATCAAGCATTGCTCCTTCACAAGCTGCTCATTTAACTCTTGTCATTTCTAAATTGTGGTACCTTGCAGAACTGTTTGGATGTAGGATACAATTTAAGTCAGACATAAATTGACATGAAAAGAATGATTTTGGAAAGGCTACAATACCAATTCCTGATATATGTTTTTTTTTTTTTTTTTTTTAGAAATCAATTTGTGAGATCCCTATTTGTCCAATGCTCTGTTATCCCAACAACATACAGTCAGGTCCATAAATATTGGGACATTGACACAATTCTAATCTTTTTGGCGCTATACACCACCACAATGGATTTGAAATGAAACGAACAAGATGTGCTTTAACGGCAGACTTTCAGCTTTAATTTGAGGGTATTTACATCCAAATCAGGTTAACGGTGTGGGAATTAAAACAGTTTGTATATGTGCCTCCTACTTTTTAAGGGACCAAAAGTAATGGGACAGATTAACAATCATCCATCAAACTTTCACTTTTTAATACTTGGTTGCAAATCCTTTGCAATCAATTACAGCCTGAAGTCTGGAACGCATAGACATCACCAGACGCTAGGTTTCATCCCTGGTGATGCTCTGCCAGGCCTCTACTGCAACTGTCTTCAGTTCCTGCTTGTTCTTGGGGCATCTTCCCTTCAGTTTTGTCTTCAGCAAGTGAAATACATGCTCAATCGGATTCAGGTCAGGTGATTGACTTGGCACATTGCATAACATTCCACTTCTTTCCCTTAAAAAACTCTTTGGTTGCTTTCGCAGTATGCTTCGGGTCACTGTCCATCTGCACTGTGAAGCGCCGTCCAATGAGTTCTGAAGCATTTTGCTGAATATGAGCAGATAATATTGCCCGAAACACTTCAGAATTCATCCTGCTGCTCTTGTCAGCAGTCACATCATCAATAAATACAAGAGAACCAGTTCCATTGGCAGCCATACATGCCCACGCAATGACACTACCACCACCATGCTTCACTGATGAGGTGGTATGCTTTGGATCATGAGCAGTTCCTTTCCTTCTCCATAGTCTTCTCTTCCCATCACTCTGGTACAAGTTAATCTTGGCCTCATCTGTCCATACGATGTTGTTCCAGAACTGTGAAGGCTTTTATTAGATGTTGTTTGGCAAACTCTAATCTGGCCTTCCTGTTTTTGAGGCTCACCAATGGTTTACATCTTGTGGTGAACCCTCTTTATTCACTCTGGTGAAGTCTTCTCTTGAATGTTGACTTTGACACACATACACCTACCTCCTGGAGAGTGTTCTTGATCTGTGAAGGGTGTTTTCTTCACCAGGGAAATAATTCTTCAGTCATCCACCTCAGTTGTTTTCCATAGTCTTTCGGTTCTTTTGGTGTTGCTGAGCTCACTGCTGCGTTCTTTCTTTTTAAGGATGTTCCAAACAGTTGATTTGGCCACACCTAATGTTTTTGCTATCTCTCTGATGGGTTTGTTTTGTTTTTTGAGCCTAATAATGGCTTGCTTCACTGATAGTGACAGCTGTTTGGATCTCATATTGAGAGTTGACAGCAACAGATTCCAAATGCAAATAGCACACTTAAAATTAACTCTGGACCTTTTATCTGCTCCTTGTAAATGGGATAATGAGGGAATAACACACACCTGGCCATGGAACAGCTGAGCAGCCAATTGTCCCATTACTTTTGGTCCCTTAAAAAGTGGGAGGCACATATACAAACTGTTGTAATTCCTACACCGTTCACCTGATTTGGATGTAAATACCCTCAAATTAAAGCTGAAAGTCTGCAGTTAAAGCATATCTTGTTCGTTTCATTTCAAATCCATTGTGGTAGTGTATAGCGCCAAAAAGATTAGAATTGTGTCGATGTCCCAATATTTATGGACCTGACTGTATTATTGTGGATATCACTAGAAAAAAAAAGCCATTTGAAATACCTTTGGCAGAACTCTGTCAATATCACCAGCAAAGCAGCTTCATTATTATCCCATTATAAAGAAGAAGAGAATGTGCGCTGCATTGAGAGATTTCATAATTTGCCACATCACGAATGTGATATCTCCATTACAAACGCTAGTTTTACAAGACCGACTACTTCTGGCTCGTCCTTGCTTCCGAGCATGCGTGTTTGTACTTTGGACTTTTGTCCGATGGACTTGTGTACACATGCTCGGAAAATCCGACAACACACATTTGTCAGCGGAAAATTTTAAAACCTGCTAGCCAACATTTGTCTGCGGAAAATCCAATAATTGTCCGATGGAGCGTACACATGGTTGGATTTTCTGCCAACAGCCTGTCATCACACATTTCCCGTTGGAAAATCCGTTCATGTGTATGCGGCTTTAGTCTCGCCTCAACTAGGTAAAAGGTTACATAGTTACATAGTTAGTCAGGTTGAAAAAAGACACAAGTCCATCCAGTTCAACCTTAAAAACAATAAATAAATAAAATAAAAAATATCGTACAATCCAATATACCCAATTTTATACCCTCAGTTGATCCAGAGGAAGGCAAAAAACCCCAATAGAGCATGCTCCAATTTGGAGCAGGGGAAAAAATTCCTTCCTGATCCCCCAAGAGGCAATCGGATTTTCCCTGGATCAACTTTACCTATAAATGTTAGTACCCAGTTATATTATGTACATTTAGGAAAGTATCCAGGCCTTTCTTAAAGCAATCTACTGAGCTGGCCAGAACCACCTCTGGCTGGAGTCTATTCCACATTTTCACAGCTCTTACTGTGAAGAAACCTTTGCGTATTTGGAGATCAAATCTCTTTTTCTCTAGACGTAAAGAGTGCCCCCGTGTCCTCTGGGTTGACCGTAAAGAGAATAACTCAACACCAAGTTCACTATATGGACCCCTTATATATTTGAACATGTTGATCATATCCCCCCTTCTTCTCCTCTTTTCAAGAGTGAATAAATTCAGTTCCTCTAATCTTTCCTCATAGCTGAGCTCCTCCATGCCTCTTATTATTATTATTATTCAGGATTTATATAGCGCCAACAGTTTACGCAGCGCTTTACAATATAAAAGGGAGACAATACAGTTATAATACAATACAATACAATACAATAGGATTAAGAGGGCCCTGCTCAGAAGAGCTTACAATCTAATGTCCTTCTCTGCACTTTCTCCAGTTCCCCGATATCCTTTTTGAGAACTTGTGCCCAAAACTGAACTGCATATTCCAGATGAGGTCTTACTAATGATTTGAACAGGGGCAAAATTATATCTCTCTCTCTAGAGGCCATACCTCTCTTAATACAAGAAAGGACTTTGCTCGCTTTGGAAACCGCAGCTTGGCATTGCATGCTATTATTTAGCTTATGATCTACCGAAACCCCCAGATCCTTCTCCACCAGGGATTCCCCCAGTTGTACTCCCCCCAGCATGTATGATGCATGCATATTCTTAGCCCCCAAGTGCATAACTTTACATTTCTCAACATTAAACCTCATCTGCCACATAGTCGCCCAAATTGAGGTCGGCTTGTAAATTGGAGACATCCTGTAAGGATGTTATTCCACTGCATAGCTTGGTGTCATCTGCAAAGACAGAAATGTTACTTTCGATCCCAGACCCTATATCATTTATAAAGATATTAAAAAGTAAGGGTCCCAGCACTGAACCTTGGGGTACACCACTGATAACCTTAGACCATTTAGAGTAAGAATCATTAACCACTACTCTCTGAATTCTGTCTTTTAGCCAATTTTCTATCCATTTACAAACTGATATTTCCAAGCCTGTAGACTTTACCTTACACATGAGCCGCGTGTGGGGAACTGTGTCGAACGCTTTTGCAAAATCCAAGTATACCACGTCCACAGCCACCCCTCTGTCCAAGGTTTTACTTACCTCTTCATAAAAAGAAATCAGGTTTGTCTGACAACTTCTGTCTTTCATGAATGCATGCTGTCTGTTGCTTAAAATGTTTTTTTCCAGCAAGAACTCGTCTATGTGGTCTTTTATTAAACGCTCCAGTATTTTCCCGACTATAGAAGTTAAACTAACAGGTCTATAGTTACTTGGTAAAGACTTTGATCCCTTTTTAAATATATAGCACCACGTTCACCCTGCGCCAATCCAGTGGTACTATTCCCGTCATTATTGAGTCCCTAAAAATTAGATACAATGGCTTTGAAACTACAGAGCTCAATTGTTTTAGGATCCGTGGGTGGATGCCATCAGGTCCAGGTGCTTTATCCACCTTTATTCTGTCTAAATAATTCTGGACCATATCACTTTTGAGCCATTGTGGATCATTCGGGGCTGTGTCACTACCACCCCATTATGGACATGAGCTCCCCCATGCTCCTTTGTATACACAGAGCTGAAGAAAGTATTTAATAAATTTGCCTTCTCTTTGTCCCCAGTCACCCACTCTAGATTATTTTGTAAAGGGCCTACATGCTCAAACCTGGCCTTTTTACTACTAATATAAAGGTGTCTGAAATAGTGCTGCAAAGGTTGAGATTTGTACTTTGATGGTACTCCAAGCCACATGCTGATCCAGATTGGGCTGCAGGAAAGACAGAATACATCCCAGCAGAGTTATTTTTTAGGATGGTTTCTCAACTTGCACCAAGCAAAATAGAACCTCCAGGTGTAATGGTAGATTTAGGATAAGCCGACTTTAAAAGGGTAAGAATGACAGAATCTGAAAGATCTCTTTCTCTTAGAACCAAGCTTTCAGGACCTCAAGACCATGGCTTAGAAATCAACTTTATCTGTGTGCAACACTAAGAAAAGCTCTTTACAGGATAAGGTGATACTCAGAGATTCTGCACAGAGGCATCATTAAAGTGCTTATAAAGGCAGAAGTTTTTTCCTTAATGCATTCTTTGCTTTTCTTCTGCAAGCAGCTCTCCCCCCAGCCCCCCCCCCCCCCCCCAACTTACCCGAGCCTGATCCAGTAATGTGCACAAGAACAGAAGCTCTCTGGGCTCTCTCTCTTCTCTGGCTGGTTTGGGTAATTCATGGGATCCCCAAATTGGATACCTTGAGGCGAGCAGATTCAGGCTGTGCCAGTGCTATGTAGGAGCGTACATTGTAAATAGGGGTAGCTATGGTATCCTTTAGCTTGGGTGAACTCTGTTACAGGCCTGTCATCCTGATCCAATACCTCAGAAGGAGAAGGATCATCTTCAACTGACAACACCTCCTCAGTTAAGGTGTCTTGCTCAAAAGCCGATATAAGGGGAAAGGTGAAAGGGGCACAGATGTGACCCCTGCTGACTATGGCTTTAATAAAGCCAGAAAATCTGCCTATAAAATCTGACAGAAAAATGTTCTACATAGAAAAGAAGATGCAGGTGTGGCAGAGGGGGCAGAAAAATGGCTATTGGAAGATAGAAGACTGTCAGTGCTAATGGTACTAGGGTTTAGAATGGATAAATTACCACCCCCAATGAAGCTAAAAGCTGAGCCTGAGCTAGCAAGTCCATCTGACCTTTTTTCCTGCACTTAAGATCTGTCATGCTTGTAAATATCAACCCATGAGGGGGACACTTGACCTCCACAGCAGTAGAGAGGGAGGGGGAATGCTTCTTGTAGGCACCAGTAACATGGTAGTATGGTAACAGACGTTATATTGTGCCCACGTGTTAGAATCAGGGGAAGTTTGCCAGTCCAAAGTTCTGCTCATAAAGAGTTAAAGCAGGGCATGCAGCCGAAGTAACCTCAATCAAAAGTAGTGCAGTAAGTGCTCAGTTCATGCAGGTGCACTAGGCTTCACTCAAAGCTTCTGTGCAGATACACTAATGCCAATACTAGTGCACATTAACCCTGGGGTTAATGTTTAAAGGGCTTCTGACCTTTACTCACCACAGAAGATTTGGTAGGCTGAACTAGGAAGGGATATACGTCATCCTGGCTTTACCCTCCATAATGTGTATACAACCCTCAGGAGTCATCAGGGACAGGACTCTGTGACAGGCAGACCACTGCCCTGGACCTATAAGGCTCCTGTGGCTAACTCCATGTGGTACATTATGTGCTATAAGAAGCTCCACAAATCAGCAGGATTCAGTGCATGTAAGCAACATTACCAATTGGCCCTGTTTCTTCCATCCAGCGGAGACTGAGTACAGTAACCCCAAGACTCTGCCAAGGAGTTAACTAATCCAGAAGTTGCATGAGGAGCTGCAGTGGCTATGGTGCAGCAGGAATTTTGAAAGAAGAAACATATAAAAGAAATACATAGGAATATATGAATATATAATACATTCTTTAGAAAACCATTTTGTATAGGTAACTTAGTTTCCTGTATATAAGTGCTGGAGAGTATATAAGAGTATAGATCTTTTATTCTGATATTGACAGATAAAACTTTATAGCAGAATGCTGAAGATCTATGTTCCAGTGAAGCAGAGTGTATACTGTACTTGTGAATGAGATGCTGATTTTTGTTTTAAAAATTGTGATGATGATTATATTTGCTATTGGTCTGGCCATACAATCTGCACAAACTTATGGATAAATTTGTGCAGCAAGAGCTCATTCATGAACAGTGTTTACTGCATTGAAATCTAATAAGACATTACAATCTGTCAATGTAATGTTCAGAAACATTAAAAAACTAAGTCTGGAAGCTTCCGGTTCCGGCGCCGTGCGAGCATGGAGTGACCTGCCTCAGCTCCCGTTCCCCCACGACTCATCAGCACACATAATCTGCGCCACAGCAACAGCCTCAGCGAGCGGCGGATACCGCCACAATCCGGAGGGGTGGATGGATCGTTTTGTGGAGTGATCCTCTCCCCGCCTCACACAGGCTCCCTGCAGCCTGCCCGAGCCAGGAGCAGCCACAGCGGCTAAGATGGCGGGCGCTATCCCTGCCGAGGATACCGCTGCTCCACCTCCCCCCTCTCAGGCTCTACATCTCCCTGAGGACACTGAGGCAGCACATGACAAGATAGCTCTGGTGGTTGCCCAACTCCTCACCCCCATGATTGAAGAGGCAGTGGACAAGGCTGTCCAGCATGGCATGGAGCAATTGAGACTGGACATACACAGCCAGACACATAGGCTGCAGGAGGCAGAGCAACGTATAGCCTCAGTGGAGGAACGATTGCACCAGGTGACAACCTCTATATCCACGCAGGCAGGAGTACCCCAATTCCTGCTGGATAAGCTTGAGGACCTCGAGAATTGGTCCCGCAGGAACAACCTGCTAATTATAGGTCTCCCTGAGTCCTACAGGGTGACCAGCCTAATGGAGCTCTGCAGCCACTGCATACCTGAGGCTTTGGGTCTCCGCTACCCTTGCGTGGTGGAACGGGCTCACCGCATAGGCCCTCAGCAAGATCAGCAACCCAAGCCGCGGCCGGTGATTGTGCGTTACTTAAACTAAGCAGAAAAACTCACCCTCCTACAGCACTACCGTAAAGCGAAGGGTCTTTCTATAGAGGCCCACAAGTTATTAATATTCGCTGATTACTCGTGGAGGTCTCCAAACAGTGGAAATCCTTTGCTTCTGTATGCTCGCAGCTATACCAGCACAATCTGAAATTCTCCCTGGCATACCCTGCTGTTCTGCGCCTGCAATCCCCTCAAGGCGACCAGATGTCCTTCACATCCCCAGCAGACGCCCAGCAATATGTTGAATCTTTGCTGGTGGGGGACATGGCCTCCACCAATATTATGGACGAAACTCGCCCTGCTCCTTCCTCTCCAACTCCAAGCTCATCCAAGCACCAAAGCAGCCCGGTGAAATACCCATCCAAGCGTGGCCGCTATGCCCCTCTTCCTCAGCGGTCAGGTATACGCTGACCTCTGACTTGCCCCAATATGTGCCGCATGGGACATGCCTGTGCCCGCTACCTTCATGGTGGTAATATACCTGTTTGTTTGATACTCTCTCCTCCCTGTAGGTTTACAGGTTGGAGAGCTATGTTTGAAATTCTGTACCATGTTTGTATTAATACCCAGGAAACGTCAGCTTCCCTGCCAAGATACAGATCGGGTGAGATTCTCGGGGCGAGGGCTAAAATTTTTCACTATATCTTGTTCTCCCTCTATTTTACTTCGCCTGATTCAAGAGCAAGGCCTATACTGGCATTACAACAAAACCCATCTGACGGGGGCATGGAAGCTAGATTCTCTTGTGTACGATTTTTGATTTCTTTTTCTCGCACGGAAAAAAGTGAAGTCAATAGTTACATTCGGTTGTTGTTTTACTGTTTACCCCTGGTTAGACCTACATTGACCCATCTCTCCTTTTGGTCAACACAGTACAATCCCCAGTTTCAGCTATCCCCAAACTAGGTAAGCCAGGGTGACCTATCTACTCCCTACCTATAACCTATCCCTATTGGATAAGGGCTAACTACAACTTGAGGGTAGGTTCACATGCTCTCCCCCCTTTTTTTCTCTCCACTTTTTGGGAGCTCTTATACTGACTCCATCATGCGGATAGTGTCCTGGAATGTCAAGAGGCTCAGGTCACCGAACAAGCGGATGAAAATTCTCCGTCATTTAAAACGTATGCAAACATATTGCTCTCCTTCAGGAGACTCATTTAGGTGAGCAAGCTTTCCAATATCTCAAGAAACTATGGGTGGGGAGGTCATTGTTTCCCCAGCATTAGGGAACAAAGCAGGAGTGATCATCCTTTTACATAAAAAACTGCCATACACTATCCGATCAGTTGACAGAGACGAAGAAGGCCACAAGCTAACGATCCATTTGACAATTGCCTCAAAGGATCTAGCCATATCCAACATCTACGTGGTCAACTCCCCAGGTACTGCATTTTTCCAAGACCTTTCCTCATGGGTACTTCGCTCCTCAGACTCACTCCACTTGATGGGAGGGGATTTCAACAGTGTTATGAACAAATGTGAGGATAAATCATTTCCACGTTCAGTACTAGGCACCCCCCCCCCCACCATCTATTCAACAGCCCACTATACTACTGGCCACCACCATGTCCCTCTTACATATATCGGATATTTGGCGTCTTACCAACCCTACCGATAGGGAGTTCACTTTCTATTCTCCACCCCATGACACTTTCTCACGCATAGATTTTTTCTTTTGCTCCTCTGCCCTAATCCCAAAGGTTCAGGACTCCGAGATTCCAGAGATAGCAATTTCTGATCACAGCCCTGTAGTGGTAGTTCTGGATGACTTCAAACCCCACGATAAACCCTCCCCGTGGCGGTTCCCATCGTATTTATCAGACAATGAGGATATCCGGCACACAATATACAAAGCATGGAATGATTATGTGCTCACTAACACTGAGCATGTATCTAATCCCAGTCTATTCTGGGAGACAGGCAAGGCCGTTTTGCGAGGTGTAAACATCTCCTACACTACCCAATTTAAGGAGCATTCTCTACAGCAATATTGCCAGGCAAGTGCTGCTTTAAGGAAAGCCCAAGCAGATCTGACCTTATGTCACTCTCCAGAAAATAGACAGGCATGGCTAGCTGCTAAATAAAGGTTTGGATCTCTGGGCAGATCGAAAGGAACGAATTAAGACCTCTTACCATTCCCTCCACCTACATAAGTATGGTAACAAGGCAGGCAAACTCCTTGCCAATTTCTGTCGAGAGGCTCATACACCCAGTCACATTGCAGCACTGAGGGACAGCAAAGGGACCCTTACGTCCTCCCAACCAGAAATAACTGCCCTACTGACTGAATTTTATCAACAATTATACGCTAAGGACCTAATTGACCTGGACACAGCACAATCTCTCCTCGCTTCTGTTAAATTGCCTACATTATCAGACACCTGACTAGACTCCTTAAATGCTCCTATCTCCTTGACTGAAATTCTCTCCACCATACAACATCTATCAAACAACAAAGCACCTGGCCTGGATGGGTATTCAGCGGAATCTTGCAAGCTGACCAGGGAATATATACCACACACGCTACAAGTCTTTACGAGTATTTGGGAAGGTGGGCCATACCTCCCTACGGGTTCAATGGCATTCATTAAGCTACTGGCAAATAAGGGAAAAGAGCCAACCTTTCCGGGGTCATAGCGCCCCATCTCCTTAATTAATGTAGACGCTAACATTTTATTTAAAATTATTGCATCCCGACTAGCCTTTCTTCTTTCTACATTCATTCATCCGGCGCAGGCAGGGATCGTCACAGGTAGGTGAGCAGTGCTCAACATTCGCAAAGTCATACTTGCCCTGGAACATGCTAAACGCCACCCTGAAAAAGACATGGCCATTCTTTCTCTTGACGCTGAAAAAGCCTTTGATAACATCAGTTTTCAATGGCTGTTTCTGGTACTGAGGAAGTTTGGGATCCTGGGCCCAGTAGCAAATTTCATACAAACAATGTATTCCACTCCCACAGCCTGTCTAGTGACGCCCGGCAACATATCAGCCCCAATCCATTTGACAAAGGGAACATGCCAGGGGTGCCCTCTTTCCCCCTTATTGTTCAATCTAGCCATAGAACCACTGTCCCGATTACTTAATGACCACCCACTCCTTTCAGGTATCCAAATCGGCGACATCAAGATGAAAACAACGCTCTTTGCGGACGACATTTTAATTTTCTCCTCGACTATGCCCACTGACCTCCCTATCATTCAAGATGTTTTCTCTAACTTTCGACACTGCTCGGGACTACGCATTAACTTCAGTAAGAGCGAGGTACTCGCTACACTACACCCGACCCATTCCCAACATTGGACTCAATCCTCCCCTTTACAAGTAGCGAAGCATTCCATAACGTACCTGGGTATTAGAATAGGCTAGGATCCCTCTTCTCTATACCACCTTAACTACCCACCCATTTTTGACAGGATTAAGAGGGAGCTGGAAGCTTGGACGACTCTCCCAATATCGTTTTTTGGAAGGTGCCATATATACAAAATGGTCTCATTTGCCAGACTGCTATATCCCCTACAAACACTTCCCCTACTACTTAAGCACAAAGACATCCAAAATCTCAACAAGGCTTTGACGACCTTTCTGTGGAGATCCAAGAGATCACGCATTGCTAGACACAAACTGCATCTTCCGAAACACGAGGGGGGGAGTGGGACTACCTGACTTTCGCCTATACAACCTTTCATGCCTTCTTAGACAGGGCATGGACTGGTTATTACATAGATCCAACTACTCCAACTTTGCCTTAGAGGCGGCCTTGGTCTCTCCCCTCTATCAGCAGTGCTCCACTCTCCCCTCAAGGTCTTGCCATCTCATTTCAGAAGCAACTCCTTGATAAGAGACACTGTGGTGGCATGGAGAGAGGTATGTAAGCTTATGAAGGTACCTTATACTATCTCGAATCATCTCCCAATACAAGGTAATCCATTGTTCCCTGCAGGAATGACACATGAAGCATTCCTAACATGGTCTACCCTGGGCCTAACACGTGCAGCCTCATTACTCTACCCAGGCACCTGCAACAAACCTTCCAGGAGGTTTCAAAACAATATAGTCTACCCTCACACCATTCCTTCTACTGCTTCCAACTGGTGGCCTTTGTCAAATCCCAACTGGGCCGAAAAAGTACTAACCTATTTCACCCAGTGGTTGATAAAGCGGTACAACAAAAACATTACTCTATCTCAATACTGTACTCGCAAATCCTGCAATACACTACGTCCTCCACAGGACAATCCTTTGGGAAAGCTTGGTCCAAAGATCTTCTGGACTTGGAGGACACTACACACATCCTGGAAGGATACAAGACAGTGCGCAAGATCATAATCAATGAGCAATGGAGGGAGACTCAATTTAAAATTATGCATAGGGCATTTATACCAGCCCTGATGGATTGTACTAACCCACTCCTTGTGGTCTGTCCTTGGTGCAACGCTAGCAGACCGACATTTTACACCGCTTTTGGACATGCACCTCAATTCAGGTTTTCTGGGACCAAATAATTCAACACATTCACGGCATCACATCTACAAAATTACCTAAAGATCCGCTGATTTGTCTGTTCAGCTACTCCCCCCCTATGGTTGGCAACACCCCGAATGACGGAAAGCCAATACCTCTTACTCCATGGATACATCTATGTCTCTTAACAGAGTGGGCCTGGACCTCTACACACAGTCCATCGCTATCCACGGTAAAGAAAGATCTGAAAACACTCCTGTACCTGGAAAAACTTGATGCTATGCTACAAAACCTTGGAACCACCAAGCATTTCTTCACCCGATGGAAGGTTTTCATAGAATACTCTTTCACATTGCTGGAAATACACCAACTCATGGCCACATTCCAATACACCACCTGGTATGCCAAGGCAAATCTTACTAACTCCTTAGGAAAACTAAACTTACCTGACTCTAACCCCAACATGGGCAGTGAACCCCCTCATCCTAGCGGAGACATACCTACATCCACCGTCTAAGGGGCTTCACACTACCCCCTACTCTCTCTTTCTGGAACTGTTTCTACTAGTTATGAATCCGTATAGGAGTATACTCATATGTTTAGCACTACGATGTAGCGAATCTAGCTAAAGATACCCATACCCACTTAAGTTTGCACTACTTTATTCTAATTGGTCTACATATATGTCAGCCTGTTATGTCATTTTTATTTCTGAACATTTATGTATTGTTTAAAACTGAATAAAAATTTTGAAAAAAAAAAAATTCATCAATAAAGCATTTATAAACTTTCACAAAAAAAAACTAAGTCTGCAAAGGTATACATCCAAATACCGCAGAGAAGAATTTCATTGTCTACTAAAAATTAAAACATACCTTAACCCTGTAATGATATTTTCAATAACTTGGTCGACTTGTGTGCAGTGAGGAGAGGTGTAATTTTTTTTATTGGGCCTTACTGCTTTACTCTACCTTATTTGAAAGATGCTTAGTCAAGCTTCTCAGCTAAGCTATTGCTGTCACCAGTCTACAGAGAACCCAGGAATGCTAGATTGCCTTTCCTCTAATGCAGCTGTGCTCAACTCTAGTCCTCAAAGCCAGATGCATGTTTCCCCCCACTAGAATTACAGTTGAAGTGTGAGTACCAGTGTCCTAAAGCAGTCTTTAGAACTCACCAACAGTGGGCATCTTGACCTCAGCCATGCTGGAATAGTGTCTGAGTAACATGATTTATCTATCTATGTAAATATCCATATACCATTTACAGTATGTAGTGGGTTTACAGTAGTCAGCCGTGATGACATGACAGGGGGTTGAATCCTGCCCCATATCTATGTCTCTGTTTGGGTTGAGGACCAGATTCACCAGTAAGGATGCTCAAATTTCACCTGCAGCATTATTACAGGTAAAGTTTGGGAATATTACACCCTATTTTTTTTACAAGAATACTAAATTTAAACTACACCTGTGCACAGACTATGGACATTAAAGCAGGGCCAGCCACCAGAGCAACAGAACAATAACTCCATTTCCCAGTCCCCATTAATCTATTTAACAATACTCACCCCCTAAAAATATATAAACAGACACCATGTTTGGCTAATTTGGTAAATCCAAATTAAAAGGAAATAAATCAAACATAAAAATATTATAAAGCCCCACAATGGTGAAAGAAATGTGCTTGTGCTCAAATTTCAAATAAACAAATCGGTGCTCCACTACTTAGTGTTCAGACCAGGTGCCCCACATGGATGTAAACTCACCACCTATCTCTAGTGTGGTCACTTGCGCTTTGTGGGGAAAGAGACCCTTGGATGATATCTTTACTGGCCAGCCACACTGCAGATATTTCTCTAATGGTAGGGTAGGGAGAAAATTTACAGAGGGGGGAGCCCATAGCATAAAACAGTTTTATTGATTAACAATTGCAGTAAATGAACATAGGTACACTCACATGTTCTGGTGGCTATATCCTGGCACCTGGTGTGTTCAGCATGAGTATGTCAAGGGAAATGATCCGGCCGGAATCCACTGGATACCACTCAAATGGATAGATTCCTCGGCCGTATGTGATGTCGCAATCAAGCCTTGACGCGTTTCAGCCAATAGGAAAGGCCGTCACCAGGAAGCTCTGACCCCCGAGCTTCCTGATGATGGCCTTTCCTATTGGCTGAAATGCATCGAGGCTTGATCGCGCCATCACAATATTTTGAATTGTAGTGTTGCTTTTGAGCTCACATTTACACTGCTGCTGGTAATTTTTTGTCACAAATTTGTTGAATTTACTGCCTTGGCACTAAAGTTATTTGTTTTCAACACTCACCCCTGCATGAAGAGGATAGGGGCTGTATATACTCAGCACTTTAGTGCTGACCAAAGTGTTCATTGTCTCAACAGCTGTTCCCAAAGAGGTTGTGCTTGATAGGGTTAGGGATTTGATTTAGAGTTCTCACTTAATCTAATGTCTACGTGTAAATCTGTTATTGAAATGTAGTCTGTTATGAAATATGATAATGCCTGCGTTGCAGTATTTTATGAAATGTAACCTTTGTCTGCTGATACACCATTCTCGATTGAAACTGCTTTTATTGTAACCTTTGGCTGCTGATACACCATTATCTGTCGAAACTGCGTTTATTATCTGATATCTATGTTGCACTTTGAAACTTGTGTTTATGTAACCAAACCCTATAAAAAAAGATGCAATAAACAATACATTTTTAGTTCAGTACAGGACATTCAAGGCTCGTAGACTGATATATGGATACTCTGATTCTGTGTCTATTTCTTTAAGAGATTTGACAAAGTAATATAAACCAACAAGCAGTTCCATAGAAACTGCACCTAACATTTTGGCGCCCGAAACAACAGGGACCCACCGATGATACTACAAGAGGTGGCTGAGCTACGCTGACGGAACGAAAGGACAGGCATTCCGGGAACCACAGATCAAAAACCTGGCCAGGTAAGAAAAAGCTTTATTTTTCTTATATTCTGTGCTCCCCTGATTTGTGCCTATCCGTTCTGTCAGTTATGGTTCTCCTGGTTTTAAAACACCAGCCTCTGTAGTGGTGAGTCTAGAATTACTGCATATTGTGGTTTATATTGCTGGAATTATTTGTTGTTTGTTGTCTGTCTGTCTTGTTGAGAAAGTGAATGAGCCTTGCCTAGGTTGGTATGAATTGAAAGAATATCATCCCAATGAGCAACGGAATGCGCCCTTACCTCGCAAGAGGACTTGGGGGGTCTGACGCTTAAGTTTGATATTCAATTTAATTCATAAACCATAGAAGGGTTGCGAGTGTAAGCCCTGTCTGCTCCAAAAAGCAGGGATAAGAGTGTATGAGAGGGATCCCAGATACGGGGGGGAATAAGGTCTCCATAAAGTCCGGAGATCTAGTCGGATACCTGGTCACTTCAAGGAATGCTTGTATATGTTGTAGTCGTCAGTCTGGTCATAATATTTGTCAGTTGACTAGCATATAAAGTAATTCGGTTTCAAGAATCTCATTCAGGAGAGGTTTTTAGTATTCTGGCATCCTAGGAGGAAGGCAACGAGGAACTAGTGTAACTTGGTTAAGTGTTTTATATTGTACACTAAGTGTCCCACACGCTACCTAGGCAGGACTGTCAGAATGGGCCAGAGGAACACAAAACCCCGTCAGGGAATTGTGGCACATTACACAGTGCCACAGATAATTAAAAACATCTGTGGAGAAGATGAAGCGCGGGACTTAAAGGATGTCCTTCGTAAATTTAAGGGGAAAGGAGCAGCGGGTTTAGACCCGGATGTATGGAGTGAAATAAAATGGGACAGACAAGGAGAGGTGTTAGAGAAGCAATGGATGCGTCAGGTTCAATGCTTAATTAAGGTTTCAAATAGAGCAAAAGAAGAGGGGTGGAAATATAATCCAGATTGTGATGGTTGGGATATGAAAGATAGAAGAACAAAAAATGTTGAAACCTTAAATAATATTACTTCAACCATCCCACCCCCAAAAAACTGATATAGAGAAAAATTCACATAAGTCAGGGTTATATCCTGTACTTGAGGGTAGAGGATGGGTTTGCCAGATTTGTGGATCACAAAATCCCGAATGGGCACAAGAATGTGTACATTGTGGAGCACAAAAACCTCACCCGCAACCTGTAGCCCCAGTACACATTAGTACACGAACTGTAACATTAAACAATCCTCACCACGGGGACCCAGCTCATCCAGGAGCACCACCCACGGTTACTCGTAACATGGCCATACATACCTGGAAACCATGGTCGGCAGACACACTCATGGCTCTAATTCAGAACGCCCCAGACCCAGTAGCCAAGCTGGCTGCTTTTAATAGATTTGTGACTCAGCTAATGAATACACATAGAGCAACTTGGCAGGACGGGGAAGATTTGTGTAGACATAAAATGACTTTAACTATGTTCAATCAGTTTATGACAGAGATAGGTCCGCATAGACCTGTAGAAGTAGCCGATGCAGACGGCAATCTGATAGACGGACATGTCAGGCATATCGGCTCAAGGGAGCCTTTTCTTGCTAGATTAGAAGCTTTTTGTCAGGCAAAACAGCAAGAGAGGGGATCCACTTCACCCATGAAACAACTGCCAGGGCAGACGGTATCAGACTTTTACTTATCAATGGAAAGTATGATGGCAGATGAGGGAATGGATTTAGCACTGACAATTACGATCCGAACCTTCAACAGACAGTTTATGGAAGGATTAATTCCACAGATAAGTGAAAGACTGAAAGCCTGCACACCAGAGTTGAGGGCAATTAGAGATAGAGGGTCGTTGTTACAAAAGGCACAAGGTATAGAAGCAGACTTAGCAGAAAACAGAAGTCGAAAACATCCGGCAATCAATACGGTTGTAGATCCCCAAGAACCAAGCAGAGGTTCCTATCGCAAACCCCTTACTTGTTATTACTGTAACAAGACTGGCCACATCAGACGCCATTGCAGAAAGAGAATAAGAGATGAGGGAAAGGAGGGTGTTGATTACCCAGTTAATCAGAGGAGGAACTGGCCCAGGGACAACAATAATGGTGATGTTAGGCGGCAGGGAGATGGTCCACAAGCATGACTCGCTCCGGTTTTAGAAAGATCCAAAACTAAGATGCTTAAGACTACTATAACGGTTGGTAATAAGAAAATCTCTTGTCTAGTTGATACAGGCGCTTCACGCTCGTTACTTTCTGATTCTGAACTACTCCCTGAGCAAGAATCACCTGACACTTTATTAATAACTGGATATGATGGCATTTTAGCAGACGCTCCGCTCACAAAACCCTTAAAAGTTAAAGTAGGGAACCATATGTTCCTTTCACGTTTTCTGATATCTAGAGGAGCCCCCACTAATTTGCTAGGAGCTGACATTTTACAGAAAATAGGGGCTAATATTACCTATCACCCCGATGGCACTGTCACCTTAGCTATAAGGGATGATCAAGAACACATGGAGATGTTTAACCTGATACAATACCTGGAGGAGGAATCGGAACTGTTCGGTCCATCTCCTCCAGATTTGGATCAGATCTTGTCAACCCTTCCGGAGGAACTATGGGAAAAGCATCTAGCTGATGTTGGACTTTTGCCCATACCTCCGGTTACCCTACAGCTGATTCCAGGAGCAGTGCTACCCCAACAAAAACAGTATCCACTCAGTGCACTCCAAGAGGCGGCCATTGAAATGCAGGTCCAATCCTTCTTAAAAAGTGGAGTTTTAAAAGAAGTAAAATCACCGGCAAATACTCCTTTGTACCCGGTTAAAAAGAAAACGATAGCCGGTAGTCCGGTTAAGTATAGGATGGTCCAAGACCTCAGAGCAATCAACAAAATACTAGCCCCGATGACACCTTTAGTACCCAATCCACATACGTTACTGTCACAAATACCCTCAACTAGTATTTACTTTACGGTTATAGATTTAGCGAATGCTTTCTTTTCTGTCGCACTTGCTGAAGAATGCCAACTATGGTTCGCATTTTCAATAAAAAATCGGCAACTAACCTGGACACGCCTACCTCAGGGTATGGCGCATTCACCTACCTTGTATTCGCAAGCATTGCAAACGGTGTTGGGAGAATGGGTACCACCAGATTCTTGTGTATTGCTACAATATGTGGATGATTTAGTATTATGCTGCCCTGACAAGGAAACTTGTTTGGATACCACCCTTAATTTGTTGCGATTTCTAGCAGAAAAGGGTTGCAAGGTTAATAGGAACAAATTACAAATGTGTCAGGAAAAAGTTATCTTTCTGGGACATTGTATATCACAGGGTACAAGACATCTCACTGAGGAAAGGTGTTCAAGTGATAAAGGGAATGTTACCCCCACGGAATTTCAAACAATTGCGTATGTTTTTAGGTATTGTGTCATATTGTAGACAATGGATACCACATGCTAGCGCTTTGATGCAGCCATTATACGATTGTTTGAAAATTGTACCTAATGTGCTTACAGAAGTAGCTTATGAGTCGTTTATCACTTTGAAAAAGTTGTTGATTTCCGCTCCGGCCATTGGTATTCCAGATTACACTAAGAAATTTAATCTATACGTTGCTGAGATCACTGGACACGCCACAGGTGTTCTGACACAGGCACATGTAAAACAAAGACCAGTCGCTTACTTTTCAGCAGCACTAGATCCAGTGTCCAGAGGTTCACCGTCCTGTGTACGGGCGGTAGCAGCAGTGTCAATAATCATAGATAAGTCATCAGAGATTGTTCTAGACAATCCAGTTGTAGTGCATACCACACATGACATACATGCAATCTTGTCTCAGGTACAGCCCAAACACATTTCCATGGCTAGGCAATTAAGGTTACAGTGTACTTTACTCTTACCTCCAAATGTCACTTTTCAGCACTGTACAACCTTAAATTTGGCCACCTTTTTGCCTCTTCAGTCACCAGATTTGGCAAGGGGGAATGATAGTGCTAATAGTACTAGTGAGAAAGGAAATGAGGAACCTGACACTCTTTTGTTTAAAGAAGTAGATGAACACGATTGTTTTCAGCTCATGGAACAGGAGACAATGGGATTCCCACATGTTACAGATACACCGATTTTAAACGCTGAGCACACTTTGTACATAGATGGCAGCAGGTTTGCTGATGATAAGGGTAAATATCACACAGGGTATGCCGTAGTGACTGATACACAGGTGATTGACGCACAGCCCTTACCAGCCCACATGTCAGCACAAGAAGCAGAATTAAAAGCTTTAGAACAAGCCCTAGAATACTTAAAAGGACGAGAAGGGAATATTAACACTGACTCCACCTACGTTTATGGTGTAGCGCACGATTATGGCCATATATGGAAGGCTAGAGGTTATCTGACAGCAGCAGGTACACCTGTTAAACATGGAGAAGGGATTAAGAGAGTCCTGAACAATCTTCAAAAGGTTAAACGAGTGGCCATCATGAAGATAGCGGCACACACGAGCGCAAAAACAATTGAGGCAAAAGGAAATGCATTTGCAGATTTGACTGCAAAACAGGCAGCTCTAGGGGAAGGAAGCCCTGAAACCTTAGCAGCGGTAGAGGTGAGTATCCCAGAACCAACATGGCAGCAGCTGAGTAAATTACAGGAGCAAGCAGGGGAGAGCGAGAAAGATAAGTGGGTCTGGATGGGAGCAGCACCAGACCTTGACAATGTATGGAGGGAAGGAGGCAAAATATGCCTGCCTGCCTCTCTGTACCCAGCAATGGCAGCGGCAGTTCACCTACTCACACATGTCAGTTCCAATTCCATGTATAGGATTGTGAACCAAGGATTGCTCGCCCCTGGATTCAGTAGTACTGCGAGAAACTACTGTGCAGCCTGCCAAATCTGTCTCCTGAATAACCCAGGACAGAGAGTAAAAACCCCACAAAAACACCAGGTCCGGGCCCAATACCTCTTCCAGAGACTGCAAATTGACTACATACAAATGCCTAAGAGCGGCCCCTTTGAATTTGTCCTCGTGTGTATTGATTTATTCTCAGGTTGGCCCGAAGGCTATCCAGTAAAATCAGCTACAGCAAAAGCCACAGCCAAGAAACTGATCACTGAGTTAATACCTAGGTTTGGTCTTCCTGAAACCATAGAATCAGATAGGGGAACACACTTTACAGGAGAAATCATGCAGAATGTAATGACCATGTTAGGGGTTCAACAAAGTTTTCACACCCCTTACCACCCACAGAGTTCGGGATCAGTGGAGAGAGTAAATGGGACAATAAAGTTAAAAATACAAAAAGTCATGCAAGAGTTAAACAAGCCATGGCCTGAATGTCTGCCTTTGGCTTTATTCTCTATAAGGTACACTCCAACAGGAAAAACAGGATTGTCCCCATATGAGATACTTTTTGGGAATGCGCCTAGATTAGGTCTATACTTTCCACAGAGTATGCAATTGCAATGTGATAGTTTGACTGCATATGTAATACAATTAAAACAACGTCTAACTAAGATCCACAAAAGTGTGTATTCTTCTCTTCCAGACCCTAATTCAATAGCAGGTACACATACTCTGCTACCAGGGGATTATGTATATGTAAAGAAACACACCAGAAAGACATTGGAGCCAAGGTTTGAAGGTCCTTATCAAGTGCTTCTGACCACGGCCACCTCAGTAAAGCTGGAAGGAAAACCTACCTGGATACACGCATCACATTGCAAGAAACAACCCGAGAAAACAACATGATGAAATATCTACTTACATATTTTCTGTTGAAGATTGTTGTTTTACAAATACATGCATGGACTCCTGGTATTAATGTAATTGAGGTAGAGGAAACAGCAAATTTTCAATGGGTTATAGATGATCCTAAAGTAGCAAATGATTCAGGATATGAGATGAATAAGTATTATGATGTAGGTAATTACACTGTTCTTTAAGGTAGGCTTAGACAAAGTGATAACAGTTTGTGTGCAGAGAGAATATGTAATGGAGGAGTGCCATTAGTTTTTAATAATGATCCTTTGTGCTGAGGTTTGTATGTGTCTGTGAGACCCTCACATGCAATACAGTAATTTGTATTTCATGAGTATAAGAACTGTGGCATATGTGTGCAGTGTATACAGTGGCACAGATCCTGTTAAAAGCAGCGTTCCGCCTGGGTGAAAAAAAATGAAAAGTCAGCAGCTACAAATATTGTAGCTGCTGACTTTTAATATAAGGACACTTACCTGTCCAGGGAGGCCGCGATGTTGGCACCTGAAGCCGACCCGTCTATTGGCTCCGGGTGCAGGCGACAGCATCCTTACTAAGGGAAACAGGAAGTGAAGCCTTGCGGCTTCACAGCCCGTTTCCTACTGTGCATGCGTGAGTTGGGCTGCGCTTTCTGAATGGTCCCTGCTGTCTTCTGGGACCTGTGTGTCTCCCAGAAAGCAGCTGGGGGGAGGAGGAGGGTCAGACATTTTGTAGATCGCCGTACAAGATTGCAGCGATCTTTCCCTGGAATGGGATCGGATACCTGGTTTTGACAGGTATCTGCTCCCACCTCCCCCCTGAAAGGTGCCAAATGTGGCGCCGGAGGAGGGAGGAATCAGATCCGTGGAAGTTCCATTTCTGGGTGGAACTCTGTTTTAATAAGCCACTCTCACTGTTAGGTACAAGCTGGTCATGTGAACTGTTCTTGGAATTGTTTCTCTGATGTATCCAAATGTGCCCTAGGCCTTTCATAATACTAATCATTTTGTTGTGCTTTATTGATCGTTTTAATTGTAAAGCCAAACATTTACATATTTATACTTTTTAAAGCCGACTTCCTTCTTATTGGAAAGAAGGTATTCTTGTTTTGGCTGGTTCCCGCTCACACTTCTTCACCTAGGCAAGGATGATGTTGCCTCCAGACCGCACGTAGTCTTTGGGATATCACATCACAAATCCCAGGAGGCTTCACGACAATCTTCCCGCAGTCTGCCAATATCACGGATGTGCAGCAGCACTTCAGCTGGGGGGGGTCATCTTTGAGTGATCAGAAAGTTACAGTTAACTCCTGAATTCAAGATTCAGGATTCATGATAAGGGCATAGAAGTAAAAAAAAAAAAAAAGCTGTAAATAACTTGGGTGCAAGGAAAACAGCAATAGACATTATAGGCTATTATGTAATACAGTATGCTTTTTTTTTTTAACAGTCAGCAGCAACAGTACTTGTAGCTTCTGACTTTTTGTTTTGGATAGCCGGGTGAAGTTTCTCTTTAAATATTCAATGTTTTAGTGTCTGATAGGATTTAAAAATAACAAAATTTTTTTTTACATTTAACCACTTGAGCCCCGGACCATTATGCTGCCTAAGGACCAGAGGTCTTTTTCCAATTTGGCACTGCGTCGCTTTAACTGCTAATTGCGCGGTCATGCAATGCTGTACCTAAACGAAATTTGCGTCCTTTTCTTCCCACAAATAGAGCTTTCTTTTGATGGTATTTGATCACCTCTGCAGTTTTTATTTTTTGCGCTATAAACGGAAAAAGACCGAAAATTTTGAAAAAAAATGATATTTTCTACTTTTTGTTATAAAAAAAATCCAATAAACTAAATTTTAGTCATACATTTAGGCCAAAATGTATTCAGCCACATGTCTTTGGTAAAAAAAATGTCAATAAGCATATATTTATTGGTTTGCGCAAAAGTTATAGCGTCTACAAACTAGGGTACATTTTCTGTAATTTACACAGCTTTTAGTTTATGACTGCCTATGTCATTTCTTGAGGTGCTAAAATGGCAGGGCAGTACAAACCCCCCCCAAATGACCCCATTTTGGAAAGTAGACACCCCAAGGAAATTGCTGAGAGGCATGTTGAACCCATTGAATATTTATTTTTTTTGTCCCAAGTGATTGAATAATGACAAAAAAAAATAAAATATTTACAAAAAGTTGTCACTAAATGATATATTGCTCACACAGGCCATGGGCCTATGTGGAATTGCACCCCAAAATACATTCAGCTGCTTCTCCTGAGTATGGGGATACCACATGTGTGGGACTTTTTGGGAGCTTAGCCGCGTACGGGGCCCCGAAAACCAAGCACCGCCTTCAGGATTTCTAAGGGTGTAAATTTTTGATTTCACTCTTCACTGCCTATCAGTTTCAGAGGCCATGGAATGCCCAGGTGGCACAAAACCCCCCCAAATGACCCCATTTTGGAAAGTAGACACCCCAAGCTATTTGCTGAGAGGCATATTGAGTCCATGGAATATTTTATATTTTGACACAAGTTGCGGGAAAGTGACACTTTTTTTTTTTTTTTTGCACAAAGTTGTCACTAAATGATATATTGCTCACACAAGGCATGGGCATATGTGGAATTGCACCCCAAAATACATTTAGCTGCTTCTCCTGAGTATGGGGATACCACATGTGTGGGACTTTTTGGGAGCCTAGCCGCGTACGGGGCCCCTAAAACCAAGCACCGCCTTCAGGATTTCCAAGGGTGAAAATTTTTGATTTCACTCTTCACTGCCTATCACAGTTTCGGAGGCCATGGAATGCCCAGGTGGCACAAACCCCCCCCCAAATGACCCCATTTTGGAAAGTGGACACCCCAAGCTATTTGCTGAGAGGCATGGTGAGTATTTTGCAGCTCTCATTTGTTTTTGAAAATGAAGAAAGACAAGAAAAAACTTTTTTTTTTTTCTTTTTTCAATTTTCAAAACTTTGTGACAAAAAGTGAGGTCTGCAAAATACTCACTATACCTCTCAGCAAATAGCTTTGGGTGTCTACTTTCCAAAATAGGCAGTGAAGAGTGAAATCAAAAATTCACGCCCTTAGAAAGCCTGAAGGCGGTGCTTGGTTTTCGGGGTCCCGTACGCGGCTAGGCTCCCAAAAAGTCTCACACATGTGGTATCCCCGTACTCAGGAGAAGCAGCAGAATGTATTTTGGGGTGTAATTTCACATATTCTCACGGCATGTTTGAGCAATATATCATTTAGTGACAACTTTGTGCAAAAAAAAAAAAAAAAATTTGTCTCTTTCCCGCAACTTGTGTCGCAATATAAAATATTCCATGGACTCGACATGCCTCTCAGCAAATAGCTTGGGGTGTCTACTTTCCAAAATGGGGTCATTTGGGGGGGTTTTGAACTGTCCTGGCATTTTATGCACAACATTTAGAAGCTTATGTCACACATCACCAACTCTTCTAACCACTTGAAGACAAAGCCCTTTCTGACACTCATTGTTTACATGAAAAAGTTATTTTTTTTTGCAAAAAAATTACTTTGAACCCCCAAACATTATATATTTTTTTAAAGCAAATGCCCTACAGATTAAAATGGTGGGTGTTTCATTTTTTTTTTTCACACAGTATTTGCGCAGCGATTTTTCAAACGCATTTTTTGGGGAAAAAACACACTTTTTTAAATTTTAATGCACTAAAACACACTATATTGCCCAAATGTTTGATGAAATAAAAAAGATGATCTTAGGCCGAGTACATGGATACCAAACATGACATGCTTTAAAATTGCGCACAAACGTGCAGTGGCAACAAAATAAATGCATTTTTAAAAGCCTTTAAAAGCCTTTACAGGTTACCACTTTAGATTTACAGAGGAGGTCTACTGCAAAAATTACTGCCCTCGATCTGACCTTCGCGGCGATACCTCACATGCATGGTACAATTGCTGTTTACGTTTGACGACAGACCGCCGTTTGCGTTCGCCTTAGTGCGAGAGCAGGGGGCGACAGGGGTGCTTTTTTTTTTTTTTTTTTTTTTCTTTATTATTTTTTTGCTTTTTTATCTTATTTTTAAACTGTTCCTTTCATTTTTTTTTTTTTAATCATTTTTATTGTTATCTCGGGGAATGCAAATATCCCCTATGATAGCAATAGGTAGTGACAGGTACTCTTTTTTGAAAAAATTGGGGTCTATTAGACCCTAGATCTCTCCTCTGCCCTCAAAGCATCTGATGACACCAAGATCGGTGTGATAAAATGCTTCCCCAATTTCCCAATGGCGCTATTTACATCCGGCGAAATCTAAGTCATAAAATGATCGTAGCTTCCGGTTTCTTAGGCCATAGAGATGTTTGGAGCCACTCTGGTCTCTGATCAGCTCTATGGTCAGCTGGCTGAATCACCGGCTGCATTCTCAGGTTCCCTGTTGAGACAGGAGAGCCAGAGAAAAACACGGAAGACGGTGTGGGGGGGGGGCATTCCCTCCCACGGCTTGTAAAAGCAGTCTAGAGGCTAATTAGCCACTAGGATTGCTTTTACATGAAAGCCGACCGCTGGCTGAAAAGAATGATACCAAGATGATACCTAAACCTGCAGGCATCATTCTGGTATAACCATTCAAAGTCGTGAATGGCGTACCTGAAGACAAAAAAATGGTTAACAATGGTTAACAATAAAGCACAGTAAACAGTAAAGTATAAATAATTACATACCTGAAAAACAAACATGATAAAACATAATAACAATAACAATAAAACATTGCAGAATAGAATACAGTAAAAAAAGAGCAGAACAATAGAGAGAGAGAATAGAGAGAGAGAACAATAAAACGACAACTATTTTTTTTTATTTTATATATATATATATTTTTTTTTACACTTTTTTTGTAACTAACTTTTATAACTGTAACCGGTTCCAGGTTCGGGTCTCTCAAAATGCGATGGCATCTTGGGAGACCCTGTGAAAGTGTGCCTAGTCTGTGCAATGCTGTACCCTACGCTAATAACTAGTGCATGGTAGCGTTCAAAACATTCACCAATGCAAAGACCAGGATTGTCAGGACAGGAGGGACAATAATAGCGGGTGTCACGCCTATATCCGCGCTTGCTGCAGACACGACATCTTTTTTGGGGGGGTTCGTTGGGTAGGGGTACTCGGGAGGACATAAAAATGCCTCTCATGCAGCCGACTGCATTTGGTTGGGGATGTGAATGGGGGAAGTACGGGCACTGCAGAAGCGGTGTGTTCCCAATTAGGATTGGCGAATGCAGCAGGAAGGGCACTATGGGCATGACGGGCCTGTGTTTGTCTTCTTGGTGGCAGCGGGACACTATTTGTGCTTGCCACCTCACCAGCTTGAACTGCACTTATGGGACTCGCCACGTCACCAAGTGTTACTGCAGCGCTGGTTTGACTACGACCGGGGTGTACTAGGCCGCTGGTGCTTGCCAGTTCAATAAAAAGCTTCCAAAAAAACTGTTAGCGATCGCAGGGATCAGGCCTGACTCTGCAAACGCTGCAGTTATGCGTTTAGTGTTTTGTAAGTGACAGTGATCGATCGATACTGCACTTGGGTGGGCTGGGCTGGGCCGGGCGGAGGGGCAAAACGCAGGTGCTAGCAGGTATCTGGGCTGATCCCGCTAACACTGCGTTTTTGGGAACCCTAAACTGCTGGGGACGCTAGTATAGATCTGATCGGATCAGATATTGATCTGTTCAGATACTATACCACTAAAGGAGGCGTATGCTGCGTGCGTGGGTGTTAGCGGTACTGGCGCTAACCTGACGCTGCCTGGGGCCGGTGCTTGCTAGTTCACCAAAATGCTACCAAAAAAACTGTTAGCGATCGCAGGGATCAGGCCTGACTCTGCGAACGCTGCAGTTATGCGTTTAGTGCCTTGTAAGTGACAGTGATCGATCGATACTGCACTTGGGTGGACTGGGCTGGGCTGGGCCGGGCGGAGGGGCACAACGCAGGTGCTAGCAGGTATCTGGGCTGATCCCGCTAACACTGCGTTTTTGGGAACCCTAAACTGCTGGGGACGCTAGTATAGATCTGATCGGACCAGATATTGATCCGTTCAGATACTATACCACTAAGGGAGGTGTATGGTACGTGTGTGGGTGTCAGTGGTACTGGCGCTAATCTGGCGCAGCCTGGGGCTGGTGCTTGCCAGCTCACCAAAATGCTACCAAAAAAACTGTTAGCGATCGCAGGGATCAGGCCTGACTCTGCGAATGCTGCAGTTATGCGTTTAGTGTTTTGTAAGTGACAGTGATCGATCGATACTGCACTTGGGTGGGCCGGGCGGAGGGACAAAACGCAGGTGCTAGCAGGTATCTGGGCTGATCCCGCTAACACTGTGCGTTTTTGGGAACCCTAAACTGCTGGGGACGCTAGTATAGATCTGATCAGATCAGATATTGATCCGTTCAGATACTATACCACTAAGGGAGGCGTATGCTGCGTGCGTGGGTGTTAGCGGTACTGGCGCTAATCTGACGCTGCCTGGGGCGACGCATATCACCGCCGGGCGACCGGGGGGCTAAACCTTTATTCGGTAATAAACGGCGGGTGCCCTGACACTATAAAAAATAAACAAACTAACCAGCGTCACCCGTAACAGTTATACGGTGATCAGTGGTGAAAGGGTTAACTAGGGGGCAATCAAGGGGTTAAAACATTTATTAGATAGTATATGGGGGTCCCTGTCGCTATAAAACGCTGACGGCGAACCTAAATATTTACCTCACTAACTAGCGTCACCAGTGACACTAATACACCGATCAGAAAAATGATCGCTTAGTGACACTGGTGACAGGGGGTGATCAAGGGGTTAATACTTTATTAGGGGGGGGTTAGGGGGGTATCCTAGACCTAAAGGGGGGTAACAGTAACTGTCCCAACACTGTAACTGTCACAAACTGACACCAATACAGTAATCAGAAAAAAAAAAAAAAAACTGCTGGTGTCAGTTTGTGACAGGGGGGGGGGGGTGATTGGGGGTGGATCGGGGGGGCGATCGGGGGGGGGATCGGGGTGTTTTGTGTGCCTGGCATGTTCTACTGTGTGTGTGTGTGTTGTGCACTCACTCACTTGTCTTCTCTCCTCGGGCCGGAACGGAAATTACCGAGCCGAAACAGCAGCAAAGGAATGTTCTCATTGGCCGGCGGCGATCGCGAGGGGGGGGCCACGAACGGATGGCCTCCCCCTCATCTCCGATCGCCGTGGGAGAAAAGACGACCGCCTCGGGCACCGGGGGGGGTCCGATCGGACCCCCCACCCGCGGAAGGCAAATCACGTACATGTACGTGATTTTGCCTGTCCGTGCCACCTTGCCGACGTAAATCGGCGTGAGGCGGTCGTCAAGTGGTTAAAGGCGTTGTAAACTCTTGTGTTTTTTCACCTTAATGCATCCTATACATTAAGGTGAAAAATCTTCTGGCAGTCACCGGCCCCCCAGTTTTACGTACTTGAGCCCTGGAATTCATTTGGCGGAGACACGCTGTCCCTCTCTGTACTGGGTCCCGGCTCTTGATTGGATAGATTGATAGCAGCGCAGCCCTTGGCTCCCGCGGCTGTCAATCAAATCCAATGACGCGGGTGCCACTACCCGATGTGGGGAGAAGCCGTGAGAGTCGCCGAGGGACCCCAGAAGTCGAGGAACGGGGCCACTCTGTGCAAAACGAGCTGCACAGTAGAGGTAAGTATGACATGTTAGTTAATTTAAAAAACAAGCCTTTACAATCACTTTAACTGCTGCTTAACGATGTACTGTATATTTCAGCTATCTATGTTGTCAGGTTGCTTAGTGCTAGGATTTTTAAGCTAGTTCCTAGTTCTGGGTGAAATATGTCCAGACCTGCATTGAAGTAAACATATTCCTTACAAGCAGTAAAAGTTTTAAAACAAGCCACCCCTGATCTCTGTAGCTATAGACTGTAATAAACTAACTGACTGAAACCTGACTTAAGTGATGTTTGCAGATGAATGGCTCAATGGTGCCTGCAGCTACAGTATTGAGTGAGGTCATTACTGCCAAGAGTCTGGGCACAGATGTGCATTAAAGTAACTGTGAATATACAAAAAGAACGCAGGCTAAATTCAACCAGTGAGTCAGCACTCAACTGATATGCAGACAGCAATTAACAGGAGGTGGTGCGCCAGATCAGCAGGAGTAAAAAATAGCTAGATTTATTCCAAAAACACTGGATGAACTGGTGGAGACGCAAAACCACGGCACGTGTCTCTGGCACGCACACAAGCACATCTGATCAGAGCGGGGAACAGGTTGGGGCAGGCCACACTGAACACAAGAACGCATTGCTGCCTGCCCCCAGTCTGTTCCCAACTACTGTCAGAGGTGTTTGTGTGTGCCGGAGACACCGCCGGCTTCCATCTCCCCCTGCGGGTCCCAGCTACGTGGTTTGTGTCTCCATCAGTCCATCCAGGCTGCTGTCTGCTCGCTTTGTCCTCCACACCCACCCTGTACACTGCACTCTGGAAGTTGTATATCATGTGTTTTTGGAATAAATCTAGTTTTTTTTTTTCTCCTGCTGATCTGGCACCCTTTGTTCTTGTTAGTCGTGAACATAATATGTTATAGACACTTTCTAATACAGGTATAACTATGCAGGCACCATAACTGCTTTTGCTTAGTTTAAAAAATAATGTCTCTTACATTTTTTACAATGTGATGCATACAAACATGTTTTTCTTTTTCCTGATAGTGTGGGGTGGGGTTAGAGGACACTATGGAGACACACTGTGTATCTGTAGTCCAGAGCCTATTCAGTCTGAGGCAAGATGCACACTGTGCTTGTGCAGGGGGGCAGTTCAAGAAGCAGGCTGTGAGTGGTCTGGCGTGGTGGCAGAACAAACTACCAAATATCAAATACAGGCGTGCTGTGCCTGCACATTGTCGTATACCTCTGAATGGCCAGCCAAAGGATGAAAACTGACCACACAAGCACAGATCAGCTTCTGGGCTTTGTGTGGTCAGTTTAGAACAAGGAACACTTGTCATGGTCATCAGAACAGGTAAATGTAATCCTTTTATTACCTTTCAGTAAATGTCTTTTGCAAATCATTAAAAAAAAAGCTACTAAAATACCGCATGTGCTATTTCTTAAAGTGATATATCACTTAAAGCAGTACCACTTTGTAAATTGAGTCCATAATCATTTTTATTAGGTGTGTTCATATAGGTAGAATGTGTTGCAAATGTTGCATTTACAAAGGTAATAAAGCAAATCACTAGTTACTTAGTAACAAAAATAACAACTGCTTTCTGGTATAATATACAGGCAGTCAGAGGTGCTTGCATATACACTATATTGTCGAAAGTATTGTGACGCCTGCCTTTACACACACACATGTACTTTAATGGCATGCCAGTCTTAGACCATAGAGTTCAATATTGAGTTGGCCCACTCAGCTATAACAGCTTCAACTCTTCTGAGAAGGCTGTCCACAAGGTTTAGGGGTGTGTCTATGGGAATGTTTGACCATTCTTACAAAAGCACATTTGTGAGGTCAGGCACTGATGTTGAAGGCCTGGCTCACAGTCCCCACTCTAAATTAATCCCAAAGGTGTTCTAGTGGTTGAGGTCAGGACTCTGTGCAGACCAGTCAAGTTCCTCCACCCCAAACGCACTCATCCATATCTTTATGGACCTTGCTTTGTGCACTGATGCGCAGTCATGTTGGAACAGGAAGAGGTCATCCCCAAACTGTTCCCATAAAGTTAGGAGCATGAAATTGTCCAAAATGTCTTGGTATGCCGACGCCTTAAGAATTCCCTTCACTGGAACTAAGGGGCCAAGCCCAATCCCTGAAAAACATCCCCACACCATAATCCCCCCTCCACCAAATGATTTGGACCAGTGCAGAAAGCAAGGTTCATGAAGACATAGATGAGTGAGTTTGGAGTGGAGGAACATGACTGGCCTGCACAGAGTTCTGACCTCAACCCGACAGAACACCTTTGGGATGAATTAGAGAGGAGACTGTGTGTTGCGTTTGTTACAATATGATTTTTTTTTTTTATTAATCAGACTTACGATACATGAGACATAACATTACACAATAGTGGTTGGTCATAGAGATATTGTCAGTTTTTGGCTTGAGTAGATTTCTCAAACAAATGCTGTTTTATACAATGGGGGTAAATATCATTGTTGTATTTAATTGACAGTTCAATTAACAGGCTATTGTCTCTATTGCTACAGTACACAAGAAAGAGATTTAGTTGTTTGAGGTTTTCAAACTGAAAGAATGTTAGATTACTGTCAGGTGTTGGCTTGATTAGACAATGGGTACGTAGATGCAGTTATCAACAGTCCATTGTTTCTACAGCTACAGTAAACAGGCATGTTTTCTGTTGTTTGGTAACTATGGTAAACAGCCTGACACATAAAAAGGGGTGAGTAGGAACACACACACACACACACCATCATGCTTTGAAGATCAGAAGCCGCCACTCATGATACAAGAACAGTGCCTGATGCTCCCGAAAAATCGTTGCCAATGGAGATCACGAACATACAGTAACAGACAATAAATAACTTTTAAGTGTATTTGTACTGATAAAGACTATAGGCTGTTCATTTGATAGGCATATTGCTTGTTATAGAGATTTGTCAGTCTTGTATTGTATTCCTAAGATTGTAATAGTTTTGTATGTACAGCATCTTTGTATAGTAAAAGCACAATTTACACACTGCAGAAATCTCAGCTTCCTTGCTTATACCACAGAGTAACCTTGCTAGATAGACGCAAGCAAAACAGACTGTGAGCCAGGCCTTCTCGTCCAACATCAGTGCCAGACCTCACAAATGTGCTTCTGGAAGAATAGTCAGACATTCCCATAGACACACTCCTAAACCTTGTGGACAGCCTTCCCAGAAGAGTTGAAGCTGTTATAGCTGCAAAGGGTGGGTCAACTCAATATTGAACCCTACGGACTAAGACTGGGATGCCATTAAAGTTCATGTGTGTGTAAAGGCAGGCATTACAATACTTTTGACAATATAGTGTATATGCAAGCACCTCTGACTTCCTATACCGTATACCAAAAAGCAGTTGTGTTTTTTGTTTGTGAATATTAAGTAACTAGCGATTTGCTTTAGGACCCTTGTAAATGCAACATATGTAACAAATTCTACCTACATGAACACACCTAATAAAAACTATGGACTCAATTTACTAAGTGGTACAGCTTTAAAGGTCAGCTGTAAAATAGCACTTAGCATTTTTTATTTTTGCAAATCATTAAAAAAAGCTACTAAAATAGCGCATGCAGTATTTTAGTAGCTTTTTTTAATGATTTACAAAAAACATTTACTGAAAGGTAAAAAAAGGATTACATTTACCTGTTCTGATGCCCATGACAAGTGTTTAGAACCTGAGAAGGTCAAAAATGAATCATAATGTAAGCATTATAATAGGTTAAGAAAAATCTGCCAGAACATGTTTGTTACAATAACATTCTGGGTGTTCCTGAAAATGGAAATATTTGCTCTTCAGACTAGCAATTATGAAAACGTAATGGAACTTTTTGTTCTTTCAAAAAAACAAAAAAAACAAAAAACAGTTTTTTTCATTTCAGAGAGATTATCCTTACTTGGCACTGTACCTAACTTTCTTAAATACATCACAATTGCCACTTACTGAGCTCAGATCGGAATGTTCAGTGGTGTTTGTGTTTAGAAATGTTTCAATCAATATCTCTGTGCTTGTGGACCAGAAATACCTAGGAAAATGATAACGAACAATATACGTTTTCTGTAGGGGGAAACTGAGTTTCATTTTTGGCTATTGGCTGGTACATTCTTCCCCCAGTTTTAATAAATATACTGTATTACAGATCCTGACTTCCTGCTGTGCTATTCTGTCATTTTTAGGTTTATTAAAGAAGAACTACACCTATAACAAACTTTTTATGATTGGTCTAGGCAAACTAAACACTATAGAAGTAAAAGTAATAAAAAAAAAGAAAAAAGCCAGTACAAATTATAAGTGCAGGTTTAAAAAGTGAACTTGCGGCATTCAGAAGCATCAGTTAACTAGCTGACCCCCCATCTTCCTCATCCTGGCTGTCTGCTCCAAATTCAAAATGCCTTGTTTATGTCAAACGTCAGAGGAGAATGGGTAGACTGGTTTGAGATTATAGAAAGGCAACAGTAACTCAAATACCCACTCGTTACAACCAAGGTATGCAGAATACCATCTCTGAACACATCGAACCTTGAATCAGATGGGCTACAGCAGTAGAAGACTGCACCGGGTGCCACTCCTGTCAGCTAAGAACAGGAAACTGAGGTTACAATTCACACAGGCTCACTAAATTTGGCCAATAGAATATTGGAAAAACATTGCCTGGCCTGATGAGTCTCTATTTCAGCTGCGACATTGAGGTGGTAGGGTTAGAATTTGGCGTAAAGGACATGAAAGCATGGATCCATCCTGCCTTGTAACGGTTCAGGCTGGTGGTGGTGTAATGGTGAGGGGGATATTTTCTTGGCACACTTTGGGCCCCTTAGTACCAATTCAGCATTGTTTAAACACCACAGCCTACCGGAGTATTGTTGCTGATTATGTCCATCCCTTTAGGACTACAGTGTACCCATCTTCTGATGGCTACTTCCAGTAGGATAATGCACCATGTCACAAAGCTCAAATCATCTCAAACCGATTTCTTGAACATGGCAATGAGTTCACTGTACTCCCATGGCCTCCACAGTCACCAGATCTCAATCCAATAGAGCACCTTTGAGATGTGGTGGAATGGGAGATTCGCATCATGGATGTGAAGCCGACAAATCTGCAGCAACTGCATGATGCTATCAAGTCAATATGGACCAAAATCCCTGAGGAATGTTTCCAACACCTTGTTGAATCTATGCCACAAAGAATTAAGGCAGTTCTGAACGCAAAAGGGGGCCCAATCTGGTACTAGCAAGGTGTACCTAATAAAGTGGCCGGTGAGTGTATGTATGTATCATAAATTATACACAGAATTACATCTTATTGACTACTAGGGGTTTGCTAAAAGATACAATTCTACTGTAAAGATCCCAATATCCTCCATCAATAAGTATGTAGCACTGGTGCTGAGCTGTAATCATAAATCCCATTGGTATCAAGCAGGCACTTACTTTATAATAGCACTAGACCTGAAAAAACTAATCGTCATAATTGATTTTAAATCGATAGTAAAAATAGTCAACATTTTTCATTTTTGACTAGTCCATACATGTGTAGCACTACATCCGTAGGAGCTGCTGGTGAATGTTGTTATCTCCCACCCTGCACAGCCAGGCACACACATTTTCCATACACTCTGGAGTCAAGAAACAGTTCTTGCAGCTTTGTTTGTTTTTTTTTTTTTATTAGGGGGATTTGACGGATGGGGAAGGGTTAATATGAGATGCCCACTTGATCAGCAGAACTCTTCAACTACTCAACCTATATACTGTATATCCGGTATATACACACTCCTTTCTTCTACCTCCATCACAAACTTGCTTGTAGAACTACTACTCCCAGGACCAGCTAGTACTTTGTGGATGGTCTGACAAGAGCGTATTCAGACCATAGAAAATGCCTTTTGCAGGCAGAGACTGCGGGCAACTTTGGTGTAGCAAAAATGAGGTCTTTGGTGCTAGCTGTCCTTCTCTGTGGCTACTGCTCCCAGTACCACCTTTTCAGGCACTGCCAGCCTGCCTGGATGCAGCTGTTCCTTTCTCTAGCCCTCATGGCTATTTCTCCACAGTCCTCCCAGACTGACTCTGCATCTGTCCCAGACTGCTTGCACTCAGTCATCTGACTGTATCACTCACCAGCCCATTTGGCTGTTGTCCTCTCCTTGCCCCCGTGCCTCCTGGTCAGGATCCCTCTGCGTGTCGTGAAGAGGGGTTGCTTCGAGCCCAGACCTGAGTTCGCCCCCCTCCCAGACCTGAGTTCGCCCCCCTCCCAGACTGGGGAGCTACTTTCAAAGGCCCCAAAAGTCTAACACTCCATCTCCTGCTTCCGTCCAAACTCCATACTGCCCCAGCTGGGCTAACCCAGAGTATTTGTGGGGGCCTGCCCCCTGCCAACCTTTCTGTTGGGGATTGATCAGGAACCTCAGAATACTCCAGGCAGCTCCACCTTACTTCCCCTCCAATTCTTCTAGAAAATTCCAGTACATTCTAGAAGTAGGGGGGGAGATCTCAGTGATGTTGCCTTTGAGTCATCCAGCTAACCCTGGATCTCTGCCAAACCCAGGAAAAACACACCTACACTAACAGAAACATTCTAGCAACACTAGAGGGCATTACACTCAACAACCCCCCAACCCCCCCTAAAGTCCAGGCCAGTCCCTTGCCTGGGAATTTAGAAAAAATTGCTCCCAGGAGCAAAGGCATCCCATTAAATACAATTTTGGAAGGGGGAAAGGGAACAAACTGGTACAAGGCTATATTACAAATAAATTACTGTATCAAAAATATACACCATATCTATACAGTAAATATTTACACCATATGCACACCCTAGCTACAGGTCCCTGGATCTAACACAGCAAGATCAACAAATATACAGTATCCCGTGGGAGAACCTCCCCCTCAAGGAAAATCCTTCCACAGCTGGAATTCTTGAATCCGCCTGAAGCAGGAGGAACCGTTCATACTGAAACCTGCAAATAGAAAGATAAAAAGAACACCATCCTACCACGAACAACTAACTGTACATATTTTCTGTCAGTAGGGGGTTATGATCCTACTGACAGAAAGGCAATAGTAAACACACTTTTTTCCATTCTATCAACAGGGGGTTATGATCCTGCTGACAGAAAAAAATAGAAAGTGTGTAGTGAACAGTTCTCTTTGGAGTGCCTGGTAGGAGGCGTCCCTCCTCAGATTATCAGGCTCCTTGAAAGAGTTAAAGTCAGGACTTAGGCCTCACCCAAAGTTCAACAGTGGAAGTGTTTATCCAGCTGGCACAGGTCAGGGTGCCAGGCTGGCCTAGTCCCAAAAGTGAACAGAAAAGCAAACACAAACTGCAATCTTCCTTGCAGTCCATGTAACAATTTCCATTTATGAACGGCACAATCCAGCAGTACCTCAAGCATGGAAATTGGGATCAGGCAGTCTCCTTCCACCGCCATTAGCTTCTCTAAAAGAGACAGAGTGACTCCCAACAGGCTGTCCTGCTTTCACGACCACCACTCTGTCTTTGTGGATTGCTCTCCCCAGCCTCCATTCCTTCCGAATGTCCTGAAACCAGGCCCAGGTCTCTTCACAATCTGACTTCTGCAGAGGCTAAGGGATATGCATGTACTCCCACAATAGGTCATCTTTCCACTCTCTCCAGGAGTCCTCTATGATGTCCATGATGTTGGGAGGGACATAGTCTAGACCCCACTTCAGAGCTGTTCTGTGCTGAATCTCCCACTGGAACCTGGAAAACCTAGGCAGTTATCTTGGCTTCCCTTTTCCCAGCAGGACACAAGCGTTGGGGGACCCACTGCTTGAACTCAGCTGCTCTGGTCTGGGTGGTGGAAGGTCTGTTGTAGAAGAGTTTTCTTGCACTGACAGGGGTTCCTGCAGCTCCTCCAGTTCCCACAGCAAGATCTGGCACAGTTAACACCTTGGACTGGATCTCATCCTGGACCAGGGAGCCTCCTATCTCCCATTCCTTCTCTGAGCTACTGTGTGATGGCCATTCCGCCATCTCCTCCAGGGAGCCGAATTTTGCTTGCAGTTTGGTGGAACCCCAATCTATGTCTCTGCATTCCCCTTCTGGCTCACCCAAGGGCACATCTCCCTCCTGCACTGGCTCCTTCCAGGTGGGGTAAGCAGAGCACATAGAAGCATCCGGCATTTCAGGGACATTAACTGATTCCTGCTGGGCAATACTTACAGTTGGATGTAAAAGGGAAAAAGGAGACACTGGCAAATCAAGTGGGAGGACTGTTGTATTAAACACATGAATTGAAAAAGCTGTACACCGCTATTAATGGGACCTAACGTCTGTGAAAAATGACAGAACACAAATTGGATTGCAGAAATTCACTTGTGAACAACAACCTACTAGGCTGAAACATAAATAGCAAATGATAGGTGATCCACACCCCTACCAAACAGGTAACAACAGTGAACAAGTGAGCTCACAGTCCCAAAAAATAGTTTAATAATACAAGTGTATATCAGAAATAATGTAAATAAAAAAAAAAAGGAAAAAAAAATATATATAAAAAAGGAGAGCAGTAAAGTGTATGCCCAAGTGAGGGCTGTGTTAATGCACTCTCACTGTTGCTGCTCCCAATCTGGCATATGTATGTATGTATGTATGTATGTATGTATGTATGTGTGTGTGTGTGTGTGTACAGCCCCAAACACAGACAGTATGGGTTCAGGGACATGCACCCACACCCACCCAGCTGTAAAATTGAGAGCGGTGGCTATGTCCGTCCAGCCGCTCCTTCCCAAATTACATGAATGGTGTGGCCTGCACAAGGATGCAGGGAACAAGGCCTTGCATGGGTGTACAGAGGCTTCCAACTCATTCACAAACTAAAGGATAATGTATACTTTGCTTTAGTGATGAATGAACATAGGAGTGATTGGTCACTCACTGTGTTCATTCCCTTCCATCAGGTCTCCATCCTGGACACTGCACCAGTCTACTGCCCCAGGAGCAGCTGCAGCCAGTGGAAGGGGAAGGAGAAGAAGCCAGTCAGCGGCTGCAGGATGGACGCACCAGGGGTTCTGTGAAGGCGGGCAGAGTATGGGGGAAAGGGGGGGGGACATATTTGTGCAGTGATATCCCCCTATGGCTCCTACAGGTGCAGGGGAGCCACAGGGGATGGGTGCTGGGGGGGAGAATATGATTGCTGTTAGGGAAAGTGGAAAAGAGGTGGTTCCATGTTTAAAAAGGTCCTTTATAAGAAAGTAGCCCATTTTAGCACAAGAAGAGAGCTATTGTGTGGGCAAGAACACCTGAGAAAGGCCCCAGAGAGGCAGAGAAAATCACAAGGGCAACAAAGAACAGCAACTTCTTGCAAAAGGGGGTGCGCAAGGACAAGAAGCGTCAAGCCAAACTGTTATGAAGAGGATGTACAAAAGGTCTAGCCAAAGTACTAAGGGCTAGGTGTCTTGTACATCCAATGGAAAATCTGCCAAATAAGGAATGGTAACAATTTCTAGGATGGGGTTCTCTATTATCACCTTAGGTGAGAACTACCTTACAGAGATTACAGAGTATTTAGGGGGAGCAATCCACATGGCTCTGAGAGAAGGGCGCCTAACCCCTAGGTTGGAATGTGTTTAACAACATCAGAGATGCTATGAGATCTCTAGGCTAGTGTCTGTAGAGCAGTCCATAAATGAATGTGCTCTGGTAGCTAGACAAAGTTCCGGTATCTACAGACCGCATATGGAGGCAAACAAGTCCATAAAACTAGTACTGAGAACAGGCAATGCGTTGTTTCCTAGCACTAGGGCTGCACAAAAGTTGACCGTGTAAAGGCCAATTCTTTTACGGCTGCAAGATGAAAAAAAAAAAAGACTGCTGAGTTTGTAGAGCTGGTGACCCAGTCATACTTGACCTTGATATGGAGAGAGAGGACATGTCAAGACACAGGGCAGAGTCTAAGGGTTGTAGTACTATATAAATCCATGCAATGGAGCTAGCCTCTAGGCATAGTGTACAGTGCTAGTGCCAGGAATGGAAAAAACAGGCACTAACTTTCCCAAAAAAGTCCAAAAGCAGAACTAAGGGAAATTCTCATTGAGATGCAATAGAAGGGCAACAATGGCACCATGTTCATGAATATGGTGTCAGTAATAGACAAATGTTGTGCTGAAGGGGAAGAAATGTATATGATGATATGAGGTTTAGTCTCTGTCTTCTGAACAGTACATAAAATGGGAAGGTGAGATTGAGGATAGTCAGGTAGGAACCCCCTTCCCACATAAGCCTCCTCAATGTATTCCTCAAGGGAACTTCCAAAGAGATGTTGTACCTTCAAATGGCATTTGGCAAAGGTACATTTTATGTGGCATTTTGCTGACTAGGCTTCAAGCCATAAGATTCTGCACATATAAATAGAAAGTAAGGCCATTCAGATCTGACAGATCACATTCTCCACAATGTCTACACAAAACAGCAGCGCTGCGAGCAAGAGCTGTAATTTTGCAGCGAGATTGGGAACTTCTAAAATTGGAGCAAATTCATTATGGTTTTCTCCACTTTAGTTTGCCATGGTCTGGGCAATCAACAAGGTAGAAATAGCCGGTTGCAACTGAGTCCTTAAAAGAGGGAATAACAGCAATCGAAACAGATTATTTAGTGCGAGAATGGCTGGATCCACAGTGGGAACAGTCAATCTCTTCTTGAACTTCCCTTTCATAGGGTACAAGATATTACAATTTACAGGAGGAGAGAATAGCCCCTCTGAGTTGGACCCATCATTATATAATGCAGGTTGATCCAGATTAGGCATATCTATCCAGGGACTGGAACGCACTGCTTCAACCGAAGAGTACACAGTAGCCAGCATGTGGCGAAAAGCTGAAGTAGTAACTTCATGACATTATGGCAGTGAAAAATGATTTGCCACTTCCACTCAATAGTCAGCATTCACCCTTACCTTCTGCAAGTAGAAGTGCACTAGGCAGTTAAGGCTGTCACGACTGAAGATAATCAGTGGGTGGGGTGGCAGAAAAGCATTTTTAGGTGTTAGTATCCAGCAATTCCCAAAAGTGGGGATAGCCAGACCTAGTGGCAGAGAACTCTTCTTTCAGACAGTAAAAAAAAAAAATAGTGCGCTAATCCAGCTTATACATATATCCAAAATTAGAAAACAAACTGCCACTAACAGTAGCATAAGCAATATAAATAATCGAATGACACACTATAGCAGTGATGGCAAACCTTGGCACCCCAGATGTTTTGGAACTACATTTCCCATGAGGCTCAACTACACTGCAGAATGCCTGAGCATCATGGGAAATGTAGTTCCAAAACATCTGAGGTGCTAAGGTTCACCATCACTGCACTATAGTGCATAAGTGAAAAAACGTCCCACACAATGGTATCAGGTCTAGGATCCATCCTTAAGAAACTTTACTTCAACATGTGCCACGTAGTGAAAACAATTCAGTGATATGTAACCTCCACAGCCACCTCCAGGTGAATTGGCCACTCGCCTTAGGAAAAGACCCCTTGGGTCTAATCAAGGTTTTGGTTTAATGGTCTTTAGTAATTCTCAAGGGAAACACTGCTGTATAATTAATCCTTTGTGTCTTCTCAAATACACTGGAACCACTGCTTGTCTAAAGTAACTCAGGGCAGAAGGAAGACTTTCATTGTGCAAAATTGTTAAAATCAATGTGTTTTATTAAATATAAAAATGCCCACTCTCATAGCCATCATCTTGCATAATGCCTAAAATGATCACACAACGAGCGGCTCGCCTCCTCACCGCTTCTTCCGGGTTTTTTTTTTTTTCACTTCACTTAGTTCTAAATATTTGGTTTGGTGATGATGTGTATGATCACCAATCTGTTTTAGCGCGATTCAACTCCCTTTTTTTCTTGGTTTCATCAGACCATAACACATTTTCCCACATGCTTTTAAGAGACTTCAGATGTGTTTTTGCAAAATTTAGCCAGGCTTGAATGTTTTTCTTCATAAGAAAAGGCTTCCGTCCACTCTACCCCATAATGCTGCTAGCAGTAGCATAAGCAATATAAATAATTGAATGACACACTATAGTGCACAAGTGATAAAATAATTCAAGTGAAAAAATGTCCCACACAAGGATATCAGGTCTAGGATCCTTCCTTAGACACTTTACTTCAACATGTGCCACGTAGTGGAAATCATTCAGTGATATGTAACCACCACCGCCACCTCCCAGGTGAATTGGCCGTTAACCTTAGGAAAAGACCCCTTGGGTCTAATCAAGCCTTTTGGTGGTCTTTAGTAATCCTCAAGGGAAACACTGCTGTATAATTAATCCTCTGTGTCTTCTCAAATACACTGGAACCACTGCTTCTCTGAAGTAACTCAGGGCAGAAAGAAGACTTTCATCCCTTGAAGTCACCTGATCAGTGATGCAACGCGTCGGGAGGAGCCGGTGACGTCAATTCCGGCCGGCGCTCCAGACTACACTACATGCCTACTATTGTCTACTAACATGTGAGTTTAACTTTTTACTTATCCAATAAAGTCAATGATTTTACACTATATGGAGCCTTTTTTTCCTTCTATGACCGTATATGCAATGATGTGGGCTGATGTCTGAGTACCTGTCAGTGTGAACAGCCTTTAGCCTGACCCTGCAGTCTTTGATATCCCATCTTGGTATAAGGTCTCTGATCCATTGGTCGTGGTTCGAAGCAGTATTAACAAACAGCTTTCTCTGATCCTCTGTAACGGGGGATCATGAGTTTCTGGTAAGCGGCCAGCCTGATTTCACGGTGGTGGAGCAAGCACGCTTTTTTCTTCTCACAGCAAGAATTTATGTTTTTTGGAACTTTAAGATACTTTCATATCACTTGGGTGATTTATTTTTTATACATGGACTTTTTATTATCACTTTGAACATTTTATTTTTGGGTTGATTATTCATTTGACATGTGTTTTGTATATTATGTATACACTAAAGGGGAACTCTTCACTTAGTTCTAAATATTTGGTTTGGTGATGATGTGTATGATCACCAATCTGTTTTAGCGCAATTCAAACCCCTTTTTTTCTTATTTAATTTCACTGTATTTGTGTTACATAGATGAATCGCAGCTATAATTGTTATTGTTTATGTATTTCACTGTAGCGCAGTTATTCCCCTCATTTTTCTGATGAAACCAAGGTTTAACTTTTTGGCCACAATTCCAAAACATATGTTTGGCGCAAAAACAACACTAAAATCACTAAAATAACACCATACCCACAGTGAAGCATGGTTGTGGCAGCATCATTTGGGGCTATTTTTCTTCAGCTGAAACAGGGGCCTTAGTCAAGGTAGAGAGAATTATGAACAGTTCCAAATACCAGTTAATATTGGCAAAAACCCTTCAGGCTTCTGCTAGAAAGCTGAACATGAAGAGGAATTTCATCTTTCAGCATGACAATGACCCAAAGCATACATCCAAATTAACAAAGGAATGACTTCACCAGAAGAAGATTAACATTTTGGAATGGTCCAGTCAGAGCCCAGACCAGGAATCCGATTGAAAATCTGTTGGGTGAGCTGAAGAGGGCTGTGCACAAGAGATGCCCTCACAATCTGACATATTTGGAGTGTTTTTGCAAAGAAGAGTGGGCAAATATTGCCAAGTCAAGGTGTGCCATGCTGATAGACTCATACCCAAAAAGACTGAGTGCTGTAATAAAATCAAAAGGTGCTTCAACAAAGTATTAGTTTAAGGGTGTGCACACATATGCAACCTTACTATTTTTTTTTCCTTCCCTCCACCTAAAAGATGTCAGTTTGTTGTTCAACTTATGTACAGTTTATAGGTCACATTAAAGGTAAGAAAAGTTCTGAAATGATTTATCTGTCTCATTTTTTTTACATCACAGAAACCTGACATTTTAACAGTGGAATGTGTAGACTTTTTATATCCACTGTAGGTATTTGATGGTTAGTATACTATTGGACTGAACAGAGAAGAGCATCCACCCCTCCTTCTGCATTTGGTGAACTTTGCCCTGATCTCTAAGCGCCCTTCCAAGGAAGGTAGGGTAGCCAATACAGCTCATTTTCACTTCAGGGTGGCCAAGCAAGATGCATAGCCAAAGTTTGTTAAACACTTGTGTACTGAACTAATTTCACTCTTAAGGACCAGCATAAGGAAGATGCACACAGTTTTCTACTTTGCTAAATCAGTGTATGGGGCCTAAGTACTTTTGCACACATGTACCCATCCCCTTGTCTGCCCCTTTCCATTTGAGCTAGAGATATATAAAAAAGGACAGGTGGTAGTTGCAGAATGAAAACCAATGGTTCTGCCCTAAACATAATTCCTGCACAAAAAGTAACTTGCCATTAATGGAGATCAGAAAACCCTGAGAGAAAAGAACTTGCCAGAATACACTTTATTCTGACATTTTTATGAAGATTTGTACGTTCGGATGCATATGTGTAATGAATAGATTTTTTTTTTTTGGTGCAGGAAATAAAAGTGGTCTCTGCTCTTTATCTTTTTCCAGTCCTGTACCTGAACAACAATACGACTGCATAAAATTTAGGGTGTCACAGAGGGGAGCCCATTGTAAAATGTAGGTGCCAATTTACTGTTGGGTGGCCTCTGTTTACCTGGTAAAAGCATGATATTTTGTACACACAGGGTGTTTCAACACAATTTGTCAAGAAATCATCCTGGTGTAGTTAGTTTTGGTCTGTCACTGCCCATATATTATGCGTAAAGGACAAACCCTCTGTTCTGCACAAAGAAGAATAGCATCCATCTTCCGACGAGCAATGTGTTTAAATGTCTGTGTACATAAGCCAAAAGTTGACCTTCAGCATCAAAGCTTAGCAACAGGAAGCATCACACAGAAATAATTTGATGGTATCCACACTTGCTTAAAAGTACTAAAGACGGTTCTACCAAATGCATAAAGTCATAGGGTCAAAATGATAAAAGCAGCTGTTAAAATTTTTAAAGGCTACTAAACCCTTAACATTCACCTGTGTTCAATTCAAAGTCACTAAACCATCAGCATGCATGACAAGCAGGCACCTGGAGGAGTCCATACTTACACATATCTTGCAGAGTGTCTGAGAATCACTGGAAATTCAGGCACTCTATTGTCAAATATTGACTTTTTTTAATCTGAACTCTGATCCACACTACCACCTTGTGAACCCTGCTATTGGTCAGTTAGGCCAATCTTAGTGATGGACCAAAAAAAAAAAAAAATAATAAATTGTGGTACCCAATCTCAACTTCAGAAACTAAAGTTGGTATTCATATGATAGAGCATACTGGGTCTTAGGGCTACCAGGGCACATAGAGGGTACGTAAAGATATGCACAGTCAACCTCAGGTGCCAGCAGAAGGTTTATCATCTTTAAAATGAACACAAATTCATTTAAAAAAATTTTTATGGTCCTTTTTTAGTACATTCGGAATAAACACGTAAACACTGAAAATGTAAAATGAATACATTTTAAAGCAGCTTGAGATAAGGTTTACAATAATACATCGACAACTAATAGAAGCAGAGGAATACAAAGAACCAATTTTTCCACAAAAATTCCTGAGATCGTATCTTACTTGAATAATAAATGTATCAGTTTGGTCGTTTGGGTGATTTTAAAAACCGCCAACACCAAACCTGAAATACAAGTGAGCAAGATGCATTGGTTGCAACAATGAAATGTATAATGAATAATATCTAAGATCGTATTCCCTGCCTTTTATTCTGCATCTAAAAGCAGCTGCTTTAGTAAAACATAAACATCATAATAAAGTTACAACAAAACGAGTTAAAAAAGAAAAAAAAAAAAAATCTGTTAATTGTAATGTGTTATAGTCAGTTTGAGCTTTGTGAGGAGTTGGCTAAAAAATAAACAATTAATTTATGCAGCAGCACTGAGATTTTGTGAAACAATTCTCTTCGCGGAAGATGCAGTTGACTCTTTGTGCAGCTCAATACTAGAATCCAAAAAAAAAAAAAAAAAAAAAAAAAAACACAAGATCTTCAGGGCAAGATATACTGAAGAATAATGGAATCGTCTATCCCCACAAGTCTTCGGTACCACTGACACTAAAAAAGAATTGAAAATCTCACTATACAAGGTAATGTTCACTGATCATTGTTTGCATTTCAGTCTGTGCAGGTCAGTGGCGCCAACTGTCATCCTGATGAAAGATGATGTCATAAAGGAACTGTCACATTAGAAGACTGGTGAGACCAGTAGGTTTTATGCAGCAGAACGCCTCCGGATAACAAACAAGCCCCTCTGTAGCTGGCCTAGGTAGATCCTCATCTTTGTGCTATCACTGCTTTTCCTCACCCAAATCTGTCAAGAAAAGTTCAGTGAATAGAATTAAAAAAAGGAAACTTGATATGAATACAAGGTAGGATATTTTTCTAAATTAAGGAACTGAAAAAACATTACATTCAATAATTAACATACTTCCACTGTAAATTGAGAAAGCACCCAATTTGCAGTCTAATAACAAACAATTTCAAACATTACAACATGACTACATTAACACAATTTTGTATCTATTAACACATAATTAAAGTGATAATAAAGTTTTGTTTTTTATTTAAAATAATCATGTTATACTTACCTGCTCTGTGTAAAGGTTTTGCACAAATCAGCCCTGATCCTCTTCTTTTTGCGTCCCACGTTTTTTTTCCCCCCTCCCTCCTGCCGAATGCCCCCACAGCAAGCAGCTTGCTATGGGGGTACCCATGCTGAGCTGATGCTCTGTGTCCATTTACACACGGAGATGCGGCTCAGCCACCGCCCCCTCCGTCTTGTGACTGGCTCATTGGCTGTGATTGACAGCAGCAGGAGCCAATAGCTCTTGCTGCTGCCAAAAGCCAATCAGGAGTGCGAGTCCCCGGAGAGGCAAGGTACTCCTGAACATCACTGGATCAAGAAGGGGCTCAGGTAAGTGTTAAGGGGGCTGCTGCTCACAGAAGGTTTTTTACCTTCATGCATAGAATGCATGAAGGTAAAAAAAACCTTGTGTCTTTACTCGAATTTGACCTGGCATCTGCTTCTTGAAGTCCAACGTAAACCAAATCTTAGGGGCTGAGAAGGAGAAGCAGCTAAAGGAGCTGACAGGTCCACTTTATGAAGACTTAAAGGGTTCATTAGACTCCTAATGTCTCCCCTACACTCTGCCTTAGTGCACAGTACTTGAACTACTGCTTACTTGTCCTCAACCTGCCAGCATCTGACAGCTTTAAATTTCAGAACGCTGATAGCTGGCCCACATGCAGCCGTAAGATTGCTTTAACCCCATAAATGCTATGTAAACATCAACAGCAGTAAAAAGGGCTAAAACAATGTCTTGAATGACACAAAATCTAAAAAAAAAAATTTACAAATGTAAAAAAAACACAAGCAGCAGATAGTATGGAATATGATTTATATGAAAATAAATAGGTGGAGCCAATTGATCCCAAATGTTTATACATCAACATTTTTTCTTATATTAAAGTGGAAACTGTGACAGCAAAAGACTCACAGAGATAGTCAATGGAGCAGGGTAAATTTCCAGTTATCCATTTATATGCACATGGCAGCAGCCACCACAGGTTTGAATGAAAACACACAGTTCTCGCCATCTGCTGTGTCAATTCTGACCTTAAGAAAGGTGACAGTCGCTGTCACAACCAGACAGGAATACAACAATTTTAAAATACGGCAGCCCTCAAAGAGGCAGACATTCTTTTATTCCCTGATTACACCAGAGATTTAGTCCTTGGTTCCCAATTGTGCAGACACCGGCTTGGGACAGGGAGGTGAACAAACTCTATTGCTTTACTGCATCAGAAAATATCAGGTTACTAACCAAGATCTACCATTTGGCTGGATTGTATGAACTAAATTACAAATCCTTTAGCAGGTAAAACAGCTCCCATATAGGTTTTCACCCATGTTTAGCAGTTAGCCTGGAATTTAGGATTACAAATGTTAAGATAAGATACAGCCAAACAGGGTGTGCAATGTTCAACCAAATCAACCAACCCATTGAATTGCATTGCAAAAGGAGCAAAAAGCACAACCATTGGGTAGTACTACAAAGCCGCAAGTAAAGGTCCACTATTGTAATAAGAAAATATGGACACCTCCAAACACATGTATTTTGCAGGTTATATACTGCTTGTACATGAGAGGGGCCACATTTTCCTAATACATACATTGGCTTTTTTTACTGCTTTGCAGTGCAATACAATGGTTCCACATTCTGTTCCTTATAGCACAAACCTATGAGTCATTTATCTCATAAAAACAATGCACTCCCTATGTGGCTGATAACCTAAATTGAATGCTATTCTCCACTGTACATGTACCTCATTAGTTCCAACTGAACTGATCACACAGCTGATTTTGGTATTGTCCTTTGATTCTAGGTATATTGCTTGACTCTTGTGATACCTAAAAGGAAATAAGAGACAAAGAATTATAGTACTGATTGGTTCAGTAAAAGCATAGTCTAGTTATGCCTACTAGTTTCAAAGCATCTTTTATTTGTTTTCTTCTAAGAAAAGCAGGCCCTGTAGAATTAGAAGAGAAGCTTTTTGCTGCCATTTTCAGAATAACTATAGTGGTAAAGTACCTGCAAATATTTAGCAAGAATGAATTAGTAAATAGTTGCATTACTCTCTAATGATTATGCGCATTTAATGAAGGCTCTGAAGGGTGTTACAAAGCTTTCAGTACTAAAAGATAACTGTGAATGTTGCCAGTGGCTCTTATAAACAATGCATTTGCAACATTCTCTTTTACCAGTGAAATGCAAGAAAGTACTAAATCCAGCATTTTTATAATGTGACAGTTACACGACCATCTGAATATAAAAGAACAGGATTTTTGTATGCACCATATAGTCCTTTTTTTGGAGTCCACTGATAAACATAGGAAGTCATATTGTCAGTTTACACTGCCACTTACAAGAAGAATGGACACTGACAAAAAAACCCAAAAAACTGTAGGCCAACCCAGGGCAACCCCTTTACCCAGCATGCCTCTGTATGTAGCGAGCAGTACCAAGAGGAGTTGGGACCTTTGACAGGAAGTCATATGCCGTTAGAACATCCAAAAGGCAGTTCACCTGAATGGTGGACAAAAACTAACAACCACTAATGGGTGCAAAAAAAAAAAAAAAAAAACAGAACTGGGGGCTACCTATAGCCTAAGGCTGGCCATACATTATACAATTCTCTTGTTTAATTTTTCTTTAGATGTACCAAAATCATATAATATGAGGCCAAACCTAAACATTTTTCATTTGTATGCAATCAGGCAGGCCCTCACACTACAAAGTTGAAGGTAAATCTTAAGGAATTTGAACAAGAAATTTGTATAATATATGGCCAACTTAAGAGCTGCCTGAAGGACCAACACTCAAAATGTGACACTGGATGAGGCCAAACCCTCAACTTGCTGCCCAAGACCTGCAAAAAAGCGACTCCACATGGAGGAAGCGTTGAACCACGGACTAAAATGAGTGGAACAAAAAAAAAGGAGGGGGGAAAAAAATCCACAACTTGACATGGTCAACAAATGATGGGATCAATCCCCTAGTAGGAAAGGGTACCAGAAAAGGAGCCAAAGGCACAGCAGCCATCATCCTGAAAGTACCAGGAATGTAGGGTTGACATTGTGGATGCAGAGGCCTGCTAAAACAGAGGACAATCAAAGCCAGCCCCAGTTGAGTGGGTCAGGGAATCAGGGTACCAGCTACCACCGACCAGAGATTGGAGTTCCATGCGTCTCCTTTGCAAAGCAGAAGCATCAGTGGGAAGAGGCTTCCTCAACACTGAATGGAAGGTAAAAACGTACTGAGAGTGCACCACACTCTACCAAGTAAATGGCGTCAGCGTTCAAAAGTGGCCCAAGCACACATATAATGAGGTTGCTCCCAGTGTTCAGCCTGATTGGCCTACTCTCAGAGGGAGTCTTCAGAGACTGAACAAGCACTGAGGCAATGCCAATAGCTCTGGCTGACTTGCTACCTTAATGGGGTCTGGAAAGTGCCTAACATGGAACCCAGTGCAGACAGTCACTTCCAGGCTGGCGCTGCAATGCTCAATCCAGCAGGATCCAGGTATGGCACGCCAAAGCTAGGCTGAGGAAAAGCCGACCCAGAAAGCTGCCATGTAGTGACCAGCCCATGCAGAGATGTGAAAAAGAATCTTGACTGAAGAAAAGTAGATATAAAAAAAAATAAAAAACTATGAAAAATGGGTAGACTTTTCCTAGCGGAGCTGAAGAAAAAAAAAAAAAAAAATCCACCTTCAAGGGGCACTATCAAAAAACTGAGGGATGTTGCGCAGAAGAGGGGTTATCCTAGGCTGGCCTGCAAATGTTTGTTTGCCAGTGTCCAATCCTTTTGTAGGTAATAGTATGACCCAACAACACATGATTTTCTGTGTCTCTAAATGGACAGGAAAGAAAGAAACACAGATTTATATTTATAGAGTTTCCTGAATGAAACATGAACATATTTAGATGGTGAAAGGTCTCAGCTGTTTGCAGACACGGTGTCTGATCAGTAACATGACCAGTTTACAAACACCGATAATATAGCAACACATTATACAGCTGAGCGTCTGAGAACAATATTTTGCATTGTACAGATGGTCGTTTCCTGCGTCCAAAATAAAAGCTGTGTTGGCCACAGTAACCAGATTTTCACTTCTGTCCTTTATGTACCAATATCAGAATTATTCAGCTTTGAATTTAAACCCTTTAACCCCTTCCCGCTGACGTAACACATATGTGGCCCCACTGTACTGGGCTTTTTTCTGTGATGCCGCTTTTTGGGTGTCTCCCTTTGTGCTTGGAGCGTGCCACACAGCATGCCCCCAGCAGAGAGACCGGGTCTCTCTGAGAGCCCCGGGCCCCATACCAATGATCGATAGCCGAACCTCTGATTCCGGGTCACCTGACTGCTGTGGTGGCCTCTGATTGGCTATCACAGTGACCAGTCACAGTGAAGCCCACCCCTGTGTCTCTATCTTTGTGAATTTTTTTATTAGCATCAGTGTCACTGTGTTTTAGGTAGGACAAAAAAAAAAAAAAATGCACACTATTGCTTCTGGGCTGTACTATGGGCACAAACAACAAATATGTGGTATCGCTGCGAACGTCAAGAGCAGGAGAATTTATTTTGGGTTGTTCTTTGGTGGTAGGTTATGGTAGTAACAAGAAACATATACAGCTAAATTAAAAAACAAAAAAACAAAAAAAAAAAAAAAAAGTTATATTTTTGTACTATTTTTGGCCAATTTTTATTTAATAGTAAAAAAAATATCCAGGAGATGTCCATAACCATTTACTAACAAATAAAAGCCCAATTTGTCCTAAAAAAAAAAAAAAAAAAAAAAAGTAGTTGCACAACATAGCTGTGACAAGTACGGTTTTACAAACACATCAAAGTTGCAAAACTGCGTGAGGCATCAAGATTTGTTTTACCCTTAGGTATGAAGGGTAAATTTCTTCAGTTACACATAGATGTCTGTGAAAAGACGAGTTCATCAGCCCATCATCATCCTGTCTGTCACCTTGCACATGGAGGTAAAAGTGACGCAATTTCATCTAATAGTGCACAGATGCACCTGTATTTTTCCCCAACGCAGTGCACAGGTGTGAACAGGTTCCTATTTAAATAATGGCAACTGACTTGTCGTGAGTTAACGCACGTTGGTAACAAACGTTAAATCGCAAAGATATGAACGAGCTCTAAAACACATATTCAAAAGATACCTACACCAAACTTTAAAAAAGAAAAAGGGTTATTTTTCATAATCCAGTTTTTAAAAAGAAAACAATGTTAGATCGTAAGCTCTAATGAGCAGAGCCCTCCGATTGTAACTGTAACATCTGCCTTCATTTTGTAAAGTGCTGCGCAAACTGTTGGCACTATAGAAGTCCTGTATAATAATAATAATTTTAAAGTTACTATGTATTCAAGGACAACCATAATTAACAAGTAAAACGATTTAAAATTAGCTATTAAACTTATCTGGTTAACACAGCAGCTGTGCTTAAAGGGACTCTGTCCTTAGAGGAAAATGGGGCCTGCCATTGATGTTCTCTTCTCGGCAATGCTAAATTTCTGGCTGTTTCTGACTTTGTTACTGTATATTTCAGACACATTCCTGGAACAAGCATGCTGTAAATGCCCAAAACATTTCAGAACTATCTACCTTTATACTTGTTCTGGGTCAGCGACTCGGCATTGACGTCAACTTACCGGAATAACAAAAAGAAAATGGCGTTGTAACCACTGGATGGCTTATGTGCTTTTTGGTGTACCAGCAGCTGTTACACCCTTCTGATGTAGAGATGACTTAAAGCAGAGTTCCACCCATTTAAAAGTCAGCAGCTACAAAAATTGTAGCTGCTGACTTTTATTAATAAGACACTCACCTGTCCCACGGTCCAGCGATGTGGGTGCACAAAGCCTCGCTAGTCTTCCCCTCCTCTCCGCAGTGCTGGCATTGTAACTGTGGGCGCCCGGATGTGGATTTACAGCCAGGCGCGCACTGCGCATGTGTGACCCGCGCTGTGCGTTGTGAATGGCCGGGCAATCTTCTGGGACCTGTGACGTGTCCCAGAAGATTGCAGGGAGGGAGGGGGGAGAGGTGGACTTTCTTCCGGCACCAGGGGAGGAAGTGGGAGCTGGGTGCCTGTCAAAACTGGGTACCCGCTCCCCCCCCAAAAAAAGACATGCCAAATGCATCATGTCAGGGGGTTACCAGTACTTAATGCGGAAGTTCCATTTTTGGGTGGAACGCCTCTTTAAACTACCTTTGTTGCCCCATGGCTCGTCCTCTGGGATTGGGAAGTGTAAGTATGCATCACTAACTTAGTATAGCCTCTATTCCCCACTATTCGGGGCACCCCTTCCCAATCCCCTTTCCCTCAGACCCCCCCCCCGCAGCCCTTTTTTGCCTCATTTTACCTCTCTCTTATTTAAGATTTTTCCTATCCTGAAAAAATACATTTGGAAAGTTGCAGCTGAACACTGTTATTTTACAGGCACAGAGGGTCTCTGCTTTTTTATTGGAAGACTTTCAGCCTACAATTGTCCATAGATGATGGACTATCGGCATGTATACTATCGATTCTCCTTGGGCTGATGTAGTATGCATTATTGTTACGCACACAACTTGGTTGGACCTCTCAGCTGCGCCTGAGAGACTCTGCTCCATGAAAATGGTCTTGTAAAAAGGAGAATTCAGTAATGGCAGCTTCCATTAATCCTTGGTGGCCATGGTCTTCGAAGTACCATGTAAACACAACTCCACAGAGGGTCAGTAGAACTATACTTCCACAGGTTTGTGCTGTGCAACTTTCTTTGCCTCTGCATCCAAGGCAGGTTTATTGCTCAACACCAGTTAAAACTTTATGTTATTTTAGAAAGAATAAAGAAAGGTTGGAGCCTCTGTCAGTTTTTATTGCCATCTGTGTATCTAATAAATAAATGTGGTCCTGAAATGTCGTTGTCGATTTCTACATTACTTGCACAATTCAGATTACTTGTCAATTTATGGTGCGCTGGCATCCATTCATCTTGTACTTGAGGCAGGGCCCTGCTGCCATGCACCAAACTTGATTTTGGAGACTTGAACGGAGGAGTGCAATATGAGCTTCTTTTTATTCTTTAATGTGGATACAAAAACGATTTTTAGCAGAGTGAGAGGGGTTAGAAATTCTAAGATGGTTTTTATTGCTGTCTATACGTTTGAATCCTGGTGACAACTACAACAGCAATATCTTGTACTGTTGTCACAAAAACAGAAAAAGTGAGGGATAATGTCCTTGATGAGGTCAAGGAAAAACAAACAAAAAAAAAAAACACTTGAAAAAAATGTAATTTCTCCCCCACTAAAATGAAAAAATAAATAATATAAAATTAGCTGGAGTTAGGCTTACATTTTTAAACGTTTTATGGAAGGAGCAACATAATAAGGGAGACGTGCATCTGAAGAGCAGAACTTACAGCAAAAGCCTGTTACTTTTGCTACATACAATGACTAAGTGGTTAGCACTTCCACCTAGCAGCACTCAGGTCACCGGTTCGAATCCCAACCACGACACTACCTGCCTGGAGTTTGCATGGTCTCCCTGTGCCTGTGTGGGTTTCCTCCGGATACTCTAGTTTCCTCCCACACTCCAAACACATGCTGGTGGGTTAATTGTATCCTGTCTAAATTGGCCCTAGTGTAGGAAAGGGAGTTAGGGATCTTAGATTGTAAGCTCTTTGAGGGCAGGGACTGATGTGAAATGTAAAATATATATATATGTAAAGCACTGGGTAAGCTGACAGCACTATAAAAGGAACCTGTAATAACAATGGTCAAAGTACAGGTTTGCTTTAGGACAGAAAAGGTAATTTAATGGCATTTAGGGGAGTTAACATCTGAACACAGGTTTACCTCTTGTTATGTTCTCTGATTCACCAACCTGTCCAGCAGAGCAGATTTCCATTTCTTGAGCAGTGAGAATGTGTAATTATAGATTCTGTCATTATGAATCTTGGGATTAACCCCTTACCGACACAGATCTCATTTGAAGTGCATCAAAATTAATGAAAAAGGAGACTGCCATAAGGAGGGTAATCTCAAACCACTGAGCATTTCCAAAACTCCTACATATTTTAGGCGTTACTTTTATATTTTTAGTTGACTAGCACTAATGCACAGTAGATGCTAATATAAGGATTCAGTGAAAGAAGGACAAGATATATTATTTAGGAGTCATTTTCCTAAAAGAACTGTCACATCTGTGTATTTTTGGAGCAGTTAACTGCATGTAAAACTGCATGCAAAATACAAGAAGAGATCTACAGAACTATAATCATATTCTTTTTGTAGCTTCACTGCTACTGACTAGTATGGAACAGATTTTATATTCATTTGTATTGAACTGAAGCAAAAATACACAAGTAGTAACAGTGCACTCATTTTCAATATCAGAAGACAGCCTTCAGTTTCAGTAAAGTCAATATAAAAAAGGTAAAAGAAATAGATGAACTGAAATCTGCACAAAATTACAACATTTAAAAAGAGGAAAAAAAAGTTAGTCAATATATTATAATCTGTTTGGTTATCTTTTTATTTGGGGAAGGAGAAAAGAAAAAAAGAAAACTGATACAAGGCATAGCTTAATCACTGAAACTGTGGCTGGACATAAATCCGTTTCTATATGGCAGCATAGACCAAGGATTTTCTCTACATTATTTTGCCAACACACACTGATATGTGTATCAACAGTGGCATCTAGTGGCTAAATGTCTTTATGTCACTTAAAGTCTGTTTAAAAAACAAAACAAAAAAACACACACAGACACAAGTTTGTGTACGTACAGTGTGTTTGTTAAAAATGTCTATTCAAGTAGTCAAGTTTAATATTTTTTTTCAATGCCCCTCTTTTGCCAAACAGGACTCCCCATGCTCCAAAACTGCCCTATGTATTCTCCGTGATCTGAGGCTGGTCCTCTGCCAGGTTGAAGTATGCCCAGCAACATTCAACCCACTTCTTCCCTGGGGGAGGGAGGGGATTGTCATCAAGTCACCCCGGGCTCACAGGAGAATGCCGTAGAGAGAGGGCCCCACATGCATCAAATTACCAGACCAAAGACACCACTTAAAAAGTATAAAAGATGTTTGTTTTTTTGTTTTTTTTTATAATGTGGTGGTGTAGGGGTGTTCAAATCTGGAACCAGGCTTTAAATATGTTCTTGAAAACAACTAGTGCAAGTGCCTGAATTTAACTTTGATACTAGCCTTTTGTAACCCCCTGTACAGCAGTGATCTGAACAGGAGAGGGAGAAGCAGCAAAAGGAGCCATTTAGCTGTGCTGCAGTAGCTATGTGCTAGCAAGGAACAGGCTAACAGGAGGAGACAGCACAGACATGTGTTCATCAGTCTTCAGCTTCTCCTTCACTGTCCAGTGACAGGCAGGAGGAGGAACAAGACCTTGTTGTCGTACATAAAGTGTTACTAAACCCACAACACTAAAATCTGTTTCTATATGCAGCATAGCATGCTTGTTATACTCACTGTGGAACTTAAGTGGTTAATCTCCTGCATTGTGTAAAAAGGCTGTTTTCTTCTGTATGCATAGATCCTCCCTTTCCTGCACTGTCTATCTGGGAAAGGCAAGCTAAAACAGGCAGAGTAACCGACCTGCACATGCTCAGTTGTGTCTTTTATGCTGAAGAGAACATTTACATGTTCTAAGAGCTAGCCAGGGCACATGATATTAACATCACACATGTGGGCGTGTATACAGGCTGTAGTAAAAATCTCCTCCTTCCTGAACTCTCAGCACTGGAGAAACTGTGCAGTTTATCATGTAACCGTGGTATACAGATCATCCAAAAATGTATATAGTGGCAGGATTTTAATGTAAAAAGCAGATTTATAAGCTGTGGGCACTGTAGTGGGGCGGATTAACTTTTTTTCATATTACTGGGTTTAGTAACACTTTAACTGAAGTAGAGAAAAAAGTCAGTTCTCCCGGCTGGCAGGGCTGTGTAATTCTTAGGAATGAATGGACAGTAATACAAATCGTTTAGCAGGTGAAACAGCTTTCATATATGTATTTAATATACAGTGGGACAAAAAAGTATTTAGTCAGCCACCAATTGTGCAAGTTCTCCCACTTAAAAAAGAGGCCTGTAATTGTCATCATAGGTATACCTCAACTATGAGAGACAAAATGTGGAAACAAATCCAGACTATCACATTGTCTGATTTTTGAAAGAATTTATTTGCAAATTATGGTGGAAAATAAGTATTTGGTCAATATCAAAAGTTCATCTCAATACTTTGATATACATCCTTTGTTGGCAATGACAGAGGTCAAACGTTTTCTGTAAGTCTTCACAAGGTTGTCACACACTGTCGCTGGTATGTTGGCCCATTCCTCCATGCAGATCTCCTCTAGAGCAGTGATGTTTTGGGGCTGTCGCTGGGCAACACGGACTTTCAACTCTCTCCAAAGGTTTTCTATGGGGTTGAGATCTGGAGACTGGCTAGGCCACTCCAGGACCTTGAAATGCTTCTTACGAAGCCACTCCTTCGTTGCCCGGGCAGTGTGTTTGGGATCATTGTCATGCTGAAAGACCCAGCCACGTTTCATCTTCAATGCCCTTGCTGATGGGAGGAGGTTTGCACTCAAAATCTCATGATACATGGCCCCATTCATTCTTTCATGTACACGGATCAGTCGTCCTGTTCCCTTTGCAGAGAAACAGCACCAAAGCATGATGTTGCCACCCCCATGCTTCACAGTAGGTATGGTGTTCTTTGGTTGCAACTCAGCATTCTCTCTCCTCCAAACACGACGAGTTGTGTTTCTACTAAACAGTTCTACTTTGGTTTCATATGACCATATGACATTCTCCCAATCCTCTTCTGGATCATCCAAATGCTCTCTAGCAAACCTCAGATGGGCCCAGACATGTACTGGCTTAAGCAGGGGGACATGTCTGGCACTGCAGGATCTGAGTCCCTGGCGGCGTAGTGTGTTACTGATGGTAGTCTTTGTCACGTTGGTCCCAGCTCTCTGCAGGTCATTCACTAGGTCCCCCTGTGTGGTTCTGGGATTTTTGCTCACCGTTCTTGTGATCATTTTGACCCCACAGGGTGAGATCTTGCGTGGAGCCCCAGATCGAGGGAGATTATCAGTGGTCTTGTATGTCTTCCATTTTCTAATTATTGCTCCCACAGTTGATTTCTTCACACCAAGCTGCTTGCCTATCGCAGATTCAGTCTTCCCAGCCTGGTGCAGGTCTACAATTTTGTTTCTGGTGTCCTTCGACAGCTCTTTGGTCTTCACCATAGTGGAGTTTGGAGTGTGACTGTTTGGGGTTGTGGACTGGTGTCTTTTATACTGATAACAAGTTCAAACAGGTGTCATTAATACAAGTAATGAATGGAGGACAGAGGAGCTTCTTGAAGAAGATACAGGTCTGTGAGAGCCAGAAATCTTGCTTGTTTGTAGGTGACCAAATACTAATTTTCCACAATAATTTGCAAATAAATTCTTTCAAAAATCAGACAATGTGATTGTCTGGATTTTTTTCCACATTTTGTCTCTCATAGTTGAGGTATACCTATGATGACAATTACAGGCCTCTCTCATCTTTTTAAGTGGGAGAACTTACACAATTGGTGGCTGACTAAATACTTTTTTGCCCCACTGTATGTGTTTAGCTATTTGCCTGGAGTTCAATTTAACTAAGAAACAGACAAAACCAAGAGAAATGTCCCTTCTCTTTAAAAGGAAACTACTATAAAGCATGACAAATTCCCACTAATATGAACTTAGACGGTCTAGTAACCTAAAAGTTAAACACAAAAAATAAAGTGCAGTAAAGTACTATAACTCTAAACAGGGATCAATATAATCCCCCCCCCCACCGGCTCCCAGGTAGCCCACACTCGCCAGCCCTCAAAATCCACTGGCAAAATGCGAGTGGAATTTTTGAGGGATGTATGTATATATATATATATATATATATATATATATATATATATATATACACTTCTCTTTCACTTATGGTTAGTGTTTGGCTGAAGCCATTTATTAACAATCAACTGTGTTTACTCTTTTTAGATCATAATGACAACAGAAACTACCCAAATGACCGTGAGCAAAAGTTTACATACCCCAGTTCTTAATACTATGTATTGCCCCCTTTAACATCAATGACAGCTTGAAGTCTTTTGTGGTATTTGTGGATGAGGCTTTTTATCTTCTCAGATGGTAAAGCTGCCCGTTCCTCTTGGTAAAAAGCCTCCAGTTCCTGTACATTCTTGGGCTATCTTGTATGAACTGCACTTTTGAGATCTCCCCAGAGTGGCTCAATGATATTGAGGTCAGTAAACTGAGATGGCCACTCCAGAACCTTCACTTTATTCTGCTGTAGCCAATGATAGGTCGACTTGGCCTTGTGTTTTGGATCATTGTCATGTTGGAATGTCCAAGTACGTCTCATGAGCAGCTTCCTGGCTGACAAATGCAAATGTTCCTCCAGTATTTTTTGATAACGTACTGCTTTCATCTCGCCAACAATTTTGACCAAATTTCCAGTGCCTTTGTAGCTCACACATCCCCGAAACTTTAGCGATCCACCTGCGTACCTTTCATCATAGACCTTGTTGACTCCTCTCCAAATGTAGCGTTTATAGTTGTCGCCAAAAAGCTAAATTTTGGTCTCATTACTCCAAATGACTTTGTGCCAGAAGGTTTGAGGCTTGTCTCTGAGCTGTTTGGCGTATTGTAAGCGGGATACTTTGTGGCATTTGCGTAGTGATGGCTTTCTTCTGGTGACTCGACCATGCAGCCCATCTTTCTTGAAGTGCCTCCTTATTGTGCAGCTTTAAACAGCCAGACCACATGTTTTCAGGGAGTCCTGTATTTCACCTGAAGTTATTTGAGGGGTTTTCTTTACATCCCAAACAATTTTCCTGGCAGTTGTGGATGAAATTTCAGTTGGTCTACCTGACCGTGGTTCAGTTTCAACAGAACCCCTCATTTTTCACTTCTTGATTAGACCTTGAACACTGCTGATTGGAATTCTCAATTTCTTGGATAGCTTTTATATTCCTTACCTGTTTTATACAGTTCAGCTACCCTTTCCCACAGACCTTTGACAATTATTTTGCTTTCCCCATGACTCAGAATCCCGAAACCTCAGTGCAGCACTGGATGAAAGATGCAAGGGTCGGTCAGGAGTCCAGAAACGCATTGACCTTTTATACACACACACAAATTACAAGCAAACAGATCAAAAGGTGAGGATGGTTATCTTTAATAGTCATTCAAATCCCTTTGTGTCAACTAGTGTGCATGTTATCAGGCCAAAATCACTAGGGTATTTAAATTTTGATCAGGGTCATTTGGGTCATTTCTGTTGCCATTTAAAAAAAAAAAAAAAGGAGTAAACACAGGTTATTGGTAATAAATAGCTTCAGCCAAACACTAACCATGAGTGAAAGAAATGTTTTTGTGTTATTTATATTCTCTGAAAAATGGCCAAGAAATTATCATTTCTGCCAGGGTATGTAAACTTATGAGCTCAACTGTAATTTGTGTGTGTGTGTGATCCAGCCCAGAACTCAATGATCAATTAAATAAGGATGACAGTATAAATCTTGTCATCAATGACACCTTCCATATTTTTAGTCTGTAATCAATAAAAACTAATCAGAAATGAGGTCTCAATCAACATTTTATCATTTCCAAAAAAGTATACAGTTACCATTGATTCTGTCTGGACATGGGTAAACCTGCAATATTAGGGATGCTAGAGGACCAGGACTTTATGCAGTACAATGTGCCCCAAAATTAGTGTCCAAAATATGAATGGTTTGTTTAGCCCCACAGCAACCTTTCACCCTTTCCCTTTCCTACTGCTACTTTCGAGGAGTGGGATTGAAAGAGAAATCAGGGCAGGGACCTCTCCAATAGGATCCTGCCTCTTTCAAAAAGAGAGAAAGAAAAGGACTGTTGCGGTACCATAAGGAAAAAACTTTGTTTAAAAGTATATAAATTTATTTCAAGAATAATAAAAAGTCCTGTAGGGGACATATGTTGTACATATTCATGATTTGACATACATAAACAGTAGTGTACTGCTACTTTCAGTGTAGACTTGAATTTAGTTTGTTGCAACACACAGATAGTTCTCTTTTAAGCCCCACACAAAAAATAGGATTTTTATAACAGCTTACCTGTAAAATCCTTTTCTTGGAGTACATCACGGGACACAGAGCCATAGTTATTAACTATATGGGTATATAGGCACCTTCAGGTGATGGACACTGGCACACCCAATACAGGAAGTTCACTCCCTATATAACCCCTCCTCCTACCCGCTATCCAGGTGAGGAGAGACTGCTCTTATACAAAGTTTCCATCCTGTGCTTACGCAGTGTGTCCTCTTGGACCCCACGTCCCGCACACAGCGCCACGCCTAGGCCCCGCCCCCTCCGTACATCACCTGCCCCCCCCCCCCTCCTTTGAATATCAGATTGCTCCCGTGCAAGCGGGCGGCATTTGGGTTTGCCTGCAGACCCATCAAGAGGGGAGGAGAGGAGAGGCAGAGCCCAAAATGGCGAGCAGAGTGTGGGGAACTTTTTTAGAGCAAAATGGGACCTCCGCACCCCCTGCGGGGGGGGGGATTTACAAGGGGAGCAGCAACCATTTTGTTGAATTCCCTAATCCTTTTAGTCTCTCCAGGGGGGAGAAATGCGGAATGGCAGAGCTCTTTACCTACATGAGGAAACCCCGCTGTGACAAGCTGCTGCTGAATCCACACACACACACACACACACATACACACTGAGCTGAAGTGAAGACAACAAATTAAGGTATGTGCATTTACTCCCTCTAGTGGAGATTTAGGGCATGACAACATTTCCCCCCCCCCCCCCAAGGAAGAAAAACCATTAGGTGGACTTTTCACAGTTCCTAGGCCTCTTCCCTTACCTTATCCTCGCCGCAGGATACTGCTGATGACAGACAGATCCAACCTTCACCCATCACGGCGGGCTGTGTTTAGCAAACCTTCAAGGACCGGGTCCCTTTTTATCAGGGTTCCACTCCCTTGGACCTGTATAGCACCCCGCCAGGAAAAACTAGGTACTGTGAGCATGACCAAAGCACTGGGTCCCGGGGTCCAGCCCGGCAAACCTTACAGGCAAAACCTCGTTCTTCCTATACGAGGCCCGGGTACCATCCACTTTGGCCTCAGTGGCACTTTGGATGGATCCGGTCTGTGGAGGCTATTTAAATCCAGCAAGGATCCCTCCAGTAGAGCTCTTCAGAGCACATCTTCACTCGTGACCAACACCTAATGCCGCGTACACACGGTCAGACTTTTCACCTACAAAAGTCCGATGGATGCCGCCGGACCAAATCCGGCGGACAATCCGACCGTGTGTGGTCTCCATCGGACTTCCGACGGACCGTTTCGGAAATCCAACGTACTTTAGATTTGAAACTTGCTTCAAATCTTTACGTCGTAACTCTGCCGGACTCAGTTCCTGACGGAAAGCCCGTTCGTCTGTATGCTGGTCCGACGGACCAGATACGACAGAGGAGCAGGGTACTGCAACTCGGTGACCACGCCCTTAAAACGTCACAGTCCCAGCATGCCCAGGGACTGTGACATCATATGGGGGTGGGGTCTCCGCCTATATAAGTCACAACGGAGCCCTCAGAGACCAGTCCAGCCAGAGAGAGCGACGTGTCAACATCTGGGGAAGAGAAGAGAAGACAAGAAGCCCAGAAGTGCGGACCTCCGCTGGCAAGAGAGCTACCTGAAGACAGCGGAGGAGCCGGCCGAAGAATTGGAACACCGGGAGAAGAGGCCGGAGAGAGCGGAGAAGAACCAACCGGACGCCGGGAGAAGATGAACCGGAGGGACCCCCGAAGCCGGAAGAAGACCCCCGAAGCCGGAGGAAGATCCCCCCCCCCCAGAGCTGTTTAATAAATTATTTTAAAAACCTGTGTAGTGTGTTTTATTATTGACACTTTTTCCCTAGGTGAATGGGTAGGGGTACCATGTACCCCATACTCATTCACATAGGGTGGGGGGGCCGGGATCTGGGGGCCCTCTTATTATAGGGGGCTCCCGGATTCCGATAAGCCCCACGCCCGCAGACCCCAACAACCAACGGCCAGGGTTGTCGGGAAGAGGCCCTTGTCCTCATCAACATGGGGACAAGGTGCTATGTGGTGGGGGGGGCACCGCAGGGCGCCCCCTCCCCCAAAGCACCCCCCCCCCATGTTGAGGGCATGCAGCCTGGTACGGTTCGGGGGGGGCGGCGCTCGCTCGTCCCCACGCCCTTTCCTGACCGGCCGGGCTGCATGCTCGGATCGGGGTCTGGTATGGATTTTGGGGGGACCCCCACGCCGGTTTTTCGGCATAGGGGGTTCCCCTTTAAGTTCCATACCAGACCTAAGGGCCTGGGATGCCTGCGACGGGGCTCGCAAGGTTTCAATATCGCCGATAAAAGCGGCGAGATTGACTTCCTTTTCTAGTCCCGTCGTACCCGAGTCACGTTCAAAACGAACGGACTTGTCCGTGTGTGGGAAAGTCTGTTCATTCTGAAAGTCCGGCGGAAGTCCGTTGGGAAGACCGGATTCCGGAAAGTCCGGTCGTGTGTAGGCAAGTCTGTCCATTCAGAAAGTCCGGCGGTAGTCCGCCGGAAGTTTGGTGGCAAGTACGTCGGACCTAGCTTCCTAGAAAGTCCGACCGTGTGTACGCGGCATTAGACACTGGCAAAAAAACTGAGGTACTCCTGGTAGGAGGAGGGGTTATATAGGGAGTGAACTTCCTGTATTGGGTGTGCCAGTGTCCATCACTGAAAGGTGCCTATATACCCATATAGTTAATAACTATGGCTCTGTGTCCCGTGATGTACGATAAAGAAATATATTTATTAATTTTTTTTTAACTCTTTACAAGAGGGGTGGATATGATCTCACAAACGTCTTAACACACTTCGGCTGAGTTCACACTGGCATTAAGAGCAAGCGTTTGAAAGGCGTTAAAAAGGCCCCTCAAACACCTATGTACAAGATACAATAGACAGCACATAGTGCTAATCACATCAAGTGTTAACGTCGCGTTGCTCCAAAATTGAAGCCTCAAGTCGAGTCAGGAGACGTTTGATGCCTTTCAACGCCTCCCATTCAAGTCTATGGTAACACCTCCCATATGCTCTGGTAGGCAGTTGCGGGGCGTTAGGATTAGTTAATTTACTGTAATGGAATAGGCGTTTGTGAAGCAGTTTTAAATGCTCATCAAACGCCTCAAAACTGTACATAGGGCATTTGGGGAGCATTTTTACCTCCTCATTAATTGCTTGTAAAACGCCTGTCTAATGCCCATACTAAAGCTCATTGACACCCATACAAACGTTATAAGAGCGTTTGTTGAGCGTTAGAAATTTAGTGAAACAAGCCCTTATAGGAAAGCTCAGAAACCTGTGTTTACGGTACCCTACTGACAGATCTCTGGGGTATATTTATCATAGATTTTTATAGAAAGAAAGAAAGATAGAAATATGTTAAAGACATTCTAAATCAATTTTGCGGATTGGATACCGAACAATTAAAAAAAAAAAAAAAAATACACACACACACATACAGTGGGGAAGGAAAGTATTCAGACCCCCTTAATATTTTTCACTCTTTGTTATATTGCAGCCATTTGCTAAAATCATTTAAGTTCATTTTTTTTCCTCATTAATGTACACACAGCACCCCATATTGACAGAAAAACACAGAATTGTTGACATTTTTGCAGATTTATTAAAAAAGAAAAAACTGAAATATCACATGGTCCTAAGTATTCAGACCCTTTGCTGTGACACTCATATTTAACACAGGTGCTGTCCATTTCTTCTGATCATCCTTGAGATTGTTCTACACCTTCATTTGAGTCCAGCTGTGTTTGATTATACTGATTGGACTTGATTAGGAAAGCCACACACCTGTCTATAGAAGACCTTACAGCTCACAGTGCATGTCAGAGCAAATGAGAATCATTAGGTCAGAGGAACTCCCTGAAGAGCTCAGACAGAATTGTGGCAAGGCACAGATCTGGCCAAGGTTACAAAAAAATTTCTGCTGCACTTAAGGTTTCTAAGAGCACAGTGGCCTCCATAATCCTTAAATGGAAGACGTTTGGGACGACCAGAACCCTAACTAGAGCTGGCCGTCCGGCCAAACTGAGCTATCGGGGGAGAAGAGCCTTGGTGAGAGAGGTAAAGAAGAACCCAAAGATCACTGTGGCTGAGCTTCAGAGATGCAGTCGGGAGATGGGAGAAAGTTGTAGAAAGTCAACCATCACTGCAGCCCTCCACCAGTCGGGGCTTTATGGCAGAGTGGCCCGACAGAAGCCTCTCCTCAGTGCAAGACACATGAAAGCCCGCATGGAATTTGCTAAAAAAACACCTGAAGGACTTCAAGATGGTGAGAAATAAGATTCTTTGGTCTGATGAGACCAAGATAGAACTTTTTGGCCTTAATTCTAAGCGGTATGTGTGGAGAAAACCAGGCACTGCTCATCACTTGTCCAATACAGTCCCAACAGTGAAGCATGCTGGTGGCAGCATCATGCTGTGGGGGTGTTTTTCAGCTGCAGGGACAGGACGACTGGTTGCAATAGAGGGAAAGATAAATGCGGGCAAGTACAGGGATATCCTGGACAAAAACTTTCTCCAGAGTGCTTAGGACCTCAGACTGGACCGAAGGTTTACCTTCCAACAAGACAATGACCCTAAGCACACAACTAAAATAATGAAGGCGTGGCTTCACAACAACTCCGTGACTGTTCTTGAATGGCCCAGCCAGAGCCCTGACTTAAACCCAATTGAGCATCTCTGGAGAGACCTAAAAATGGCTGCCCACCAACGTTTACCATCCAACCTGACAGAACTGGACAGGATCTGCAAGGAGGAATGGCAAAGGATCCCCAAATCCAGGTGTGAAAAACTTGTTGCACCTTTCCCAAAAAGACTCATGGCTGTATTAGATCAAAAGGGTGCTTCTACTAAATACTAAGCAAAGGGTCTGAATACTTAGGACCATGTGATATTTCAGTTTTTCATTTTTAATAAATCTGCAAACATGTCAACAGTTCTGTGTTTTTTCTGTCAATATGGGGTGCTGTGTGTACATTAATGAGGAAAAAGATGAACTTAAATGATTTTAGCAAATGGCTGTAATATAACAATATACATATACACACACACACACACTGCATAAAAACAAAAATGTTAATTTATTACATATTCGAGTTCGGAATTTGTTGTTTTCCAAGCAATATTAAAAGGATCCCAAGCTCAATAAAGAATATTAATATTTACCATCTCTTATCATAATACAGCTTCCCTTCCTCTATCCGTGCCTCAAACCTCAGGGCAGGAGATTCAGTTTGGGTAGCAGGAAGATGTTCTGGAGTTGATGGAGATACTGCAAAGAAAATATACGAAGTAGTAAAGTACAGTCTCTCAATACAGACTGGTCACCAAAGCGAAACAAGATAAGCTGACGAAACAAAGGTGACAAACAGATGAAAGTATGGTTTTGAGGATGTCATTGACCATTGATATCAGCAACATCCAGTCACATACCTGGAGATCATAGGCTTTGCTGAGGAGGAACCAGTCCTCTGTTTTGTAGTACAGCTAAGTGTAGCAACTATATTTTACTTATTTTTAAACATTATTATTCAATAGAACTAAATTAGTGCAAAACTATGGAGGTTTAAAATAAACATGCGCAAATTACATTTAACCTGCTTGACACCTTAGAAGAAACATAGATAATAAACATAGAAATATAGCGCTCGCCGAAGACAGATGCAGCTCACAGCACTAAATAGGTAACTGAATGAAATTACAATCCTCAAGCTGGGTCCTCAAAACAGTGTTCAGAATAGGTTAAAGTATAAAAGCATTTTAAAACAAAAAAGTGCACATGCGCAGCCAGGCCACAAAGAACATGCGTGTTGGATGCAAACGATCCCCAGGGGTGGCAGCCCTTGGGAGGGGAGGGTGTGACCAGTCAGGGCACAGGGGCAAAAAAAAAAAAAAGATAAGATTACGTTGTACACTTATGCTTTAAAGGATGGATATTCATATTATCTGACATATTTGTAGAGCGTGAGTGTTAATACACCTTCAAATAAAGAGTACATAGGTGACTGCTTGAGCTCATTTCTTGGAATTTTTAAATTACTGCGAAACACTTTTTAATAATGGTGGTATGCTTTAGCAGGCTTATAGTGCTTTTATGTTTGCTTGTCATAGTTACTTACCTGGTCTTTTAGGTGATTTTAACTGTTAGAAAGAACAAAAAAAAAAAAAAAAGATTTAAGCCAATCCAGAGAAACTTAAAAATACATATACAGTAAAATGTTATGCTATGCAAAATACCACATAACCGGTCTGTATTGTATGAACTATGGTATCACAAAAAAAGTTGAAAATGTCCACTCTACCCAAAAATGATGCTTCGGTTTTGGGTGGGCACTACTGACAAGCTAAAAAGTTCCAACCCTTTCCTACGCCTTTCAGAGTTTAGTGGTAAAAATATTTTGTAATTCTTTGTTTTTCACTGGGTCTTAATGAAGGTGTCACCCCCTCAAACCAATACTATTAGCTGGCTTTATAATGACCACTTGCTACAAGGTAAACCTGGGAAACATGGCCGACAAAATTTCTTCTCTCTTCCAGCGTATGGGTCACTGCCTGGGTGATGCCAACAAAATTTCCACTGGCTTTCCGCCAGTGGAATTCTCCCCAGTCTCTGAACTATTGTGGCATGATAAGAAGATCGGTCAGTGGAGGCAAAAAACTTCTCATGTCCAAAATGTATCTGCGGGTAAAAGAATAGCTTTTTCTGATAAAGACAGCTGGAAACAAGCAGCTAAAATTAGCCCTTACCTTATTTAGGGTTCTTAAATCTTCCATGATCTGTTCATCTGTAAGTAGGTAATTAAGCTGAGGTATGAAGGTTAAGGCAAAATGTAAAGAAAAAAGGGTCTGCACAACATTGCTACAAAACAAACTTCGTGTCCTGTTCTGGATTGTTTACATTTCATTACAGGTATTTATATAGTGCCGCCAATTTTAAAAGCATTTAACCTACTATTTATTCACATCAGTCCCTATCTCACTACGCACACAAGGCGCATTTTGACAGCAGCAAATGTAACCTGCCACAGCATATCTTTGAAGTATGGGAGGAATCTACAGTACCCAGCGGAAACCCACACAAGCACAAGGAGGACATGCAAACTCCATGCAGATAGTGTCCTGGATGGAAGTGTCCTCCAGTTGGGCAAGGGAGAGGCACCAATCCCGAGTCATATATACACTATATTGTGAAAAAGTACTGGGACGCCTGCCTTTACATGCACATGAACTTTAATTGCATCCCTGTCTTAGTTCGTAAAGGTTCAATATTGCCTACCCTTTGCACTTTTAACAGCTTCAACTCTTCTGGGAAGGCTGCCCGCAAGGTTTAGGAGTGTGTCTAAAGGGATGTTTGACCATTCTTCCAGAAGCGCGTTTGCGAGGTCAGGCACGGATGTTGGACAAGAAGGCCTGGGCCGCAGTCTCCGCTCTTATTCATCCTAAGGGTGTTTTATCAGGTTGAGGTCAGAACTCTGTGTAGGCCAGCCATGTTCCTTCTCCCCAAACTCCCTCATCCATGTCTTTATGGACCTTGCTTTGTGCACTGGTGTACAGTCATGTTGGAACAGGAAGGGGTCATCGGCAAACTGTTCCCACAAAGTTGGGAACATGAAATTGTCCAAAATGTCTTGGTATGCTGACGCCTTAAGAGTTCATTGGAACCAAGGGGCCTGAGCCCAACCCCTAAAAAAACAACCCCACACCATAATCCCCCCCACCAAATGATTTGGACCAACAATATACCCATAACAAGTTGACCAACTGAATTTAAAAAAAAAAAAGCTCCATCAAAAATTGGATACATTTTAAAATGTTACTTTTTTTATATTCATAAACTTATAGATGACATATTCTACTAAAGCAATTATGACAGTCCAGGAGTGTTGCATGCAACAATTTGTATAGTAAATGGTTTAATGAACAGGTGTTAAGAATGAAAATTTGTTGAGCCAGAAGCAAGTCTGCATATTGCAAACATTCTACAGGAGCAAACAATTCAATGAAATATAATAAATAGGAGAAGGATCCCTTTTGTCTGAGACTAAAACCTACAGGTGCATACTCTTCATTACAAGGCCAGGTCTGCTTTCAATATGCAGTGCCTTGAAAAAGTATTTCCACATTTTGTCATGTTACAACCAAAAACATAAATGTATTTTGTTGGAATTTTATGTGATAGACAAACACAAAGTGGCAAATAATTGTGAAGTGGAAGGAAAATGATAAATGGTTTTCAACATTCTTTACAAATAAATATCTGAAAAGTGTGGCTTGCATTCGTATTTAGTCAATACTTTGCAGAACCACCTTTCGCTGCAATTACAGCTGCAAGTCTTTTTGGGGATGTCTCTACCAGCTTTGCACATCTAGAGAGTTACATTTTTGCCCGTTCTTCTTTGCAAAATAGCTCAAGCTCTGTCAGATTGGATGAAGAGCATATGTAAACAGCAATTTTCAAGTCTTGCCAACGATTCTTAATGAATTTAGGTCTGGACTTTGACTGGGCCATTCTAACACATGAATATGCTTTGATCTAAACCATTCCATTGTAGCTCTGGGTGTATGTTTAGGGTCGTTGTCCTGCTGGACAGTAAACCTCCACCTCAGTCTCAAGTCTGCAGACTCTAACAGGTTTTCTTATAAGAATGCCCTGTATTTGGCTCCATCTGTCTTCTCATGAACTCTGACCAGCTTCCCGGTCCCTATTGAAGAAAAGAATCTCCACAACATGATGCTGCCACCACCATGTTTCACGGTGGATATATTGTGTTAAGGGTGATGTGCAGTGCTTGTTTTCCGTCACACATAGCGTTTTGCTTTTATACCAAAAAGTTTGATTTTGGTCTCATCTGACCAGAGCACCTTCTTTCACATGTTTGCTGTGTCCCCCACATGGCTTCTTGCAAACAGGACATCTTATGGCTTTCTTTCAAACAATGGCTTTCTTCTTGCCACTCTTCCATAAAGGCCAGATTTGTGGAGTGAACTAATAGTTGTCCTGTTGACAGATTCTCCCACCTGAGCTTTGGATTTCTGCAGCTCCTCCAGAGTTACCATGGGCCCCTTGGCTGCTTCTCTAATTAATGCTCTCCTTGCTCGGCCTGTCAGTTTAGGTGGAGGGCCATGTCTTGGTAGGTTTGCAGTTGTGCCATATTCTTTCCATTTTCGGATGCTGGATTGAACAGTGCTCCATGAGATGTGCAAAGCTTGGGATATTTTTTTTTTTTTTTTTTTTTTATAACCTAACCCTGCTTTAAACTTCTACACAACTTTAGCGCTGACCTGTCTGGTATGTTCCTTGGCCTTTGTGATGCTGTTTGTTCAACAAGGTTCTCTAACAAACTTCTGAGGGCTTCACAGAACAGCTGTATTTATACTGAGATTAAATTACACACAGGTGGACGCTATTTACTAATTAGGAGACTTCTGAAGGCAATTGGTTCCACTAGATTTTAGTTAGGGGTATCAGAGTAAAGGGGGGCGATTACAAATGCATGCCACACTTTTCAGATATTTATTTGTAAAAAAAAATTCACTTCACAATTATGTGCCACTTTGTGTTGGTCTATCACATAAAATCTCAATAATATACATTTACATTTTTGGTTGTAACATGGCAAAAAAATTTCAAGGGGTATGAATATGTTTTCAACCTGCCAATAAGTCCAATTTGTCAAAACCTCTGTATTGAAACTTGGAATCGAAAGCCAGCCACTATTATTTAAAAGTATTACAGCAACAATAGTTAATAGTAATTTGTTTTTAATGTGGTAAAGGATATCAGGTGCTGGCTTCCTTCGCTTGTCGGGGATTGGCACTGGATCATTGGGCCGTCGTCTCAGTTTTCGAGTCATAATAGGCTTGACCTCCATGGAATCTGTAAAAAAAGTGAGGCACTTTAATAAGACCACTTAGATTAACTGAATTTTTGACCTGTAAAAACTCCTTTCTTGGAGTACAGTACAAGACATAGGCCCATTAAGACTTGACAATTGGTTATATGCTGCCTCCTTAAGATAAGGACAATGGCAAAAAATGTATTAAGGCAGGACACACAACCCCTCCTGCACCCAACAAACCTTAGTTTTTCAAGGAAAATGCCTGCTCAGTTGGGAGGGTGCCCTGTGTTCTGTATGGCAAGGATTTTACAGATAAGAAATAAAATATTTTGACCTAATCATACAGTGAGGACACGACACAGGCTTCTTTAAGTACTGACCATGGGACCTCTACAAATAATACAACTGAGGGTTGCGTAACATAGCAAACAACGTCAACAGGCTCAAAACAAGGGGATCTGTTTTTAAACTAAAAGAACAGCTTGAGTGAACAGAAGACCAGGTATTGGCCTTAGGAATCTGAGAAACAGACACATGGTGCTGAAAAGCCCAAGAGGCACTGACTGAACGAGTTGAGTGGGCCTTAACAGGAAGAGGAGGAGAACTCTCCTTCAAGGTGTAAGCCTTAAGCCCATACACACTATCAGATTTTCTGCTGATTTTTTCCTTCAGATTTACCAAAACCATATAATATGAGGTCAAACCTTAGGAGTTTCAATTTGTATGCAATCAGGCAGGCCCTTGCACTACATGGTTTTGGTAAATCTGAAGACAAAAATCAGCAGATAATCTGATAGGGTGTATGGGGCTTTAGTAATAACCTGCCTAATCTACCAGAGATAGTGGAACAAGACAAAGCAGAGTAATTTTGAGAGCCCACAGCCAGGACAAATAGAAAAAACAAGGTTTGAATGGAAGTAGTAGCTGAGAGAGAAACTAACATAGGGTAAACTTAATCTAAACAATGGAGGCCTTAGGCCTCAAAACAACCCTGTCTTTCTGAAGAACAAGAAAGGATTCTTCATAGTATAAGGAGACCCCTTTGACATGATAGCAAGGAGAAAACCCACTTTAAAGTTAAAAGGGAGGTTTCTGTAGGGATCACAAGACCAAACTGAGATCCCAAGGCACGAAAGGTGGACGAACAGAGGGAGTGATGTGAGCCACCCTCTGAACAAAGGCCTTTTTCAGAGACTAAGAGGCCTGTAGTCTCTGAAAGAAGACTTGACCTTGCAAGATACTCAAGGTCGAAAGAAGCTCCAGCCCTGAATGGAGAAGAGACCTTCTCCCTGGATGACCTCAACCTATGACGAAATGCGTAGGGATGAGAGTCGCGCTGACGTCACCAATCCCACACGTATCCTAGGACGGGTTATGTCTGTTTGTGTGCCGGCCGACACACTAAACCATGTTATTAGCGGATGCATGTTATTAGCGGATGCTGCAAGTGATTATTTTAGATTTCAATAAATTTGATAAGGATTTTACAGCATGTTACATAGCTACATAGTAGGTGAGGTTGAAAAAAAAGACACAAGTCCAAACTATGTGTGTGATTATATGTCAGAATTACATTGTATATCCCTGTATGTTGCGGGCGTTCAGTTTTTTTAAACTATTGATGCTCCCCACTGAGACCACCGCCTGTGGAAGGAATTCCACATCCTTGCCGCTCTTACAGTAAAGAACCCTCTACAATGTTTAAGGTTAAACCTCTTTTCTTCTAATTTTAATGAATGGCCACGTGTCTTGTTAAACTCCCTTCCGTGAAAAAGTTTAATCCCTATTGTGGGGTCACCAGTACGGTATTTGTAAATTGAAATCATATCCCCTCGCAAGCATCTCTTCTCCAGAGCATTTGGTTTTCTTGGAGAAACCCTCACATGCAACACGGTGCCCAGGAGTGATCCTGTGTAGGAGAACAATCGGATCTGGAGAAAGACCTTGGCTGGGCTAAAGCCACAAGCTTAACCAGTTGCCCCACCAGCCGCCACAGTTATACTGCAGCAAGTTGGCTCAGCTGCGCGAATCGACCTACTGGTATGTCGGTTCGTGCACTGGCTTTGCCCGTGGGTCCGGCGGACGCTAATTCCACCGGCCACCTGCGATCGAGGGAAAGAGAGCCAGAATCGGAATCTGTCAATGTAAACAAACAGATCCCTGTTCTGACAGGGGAAAGAGAGATCAGCAGTTTCTAATGATCGGGAACAGCGATCTCTCTTCTCCCAGGCAGCCCATCCCCCATACCGTTAGAAACCCCTCCCAGGGAACAGTTAACCCCTTGATCACCCCCTAGTGTTAACCCCTTCCTTGCCAGTGCCATTTGTACAGTGATCAGTGCATTTTTATAGCACTGATCACTGTATTGGTGTCACTGGTCCCCAAAAAGTGTCACTTAGAGTCAGATTTGTCCGCCACAATGTCACAAAAAAAAAAAAAAAAAATGCAGATCGCCGTCATTACCAGTAAAAACAACAAAAAAAAAGTCCCTAAATCTTTCCCCTATTTTGTAGATGCTATAACTTTGGCGCAAACCAATCAAGCTACGCTTATTGCAATTTTTTTTTACCAAAAATATGTAGAAGAATACATATTGGCCTAAACTGATGAATAATTTTTTTATATATATTTTTTGGGGGGTATTTATTAGAGCAGAAAGTAAAAAATCTTTTTTTTTCAAAATTGTCACTTTTTTTGTTTATAGCACAAAAAATAAAAAACCGCAGAGGTGATCAAATACCACCAAATGAAAGCTCTATTTGTGGGAAAAAAGGACATCAATTTTGTTTGGGTATAATTCCACAGGATCGCGCAATTGTCAGTTAAAGGGACGTAGTGCCGTATCGCAAAAAATGGCCTGGTCAGGAAGGGGGTAAATCTTTCAGCGCTGAAGTGGTTAAATGATCCTTTGTAATGAGGGGTCCACAGGAGTTGGTAAGCGTGTTTTTCAGCTGTTGGTGGAGGCACTGATGTTTAAAGCCACTACAAGGTGGTGGATGGTGAAGACTAACACCAGGAGTCTACATAATCTATTTTCACATCACTTGTGGACTGTATAGAATTTTACCAATATTATTGATTAGCGCGATCCTATAACATTTTTCTGTTTGTGTACTGTGTATATGTCTCACAGGAGGTTTGCTGCTTACACTTTGTAGTTAGAATTTATTTAGCGCGTTCTTTTTCTATTACTATTTTTATAATGTTGGTTGTGATTAAGTGGAATGTATTTCCCCACCTGGACACTCCTTAGGAGATAGGCATTAGTAAGATTGGGGTCACTTTAAGAGGTTGATGGGCGGGAGGTCAGGGAGGTATTTAAGCATGAGTGACACCCTATCCTACCATACGTCCTGAAGGAGTCCCGGTAGTGGGTGGGGCAAAATGCATCAATGTGACGTGGCGCCACGCCACCTCTTCCCCCCCTGCACCGCAGGCCCACCTCAGCAGTTTGCAAGATGGAGTTATATGCTCTGGTGTTACCACAGTACGCCAGCACCAGTTAACAAGTGAACAGTCAGCCTCTTTTTGGATAAAATTCTGTTAACATGGAATGCACGTAGGTGGTAGATTACTAGGATGCTGGGTAGATGGAACTTTCACAGTACCCGAAGACCCCTGTATAGGTCATATCAGCTGTGTTGGATCATCAGCACAGGCTGGACTTGGGACACAGAAGAGAAGTCGCAGCACACGGTACACAGTCCCCGCTTACCTCTTGAAAAAGGCCTCCTATTGCATAAGACAGTCCATACCACATGCCTTGTTATGGACTCCCTTATCTATCACCCATGATGGTGAACTAGACTGCTATCATTCATCCTATTTCACCTACGTACCGGTGATCCAATTGGCCTCCAAAAATGCACTGAGCTTTTTATATAATTAGGAGGAGCTGGGATTGGTCTAGGGCATTTCCCACTGTTGGTTTTCGGCAGACTACCTGAGGTGCTTTTAGGTTAGGATTAGAGGGGGCTAGGTAGGGGAGAATGGGCTCCCCAGCTCCTGTGGGGCAATGAGTGTGTGGTTGAATGTGGGCGTTCAGGTGGTCATGGGAAAACATTGGGTGTTCCAGATGCATGAGGGCTGCCTGGGCGGCTCAGTGGGTGGGAGGCGTTCAGTGGGACATGTGATGCAGTGGTTTTACTTGTACAGTATCTCACAAAAGTGAGTACACCACTCACATTTTTGTAAATATTTTATTATATCTTTTCATGTGACAACACTGAAGAAATTACACTTTGCTACAATGTAAAGTAGTGAGTGTACAGCTTGTATAACAGTGTAAATTTGCTGTCCCCTCAAAATAACTCACACAGCCATTAATGTCTAAACCGCTGGCAACAAAAGTGAGTACACCCCTAGGTGAAAAAGTCCAAATTGAGCCCAATTAGCCATTTTCCCTCCCCGGTGTCATGTGACTCGTTAGTGTTACAAGGTCTCAGGTGTGAATGGGGAGCAGGTGTGTTACATTTGGTGTTATCACTCTTACTCTTATAGGATTGGGTACATGGGATTGTATGATATTTTTATTTAATTTATTTCTTATGGTTGCACTAGATGGACTTGTGTCTTTTTTCAACTGGACTAACTATGTAACTCTCTCCTCATACTGGTCACTGGAAGTTCAACATGGCACCTCATGGCAAAGAACTCTAAGTATCTGAAAAAAAAAAAAAAATAAAAATGTGTTGCTCTACATAAAGATGGCCTAGGCTATAAGAAGATTCCCTGAAACTGAGCTGCAGCACAGTGGCCAAGACCATACAGCGGTTTAACAGGACAGGTTCCACTGAGAACAGGCCTCGTCATGGCAGACCAAAGAAGTTGAGTGAACGTGCTCAGAGTCATATCCAGAGGTTGTCTTTGGAAAATGGACCTATGAGTGCTGCCAGCATTGCTGCAGAGGTTGAAGGGGTGGGGGGGTCAGCCGGTCAGTGCTCAGACCATACACCGCAAACTGCATCAAATTGGTCTGCATGGCTGTCGCCCCAGAAGGAAGCCTCTTCTAAAAATAATGCACAAGAAAGCCCGCAGTTTGCTGAAGACAAGCAGACTAAGGACATGGATTACTGGAACCATGTCCTGTGGTCTAAAGAGACCAAGATAAACATATTTGGTTCAGATGGTGTCAAGCGTGTGTGGGGGCAACCAGGTGAGGAGTACAAAGACAAGTGTGTCTTGCCTACAGTCATGCATGGTGGTGGGAGTGTCATGGTCTGAGGAGCTACAGTTCATTGAGGGAACCATGAATGCCATCATGTACTGTGACATACTGAAGCAGAGCATAATCCCCTCCCTTCGGAGACTGGGCCGCAGGGCAGTATTCCAACACGATAACAACCCCAAAAACACCTCCAAGTTGACCACTGCCTTGCTAAAAGAAACTGAAGGTGACTGACTGGCCAAGCATGTCTCCAGACCTAAACCTTATTAAGCATCTGTGGGGCATCCTCAAAACAGAAGGTGGAGGAGCGCAAGGTCTCTAGCATCCACCAGCTCTGTGACGTCATCATGGAGGAGTGGAAGAGGACTCCAGTGGCAACCTGTGAAGCTCTGGTGAACTCCATGCTCAAGAGGGTTAAGGCAGTGCTGGAAAATAATGGTGGCCACACAAAATATTGACACTTTGGGCCCAATTTGGACATTTTCACTTAGGGGAGTACTCACTTTAGACATTAATGGCTGTGTATTGAGTTATTTTGAGGGGACAGCAAATTTACACTGTTATACAAGCTGTACACTCACTACTTTACATTGTAGCACAAGTGTCATTTCTTTAGTGTTGTTACATGAAAAGATATAATCAAATATTTACAAAAATGTGAAGGGTGTACTGACTTTTGTGAGATAATGTATATCTTTTTGATAATAAACATTTTGAAAAGGCAGCTGTGTGGGTGTATGGTCCCTTTTGTTGTTGAATATGTCATTTTGGTTACACCCACACTGTGCACGTGGTAAGACCTCTTCACTCAGTTACACATTTTGGTCAAGCTCCCTAGATCATCTCTATATTTTGTATATAGATAGCTGAATATAGGAATGTGTTGATACTGAGTATTTTCACGAGTACTCACGAAAATGCTCCCGATACTGAAACCAACACTTTGCGGTGCGATTTGGATCCATACAAAATGAATGAGTGCAAATCATATTGCAAAGAATCAAATGCGATTTCAACAGGAATGCGGTGTGATTGCTGTCCAAATCACAAGCAGTTACCCACATTGCTCCTGTGTGAACCCAGGCTGAAATCACCACAACAAGCCTGGGTTCACACAGGAGCAGTGGGAAAACAGCATGCAAATTGGACAGGAATCGCACGCGTTTCTTTGCAGTGCGATTTGCACCAATTAATACTGTATGGACAGAAATCACACCGCAAAGTATCGGTACTCAGGATTGGCGCGTACCTAACTGAAAGTATCAGTACCCGAACGCGCTGATAAAAAAAATATCGCTGCATCCGTAGCTGAATACATGCTATTCATAAGAGATGTTTAAAGGTTTACCTGACCTTGTTCAAAGGCAGAACTATAAGAATATGACCAGTAGACTTCTGTTCACAGGGTGGCTCCACTGGCTTGCAGGATCTCCCTGGAGCCACCCTGACATGCACACTATCGTCTGGAACTGTAGCTTTACATGTAGAAACCCTGGACGCCCACAAACCCAGGAGGCAGAGAAAACCTCCTCTAAGAACTGAACCCCTGCTCAGTCCACCATAAGAAATTGACAGCAGTTTTCCTTCTGCCACTTTGATTATTCTGCAACCTGCACAGTGTGCACTCCCTAACCGGAATGCTCAAGGAAGCCACAAGGACAGTGACACATCAGCGGAAATTTTACAAACAGCTAAATTGCATGTTTGGGACCAGAATAAAACAATACTTAGAAAGTGCTACTAATTATGTGAAATTAGAAGACAAGATTAACTAAAAACGTGAGAGTTTAATACTACTTTTTACAGTGTTATAAAGGAGAGTTTACACTTAAACGAATCCTACCTCCTGTCAATTCCATTGTTAATTTTTCATTTTCAATCATTTTCTTCTTTTCCTCTAGCTCTGCAATTAGATTTTCCTTCAGTTCAATCTTCTTATCCTCAAACTCTTTGACAGCAGCCTTTTTCTCCTTGATGTAGTTCCTTTCCACTTGTTCTGTCTGCAATTCAAAACAAGAAATAAAATTGGGTAACTGCTGCGCTAATAACAATTTCAAATTAAACAGTAGTAATAATCTCTCGAGCAGCCGGCACAATATTGATGAACAACAATGATAACCAGTAAAAGATAGATGCAGCGCTCATATGATTGTCCATAAAACATTAATCCATGGATATTGTAGACAAGAGCACACTTGGTGAGGTGCACACTGTGGACCGGAAAGGAGAACCACCACCGGCACCTGATCACACTGCCGCCTACCCTCCTCTTTGGACCCTCATTACAAAGATCACCCAAAAGTAATACATTTTAGCTAGAGGCAGAGCCTAATTGGTCTAAGTCAGCCCCTGGTTCCATATATGGTCTTCATAATGCAAACTAGTGCTCATTAAAAATTGGTGAAATGCAGGTCAAACAAGTTTCTATCAGAGATTTCTAATCGGAGCTTCAGTAAAACTTTTTTTTTTTTTTTTAGCTTCCAACTCTTACCCTAGTAAGAAGCTTTTACCGGTCTCCCTAAAAATATTGATCTTTGCTTTAATGTGTAACAAAATTTTAAATAAAATCATCATGTAAACATTTACTCTTAGGGTCCTTTCACACTGGGGCGGTTTGCAGGCGCTACTGCGCTAATAATAGCGCCTGCAAACCGACCCGAAAGTGCCGCTGCTTTAAATTCCCCGAGGGCTTTCACACTGGAGCGGTGCGCTGGCAGGACGGGAAAAAAAGTCCTGCCAGCAGCATCTTCTGAGCGGTGAAGGAGCTTCACTGCTCCTGCCCATTGAAATCAATGGGACGGCGTGGCTATACCCCTTCTCGGCCGCTAGCAGGGGGTAAAACCGCCCCGCTAGCGGCCCAATACCGACGGTAAAGCGCTGCTTACAATAGCGGTGCTTTACCGCCGACAACGCCCCCACCCCAGTGTGAAAGGGGCCTAAAGCCCAGTACACACAGGCTGAATGTCGGGAGACATCGGCCGTTTAAAAAACAAAAAAAAAACAAAAAAAAAACGCCGACATTTGGCTGGTGTGCACGCCACCCTGTCTGACAGAAGCCTTCAGATGAGCATGCTGGAAAACCAGCAGCCGCCCGACTCCAGATCAGTGCTCTCAGCCAATGGCAGAGAATGCTTATTAGAGTGTTCTGGTGGGGAGGCATCCCCCTGTCAGGAATCACAACAGCTCAGCAGGGGAGATCGCTATACTAACTTTGCATAATTAGTACAGCGGCTATGCTGGGTTGAATTAAAAAAAAAAAAAAAAAACAAACACTGTGTGTACCAGGCTTTACACTTAATACTGGATGATATGGATGCTACAATGAACAATAACATTTTTTCCCCTTTCCTCTTCAAAGACAGCCTCTGAGACATAGGGCCCCTCCCTCCGGGACAGGAAACACGTTTATCCAATTAGTTTAAAAGGTGGTCCTCCAGGCCTCCCTCTTCAGTTTTTGTGTTTTCTGCCGGACGGGAAGGAGCACGTTAGGAACCTAAGGGGAGCTCCATATGTCAGTTCTGTCCTGGGAGAGCCCCTGGCGTGGACTGTCCTCTACCTGTAGCACCCCTCTGTCCTGTCAGGGAAGAGTAGGGTCGCTGTTAAACCACAGCTCCCATTTGCTCAGGGAGAGCAGGACCCTAAAGAAGCTGCAGATCTCACCACCCATGCCCCGCTAGGCACCTGTGTCCTGTTAGCTGGCGGGTGGGAGACGCTCGGCCGGCCATGCTGGTATCCATTTCTTCCAGGTGCAGCGCGCTGTGTGAGGGGGGCGGAGCTTCTGCGTTCCAGCAGGAGGAAGTGACGAAAGCGTACTTCCGGTAGAACTGCATCATCAGAGGGCGCCGCGAGACACGGTTCCAGTCTCTTGGGCGCAGCAGTGCGTGTGTACAGGCGTTCAGAACGGTGGAAAAGGCTCAGAGAGACTGAGCGAATACCAGAGACCATGGAGGGTACAGCTGTACAGGTGGACTCCGGTTCAGCAGGCTCCGGCACCTCTCAGGTAAGCGTGGTGAGGGTAGACCATGACTTACACTGGGGGGTCAGGGTCTTTTAGACCTAAAAAGCCCTCCCTGGGTGGGAAGCCACAGGTGATGGGCTGGGCACTTCCTAGGCTTATCCTAACACAGTGGTGGTGTGGGCAGGGCTGCATTCTAATGGAAGATTGTTTGTCTTTTTTGCTTTCAGGTCAAACAAGATAGGACCCAGAAGCAGCTGCCTAGGAAAAAATGTGCCGTGTGTGGGACTAAGTTAGGTGCCAATTGGGAAAAGCCGCTTTGCCCCGAGTGTGTCAGCAGTCTGGTCAAGGAGGATTCAGTGGCAGCGTGTCACAAAATCATGACATCTGTTAAAGACAAGATTGCATCCACATTTTTGATTTTGCTGGAGTGGGAGCAGACGGAAAAGAGGCCGTTCTTTTCAGGCAGTCTCAAGCGAAGGTTCCCTTTTGAAGCAGATGCTTCTCATCCCTGGAATAAAATTCCCAAACTAGATGCACCATTGGCCAAGGTCTCTAAAAAGACTTTTTGGCCTTTGACAACCTGGGGTCTCCTAGAGATCCCATGGACAAAAGAGGGGACGTGCTGCTCAAGAGGGCTTGGGATGCCTCGTCAATTGGATTGAAACCAGCCCTCACAGGTACTTGTGTGGCCAGAAATCTGGAATGTTGGCTAACGCAATTACAGTCCCACATTTCGGGTGGCACCTCTAGGCAACAGCTTTTGAAGTCGTTTCCATTATTATTTAAGGCAGTTGGTTTTTTGGCAGATGAGTGGGGAATCTTTAAAGTTGGCGGCTAGGTCAGCCGCACTAGTAAATGCAGCTAGAAGGGCTGTGTGGTTAAAAGCCTGGACGGGTGATGCTGCCTCAAAGCTTAATCTTTGTGGGTTACCTTTTTCAGGTGACCATCTTTTTGGGCGCGGCCTCCAGGAGGCGCTGGAACGCACTCAGGATAGGAAAAAAGCATTTCCTGAAATGAAGAAGAAAAACGAGGGTAAACGCTTTTTCCGATGTCCCAGGCAGCAGCCCCAACAAGAGAGGGATGGCCGCCCCAAGAAACACTGGACAGGCCACAAAGGGCGTGGAAGAGGAGGAATCCTATTTAATCCTCCTCAAGCCACCTCAAAGCCCCAGTGACTCCTGCGTCCCAGTGGGAGGGAGACTGGGGGAGTTCTTCCCACAATGGACCACTTCAACCTCAAGTCCGTTTATACTAGACACCATAAAGAACGGTTACAGATTGGAGTTCGATTCGGTTCCCCCCTCAAACTTTCAGGTTACCCAGTTACCCAGAGACCGAGAAAAAGCAAACGCTCTGGGACTGTTATTGGGGGATTTAGTGGAACAGAGAGTCCTTATTCAGGTGCCCCAGAGGGAGCGTGGCCAGGGAGTATATTGCCATGTGTTTGTTGTAAAGAAACCATCAGAAAAGTTGAGATTAATTCTGAATCTCCGACCCTTGAACAAGTTTGTGAGATACAAACGATTCAGGATGGAGTCAATCTTTACAATAACCAAATTTCCTGTTTCCAGGTTGCCACATGGCCACAGTAGATCTCAGGGATGCTTACTAGCACATGCCAATACATCAGGACTTTCAAAAATTCCGCAGGTTAGCAGTCAGGGTAAACTCAGAGGTTCTGCACTTACAGTTCCAGGCACTGCCTTTTCTTCGCCGAGAATCTTTACGAAGGTTCTAGCGGAGGCTCTAGCCCCTATAGGGGCAGGGCTATTAAGTTGATCCCCTACCTGGACGATCTCCTATTTACTGCCTACTCTTCCCAACAGCTAGAGAGAGACTTGCAGGAGGCGCAGAGTTTCCTTATTTCTCTCGGGTGGTTAATCAACCAGGACAAGTCCCAGCTGACCCCAGCACAGGAGGTCCTGTATTTGGGGTACAAAATCTCTTTAGTGGAGATGAAGGTATTTCTCCCAGAGAAAAGATACAGAAAGTGGATCAGGCAGTAGCCCAGCTTCAAACCAATCAGGTAGCCCTGATCAGAGAGGTCATGAGGGTGCTGGGTCTGATGACGTCCTGTTTCCCAGCGGTACTTTGGGCAAGATTTCATCAGCGCCCTCTGCAGGGTCTCATGCTGCGTTACTGGCATGGCAAGAAGCAGAGCCTAGATCAAGCTATGCCCCTATCATCCAGAGTCTAGAGGTCGTTGTGGTGGTGGCAGGCTCATCACAACCCGGACAAGGGTCTGTCCTGGACCCAACCTGCAGCCTTAGTGGTAACAACCGACGCCAGTGCGTTGGGCTGGGGTGCACACCTGGAGAGAATCTTAGCTCAGGGGGCCTGGTTGCCAGTAGAAGCAGGTCAGTCCTCAAATCAGAGGGAGCTTCTTGTAATTCTGACGGCTATAGAGGCTTTCCAGTCCCGGATAGGGGGACAGCACCTACAGGTACGGACAGATAATGCTGCAGCCGTTGCTTATGTGAACAAGCGGGGGGACCAGGAACCCCCCCGCTCTGCAGTCTATAGCAAACAGGATTCTGTGTTGAGCCGAGGTAAACCTGTCCTCTTTGTCAGCCATTCATCTGAAAGGCTCTCAAAATTTGCTGGTGGATTTTCTCAGCTGTCAGCGCATAAATTAGGACGAGTGATCCCTCAACAGGGAGCTGTCCTACAAAAATTTTCGGTAGAATTGACCTTATCCTAGTAGCGCCATTCTGGCCGAGGAGACCTTTGTTTGCCAACCTGAAGAAACTGGCCATTGGTCCCCCATTATCCCTTCTGGTCAGCGAGGACTTGATTTCTCAGGGCCCTATTCTACACCCACAAATAGAGAACCTCAGACTAACAGCCTGGTATCTGAGGAACAGCTGTTGAGGTCTCAGGGATTTTCAGAAAGAGTGATTAAAACTCTTCTGGAGTGCCGTAAGCCGGTAACCAGGGCAATTTATGCCAAAGTATGGAAAAAGGTTTAGTTCCTGGTTGCAGGAGCAGGGGCTGGAACATCCAGGGATTCTGGCAGTCCTGGATTTCCTTCAGACAGGTGTAGAACTGGATCTTTCTATTAGTACTTTGAAGGTTCAGGGCGCTGCCTTAAGCGTTTTCCTTCAGACCTCACTTCAGCAGAATCAATTCGTTAAGAAGTTTTTCAAGGCCCTGGCGAGATCCAGGCCGCTGAGGGTAAGGGCCTGCCCCACCTGGGATCTATCCTTGGTCCTCAGGACCCTTACCAGAAGTCCCTTTGAACCCTTGGAGGAATCAACGCTGAAATGAGTGGTACTTAAAAAGTTTTTTTTGATAGCTATCGCGTCAGCCAGAAGGGTGAGTGATCTGAAGGCTCTCTATTCAGGAGCCATTTTTGTTGATTTTGGAGGATAGGATCGTACTCAAGACTGACCCTAGTTCCCTCCCCTAAGGTAGCATCTACGTTTCATAGAATGCAGGACATTGTCTTACCACCATTTTTTTCCACCTCAGAGGCAGATGAGGAGGGATCTCGGAGTTTATTAGATGTTAAAAGAAGCCTTTTATTTTATCTGGAAGACACTAGAATCTTCAGGAAGTCAGATTTTCTTTTTGTTAATTTTGCGGGGGCTCGCAAAGGCTATAAGTCGTCTAAGTCCTCCATTGCTAGATGGATTGGACTGGTGATTATAAAAGCTTATGAGTTAGAAGGGATGCAAGCACCATTAGTTAAGGCACATTCTACCGGTGCAGTCTCAGTTTCATGGGCAGAGAGGGCCGGTGCCTCTCCGGAGGACATCTGCAAGGCAGCAACGTGGTCCAGCTACTGTACGTTTGCTAGACATTACCATCTGGATTTATTGTCTGATAAAGAACAGACATTTGGACGAAAGGTCCTCCAGGCAGTGGTCCCGCCCTGAAAAACTAAGTTTCTTGCTTATCATTTTAGAGGCTGTCCTGGAAGACGAAAGGAAAAAACCGGAGTTAGACTTACCGGTAACTTTTTCTAGGAGTCTTCCAGGACAGCCTGGTTTCCCACCCGGTAGTTCTTGGTTAAACTGAAGAGGGAGGCCTGGAGGATCACCTTTTAAACTAATTGGTTATACGTGTTTCCTGTCCCGGAGGGAGGAGCCCTATGTCTCAGAGGCTGTCCTGGAAGACTCCTAGAAAAAAAAGTTACCGGGAAGTCTAACTCCGGTTATCGAAGCTCTGATAGAATCGGATTACCCTTTGATCTCCCGCAGCTAGTCCATGCAGCCTCATAGCTCTTTAAAGGTACAACCTTTCAACTTTAGCCAGATCTCCCTCCCCACCTGCAAGTTTTGGCTGTTCCCTGTGCTGTGTGTTTCAGCAATTCTTGTTGAATCTTACATAACACAGAAGAAATCCAATAAGGAGAGTGGAAATCTCTCAAATGTCCACAACAGTTCCTTAGACCCAGGAGCTCAAGCATCAAAAATATGCAAAATGTTGCCAGACTGTTAACTCTCCAGAATATACCAAACCTCTAAATTAACAGTTTTGGATGCATTCATCCTAAAGGGAAAAATGCTTACCTGGCTGTCTGAGCAGTATGTCCTAAAAGGTAAGCAATTTGGTCTAGGGGGATTGCGAGGTAGATTTACTAAAATTGGAGAGTGCAAAATCTGGTGCAGCTGTGCATGGTGGCCAATCAGCTTCCAACTTCAGCTTGTTCAATGCAGAACTGCACCAGATTTTTCACGCACCAGTTTTAGCAATCCAACCCTTGTATGTTCAATTGTCACAAGCAAAAAAAAAAAAAAAAAAGAAGGAAAACGTGATCATGTTAAGACTATAATAAAAAGAATACATGCACTTACCTCCAGCTGCAGGAAGAGCTCTGAAATAATCACAAAAACTCAAGTTAGTTATGAAAATATTGTTTTAAAATAAGAGACAACTTGACATAAATTATTGGTAATTCAATGTTTTGGAGTCTTGTTTAGGGTTGCATAATATAAAATCAATTTAACTGAATGACACATACCTCGATAGCATTCTAAACATTCTAATAGCATTCTAAACATGTTATTGGTTAAAACCTGCAACCGCTTCATCTGGTTGTACAACAAAAAAACTGACCTAACTCTGCCCAGTTTGTGCACGGAAGGCCAAAACGGAGTGAACCCAGAAGGAAGACCAGGTGAAGATGGAAGCTCGATAATGGAAGTTTGTGGTGCAGACTAGCACATTGTGGCATAAAGTTTCAGGGGGTCTCCAACAAAATATATATAGTTGACAATTTAAAATGACTGGTGTGAATCTCCCATTGTAATAAAAATGAAAAGATACTGACTGCATTAGGAATAGGCGAACCTCCAATTTCTAGTCAAAGAGAAAATCACATTCTCTAGGCAGCCACAAACACAATAAGATTGCTATTACGGGTCACAAAATTAGTAATTAGAAGTACATCAAGAGGACTAATTAAAATGAAGAAACCGCAGTGCTCACTTCACATCACACCCGCTTTTATGGGTCATTTATAAATGACCCAGAGTGTTCTCTGCCTAAATTGGCAACCCGCAGGCAGTTTAAGTCATACATTTGTTAGTATACATCGCACACTAGCACATAATGACACACTTACCTGAAAACGTTTAGGAGATATTTAGATAACCTATAGGTAAGCTTTTTCATAGGTTTACAGATACATTACAGATACGGGTGCAACGGATTGTCACCGATCCGTGATCCAAACAGGTCAACCAGTTCAGATCGGCACACACGCGATCCGCGGAGCGCTCCGCTGCCTCGGACTTAGGAAAGGTTTTGCGGCTTCGGCCCAGCTCCGGAGCAGCGGCCATCTTGGTACACCCGGCGGCCGCCTAGGTGAGTGGCACGCTGACGTCATCATCCCCCGCCTCAACTGCAAGCAAGCAGACAATCGTAGGGGAGATGTGGATGTTACAGTGTGGGGAGATGTGGCTATTTACAGTGGGGGAGATTGTGGCTATTACAGGGGGGGAGATTGTGGCTATTACAGGGGGGGGGGGGTTGTGGCTATTACGGGGGGGGGGGGGGAATTGTGGATATTACAGGGGGGGGTTGTGGCTATTACGGGGGGGGGGGGGGAGATTGTGGCTATTACAGGGGGGGAGATTGTGGCTATTACGGGGGGGGAGATTGTGGCTATTACGGGGGGGGGGAGATTGTGGCTATTACGGGGGGGGGGGGAGATTGTAGCTATTACAGGGGAGGGGGGAGATTGTAGCTATTACAGGGGAGGGGGGAGATTGTGGCTATTACAGGGGAGGGGGGAGATTGTGGCTATTACAGGGGAGGGGGGAGATTGTGGCTATTACGGGGGGGGGGGGATTGTGGCTATTACGGGGGGGGGGGGGGAGATTGTGGCTATTACAGGGGGGGGGGTTATGTTTATTAGTGGGACTGCTTTAGCAGTCCCACTATTGTCATTCGTTTTTATTTATTTTTAACTTCAATTTTATTATTCCGCACGTTTTTTGGCTCTGCATAACTTCTGCATACTTTCAGCTATTAAAACCATTCAACTATTAAAATGTTCATCTCTTTCAGCTGATGATGGGACTTTTTCAACTTTTTTTCTACTATTTATACTTTTTAAAATATTAAGCTTTTTAACACTTTTTTTTAACATTGAAGTCAATGAGAGCATGCTTCAGATCCTTAAAATCTTCTTCCGCTCCCAAAAGTTTCAGCTCCTTCATACTTTCACCTACAGACGCCAAACAAACTTTAAAATGTTGACAAAATATTCAGCTATCTGGCTATATCTTTTCAGTTTGATATCTTTTACAGTTTTTGTGAAAAATCTGTTTGTTTAGTGGTCATTTCAGGAAATTTTATCCATTAAACAGAGTGTACTGTGCTGCTTTTGTTGCCATAGTTACCAAAGCTTCTGTTATACACAGATGAGCGGTGGGGGAGGTGGCTGGCGCATCTCAGCTCTGATTACAGAGCCCGGGGGAGGGGACAGACACACCATGTACTGATTTATAATAGAGGAATATGATGGGGCAATTCTGATGGAGCAATATGATGGGGCAATTCTGATGGAGCAATATGATGGGGCAGTTTTGATGGGGACAATTTTGATGGGGACAATATGATGAGGCAATTCTGATGGGGGCAGTTTTGATTTTGGCAACATGATGGGGGCAATATGATGGGGGCAGTTTTGATGGTGGCAATATGATGGGGGCAATATGATGGGGCAGTTTTGATGGTGGCAATATGATGGGGCAGTTTTGATGGTGGCAATATGATGGGGCAGTTTTGATGGTGGCAATATGATGGCGCAATTCTGATGGGGCAGTTCTGATGGCGCAATTCTGATGGCGCAATTCTGATGGCGCAATTCTGATGGCGCAATTCTGATGGCGCAGTTTTGATGGCGCAGTTCTGATGGCGCAGTTCTGATGGCGCAATTCTGATGGCGCAATTCTGATGGGGCAGTTTTGATGGCGCAATTCTGATGGCGCAATTCTGATGGCGCAATTCTGATGGCGCAATTCTGATGGCAATATGATGGGGGCAGTTTTGATGGGGGCCGTTTTAGCTATTCGGCTATTCATCATTCCCACGCATTTTCCCCAGGAAATGCTTTTTCTAGTTTGTCTTGTCTTTTTTTTTTTTGCTGATCCGAAAAATGATCTGATCCGTGCCTCTGATCCGAGGTATGATCCAAACCGTGAGTTTTTTGATCCATTGCACCCCTACTTACAGATGGGTAAAAGTTATACATGAGAGTTTATTCCCACTTTAATGTTTGTGTGGGTGGATTAAAAAAAAAAAAAAAAAAAAATTTAAATTAAAAAAAAGTTAAAACAGAGTTTTACTTTGCAAAACATTTGAGAAGTTTGGTCTTACCAGCATTTCTTAGTCTTTCTTTGTATTGCTGATCTAATTTTTTCAAGCGCTTTTGGTATTCTTGCAATGTCCCTGTTAAATAAAAAATGATGAAAAACACACACACACACAAACAAACGTATATAAGACTATACAAGCTCATGCAACTATCTCATTCTATAAGAAGAAAAGCAGACATTTGTTTTCATTAGGGATGCCCGATACCACTATTGTAGCAACAAGTACCGATACTTTTTTTTTTAGTACTCGCCAATACCTATTACCGATACCAATTTCCGGCATTTAGGGAGATCAAGATTAGGAGGAGTGGGGGGGGTCTCCATCATCTCAGTGTGCTGTGTAATATTACCATCTGGATGAGACCAAGTAATGAAGAAACAGAGCACTCCCAACACTCAGCACTGTTGGCCCACACAACTACAAGGGCAAAATTAGCAAGAAGGTATCGGTTTTAAGTATCGGGGCATATTCACAAGTACCAATACTTGTGTAAAATGCCTAGTGTCGGTGCAACCCTAGTTTTCATACAACATTTTATTCTAAGGGTTTGATGATTGCCTCAAACTATAGTGGTACTACCAAATGTCTTACATGTGATGAATGTAAAGCATAAAAAAAAAAAAAAAATTAAAAAATGATGTTGGAGTGGGTGAATTTTTAGAACATAAACCATCATCTAATGTATTTTGCTGGATTAAAGTTGGCCATAAACAGTTATTCAGCAAGAGGGCTGAACAAAAGAGAAAAAAAAAATACAGATTCATCCATTCACACAAATGGAGGTGGATAGAGGAATATTCCTTGCTGGGACATTGTAGTCTTACAGCTGCACCTACCACTGTCAGGATACATTAATCAGTGGCTGCAGCTGATTGGCTGCAGCCGCTGGTCAAGAAAAAGTTTCCGATACGTCCTTCCAACAGAAGTCGATCAAATGCTGACACAACTATTGAAATTCAACCAGTCCCTCCTGAACCAGAGGACTTTTAACCACTTCAGCCCCGGACCATTATGCTGCCTAAGGACCAGAGGTCTTTTTTCAATTTGGCACTGCGTCGCTTTAACTGCTAATTGCGTGGTCATGCAATGCTGTACCCAAACAAAATTTGCGTCCTTTTCTTCCCACAAATAGAGCTTTCTTTTGATGGTATTTGATCACCTCTGCGGTTTTTATTTTTTGCGCTATAAACGGAAAAAGACTGAAAATTTTGAAAAAAAATTATATTTTCTACTTTTTGTTATTAAAAAAATCCAATAAACTCAATTTTAGTCATACATTTAGGCCAAAATGTATTCGGCCACATGTCTTTGGTAAAAAAAATGTCAATAAGCGTATATTTATTGGTTTGCGCAAAAGTTATAGCGTCTACAAACTAGGGTACATTTTCTGGAATTTACACAGCTTTTAATTTATGACTGCCTATGTCATTTCTTGAGGTGCTAAAATGGCAGGGCAGTACAAAACCCCCCCAAATGACCCCATTTTGGAAAGTAGATACCCCAAGGAAATTGCTGAGAGGCATGTTGAACCCATTGAATATTTATTTTGATTGAATAATGACAAAAAAAAAAAAAAAAAAAAAAAAAAATATTTACAAAAAGTTGTCACTAAATGATATATTGCTCACACAGGCCATGGGCCTATGTGGAATTGCACCCCAAAATACATTCAGCTGCTTCTCCTGAGTACGGGGATACCACATGTGTGGAACTTTTTGGGAGCCTAGCCGCGTACGGGGCCCCGAAAACCAATCACCGCCTTCAGGATTTCTAAGGGTGTAAATTTTTGATTTCACTCTTCACTGCCTATCACAGTTTCGGAGGCCATGGAATGCCCAGGTGGCACAAACCCCCCCCAAATGACCCCATTTTGCAAAGTAGACACCCCAAGCTATTTGCTGAGAGGCATGTTGAGTATTTTGCAGCTCTCATTTGTTTTTGAAAATGAAGAAAGACAAGAAAAAACTTTTTTTTTTTTTCTTTTTTCAATTTTCAAAACTTTGTGACAAAAAGTGAGGTCTGCAAAATACTCACTATACCTCTCAGAAAATAGCTTGGGGTGTCTACTTTCCAAAATGGGGTCATTTGGGGGGGGTTTTGTGCCACCTGGGGATTCCATGGCCTCCGAAACTGCGATAGGCAGTGAAGAGTGAAATCAAAAATTTACGCCCTTAGAAAGCCTGAAGGCGGTGCTTGGTTTTCGGGGTCCCGTATGCGGCTAGGCTCCCAAAAAGTCTCACACATGTGGTATCCCCGTACTCAGGAGAAGCAGCAGAATGTATTTTGGGGTGTAATTTCACATATTCCCATGGCATGTTTGAGCAATATATCATTAAGTGACAACTTTGTGCAAAAAAAAAAAAAATTTGTCTCTTTCCCGCAACTTGTGTCACAATATAAAATATTCCATGGACTCGACATGACTCTCAGCAAATAGCTTGGGGTGTCTACTTTCCAAAATGGGGTCATTTGGGGGGGTTTTGAACTGTCCTGGCATTTTATGCACAACATTTAGAAGCTTATGTCACACATCACCCACTCTTCTAACCACTTGAAGACAAAGCCCTTTCTGACGCTTTTTGTTTACATGAAAAAATTTTTTTTTGCAAGAAAATTACTTTGAACCCCCAAACATTATATATTTTTTTAAAGCAAATGCCCTACAGATTAAAATGGTGGGTGTTTCATTTTTTTTCTTTTCACACAGTATTTGCGCAGCGATTTTTCAAACGCATTTTTTGGGAAAAAACATACTTTTTTAAATTTTAATGCACTAAAACACACTATATTGCCCAAATGTTTGATGAAATAAAAAAGATGATCTTAGGCCGAGTACATGGATACCAAACATGACATGCTTTACGATTGCGCACAAACGTGCAGTGGCAAACAAAATAAATACATTTTTAAAAGCCTTTAAAAGCCTTTACAGGTTACCACTTTAGATTTACAGAGGAGGTCTACTGCTAAAATTACTGCCCTCGTTCTGACCTTCGCGGTGATACCTCACATGCATGGTGCAATTGCTGTTTACGTTTGACGACAGACCGCCGCTTGCGTTCGCCTTTGCGCGAGAGCAGGGGGCGACAGGGGTGGGTTTTTTTTGTTTTTTTTTTTAATTATTTTTTTGCTTTTTTATCTTATTTTTAAACTGTTCCTTTCATTTTTTTTTTAATAATTTTTATTGTTATCTCAGGGAATGTAACTATCCCCTATGATAGCAATAGGTAGTGACAGGTACTCTTTTTTGAAAAAATTGGGGTCTATTAGACCCTAGATCTCTCCTCTGCCCTCAAAGCATCTGACCACACCAAGATCGGTGTGATAAAATGCTTTCCCAATGGCGCTGTTTACATCCGGCGAAATCTAAGTCATGAAATGCTCGTAGCTTCCGGTTTCTTAGGCCATAGAGATGTTTGGAGCCACTCTGGTCTCTGATCAGCTCTATGGTCAGCTGGCTGAATCACCGGCTGCATTCTCAGGTTCCCTGTTGAGACAGGAGAGCCAGAGAAAAACACGGAAGACGGTGGTGGGGGGGGGGGGGGGGGGGGGGCGGTCATTCCCTCCCACGGCTTGTAAAAGCAGTCTAGAGGCTAATTGGCCGCTAGGATTGCTTTTACATGAAAGCCGACCGCTGGCTGAAAAGAATGATACCAAGATGATACCTGAACCTGCAGGCATCATTCTGGTATAACCACTCAAAGTTGTGAATGGCGTACCTGAAGACAAAAAAATGGTTAACAATAAAACACAGTAAACGGTAAAGTATAAAAAAATTGCATAACTGAAAAACAAACATGATAAAACATAATAACAATAAAACATTGCAGAATAGAATACAGTAAAAAAGAGCAGAACAATAGAGAGAGAATAGAGAGAGAGAGAACAATAAAAGGACAACTATTTTTTTTTATTTTATATATTTTTTTTTTTTTACACTTTTTTTGTAACTAACTTTTATAACTGTAACCGGTTCCAGGTTCGGGTCTCTCAAAATGCGATGGCATCTTGGGAGACCCTGTGAAAGTGTGCCTAGTCTGTGCAATGCTGTACCCTACGCTAATACTCAACTAGTGAATGGTAGCGTTCAAAACATTCACCAATGCAAAGACCAGGATTGTCAGGACAGGAGGGACAATAATAGCGGGTGTCACGCCTATATCCGCACTTGCTGCAGACACGACATCTTTTTTGGGGGGGTTCATTGGGTAGGGGTACTCGGGAGGACATAAAGAAAATGCGTCTCATGCAGCCGACTGCATTTGGTTGGGGATGTGAATGGGGGAAGTACGGGCGCTGCAGAAGTGGTGGGTTACCAATTAGGATTTGCGAATGCAGCAGGAAGGGCACTATGGGCACGACGGCCTGTGTTTGTCTTCTTCTTGGTGGCAGCGGGACACTACTTGTGCTTGCCACCTCACCAGCTTGAACTGCACTTATGGGACTCGCCACGTCACCAAGTGTTACTGCAGTGCTGGTTTGACTACGACCGGGGTATACTAGGCCGCTGGTGCTTGTCTGTTCACCAAAACGCTACCAAAAAAACTGTTAGCGATCGCAGGGATCAGGCCTGACTCTGCGAATGCTGCAGTTATGCTTTTAGTGTTTTGTAAGTGACAGTGATCGATCGATACTGCACTTGGGTGGGCTGGGCTGGGCCGGGCGGAGGGGGCAAAACGCAGGTGCTAGCAGGTATCTGGGCTGATCCCGCTAACACTGCATTTTTGGGAACCTTAAAATGCTGGGGACGCTAGTATAGATCTGATCGGATCAGATATTGATGCGTTCAGATACTATACCACTAAGGGAGGCGTATGCTGTATGCGTGGGTGTTATCGGTACTGGCGCTAATCTGACGCTGCCTGGGGCGACGCATATCACCGCCGGGCTATCAGGGGGCTAAACCTTTATTCGGTAATAAACGGCGGGTGCCCTGACACTATAAAAAATAAACGAACTAACCAGAGTCACCTGTAAACGGTTATACGGTGATCAGTGGTGAAAGGTAGAGGTCGACCGATATATCGGCCGGCTGATATATCGGCCGATATTTGGCGTTTTTTACTTAATCGGCATCGGCTGATTGTGCTGATAAAAAAGGCCGATTGTAACTTCAGCCGTGACTTGCAAATGACTTCTGTAATAGAAGTTAATGCAAGTTTCCTGAGGTTATCTGTGGAGAGGATTCTCTCCTCCTCTGCGTAGCCTGCCAAGTCTGATAAGAAGATACATTGTATCTTTCAGGTTCTTTTTATCAATAGACTGAATTCCGTGTGTAGAAGCTCTCAGTTTAACCATTTAAAGACTAAATCTTTTCTGACATTTGTTGCTCACAAGTAAAAATCCTGTATTTTCTGCTAGAAAATCACTTAGAACCCCCAAACATTATATATATTTTTTTAGCAGAGACCCTAGGGAATAAAATGGTGGTTGTTGCAATATTTTATGTCACACGGTATTTGCGCAGCGGTCTTTCAAACGCAATTTAAAAAAAAAAAAAATACAGTAATGAATTAAAAAAAAAACCTAAGCAGTAAAGTTAGCCCATTTTTTTTCGTCCAAAAGTTTTGATTACCTGTTTTTGTGTATTTAATATTTAAGATAGTTTTTTTTTTTTTTTTGTTTTCTAAATTATACATACAAGTGAACTGATTGGAGGTTTGTTTTGTTTAATGTTTAAATGAAAAAAAATTCTGTATTACTTAAGGCTGCTTTCACACTGGAGCGGGCATGCGTTGATGGTAAAACGCTGCTAGTTTTAGCGGCGCTTTACCGTCATTTTAGAGGCGCTATTCGGCTGCTAGCAGGGCGCTTATAACCCAGCTAGCGGCCGAGGAAGGGGTTAAATGCGCCCCTGAAGCGCCGCTGCCAAAACGCTTTGCAGGCGCTTCGGCAGCGGTGCGCATTCATTTCAATGGGCAGGAGTGGTGGAGGAGTGGTATACACCGCTCCAAAGATGCCGTTTGCAGGACTTTTTTTTACATCCTGCCAGCGCATCGCCTCAGTGTGAAAGCACTTGGGATATCACACTGAGACTGCAGGGGAGCCGTTTTACAGGCACTTTACAGGCGCTATTTTTAGCCCAAAGGCGCCTGAAAAACGCCCCAGTGTGAAAGGGATCTAACTGTTAGATTTTATGAGATGAAGGGAAAAAAGAAAAAAAAAAAAAATCGTCATCACATATCGGCCATCGGCCACCGCGATTTCTAAATATCGGCATCGGCCAGAGAAAAACCCATATCGGTCGACCTCTAGTGAAAGGGTTAACTAGGGAGCAATCAAGGGGTTAAAACATTTATTAGATAGTATATGGGGGTCCCTGTTGCTATAAAACGCTGACGGCGAACCTAAATATTTACCTCCCTAACTAGCGTCACCAGCGACACTAATACAGCGATCAGAAAAATGATCGCTTAGTGACACTGGCGACGGGGGGTGATCAAGGGGTTAAAACTTTATTAGGGGGGGGTTAGGGGGGTACCCTAGACCTAAAGGGGGCTAACACTAACTGCCCTAACACAGTAACTGTCACAAACTGACACCATGCAGTAATCAGAAAAAAAAAACCTGCTTGGTGTCAGTGTGACAGGGAGGGGGGAGGGGTGATTGGGGGTGATCGGGGGGCGATCGGGGGGGTGGTCGGGGGTGTTTTGTGTGCCTGGCATGTTCTACTGAGTGTGTGTGTGTGTGTGTTTTCACTCACTCGGATGTCTTCTCTCCTCGGCGCCGGAACGGAAAATACAGAGCCGAGGAGAGATGACTGCTGTTTAGCATACAGCAGCAAAGGAATGTTCTGATTGGCCGGCGACGATTGCGAGGGGGGGGCCCACAAACGGATGGCCTCCCCCTCACCTCCGATCGCCGGGGGACAAAAGAGGACCGCCTCAGGCACCGGAGGTGGGGGGGTCCAATCGGACCCCCCACCCGCGGGAGGCAGATCACGTACATTAACGCGATTTTGCCTGCCCGTATATCGGCGTGAGGCGGTCCTTAAGTGGTTAATCAGTGTATGGCCAGCTTAAGGCTCACCATACACAGCATGTTACAATCTAAATGTAAAATCTTTAGATCTACCAACAAATATGTAGTGCAATAGGCTGCTTGATTGGATATAAACTACAGTGCATCCGGAAAGTATTCACAGCGCTTCATTTTTTCCAAATTTTGTTATGTTATAGCCTTATTCCAAAATGGATTCAATTCATTATTTTCCTCAAAATTCTACAAACAATATCCCGTAATGACAACGTGAAAGAAGTTTGTTTGAAATCTTTGCAAATGTATTACAAAATAAAACATGAAAAAAAAATTACATTACAATTACTTCATAAGAAGTCACAGCCCTTGCTCAATAATTTGTTGAAACACCTTTGGCACCAATTACAGCCTCAAGTCTTTTTGAGTATGATACTACAAGCTTGACACACCTATTTTTGGGCAGTTTCTCCCATTCTTATTTGCAGGACCTATCAAGCTCCATCAGGTTGGATGGGGAGAGTCTGAGCACAGCCATTTTCAGATTTCGGCTTAGAGGTTCAATCAGGTTCAAGCCTGGGTCACTCAAGGACGTTGTGTTCTTGGTCATCTCCCTAAGGCTTTTCTCACCCGATCGCTTAGTTTGGCCGGGTGGCCCACTCTAGGAAAAGTCCTGGTGGTTCCAAGCTTTTTCCATTTACAGATGATGGAGGCCACTGTGCTCATTGGGATCTTCAATGCTGCAGAAATATTTCTGTACCCTTCCCCAGATCTGTGCCTCAATACAATCCTGTCTCGGAGGTCTACAGATAATTCCTTGGACTTCATGGCTTGGTTTGGGCTCTGGCCTGTACTGTTAACTGTGGGACCTTATATAGACAGGTATGTGCCTTTCCAAATCATGTCCAATCAACTGAATTTACAACAGGTGGACTCTAATCAAGTTGTAGAAACAACTCAAGGATGATCAGTGGAAACAGGATGCACCTGAGCTCAATTTTGAATGTCATGGCAAAGGTTCTGAATACTTATGTACATGTCATTTTTTTTGTTTATTTTTAATAAATTTGCAAATTTTTTAAACAAACTTCTTTCATGTTGTCATTATGGGGTATTGTTTGTAGAATTTTGAGAAGACGAGGATCTGGGCTGCTCTGTGCAAAACCATTGCACAGAGCAGGCAAGTATAACAATGTTTGAAAGAAAGAAAAACCAAAATAAAAACAAAAAACAAAAACTTTACCCACTTGCCAACCAGCCGCCGTCATACTGCGGCAGGTCAGGATGATCCCACGAACCGTCGTAGCTATACGTCGGCTTGCGGGCACGGGATAGCAGGCGCGCGCCGATGCTCATGGCCGACGGTCACGATGACCGCCGGCCACAAGCGATCGTGAGCAGGAGACACAGAACAGGAACGAGTGTGTGTAAACACACACTTCCCTGTTCTGACAGGAGTGACAGATCGCGTGTTCCTATTAGTTAGGAACCATGATCCATCACTTCCTCTAGTCTGTCCCCTCCCCCTTAAGTTGGAATCATCTCCCAGGGAACATAGTTAACCCCTTCATTGTCAGTGACATTTATACAGTAATCAATGCATTTTTACAGAACTGATCGCTGTATAAATGCCAATGGTCCCAAAAATGTCTCAAAATTGTCTGATGTGTCCTCCATAATGTCGCAGTCACGATAAAAATATTTTGCAGATCACCGCCATTACTAGTAAAAAAAAAAAAAAAAAAATTATAATAATAAAAATGCTATAAATCTATCCCCTATTTTGTAGATGCTATAACTTTTGCAATTTTTTTACCAAAAATATGTAGAAGAATACATATCGGCCTAAAATGAGAAAAAATTTGCTTTTTAAGAAAAAAAAAAAAAAAAGGGGGGGGGGGAATATTATAGCAAAAAGTACAAAATATTTAGCTTTTTTCAAAATTGTTGCACTTTTTTTGTTTATAGCGCAAAAAATAAAGAGGTGATGAAATACCACCAAAAGAAAGCTCTATTTGTGGGGATAAAAAAAGGACGTCAATTTTGTTTGGGTGCAGCATGGCACGACCGCACAATTGTCAGTTAAAGTGACGCAGTGCTGAATTGCAAAAAATGGCCGGTCATTCTACAGCCAAATCTCCCGGGGCTGAAGTGGTTAAAATATGACCGTGAAATTACTAACAAAAATACACAAAAAGGAGCATATACAGAAAATCTGGTTGTTGACACACTCAAAGCATAAGCCGACTGTGCACATTACAATGTTTTTTTTATTGTAAAGTCGCATTTTTCTATAAGGATAGTAAAATGGTTGCCTAATAAACAGTACCGTTCTAAAATAGGAAAAAAAAAACGGCATGACACTATACAGAGAATATTTAAAGAGTTAAAACTTTGAGGCATGTCTGGAAACAAGCAAACGTGTATAATCTTATTACATTTTGCGATTAAGTCAAGCAGAAATTTCACTGCACTCAGATCATTATAACTAAGAATAGACATACTGTAATGTGTAACTTGGCCTTTTTCCTTTTTCACATCATTCGATTCTGTGCTAGTTTTCATCACTAGAAAAATAAATTAATTGAGCCTTGTATGACAACAGCTGTTTTACAGACATTTTTAACTGCCATTACCATTATATGAGAAATTACAGTTTTGAAGATTTTTGAACCATCTCAGCCTAACCCTCACACAATGCAGGACACTAGCAAATGTAATAATACAATTGTGCCATCCATTCTATTTTTAGCAGTAAACTGTTATATATCTGATGTTGTATACAGTATATTCCATGAATGTCAGCCTTTACCTGAACAAATAAAATCATTATAACAAACTACATGGGATGGGTATGGTAAAGGTGAAGAAAGGAAATAAGGGAAGACAGAAAAAAAAATGGATTGTGGAGGGCCATAGAAAGGACAGTGCCCACAACCACTGACAATGCACAAATATAACACATGAACACCGATTCCTCCCCTTCCTTGCAACTGAAGAGCATCTGTCACACAGTTCTGAGTCAGATTACCTAAAAAAAAATTGAATTTCTGTCCACCTATGGCTAAACTTACAAAGAACACAAGATGTTCCCTTTTGCCACCATGTCATGGGAGTAGAGTGTTCCTAAATCACCCCTGCTCAGCTGTCAGTAGTGTACAGTGCATTCGGAGCATATTCACAGCACTTCACTTTTTCCACATTGTTGTTACAGCCTTATTCCAAAATGGATTAAATTTGTTATTTTTCTCAAGATTCTACAAACAATACCCCAAAATGACAAAGTAAAAAAATTTTGTCTGAAATCTTTGTTTTTTTAGTTTTAATAAATTTGCAAACAAAATAACATGTACATAAGTATACACAGCCTTTGCTTAATACTTTGTTGAAGCACCTTTGCAACCAATTACAGCCTCAAGTCTTTTTGCGTATGTTACATACAAGCATGGTACACCTACTTTTGGGCAGTTTGTACCATTCTTCTTTGCATGACCTCCCACGCTCCATCAGGTTGGATGGGAAGCGTTGGTGCACAGCCATTTTTTAGATCTGTCCAGAGATGTTCAATCGGGTTCAAGTCTGGGCCACTCAAGGACATTCAGGGTTGTGCCATAGCCACTTTGTTATCTTGGCTGTGTGCTTAGGGTCATTTTTCTTTTGGGGAAGAACCTTCACCCCAGTCTGAGGTCCAGAGCGCTCTGGAGCAGATTTTCACCAAGGATGTCTTTTTACAATGCTGCATTCATCTTTCCTCGATCCTGACTAGTCTCCCAGTTCCTGCCGCTGAAAAACATTCCCACAGCATAATGCTGCCACCACCATGCTTCATTGTAGGGATGGTATTGGCCAGGAGATGAGCAGTGAATGGTTTCCGCCAGACATGAAGCTTGCCATTCAAGCCAAACAGTTCAACCTTTGTCCCATCAGACCAGAGAATTTTGTTTCTCATGGTCTGAGAGTCCTTCAGATGGAAGGTTCTCCCCTCTCCATAGAGAAATGCTGGAGCTCTGTCAGAGTGACCATCAGGGTTCTTGGTCACCTTCCTAAGGCCCTTCTCCCGATCGCTCAGTTTGGCCGGACAACCCACTTTAGGAAGAGTCCTGGTGGTTCCAAATTTCTTCCATTTATGGTTGATTGAAGCCACTGTGCTCATTGGGACCTTCAATGCTGCATACATTTTTCTGTACCCTTCTCCAGATCTGTGCCTCGATACAATTCTGTCTCAGAGGTCTACAGACAATTCCTTGAACTTCATGGCTTGGTTTGTGCTCTAACATGCACTGTTAATTGTGGGACCTTATATAGACAGGTGTGTGCCTTTCCAAATAATGTCCAGTCAACTGAATTTACCACAGGTGGACGCCAATCAAGTTGTAGAAACATCTCAAGGATGATCAGTGGAAACAGGATGCACCTGAGCTCAATTTTGAGTGTCATGGCAAAGGCTCTGAATACTTGTCATTTTTTCGTTTTTTATTTTTTTAATAAATTTGCAAGAAGACGTCAAACAAACTTCTTTCACATTGTCATTGTGGGGTATTGTTTGTAGAATTTTGAGGAAAATAATTTATTCCATTTTGGAATAAGGCTGTAACATAACAAAATGGGGAACAAAAATTAAAGCACTGTGAATACTTTCTGGATGCACTGTATAGTAGCGACCACACGTCTTTTTTCTTTTCACAAAAGTTTGTTTTTCTGAAATTTCATCCTAGCAGTGTTGTGCTGTTCGTTTGGATGCAGGTAGTCCTTTGGTAAAGTGTATTTATGGTCAAAATTTAAAATCATATTTACTTCCACATTGAATTTGAGTTATTTCTAGCCTACTCCTATTAAGCTGAATAATCTTGGACATTTGTGAATAACCCACATTAACTGCCATGAATTCTGTGACAGGTAATCACTATGCTCTGTGAGAAGGCACTGCTGTGTCACACATTTCACAGAGTCTGCCTTCTGAACTATAGAGGTGCTGAGAGGAGGAGTTTCAGGAGGCGGAGTCAGTACAGGAATCACTGCTTGCAGGCAGCAAGGTACCATGGGATATGTAGTCTTTAAAGCTGAACTCCAAGAGACCTGAACATTCTTCCTTGATTTGGGGCTGCAGCCACACTGCAAAAGTTAAAGTGGAAATTTACTCTCCCAATGAACATTGATTTATTTATTTTTAATCCTCATGCTGCTAGCATTAGTAAACAGATCGGAAAGTATATCATATTTACTCGCTTTAAAAAACTTTTTTTTTTTGCCTTTACATTTCTTTAGTTACTTCCTGGTCTCTTGCCTAGACAAATGATGTCATACATCCCAGGTGTCTTCTGGAGAGGTTTCCCAGCTAAGCACACTCTCCTGCATGCATGGAAGGGCAGATGGTATCCAGGAAGTAAATATAATTTTCCCTTACTCAAGATGGCCACAACCAAAAACGCAAGGGGGTGTTTTTCAAAGTGATTTCTCAGCAAAATAAAGCATGAAGACATGGATGGATGGGGGAGTTTGCTTTAAGTATTAAAATTTAATTAAATAGTGTTTTTGTTTTGTGGTGCTCAGATGCAGTGAAGATCCGCTTTAAAGCGGAGTTCCACCCAAAAGTGGAAATTCTGCTCATTTGTCTCCTCTCCCCCCTCCGGTGCCACAATTGGCACCTTTCAGTGGGGGAGGGGGAACAGGATAACTGTCTTTGACAGCTATCCTGTTCCCACTCCTGGGAGTCAGCGCCGCGGTCCATTATGTCACCGCAGGCCTTCCTCCTCCTCCCCCTATCACCAGGCCAGTAGGAGAGAGGAGCGGGGCCTCACGCATGCGCAGTAGGGTTCCCGGCATGAAGCCGTAAGGCTACACTGTCGGGTTCCCTTACCCGCAATAGCGGTGGCAGCACCTGACAGCTGATGGAAGAAACAGCTGCGATGCCGACATCGCTGGACTCCAGGATAGGTAAGTGTCCTATTATTAAAAGCCAGCAGCTGCAGTATGTGTAGCTGCTGGCTCTTATTTTTTTTTGGGCGGACCTCCTCTTTAACTACTCATTTTGTCTAATAGATGGTAAAAGCAATTTTACATACCCCATCCTCCCCCATGCAGTGAACTCTCCTTCTACGTCCTCAAGTGCAATGCAGCTCAATGAACTCTGCATCGTTCTTGACGGCATTAGGACCTTAGACCTCCAAAGCAAAAGGTGAGAAGATGCTGTGGGGACCTGCCTAGAGTGCCAGGGAGCCTGCAGGAATAGAGGATCAGTAAGTAAATCTACTTTTCCATTTCTATTTGAGTAGTTATGAACTTCCTGGTCCTCTTGCATGCTCCCTTCTCCCTTGCAGTACAGGTGCAGCCCCAATGCAAGGAAGTTTCAATGTTCCTGGAGCTCAGCTTTAAAAATCAAATGTAAAAAGCAGAGAAGAAGCTGCAAAGCATGCAGAGAATCCAGGAAGTTGTGGAAAGATATGGCCAGCAGACAGACAGAACTCACAACATGAAAGGAGACTTCTCAAGTAATCTTATATTAGATTGTCAAATTTAACTACGGTTTGTATTATTACAATGCTGATGTTATAAAATGAAAGTGTATGCTGTGGCCAAAAAATCCTTTAAGCTGTGACACAATCCACAGTGCAGATGTAAACAATGCATGTGAATAAGGATGCAATTGATTTTTTTTTTTTTTTTTTTGTGCGTAAGAACTGCAAGTCAAAATAATCCTATGATGTTTAAGTTTTTCCCATCATCCTTGTAGGATGCCAATAACCGTACCTTAGGATAACAAACCCAAACTGCTGAAAGCAGCAGCTCAGAAGTAAATCACTGAATGTACCAGAGCAACCACAATAAAGTATAAAAGGCTACTACTAGGAAACAGATTAAACACGGGGCATGTATAATGCAGGATGAAACATCACAGATGGGCCACAGTAAATTATCTGTGACAACTTCGAAGAACACATCACAACAAATGCATACACTTAGCTGCTGACAATGTAGACAGCAGTGATTTCTTACCCTGAAATATTTCTAGCCTGTGCCTGATCTGAACGGAGTAGTGGTCCTAATAGACAACAATGTATCTGTCTCTGTACTCTATTAGTCTGACCGATCAGCATTACATGGCTACTGGTATAAATTACCATAGAAGTTAAGGCATACCAACACAGCTACTTAAACCGAAATCAATGGCTGTCATGTAGTATGAAGAACTGAGAAGCACAAATGTCTTCGTTTTCTTAAATGCCAAATCTCGTCATTCCAACTGAGCCAAAAATGAAAGCTTTGAAAACATGTCTTACCTTCTTGAAGTTGCTGCAGCTGTCTTTTGAGAGAAGCCAATTTGTCTTGATACATTCTAAAAAGACACAATATGGTCCAAGTCAAACAGAGGATACATTTTTTTGATATAGCTATATTTCAGAAACAAAATGTAAACTATAGCATGGCCTTTTTTTGCTTTTCTAACATATGAATACATAAGCCAACTAGTACTTACAAAACAGGAGATCCACATTTGCATTCTCATGGTATCTCAGGTTTTAAAAGACAACTACACTTTAAGACCCCTTTCACACTGGGTCGTTTTGCAGGGACTTTTGCGCTAAAAATAGCGCCTGCAAACCGACCTGAAACAGCCGCTGCTGTGTATCCAGTGTGAAAGCCTCGGGGCTTTCACACTGGAGCGGTGCACTAGCAGGACGCTGAAAAAAGTCCTGCTAGCAGCATCTATGAAGCAGTGAAGGAGCTCCTTCACCGCTCCTGCCCACTGAAATCAATGGGGCACCGCGGCTATACTGCCGGCAAAGCGTCTCTGCAGAAGTGCCTTGTGTGGTTTTTAGCCCTTTGTCGGCTGCTAGCGGGCAAATACCACCGCTAAAACGGCGGTAAAGCGCCGCTAAAAATAGCAGCGTTTTACCGCCGACACACATCCCGCCCCAGTGTGAAAGAAGAATGCAGCTCCATACTACAATAGAACTAAAGTGCAAATAAAAAAAACAAACAAAAACGTGAGTAGGTCCAGGAGCTGAACTAAAAGAACAAACAGCATTTTTTTTTTTTTTTTTACATAGTTACATAGTCCGTAAGGCTGAAAAAAAGACAGTTGTTCATCCAATTCAACCTGCGTAGGTGTATGTGTATCAGTGTCTATAACAGTGGTTCTCAACTCCTGTCCTCAGGACCCACTAACAGGCCAGGTTTGCAAGATAACTGAAATACATCACAGGTGATATCATTTGCTGCTCAGTGATTGCAGTATTCTAGTCTGCATCTCCCCAAGGTAATACTTAAAATCTGGCCTGTTGGTGGGTCTTGAGGACTGGAGTTGAGAACCACTGGTCTATAATGATTTCCCATATCTCTGTATGTTGTGTTCTTTCGTATATCTAAGAGTCTTTTGAAAATATCCATACTCCCCGCAGCCACCACCAATTGTGGGAGAGATTCTCCCAGCTGTATTCCACCTAGTGAATATTTTTCATTTATGTTTTGTTGACCCCAAGTGCATTACTTTACATTTGTCCACATTAAACCTAATTTGCAATTTGTCTGCCCACTCCTTTATTTTATTCAGGTCATTCTGCAAAATTTCTATAGCCTGATGAGAGTTTGTTACTCTGCTTATCTTTGTGTCATCCGCAAAAACGAAGACTGACCTAGTTATCCCATACCCTATATCATTTATGAATATGTTGAATAGAGTTCGTCCCAAGACAGAGCCTTGGGGTAATTACCACTCCAGACCAGTCTGAGTACATGTTATTTATCACTACCCTTTGGACCCGTCCTTGTAACCAGTTCCTTACCCAAGCACAAACCCTATGGGTCCAAGCCTGCAGACCTCAGCTTGTAAATGAATGCTTTTGCAAAGTCTAGATACATCACATCCACAGGCCTCCCCCTATATAGATGGCAGCTCACTTCCTTATTTCTGTTATTTTTATTACAAGTACATACATTATATACACACACACACACACACACACACACACACACACATACATACACACACACAGTGGTGGCTGGTGGGATCTGCGCCTCGAGCCCACCCTTTTTTTGAAGCCTATTAGAGCCTCTGGCTCTAATCATGTGCTAACAATAAAATAAAAAAAAAAAAACATGCAGATCAGGGGGGCCGGACGCATAGACGCACCCCTAATGGATGGGCCGCCACTGTATGTGTGTATATATTTTAACATTCACATCAGTCCCTGCCCCCTAGGAGCTACAATTTAAGGTCCCTAACTCACATTCAAACATACACATACTAGGGCCAATTTAGACAGGAACCAATTAACCTACCAACATGTCTTTGGCATGTGGGAGGAACAAGGAGTACTCAGGAACAAGGAGTACTCGGAGGAAACCCACCACAGGCACAGGGAGAACAGGCAGAACTTCTTTTGGAAGACTGGCATTCCACGATTCTGTTTGCACGACTTTACAATGATTCGTTGGGCAGCAATTGCGGGAAAATCGTGCCGTGATCGGGGTGCCATTGAAAGAGACGGGAATCGCAAGGGCATCCTGCGATTTGCCGTGATTCAGGATCACGAGCAGAAACGCCACGATTCTGCCCACGATCCGGGGCGCCTAGATGTGAACGGAGCCTAAGCTATAAATCCTTCTAATCCAGCACCACATAACAGAAATGAAGAGAAAAAGACATGTTTGTAGTTCAAATCAAAAGCCAAGATTGCTAATAATACTCTCTCCATCGGTACAGAGCAGCGAGTAAACAGTCACTTGGGGACAGGAAATGTAGTGATTGTAAACCTCAGACATTAAATAGGAACAAAATATATCCCTCTATAGTGTGTACTATAGAGGGATATGCGTGTTAGCCTTTAGTGTGATTTCTGTCTGCTGCTTTGTTCCTCTGCTATCAGCATGAGTCACTTCTGACAAGTTTTCCTGACACCAAGAGAAAAAAAAAATTGTGACAAGGGAGGGAGCTCCAGCTAAGTGACAGCCCCAGCTCTGTTCCTGTGTGGTGTGTGAAAGGGGGTGTGTCCGTTTGCTCCAATCAGCTCTCAAACCTCTCCACACTGAGTTCCGCAGAGTGTAACTTCAGCTCTCCACCCCCTTTTTTCTGACAAGCTTTATAAATCCTGGATTTTGAATGGATGTGGAGAAGAGAAGACTGCAAATAAACAGGTGCAACTTATGTACGAATTTACAACCACTTTAAGAAAAAAAAAAAATAACACACTTGTAAATGTCAGGTCTAGGCTTAACCTAACAGACCAATCTCTGACCTGACCAGACAAAGAAGAAAAATATTAACCTTTGTCTTTTTACACACAACAAACCATAGTCATACTCTGGAGACTACTTTGAACTTTATTGAGGTAAAGCATACTCCTTACTTACAGAGCCTACCATAATAACTTCCACTCCCAACAGCTAAATTTTGAGGCTCCACTTTATACATTTTGCACTATATTCTACATCTCAATAGATATTCCCACTGCTCACACTTACATTTACTCACTGGTGGCACATGTTTTCTGTATTTATAGTTGATTTTGTGCATATTTTTCTTCCCCATTTACCCCGTGGTATTCGACACCCTATTTGTCATATAATGCATACGCTCCGATGCCTTGTTTTTAGTGCACTTGTAACATTTCTTGGCAATCCAATAAAATAAATGTGAAAGAAAAGTTCTTGCTCAGGCTAAACATAGGCAAATTGCACTTATGGGGATTCAACTATACAATGGAGTACACCAAGCCCCCCCCCCCCCCCCCCTTCACACAAGTGCAACTTGTTATGCAATTTGGCAGTTCAAAATCACATGATAAGTCGCACCCAATTTCCGGCAATGGAACTGTTCATATTGCCGCGACTCATGTTGCAGCTATTATAAAACCGGTTCCTGCGCTACTTTTTACCAAATTCATTGTGACTTGCACAGACTTCTGTTAAATTAAGTCGCAAGCCGCAATTAAATCAGCAGTGCAAATCGCACTGCTGTGCAGCTTAGAAATCGTGCTGAAGGAGTGTGATTTCAAAGCCAAACCGTTGTGAACCAGGGCTTACTGTAGTGGCACTACTTGCTTTTCTGAAAGATGTCCTGTCACCAAACACAACATAAACAAATCACAGTATATTTCTCCTTCGGACATCTTCACTGTGATGCATATACCGCAAAAATACATACATCCTACATCTAATGCATACATTTCATACATGTATCCTTCCCGTGTTGGTCCTATCCAAAAAAAAAATAAATAAATAAATAAAAGGGCGACATATTACTGGGAGTCCATTACTTACTGTTCTTTCATTTCCACATAGTCCACATTGTCATGCTTTGCCAGATCAGTCTCACTGGCATCTTCAGTGTCTTCACAGGACACAAAAATGTAAAAAAAAAAAAAAAATGTAATTAGTCACTGCAAAACTGAATCACAAGATATAAATCAACAGGCATTTCGAATTGTACATAGTCTTTCTTTTATTAATTATTATATCTCAGAAAACACAATAAATGAACATACTATAGTTACAATGTCAGACATGTACTACAGTGTATCTATACCCCAAATTTTTTTTTTTTTTTTTTTTTTTAATTTTATGTAGAGTGGGGAAGGATTAGAGCTCCTATCAGGTTTAACAGGCTTCACTGGAGAGATTTGTTTATTTCCTGTCTGGTAAGAAGGTCGTCCTCAGACAGGAAGTGAGGGAAAATCTTTCTAAGGCCCCATTCACATTTGCAAATAGGGCCATTAACAATTACACATGAGAGACCCAGTTAGTGTTCCTGGCGATTAGCTACAGGCAACAGCCTATTTGAAAGCAATTAGAGGCTAACAGACATCACAGCAAATTGTGACCACTAGCATGTAATCCCTCATTGAGCAATTACCTTACGAACCTTTAGCCCTGGTCACAGATGGTCAGGTGTGATGAGCCGTGGGAGTGGCAATGTGTGGCATTGAATTTCTTTCAATAAGTTAGTGCATATCCTTATGATCTCTTTTTTTTTTTTTTTTTTTTGTTTACTGACTTTTTGGCCGGACTTATGAAGTCATACCTACCCAGGTAGATAAAGATCCGTGGTGTGCTGGCAAATATCTACTCTGTGCCATGGAAGATCCAGTCTTCAGCCAGTGATTGCTGCAATACCCAATATCTTAAAGCGTTTTAGAGGAACAAGTGCGATGAGAATATTGACGGTTAGCTGTGGAAGCTGTCTTTGCCGGAAGCTCCCATTGCTTTCAATAGGGCTGCTGCCCGCAGCTAATCGCCAGAAGCACCCGCTGGGTCCCCTGCATGAATAGGTAAACGACCCGTTTGCAACACAGAGAAAAATAAAAATACCTTAGATCCTGTCATGTCCAACAAAGTGCATCAACGTTATTGGCAAAGCCCAGGCACAGGTACCTGGATCTTAGGTTAAGGCTGTATACAGGACTTCTTATCAGGTTAAAAAAAAAAAAAAAAAAGCCCTGATCACTCTCGATTCTCTATGATTTTACAATCTTAAAGAGAACTTGTCATTAGAGAATCATGGAGGCTGTCATGGTGGATCATTCCAAAAATGCTTGTCGACTGGCTATCTCGGAGATGCATTGGCTTCAAAGCTTCCGGAGTCGCTGACTTGGAACAAGCATAGAGCTAAGGAATTCTGACACTCGTTGTACATCACGCTCGCTCAGGGTCTGTCACTCAAAAGGCATGGACAAAGCCAAGAAACATTTGTTTTCAGGGGTAGGCAACCTCGGTTCTCCAGCTGTTTTCAAACTACAAGTCCCATGAGACATTGCAAGTCCCTAACAATAACAGGCATATCTCCTAAAGGCAGAGGCATGATGGGATTTGTAGGAGGGCTGAGGTTGCCTACCCCTGTTTTAGACGGAGGGCACAATGGTCACCTTATAACAGGGTCACTTTAAAAAGAGAGGTATGGGAAAGTTTCTTTTTTTTTTTTTTTTTTTTTTTTTTTTTTTTTAAATCATACCGACCTAGGTGGATGCAGCATCGCTCTGATACTGCATCTGTTCCTCGCCAGTTCTAAGACTGAGAACCGAGCGATCAAACACTGCCGGTTCCTCGATTCTCAGAGTTCCCTGAGCAGAGAGCTGGTGACTGTCAGTCACCAGCTCTCTGCTCTGCCGCCCTTTCTTCATGTTCACTGCACTGAGCTGTGGAGGGGGCAGAAGTGGCCGGCTCAGGCTCTCAGCGGCTTGCTGAGAAGCTGAGCTGGGTGCCGGTTTAGGCATGTGGGCGGATCCCCACCATATGGTCATGATCTTGCCTGAGCCTGGACAGTCTCTGTGACAACAGCTGACAGCGAGCTTCAGCCTGCTGTCTCCTAAAAATGGATCACAGGAGTGTAGAATAAACTGCAATCCTATGATCCACAGGAGAAGTACAGCCAAATGAACTTTGGCTGTACTTCTTTAAAATCAGATCCATTACTTGGTTTTGATCATAATATAGAAAAAAAAATACATAAGTTACTTTTAAATAGTGCTAAAACAACTATATGAAATCTAGCTTTATATTATCTTCACATATTATCCTATACAGCAAATATCAGGGAGAATGAATGAGAGGTTAGGCACTGGAAACCAGGCTGTTCTGTATAGGAATGAAATGAGTTTTAATGGTTAATTTCTCCTTTACTGGAGATTTGGATTACACCAAATTTATGACTGTAGAATCCCTTGCTATAACTTAATGGAAAAACAAGCGTAATGTCTATTTATAGTCAAAAATCTATCCTTCAAACAAAATTTCCTGGACTGATTTCACTTTTTATGAAACGTGGCAAAAACGACTTGTGACACAGCTGAGAGCAGCTTTATTTACAAGCAAGTTACATGACTTCCTAGTGGTGTCAGGCGCAGTCCTGTCCCCCTATCATATGTTTTATTGGTCCATCACTATGAACAGAATTGAAAGGGAGTGAGATGTCAGTTATGGTATCAGAGGTGCTGAATAAGACCAATCTGCGCAGGCAGCCTATAAGCACTGAGGATCTGGAGCCTGATCAGCACAATTATAGCACGGAGCAGCACACTAGTGCTGGTATATTAGTTATGTAACACACATTATCATAGGAAATGAGCTTGGGCATCCTCTGAACTGAGAAAAAGCACACGTTCAACTAGAGAGGAGTTTGGAAAACACCTGAGCTCACCTCTAATCATTACCATGTTTTTGGAGTTCTGCTCCTCAGCTCCACTAGATGGAGCTAAAGAGCATAGGAAATACACACATCTGGAGAACAAGAGATACAATGATTATGTAACAATTCTAAAGAATACCAGCAGGAATTAAAAAGTAAACGTAACCAACTTCCTATGCTCCCCAGCTCCATTTAGTCGATAGGCCATAACGTAGTATTTTATTCTTGTCCATAAAAACAACATTCATTTAGAAGAGAAAATAGCATAAAAGAACATTTTTTATTTTGCACAGAACAAATGTACATGCAGAGTCACCGGACAAATGGTTATGCATATTATTTTATAAATACATCCCAAAGGGCTTGTTCAAATCACCAGCAGCCCTTGATGCCCCTCTGAAAAGCAATCTGCAGTAAAGCGGTACAGGAGCACTGCCAGGCTTTAAAGTGACAACACTATCACCTACTCCAAAGCAAAACATTGCAGCAGGTTTACAACCCTATCTGTTCATAGTTGTAGCTAAAAGTGGTATTAGCCACTTACCACCAAATCACATACATGTACGTCATTTGAATTCAAGTGGTGAAACCAGGATGATGCTTGCAGCTACAGGCATCATTCCGATATTGTTTTTTTTTTCTCAGCGGGCAACAGGCTTTTAAATAAAAGTCATCCTAGTGGCTAATTAGCTGCTAGATGGCTTTTAAAGGGGGCAGGAGGGCCCCCTCCCCCCCCCCCCCCCCGGGCCTCTCCCGCCCCACAGGCGAGCCCAGAATAAAAGCTGGCTCACCGCAGAGCTTGTTGTGGACCAAGGTCCCCTGTGAGTTCTATGGTATAGGAAACTGGAAGAGAGAAGCATATTCCTCACTTACGGTTTCCCGAATGTAAACAGTGCCATTTTTCAATTTGGAAAGGATCTGATCACACCGATCTTGCTGTGATCAAATGTTTGTAAGTGCAGAGGAGACAGCTGGGGTCTAATAAATCCCATATCTCTCCATAAAGAGGACCTGTCACATGCCTATTGCTGTCACAAGGGATGTTTTGTGACAGCAAAAAACGTGATAAAAAAAAAAGAAACAGTGTAAAAAAATAAATAAATTTAAAAAAAGTAAGGCTCCCCTGTCCTCGCACGCAAAGGTGAACACACATGTAAACGCTGATCGCACCACACATGTGAGGTATCACTGTGAACAAAAAACTGGTAACCTGTAAAAGCCTTTTTAATCGTCAGCTATGACTACATAGTTTGTTGCCATTCTACGAGCATGCACAATTTTAAAGCGTGACATGTTAGGTATCTATTTACTCAGTGTAACATCATCTTTTATATTTTACCAAAAATTGGGTATTATATTGTGTTTGTGTGCATTAAAGTGTATTTTTTTTTCAAAATATTTGTGTTTGATAAACTGCTGCACAAATACTGTGCGACATAAAAACTGCAAAGCCCACCAATTTATTCTCTAGGGCCTCTTAGATGTGATGTCTGCAAAAAAAACTGTTTGCTGTAACTGATTATAAAAAGTCAAGTGTGAGTTGGAGATTGGCTTTAATTTGTTAGTTTACCTAAATCTGCTAATACATTTAAAGAGGAGCTCCAGTCTCCTCCAAAAAAATTAAAAGTCAGCAGCTACAAATACTGTACATGCTGACTTTTAATATTAGGGAACTTACCTGTCCAGGGATCCAGCGATGTCGGCACCCCAGACGATTCTTCAATCGGCTTTGGGTGCAGGCGCTGGCATCTTCACTTAAAGTGTTTGTAACGCAAAAAAAAAAAAAAAAAAAAAAAAAAAAATCGATCCTGTTCCTTTAAAGCATTGTATACAGCACAGTGCTTGTGCTGTGTAATTTGGCCCCCTGTATCACCTAAAACAACCTGGCTGATCCTGCCAGTTTCTGCCCTCCCCCTGTAAACTGACCACGGTTTATCATGGCTGCTGAGTCCTGAAACGGTGGTCAGTTTGCATGCCTCCTCTCTCCCCAGATCCCCCTCCCTGCCTGTCAGCTCCATCCACTCCACGATCCTCCCCTCCTGCTGGTAAAATAATTAGGTGTTATGTCTCTACAATCCCCTCTGTTAGATTATAACATGTGCCCCACTGTATGTCCTTTATTTAAAAAAAAAAAAAAAAAGCCCATATCAACCTTATTTCAGATCGTTTCCAGGCACTCACGTACCTCCTCGGCTCTCTCCTCTCCTCCCTAGCTGAGGTCAGCGGGAGTTTTCGGCCCCTCCCACTGTATCTGTCAGACAGGGAGAGGAGAGAGAGCAGAGTCATCACGCAAGTGCCAGGAGACGATGTGAAATAAGGTAGATATAGGCTTTTTTACATAAAGGACTTACAGTGAGGCACGTTATTATTTAACATAGAGGATTGTAGAGCCATAACACTACTATTTTACCAGCAGGAGGGGAGGATCGTGGAGTGGATGGAGCTGACAGGCAGGGAGGGGGATCGGGGGAGAGGGGAGGTATGTAAACTGACCACGGTTTCAGGACTCAGCAGCCATGATAAACGTGGTCAGTTTACAGGGGGGAGGACAGAAACTGGCAGGATCAGCCAGGTTGTTTTTTACGTGATACAGGGGGACAAATTACACAGCACAAGTATTGTGCATTATAAAATGCTTTAAAGGAACAGGATTTTTTTAAGGGTTACAAACACTTTAAGTGAAGATGCCAGCGCCTGCACCCAAAGCCGATTGAAGAATCCGCTGGGGTGCCGACATCACTTTTTTTTTTATTTATTTTTGTAAATAAAGGACATACAGTGGGGCACATGTTATTGTCTAACAGAGGGAATTGTAGAGACATGACAAGTGGCTTTACAAACACTTTAAGGGAAACCGGCAATGAAGCCTTCACAGACAGTTTCCTACTGTGCTTTGTGATTGGTCCCACTATCTTCTCGCTGCTGCAATCTTACCCGAAAGCAGGTACCTGTCAAAACCAGGTACCCGCTTCACCCCAAATGTGCCAAATGTGGCGCTCAGGTTGGAGTGTTCAGAAACCCATGGATCTCTATGAGGGGGACACTGGGGGTGCAACTTTCAGACCAGCACAAGACACAGACACCCCCCTTTTGCTGCCCATAGAGAATGAGTCTGACCCCATCAGAGAAAGTTGGGGAGGAGAACACAGCTGCCTGGTCACTGGGGGATCCAACACATGACAGCGGGGAGTCCGTCCATGACGTCACTTCCCCGCACCTCTGACATGTTGTCGGAGCAGAGTGTAAACAAAGCCTGCAGCATCCCTCACCCTCATCAGACTCCCGGCCCCGGAAACTCCGGTCATCCTCCTCCTCGGCGCTCTCCAGATCTTCCTCTTCATAGTAATCAGTGGTTGGCGCAGCGGCCGGAGACATCACACCGACCGAGCTCATGGTGCGGAATGTACAGCCGGACACCAGCGATCCCCGATCGGCCACACAGAGCACTCCCGGTCTTCTACCAGCACTCTGATACAACAGCCGCCGCACAGCAACGGGGTCCTCGGGCAGCCTGGTTTCCTGACTCCTCTTTCCGGCTGTCATTAGCAATGCCTGCAACGTGAGCCTAGAAATGTCAAGGAAAATTACCTAAAATGATACGGACAAAACTGAAATAAAAATCTATGTACATTCCGAGCACCTCAAAAAGGCATGTCATTAAATAAACGTGCTGCGAAAAACAGATCGAATATGCAGGCATCTGAAAGACAGCCCTTCCCAACAACAACCCTTGTGTGTTTGGCTGGTTGTGCAGCGCTTGGCATTGTGGGAAGTGTAGTTCAGGACACTTTGCAATAGTTGGAACAGAATTTCCAGAGATCGCTTACTGCTAAAGTCACCATAACGCGCAATACCGTGAGAGCACGATCCACCAGTTTACTTTTGTATTATTGGGTGCCAGTGCCTGCCTGGATTATAGTTATACTTTTCAATTTACAATATCGTAAAAACACATCCACAAAGAACTCAACAGACAGACAGAGCTCTCTTTTGGTGGTATTTAATCACCACTGGGGTGTTTATTTTTTGCTAAATAAACGGAAAAAGACCAAACATTTTGGGGAAAAAAAAGTTTTTCTTAGTTTTTGTTATAAATTTTTGCAAATAAATAATTTTTCTTCTTCACTGGTGTGCACTTATGAGGCTGCACTGATAAGCTGCACAGATGAGACCGCACTGGTGAGGCTCCACTGATGGGCACTGATAAGTTACACTGATTGGCACTGATGAGGCTGCACTGGTGAGGCTCCACTGATGGGCACTGATAAGTTACGCTGATTGGCACGGATGAGGCCGCACTGGTGAGGCTCCACTGATGGGCACTGATAAGTTACGCTGATTGGCACTGATGAGGCCGCACTGGTGAGGTTCCACTGATGGGGCTACACTGATCATTAGGACACTGATGATCACTGTCCTGATTCTCAGTTTAAACAATGTACTCACTGTGCCCTGTCAGCTTTGCTGGTTATCGGCACTCCTTTACTCACACAGAGACAGCATGTGAGGAAAGGAATGCTGATGACCGGCAAGTCTGTTTACAGGTGACCAACTGCGATTGTACACATGGTATAGGGCCATTGTGATTAGCCCTTTACAGTGATCTGAGATCAGCTGTGTCGAAAAGACACAGTGGTAACAGAGTGTACCGGATGTACACCCCAGGGGGCATGCATCCATAGATACCCTCCTAGAACTGGAGAAGTGTACTGTAGCTGTCTTTTGGCTATGGCGCAGGTGAGAAGGGGTTAAAACCAATGATAGGGCACTTATGCTGGGGTATTTTCTACTCCAATTGGCCACAGTCCAGCCCCCCTCAAGCCTGTGGGGCAGTAAACCAGCCCTTTATGATTATGATTAAAAAAAACGGAGACCCCTGGTATGTAGGGTGATAAGGATGTGGTACACATCGTGAAAAAAAATTAAAAAAATACATTTCATACATATATATCAGGGGTGTTCAACCTTATGAGGAGCGAGGGCCACTTTTGCGACTTGGTAACCGGTCACGGGCCACAATGAGTGGAGCGGGCAGATGACAGGTCTGTGTACATTCTGCATATGCAGAGCAGACATGGACACAGCTCACTCTTCTCTATGGGCCCTCCAATCTGCCCAGACAGAAGGGGACAGATTCCCTTCTGTTTTTTTAAGTGGATCGGATTGGAGATAGGCGGGTGTAAATGGACATAAGTCATTTACATCTGCCGCTCTATAGAGGTGAATGGAGGGTCCAATTGGGTCCATCTGAAAAACAGACTAGCGGACCCGATCGGACCAATAGTTTGAAAGGGGCCTAAGGTTGCTTTCACAGTGATGCACTGCAGTTTACCTGCACCTCAACTGACCTCAATCTTCAATTCTTCCTCAGGATTCCTGCATGTATGGCTGGTGGCTGCTGCTGGCTGTCCTCCAGGGCTGGTACTACTAGTGGGTACTGCTGGCTGGTACTGCTGGTGGGTACTGTTGGTGGGTCATGCTGGCTGGTACTGCTGGTGGGTACTGCTGGCTGGTACTGTGGGCTGGTTCTACTGGTGGGTACTGCTGGTGGATCCTGCTGGCTGGTACTACTGGTGAGTACTGTTGGTGGGTCCTGCTGGTGGGTCCTGCTGGCTGCTCCTGCTGACAGGTCCTGCTGGCTGGTACTGCTGGTGGGTACTGCTGGTTGGTCCTGCTGGCTGGTACTGCTGGCAGATACTGCTAGCTGGTACTGCTGGCAGATACTGCTGGCTGGTACTGCTGGCGGGTACTGCTGGCTGGTACTGTCTGTGGGTACTGCTGGTAAGTACTGTTGGTGGGTACTGCTGGTAAGTACTGTTGGTGGGTATTGCTGGTATAGAGTGATACTGTTGGTGGATATTGCTGGCTGGTTCCCGACCCACCATCCCCGAGCATCAGTGTGACAGGAGCCAGCGCTAGAGGAAGCATGCGGCTGCAGTAGAGAGCAGAGTCGATGCTTCCTGTATCGCTCATGTCACAGGTGGAGTACATTTGGTATCACTCCGGCTGTGACAGGAGCCAGCACTATACATCAAGCATTGGCTCTGCTTCAAACAGCGCCTGCTCCATTCCTCACACTGATGCTAGAGGGCGCCGCAGGCCACATGTGGCCCACGGGCCAGCGGTTGGGCACCTCTGATATATATAAAGAAAAAAAATACATTTTAAACATATACTGTATGTATACATTTTTTAGTAGATCCTCACACAATGGAGATTGATAAGAAAATCCTAAAATACATCCCTGGTTTAAGACCATAAGATTAAAAATGTAACTAATTTAAAATATGTTATAAAAAAGGCTTTATGCAAAGAGAGTTAAGGTGTAACTAACTTTTTTTAATTTATTTTGCATAATGTAAGGGAGGGTTATAATCCCTGTCAGTTTTTTTTTTTTTTTCCTGTCATCTGTGTCCAATTGGAGAGTTATCCCTTCACTTCCTGTCCCACAGCCATAATAGGAAGTGAGAGGAACTAGTGACTCCATTGAAAGATTTTCCCTTATAACTGTACCGGGGACAACCCAAAATTTCAGCATTCTGCTTCGCCTGTTTTTTACCGGCGTGTTTTTCCACATTTGACACATAACAAACGCATAGTTTATTTGCCACATTTGGGGTGCCATTAACAATGAATGGCAACACAAGTTTGACATGCCTTTTTTCACACATTTCATGCAGATAGCTGTGATCGTACGCTGCAATGACAGGCTATCGGAAGCTGCATCCTGCAGCTGTACGGAACTCTTTGCACAGCCAGCAATTACCTGCAATGATTGCGGCTTGAGGTAGCTTCTTGGCACTGGGATTCGCAGACTGGCTACACACCAGTGTGAATGGTGCCTAAGACTGGAGCAGCTGGAATCTGGAGCAGCTGTGCATGGCAGACCATATAGATTCAAAGCTTAAAGTGATACTAAACACACACTGTTTCATTTACATTGTTCCTTCTATTTCTGTATGTGGATAACGGCACTGTAATTATTTTATTTAAAAAAATAAAACATCTAAGTACCTTATTCCTAATCGATATTCTGCTGTCACATGACCCAGCTCTCTCCCAGCCTGTCTGCAGGGAAATATAAGCAGGAGGAGCTTCCAGTCCTCTGCTGCTGGTCACATGTTCAAAACGAAAAAAAAAAAAAAAAAAAAAAACAGCCTTTGGGATGCAGAGTAAAAATAAATAATTATTATCAATAAACAGTGATGATTATACAAATATATATTTGAAATCAAATCTTTATTATTTTTTGGCAATAACATGGTGTGTGTGGATTTCTTCCAGTCACAGGCTGTGTCACACCCCTCCAGCCCCATAGCTCCCAACTGTTCCTGATTTGGAGGGACTGTGCCTGATTTGTCCCTCATTTTGGTCTAATCTATATAGTTGTATATAAAATGCACTTTTTATATATCAAAATTGTTTTTCAGTGCTAAACCTTTCATCCAATTTCTAAACTGCTGCATTTGTAAATTTCAAAAGCCAGTGTAAAGGAATAGTAGTGGTTAAAAAAAGTATTTGTGGGTTTAACTAATTTTTTTTGTATACTTCTCCTTTAAGGGTGCGTGGCAAGGGGTGTGTCCTATGCCTACATATTTTTGGTAATAGGTGTCCCTCATTCCCATCTCAAAAAGTTGGGAGGTATGCAGCCTGTGCCTTAGAATAATAGGGAGATGAAGCCTCCATCAATTTAGATGTAATATCCTGTCCACATTGTGTTTAGCTGGTTAGTGGGCATGGAGGAGGAGGGAGAGAGTGGACTGTCATTTACCACTATGTATATGCCCGCATTTGTGACTCTATAATTACATGGGCTGCTTAGATGGGAAAAGCAGTAGCTACCAACATGGCTCTGCAAAATCCCCAACTGCAGTGGGGACATGAACAGAAGGGGGGGTTAGGGAGCAGCAGGATCAACCAGATTTTTTGCAAAATACAGAAAACGAATCCCATAGTGACTAAGTGAGTATGAACAGCATGTAATATACCATTTATTTGAGAGTTTATTTATAATGTGGGATTAATTACATTTTAAAGTATAACTTTAGTCAGAAAATTAAGTCCTGGTAGATGACTTCAGGCTGGCCCTCTTTTGCAGGTATAGCTATGTAAAACATTAAAAATATGTAAAACATTAAAAATATGTAAAACATTAAAAATAACTGCCTATACCATTTAAAATCCAGTAATACACCATCTCACAGTGCTCTGCACATGCTCAGTTGCTCTTTTTTTATAGGCACTGATGAATTTGTAGAGGCCGATCTGCTATCAGCCTTAAAGTGACACTAAAGGTTAATTTTTTTTTTAAAATAACAAATATACATACTTACCTTCATTGTGCAGCTTGTTTTGCACAGAGTGGCCCCGAACATGCTCTTCTGGGGTCCCCCGGCGGCTCTCTCGGCTCCTCCCCGCATCAGATAACCCCTTAGGAGAATGCATTAAGGTGAAAAAACACGAACCTTTACAACCCCTTTAAAGTGGAATTAAACCCTCCCATCCTTCTTTTCAGCCAAGGAAGCTGCTTCTGTTTAATCTAAAGCTGCCATTGTGCCATCTGATCAGTTATGACACCAGCTATGGTTTGAAAGTTTGGCTGAGGACACAAACAAATGTGACAGTTAGCAATTCCGGCATTTCAAGAGAAGTAACTGTTTTTTGGGAACCGTTATATTGATGGGTTTAGATGCACTTTATGATTTACTGCTTTTCAGGGGCTCTGGGCTTCATCAAAATGACATCCTTGACAAGAAGAAACCGGAGCAATACTGGAGCCAATTTACAGCACACGCTGATTGGTTACTATGCACAGTTACTCTAGTTTTAGTAAATCTTTGTTTTCTTTAAAAAGCAGTGGCTAAGGTTGTTCCTTGTATGAGGAATGATGAGAACGTAACCTCACTTGACTGATATAGAACATTACTTATCCTGATGTATCTTTATTTTATGATCACTTACATTTTCTCACAACTGACAAAAACAAACTTTGAACTAGCACTAGCAATACTATTTCTGTCCACTAGAGGGGGAAATTTGCAGAAGGTGCTGAGAACTAATAGGACATTCCTCACTTTGAACTAATAACTTTTCTGTATGCTTTGCCATTTGGAATTCTTAATATACCCAATGTGTATGTAAATCAGCAAATGACAGTGGGAGTGTCTTGATAGCTAACGGGGGAGGTGATGATATGTAGCAACACAAAAGTAAAGAAATTATAATTGTAAATCAAAGAAGTGTAAATATTTTAGAGGTCTGTAAGGCTAGCCATACATTATACATTTTTCCTATTTAATTTCTTTTAGATTTACCTTAAACTATGCAGTACAAGGTCCTGCCTGATTGCATAAGAATTGAAAGTGTTTTGTTTTGACCTATATGATTTTAGTAAATCTAAAGAAAAAAATGTAGAAGAAAATTGTATAATGTATGGCCAGCCTTAATCCTCTTTAAGAAAATTAGGGTATATATGGCTGTTTAGTAGTGCACAATAAAAAGTGACACTAAACAATATTTTTATTCTCCTTCTTCTTCTTTAGCTATGCATTGCATAATTGGTTCAGACCTCCTGAAGGTTCTCTGGTGGGTCCAACAAAACATATTTTAGCAGTGAACCTATAGTGTACTTCGGCTCTTAAGCTGGACTAATGGTGACAATGAAAAAAAATAAGTAATTATAGGACTTTCATTATACCACACCATATATCTAATAGATATGATTAAAAATCATTGTGGCATCTTAAAAAGTACAAACAGTGCGATATACAGCATAATACTAAAGACATACTGTTTAAAAACCATCAGTTCATAAATGAGTACATGATATAGCACAAGTTGCTTTTTTTTCCAATTCTCAATGCAGTTCATGGAGCAAGATCTGTGTCTTTGGCTAGGTTCACACTATTGCCGCATGAGGTTCACAGCAGGAGGTCCGGTGCGTCCCCGTCCACCATTTCAGGTCCGATTTCAGCCTGAATTTTGGGCTCAACTCAGACCTGAAATGGAGCAAAAGACTCACAAGACCCCTGTGCAAATTCGCACCAGAGCCACAGCGGAGATATGAGCACCGGCTCCATAGAGAGCTGGTCACAATCTCCTACCATGCAAATTGGATGCGGAGAAACTCGCATCCAATTCACATAGTTGTGAACCCAGCCTTTGGGGGTTATAATAATAATAATTTGGGGATTCTGAAAATCTACACAACATTCCTATAGATCCAAGATGTTAACCAAATATAGTAAAAACAATTCAAGAAGTTATCTTTATAAATCCCACTGCCCTATATAATGGTTAGGCCAGCTGCAGATAATTGAATATTTTTCAATTACCCCCCAACGAACACCCCCCCCCCCCCCCCAAGAGCAGTGATATAGAATCCCTGAGTAAGCTGTATGTCACAGGTCCCATGTATTAGTGCGAATGAAAGTAAAGGGTTGCAGATAAAATAAAGTAAATAAATATGATAAATTATATTTCCATACAACGCTCATAAACCATATCCACATGTGGAAGTAAATACAATATAAAGTCCATAAACCACCACCAAAATTCTTGACTCAAGTGAGAGTGAAGTAATCCTGTTACTGTGAAAAATATAGTGCTGTCTTCCACCGATTATTGGGCAAACATCCTATTCACCAAACCGACATGACATCCATTACATGTATTCAAATCAGCATGGATGGCAAAGAGATGTATTCTCCAATGGAAAATGGGCAGAAAAGAAAGGTCCACCAATGAAGTTTATCATATATCAAAGAGAAAAGAGAGAACTCCTCATGGTGTAGCTTGTAACTATGTATTATTTAAAACAAAGTATCCACTTACAGTTAGGTATACTTTCAAAAGTCCATGGAACCGGGCAGGCACGCAGATCGCGATCCACCTGCATTCCAAACAGATAGCGGAAGTGACGTGCCAGGCACTAGACGACCCAACGCTTTCTGTCAGCAATGTCTGACATCATCACGGGTCATATGATCGGACCAGTCACTTCCTCCACATAATATATACAATCGCCAATAAATTGGATATCCAATCCACTCCATTCCTCGGATATGGCTCAATGGTCGCATATAAAATATAATATGATACCTCAAATAGCTAATAAGCTTAAATTATATGATGTTATTTATTAAATCTAATTATAAAAAACTAACTTAAAAACCAATTCTGTGTACGGCACACCTTCTAGAGGTGTCCCAATGGAATTAGCTATAAATGCTCTAAAAGGCGTCCAGACAAATATAGGCTCTATCTTGTAGATAAAAAGGATAATGCACTCAACATTATTCCAATCTTGAATTTGTTAAAAAGGATAAGGCATGATTGGAACACAATAACAATCAATAGTTAGATATAACATTTCAAATCAATATCCATATTAATACCAGCAGGATGTAAAGTATTTAATTTAAAAATCCATTCCGTCTCATTTTTAGACACTTGTCTCATAAAGAACCAAAAGAAAGAGGGATCAGTAGGCAGGGGGATTTTCAACCTTAGTGTGGAAACATTTATGGCCAATGAGTTGAGGGTCTTGGAACTTGGCCTAAAATATGCCCCAGACAAAGGCCTGGATAGGTTTAATGCTTTCATTGATACCAAAAGGTTTATCAGAAAGCTTAACATGAAAAAACATTTTGCTGAGAAGCCCCCGTATGGAATCCATGAGTACCAAAATAGTGGTTTGAAAAATCATTCCACCTTTAACCATAAGAAATACTCCAACCAGTTTTTAGATGTTTTTAAGTTTATGGTGGAACAAGACATTAGATTGATGAGAACTAAAAAAGGTCATAAAAAAGGGAACATTCAAAAAGGTTTTGAGGCTCTTGAGAAAAAGAAAAATATAGTCATATGTATGGCCGATAAAGGGGGAAGAATTGTGGTCCTTAAGAAAAAGGACTATGCTAAGGAATTAAAGCGGAGTTCCACCCAAAAGTGGAGATCTGCTTATTTGTCTCCTATCCCCCTCCGGTGCCGCAATTGGCACCTTTTGGGGGGGGAGGGGGGACAGGAATAAAGTCTTTGACAGGTATCCTGTTCCCACTTCCAGGAGTCCGGGTCACGGCCCATGACATCACCACGGGGCTCCCTCCTCCTCCCTCTGTTGCCGGGCCAGTAGGAGAGAGGAGCGGGGCCTCGCGCATGCGCATTTGGGTTCCCGGCGTGAAGCCGTAAGGCTACACTGCCGGGTACCCTTACCCTCAATGGCGGCGGCAGCACCTGACAGCTGATGGAAACATTAGCTGCGGTGCCGACATTGCTGGACTCCAGGACAGGTAAGTGTCCTATTGTTAAAAGCCAGCAGCTGCAGTATGTGTAGCTGCTGGCTTTTAATTTTTTTTGGGGGGGGGGCGGAACGCGGCTTTACATAGATTGGTGGGAGATAAAAATACTTATAAAAAAATTAGGAGGCAATCCCGTTAATAAGATAAAAGCCCATTTGATTAGACTTGTTAAGAAAGCCCAGACAAGGGGCATCCTAAGCAAGATATCTCATTCCAGATGCCCCAAGAGTACCGGTTATTTACCAGCTTCCAAAAATACACAAAGATGATCTATGTCCCACAGGGAGACCTATACTTAGTGGTATAGATTCCATCTTCTCCAGAGTGGGTGAATATGTAGACTGTTTTTTGCACCCTATAGTCCAAGCTTGTTCATCTTATCTTAGGGACAGCAAACATCTGATTAAGTTGTTGCAGGGTATTCCTATCATGGATGACATGATCCTTGTCACCATTGATGTAGAGTCATTGTACACAAGCCTTAGACACCGGATGTTGTTATTACTACGAAAAAACCTTTAGATGTTCACACTGATCTTAAAATTGAACAAAAACAATTAATCATATCTCTGCTAGATTTGGCTATGACCAATAACTATTTCTGGCACGAGGGCTCCTATTACAATCAAATAAAAGGAGTAGCTATGGGGGAAAAATATGCCCCCAGTGTAGCCAATCCTTTTGAGCCAATGGGCCATATATAATAAGAACATTCCTGAGTTGACTCTCTACAAATGATACATTGATGACATTGTCATTCGCTGGAAAGGGAGCATGGAGAAACTATCTGGTTTTCTTACCAGAATTAATACCAATGAATATGGGCTAAAATTTACCGGTACCTAGGACTTGCACCATATCAGTTTCTTGGACTTGGTACTTACCAAATCCAATGGGTTTTATTACTACTAAAACTTTTTTAAAAAGACGGATAGGAATGGCTACATTCCCACAGCCAGTTGTCACCACCCTAAGTGGTTGGGGGCGATCCCCAAGGGACAACTTATGCGCATCTGGCGCAACTGCGCCAACATAGAAGAATATGTACAACAATTGAACTTGTAATAAATAGATTTAAGGAGAAGGGCTATCGGGATGATTGCCACCCATTCAGACACAAGTATTAAACATGGACTGGCGGTGTTTGTTGGAGGATAAACTTAAAAGGTCCAGTGAGATTAGGAATAATGTAGCATTTTTGACGGATTTTAATAGAGATTATAAATCCTTTGAACAGATTGTTAGAAGGTACTGGCCTATTCTATTGAGAGAAAAGACGTTAGCCGGTTTTCTTCCCAAACGACCCACATTTATTTATTGCAGGGTACCCATTTTAAGAAATAGAATCTCACCAAATGTTTACAATACCCCCAAAAAGATCTGCACCTTTTTAGATACCATGGGTTTCTATCACTGTAAAAACTGTAGGACCACAAAAGGTAAAAACAAGAAGATAGAAACTATGAAATCCTTCAGTACTGTAAAACAATTTAAAATAGACAAATTTATTTCCTGTGATTCCACCCATGTCACTTACCTGATTTGATGTCCGTGTGGGCTCCAATATGTTGGGCGCACCACCAGGAAATTGGGGATAAGAATAAATGAGCATCTTAACAATATAAAAAATGGGTTTCCGAAACACAGTTTGTCCAACCATTTTAGAATTTAGCACAACCAGGACCCTTTGGTCTCCTTCCAGGGCATTGATTAGGATCTTACCACAAGTATCCAAAAATGAGACGGAATGGATTTTTAAATTGAATACTTTACATCCTGCTGGTATTAATATGGATATTGATTTGAAATGTTATATCTCTAACTATTGATTGTTATGGTGCTCCAATCATGTCTTATCCTTTTTAACAAATTTAAGATTGGAATAATGTTGAGTGCATTATCCTTCTTATCCACAAGATGGCGCCTATATTTGCCTGGACGCCTTTTAGAGCATTTATAGCTAATTCCATTGGGACACCTCTAGAGGGTGTGCTGTACACAGAATAGTTTTTAAAGTTATTTTTTTATAATTAGATTTAATAAATAACATCATATAAATTAAGCTTATTAGCTATTTGAGATATCATATTATATTTTATATGCGGCCATTGAGCCATAAACGAGGATTGGAGTGGATTGGATATCCAATTTATTGGTGACTGTATATAATATGTGGAGGAAGTGACTGGTCCGATCACATGACCCCTGATGACATCAGATGTTGCTGACGAAATGCATCAGTTCGTCTAGTGCGTGACACGTCACTTCAGCTATTCGTTTGGAATGTGATCGGCGTGCCTGCCTGGTTCTATGGGCTTTCGAAAGTATACCTAACTGTAAGTGGATACTTTGTTTTGAATAATAAATAGTTACAAGCTACACCATGAGGAGTTCTCTCTTTGATATATGATAAACCTTCGTTGGCGGACCTTTCTTTTCTGGGGGCCCGTTTTCCATTGGAGAATACATCTCTTTGCCATCCGTGCTTATTTGACTACCTGTAATGGGTGTCATGTCAGTTTGATGAGTAGGATGTTTGCCCAATAATCGGTGGAAGACGGCACTATATTTTTCACAGTAACAGGATTACTCCACTCTCACTTGATTCAAGAATTTGGTGGTAATTTATGGACTTTATATTGTATTTACCTCCACATGTCGATATGGTTTATGAGCGCGGTATGGAAATATAATTTATCATATTTTTTTACTGTTACTTTCTTTTTCAGTTTTCAATACGTTTCTATGCAAAGCATTTCATCCCTATCACATCTGAACAGCTCATGTGAGTATAGAGTCTCACACGTGAGCGTATACACAGGGGTGCATAGAAACGAATCAGCTTCCAGGTTTTTTTTGTCAAAGCTTAATTGAACAAGATGAAGTAAGAAGCTGATTGGCTACCATGCACAGCTGCACCAGATTTTGCACTCTCCAGTTTTAAGTAGATCAACCCCACTGTGACAGTTGTAAGGGATTATGTACAGGACCGGATAAAGAGCATCATGGGCCTGTTGCTGAGGATTTTGGTGGGCCCTAAATAAAATGAAAAAGCAAACAATTTCTTGTTAAAACAAAATAAATTAACTGCTTGCCGTCATTATACTGCAGCTGGTCGGCACAATCCCGCTGAGCCGTCGTAGCTATACGTCGGCTCGCGGGATTGGGATAGCAGGCGCCCGCTGCACAGCAGGGGTGCCGATGCTCGTGGCCGACGTTCGCGATGACCGCCGGCCATGAGCGATCGCGGGCACGAGAGGCAGAACAGGGACATGTGTGTGTAAACACATGTCTAATTGGGGATACCAATATTCCCAAGGTGATGTCAGGCTTATATTCAGGTCTCGTCCATGCACCACTCCATTAGCAGCCAACATCTCTCTCATCTGGATGAAAAGGATGTTGTCCATTGAGCCTGAGAGGTGATATTGGTTTGTGAGGCTGTGTAGCTCCTTAAAGGGCCAGTGCACCCATACAAGTTATATATTGTTGTGCACAGATTTTAGTGCACTTTTTAATGTGAATGGTTTCTTGATTTTTAATAAAGGTGGACGATTTTGTAAAGGTAAAACACGATGATGGTCTTTCTTGAGTTTGATTACCAATGAAGAATCTTATGCTGGTGGCTTGGAGAACTGTTTGGTGAATTAGGAGAAAAACTACACGGGGAGGATTAGACCCTTGTGGTGGGGAAAAGAACATATAGATCTATTGTAACATATAGGTCACTTATCTGATGTGAGCGAATTGTGTGACTGGTGGTGGTCAGCACGTGGTTTTTTGCTGCACAAGACACAGAGAGGACTCTCTTTATTTACATTACATTTGCTTATATGGTTTCACTATATTAGGCTCCATTCACATTTGTACAAAGTTCCGTGACTTTGGAGTGCAACTATGGATGGGTGGGACTTGGATGTGACTTTGGCTTTTACCAATGATAATGGACAACTGTCGCATGCACTTGGAATTGCTCTGAAAGTGCACTTGGAAGTGCAGTCAATGTAAATCTAAGGGGAAGATCTGAAATGAGTGGAAGCTCTTCTGATTTTTATCATCCAATCATGTGCAAGCTGAAATGCTGTTTTTTATTTTCCTTGCATTTCCCCCTCGGATCTACAGCGACTGCACTTCCAAGTGCACTTTTAGTGCAATTTCAAGTGCACTTTGCACTTGTAGTGCAAAGTGGATTTGCCTTTAGTAAATAACCCCCAATGTTTCTTTTTATCTCTGTTTCAGTGGCTGAGCAATGTTTTTGATAAACCTTGCCCGGCTGCTTTTTTTTTTTTGACAGCTCAAATTGCCGGGATTTCATTTACACTTCAGCTGTCAACAGGGCAGAGGCGGCTCATCCATTAAGGGCGCACGAGCGCCGCCCCCCCCATCCATGCATCTGGCCCCTTTCGGGGGGGGGGGTTGATGCACCTGATAAGAGCCAGAGGCTCTAATAGGCTTCAAAATAGGGTGGGCTTGGGACGCAGAGAATGCGAACCAAGCCCACCCAGGTGTGTCACAATAGCTGCGGAAATGTCCCTCCACTGAGGCTGGCTGCAGCCATTTTAATTGTGGGCAGCTGCCTGTTCACTTCCTGGATTTACACAGAGCCACGCCTCCAGCTCTCATTGGCCCTCTTATGACTCATCCCCCCTCCCTTCCTGACAAACTCTCAAAAGAGAGAGAGCTGTGCATGATGTCATATGCCTAGGCCAGTGATGGCGAACCTTGGCACCCCAGATGTTTTGGAACTACATTTCCCATGATTCTCATGCACTCTGCAGTGTATTTGAGCATCATAGGAAAAGTAGTTCCAAAACATCCAGGGTGCCAAGGTTCACCATCACTGGCCTGTGCTAATGACCAGACAAGAAACAGGAAGTGGGCTGTATAAGGTATTTACTGGCAGAAAAAAAATGTTTTACTATCCAAATTAAAGCAACAAGGGCAGAAGAGATGGAAAGTTGAAAAAATGACTGAAGGCCTGCTTTAAATGCATGTAGAAGATATTTGTAATGAATGGTGTGATGACAGGGTCCCTTTACTATTCATAGCGGCTTGCCGACCTGCTCATGCCAATATACGTCGGCAGAAGGGCACATACAGGCATATTAACGTACCTGTACGTTGCCCTTTAAGAAGCGGTTTGCAGGCGCGCGCCCGTGCCGTGAGTGTGATCGCGGGTCCCGCGGACTCGATGTCCATGGGGATACTCGCGATCATCTCATGGAGAAGTAGAACGGGGAAATGCTGGTGTAAACCGGCATTTCCCCGTTGTGCCTAGTGACACTGATCACAGCTCCCTGTAATTGGGAGCTGTGATCAGTGTCATGTCACACGTAGGCCCTCCCCTCCACAGTTAGAATCACTCCCTAGGACACACTTAACCCCTTCACTGCCCCCTAGTGGTTAATCCCTCCACTGCCAGTCACATTTACACAGTAATCAATGCATTTTTAATTGCACTGATCGCTGTATAAATGTGAATGGTCCCAAAATCGCACCAAAAGTGTCCGATGTGTCCGCCATAATGTCACAGTCGCAATAAAAAAATTGCTGATCGCCGCCATTACTAGTAAAAAAAAAAATTATTAATAAAAATGCCATAAAACTATCCCCTATTTTGTAGACGCTATAACTTTTGTGCAAAGCAATCAAAAAACGCTTATTGCGATTTTTTTTACCAAAAATATATAGAAGAATACATATCAGTCTAAACTGAGGAAAAAAATATGTTTTTTTATATATTTTTGGGGGATATTTATTATAACAAAAAGTAAAAAATAATGCATTTTTTCTCAAAATTGTTGCTCTTTTTTTGTTTATAGCGCAAAAAATAAAAATGGCAGAGGTGATCATATACCACCAAAAGAAAGCTCTATTTGTGGGGAAAAACGGACGCCAATTTTGTTTGGGAGGCACGTCGCACGACCGCGCAATTGTCAGTTAAAGCGACGCAGTGCCGAATCACAAAAAAGGGGCTCTGGTCTTTGGGCAGCCAAATGGTCCGGGGCTGAAGTGGTTAAAGGAGGATCCAATGATTAGACTTGGGGTGTATTTGTATAGAGAGTGAAGGAATGGTGGAAGTCCATGACCTGCAGTAGGAGTCTGTATCCGGCAGAGGGCAGCACACAGACAGTAGATGGAATGAGGACGGTGGTGCCTGTATTCCATGACCCAATTTCTCCAGTCCGCCCCCACACCTTACATGTCGGTGTAATCACACACATCACAAGTCCTCGGCCCGCCTATGAAAAAATCTGAAGTTTCATTAATAACGCGCCAGCAAGCTGTCCGGCCACAAGTTTAGCGGCCGTGCTCAGCCATCACTCCTAACATGAAGGGATCCCACCCGGCACTAGAGAGCCGCCCGAGCACATGTCATTACGTAATCCAGCCGGCGAGCGGGCGCCAACGGGTTAACAAATAACCCAATGGGCTAAAAATAGCGTAGCTGTGAACACAGACTTCAGAATGTCACTGAACGGGGCGTGGCCTCACTCCTCACGTGGTCCCCCCAAAAAATGTAATAACACAAGCAGCACGCACTTCCCTGTTCTGCGCGACCGAAGCAATCGAGCGCAGATAACGCCGATGAGCTGCGGGCGCTCAAGGCAAGTGACGTTCTGCGATCGGCTGCTGACGCCTCGGTAGGCTGCTCCCGCTCGCGCTGGAGGTTCCATTTTTTTTTCTTCTCTCTTTATCAGTAAAGTCTCCCTGAGGAAGGATGGGGGCTGTGAGGGGTCAGAAAGGTGGAGCGGAGTCGTGCGCGGAGCTGTGATACAAGTGCGGAGACTTGACGGAGCAGAGCGGGAAATCCCTCCGCCGGACACTCACTCCGGGAAAAGTCCCAGCCTCCTTCGCAGACACTTTGACAGGTGTGTCCCTCCGCCCTGCACTCACTCTGACAGGACTCCCAGCTGGGACCCCCCTCCGGGGGATGACACATACCACTCTGTCCGGAGACACCTCAGCCAGGTAAGAGCCTCCTCCCTCCCAGGTGTGCCTGCGCTCTATTCATACGCTGCTGACAGCCACATGAGGCGCCCGAGCCACTGGCCGCCCCTCATACAAGCCCAATGGACAGAGGTGTACACTTCATACATAGTCTGCTGGGGAAACACACTTTAGTCTGCAGTCACCTTAGTACTGCCATTTCTTTCAGCGTCTTAGCATTGGCCTATAGGGGACGCTGTCCTCTGTGACGTTGCTGTGTGGAGGTTTAAAAAAAAAAAAAAAAGTGCATAGTGTGTGTGTGTGTGTGTGTGTGTGTGCACCAATGCAATTCTATGGGGCGCAAAACGCGTTCTGTGCGAAACAAGTTGCAAAAGGAGCAATAAAACTTTTCAGAGTTTCTTGGGTTTGGATGAGAACCATCACCATAGAGGTGCATTGAGGTCACATTCCAGAACACTGAGGTGTGATTGGGCTCTGCAAGTGGACCTGTCATGGTGTGCTGCTTTTCATTGGCTGGGAACTAGTGACGTGATGCATCGCGTGAGCGCTGTCTAGTCCTCTGGAAGGCTGGGTTCACACTAGTGCCATGCGAATGGGTGCAATTCTCATGCAGATTTTTTGCTGGAGTTTAATGCGATTTTTGCGTTGCGGTTTGTGCTAAAGACCGTGCAAATTTTATACATTTTCAGATGGGAATGGGTGCAGCTGCAATTTCTGCAAGGGGGGGGGGGGGGGGATATGTAAAAATCTACACAGAAAAAAGCAGTATTCGCCCACAAGATGTAATTTCATGTCAGTTTCTATTGATGTCTATGGAGAGGAAAATCGCGCCGCAACGCAGTAAACTTGCACAGAACCCCTTTTTTTTTTTTTTTTTTCTGCATTGCAATGGCATCACATAGATGTGAAGGATCATCATTGAAAACTATGGGGTTTATTTACTAAAGGCAAACTCACTGTGTACTACAAATGCACTTGGAAGTGGAGTCGCTGTAGATCTGAGGGGGACATGCTGGAAAAATAAACAGCATTTTTGTTTGCACATGATTGGATGATAGAAATCAGCAGATCTTTCCCCCACCTATATCTCAGATCTCCCCCTCCCGCCCCCAATCTCAGATCTTCTTCTCTCCCTCCAATCTCAGATCTTCTCCATCTCCTCACGCCCCCCCCCCCATCTCAGATCTTCTCCTCGCGCCCCCCCATCTCAGATCTTCTTCTCGCGCCCCCCCCATCTCAGATCTTCTTCTCGCGCCCCCCCATCTCAGATCTTCTTCTCGCGCCCCCCCATCTCAGATCTTCTCCTCGCGCCCCCCCCCCATCTCAGATCTTCTCCTCGCGCCCCCCCCCCATCTCAGATCTTCTCCTCGCGCCCCCCCCCCATCTCAGATCTTCTCCTCGCGCCCCCCCCCATCTCAGATCTTCTCCTCGCGCCCCCCCCCCATCTCAGATCTTCTTCTTCTCGCGCCCCCCCCATCTCAGATCTTCTTCTTCTCGCGCCCCCCCATCTCAGATCTTCTTCTTCTCGCGCCCCCCCCCATCTCAGATCTTCTCCTCGCGCCCCCCCCCATCTCAGATCTTCTTCTCGCGCCCCCCCCATCTCAGATCTTCTTCTTCTCGCGCCCCCCCCCATCTCAGATCTTCTCCTCGCGCCCCCCCCATCTCAGATCTTCTCCTCGCGCCCCCCCCATCTCAGATCTTCTCCTCGCACCCCCCCCCATCTCAGATCTTCTTCTCGCGCCCCCCCCCCATCTCAGATCTTCTTCTTCTCGCGCCCCCCCCATCTCAGATCTTCTTCTTCTCGCGCCCCCCCCCATCTCAGATCTTCTTCTTCTCGCGCCCCCCCCCCATCTCAGATCTTCTTCTTCTCGCGCCCCCCCCCCATCTCAGATCTTCTTCTTCTCGCGCCCCCCCCCATCTCAGATCTTCTTCTTCTCGCGCCCCCCCCCCCATCTCAGATCTTCTTCTTCTCGCGCCCCCCCCCATCTCAGATCTTCTTCTTCTCGCGCCCCCCCCCATCTCAGATCTTCTTCTTCTCGCGCCCCCCCATCTCAGATCTTCTTCTTCTCGCGCCCCCCCATCTCAGATCTTCTTCTTCTCGCGCCCCCCCCCATCTCAGATCTTCTTCTTCTCGCGCCCCCCCATCTCAGATCTTCTTCTTCTCGCGCCCCCCCATCTCAGATCTTCTTCTTCTCGCGCCCCCCCATCTCAGATCTTCTTCTTCTCGCGCCCCCCCATCTCAGATCTTCTTCTTCTCGCGCCCCCCCATCTCAGATCTTCTTCTTCTCGCGCCCCCCCATCTCAGATCTTCTTCTTCTCGCGCCCCCCCATCTCAGATCTTCTTCTTCTCGCGCCCCCCCATCTCAGATCTTCTTCTCGCGCCCCCCCCATCTCAGATCTTCTCCTCGCGCCCCCCCCCATCTCAGATCTTCTCCCCCCCCCATGACAAGCCAATCTAAGCTTTTTATAATGCATCAAAATCCGCATCAGTGTGAACTGGCACCAAAGAAAGTCAGTTCTATCTAAAGAATAACTCCAGTTTTGTTGAGAAGACAAAACATTCCCCTCTGGGTGATCTATGTACATTGCAGGGAGTTTGACACACTTTGTTACTGATTCCTACCTTTTTGTTATTCTGAGGAAATAGCTGTTTGGTACAGAGTTTTCCCCCAGAGAGGGCGGGACTTTAAAGGCATAGATTGTCAGACAAATCATATTGCAAAAAAAGAGATTTTATTTAAACAATGTATCAAAAAAAAATTCATCACATAACATTGGTACAAATGTATAGTTAAAAAGTTGTTTATCTGTTCAAATAGCTTTCAAGTGTATGATGTCTCCGGTCAATCTCAGAGAACAGATGCACTCAAAAATGTAGGCGTAAACATAAGCATTCAATATATCCTACGTGTTACGGAGTGTCCCACACTCCTTCAGGGATGATCTGATATGCAATAGTATTCTACATGTGACAATCTAAAATATAAAGAAATACATATTTTTAACAACAACATAGCTGAATCAATGCTTATATCCATCAAATGCAACAGATGGCACAAAAAATGCAGGTATGTCGCTACTGTACTCACGTGTCCAAAATGCAACCAGAGCCTAGGAGATTTGACCGAATAGGTCAAAGAAGCACAGATAGGTAGAGGTGAAATTGCTGTTTGTCTGTGTCCATGTGCAAAGTGAAAGTAAATGGGAGTGTTTTTATAATTGTCAATCAGCTGTTGCACTTGCAGGGTTCTAATGAGGAATGTTGTAGGGTCTGCATCCCTTTTAGACATGAATAACCCTTTTGGAGTATCTCATTATACCGCATGGTAAATGTATTTATTGTATGATTGGAACTGTATTGTAATGTGGTGTATTTGTGCTGCATCGCACTACAGGGTGGAATGTACCCAATTATTAAGTATTTTGTTTTTTATATATTTCATATAAAATTAAAGTCTATATTTTCAACAAAAAACAAAACCAACATTATTGTTGCCGGCAATGCTTAAAATCTGACTTGTATCTTAGGAAAATTGATGTGGCAATCCCACAAGCAGGAAATTATGTTTCTGGGGGGTGTTCTGTACATATATAATTTTCAAAAGAAGAATTGTGGTGGTTTTTTTTTTTTTTTTTTTTTTTTTTCTTCTCTTTTGGGGTGTATGTATGTGATATATATTATATTATTTTATTTTTTTTCCCACACAAAAGTGGTTACCCTTTAAAAATGAGACAGCTGGGTTTTGTTTTGTGTGTTTTTTTTTTTTTTTTTTTCTGTACAGGTATTGATTTGGGAGGCTGTTTTATATGAAAAACCAAGCTGCGTTCGCATCTGCACATTTGAGGAGTGCATGCAAAAACATGGTTCCGCATTAAGTGCGTGTTGTACTTGCGGTGCCATTATTGGCACCCCAAATGCAGCCAGTATAAATGCATAGCAAAATGTGTGAAAAAATGCTCCAAAACACATGGTTAACAAAAGTCTTTTTGACCCCAGATCTCTCCATTTAAGAGGACCTGTCATACTAATTTCTATTACAATGAGTGTTTACATTCTTTATAATAGGAGTAAAAGTGATTTAAAAAAAAAAAAAAATGGACCCCATCCCATCCCTCCATGCACGCAGAACTGAACGCATACATAAGTCGCGCACAAATATATATATATATATATATATATATATACTGTGTTCGCACCACACGTGAGGTATTGTTGCGAACGTTGGAGTGAGAGCAATAATCTTAATGCTTGAAAAAACACAAAATTTCAGCGCTCAAGGACAGAACCGGTATGCAGCCTCCCCTGGATCACACCTCCTGAAAGGAGGATGAAATATAATCATGAAAAGAGGGGAAGGGGTATATGGCTCTCCCTATAACGGGGTATCCTGTAGGGTGTGTGTGCTAAACCCTTAAAAAAATAATACTAAAACCATGTGAAATCTACACCTCATAATGAAACATAATAAAGCAATCTAGTGCGCATATATGTGCCTCAATACCTGTTCAAAAGAGCATAGTATCGCTACCATATAAAGTGACATAAAGGTCTAATTGCAGTGGGAGAAAATGTGACCATCAAAATCTTCCCCTGCTAACCCACAATAGATAAACAGGAAGAATAATAGACAATATTGATATCTGAGCGTGTAATAATAAAACACTTGATAAGTGTCACTACAGTGAATATAAAACGCAAATAGGAAGTGAAAACATATAAAATGTGAGCAATCTTAATGCTTGACTTCCTCTGTGACTCTAAACAGGTAACCTATAAAGGTGTTTAAAGTGTCACTTATGGAGATTTTTAAGTATCAGTTTTTTGCCATTCCACGAGCGTGCGCAATTTTAAAGTGTGACATGTTGGGTATCTATTCGGCCTAACATCTTTCAGATTATACAAAAAAAAAATGGAGTAACTGCTGCACAAATACCGTGTGAATTAATAAATTGCAGCAATTGCCATTTTATTCCTTAGGGTCTCTGCTAAAAAAAAAAAGTTTGGGGGTTATAAAGTCATTTTCTAGAAAGAAATACCGATTTAAGCTTGTAAACAAAGTGCCAGAAAAGGCTTGGTCTTTAAGTGGTTAAATACCTGGTGATCCTGCCATAAAGGTTCAGGCGCTACCTGTTATAGTTGGATTATGTGGTAACCTTGTCCCCAGTTTTCTTGTGGTGTTACCCTGTCCTACAAGCTTCTGATGGAGGCTACAAATGGCCGTTTTTACATGGTCCACCATTGTAGCCATCAGGAAATCTGACCTAAGAATTTCCGTGCAGCCATCTGTGGAGTGCATGTGTACAGGAAGTGGTTGCAAATAAGCTGCAGGAGATCAGCAGCACTGAGATGGAACAGAGGATGCAAACAAATTATTGTTCCTCCTTTGTCAGCACAACTGATGTAGAAGTGAATAAGGGAAGCCCTGGTAGTGTCACGGGAGCAGAGTTATTTTCTGCTATGATGTAATAGCAGGGGGGAGGGGCCACACTGTTGTACTTGTGGATGGTAGAGACATGTCAGCACATAAGTTTTTATTGTCATAGAGATGGTTGTAGAATTTCAAAAATGATAATGGGGCTATTGTCTGTGAGCATCGTAGATAGAAAGGCTGCATCTTCTGCTTTAACTCTGTGATGTCAGATGTGCTTGCCTTACTCATCTCCCTGCACCATATTGTGAGGATGGCTCATAGTCATGGGATTGAAAGTGAGGAATTTACCAATTATAGACTGAATGAGTCACTCAGGTTGCATCCATTCTATGCTGCAAGCCTCACATTTCCTGTCATTGCTGTCACATCAGGGATCTCAATTAAAACTGAGCTTCTCGAGTTGCCGAATGGAGTATGTTAGAGCAGCTGAATGGTATGTTTGTCATATGTGCTGTGCCTGTAAAACTTTGCATTGTGGATTTGGTGGCTTTTTTTTTTTTTTTTTTTTTAACAGTCCGTTATTTTGGCAGCTTACTTTAGACATCATACTGAAAGCATGCTGGCTACCTCAGTCAATATTCCAAATGGGTTTAATACTTCAACAATTTCACAAATGATTTTATTCTACTTGTTAAAGCAGAGTCATTGTGTAGAGAGACGCTGGGTCCAAAGGTTGCATGCATAGATCTGTGCGCATGTAGCCAAGAATTGAGTAATTACTATACTGAAATTGGGAACGTCTCTTTCTCATGCCCCTTTGAGTGCTTTCTTTAGATCTGCATGTTAACAGCTTTTTTTTTTTTTTTTTTTTTCTCCCCTTCTACGTTTCATGTAACAGTTGCAATTCAGTTACTTGTCAGACTATATAAGTGCCTGTGTTCTTAAAGGGTTTTTTCCCCCTGTAAATAGCCTGCAATTAGGTGCGTGTTTAACTGATGGTTAATTTTTTACTTGCTGTAAAGCTTCCTTATGCCTCCTGGCCATGATTTTTTTCTGCATGCTGTTTCCTAGAAAAGAATATTGATACATTTACAATTCTTGTGGTCATTGTTTCTAGTTAAAATTATGACTGCATCTAACAAAAAAAGTTTTTTTCCACTTTGCGGCAAATTGGGATAACACCTACTTTATTATGCGTTTTATGTTTTCTATTTACATAGCATAAAAATAAATGAGTTGGGCAATCAAAGATGCTGTTAGAAGCAGGCTGGGTCTGCAGGCATTACAGCAATGACTGGATAAGAAAGTCTGTGGAAACATTAATGAAAATGTGTCTTGTCAATATATGAAGCTGAATTCCTTTTCACTTAGAACAGAAAGCACACTTCTTGTGTTTAATTTCAATGGCTCGATGAAAATAGTAGCTGTGACTGAACCCTGGCTGGCTTTTATGCTTGTTTACAAATGGCTTGAACCTGAAACCTTCTTTTCATTGGTCTGTTTGATGTAGTCTTTTATTCTTGTTTTGAAATGCCATTTTTTTTTTTTTTTTTTTCTGTGGTAAAAAGAACACATTTACATAAAGAGAAGTGGAAGAATATTCACAAATTAAATCCTGTTTATCAGAGTGTTTACATCATAATGATGAACTCCTTAAATAGTTGCAAATGATCTTCAGTCAATACATTTTGTAGACTGGATTCACGTTTATTCTTTTGCATAGCAGCATGTTTTTAAAGTATATTTAGGCCTAAGATAAAAACTGTAATGTATTGCAGATTTCATTAGTGCAATGCCCTCATCACTTTTCTGTGAGCTGAACTGAAATCGCAAGCAATGTTATCTGCATTGCAAGCTCTCATCTACAAACGACCCCACCTCCATGTAATGAAGGATGAAGAGCGGAAGCTGTTTGGAGTCCACATCAGGAGAGCAGCCTAGGTGTTAATGCTGCTTTTCCATAGGTACAGTGGATTGAGCATAGCTACTCTAGGAGAGGAAGTCTCCCTTTTTAAAGATCTCAAAACTCACTGCAATCACAATACGCAGGTTCGGGTTCCATTATTTTCAATGGCACATCAAATGCAGTCGGGTTTTGCTGCGATTGTCACGTGTTGCCCAAAAAGAAGCAGGAGCTTCTTTTGGGTGACAAGCTTCAGGCGATGCAATTGGGCGCATGGCAAAATGGCACTGCGCATTAGTTTTTAGCAATTAGCCATTGAAAATGACACCTGAGTTTTTTGAGATCGTGGTGCATTTTGAGATCGCGGGTAGAATCGTAGAAATTCTGCCGCAATCTCAAAGTGCCAAGTGTGAATGGAACCCAAGAGTCCAAGCTGTTTGGCAAAAATGACAGAGGGTTAAAACAAACCATATAACACTTATAGGGCTACTTACAATGATCTGCTTTTATCCATTTATGTAAAACCTTTATTCTAAAGGGGAAAACAACTGTTTACTGTAACTACGTATAAAGTGTTAGCTAGAGTTCAGCTTCAATTTGTTAGTCAAGTCCATCTAAATCTGCTAGTCTAACACTAACACTACCCTCTCCCAGACTGACAATGCTGCTGTCCAAAGGCATCTCTGTTCTCCATCTGGAGTGGAATGGAGATCATCGGGTGAAAGTAAAGGGGAAAGAAAATCTGAAAAAAAAAAATGCAGACACCACATTTAAAGTACATGTAATACTTTTAAAAAAAACGTTTTAAGTGATCACATGACCTCTGTTCTGAGCTGCATAGGGGGCTTACAGATGTGGGGGTGGAGACTTCTTATGATGATGGGGACGTGGCAACAGCAATGCACTGATCTTCTAGGGAAGATCTCTGCAGGGGGGCATGTCAGCAGGAGGCAGAGGGAGAGCGGTACACTAATCTTCCCAGAAAATAGCTGTGGGAGTGGGGGGCAGCATCTGCCAGTACTTCCAAGTAGATTGCAAAGATGCAAACTGATCACACTGTAATGGATGGGACTATATGCTTGGTGTGGTCAGCTTGAGATAAGAAAGCTGAGGCACTGGCTGGATCACCAAGTTTTTTTTTTTTTTTTTTCACACAAAGGAAGCCATGCAAAGAGAACAGGATACTATTCTTTCATGCTGTGGACAGAGATCAGAAATATTAAATGTTGGAGATGCTATTTCCCCCCCCCTGCATCCAATTCGCATGATAGTGTGACCGTCTCTCAATGGAGCTGGTTCACACAGCTTCGGGGCGGCCATGGTCCTCATTGAAGAAGGGTCCAGTGCGTCTTCTGGTCAGAGTCAGGTGTGAATTCAGGCAAAAATTTGGATCTGAATCGGAGAACAGGTACGCACCGGACCCCATGCTGTCAGCCATGGCCACAGCGTATGTGAACGAAACCTAAGGCAAATGTTTGTAATTCTCTCTAACTACTCTTGGTATTCTCAAACCCCTGCCACACTGTACAGCCCGAGGCCCACAACGTTATTTTAGCCTGCAGCTCTTCAGAATCCAGAGTCTAATCTTCTATATGTTCTTTAAAGTACTGCCTAAGATACTCCAGAGTACATAAGATGCACAAATGATCAACTCTTAAACATGAAGAGACCAAAATGAACCCCTAAACTTGTGTGTGTATACATACATACACCCCCTGCTCCCAAAGTAGATTGGGAAAGTCTCACCTGAAATACAAGTGTGGACTGGTGTTGTACACTAGCAGTGCTCATATTAGGATGAATTTTGTAAGTGGGTTAGGTGACATTTTAAAATATTTCGGTGTAATCTCACTGCATGTTATTACATACTGTAATCTGTGATATGGTTTCTTGTTTATGAAGGCTGTTTTTTTTTCTATTAACTTACATTGCAGCAACATAAATGTTAAAAATGTATTTTGTTGCTCTGTTGTCAAAGGGTTTCATTGATGGACACTTTAGTGAACTTTGTCATTTTTAAATCTTTATTAACGAAGCAGAGTTATAAAAGAGCACGTTTTGCATGTATACTTGATCATTGCATTTTTAAACATTTTTGTGCCGTCATTCCCTAGTCTCTTATGTGCCATGCATCACACCCATTCACCATACTGAAGAACTACATTTTTAGTCGCTTTCCAGGTCACACTGTCCATATTTTAGATGCAGGTAGACACTCATGACAACATCCAAACTCCTTTTTAAGGTTGAATATATATGCTCATTCTGCTGTGTTAAGTGACCCTCTGGCATAGAGCTACACGATTATTCGTTAAAAAATTCAACCCCCCTCACAATCTTAATACAACATTTTCCTGGATTCATGTTAAACAAGTGCAGAGCAGTCAAAAAAAAAAAAAAAAAAAAAAAAAAAACCCCAAACGCAGCCAGCAAATGCTTATCAGCAGCAATAAAGAGAAACAATGGGGGTTATTTAGGAAAGGCAAATCCACTTTGTACTACAAGTGCACTTTAAAGTGTAGTCACTTTAAATCTGAGGGGTATATCTGAAATGATTGGAAGCTCTGCTGATTTTATCATCCAATCATGTGCAAGCTGAAGTGCTGTTTTTTATTTTCCTTGCATGTCCCCCTTGGATCTACAGCGATTGCACTTTCAAGTGCACTTGTAGTGCAAAGTGGATTTGCCTTTAGTAAATAACCCCCCACTGTATCTCTTGTTTCTTTTAGATCAAAGGGATGAACGTCCATCTGTAAATGAGGTCAGTTTAACCACTTAAAGCGGAGTTCCACACAAAAATGGAACTTCCGCTTTTCGGAACCCTCCCCCCTCCGGTGTCACATTTGGCACCTTTTCAGGGGGGAGGGGGGTGCAGATACCTGTCTAAGACAGGTATTTGCACCCACTTCTGGCATAGACTCCCATGGGAGTCTATGCCTCTTCCCGTCCCGACCGCGCTGTCTGCTGGGAACACACAGCTCCCAGGAGAGAGCGGGGACCACTTGGGACGCGCAGCGCGACTCGCGCATGCGCAGTAGGGAACCGGGAAGTGAAGCCGCAACGCTTCACTTCCTGATTCCCTCACCTAGGATGGCAGCGGCAGCTGCCGAGAACCGAGCGCGGGTTCTCGGCGTCCCCTGCCGACATCGCTGGACCCTGGGACAGGTGAGTGGGCATGTATTAAAAGTCAGCAGCTGCAGTATTTGTAGCTGCTGGCTTTTAATATTTTTTTTTTCTTTTGGCGGTGTGGGTGAACCCCCGCTTTAAAGACTAAACCTTTTTTGACACTTGTTGCTTATTATATATACATTTTTTTTTTTTTTTTTTTTTTTTTTTTTTTTTTTAAAGCAGAGACCCTAGAGAATAAAATGGAGAACATTGCAATATTTTATGTCATACTATTTGTGCAGCAATCTTTCAAAATCCAATTTTTTTTTTTTTTCTATGAAAAAATATACTTCAATTAAAGCAGAGTTCCACCCAAAAGTGGAACTTCCGCTTTAAGCACTTCTCGCCCCCCTGACATGCCACATTTGGCGTGTCTTTTTTTTTTTTTTGAGAGAGACTAGTTTTGACAGGTACCCAGCTCCCACTTCTGCTCTCGCCACCTAGATGACGACTCCTCCCCTGCAATCTTTTGGGACACGACACAGGTCCCAGAAGATTGCCCAGCCACAAGATGGTGCAGCGCGACTCGCACATGTGCAGTGTGCACCCGGCTGTGAAGCCGCAAGCTTTCACAGCTGGGTGCCCACACTTGCAATGCCGGTGCCGAGGAGAGGGAGAGGAGCGAAGCTTCAGGTGGCTGTATCGCTGCACTGTGGGACAGGTGAGCGTTTATAAAGTCATCAGCTATATTTTTTGTAGCTGGGGACTTAATAAACTTAAAAACGGCTGGAACACTGCTTTAAGAAAAAAAAATAAAAAAATAAACAGTAAAGTTAGCCCAGTTTTTTTGTATAATGTGAAAAATGATGTTACGCCGAGAATCGTGACCTTTTATTCTAAGGAAAAAAATTGCTATTCTCATTTTATCCAGAATCATGCAGCTCTATTCTGGCACAAATATTTGCCATAAAATATGGTGTGGCTACTGTGCTGGATATATGTGCTGCTGTGTCTAATGTAACAGGCATGTTTGTTTTGTTGGTGCTGGGCCCACTGAACTGGGTTTAGTGTTTACATATGTGCTGCCCACTGTGATTGGTATAATATGTACAGTATCTCACAAAAGTGAGTACACCCCTCACATTTTTGTAAATATTTTATTATATCTTTTCATGTGACAACACTGAAGAAATGACACTTTGCTACAATGTAAAGTAGTGAGTGTACAGCTTGTATAACAGTGTAAATTTGCTGTTCCCTCAAAATAACACACAGACATTAATGTCTAAACCGCTGGCAATAAAAGTGAAAATGTTCAAATTGGGCCCAAAGTGTCAATATTTTGTGTGGCCACCATTATTTTCCAGCATGGAGTTCACCAGAGCTTCTTCCACTCCTCCATAACAACATCACAGAGCTGGTGGATGATGGAGACCTTGTGCTCCTCCACCTTCTGTTTGAGGATGCCCCACAGATGCTCAATAGGGTTTAGGTCTGGAGACATGCTTGGCCAGTCCATCACCTTTTACCCTCAGCTTCTTTTAGCAAGACAGTGGTCATCTTGGAGGTGTTTGGAGTTGTTATCATGTTGGAATACTGTCCTGCGGCCCAGTCTCTGAAGGGAGGGGATCATGCTCTGCTTCAGTATGTCACAGTACATGTTGGCATTCATGGTTCCCTCAATGAACTGTAGCTCCCCAGTGCCGGCAGCACTCATGCAGCCCCAGAGCGTGACACTCCCACCACAATGCTTGACTGACTGTAGCCAAGGCACACTTGTCTTTGTACTCCTCACCTGGTTGCCGCCACCCTCGCTTGATACCATCTGAACCAAATAAGTTTTATCTTGGTCTCATCAGACCACAGGACATGGTTCCAGTAATCCATGTCCTTAGTCTGCTTGTCTTCAGCAAACTGTTTGCGGGCTTTCTTGTGCATCATCTTTACAAGAGGCTTCCTTCTGGGACGACAGCCATGCAGACCCATTTGATGCAGTGTGCGGCGTATTGGTCTAAGCACTAACAGGCTGACCCCCCCCCACCACCCCTTCGACCTCTGCAGCAATGCTGGCAGCAATCATACGTCTATTTCCCAAAGACAACCTCTGGATATGACGCTAAGCACGTGCACTCAACTTCTTTAGTCGACCATGGCGAGGCCTGTTCTGAGTGGAACCTGTCCTGTTAAAATGCTGTATGGTCTTGGAAACCATGCTGCAGCTCAGTTTCAGGGTCTTGGCAATTTTCTTGTAGCTTAGGACTAGGCCATCTTTATGTAGAGCAACAATTCTTTTTTTTTTTCAGATCCTCAGAGTTCTTTGCCATGAGGTGCCATGTTGAAGTTCCAGTGAACAGTATGAGAGAGTGAATGGGGCAAATTTAACACACCTGCCCCATTCACACCTGAGACCTTGTAACACTAACAAGTCACATGACACCAGGGAGAGAAAATGGCTAATTGGACCCAATTTGGACATTTTCACTTAGGGGTGTACTCGCTTTTTGTTGCCAGCGGTTTTGACATTAATGGCTGTGTTGCGTTTATTTTGAGAGGACAGCAAATTTACACTGTTATACAAGCTGTACACTCACTACTTTACATTGTAGCAAAGTGTCATTTCTTCATTGTTGTCACATGAAGATCTAATAAAATATTTACAAAAATGTGAGGGGTGTACTCACTTTGTGAGATACTGTATGTCGGTACGGTGTTTGTGTTGGTACCAGTGTTCATGTTGACAGCAAATTTTTGATTTAGTTTTAGTTCTATTCTTTTGACTAAAATGCAGTTAGTTGTATTTTAGTCGACTAAAATCTAATGGGTTAAGTTGAATTTTAATGCATTATTTCTTTAGAACTGCAAAACATATACTCCTTGGACTAAAAATCTAATAACATGTTTGTTATTTATGGTATTTTGGTTTGAACATGCACTACAGACACAGATTTAGCTGTTGTGATATTAATTAATTGTAGTTTCAGTCAGTCTTTTGACTAAAATGCCATTTTAATTTTAGTCGTATTTTAGACTAAAATATTCTAATGGTAGTGTGTGTTTTTTGTATTCGGCTCCGTTCACACAAAGGCTTTTTGAATTGATGATTTCAAAACCCAGAGTTAAAATGTCAAATCTCACATCAGCGAGCTCGGGCTCCCTTAATTTCAATGCCACCTAAAAATGCGGTGCGATTCTGCCTTGATTGTTATGCGACAAATCGCGCTGCAATCCCGCAAACCAAATTGCGCGATACGTGTTGTCCAAAAATGGTTCTGGAACTTCTTTTGGGCATCGGAATCGCACCATGTTTTTAGGTGCCATTGAAATGAATATCACCTGATGCTCTCATGTGAGATTTTGATATTTTAACAGCACCTTTTAAAAACGCTGGCAGAATCGCTTTCTACCCGTGATTCAAAACTCAATACATTTTGCAAAACGCAGGTTCGATGCCATTATTTTTGGTGGCCCCTAAAATGCCGCATGATTTAGTGCACGGCGCATTGTGTAAAGCTTGCCGCCCAAAAAAAAAGCTCCTGCTCCTTTTATTGCGACAAACTTCACGCAATTTGTTGTATGACAATCTCGGCAAAACCATACCGAATTTTAGGTGCCATTGAAAATAATGGCTCTTGAACCTGCATTCTGCTGCGATCCCAAAACTCCAAGCTGTGAATGGAGCCTTCTCTGCACTGTCCTTCTGTAGTCTCTTTGATGCTGTGCACAGCATTGAGGCTGTTGCTGCGCCGACTACACAGGGTATGGTGCGTGTGTATTGTGTTTTGTTTTTTTTTTGTTTTTTTTTTTTTTTTTGTTTTTTTTGTGGCCACTGCACTAGGGGTCTCTGTGTGTGTGTGTGTGTGTGTGTGTGTGTGTGTGTGTGTGTGTGTGTGTGTGTGCGCTGCCACATTTGTACTTGTCAAGCTCGGTGTGTGGTGGTGTTTATGCAAATTACTAAAAATGTAAAGGTGTGTGTGTGTGTGTGTGTGTGTGTGTGTGGTGTTTTGTGGTGGGTTTTTTTTTTTTTTTTTTGGCAGATGTAACATGCAAGCAAAGCTATCTGTTTTGCCCTGCATGGCAAAACATGGATTCAATTTAAGACTTCATTCAGGCTGGCATTGACACCTGTTCTATGTGCAGGCCACGTTTGGTATTACACCTGCATCCACCCTATGCTGTATGCAGGCAGGCTATAAAGTTGGATGCAGGTGTAGCAGCTGCATTAAACACTTTTTATATCAAAATTTGTGATGCACGCAGAATGCACGCTGCCCGTGTTCAGAATTTTGACATGCAGCTTGGGTGGACGCAGGAGCAATAACCAATGGGCCTGGGCATGGAATGAGTATAAATGCTAATTTTCTGTTAAGGTTTGTTTTGGAACCTCTTAGTATTGCGCTAAAGTAGAAGTGCATAGCAGACAGACAAAATCTGTTCTTCTCATTCAGTTATCACTGCTTGTCACTATCATCTGTTTGTTTTTTATTTGGCATGTTTGAGTCTTCCCTGTAAGTAGCAATAAACCCCTAAATCCTGCAGTGATTGCCTCTCGCATGGGATCCGAGCAACAGCTGTCCTTATGGGTAGCCTTTAATAGAGGAAGTGGGCCAACACCCTTAGACTTTTGTGCAGAAAAAATCAAAGCTTTGGTGACTCTACCAGCTAATACCAGTTTTGGATGATGTTGGCAATTATTTATACTGTTCTCTTTAGGCTGGTACACACGGGCCAAATATCAGCTAGATCAACAGAAACCTTCGGCCCATGTGTACTGCTTTCCTTTTGATAGAAGGTGGTATGAGGGACATGCTCTAAATTGAGCATCCGATCAGCGCTTGCAGCCAATAGCTGTGAGCACTGATTGTGTTCTTGTGGTAGGACAGACAGTCCCCCCCCCCCCCCCAGAACACAAAGCACAGTGGGAGAGATCGCTGTACTAACATCGCTTGTTAAGCACAGCAATCTGTTTTTATGAATTTCTTTTTGTTTTTATTTTCGTTTGGCCCGCTGGGTTGAACGTAGAAAAACTGAATGTGTGTACCAGGAATAAGTATCTGATGAATTATCAGTTGCATGCATTGTTTCCTGTCTGCAGCATTGATCATACAGTGACAATAAAAACTCTACACACCCCTTTGAAAATAGCAGGTTTTAGGGATGTAAAAGAATATGACCAAGATAAATCTTCAGAATTTTTTTCACCATTGATTTGACTTCTATTCTGTGCAATTCAATTAAAAACAAACCAAAATCTTTAGGCACTTCAGCTCCGGAAGATTTTACCCCCTTCATGACCAGGTAGTTTTTTGCTATTCTGCACTGTGCTACTTTATTGGCGATTGCACAGTGCAACGCAAACAAAATTTTATATATTTTTTTTTCACACAAATAGAGCTTTCTTTTGGTGGTATTTGATCACCACACAGTGTATTATTTGCAATCTAAACGAAAAAAAAATATATATTTTTTGCTATAAAACACATCCAAAAAAAAATCAAATTTCTTCATATATATGTATGTAAAAAAAGAAGCCGCGCTAATAAAGTCCAATTAACAGATAATTGATTTGTAGAAATGGAAACCATCGCTCATATAACAAACCTGGGATAATATTCATCGATTCTGAAATTAACACCACAGTGAATTCATTCAATAAGTGTGCCACCACCTTAAGAAAAACTCGCTTACCAGATGGCAAGCAAAACCAGCATATGGCTATAGCCCAGCTAAGGCCTTCGCTTGCACCGAAGATCATAGAAATAGGCAATGGATATTTATTGCACAGATAGTTTCAAACACTGGTGACACCGCTCAATCCAGGACCATTATATCAGCAACTCACTCAGTAGTAACCCAGAAGAAAAAGAACTATCATAGTGTACTATTGCCTCATTTTTTTGCAGGTAAAAAAAATCTGCATTTATATTTTTGATGCAAGAGCCTGTAAAGCATTGCACCAGCAATCAGCAGATCACTGATGCCATGCAGGTTTCCTGCAGATCTGTCAGTGTATAGGCACGTTTGTACCTCATACGAGGAACCCATGCTGACACAGCTCACTGCGCTGTGGAAGGTAATTTTAAAAATTACAAGCTGACAGCCGCAGAGCGCTGTTAATGAGTAATGTGGCCGGGTCGGCAGAGCCCCACATGGCTACCTTCTGCGCCCCCCCGGCATGGCACATAATGCCTTTGGAATCATTGCCCACTCTTTCTTGCATCTCCTAGGCACAGCCCTCTTCAGGTCACCCCATGGATTTTTCAGTCGGATTCAGGTCCAGGTCCTGGCTCTGGCTGGGTCATTCAAAAACTTTGATCTTCTTCTGGTGAAACTCTGTACACACGGGTCGAATGCCGGGTAACCTTGGCCGGTTCAATAAAAAACGGCCAACGTTCAGCCCGTGTATAAGGCAGCCGGTTCGACAGAAGCTGACCGTTTCGCCGGCTTCTGTCGGACAAGCATGCTGGAAAACCAGCAGCTGACCGGCTCCTGATGATGGAGAGGGCTGATCGGAGTGTTGTGGAGGGGTGTCCCCCTGTCACACCACAACAGCTCAGTAGGGGGAGATCGCTGTACTAACGTCGGATCGTTAGTACAGCGTCTCCAACCTAGCTGACATTTATTTTATTTATTTTGGGTGTGTGGGGGTTTTTTTTTTTTTTTTTTGTTCTCATTCAACCCGCTGAATTGAATGGAAGAAACTCAGTGTGTACCAGGCTTAAATGTCAGAAAAATCCTACATGGACAGCTAATCCTACTGAACTTTTATATGGGCTTAATCGGTCACTTTCATCACTGGCCAGTGTGTACTGCCTACTATCAGCTTAAATATGATTGGTTGACACAGACACGTCCCCAATTTTATTTGTATCCCTAATTCACCCCCCCCCTCCCCCCTCCCCTCCTAAAAAAAAAAAAAAAAGTCAGGGTTTTGTTTTTGTTTTTTTGTTTGTTTTTTTCGTTGCATTGCACAAGTTATAGGTCACATTAAAGGTGAAAAAAAAAATTCAGAAGTAATTTTTATCTTGGTCTGAATGTTTTACATCTCAAAAACCTTGCATTTCTACAGAAGTGTGTACGCCTTTTTATACGCACTGTAATACGGACTGTTCCTGTTGAAATGCAGTCTCCACTACTTCTCTCTGTCGCTGAGAAATATCGTTCTATCTCACGTAAAAGGAAAAGAAAGTTAAAGTCAGGAAGTTGACTGAAGTAGGGGAAACGGAACAGAGTTATTCAAGCACATCACTGTAGAGCTGTAGTATTTAGGCTGGCTGACCTCTTGCTGCTATAGAGACTGTCTGTAGGGAAGACCCTGCAGCTGTGTTAAGCAAAGCCTCAGCCCAGAAATAAAAGAGAACATGGACTTAGGTGTGGCCGCACTAGATTTGTTGCTCTGATTTTCTGGTATGTATGCTGCAAAACTGACTAACGATGATCTGTCCTTTCCTTTTTGATTTCTTTGTATTTATTTCACTTTACTTTAAATTTAGTGTGTTAACTATACTAACTGTATCAGCAGTGCCATTCATTTCCTTATTTTTACACTGGGAAAGGTTGAACGCAGTCACAGCTGTAGAGAATAAATCTCTATATATAGCTGCTTTCTTCTCTGCAGGGTGTGTCAGATACTTACCACTGATCTCTATTAGGAATACCTTCAGGTTTTGTGTGGGGTTTTTTATCATTCAATTTTTAAAAACCTCTTCATTTTAAATTTTGTAAAGGCTCTCAGTCTGCTTTAATTCTGTAACATAAAAAAAAGCGTTCTATGGAGTGCTTTACGTGAAAGAAGTATTAAAAAAAAAAAAAAAAATGTTAAGGGGTATTTCTGTACTTCTGAAACCACCAGGGTCCTGTGCGATGTGTACTAACCATTATGGGTGTATCCAGAGGAAGTGTGTGTGTCTGGGTTTTTTTTTTGTTCTCGTTACCACCGAAGAACTTGCTGGAGAGGCCTACACTGATACCAGCATCTTTAGCACCTGTATGCATGGCTTTAGCACACAACATGCCATGCTCTACTGATATTTAGTTATTCAGCGTTCTCACTTAGAGACAACCACTGTAAACTTCCCAGGCAGGTTTACTGAACCATGTGAAGTGCATTATATAAGGTCTGCTTGTTCTGTGACAATTAAAGCCAAGTGCAGATTGGACACGGGAAACCCTCTGAACACTTTTAAGTGCCAATAAGAAGACTGTCATTGCAAAACCCAGACTGTTTAGATCCTGTGTCTATAGTTTTAGGTTTATGGCATGAGCAGCTGTGCAATTGTCTTGTAGCACGTTTACCATCCATGTCCAATAGTTTGCTAAAGGACTCTGTATCCTAAACAACTGCCATTCTTCTTTTTTTTTTTTTTTGCCCATCTCTGGAATTCTTTCCGGTGGGTTCCTTCTGGTGTCCACGTCACTTGCGAGACCTGTATGTTTCTTATTGACTTTCCAGCAGATTTCCTTTTGGCTATCCAGTGGCAAAATCCTCTCAGCATCCAGACAGGTGATGTCAGTGCAAGGGGGCTGTAGAGGGAGGTGATCTTGGGCCGGCGGGTTTCCATATCATCCCTTTAATTCGGGACACACATTAATTACACAGGTTTTGTGGCTAATTAAGGTGGTAATTAAACTCACTTGGTGCCTTATCTGCATTAAATCAGCCTCAGAACCTGTGTAATTAATATGTGTCCTGGATTAAAGGGATGATGTGGCAACCCCTACGCATATCTGCAGTGCTGGATTAGCAATCCCCCGCACCCAGAAACGATACCGCAAGGGACCTGGACAGAGAACTTGGGTAAAATGCCCTCCAGAATAGGTTAAAGGGGTGTGTGTGTGGTGGGAGTGTCATACTTTGCCTAGAGTGGAGCCCTAACAATCGTTGCTTTTTATCATTTATTCATCCACATCCAGTCTACATGAAATCTAGCGATGGCTAAACTGTTTTTCTCAGGGTGAAATTTTGGATGCTGACAACAGCGGGTTATGCCTGTGTAATATGTTTGCTGAAACAGCGACTTGTAGTCTTCATTGGGAGCTCATGTGACCGGGAGGAATGCAGAAGCGTATTTGGGATACAGAGAGCATTGCTACCATTTCACAGGAAGTGCATACGATGGACTTTCATGGCAGGATGTCCACATTGTATTTTAATGCAAACTGCATGTTTAAAAATGTTGTAAATGGCTCCACCATGCATTTTTAGTTCAAGCCAGATATTTGTCTTAGGTTGAAGGGACTTATGCTCTCTATAGGTCACTTTTGAACCGTTCCCAAGGTAACCTGCAGCTTCCAGGCAGGACAGGCTAGTCTACAAACATTACGGCCATAGATGGAGAAATTTGGCAAGTTGTGTTCAAAATAAAAAAAAAAAAAAAAAAAAAAAAAAGTACCCTTGGTGTCCATCTCCTACCCAATGCTTGTCACAACTTTTTGTTATTCATCATGCACACTGTATGCCCCTTAAATTGCATAAAGTGTTGTAGAGAAAGCCCGGCCTGCCCAAGATGTGTTGCTTGTTCTACTGATCACTTACATAAGTTCTGGAAATGCCCCAAACTAGTGCGTTACTGGAATGGTATAATGTTTTAAATCGGGCATTTCAAGTGGTTCTACAAAATGGTCCTTTGACCTGCATATTGGGGTTCTTAGATGGACTACACATGCCCCGTGCTTGAACCGCTATCTCTAGACTATTATTTCTGGCTCGTAAATGTGTTTTGCTGAAACGGATTGCCCCAATGCCCCCCCACTTTTTGAGTAATAGTGTGCAAAGGTTAAATCTACCCTGCTTAACCACTTGCGGCCCACCTACCATACATTTACTGCGGCAGGGTGGCTGCTCTGCGCAAGATCACCTACACTTCCAGGTCTGGGGCTTGCATGCTGCTGGTGACCAGCTCCTACACACAGCAGGAGCCCAGTGGCAGGTACCGCGGATTTTGTCTGCCGGCACCCACCGATGCCACAGGCAGAACGACAATCTGCCTAATATAAACAAGGCAAATTGTCTTTCTGTCAGAAGAGAAGGTATTGATCCTGTGTTTCTGGAAGGCAGGAATATGTTTTTTTTGCCTTCCCCCTAGTCAAAGCATCTCCCCCCACAGTGGGTAAGCACAACCTAGGCACACAGTTAACCTTTTGATCATCCCCCTGATGTTAACCCCTTCCCTGCCAGTGTCATTAGTACAGTGACCATGCATATTTTTTTAGCAGTTTGTAGATGCTATAACTTTTGCAAAAACCAATCAATATGCGCTTACTGGGATTTTTTTTTTTTTTTTAACAAAACATGCAGTAGAATACATGTTGGCCTAAATTGATGAAGGAATTAGATTTGCTTTTTTTCTTGGGTACCTTTTTATAGCAGAAAGTCAGAGAGAGAGAGAGAGAGAGAGAGACTCTCTGCACGATTCTGGCTAAAATGAGAATCACGATTTTTTTGCTTAGAATAAAAAGATCACAATTCTTTCACGATTCTCGCAACGTTAAATCTTTCACATTATACAAAAAAAGGCTATATTTACTGGTTAGATTTTTTTTTTTTTTTTTTTTTTTTTTTTTAATTCATTAAAGTAATTTTTTCCAAACAAATTCATTTGAAAAACCGCTGCGCAAATACAGTGTGGCATAAAATATTGCAACAACCACCATTTTACTCTCTAGGGTGTCTACTAAAAAAAATATATATGCTTGGGGGTTCTAAGTAATTTTCTAGCAAAAAAAAGATTTTAACTTGAAACCAACAAATATCAGAAAAAGGTGTAGTGTTTAAGTGGTTACACTTTTTTACACACACACACACACTCTCACACACACTCTCACACACACTCTCACACACACTCTCACACACACACTCTCACACACACTCTCACACACACTCTCACACACACTCTCACACACACTCTCACACACACTCTCACACACACTCTCACACACACTCACACTCTTCCATTGACAAATTGTTACAATGTTTATACTTAAGTTCAACTGATAAAGAATGTTTTGTTTCTTGGCAGACTGCCCGGTTTTTCTCTTCCTTTCTTTTGAGCGCTGTGGCTTCAGAAAAGCAGAGAGAATTCTTTGCATAGAAAGAATTGTGAAACACTTTAGTCAAGATCGCGATAACGATTCTTGAAGATTAGTCACGGTAACGATTCTTGACGATTAATTGTGCAGCTCTAATTTTTTATATATATAATATATTTTTTTTGGGGGGGGGGGGGGGGGGAACAAAAAATTTAATTAGTTAGGTACCGTGTCGCACGACCGCGAATTAATGTAGTACCGTATCACAAAAAAGGGCCTGGTCATGAAGGGGGTAAATCTTCCAGAGGTCAAGTGGTTAAAGAGACATATTTTGAAGCAGCGGGATACTTCACTCAAGTTTTTAACAAAATATTGGACCCTTGGTTACAGGTTCCTGGTTTAGTCCCACTATCTCTGGTATCTCTACAGCTATTACAATGCTAATTTAAAGTCTCTGGTTAGTTATGCTGACCGAAAGATCCTTAGCTCTTACATGGTGGTTTGGCAAGCATATCGGGAGTTTATAGTAGTAGGGGATGGCTTATAGTTTTTATTTTTTTTATCTTATTTTTATTTTTGTTCTCTGGTTTGTTAGTGTACATTGGGTATTCTTTACTACAACATTGTTTAATCAAAGTAAAAACATAAACATTCTCCTTGTCTTGAATTATTGTCTGTTTCAAAAATCCCTAGATGCCTCACTGTTCCTCATCGATGCCGGTTTTTACTTTGTAAATCTTCTGAAATTGCTTGCTAACACCTGAAATATGTAAGGATACATGTACTGTTGTGCAGTTTCCTTTTTGGATTTTTTTTTTTTTTTTTTGGGGGGTCGTATGTAACATGATAAAACGTTTTTAATAAAACGTTAATTGAAAAAATATTTTGAATGACTTTTGAAATTAACATCTTAACAACGTCATCTCCATAGACTGTTTTTAGTTATTGCTTGGTCTTCATTTGGTTAAAACCAACTCACAGCTGGAGTTGGTCATGACCTTGTTACTGTTTTTCTTTGTCTGGTGATGAGCTTCTCAGTGATCTGGGCAGTTAGGAAGGGCCCTCCGCCGCTGATTGCAGTGGTTCCTGGGCTCACCCGTCCCTCTGGGGGGCTTGGAAATGCAGTAACATCATTTCCCTGATCTCCTAGGCAATGGATGAACATGGAAGCAAAGCATTTTGTCGCCTTCAGTTTCAGTTGTTTTATTCCCAAGCTTCTGTAGCTTGGCAAGCTGCTAAACAAGCAGGATCTGAGCTTGATTAGCTACAGTGGAGGGCAGAGATGACATTCCGGGCCTAATAGACCCATAATGTCTCCTGTCTAATAGCAATAGTTAAATGAGTAATATAAAAAAAACAAATTTATATTAAAATGAAAATATTATTTAAAAAAAAAAAAAAAAAAAAAGCACCCCTGTTGCCCTGCACACGCAAATGTAAATACGCACATAGAGCTCGCACATGCATGTAGCAATTGCACCATACATTTGAGGTATCTTTGTAAATGTTGGGGTGAAAACAATAATTTTTAGGGCTGTCATTCACGGTGAACGCCCAGGTTAAGATTGTTTGTGCGCGGTTAAGTTACATTAATTGATCGTTTTTTAGATAAAATGGGGAAAAAATAGCTGTCTTAAATTGTCTGGCATTTCATAGAAAAGCTTGTCTAAACAAGTGCATTTTCTGAAGTTCTGCATCTGAAAGTGAAAATCTTTGGTCTTATGCAACTGAGCAGTATGTTTGTGGGGTGTGTGTGTTGGTTTTTTTTTTTTTTCTTTGCATCAGAAAACGCCTACTAGTAATTAACAGGGAAATGTTAGTGAGGAGGAACCTAAGGGGATGTTTGATATGATTGCAACAGATGTTTCACAAATGTGCTTGAACTGCCACCAACAACTAGTGATACATAACCCTGTTTGTAAACGGGCAGCCTCTTGCTTGAACGTAGACTGTGACTTTGTTTTAGGTCATAAAATCTAAGGCAGGAAGGTAGTAGACCAAAGGATTAACTAAACCCAAAATGTGCATTATTATTATTTTCTGATGAGTCTGCAGAGCATTGCACCCACAATCTGTAGATTGCGGGTACATTGTCGAGCTCCTGCAGACTATCTCCAGCTTGCCTGCCTGTACCTCCATACGGACAGACAGTTACAAAGCTGGAGAAGCGTTTATGAACTAAGAGAGCTCTCATCGGTACCCTTACAGTTAATTCAGCACTACAAGCCGTATGCTATGGTGGAAGATGAGACTTGTAGTTTGTTCATTCAACCAGATTGCTGTGAATGAATCATGCAGTGCAGCTGTGTGGGCTGAGCCCTGCACAGCCCTACTGTTTGAGAAGTGACCGCAGGTGTGGGGAAAGGATCCCCTGCCTGCACTGACAGGGCAGGGATTGGGAGGGGGGGGGGGATATGGTCGACCAAGAGCATGTTACACATTACACCCTAAATATGGGGTACATTTATTAATTTATTTATTTTCTACAGGAGCCTGTAAAGCATTGCACCCTTGGTCAGTGGATTGCTGGTACAGTGTTAGGCTCCTGAAAAAAATATACTTAAATCCACATACAAAAACATATATAGTAGTGATTAATTTTGTGTCCATGAAACACACTCAGGAATAATAAATTGTTTGTGAACTTCATAAAATTTGTGTCCAAAACAATTCTAAAGGGGGGGGGGGGGGGGGGACACTGCTCCTTAGTCCTTCCTTTTTTTTTGGAGTTCCACTCAAAAATGAAACTTCTGCTGTCCGGATTACACCCCCCCCCCCCCCCCTTCGGTGTCACCTTTTCAGGGGGGAGCAGATGCCTTTCTAATACAAGTATTTTCTCCCACTTCCAGCGAAAGATCGATCTACGCCATGTTCGGCCCCTCCTCCGTCCCCACCGCTGTCGTCTGGGACCACTCAGAATGAGCAGCGCGACTCTCGCATGTGCAGTAGGTAACCAGGCTGTGAAGCCGCAAGGCTTCACTTCCTGATTCCCTTACTAGCAATGCTGGTGCTTCCACCTGGAGCTGAGGGACGAGTCAGTTTTGGGTAAGGACAGCGCGGGCACCCTGGACAGTTAAGTGTCCTTATTTTAAAAGTCAGCAGCTGCAGTATTTGTAGCTGCTGACTTTTAAATTTTTTTTTTTTTTTGTGGAACTTTTACACCCAGTCAATCTTCACACATATTGACACCGTTCCTTTGTGAATTCTCCATCTCGCAATCAAGATTGTACTCGCCAAAGGAATATGTCTGTCTTTTTTGTTAAGATAGGCAAGATCAACTTGTGTTATACCTAAGGAAGTGATCCTCCGCTCTCTGTATGCAAAATCACTCCAGGAATCCAGGAGGATGTATGGATCGCAACCACAAAAAAACATCATAGTATACTGTTTTACTAAAACAAAAATTTGCTGTAAAAACATCTATGTACTATATTGATACAATGTTTCAGTGCAGTAAAACTGAAAAACACACACAGCAGAGTCCTGCAGCTGGATGCTAGCTCACACACAACAAATAATTGAATTGGCTGGTTTGTATGTTTGTTTTTGTTTTGTAGATGTATTGTATATTTTTCTGATTGAATGACATGGGGATAGAACCAAATGAGATCCCAGTACTATATGACGGAACCTTTAACTTCATTTTTTGTTTCATGATGGGAAACTTTTGATATTTAAAGTCCTCCTTTTTATTTTATTTATTTATTTTTTTTATAGTTAAAAATAAAAAACATGTCATACTTACCTGCTCTGCGCAGTGCATTTGCACAGAGCAGCCCAGATCCTCCTCTTTCGGGTCCCTCGTCAGTGCTCCTGGCCCCTGCCTCCTGTTGTGTGCTCCCACAACAAGCAGCACCAAAGCCGAGCCACAGCTCCCTGTGTCCATTCAGGCGCTGAGCCATGGCCCGGCCCTGCCCCCTTTCTCTCCTCATTGGCTGTCTGACTTTCAGACTTTGACAGCAGTGGGAGTCAATGGAGCCACGCTGCTGTCTCAGCCAATTAGAAGGGGAGTCCTGGGCAGCTGAGACACTCCTGGATCTAGATGGGGCTCAGGTAAGTATTAGGGGGGCTGAGGGGGGGCTGCTGCACACAGAAGGCATTTTTATCTTAATGCATTAAGATAAAAAAAAAAAAAAAAACTTCTGACGTTTAAAACCCTTTTAAGACTTCAGTATCACAGCTAATACATCTATACTCTCCCTCCAGAGACAAAATGTGGAAACAAATCCAGACAATCACATTGTCTGATTTGGAAAGAATTTTATTTGCAAATTATGGTGGAAAATTAAATATTTTGTCAATATCAAAAGTTCATCCCGTCTTCACAAGCTTGTCACACTGTTGCTGGTATGTTGGCCCATTCCTCCATGCAGATCTCCTCTAGAGCAGTGATGTTTTGGGGCTGTCGCTGGGCAACACAGACTTTCAACTCCCTCCCAAAGGTTTTCTATGGGGTTGATATCTGGAGACTGGCTAGGCCACTCCAGGACCTTGAAATGCTTCTTACGAAGCCACTCCTTCGTTGCCCAGGCGGTGTGTTTGGGATCATTGTCATGCTGAAAGACCCAACCACATTTCATCTTCAATGCCCTTGCTGATGGGAGGAGGTTTGCACTCAAAATCTCACAATACATGGCCCCATTCATTCATTCTTTCATGTACACAGATCAGTCGTCTTGTTCCCTTTGCAGAGAAACGGCCCCAAAGCACGTTGCCACCCTCATGCTTCACAGTAGGTATGGTGTTCTTTGGTTGCAACTCTGCATTCTCTCTCCTCCAAGCAACTATCAAACAGTTCTACTTTGGTTTGATCTGACCATATGACATTCTCTCTTCTGGATCATCCAAATTCTCTCTAGCAAACCTCTGATGGGCCCGGACATGTACTGGCTTAAGCAGGGGGACACGTCTGGCCCTGCAGGATCTGAGTCCTTGGCGGCGTAGTGCGTTACTGATGGTAGCCTTTGTTACGTTGGTCCCAGCTCTCTGCAGGTCATTCACTAGGTCCCCCCGTGTGGTTCATTTTTGCTCACCATTCTTGTGCTCATTTAGACCCCACGGGGTGAGATCTTGCGTGGAGCCCCAGATCGAGGGAGATTATCGGTGGTCTTGTATGTCTTCCATTTTCTAATTATTGCTCCTGCAGTTGATTTCTTCACACCAAGCTGCTTGCCTATTGCAGACTCAGTCTTCCAAGCCTGGTGCAGGTCTACAATTTTGTTTCTGGTGTCCTTCGACAGCTCTTTGGTCTTCACCATAGTGGAGTTTAGAGTGTGATTGTTTGAGGTTGTGGACAGGTGTCTTTTATACCGATAACAAGTTCAAACAGGTACCATTAATACAGGTAATGAGTGGAGGACAGAGGAGCCTCTAATAGAAGAAGATACAGGTCTGTGAGAGCCAGAAATCTTGCTTGTTTGTAGGTGACCAAATACTTCTTTTCCACCAATTTTTTGCAAATAAATTCTTTCAAAAATCAGACAATGTGATTGTCTGGATTTGTTTCCACATTTTGTCTCTCATAGTTGAGGTATACCTATGATGACAATTACAGGCCTCTCTCATCTTTTTAAGTGGAAGAACAAGCACAATTGGTGGCTGACTAAATACTTTTTTGCCCCACTGTACAAATTTTGTCTGCCACAGTGGCAGATGAGACTTGTATTTCATTCTTTCACAGAACCCCTGAATGAACAGCATAGCCCTGTGAGCAGAGCCGGTCCAATTTTTTAATCCTGCAGTTGTCTTGTAGGTCCGGTGATGTCACAGGCCCTTCCTCTTCTGGTGCGGAGGTTGGCAATCCTTACCAAAGTAGAAAAAATACACACAAAAGAAAAAACTAGCAGGTGAGCCGATCAACCGTTTAGTATAGCCCTCCAGCTGGCTATTGGTGATAATTGGACAATTCAAAGGGTGCTGCTGCTCTCTACAGATCCTCTGGGTGTCAGGAACACATCTAGACAAAATACAAGAGAGCGCAAAGCCACCCTAGTGTAACTCGTCTTTAATATGATAAAGTTAAAAAAAAAAATACAATGGTCAAACTAACATTGTGTGAAGACAGATACAGCACAAGTATTGCACTGTGGCTGTACTCAAACCACCTCAAGATCCCGACAGGGGAAGGGGAAGCTGTGACCGCTTAACCTAGCTGTCCAGATCCTGGCAGCATATGGTCATGGCAACTGTATGACATCCTCACTCAACTCTCCACTCTCTTCCCCCCCCCCCCAAATCCTGTGTGGGTGTGTGTGTGTCCTCAGAGTAGCGCGGGCTGGACCAGGCGCATGCGCATTAGGATCTGCACGTTGAGCGTGGTGGTGGATAGCCTTGGATGTGCTGCCAGGATCTGGGCAGCTTGGTTGAACGTCCATGGCTTCCCCTTCCCCTGTCAGGATCTTGAGGTGGTTTTAGGAGTGCGGCCACAGTGGCATACTTATGCTGTACACTAGGACGGCTTTGCGCTCTTGTCTTTTTTGTCTTACCAAAATACAAAACGTCGCTGACATAATGACCATATGAGTGAGAATATGTGTTGCAGTACTGTGAGCCCAGGCTGTGAAAGGCCAGCATGATGAAGCTGGTTAAATGTCACGGTTATTCAGCTGGCAAGAGATGATCGCGCAGGATTGACAGGTAGATGCATGACAAAAGAATTTTCATATCGAGGTGTTGACAGTCTGTTTTATAGCTCACTTTATTTACATGCTATAGGATTATGACCATTTCTTTTGTTAACTGAAATGCTTTATTTGTGTTTTGAAGAAAGAACATTCTAATGCCACAGTCAGGATATTAACCAGGGTGGATAAAAATCGATGATTTAAAAAAAAAATAGGATTTTTTTTTTTTTTTCTTTAATCAAATTAATTGAAATACTTACTATCTAAAGATAGTTTTACTATAATTTTTTTTTTTTTTAAGATGCATTAATAATTTAGTTTATTCAGCATGAAATGGAGCTTAGTTATGTAGCATGAGGCTGTATATGCTGCGATATTTACATTTTTGGTAAACTCATTCAGTGAATGCAAGCTGAGATAACTTGCACTGCATTGATGCATACACATACTTTCACAGTGAGATAAAACAAAGTTCAGGCACATTCCTTTATCCCATTGTTTGCAAATCTACAGTATGTACACCACAGACTGTATGATTGTTTTGAAGAGAAATGCATCTGTACCAGGGTCTAAGTGTGAGGAAGGGCAAGCAGTAAAAATTAAAGTGAAACCTTCTAAGCACCTTATAAACCTTGTGATCTTTCTGCACATAGCTTGAAGTGATTTATTCCTCCCTTGAGGAGCAAAATGGCAGCAGGCCATAGAAGAGACCCAGTTTGGGAATATTTACTAACCTGACAGCTTATTATTCTAAATAGGAAACTTTAATTTCTCCTATCACCTTCCAGGATGGCACACCCGAGAGATGAGGGTTCCTTCCTATGGGAAACACAATCAATTGACAGCTTATTGGGGATCAAGGGGAAGTCCCCATCCTTCCCCTTGATCCCCAGTATTGATTGTGATTCTCCAGAACATAGCAACATGTTTGTTTTGTTTAAAGACCAAATGACCGGGAAGGGTCAAATGGTCCCCTGTTGAGACAGGTTCTAGGGAGGCCGGGGAGGGCTGAACTAACCTGCAGGCTTGTCCTTTTCACAGGTCGCCTTCAAGGCTGCACCAGCGCTCTAAGTCCCATTCAAAACCCTTGTGCTATAAATGTATCAATAAATTAGCAGGGAAAGATGCTTCTACTCTGATGAAAATGTTTTTCATCTATGCAGACGGAAATACTAGCAACAGTCAAGTCTTTCCGTGAAGCCGCCGGGCAGTCAGCAGCCCAGGGTCCTGACCCAGGGGAGATTGCCCCTAGAGAAGGCACATCCTCCCAGGAGTGTCTCTTCAGAGGGGGACCTAGTGATGCAAAGATTATTGTGGGGGGTCGGCTGTCCCACTTTGTCCCTCCAGTGGGAAAAGATATCAGACAGCACTTAAATCTGCCAGATCCTGCGAGAAGGTTATCGCTTTGAATTTTCGGCAAAACGCCCCTCTATGATCACCCTTACACATTCCCTCAACCCCCCCCCCCACACCCCCACCCAAAATGCCCTGAAAAGTTCAGCCCTTCTGGATGGTATCCAGGAATAGGTAGAACAGTGGGAGGTGATACCAGTACCAAAAAACAATGCCAAGGATTCTGCTCCCATGTATTCGTTGTTCACAAGCCGTCAGGAAAATATTGGCTGATGGTAAACTTAAGAAAACTGAACAAGTACCTGGAATACAAAAAGTTTATTATGGAGATTACGCAAAAACCTCATGAAGGAGGCCTTCATGATGACACTGGACCTCAAGGATGTCTACCTGCATGTGCCAATTCACATGGCTCATCAGGCATTCTTGAGGTTCGCAGTAGTCATCGGAGGGGAGGTTTTTCACTGGCACTTCAGAGCCCTCCCATTCGGGTTAACAGCCAGCCCAAGGATTTTTACAGAAATCCTAGCAGAGGCAGTAGCTTTTCTGCATCACCCAGGTCAGATCAGATACCAACAAGGTGATGTCGGTTCTGGAAAACCTGGGTTGGATAGTCGGCTCGGAAAAAACCTCCCTCAAACCAGAACAGGTCAAGACCTTCCTAGGCTACATGGTGGACACCAGACTACAGAGGCTCTTCTTGCCAAAGTACAAAGTTACAAAACTACCTTAATCAGGGGGGGACTTAAAAACCCCATCACGCTCCAGAAGGGAGGTGCTAAAAAAGCCTTTCAAGAAAGCATCATGAGCAGGGAGGTTCACGTAAGTTCCGACAACGCAGCTGTCGTAGCCTACCTGAGTCACCAGGGAGGCACCAGGTCCAGACCCCTTCTAGAATTATCCAAGGAGATCCTGGACTGGGCCGTAGGAAAAGTTCTCACCCATGTCAGCTGTGCACATAAAGGGGACAAGCAACACTGAAGTGGACTTCGTCAGCCGATAAGGCAGGGGGAATGGGAACTGAACCCCGAGGTATTTCAAACCCTGGTGCAGCGCTTTGGAAATCCATAAATGGATCTGTTCGCCAACCGGCAAAACAGGAAAGTAAAGAGATATTTCTCAATTTCCCAAGAGAGGAAGTCAGAAGGCTTAGATGCCCAGACTCAGACCTGGCAGTACAGGTTGGCATACACCTTTCCACCCCTAGCACTGATTCCCCGGGTCCTTCAGAAGCTCAGCCAGTCCCCAGGCCAGCTCCTCCTGATGGCACCCTGGTGGTCAAGGAAAGCTTAAGACCCGTGGCAGAGCCATGGAAGCTCCTGAGCATGCGGGATCTTCTCAGGCAGGGGCCAGTACTACACCCAAGGCCGGAATTTTTTCAGCTGAGGGCCTGGTTAGTGAGCGCCAGATCCTAAAACGTAAAGGCTGCTCAGAAAGAGTGATAAGTACCCTGCTTCTGAGCAGAAAACCAGTGACTAAAAAGATTAATTTGGAAGACTTTCTGTTCCTGGGGAAAAGAAGAACAGATGACTTCCACCACTGTTCCGGTTGTCCTGGAGTTTCTCCAGGACGGAGTAGACAAGGGCCTAGCGGTCAGCACCCTTCAGGTTCAGATATCGGCCCTCTCGGTCTATCTTGATACAAGACTGGCAAAGGAAGACCTCATTAAACGTTTCTTGGTGGCCAAGGAGTTTCCCCAGTCTCCAAAGGCATTTTCCCACCAAAGGACTTGACAAGGGTGTTAGAGGCATTTTCTAAACACCCATTTGAACCTATAGAGGAGCTTCCCTTTAAGTTTCTAACCTTAAAAATATTATTTCTGTTAGCAATTACCACGGCCAGGAGGGTTAGGGACCTGCAAGGGCTGTCCATGAAGCAACCCTTCTTATTGATAAAGCCAGATAGTCACCCTCAGGCCAGACCCTTTGTATCTACCAAAGGTAGCATCCTTATTTCATAGGATGCAAGATATAACCCCGCCATCTTTTTGTGATAAACCAAAAAACGAGAGAGAAGAAATGTCATTGTCTAGAGGTAAGAAGGTATCTCCTTACCTATGTACACAGAACAAAAGCGTTTAGGAGGTCCAATCACCTACTAGTTTTTTACGCTGGGTCAAGGAAGGGACTTCAGGCTTCTAAAGCCTCAGTCTCCAGATGGATCAGAGGAGTTGTCTCCCTGGCTTATGAGAGTTCTGGTGTCAACCAGGTCACTAGCAACTTCCTGGGCTGAAAAAGCAGGGGCCTCCTCGGAACAAATCCGCAGCACGGCCACCTGGTCCAGTCAGGCTACGTTCCTGAAGCACTACCGTGTGGAAATATTGTCACAGCAAGGCTTGGCATTCGGCCGCAAGGTCCTACAAGCTGTGGTCCCACCCTGAAGGTAGGCCTGTGTTTACTTGATTATCCTCTCAGGTGTGCCATCCTGGATGGTGATAGGAGAAAACCCATGTTAGACTTACTGGTAACGGTATTTCTATGAACCTTCCAGGATGGCAGACCTACTTCCCGCCCTATGTGGAGGGAAAAATTGGCTGAACACTAGGTGGTGAGTACCTAATGTGGAGTGATTCTCCTTGTGAACTGATTCGGGATTACTTTATTACAAACTGGGAATCAAGGGGAAGGGTGGGGACTTATAACAAGCTGTCAATTGATTGTGTTTCCTGTAGGGAGGAGCCCTCATCTCTCAGGTGTGCCGTCCTGGAAGGTTCATAGAAATACTGTGACTGGTAAGTCTAATGTAGGTTTTTGTATGCAAATATTAAAGATTGTAACTACCAGCTAGAATGAGTCCTTGCATTTAAAGAGCACTTGTCATTTCAGATCCATCATGGCAGTGCCTGTTAGCGGGCATCCACTCACCTGCTGCCGCAATGTCCCTCACCTTGTGTCATTGGTGCATCACCAGCCGTCCCATTAAAGTGAATGGGACTGTCAGTGAGTCAACAGCGTGTCAGAGGAGAAGCCACTGCAAAACAGAGATGACAGTTGCTCTTTAAAAATTATGATTTAAATCAAGTTGATTTAAATCTACCCTTTCCACTAGTGATTTAAATCGTGATTTAAATTAAATCCACCCTGCTATTAAATGCTTGTCATTGTTTAAGAAATAATTGAGTCTTTCTATGCTAAAAATACCTTGTTGGTTACAAAAACTGACTTGCCATTGCCAAATAGATAAGAGCCATTTCACAACTTGTCCTGGGCAGTGCGTTGTGTTAACAAGCACATTACTGAAGTGCACTTTAATGCGCGTTTTAGCGCGTGGTGATGTCATTCATTGAGAGAATTTCAACACGGCACGTCACAATGCATTCATTTAATTTGACTGTCTTAAAATGTAACTAAAGGCAAAACTCCCACGGAAGTGGAGTTACCCTTTAAATTTCTGGTTGTTGGGCTTACCCCCACACAAACAAATGAATGATTGATTTTTTTTTTTTTTTTTTATTTTTTTTTTCCCCCCCTATTTCTTCTATTTTGTAATGCACTTTCCTTATTATTCTTGGGGCTTATGCACATGGGCAGTTTGACTCATACAGCGTAAAAACCTGTCCTTTTTTTGCTGCTCAAGGGAGGCACAGGTGCAGCATATATGCCACTGCCAGCAGTCATTCAAAATCAATGACAGGCTGAAAAAAGGGGTATATGGACACTGTTCTGAGCGGTTGTGCTTTGTGCTAAAAATGTTCAGCGACGTACACCCCACCCCAAACTGTAAATTCCTGCTTTTGGGGCAGTTGGCTCTGAATGCATATGTACAAGTTTCAGCCTTTTGATTTTGATAGGCTCTGGACAGCAGCTGTATGCTGTACATGTGCTTCCTGGGCACCCACGAAAGCCAGGTTTTTATACTGTTTGAGTCCCTAGCCTATAGTACATTTAGGCCCCTTTCACATGGGCGGACTGATCAGGTCTGCCTGTCGGGTTTTTTTAGCGAGACCCGATCGGACCATCCATCGCCCCTCTTGACCGCTGACATCCGATACTATGCTAAAAACAGACGGATGGGTATCCATTCCCCATCTGTCTAGCAGATTGGATCAGATGGCAGCTGGTGTAAACGGACAGGTGATCTGTTTACATCTGACAACCCATAGAGGACAGCGGGCGATGTATGTGTCCGTTCTGCATAATTGGACACGGACAAGCCATCTGCCTGTTCAGTGGGGGTCAGTGGACAGATTCCTGGCTGAGCAGGTAGGCTCCTGGCGGGGTCCACCCTATGTGATTTAATTTGTAATATCCCTCTTATTTATAAAGAACACTGGGAGAACCCTTCCTGTCACTGCATGCATGGATTGAAGACTTTCTTTTTTATTTTTTCCCTGATATAATCTCTTATGTATGTTAGCATTGATAGCATTTTTTTATCTTTAAAGTACTGTATTATTTATTTATAACGTAGAGATCAGCTCTTCTGCGTTGCTTTTGAAGCTTGCTGTCAGGTCTGTAATTTGCATGAAAAGATCATATACTTCAATAGAGTGTTGTCTCTTCTATTCCGTATATGTTTACTTTAATTTCAGTAGCTGTTCACTCATTCTCTAGCCATGCTTACTGCAGTATTGTCGTTCTTCCTAATATATAATTGGTAGGTCTGCAAATCTTCTGTTAAAAAGCAGACTATGATTGGGTATGGTCAGAGTCAGCTGACAGATGGCTCTTGTTTAGTGGTTTGTGCGGTAACCCCAGTAGAACCCTATGTGACCTTGGTTAGATCAAGCACTCTACAGCTGCCTCTCCGTAGACATGATACATGCAGGGTTTGCTGCACTGAAAATTTCCTTGACCCTCATTTGCCATAATGTGTCATCCATCCTTCCCTTTTTTTTTTTTTTTTCTAATTATGTGTGTAAATGGCCCATGATGTGCTGCACATTAGGCACACAGTACAGTAGTTCTGTCAGCAGCTTTGAGTAACACCAGTGCATTGTTGGTGTTTAAAACATGACAAGAACCTAAATTCTAGCCTTTGGCATTTTTATCATACTAAAATCCTACAGTGCTGACAAGATGAGCACGCCTCTCCATAAAAATTAACCTAAAGACACATCACTACCCTGTCGATACAAAGCAGCAAATGCTTCCACAAGCTAGCCCTAGTTTTGATTTTACACACGTAAAGCCAAAATTCACATTAATCCTGGAATTGCCTTTTTTTTTCTTGGGCATCGCTTTCTCTGCAGCACCTTTTTAGCTTTATCAGCATTCCCAAGCTACCTGGCTGTTTCTGAAGTGTAAAGGTGCCGAGATGATTGTTTAAAGTAAATCTGTCACAAAAAGAATATTGGAGCTGCCATCGTTGACTTCTTCTGAAAGTACTTGTTCCGTTTTTAAGTTGGGTATACCCTAATAGAAATTTCTTCTGAAATTTTTTGTTTTAAGAACATTCAATAACTAGATTTTCTCATTAGAGGTTTCAAATGTTTGTTTTCAAGTGAGAATATTCATACAAATGTTCAAAAATCTACTATTGTATAACTAGCTTAGGTCATTGACCCCCTCAAGTGTGCAGATCGGGAAAGTTCTCATCTGCAAGCAAGCGTTGTCACTCAAAGAGTGATTGGCAGGCAACTAGCATTTTTATGAGCGGTCAGCAGTGGCAGCCTCCATATTTTTCTTATGACAGGTTTCCTTTAAGTTATATGTAAACCTAATCAGTAAAATCTCATAAAAGCTTCAACATATTAATGTCATTTCAAAAGTCCTTTTCAGTACCTTCTAAATCCAGAACTTTTATTAACCTAAAATTTGGTGATCCTGTCATGAATTTTCTGGCACTTCCTGTTATAAGATGACAACTCTCTGTCCCCATCTCCCAACTGTGCTTCAGCTTTGCTCCGCTGTCACACAGGCTTTTGATGGGGTCAGCATTTAAAGCACATGGGAAACTACATTTTACATTGCATGTTGACGCACATTATCATGCATATTGCCATATGATTTAATATGTTTAAAGGAAAACGCATCAGGTAAAAAAATGCGGTGTGTCTAGCCTTAGGGCTTACATCTAAGGCTGGATATGCAGGTTCATGGCCATATTGTGTCCAGGTCATATCTCTATAAAATGTCATTATCCCTACAGACACCACCAGGCAAAGGCCCATCTGTTAGGAGGTAGGAATCGATTACAGGGTTTATTTTCCTGACCAGTCTGTATTTCTCTTTTTTTCAGACTGATGTTGGAGTTCTCTTCCCAATGCATACTTATGAATGCTGAGCACATCCATATCTGCAGAGTCATGTCACAGCTTTTAGAAGTTTAAAGCATCTAAAATCAAAACCAAAAATTTTACGTACTGCAACTAACCAATCATTAGATGCTATGGCTGCATTCATTTTCAATTCTTTGATTTTGTGTTCCTTTATTTTCATCTGTTTATCCTGTCAGTAAGGCCTCATTCACATGAATGCTGGCACTCCTACCTCGTGAATGAGATGTTTTATTTTTGCATCCTTCCTGAGCTGCGTGCATAGGGTACTTGTACCCATACTATGTGAATAAGCCATGTGTATTTGCGCCTCCATCTGCCCGTGCTGCGTGTAGGCAGCCTGGGGAAGTTTATGCAGACACAGTATGTCAAAATTTGGCCTGCAGGAGCGGGTGTGCTGCCCTGAACGCAGTGTACATAGGCTGCCTGCATGCAGCACAGGCAGATGCAGGCGCAAAGACAAATACCTTATTTGCACACTATGGGTACCAGCATCTTTGTGATTGAGGCCCAAGGCGCACCACACTCGGTACAATCTCCTTTTCAGATCTAACAAGTATGTAGTGTGTGAGGCTGCCTGATTGAGTGATTTAACTAGGTCCTCCTATTACATCATTTTGGTAAATCTAAAGTGTACTGTACAAGGATCAAATGGTCAGAGTGCAATTGGTAAGCCTGCTACACGCATTTAGTTTTTTCTTTCAACCGAGTGGGCTGAATGGGAGAAAAATAAAGATTGCTGTATGAACACAAGCAATGTTAGTACAGCAATCTTTCCTGTTGTGCCCCCCCCCCCCCCATGATGCTTCTTCTTTATACTCTTCATGGTGTCTGAGTCCTTGATGGAGTGCATTATGTCATGTGGCTCATCTCGTGCATGCACCATATGACATTATATCTGTTTTTTTTTTGTTTTTTATGAATATAATGTTGTACGGTGCATGTTTATGATGAACCGCATGACATTGTACACTCCATCTTGCGAATGCACAGTGCAAAAATACTTTTAAGATGTTTCAGATGAGGTACGAGATCTTCATGATGCCACTGATGAAGTTGCCTTCCCAGTGCCTTTTTATGAGAAACCAGGAAGTGGACATGAGAGGCAAGTTATTAAAATCTTTTAAGTGTTTTTTTATTTACTTAACTTTATTTGGTGCCAGCTATGAGTGTAATGTCACACACACTTACTCACTATTCCATTTCAATTAAGGGTGTGGAAGACAAATACACTGCCTCTGAGCTGGTAATCATCCTACATCCATCACCTAACAAATGAAACAGAAGCAGTGTTGTATGGACACAACTATTATAAAATTACATTTTCACGTTTCAAGTGCGTCCAAATCCAAAAAACAAACAATATGTAAAAGCAAATTCCATCCCTTGCAAAAAATATAATAAATGTGGCCACGTTAGAACAGACCTTTTCCCTATTTGACTAAAATTTGCATCATTCATCCCTGCATTCTGCTTATGTAAAATATAAAAGGGTTTTCCCCCTGATTTCACATCGGCAGAGAGGAATGATAGGAATTTTAGTCAAATAGGGGAAAGGGTCCGCTCTAATGTGGGCACATTTATTAAATTTTTTTGTGAAAGGTGGAATTTGCCTTTTAAATTTTTGTATTTAGATGCAATTACACATGAAAATTTAATTTTATAATCGTGTTAACATAGTATTGCTTTTGTTAGGTGATAGATGTATGATAATTACCAGCTCAGAGCCAGTGTATTTGTCTTCCACACCCTTCAGTATGAATTGAAATGGAGTACTGTGTGTGTGTGTGTGTGTGTGTGTGTGTGTGTGTGTGTGTGTATATATATATAAATATATATTATAATTCCAAAGTTATCCTTGGACATTACACACATAACTGGCACCAGTCATACCTTTTATGGATTTATTTGACATTACTTCTGTGTTCACAATGAATGAAATGAATGAAACTGCAGGTTTAGGATTCATCTGACTCACTGGTAATCTGAAGCTTGGACCCATTTGTTAATGAGATCTGGAACTTGTCTAACTGAATCTATTGTGATTATGTATGTGGTGTAGAACCTAGGGGACGAGTCTGCTTAATTATTAAGTAAAATTGTAGTTCTTGGTCCCTTGGGTCAATTTCCTTCCATACACTTTGAGAAAGCATGCCGAGCTGTCACTGCAAATCAAGTTATTTCTCTTTGGTATGCACCTAAACAGGTTTGACTGCTCAATGAAGTTTAATGAGTCTCTCTTTGTTTCCCATAAGAAACTGGCATCACACCAACAGTAACATATGATTGGTATGTGTTAGCCTCTGAATAACTCCCCCCAAATCTATTTTCTGTGCTTGGTTAAATGCCTTACTCTTCTGACTACTTACTGTGTGTTTACTCTGTAAGGATTCTACACAATGGCTGTTTGCTGCTGCCAAGATATCATTTCAGGCTATAAAAATGGAATGAAAAGTGTGTGTGTGTGTGTGTGTGTGTGTGTGTGTGTGTGTGTGTGTGTGTGTGTGTGTGTGTGTGTGTGTGTGTGTGTGTGTGTGTGTGTGTGTGTGTGTGTGTGTGTGTGTGTGTGTTTTTTTTTTTTTTTTTTTTTTTTTTTTTTTTTTTTTTTTTTTAGAGAAAAAAAAAAAATAATTACACTTTACATTTCTAAGAACCTTTTTATGGAACAGTATACAAATTCAAAGGGACAATCCTACCCGAGAGTCAGCTTTCACTTTTCAGAAGCCAAGTTTCCATTTAATGGCTCCAGTAAGTTAGACGTCAGCTCTGCTTCAGGTGCACAGGCTACATGGCTTGTGTGATTTGTGTGTGGTGACGAGAACGCTTACTGTATCTGTAGTATTGCAAATCTTCACTGAACAGATCCAAAGCATGATTTTGATCTTCAGGAGATAGAGGGGCGCCAAGCAACCATATAATGTAGTACAGTGCTCAAAATTTCAAGTTCTGAGCTACTAGCCAGGCCGTAATGGTTACTTGCCACCAGTTGCCCTGCCCCTAAGCCCACCCTCATAAATTATCTCATGAAATTACACTGTTAAATGTTTTATGCAGACTTAAGTTACAAAAGTAAATACTAACATCCTAAACAGTGCCGCCTTCCCAGTGCCCATCAATGCCCATCAGTGCAGACTGAGAAGTGCATGGGTATCAGAGACGAGGAAGAGGAGAGGCGGCCAGATCATGACACAGAATGGGGATCGCCTGCTGTGACAGCTTTGATTTGAATTGCACGGCGCCTGCAGTCACACAAAGTTCCGCCTCCTGGATTTGCTCCTATGATGGATATCGCATGTCCTGGCATTGAACTGTTGTTCTGTCTATCAAAGGTGCCGGTCCAGGAGGAACTATGTGTGACTTGCGGGTGCCAGGAATTTCAAATTAAAGCTGTCACAGCAAGAGATCACCGCTCTGTTTGGCGATCCCACCGGCTCTCCTCTCCCTCTCCTCTCTTCCCTTGGCTGACCACTGGGAGAACGGCTCCCTTTCAACCCCACCTGCAGGCGACGCTCTTCCTCAAGCTTTTTCCACAAGCCAAATGCGACCAGGCGAGTGGAAATTTAGTAAATCCTTTTATTGAATACATAAAACCAAAAATAATATATTGCACTCACAAGCAAGGGAAAATGATGATCATGTCCCTGTGTATAAACCAGTCCCAGTTGTTGGGCGTGAGCAGGAAGTAACGTAGGCAGAAGTGATGTAGTGAAGTATATATCCCATAGTTTGTAGCCACTGTAACGTTCGTGTAAATCAATCAATATACGCTTATTGGGATTATTTTTTTTTTACCAAAAACATGTAGAAAGAATACGTATTGACCTAAATTTGTGAAGAAAATTGTTTTTGTTTTTTTTGGATATTTTTTTATAGCAGAAGGCAAAAAATATTGTGTGTGTGTGTGTGTGTGTGGTGGTCTTTAAACTGTCAGTCTTTTTTGTTTATAGCACAAAAAATGTAATGCAGTGGTGATCAAATACCACCAAAAGAAAGCTCTATTTGTGGGAAAAGTACAGAAATTTCATTTGGGTACAGCGTTGCATGACCCCGCAACTGTCAGCTAAAATAACGCAGTGCTGTATCGCAAAAAGTGGCCTGGCATGAAGGGGGGGTAAATCTTCTGAAGGTCAAGTTGTTAAAATTTGAATCTTATGGGTTTTACTGAACTATTGGAAGTGTTCTTTTCCTTTTTTACATGATGACATTTGATTACTGGTCTATGAGAAGTGGAATCATGGATCCTGCTCTAATGCTGTAATTGCCTATCTGAACCATAACCAGCAACTCAATCTGGTGAGTTACACTGAATTGGGATGCGGGTGTGGTGATCACTGGATTCACATCGGCGATGTAGTTTGGAAGAGGATATAAGTAGACGTGTAAGCTAAAGGAGTTATTTGGACTGGTCATATTCACTTAATTTTGGGAAGATTTCACTTTATGTAACATTTGGTGTGTTTAAGGACACTTGTTCATTTTGTTTACTCATTCACTGAATTTTTTGAATATATTGTTTCACAGCGCTACTAATGATTTATGCAGGATATATTCCTATTATGTAATTGATACATTGTTGTTTTTTTCTTTTTTTTTTTCTGTTTCTTAGTTTCCAATTGTTTGTACTTAGTAGTTGTATGCCCATATAAGGCCTCATTCAAACGAGGCGGATCCGTTTTAGCAGAGTCCGCCAGCTCAGCAGGAGATCACTGCGTTGATCTCCGCTGAGCTGGCAGATGACAGGTCCGTCTCCGCTCAATGAGCGGGGGGGGGGGGCCTGTCAGTGACGCTCTGATTCCTATGGAGAGATCTGACGAAAACGGACAGCATGTCGTTTTCATCAGATCTCATCCGATCCGCCAAGACGGATGGTGAACGTATCGTCATACGTCTGTTTTTAGCGGATCGCATGGCAGATGGGTGTCAGCGGACACATCTCCACTGACATCTGTCTCCCCATAGGAGTCAATGGATGGCCTGCTCGGATCTGCCTGAAAAACGGACAGGCAGATCCGAGCGGGCTTGCCGTGTGAAAGGGGCCTTACAGTGTTAGTTGTTCAAACTCTACTTTTTGCTTTATTTTTTTTTTTTTTTTTTTAACTTTTAGATCTTCAATTTCTTCTTGAAACCAGTTGTTGAGGAAGAATTACTCTATTGGTGTCCATTGTAATGGTGTAAAATTGTGTATTTGAAGATTTTGTTGCTGTGTAGCAGGGCAGCCGCTCATCATTGGACCCTGAAGATGGCAGTAATGACTAGTAGAGGTGGCTACTGCAGTGATTCTCTGTCTCCATAGTGGTCCCACAAGTATGGCATGTGCATTCTTACATTGGTACAAGCATTACCAATGAAACTATGCATAAAATGCATACCTGTTGAGCTTTAAAGCTAGTTTGGAATGTGTGACTTTTTATTGTAGTACAAATGCCTTACAAGTATGAGGGCCTAGTCATGAAACGCCTTCAAGTGGTATTTTCTTTTATAATGAGACATGACCTTGTCCTCTTGAACCCATACAGATTTCAGTGAAGCAGGTTAATTATATAACCTTGTTTTTACTAAAATTAAGTTGAAGAAAATGCAACGTTTAAAACATTTCACCTACAGACGTATAATTTTCACTTTTCATAATGTTTTCAATTATTTTTATTAAGATATTTTTCACATAAAAACATTCCATATCATTTAATTTAACAACCTTGTGTGTGTGTGTGTGTGTGTGTGTGTAAAATATACATAGTTCATGGATCAACCTCATAGTACCTTCAGAAAAAAATGTTAAATGTTTTCCACACTCTCACTCCTCTCCCCACCCCAAAAAAAGGGAAATCCAAACATATTAATAAAGTGTATCCCTTTACCCTTTTCCTTTGCTGTAGTGGACCCCCCCCCCCCCCCCCCCTTGTTATTTCCAATCATATTTATCCTTTATCCCGTATTATAACCCTAATATTTTCCCAGACTATTATGTTTATTTTGAAGAGGAGAGAGTCGAATCTATTCATAATTAACCCTTTCATGACTAAGCCTATTTTTGAAATTTGGTGTTTACAAGTTAAAATCCATATTTTTTGCTAGAAAATTACTTAGAGTTCCCAAACTATATATATATATATATATATATATATATATATATATATATATATATATATATATATATATATATATATATATATATATATATATATATATATATATATATATATATATATATTAGCAGAGAATCTAGAGAATTGGCAGTCGAGTAAACGGGAAGTGACGTCGCTTCCGCATTTACAATGAGAAGGCTGGAACGCCCACAGCTTCGTTCCAGCCCGCCCCCAGCCGCCGAAGGCACACGATTAGACACCGGGCCTCCCGATCGCACGGGAGGCCCGGTAACAGCGGCGGGAGGCGGCAAGAGGGGGGGGGGGATGTCCCCTCCCGCTCCTCCGGTATAACAACCGAGCGGCTTTTAGCCGCATCGGTTGTTATACTCGGGTAGCCGATCGCCCGCTGTAAACAACGGTACCGGGATGATGCCTGCAGCTGCGGGCATCATCCCGGTATAACCCCGGAAAGCCGAGTACGCATATCTGCGTACAGTCGGCGGGAAGGGGTTAATAGAAAATGTTTTCCAATGCCATTTCTGGCCCAGCCATCCCAGTGTGCTTTTCTCTGTCAATCCAGAACGTATTTGCAGTGCTTCACTTTTTCCACATTTTGTTATGTTTACAGCTTTATTCCAAAATGGATTGAATTGATTATTTTTCTCAAAATTCTACAAACCATACCCCATAATGACAATGTGAAAGAAGTTTGTTTAAATTATTTGCAAATTTATTAAAAATAAAAAACAAAATCACATGTACATAAGTATTCACAGCCTTTGCTCAATACTTTTATTGTACCAATTACAGCCTCAAGCCTTTTTTTGAGTATGATGCTGCAAGCTTGGCATACTTATTTTTGGGCAGTTTCTCCCATTCTTCTTTGCAGGACCTCTCAAGTTCCATCAGATTGGATGGGGAGCGTCGGTGCACAGCCATTTTAAGATCTCTCCAGAGATGTTCATAGGGGGTTCAAGTCTGGGCTCTGGTTGGGCCACTCAAGGACATTCAGAGTTGTCCCGTAGCCACTCCTTTGTTAGCTTGGCTGTGTGCTTAGGGTCGTTGTCCTGTTGGAAAATGAACCTACGCCCCAGTCTGAGGTCCAGAGTGCTCTGAAGCAGGTTTTCATCGAGGATGTCTCTGTACATTGCTGTATTTCTCTTTCCCTCGATCCTGACCAGTCTCCCAGTTCCTGCGGCTGAAAAACCTCCCCACAGCATGATGCTGCCACCACCAGGGATGGTATTGGCCAGGTGGTGAGCGGTGCCTGGTTTTCTCCAGACATGACGCTTGCCATTCAGGCCAAAGAGTTCAAACATTTGTTTCCTCAGACCAGAGAATTTTGTTTCTTATGGTCTGAGAGTCCTTCAGGTGCCTTTTGACAAACTCCAGGCGGGCTATAATGTGCCTTTTTTACTGAGGAGTGGTTTCCATCTGGCCACTCTGCCATACAGACCTGATTGGTGTAGTCCTTCAGAGATGGTTGTTCTTCTTCTGGAGGTTCTCCTCTCTCCACAGAGAAAGGCTTGAGCTCTGTCAGAGTGACCATTGGGTTCTTGGCCACCTCCCTGACTAAGGCCCCTTTCACACTGGGGCGGTCGGGGCGTCGGCGGTACAACAGCGTTATTTTAAGCGCTGCTGTACCGTCGTTCTTGCAGCGGTATTCGGCCGCTAGCGGGGCGGTTTTAACCCCCGCTAGCGGCCGAAAAAGGGTTAAAATCCCTCGTACAGCGCGGCTATAGCCGCGGTATTGCCGTGGTATAGCCGCGCTGTCCCATTGATGAATACACCGCTCCTTCACCGCTCCAAAAAAGCGGTTTGCAGGACTTTTTTCACCGCCCTGCCTGCGCACCGCTTCAGTGTGAAAGCCCTCGGGCCTTTACACTTAACAAACAGCAGAGGCTGTTTAGGGGCGGTTTGCAGGCGGTATTTTTAGCGCAATACCGCCTGCAAACCGCCCCAGTGTGAAAGGGGTCTTAGGCCCTTCTCCCCAAATCGCTCAGTTTGACTGGTCAGCCTGCTCTAGGAAGAGTCCTGGTGTTTCCAAGCTTCTTCCATTTACGGATGATGGAGGCCACTGTGCTCATTGGACCTTCAAGGCTGCATAATTTTTTCTGTACCCTTCCCCAGATCTGTGCCTTGATACAATCCTGTCTCAGGGGACTACAGATTAATCCTTGGACTTCATGGCTTGGTTTGTGCTCTGACCTGCACTGTTACCTGTGGGACCTTTTTATATAGACAGGTATGTGCCTTTCCAAATCATGTCCAATCAACTGAATTTACCACAGGTGGACTCAAATCGAGTTGTAGAAACATCTCAAGGATGATTATTGGAAACTGGATGCACCTGAGCTCAATTTTGAGTGTCATGGCAAAGGCTCTGAATACTTATGTACTTAAAAAAAAAAAAAAAAAAATTGCAAAGATTTAAAACTTATTTTCACGTTATTTTTTATGGGGTATTGTTTTGTAGAATTTTGAGGAAAATAATGAATTTAATCCATTTTGGAATAAGGCTGTAACAAAATGTGGAAAAAGTGAAGCACTGTGAATACTTTGTTAAATTTTAATAGTTAATTTATTTTTAGCAGCTTACAAAATGGAAAGTAAATGAACATAAGAGAAATCCAAATCAAATCAATATTTGGTGTGACCACCCTTTTTGCCTTCAAAACAGTATTCATTTTTTCTAGGTACACTTGCACACTAACTAACAGCCTCTCCTGCTGTATAATACGAAGCAATTCTGGGCTGTCATTTTGACAGCTGGTTATTGCTGGTAACAGCAGAGGGGGAGAAGAACTGTAAAAGATGTGTCTTGCTTCTCAAAGTAAAGTTTTTATATCTTCTATTCAAAATCCCCAAGTGGTTCATTTAATCTGTGGCCAGACTATAGACATTTAAGTAGTTAATTTTTAAGGAGTAAATGTGCTTTATTTTAGGCCTCCTCTGACCTCTTTAGTTGTAGGTGCTTTGGAGTACCGTATTTATCGGCGTATAACTCGCACTTTTTTCCCCTTAAAATCAGGGGAAAATCGTGGGTGCGTGTTATACGCCGATCCCCTTCGATCCTGACCTGTCAGAACTAAAAAATCGCTGACCGCGATTTGAAAATGGCACCGCCGGCGCCGAAATACACAGTGCCGGTTCTCGGCGGCTTTCGGTTTCACTCGAGCGCCGCCCGAACCTAGCCGAGTATACTCGGCTAGTTTCGGATAGCTCCGCTCACCGTCCGAGTGGAACCGAAAGTAAACGAGAGCCGCCGAGAAGAGCCGAGGACCGGCTCTGTGTATTTCGGCGCCGGCGGCGCCATTTTCAAATCGCGGTTGGCGATTTTGAAGCTCACAGGCTTCAGCAAGACTGCACTGGGGCAAGGCTGAACTGGGGCAAGGCTGGACTGGACACTGGGGAAGGCTGCACTGACATGGCTGCACTGGGGCAAGGCTGGACTGGGGCAAGGCTGCACTGAGAAGGCTGCAATGATGGGCATTTAAATGTAAGTTTTTTTTTCCCTTCAACTTCCCTCCTAAAAGTTTTTTTTTTCCTTAAAATTCCCTCCTAAATTGAGGTGCGTGTTATACGCCGGTGCGTGTTATACACCGATAAATACGGTAATTCCTCTCCACTTGACATTGACAGAAAGCTTTTAGATGTTTAACAAACATTTTATAAAGTGCTGTAATTTTAGTGCTTCACATACTGTACATTCACATCTGTCCTTACCCATAGGGAGCTTAAGATCTAAGGTCCCTATTACACACTTTTATCGGCCTTTCTTTTCTTCAGAAAAGTCCCTTATCCTTTTTTAATTTAGGATATATACTCAGTTGCGTCAAGAAGCCATTGGCTGCCTGGGTATAAGGTCAATACTAAAATAATCCAAAGATAAAATGTTTTAAAGAGTAATTTCAGTCTGTGATCTGCTAATGTTCAGTAAACGCCTTAGCTAAAAGTGTGTAGCTTCCCTTCCTTTGTCAGCATTGTCGTGTGACTGTGCTGACCAATGAGATTCACTTCCTCTGTCCCAAAAGGAAGAAGTAATTCTCACGTGACCATGCTGGCCTATCACGGCTTGCCATTGCCAAGGATGAGCTCCGGCGTGTTCGCACAGCCCACATGCAGAGCCTGCCAGGAAGTCGACACTGCGCTGCGCTACTCACAGGCAGTGAGAGATTTCCCGATGCGCGGCTGCAGAGATCGGGAAATGTCTCGCCGCCTGTGATTAGCGCAGTGCCGACTTCCTGGCGGGCTCTGCACGTAGGCTGTGTGAACATGCCGAAGCTCATCCTTAGCCATTTCCAGTAATCTTCTGATACACAGGCTGTGTACTGAGTGAGAAGTATATGGATCCGTAAAGACGCGGGCAGTGATGAACTGGCTAAGTTAATAAGTGTAGTGGGAAGGGTGTTAAAAGGCATGTACCCTTCTTCTTCCTTTTTTGCATATAAAAAAAAAATTCCCCTTTAAAGGAAATTGACAAATTACTGGCTGTTTCAGTGAAAAAAAAAAAAACTCCTAAAGAAGACTAGTGCAACCAACACATGAGCATTGATTAGCTGCAATATGTTACATTTTTTTTCTTTTAAATTTTAGATATGCTTTTTAAAGCTGAACTTTACCCATAACAGCTTGATAAAAAAATGTTCTTTAGCAAGGAACATTCCACATTAATAATTATGCTACCAAAATTAGTCTGTACTGTAAATTGCCACCAGCATTGTTCCTCTTTCTTCTTGCTGCCATTTTGTGAAGCCCAGAGCCCTTGAGCAGCATGAAACTTTAGGCTGTCAGCAGATCGGCCTCTACATTTGTGGCACAGCACTGAAAAACGGAGCAACTGAGCATGTGCAGAGCAGGGTGAGGCCATGTATTACTGGATTTTAAACAGTATAGGCATTTATTTTTAATGTTTTATATAGTTATCCCTGCAAAAAGGGCCAGCCTGAAGTCATCTAGTAAGGCCTAATTTTCTGACTAAAGTTCCACTTTAAAGTGTTTGTTCCCCCAACACTTCTTCATATTCCTGATATGTGCCTTCTGTACCATGTACTTGTATGGAAAAGTATCCTGTTCTTTGTATTGCTTCATTTATGTGAAATCCCTGGTGTTTCTGCTAGTCACCTTGCTTTCCTATTTAAAACTGACCACATTAATCAGGAGAACACCATGGTCAGTTCTCTGTGCTGGGAACTCAGTGTACTCTCCTTCAATTATCGCTTCCTGACATGCCCCCACTGTACAGCTATACACTGGGAAGCTCAGTGTGCTTCTGCTTCTCCTCCCCCCAGCTTTTATGCAGCTGAGAACAGAGGGAATGTAATCACTTATAAAAAAGGGAAAATGTATCTTTTTTTTCTTTGGTTGGCCTTTTTATTTCTATTTTTTTTTTTTTTTTTTTTTTTTTTTCCACAAACTTTTTTATTGGTTGAACATAGAAACATAATACAACATAGTATTGGCATAATCATCTTAGTCACATTTGGGTTGTAGTGAAATTTACATTAGATAGTGGTATGTCGAAATGATTTTGGACAATACTAATAGCTAGATTTTTAAGCATATACTTATCATATATCTAAACATTCTTACGTAATGAATATTGAGGTGAAAGAAATCACTATAGGAAAGGGGTGGGAGAGGAATAATTTTAAATAAGAGGGGGGAGGGGGAGAAGGTGAGTAAAGACGATTCATTTATTGCAGTAGTCTAGTAGTCTCTTTGGCATTTTTGTGGAAGGATTCTATTATTAATTAATAATTGCTTTGTAAGCCTGTGAGTTTTTTAATTCAATCCTGGCCTTTTCATTACTATTTTAAACTCTCTTTAAAAGAGAAGTATTTTTTTTTTTTGCATATTCATACTTGCCTATGTGGATGCAGCCTCAGACTGATGCTGCAGCTGTCCCCTGGCATCTCTTCACTGAGAACCGAGCCACCGAACACAGCCAATGGCTCGGTTCTCTCACCTCCCCGAGCAGAGAGCTGCTGCCTGTCAGTCAGCATCTCTCCTGCTCTGCTCCTCCATGCTCATTGGAGCGCTGAGCTGTGGAGGGGCGGAGAGCCGCTGTCTCAGCAGCTCGCTAAGAGGCTGAGACTGCCACCAGTCCAGGCAACTGGCGGAGCCAGACTTCCTAAGTCGGGATGACGCGCTGCCTTGACTGATTGCAGTGATGTCAGCGAAGAGTGGACTTCAGACCGCTGTCCGCTGAAAACGGGTCACAGGAGTGCAAAACGCATTGCACGCCTGTGCCCCATATATCCTTTTTAAGTTCTGGATCTTACAAGTACATAACATACTTGGATCAGCTGGAGGATGCCTAATCCTTTGTACATGTCATACTTTCTTTTTAATTTACTTGTTAAATTCTCCAAAAGAAAAAAATAAGTTTGCTCCCTCCCTTCTCAATTGGCACAAGTCTGTGCCTGCAATGTATGGTAACCCTGTTGAATGATGAAACGCCAGGTTCTAGAAACAAAGCAAGACCGGGGCTGTTTGATGCACGTTAACACTCAGTTCATGTCTGCCAAGTCCTATCTTGGTGCTCATGAACATCATTACGTCAGTAAAGAATGCTTTACAGCATTTTCTTCATTTTATGATCAGTTTATTCTTTGTTTGACTCCCCATCTGTGCAAGATATTTATAGAAATAGCAAAGGCTGGAAATCAGACAATTTCTGTTCTCCTTGCATATTTGTTTCTGAGGGGTGTATTAATAATGTACTGTTTAACCACTTGCTGACCGTAAGCTGTCCTATGACATCCTTGGTTGGCAGTGGTTATATCGGGATAATGCTTGCAGCTACAGGCATCATCCCAGTATTACAATTTTAAGCCAGCGGTTAGCTTTAATGCAGAAGTGATTTAACACTGTGGACCCCAAATTTCTCCATAAAGAATACCTCTCACGGCCCATGCTGTCACAAGGGATGTCATTCATCCCTTGTGATTGCAATAAAGTTAGTACAAAAAAAAAAAAAAAAAAAATTAAGAAACCATGTAAAAAATATATTTTAAAATGTTAAATACAATTTTTTTTTTTTTTTTTTTTTTTTTTTTTTTTTTCTTATAGCGTGGCCTATGGAGATTTTTTAAGTACTGTAGTTTGGCGCCATTCCATGGGCATGCACAATTTCTAAGTATGACATATTTGGTATCCATTTACTTGGCATAACATCATCTATTACGTTTTGCCCAAAAATTCGGCATTCTATTGTTTGTGTGCAATAAAATTCATTAAAGTGTATTTTTTCGAACTAAAGTTGTGTTTCATGAAATGGCCAAGCAAATGTGTGACATAAAAAATTGCAAAACCCACCCTTTTAAATCTCCATGGCGTATGTGTGATTTTTATATATATATATATATATATATATATATATATATATATATATATATATATATATATATATATATATATATATATATATATATATATATATATATATACACATACAGTGGCTTGCGAAAGTATTCGGCCCCCTTGAACTTTTCAACCTTTTGCCACATTTCAGGCTTCAAACATAAAGTTATAAAATTTTAATTTTTTGTGAAGAATCACCAACAAGTGGGACACAATTGTGAAGTGGAACGAAATCTATTGGATATTTTAAACTTTTTTAGCAATTAAAAAACTGAAAAGTGGTGCGTGCAAAATTATTCGGCCCCTTTACTTTCAGTGCAGCAAACTCACTCCAGAAGTTCAGCGAGGATCTCTGAATGATCCATTGTTGTCCTAAGGCTGGGTTCACACTGGTGCGACACGACAGCCGTCCTACTTTGGATCCGACTTTGCCCTGCGACATGAAGCCGGCATGTGTCCGACTTTCAATGAACGGGGATCCGACTTGGATCCCCGCCAATGCCGGCACTGTGTTTGGTATGAATCTTTAGGGGGGAACTCCGCGCCAAATTTTAAATAAAAAACCGGCATGGGTTCCCCCTCCAGAGGCATACCAGGCCCTTGGGTCTGGTATGGACCTTGAGGGGAACCCCCTACGCCGAAAAAAACGGCGTGGGGGGTCGCCCCCAATCCATACCAGACCCTTATCCGAGCACGCAGCCCGGCCGGACAGGAATGGGGGTGGGGACGAGCGAGCGCCCCCCCCCTCCTGAACCGTACCAGGCCGCATGCCCTCAACATGGGGGGTGGTGCCTTGGGGGAGGGGGGCGCGCTGCGGCCCCCCCACCCCAAAGCACCTTGTCCCCATGTTGATGAGGACAAGGGCCTCTTCCCGACAACCCTGGCCGTTGGTTGTCGGGGTCTGCGGGCGGGGGGCTTATCGGAATCCGGGAGCCCCCTTTAATAAGGGAGCCCCCAGATCCCGGCCCCCCACCCTATGTGAATGAGTATGGGGTACAGCGTACCCCTACCCATTCACCTAGGAAAAAAGTGTCAATTTAAAAAAAAACACTACACAGATTTTTAAAGCATTTTATTAGACAGCTCCGGGGGTCTTCTTCCGACTTCGGGGGTCTCTCCGGTTCTTCTCCACGCTCTCCGGATCTTCTGCCGGGCTCCTCCGCTCTCTTCTGCTCTTTTGCCGCTCTTTTGCTAAAGCGGAGGAGCCTGGTCTTCAATCTTCTGCCTTCTGCCCTCTTCTCCTGATGTTGACACGACGCTCTCCCCGGCTAGAATGCTCTCTGTGCGCTCTGCTCTGACTTATATAGGCGGTGACCCCGCCCCCTTATGCCGTCACAGTCCCTGGGCATGCTGGGACTGTGACGTTTTAGGGGGCGTGGTCATCACCCGATGACCACGCCCCCTTATGCCGTCACAGTCCCAGCATGCCCAGGGACTGTGACGGCATAAGGGGGCGGGGTCACCGCCTATATAAGTCAGAGCAGAGCGCACAGAGAGCATTCCAGCCGGGGAGAGCGTCGTGTCAACATCAGGAGAAGAGGGCAGAAGGCAGAAGGCAGAAGATTGAAGACCAGGCTCCTCCGCTTTAGCAAAAGAGCGGCAAAAGAGCAGAAGAGAGCGGAGGAGCCCGGCAGAAGATCCGGAGAGCGTGGAGAAGAACCGGAGAGACCCCCGAAGTCGGAAGAAGACCCCCGGAGCTGTCTAATAAAATGCTTTAAAAATCTGTGTAGTGTTTTTTTTTAAATTGACACTTTTCCTAGGTGAATGGGTAGGGGTACGCTGTACCCCATACTCATTCACATAGGGTGGGGGGCCGGGATCTGGGGGCTCCCTTATTAAAGGGGGCTCCCGGATTCCGATAAGCCCCCGCCCGCAGACCCCGACAACCAACGGCCAGGGTTGTCGGGAAGAGGCCCTTGTTCTCATCAACATGGGGACAAGGTGCTTTGGGGTGGGGGGCCGCAGCGCGCCCCCTCCCCCAAAGCACCAACCCCCCATGTTGAGGGCATGCGGCCTGGTACGGTTCAGGAGGGGGGGGGGCGCTCGCTCGTCCCCACCCCCATTCCTGTCCGGCCGGGCTGCTTGCTCGGATAAGGGTCTGGTATGGATTGGGGGGGACCCCCACGCCGCTTTTATCGGCATAGGGGGTTCCCCTCAAGATCCATACCAGACCCAAGGGCCTGGTATGCTCTTGGAGGGGGAACCCATGCCGGTTTTTTATTTAAAATTTGGCGCGGAGTTCCCCCTCAAGAACATCTGAGCACAAGTCGCGTGCCAAAGTCGGATCATGCAAGACGGCAATCCGACTTTGATCCGACTTCAATGATAGTCAATAGGCTGAAGTAGGATCAAAGTCGGACCAAAGTAGTACAGGGAGCATTTCTAAAGTCGGAACGACTTGTGTCGGACCAGTTAGGACGGCTCCCATAGGGAAACATTAAATTTCACACGTCATGCGACATGAGCTCCCAATGTCGGAGCGTTTGTCGGACCAGTGTGAACCCAGCCTTAATGACTGATGGTGATAAATAGAATCCACCTGTGTGTAATCAAGTCTCTGTATAAATGCACCTGCTCTGTGATAGTCTCAGGGTTCTGTTGAAAGCGCAGAGAGCATCATGAAGACCAAGGAACACACCAGGCAGGTCCGTAATACTGTTGTGGAGAAGTTTAAAGCCGGATTTGGATACAAAAAGATTTCCCAAGCTTTAAACATCCCAAGGAGCACTGTGCAAGCGATCATTTTGAAATGGAAGGAGTATCAGACCACTGCAAATTTACCAAGACCTGGCTGTCCCTCTAAACTTTCAGCTCAGACAAGGAGAAGACTGATCAGAGATGCAGCCAAGAGGCCCATGATCACTCTGGATGAACTGCAGAGAACTACAGCTGAGGTGGGAGAGTCTGTCCATAGGACAACAATCAGTCGTACACTGCACAAATCTGGCCTTTTATGGAAGAGTGGCAAGAAGAAAGCCATTTCTCAAAGATATCCATAAAAAGTCTTGTCTAAAGTTTGCCACAAGCCACCTGGGAGACACACCAAACATGTGGAAGAAGGTGCTCTGGTCCGATGAAACCAAAATCGAACTTTTTGGCCACAATGCAAAACGATATGTTTGGCGTAAAAGCAACACAGCTCATCACACTCAACACACCATCCCCACTGTCAAACATGGTGGTGGCAGCATCATGGTTTGGGGCTGCTTTTCTTCAGCAGGGACAGGGAAGATGGTTAAAATTGAGGGGAAGATGGATGCAGCCAAATACAGGACCATTCTGGATGAAAACCTGTTGGAGTCTGCAAAAGACCTGAATCAGGTGCGGAGATTTATCTTCCAACAAGACAATGATCCCAAACATACAGCAAAATCTACAAAGGAATGGTTCACAAATAAACGTATCCAGGTGTTAGAATGGCCAAGTCAAAGTCCAGACCTGAATCCAATCGAGAATCTGTGGAAAGAGCTGAAAATTGCTGTTCACAAACGCTCTCCATCCAACCTCACTGAGCTCGAGCTGTTTTGCAAGGAAGAATGGGCAAGAATTTCAGTCTTTCGATGTGCAAAACTGATAGAGACATACCCCAAGCGACTTGCAGCTGTAATCGCAGCAAAAGGTGGCTCTACAAAGTATTAACACAAGGGGGCCGAATAATTTTGCACGCCCCACTTTTCATTTTTTTATTAGTTAAAAAAGTTTTAAAAATCCAAAAGATTTCGTTCCACTTCACAATTGTGTCCCACTTGTTGGTGATTCTCCACAAAAAATAAAAATTTTATATCTTTATGTTTGAAGCCTGAAAGGTTGAAAAGTTCAAGTATATGTATATATATATATATATATATATATATATATATATATATATATATATATATATATATATATATACATACATACATACATACATACATACATACATACATACATACATATTGGCGTATAACACTCACTTTTTTTTACCATGAAAATCGGGTGCAAATAGCGTGTGCGTGTTATACGCCAATACTTCAATTTTAGCTGCTTCGGAGGGGACAAGGAGGGGGGCCGGACGAGCGCTGTCAGATTACATACAGCAAGAATCTCCTGTTTATTTGGCAACCTCTGTAAAAGGAAGTCCTGTCTCCTGGGCCGCCATTGGACCACTGTTCTGTCTATCATAGATTCTCTTTGTATGTAATCTGTCGGCGCTCGTCCCGCCCCCTCCCTGTCCCCTCTAGGCTGCAGGTGGATGTCAGTCAGGCTGCACTGATGGCAATGGTGAGGCTGCATTGATGGCAATGGTGAGGCTGCATTGATGTGGATTGATGAGGCTGCAGATGGGCACTGACCCTTATTTTGCTCCAAAGTTCCTTATTTAAAATTTTTGTTTTTTTCCTGAAACTTCTCTCTTAAAATGAATGTGCGTGTTATACGCCGATAAATATGGTGTGTGTATATATGTGTGTATATGTATATGTATATATATATACAGTGTGTGTGTGTGTGTGTGTGTGTGTGTGTGTGTGTGTGTATATATATATTATATTCATTATTATTGGTTTGGTTCTATGTAGTTTTCTAGCAAGGATTGTGATCCTTGTTCTTGACATATGAGATTTTTCAAACTGGTAACTTGTGACTGGTGCCTTTTTACCCTGTGGATCTCTTGGCATGCTTTGGTAAGGATAAACCATCAAAGTATAACAGTTTGGCTTTATTCACCTTATAGCACTCATTGTCAATTTATGGAGTAAAGGGAGCCTGAAACTTGTCCCTTGGAATCACCAATGGGCCACACATAATGAACAGTAAATGTATTGCTGTAGAAGACTATCGGGCTTACTAGAGAAAATGATAATCGAAGGCTATAGACATGTTGCACAAGTTTGGTTTGGGGCTGGAGACATGCAGAAGACCGTGAGATACTAAGGACATGTTACCTAAAACTAGTAGAGATCACTGCTCCTGATCCCAACCCCACTATAGACTGCTAGAGTGGCCTTTGGGCCTCCGGGTGAGCACCAGGGCGTTCAGAGCTTTGGTCACAGTAGGGGATAATGTATAAGCTACAGTTAAAAATTCTTATGCTGTATTCTGGAAATGCTTCACAAACTGAAACAAACTGTCTTTAGATACTGCAAAAATGTAATTTCAAACCATAATAGTTTTAATGGTTCATATGAACAGACTTTTTTGTTTTTCTGTGCTTAATATGTGTATTCAAAGCGCAATTTAAGGCCACACACGCACTGTGTTCAATCCTGGCGTTTTTACCTGAGGAAGCACAGGTGCAGGTTGAATCGCACTGCAGCTGGACGCTATACCTAGTAGTACTCACATTTGGGGTCCTAAGCATTCAGAGATGTATGCCCGGAATGCAGAAGACCTGTGTTGCTGGCATATGTCCCTGCTGCAGTGTATTTAGGCCTATCATATATTTTTCACAGGCTGCAGACAACGGGATTGGATGCTGCACCTGTGGCTCCTGGGTACATGAAAACCTCAAGATTGGATGCACATATGATGTGCTTTATAAAGTGCATTTACTCGCTTCAGGAGTTCTTCTTCTTTTATTTTATGATAACTTCAGAATAGGGATTTAAGGGTATTGGGGGGGGGGGGGGGGGGGGCTGTCAGTGGCACATGAGTTATCTCTGCTGTGTTGATTGAAGTGAAGGGCTCTGGACTGCGTGTAGGCATTTTTATGAGAGGGACACAAAATGTAATACCGCAATGTATACCAGAGTGGATGGTGATATTGACACTGTGGCTATTCGGTCTTGGTCTTAAATTATTGTAAAAGTGCTGGCATAACTATTAAATATGTATATTTACCCCTTTTATTTAGCTTTACTTTAAATATCTTAGGATGATTTATGGAGCCAAGAGTTAAAGATCTGACCATTGCCATTTTTTCACCTGCCTACTTTTTGCTAGTTGAACATACCATCTTCCAGCTCCTAGGTAACATTTTGGTGCAATAAATATTTTGCTTCACGTGCTCGTTCGTACTTGTTTTGGTCTCTGAAGAGCAATTGTAGAGCATTTCACAAGTGGTGAGGAGGTGTTAAAACCCTTGAACCCTGCACTAGCATGCAACTGTGTGCATTGCAAGTGATCGCAGGGCACTTACAGAGCACCGCCCCCCCCCCCCCCCCCCATTCACTTCAATGGCTCACATTCAGCCGGTGCTATGACTGTCAAAAGTGATGGGGTATCATTTCTGCCATGGCTGTGAAGCAAAGCATTGTAGTTATAGCATGTGTACACCCCTGGCCACTGGTTATTGAGGTAGCAGTAAAAATGTGGCTTAATCACTAGTGTGACTGAGCCCCAGAAGTTGATTGTACCAGTCTGAGTTCATTGTGGGCATCTTGGTGCTAAAGAAACGCTAGGCATGTGCCACTTCCCCCACCTTTTACTCATGTATCAAAACAATTGTATCGTATTTCATAGATGCGGCTATACTTTGCAGAGGACAAATTGCAACATTTTGCACAGTACTTGTAATTTTTAACAAACCTTTATATGCATAATGTAGGCAGCGTGGTTTTTATTTATTTTTCAGTGTTTCTATTGTTCCAATGTCAAAGGTAGAACTTTAGGCTTTAAATGTATAAAATTTTGAACAGCTGGAGGACAGCTAAACTATGAGAATGAATGAGGCCCCAGTGCCTGGGTATTTGAAGAGGAGCCAGCTTGGATGGTTTAGCTAGAACAGCTGTGTGACACCAGGCACGGCCACACATTGATCACTGGAACGTGGAGGAAGTTAGGTTTTAAAGCTGGACTCTCGCCTTCATTCTTGTAGATTTGGACAACTCCTCTCCATACAGAAATTCATTCTTGTAGATTTGGACAAACGCCTCTCCATACAGAAATTGCTTACCCTAATTTCATCGCACAGTGTAAGCATTCTCACAGTGTGCATTAGAAGCTGCACCAAGTCGGATAGAGCCTCATTCCCTGGATGAAGGTCTCATCAGCAGCACCTGTGAGCATTGCTGGGGCAGTCCTCATGCAGATGCAGCATGCCTAGGAACGCCCACTCCTCCAGACTGACATTCACCCACCAAGGCATATTGATATTTCATTCCTTCCAAGAGTCTGCCCATTGAGTACTAAGGCAGGGTGCTGTTGATGATTTCTGGAAACTATGTACATCACCCTACATAGATGACATCACTAGGTCCAAAATGGGGTATCCAATGAAAATGAAAAGGTCTTATATGAAATGTCATTAACATGTTGGTAAGGGAAGAACCAGAAAAGGCAAAATATAAGCAGATTAAACTTCAGTTTTTAACCAGGGCTTTTTTTTCTCGGAGAATAGGTGCAGGAACTCCCCCGTCTGAGTCACCCCTTGTCTCTGCCCCCTACCCATCTCTGACCACCGTCCCTTGATTCCACCCCCTACCCACCTACCAGCGCTGCCCCTTTTAGAGAATACAGAACCAAGTATCATTTTGTGGTGCTAAATCATTTGTATGGAACATGTTAATGATCAAAAGAAAAGCAGTAAAATAGATCCCCTGCAGCCAGCAACAATAGAATCCCAGCAATAGATCCCCACACAACAATAGACTACCCCAGCAACAATGGACTCCACCCCAGCAACAAAAATATCACACCCAGTAACAAAATATCCACCCAAGCAACATAAGAACCCCCCCAGCAACAACAGATCTCCCAGCAGCCACCCTTAATAGATCCTCCAGCGGCCAGTAAAAAAAAGACCTCTCCCTCAACAGTAGATCCCTTCCAGCAACATAAGAACCCCACCCCAGCAACAATAGATTCCCTATCAGAAACAATAGACCCTCACATAAAATCAGATCCCCACCAGTGACAATAGATCCCCCAGCAGCCAACATCAATAGACCCTCCAGCACACCCCACACCCCATGCTATTACATACATTCAGTGCTGGAGTTGCCAGAACTGCGTTCCCGCTGGAAAAAAATCCCTGGTTTTAACAAAGAATGCTACTACACCTTTTGGGAAATAAGTAAAGGGTACGTTCACGAAAAACTAACTTGTACTTTTACCTTTACATTTGAACTGGAGTGTACCATAAAATACCCACGCAAGGGTTTGTTACAGTATGACCTTAGGTTGGATGCAAATATATTATATTATCTTTTTATTTTAAGGAGAGATTCTTGTTGGGCCTTGTTTCCTGCATGTCATTCCACTGCTTTGTGGCTTTGTTCCACAGCACACCACAGCTGGTTGAGGAGAGATAATGTTTTTGAACATAATTGCAAAGTACACTGGTTAGTGTGGAATAAACTGTACTTTGTTTTTCTCAAATTATAGCTCAAGAGGACATTGAATGTTGGAAAAATAGCAAGGAGTCTATTTAATGGAAAGTAGGATGTACAAATTCAAACTAAAATATCTGTTTGGTCAACGAATGAGAAGTGATTTTCTTTTTCTTTTAAAATCATTCCAAGCATTGAACTTGTCATTTTAAATTAGATCTAACCCAGTCACTAAATTATCATAAGCTTTAATGTGTTAATGTTTATTACAAAAGGCATTGTACACTTTCAAATGATTGTGTGTTGCTTTAACCAAATGCTAGTGTAGGTATATTCCCTGTGCTTGCTTTACCTTGTAATGATGGGCTCACATGTTGTGGGGACAGTTCGTCATGTCATGGCTGATTGATTCTCCCATGTCCATGTATTAATACTGCTGGTCTGCCCTTAGGGAATGGAAACGTCTTTTTTCAGGTCAAACAGCATCCAGTGCTTGCCTTGCCATTTCCTCTGTGTTACATCACAAATATGGGTGTGCAAATGTGATGAAACACATCTTCCAGCATGGTGAGCTTTCTGTTGAAAGTTCAGGGAAAAAAAAAAAAAAAAAAACTTGCCTAGATGACTGCTGCAGCTGTCCCTTGCTGCTCCCAAAAACTGAACGATCAAACAACACTGTGAGTAGCGAGTCGGTGACTGTCAGTCATTGGCGCTCTGCCCCTCCAGCACTCAGAGGCTAAGCCTGCTGCTGGTCCAATCATCTGGGTAGATCCTGACATTAACCGGTTCAATACAGGGCATTTTCACCCCCTTCCTTCCCAGGCCAATTTTTCGTTTTCAGCGCTGTAGCACTTTAAACAACAATTGTGTGGTCGTGCGACGTTGTACCCAAAAAAAAATTGACGTCCTTTTTTCCCCACAAATAGAGCTTTCTTTTGTTTTTATTTTTTGCGCGATAAACAAAAGAAGAGCGACAATTTTGAAAAAAACACAATATTTTTTACTTTTTTGCTATAATAAATATCCCAATTTTTTTTTTTTTTTTTTTTAAAAACAAATTTTTTCCTCAGTTTAGGCCGATACGTATTCTTCTACATATTTTTGGTTAAAAAGAATCGCAATAAGCGTATATTGATTGGTTTGCGCAAAAGTTATAGCGTCTACAAAATATGGGATAGATTTATGGCATTTAAAAAAAAAAAAAAAATTATTTATTTTTTTTACTAGTAATAGCGGCGATCGTGATTTTTTTTTTTTTTTTTTTTCGTGACTGTGGCATTATGGCGGACACATTGGACACTTTTGTCACATTTTTGGGACCATTCACATTTATACAGTGATCAATGCTATAAAATTGCATTGATTACTGTGTAAATGTGACAGGCCGTGAAGGGGTTAACCACTAGGGGAACACAAGGGGTTAAATATGTCTCCTAGGGGAATGATTCTAACTGTAGGGGCGGGGACGTACAAGGGGAGGAGACCGATCAGTGTTCCGCTGTACTGGGAACACAGATCTGTCTCCTCTCAACTGACAGGACGTGGATCTGTGTGTTTACACACACAGATCCACGGTCCGGCCCGGTTAATGGGCAATCGCGGGTGCCCGGCAGACATCGCGGCCGCCGGGCACACGCACTGGGTCCCGAGCAACGTGGCGTGTGCGCCCCCCCCCAGGCGGCCGGGAAGCCCAGCCTGTCATATGACGTCCACCCAGGATGGGAGATCCCATCTGTGGACGTCATTTGACAATAGCCGGGTAGGGAAGTGGTTAAAGTCAGTATTAATCTAGAGGGGGTGAAGAAAGGAAGCGCCACCTGAGTGTAGTATTAGTAGGTATGTTTAATGACACATAATAAAAAACACTTACAAGAAAAACCTGAATAAAAGGCTCATCTGTAAATGGGCAGTCCTTGTGGATTCCTCAAGCTCCAGTCCGGATAGTGTACCAGTGGTGTAAGGCTGCAGGTGGAAGCTGTTCAGCAGATGGTTCTTCCTGTGGCCATCAAGGAGAAGCTGGGGCCGGCGTGGAGCGCACAGAGGGTGTGCGTGACGTCACGGGTCGTCCAGCGGCATCCGGGCGCACTCCAGGGGGAGGGCTTACACCGAGAGAAGGTTCAGGCTGTGTGTGAGCACTGATTAGGCTTAGGCTACGCGCTCGGTGCGGCTGTTCCTTCAATAGGCCTTAATTCAGAGACTGGACTAGCTCTGTAAAATCAGCCAACAGTAGACTTGCTTGCTGTCAGCTGAAAACTGGTCACAGGAGTGCAGAATGAAGTGCACTCCCTTGATCTATAGAAGTAGGGCCAAAATAGATTTGGCCCTACTTCAACCTTTAATTGCTCTGCCTCTTTATTTCTGTCAGATAAACTTACTATGTAGCTCTCGCATGGAAAGCACTGGCTAGACTGACTCAGGGATTGTGGGATATTTTGTTTCTTTATAGGAAGTGTCAGGTCTTCGATCATGGATCTCATACATAAACCTGGTGGTACCATGCTGCATGGCTTATGTTTGAATACAAACAGAATCGTCTGAAACAGGAATGAGAAGAATAACTTTACTATAGGCTGTGCATACAGGTCAGCAAATGACCCCATAAAACTACATGATCCATGCACATCTTATGCAGGTGAAAAACACAAGGTGCAGGAAGGAAGGTTTAAAATGCCTTTAAATCTGCAGCTACCATTAAAATAAAACCTGGTGTTACTACTATGAAGGTCCTTGTTCAGGCACGTCCTGGGATGACTACTCTCTCCTAAGGGCTCTGTCTTGTTGTCTTTCTGTCACATGTGCACCTTATAACATTTACAAGCGGCTGTGACAACACACATATTTCAGAGGCATGGTCAAACCTTGGTGCCAATCCAAATGACAACAAACTAAAAATCAATATGTGAAGCTGCCCCTTTTAAGTGGATAGACCACCTCCTGAAAAGGAAAACCATGAAAAGCAAGGAGCTAACACGTGTCCAATATCTGCGTGTGAACAAATAATAAATGTTAATCCAATAAACTTAGAAGTCCAAAATAATAGAATTAAAAAATTGCACAGTCCAGAAAAAATATTCATAAATCTTTGCTGAAAAAACTTCCATCACGTGCTCCTGGTCTTAAAAGTGCCTCAGGTACTCCTTTATATAAGGGCTTGTTCACACTGACTACATTTCTGACTTTCAAACGCTTCTATAGCATTTGTATGGCATTAGTATGGGTGTCAGACAGGCGTCAATGAGCTTTAGAATGGGGCGTTTAGGGAGCGTTTTCAACGCTTGTAAAACGCCCTATGCGCAGTTTCATAGCGTTTGAGTGATAAAACTGCTCCACAATGAAAACTGACAGAAACAAACGAATTTTAGCGTGCCGAAAACACCTGCTAGAGCGTTTGCCAAGCGTTACCATAAATGCTAACACTTAGTGTGAACAGCACAATGTGCTGTCTGTTTTATATCTTGTGCATAGGTGTTTGAGGGGCATTTTTAACACCTATCAAATGCCTGCTTTTAGAGCCCTTTCAGACTGCCAGCCTCCGGGCAGGTGGGGGGGGGGCGGCTAAGCGGAAGTTCCACGTTTGAGTGGAACTCCGCTTTAAGTGGTTAAAGCGATCTACTGAGCTGGCCAGAATCACCTCTGGAGGGAGTCCATTTCTCCTTTTTCACAGCGCTAAGGCTCCATGCACACTGGGCTTAAAAACAAGTCTGTGCCCTTGGGAGTAAAAAATGCCCATATAGAGCATTTTTTTGTACAAAGTCTAGACGAGTTTAGAAGAGGTTTTTTTTACTTTTTTTTTTTCTTTTTTTTTTTTTTCAGTTAGCTCCAATCAAACGCGAACCAGAAGGTGTTTTTTTTTTTTTTTTGCCTGCCTCTAAACATTGAGCTCAAAATATGCCTGCAATCGTCCTAACGTGCATGAACACACAGAAAAACATTGAGTTGTTATTTCTACAGGCAGAACACAAAAGTCCTGTAGAAGCAATGTTTTTTAAGCCAGTGTGCATGGAGCCTTACTGTGAAGAAACCTTTCTGTATTTGGAGATGAAATCTCTTTTCCTCTGTGATGATGATCTCCCTTTTTCCTCTGTGATGACCTTAAAGTGACTAACACCAAGTTCACTATATGGACCCTTTATGTATTTGTACACAGGGCTGCCATCAGGGGGGAACAGCGGTAACAACTGTAAGAGGCCGAGGGGCCCGCCCAGGCCAGAAGAAGGCAGGACGGGTGAAGGAGATCCGTGCTCTGCAGTATAGAAACTATCTCACGTTTTCTGCAGTTCTCTTGTCATTGATTTTAGACATCAAACTCTTTACTGCCACCTCTGGCTACTATGTGCATGTGTACCCCTCGTGAGATGGTGATCTGCCTGTACTATGCTTCTCAGCAACATGTCAGCTTTGTGAAAACAAGCAGGGACCAGGTAGGAAGTTACAAGTAGGGGCTGCAAAGGAAAGGGAGGGGACTGTTTGTGTACAGGGAGGGACCAGAGGCTTGTGTGTGTACAGATTTGTGTATGTGGGGCTGCCATATATACGGGGTGGGGGGGGGGGGGGGGGGGTGACTGACATGTATACAGGTGTGTGTGGCGCTGACATAAATACGTGTGTGTGTGTCTGCCAAAAATACAGGTGTGAGGGGGCTGACATATATACAGGATTGAGGGGGGCTGAGTGCGTACAGGTGAGGTGGCTGGTGTGCGGATTCAGTAGGACCCAGGTCTAAAGCTGTGCAAGGGGCCCAAAAATTTCTGATGGCTGTCCTGTTTGTACATGTTAATCATATCCCCCCTTAATCTCCTTCTTGACAGAATAAATTCTGTTCCTCTAATCTTTCCTCATAGCTGAGCTCCTCCATGCCTCTTATCAGTTTGGTTGCCCTTCTCTGCACTTTCTCCAGTTCCACGATATCCTTTTTAAGAACTGGTGCCCAAAACTGAACTGCATATTCCAGATGAGGTCTTATTCCCGCTGTGATTGAACACAGCAGAGGCCAATCGGCGGGTCCTGCGGACCCGGCAGCCTTTCTGAGAGAGGCAGAACAGTGGTTTGCCTATGTAAACAAGGCAGTTTGCCGTTCTGCTAGTAAGGAAGACCAAGATCTTGTGTTTCTGCTAAGCAGGAACACAGATCTGTCTTCCTACAGTTAACCCTTTTGCTGCCATGCCCTGTGCTCCATTTTTACACTCAGGTGGCCAGACAATTTTTGCAATTTTTCCTTTGCGTTTTTATTTTTCACTTATAGATTTCAGATTTTGTTAAAGACCCCCCCCCCCCCCCCAAACCATATATTCTCTGAAAGCACATGACCAGTAGAATAAAATAAAGGTGCTACTGATTTTTAAGGTCCTACGATATTTGCGCAAATGTTTTTCAAATAATATTTTTGCTAAAAATCCACTAAAATCATGTTTGGCAGATAAATACACAGCAAATTTTACAAAATTCCTACTAAATATAAAAGCTTAACCCGTATTGAGTTAATAAATAAATATTTATAAATTTTAAATTGCTTCTTTTTGCAAAATGGTGACAATTGAACAGATGCAAAAGTGTAAAATATGCAAATTTTTCAAATCCCTGAAGGGTTTTCATTTTTTTCCTCTTTACAGCTTTCATAATTTGTGAAAGACCCCCAAAACCATATTTTCTGAAAGCATATGACCTCTACAATAAAAAGAAGGTGCTACTGATTTCTTAGGCCCTGCAGTATTTGCGCAAATGTTTATCAAACCTGTATATTCGCAAAAAACGCACTAAAACCATTATTAGCAGAAAAAAACACCGCTAATTTTACAAAATTCCTGCTAAATCCCTACTAAATATCACCTGTATGGAGTTAATAAGTAACAAAAAAAATAAATTTTTTACATTGCACCTTTTTGCATAACGGTGCAAATCGAACGCACGCAAAAAATGTAAATATCCAAATTTCTCTCAATCTTAAGGTTTTAATTTTTCCCTTACTGCTTTCAGAATTTGTAAAAGACCCCCAAAAAACATATATTTTCTGAAAGCATATGACCTCCTAGAATAAAAAGAAGGTGCTACTGATTTCTTAGGGCCTGCTGTATTCGCACAAATGTACAAATCGATATTGTTGCTAAAAATACACTAAAACCATTATTAGCAGTTAAAAACACACAATTTTACATAATTCCTGCTAAATATAAAAAGCTTATCCTGTGTTGAGTTAGTAAATGACAAATATTTGTACATTTTTAAATTGCGCCTTTTTTCAAAATGGTGAAAATCGTACTCAAAAATTTCTCTAAAAATCTGGAGGTTTTAATTTCACTTACAGCTTTCAGAATTTGTAAAAGACCCCCCCCCCCCCCCAAACCATATATTTTCTGAAAGCATATTACCTCTGGAATAAAAAGCTACTGATTTTTTGGGCTCCACTAATTGGCGCGAATGTAGACACATAACAACATAACTTACAAAATTTCTGCTAAATTGCTACTAAAGCCTTGTTCACATGGGGCGTACGCCCATGGAGGGCCATGTTTACCCACACAGGAATGCACAGGTGTTCCGTGCATCCCCCCCCCCAGCAGTCCCATTTATGTCATTTGGGATGCAACGGCTGCACAGGCATAGCTGCTGTTCCCAATCTGACATCCGGGTGGGTGTGGGTACATGAACACAGACAGTGTGAGCTCAGGGACATGCATGCGGACCTACATGGATGTAAAATTGGGAGTAATGGCTCTGTTCGTGCAGTTGCCACATCCCAAATGACATCAATGGGACTGCCTGCACAGAGATGCACGGAACACCTGTGCGTCCCAGTAAAGGTATGATGTGTATGCCCTGTGTGAACAAGGCCTTGGGTCCCTTTCACACAAGCGGACCGATCGGGTCTGCCTGTCCGTTTTTCAGGCAGGCCCAATAGGACCACACATTGTTCTCTATGGAGAGGCTGATGTAGATGGAGATGTTTCCGTTTACACCCGCCTGCATCCGATCCAGTCCAGTCTGCTAAAAACAGATGGATGGGGATTCCATTTCCCATCCATCTAGCAGGTTGGATTGGATGGAAATGGACAGGCGGTCCGCTTTACATCCGACCGCCCCATAGAGAACAGTGGACTGTGTCTATGTATGCTCTGCATCAGCAGAGCGGACACGGACCTCTCATCTGCCTGCTTAGTGGGGATCAGCAGACAGATCCCCTGCTGAGCATGCGGATCTGCTTGACAGAGTCCGCTCCATGTGAAAGGAGTCTTATCAGGAGTGGCTGGTCCATTAAGGGCGCCGCCCCCCTGCAGGGTGCCAGGCTCATATGTTTTGTATAAGGATTTTTTTTTTTTTTTTTTGTTGCTTGTTTCAAGCCACACGTTTATAGCCTGAAGCTCTAATTGGCTTCAAAAGGGTTGTGCTCGGGGCGCAGAGCATTGCACCTCGAACCCACCCACTTGTGACAATAGCGAATTTGTGACAAAAGACGACTGTATCAAAGATGGTCTATAGCTGATGCTTTAAAAGCCTGTTACAGGTTATCAGTTTAGAGTCCACCATGAATTATGGCCCCAGAATCACTGATCTGTGTGGTGTAAATGCTGCTTACATACAGCTATATGTACGTTTGCATATGGGTGTGTATGCAGGGCGATCGGGGTGCTTTTAAAAATGTTTTTTATTAATATTATTATATTTCCCCTTTAACTTTTTTAAATTTAATTTAATTGCTAAGACAAGGGGTCTAACAAGCATAAGGATTCCATTAGGCAGGTGACGGATCCTCTCTTTATGATGAGCTCAGCAGTTTTAGAGCCCCAATGTCTCCCCTGTCCTCCACTGCAACTAATCAAACACAGATCATGTTTTATTATCTGCTTCCTGGCTATAGTAGTTGGTGAATGACCGCTCTTAATCCAGCAGTAGCAAAATCCTCATTGGTTTCGTACACCTGTTCCTCTGTCTCCTCCCACTCAACATCCCAAAGTCACCTGGATCGCTTTTACACAAAAGCTACCTTCACTGCCTGGATGTTTATACATGTACCTTTGTAGAGTAGTGGGTAAAAAAAAGATTATGGTTTGGTTTAAAAAAAAAAAAAAAAAAAAAAAAAAATCAAACCTACTTGCACTCCTCCATGTTGCAGTATTTGTGTGACTTTTGCTGGCTCGAAGACTGAGAGCACTTGGTCTGTTGGCAACAGAGCAGTGATTCTCTGCTTCAGTCACTGCACTTCTCTCTGCTTCTCCAGGGCTCGCTGAGGAGCGGGCAGATGTTACTTGCCCTTAGCTATGCGCTGAAAGGCAGCTGGGTGGATTCCTAAATGTGGTGTTACTGTGCCCTGTCAGCTGATGGCAGGTAATTGCCCTCTATCAGCTGACTCTGGGTCACAGAAATACACTGTTAAGTGTCCAAAAGACAAGTATAGTTGAAAAAGCTTTGAGCAAACTTCTCTTTTAGGCTTCGTGCACACAGGCCTTAGAAAAAACGAGCTGCAAAGCCACTACTAACGCCAGGAAAAAGTGGCTGTAAAAACGTGCTTTTAGTAGCTTTTTGCATTGGCGTTAATGTGTAATTTTAGCTTTTAGCAGCGTTTCTTTGCCTCTATTCAAAATCAATGGTTCCCCATGAGAGCCGTCTTAACTGATGCGACTTTCATCACATTGATTTGAATGGAAGTTGCATCATCATGATCCTATTTGTGGTGCGACTTGAAAGAAATGGAAGAAAAAATGATCAACATGGGGACAAGGTGCTTTGGGGTGGGGGGCGCAGAGCTTCCCTTCCCCAAATCACCCACACCCCCCCATGTTGAGAACATGTGGCCTAGTATGGTCTGGAGAGAGCGGGAGGTGCTCGCTCGTCCCTGTACCCCCCCCCCCTTCGCTGACCTGCCTGGCTGGGGTGGGCCCCCACGCTGTGATTATTTTATTTTCTTTTTTTTCTCTTCCATTTTGGTGTGGGGGTTTCCATTCAAAATTCATAACAGACTAAAAGGGCCTGGTATGGATCCTGAGGGGGACCCCACACCGTTTAAAAAAAAAAACAAAAGACATTTTTGCTCTTAACATTTTGGCTTCATGTACACGGGACGTTTATCAACCTCTACTGAACGCTGGAACATCACAGCTAGTAATCCACGTTTAAAAATGTGTGTTTAGCAGCGTTTACAAGCCGCGTTTGTGTTCAGGAGCGTTTACTAAAGATAACCTCAGGAGACCCTCCCAAATGATTAGAAAGCACTAAAAACAAGTATTTAGTAACTATTTCAGCCATTCTGTGAGAGAACAGTGTGAGTAGAAGCTGAGAAAGCAGTGTGCTTGTAGCTAGCTGTTATATTTTTTGGTTGGTTTGTTTAATATGGATCCCATGATGAGCATGTGTGAGGAAATGCTCCTGATGTTGTTGCTTTTGCTAAGGCTCCAAACACGTAGAAAATTGCGTGAGAGGACCAGAGTTCGTCGCTACTGGACACATCCATTGATGGCTCAATGCATGTCCACAGGATACTTTTCTAATATGCATGTTTAGCTGCATAATTACCCAGAAAATTTTTTTTAATTTTACACGCATGTCAATTGCCACCTTTGACGTTCTCTTGGAAAAGGTTAGACCCCGTCTAGTTCGCATGGACACCAACATGAGGAAAAGCGTGCCACCAGAGGAACGTCTGTTGGTGACTCAACTTCAGCGTCAAGTAATGCAAGTTGTGTATTGTACGGCATAATTGGCTGATGAGGGGAATATCACAGTATATCAAGCTTGCATACAGTGATAATTGAGTGGTGTGTTTTTAGCATTTTCCAGGCTCAAAAGTAAACTCAACGTCTGAACTCATTTTTTTGCTTTCCAAAAAAGGCCTCTAAACTCAACTGCCTAAAAACGACATTAAACAAACCTGTGTACATGTACTGAGACAGGTTATACCCACCTGCTCTGTTGCAGGGGATTTGCACAGGGCAACCCAAATTCGCCTCTTCTCGGGTCCCTCTTCTGTCATCCTGGCCCCTCCCTCCTGCTCAGTGCCCCCACAGCAAGCGGCTTGCTATGGGGCACCTGAGCCAAGTCACCGCTCCCTGTATCCAGACACCGAGCCCCGCCCCCTCTCTCCTCTGATTGGCGAGCTGACTTTGACAGCAGCGGCAACCAATGGTGCTGCTGTGTCTCAGCCAATCAGGAAGTAGAATCTCGGACTGCTGAGACACTTGTGGACATCGCTGGACAGAGGGACCTCAGGTAAGTATTAGCGGGGTGCTGAGAGGGGCTGCTGCACACAGAAGGCTTTTTATCTTAATGCATAGAATGCATTAAGATAAAGGGGTTGTAAAGGCAGGAGTTAAAAAAAGAAAAAAAAAAAAGGAGCTAAAAATTGTAGCTGCTGACTTCTTTAATAAAAGACGCGTCTGTCCAAGGATCAGCACTGTACTCATCCGGGATGGTGTCTTCACTGGCCCACAGTTAACATGTTGGCCGGGCACTGACATGTTAACTGTGGGCAGCCGGCTGTGACACCTTGTAGCTTCACAGCCAGCTGCCCACTCCACGTGTTTGAGCCATGCTGTGCTTTTGTGAATGGTCCTGCAGCCTTCTGGGGACCTGTAACAGAAGGATGGGAGGGGGTAGAACTTCCTCTCATATCACCTAGGAGATCCAAGTGGAAGTGGGAGCAGGTACCTGTCAAAACCAAGTGCACTTCTTCCCCCTGCCAAATTATGTCAGTTGAGCAGAACTTCCTCTTTTGCGTGAAGTTCCGCTTTAAAATAATTGCATTAAAGTTTTAGGCTTCACACCCCCTAGTGCTGCATATTTTCTGTCGTCCTGCCCCAGCAGAGTTTGTTAGATGGGTATTGCTTGCACGTGTTTTGTCTCAGTGACAGCTGCTCCACTTATTTCTTTTCCTGCCTTCACGGATACAGGAAGCAGGGGAAAATCTCTCCTCTGGGGTCATGGACAGAAATAACTTGACAGAAGTATTTCGATTGATCCAAATCAAGCTAAAGACTTCACTTCAAAGGTCTCACCGCAGTCTGTAGCCTGGCTGACAGCGTGAAAATAGACTAGGCGGTGGCTGATTGAACCAGCCACTATCTTTCCAAGCCTACAGTATCCTGTTTTTTTTGGTGACTGGCCCTTTAACTTAACAGCTCTAACCACAGGTAAAGGCCCCAAGAATTCTGTTTATCATCAACCACACATCTCCTCTTCCCTGGTATATGCAACACTAATCTCTCATTATCAGGAGTGACAGTCTGGCAGCCAAAAATGAGTTTGCGTTTTGATCAAAGTGCGAGTACTTTTTATTACAATCTTGTGCAAGAAATCGTATCTTATCGGTCCTTCTGTTAATAGTTGATAATATATGACAAATTTGTGACATAAAAATTTAGTTCTCTACCGCACCTAAACTCACACAATGCTTTCCTATGGCCTCATTCACACACTGCGTTTAGCAACGGTTTCATAACATGGGGTTTTGTGCGGTTACAAAAAAATAATTTGACTGCGTCCAGGACCGATTTAGCCCAGCTATCTGCACATAACCGCAAGTATTCGCAGTGTATTATTTCACCTGCGGATAGCAGCAGCAACAAGGGAAGAAATGCAACAGGAAGCACATCAGAAATGGCAAGAAAGTTCCACTGCAGCTAAACTCAGCCGCATGTAAACGCTGCTAATCGCAATGTACCACCGCAAGTGATCGCTGTGCCTGGAGTCTTGGCCTAGGGGTTCTCAGGCATACCTTACCTCCAATACTAGTGTATATAGCATTTTAGAAGTGAATTAAAAATAACACCACCTTAGGTACACTGAAATCACTTAAACTCCATTTAATACATAAGGTGTACAATGTGAAAATGTGTCAAACACTAATATTTAACAAAACAAAAGGCTTTAAAAATTGGTGAGTTTAACCACATGCTTACTGCAAGAAAGTGTAAATCTACCCTTTTAAAATGTTTATGGAAAACTGAGACACAAAATCAATGCATTCAATAGTTTGCGTGTTGTATAAATGGACCCAAATCCATTTGCTCTGAGCTTGAAAGGATAGCCATGTGATGTGCTGGATTGAAACTATCAGGCCGTATAGAGAGGCCCTTGTTCTACATAGATTATCTGTTTAGAAAACATCTGTGCTTCTATACAAAATTCTTAATCCATATCACTTTCTTACCCACTAAGAAATCAACGTGTGTGTGTGTGAGATCAGGCTTACAGTATTTTATTTATTTCCCCATCTTCTACACTCAACAAAAGTGCTTGGAGGGCTTATAGCAAAGGTTTACAGGGTAAGATGTAGCACCAGACCAGTTGGTAGATGATTTTTGTTTTTTAAGGCGGAATAGGAAAACCCTATGCATTTCAGTTTTTGTAATGGATCTACTTTATCAGGGAAAAAAAAAAAAAAAAAATTTTATATATATATATATATAACATAGTAAATTGGGTTAAAAATATGTAGTACATCAGTTAAAAATATTATTATACTTCATGTACTGTATTTATCGGTGTATAACACGCACATTCATTTTAAGAGGGAAGTTTAGGGAAAAAAAAATTTAAATAAGGAACTTTGAAGCAAAATAAGGGTCAGTGCCCATCAATGCAGCCTGATCAATGCCCATCTGCAGCCTCACCATTGCCATCAATGCAGCAGCCTCACCATTGCCATCAATGCAGCAGCCTCACCATTGCCATCAATGCAGCAGCCTCCCAATTGCCATCAGTGCAGCCTGATCGATGCCCATCTGCAGCCTAGAGGGGACAGGGAGGGGGCGGGAGAAGCCCCAACAGATTACATACAGTGAGAATCTCCTATGATAGACAGAACAGTGGTCCAATGGCGGCCCAGGAGACAGGACTTCCCATTACAGAGGCCGCCAAGTAAACAGGAGATTCTCACTGTATATAATCTGATGGCGCTCGTCCCGCCCCCCTCCCTGTCCCCTTACAAGGCAGCTAAAATTGAAGTATTGGCGTATAACACGCACACACTATTTGCACCCGATTTTCATGATGAAAAAGTGAGTGTTATACGCCAATAAATACAGTAATTTTAGCGTTAAAAGGCAACTGTGAGTCTTAGAATTTCCCCTTTTTTATTGACTAAACTATTAGAGTGGGCCCTCAGGCCAAAAAAATCAAATCCCTGCATGAACAGAACGATGTGTGATGCAGGAATCTAATCCGGTGAGCTATTGTATTCTCACAAGGGGAAACAAGATGAAAATGGAACCCTGCATCGCCTTTATTCCTCCTGATATAGATAGCAGTGGTTCTGTAATCCTCAGAGATGGCCAAGAACCGGGTCATTGATTACATTTACTAAAATACCGTAATTGCATTTCCGTGTTCTGTGGGAAAAGTTCACTGTTAGGGTTTATATACACTTTGTAGGGTTAGTTCACCTATAATACCTCAAAATTGCCTTTTGGAGATCAGGGGCCTACTTAGAATAAAACAAACTGTGAAGCTTTGACCAAAGTTGAAAAATGCCTTTGCGATAGGTCTAGACCATCTACGGTACATACAGTACCTCATGAAGCCTGACTGGAAAACTAATAGGACATTGCTAAGAGACGCCTAGATGTTATTGTTTACCTTCACCATCACAGAAGTGAGCTCTCAAATGCTGAGCTCAGATCTACTGCATCAGGGGAGAGAGCGAGAGCATGTGAGTGGGTTTTACTCAGAGAAAGCACTCACTCCTGTGATGGTGAACAGTAACAGCTGGGCTTTGCTTAGCAATGTCCTAGGCATTTTCCACTCAGTCTTCATGAGGTACATGTACACAAGTATATGGCCTATGCCTAATGGAAACAAAGGATATTATTTAACATTGGTTAAAGCTGCACAGTTTGTTTTTATGTACAGACATCACTTATCTGCATAGGCAGCTTTTTGGTAAAAGTGAACTATGCCTTTAAGTAAAGTAAATGTCTTATTTGCCATTCTAACAAGTTATGTTTTTTCCAGTTAGATGTTTACATTGTGAAACGCAGGGACAGGAATCAAGTGTTTGTACAGTGGGTTGTTTTGTGGAAGAGTTTATATACCCTGCATAATTAAAATGCCATTCCCCGCCTTTACAGGGCTAACTTTTGTAGATAGTATGTTAGCCAGTGTCAATGTGTCTCAGTGATCACCAAGCATGTTGTTCTTGAAATATTAATTGTGTAGGCCTTCGTCTTGAATCAGGAAAGTTGTGCCCATTTGTTTCAACGTGAAACGGGCTTCAGAGGGTTTCACATAGGAGGGTTTTGGCATCTGTTAAAGAGGAGTTCCAGCTTGTGAAAAAAGAAAAAAAGCTACAAATACTGTAGCTACTGACTTTTAATATAAGGACACTTACCTGCCCAGGGATACCGCGATGTCGGCATCCCAAGTCGATCCGGGTACAGGTGCCGGCATCTTCACTAAGGGAAACGGGATGTGAATGAAGCCTTGCGGCTTCACAGCCTATTTCTTACTGCGCATGTGTGAGTAGCGCTGCACTTTCTGAATGGTCCCGCTGACTTCTGGGACCTCTGTGTCTCCTAAAAGGCAGCGGGGGGAAGTCAGTTTTTCAGGTGGACCTGAACAGACGCTCCATGCACCTCCTATGGGGCGATGGATGTCAGCAGTGACATGTCTGCTGACATCCTCTAAATGCAGACAGATGGCAACCCTATTTTCCTTTCATTGATTGGATGAAAACAGACAGGCGGTCCATTTTCATCCGATACCCCATAGAGGAAAGCGGGGCTCTGACAGGTCTGTCCCTGCACAGTGAGCGGAGACAGACCTGTCATCTGCCTACTCAGCGGAGATCAACTGAGGGACCCCTGCTGAGCAAGCGGAGTCTGTCAAAACGGACGGCCCCGGCATTCACTAGGGATGGATTTATTAGGAAAGTGTTGGCACTGTCTAGGACCTCTTTGGACTCCCAGAGGAGGGAAGACTAGAAAAAAGGAAAGTAGAACCGAAATTAAATGCAACGAAAACTTCAAAAGTTGCAAGACCCTCTATAGTTTTTGTTTTTATAATTTTGATTGTGTGTGATGATATATTGGGAATATTCATTACATTCTTGAGTATTTCTTTTGAATATGCAGAATGTTTTATACATACAGTCTTGTGAAGAAGTAAGTACACCCCATGGAAAGGTTTATCTCTTTTATCATATTTGAAAAGGCAAACATTAGACAGGGCTTACAGACAAAGGCAATGTACTTGAATGAAAATGCAAGAAAAGTGTGCCTTTTCAGACAATTAAAGTAGCACTAAAGGCAAAACTTTTTTTTTTTTTTGTCCCATTTTTTTTTTTTTTTTTTACTTCTTGCCCTATAGCCAAAACAAAAAGTGAGAGATAATCCCTGCAAATTAAGGAAATCCCTTGGGGCTCCCAGGTCACCTGAACTAGTGTCCCTATTAGAAGATTTCTACAATATTCTTTTTCTGGGGACAACCCCAAATTGTTTTTTACTTCACTTTGAAGGATAATGGTAAACAGGACAACTAGAGAGGGTGAATCTCCCTAATGGGAGGACACAGGCAGCAATAAAAACCTGACTGGTGTTCTAATCCACCTCCACTCTAACGTTTTGCTTTTAGTTATACTTTAATTAACATAAATCTCAGTAGATACAATGGTGTACTGTGGATAATGTAAGAACACCCTTGGCCTCACAAGCTGGTATCGCCCCCTTTAGCAGTGTTAAAGTTGAGATTTTATGTTGTCATATCCATTCAAGTGGCTGCACATGTGTACCTATCTCTTGAATTTGGGACGGCCCAGGAGCTGTGAAACAACTAATGCAGGGGTAGGCAACAGGTGTCAGTTTTGTGGAATTACTGTTGAGCTTCTGGGAACTTTGTTGAAATTATTCCTGAACCTTTGCGTCACTTACTACTGAACCCCTCTGCACTCTGTGTCACTTTAAGCCACAGCCAGTATTCAGCGCAATGAAAATCACATCCAACTTTTGGTGCAGAGCGCTGTACTTTTTCTCAGCTGCGGGGGCCCAACTTATGATCCTGCGCCAACTGCTTTCAGAAAATCCCCCTGACCTGAGCTCATCATTTTGCATCCATTTCAGATGCTTGTATGTGACATCACATACAAGCACGTGGGCTGGATGCGAGAGTTGAATCGGCAGGATGTGTGTCAGGACAGGTGGATGTCTCTCAACTCTGCTCCCTTTCACCACTCTGCATATCGCGCATATCATAGATGAGAGGAGGGTACAGCGGTAGAGCAGATAAGCAGGAGGGTACAGCAGTGGGAAAAATGAGCAGGAGGGGTTCAGAGGTGGGACAGAAGAGCAGGATTGTACAGCGGTGGGGCAGATGTGCAGGGGGTACAGGGGTGGAAGAGATGAGAAGGGGGTTCAGCAGTGGGACAGAAGAGTAGGGGGGTTACAGTGGTGGAACAGATTGAGCAGGGGGGTTCTGTGTTGGGGCAGATGAGAAAGGGGGTTCAGTGGTGGGACAGAAAAGCAGGGGGTAGAGCAGTGGGGCAGATGTGAAAAGAGGTGTATTGGTGGGACAGATGAGCAGGGGGGGTACAGAGGTGAGACAGATGGTACATTGATGGGGCAGATGATGGGGCTGATGAGCGAATGGCTTCAGTGTTAGGACAAATGGCATATGTGCAGGGGGTAGAGTGGTGGGAGGGATGAGAAGGGGGTTCAGCGTTGGGACAGAAAAGCAGGGGGTTACAGTGATGGGGCAGATGAGTGGTGGGGGGGGGCTCGGTGTTGGGCCAGATGAGAATGGGGGTTACAGTGGTGGGAAAGCTGAGCAGGGGTTGGTTAGTGTTGGGGCAGATGAGAAGGTGGTTCAGCGGTGGGACAGAAGGTCAGAGGGGGTACAGCAGTGGGGCAGATGTGAAAGGAGGTGCATTGGTGGGACAGATGAGCAGGGGGTTACAGTGGTTGGGCAGAAGAGCAGAGGGTACAGAGGTGGAGCAGATGTACAGAGGGGGGCAGGGGAGAAATGAGTTACATTGGTGGAACACATGTGCAGGGGGTTACAGTGGTGGGGCAGATGTGCAGGGGGTTACAGTGGTGGGGCAGATGTGCAGGGGGTTACAGTGGTGGGGCAGATGTGCAGGGGGTTACAGTGGTGGGGCAGATGTGCAGGGGGTTACAGTGGTGGGGCAGATGTGCAGGGGGTTACAGTGGTGGGGCAGATGTGCAGGGTGGACAATGATCTGAGGCGTGGAATTGGGGCTGATCTAAGGCGTGAGAGTGCAGGATGTTAATTTCTCACTACTAAAGTAGTTTACAGCATTTACTTTATAAAAAAAAATCCTTTTCGTGATTGAGAGTGTGAAGTTGACATTTTTTGCTGTTTATAAAATCGGCACACTGTGCTCAAAAGTTTGCCTACCCCTGAACTAATGTCTTGTTATCAGTAAATTGTTTATATTTGATACTTCTATGTTTGTAACCATATGACATACACACAGATGTAGCTTCTTTTAACGAATAGACACACCAATGTATCCATGGACATGCCCCTCCCTACCTTAAAGAACTCCTAAAGCCACAAAACCCAACACGTTCCCTGCATTCCATTAATTCCAACTTTCTTCATATACCCAGAACTAGACTCAGAACAATGGGAGACAGGGCCTTTTCTGCAGCTGCTCCGCGCCTGTGGAATGCCCTACCTGACACCTTAAGTGCCGGTTCACACAGGGGCAACACGACTTGCAGGCTGACTCACCGAGGCGACCTGCACACGACTTCAGCGGCATCTTGCAAAACGACTTCTGTATAGATGTCAATGCAAGTCGCCTAAAGTCGCCCCAAAAATACTACAGGAACCTTTTTCTAAGTCGGAGCGACTTGCGTCGCTCCTATTAGAACGGTTTCGTAGTACAGAACGGGACGTGACTTGTCAGGCGGCTAAGTCGCCTGACAAGTCGCCCCTGTGTGAACAGGGGCTAAGAGCCCATTCACACCTGAGCGTTTTGTAGCTTGAAGCCTCAAGCTACAAAACGCTTGAGGGGAAAAAAAATCCATTATTCTCTATGGAGATGGTTCACATCTCCACTCCAAGTCGCCTGAAGCGCGAATTGGGCAGATTTGGGCGTTTTTGGAGCAGGAAGCAGATGACAAAATCTAACAACATAGCAACAAATGATGAAACAGGTGATCATTATTCCTACTGGCTAATAAAAAAAAGCGCGAAAGCTCAGAAACGCCGGACAACGCTGCATGGAAACGCGCAAATATGCCCGAAAAAAAACGCCGGAAGAAAAGCTCAAAAACGCTATGCTCAGGTGTGAATGCAGACTGAGGGCTCCTCAATCCACTGACTGTTTTAAAAAAGGCCTTAAGACATTTCTTTTTAGTAAAGCCTTTTGTCATTTTTAGATGTTTCGTTTTAATTAAATAAACTGCTACTTTTTCTGTTTCTTTTAACTTGTAGTACTTTGAAATCTTTATGATGAAAAGGGCACTATAAATTGTATTATTATTATTATTATTATTATTATGAATAGACGCATTTATTTATTTTTGGTACATACAGTGCCTTGAAAAAAGCATTCATAAAAATTTTTGAAAACCATTTCATTTTCCTTCCACTTCACAATTATGTGCCACTTTGTGTTGGTCTATCATATTAAATCCCAATAAAATACATTTACCTTTTTGGTTGTAACATGACAAAATGTGGAAAATCTCAAGGGGAATGAATTCTTTTTCAAGGCACTGTAAGAAACAGGTTCTGTTCTTAAGAAAACCTAATTTCTAACCAGCAGAAATGGTTTCTTTTAGACCAAAGAATGGGTGTCAGGAGGCAGCAATGATGCTTCCTGCCTGCCAGTTCCCTGCTATACTGCCCTCTGAAAAGTGATACAAGTGTGGATCATTTTACAGAGGGTTGTAAGCTTGCCTCCTGTCTAGAAGAGTCTTTACTGTGGCCAGAAAAATCTTTAATTTGTCAGTCCAAAATGCATTGTTCCAGGATGTCTGGTCTTTGTCTAAATGTTCATTGGCAAACTGCAGTCGTAGACCCCATACACACTATTAGATTTTCGCAGATTTTTGTCTTCAGATTTACCAAAACCATGTAGTGCAAGGGCCTGCCTGATTGCACACACATTGAAACTCTTAAGGTTTGACCACATATTATATGGTTTTGGAAAATCTGGAGACAAAAATCTGCAGAAAATCTAATGGTGTGTATGGGGTCTTACTCTGATGCTCTTTTTGGACAGCAAAGGATTTTTCCTGAGACCCATCCCATGCAAGGTAGATTTGTGCAGTCTTTTTGATTGTAGATGAATGCATTTCCACACCAAAAGTTACCTGCAGATCGCATGATGAAGTTTTGGGATTTTGGCATCAAACGATGAGCTCTCTGGCTGAATTTGCTGGACTGGTCAGTCGTAGATCAGAGCAGTCACCTGCTACTTGTAGATTATTTTCCTTACATTGGAATGATTGATTTCAAATTAATTCGCTTTTTTAAAATGTTTGCCGGGCTCCTAGACAGCCGCAACCTTCTTTCTGAGGGCTTTAGGCCCCATTCATACTTGCGAATAGAGCTGTTGGCCACCATTTATTTTCCAGCACTGCCTTAACCCTCTTGGGCATGGAGTTCACCAGAGCTTCACAGGATGCCACTGGAGTCCTCTTCCACTCCTCCATGACGACATCATGGAGCTGGTGGATATTAGAGACCTTGCACTCCTCCACCTTCTGTTTGAGGATGCCCCACAGATGCTCAATAGGGTTTAGGTCTGGAGACATGCTTGGCCAGTCAATCACCTTTATCCTCAGCTTCTTTAGCAAGGCAGTGGTTGTCTTGGAGGTGTGTTTGGGGTCGTTTGAATACTGCCCTGCGCCCCAGTCTCCGAAGGGATGCGATCATGCTCTGCTTCAGCATGTCACAGTACATGTTGGCATTCATGGTTCCCTCAAAGAACTGTAGCTTCCCAGTGCCGGCAGCACTCATGCAGCCCCAGACCATGACACCCCCCACCACCATGCTGAATGTAGGCAAGACACACTTGTCTTTGTACTCCTCACCTGGTGGCCGCCACACGCTTGACACCATCTGAACCGAATAAGTTTATCTTGTTCTCCTTAGACCACAGGACATTGTTCCAGTAATCCATGTTCTTAGTCTGCTTGTCTTCAGCAAACTGCAGGCTTTCTTGTGCATCATCTTTAGAAGAGGCTTCCTTATGGGAGCCATGTAGACCGATTTGATGCAGTGTGTGGCGTATGGTTTGAGCACTGACAGTCTGACCCCCCACCCCTTCAACCTCTGCAGCAATGCTAGCAGTACTCATTAGTCTATTTCCCAAAGACAGACTCTGGATATGACACTGTTCCTTTGGTCGACCATAGCGAGGCCTGTTCTCAGTGGTACCTGTCCTGTTAAACCGCTTTATGGTCTTGGCCACTGTGCTGCATCTCAGTTTCAGTGTCTTGGCAATCTTCTTATAGCCTAGGCCATCTTTATGTAGAGCAAAAATTTTTTTTTTTTTCAGATCCTAAGAGCGTTCTTTGCCTTGAGGTGCCATGTTGAACTTCCAGTGACCAGTATGAGAGAGTGATAACACCAAATTTAAAACACCTGCTCCCTATTCACACCTTGTAACAGTAAAGAGTCACATGACACCGGGAGGGAAACTAGCTAATTTGGCCATTTTCACTTAGGGGTGTCCTCACTTTTGTTGCCAGCGGTTTAGACATTAATGACTCTGAGTTATTTTGAGGGAACGGCAAATTTACACTGTTATACAAGCTGTACACTCATTACTTTACATTGTAGCAAAGTGTCATTTCTTCAGTGTTGTCACATGAAAAGATAGAATAAAATATTTACAAAAAATGTGATGGGTTGTACTCACTTTTGTGAGATACTGTAATCGCTCATGGAGTGAGTACTTGAGAATGATCCATCCTGGATGCAGACTGTCTGCGTCCAGGGCAGATCATTCGCAGGTGAATCCTCCATGGTGAATGGGGGCCGTAGAGGACTCTTCTTGGCATTATGACACCACACATTACTCTCATCGAGAAACCAGACCCTAGATATCGGAATTGTAATTAAAGCAAAGTCCACGTGCCTGGTCTCTAAGGCTTTCATCATGCATATTGGGGCTTTTAAAACAATTTTCTCCCTGGTAGGGAAAAGCAGCTTCAAAAATGCTTTTAGGAACATCAAACTTTTGGGCATTCATTTCATTGGCTTAGAATATTTATTTTGGACACTCCCCCACCCGTTCCGTCCCGCTGACCTGCAGCACGGCGATCTCTTGTTCTGAGCCCTGCTGTCGCCGCCTCACCAGACCGGGGCTTGGAAACCCCTTGGCATTCTCTGCTACTTCCCCGCTGACAGAATGGGCTACGTGGTATCTGATTGGTCAGCGCCGGCCAATTAGAATGCTCTGACACATCCCTTCTGAAGGGGGACGTTTTTGGAGATTAAGTCGAGGGGATTTCTAAGGCCCGGTCCTGGTGTGGCGGCGATTAGCATGCTCAGAACGGAAGATCGCCGTGGTGAGGAGGGGGGTCCTGTGTAAGTTCACCTTACAGATTTTTCTGTAAAGGTGAACTTGCCCTTTAACTGCTAAACACGCCTAGTGCTCATGTGCATTTTCATGTGTTCACCCACGCGGGTGTTTTTTTTTTTTTTTTTTTTTTAAATGCTCAAACTACTCTCCGGGAACTCGACTTTGGTGGGGTGTTTATTTCTGCTTGAAACTCCCCGGCTCTAAACTCCTATAAACACTTATAGTGTGCATGGACACATAGGCTTAGCATGAGGGCCGTATAGCGGCAGGGGGGGGGGGGGGGGGAGGATTCTAGACCATTTTTGTTGCAGATGCACAGAATGTATGGGTGAAATCGCACCACAAAGACATCGCATGTGATGTGCACAGGAATGCAGTGCGCACAGGTGTGACCTCAGGCTCAAGTGTATGTATTGCCGGCATTTATTTTTTCACCTTTTTGGTTAGAAAAAGCAAGGAATAAAATCCTCCCAGTGTTTGTTTTTTTGTTTTTTTTTTATGTATACCACTGGGGAAATTTAATTTCACTTTAAAGCGATAGTAAAGTCTTGTTTGTTTGAGGAAAAAAAGATGTTATACTTGCTTGCTCTGTGCAGTGGTTTGCACAGAGCAGCCTGGATCCTCCCATTCTCGGGTCCTACGCCGGCGCTTCTGGCCCCTCCCTCCTGCTGGCTGCCCCCACAGCAAGCAGCTTGCTGTGGGGGCACCCAAGCAGGTGCGCTCCCGAGCTGTGTGTCCATGTCTCTCTCTCTCTCTCGTCTCTCTCTCTCTCTCTCTCTCTCAATAAAGTGCAATATTATTTTAAAACACAGAATATTGTTTCTCTTTGTAGTGGTTGTCAAATTCAGATGTGTTTTACACTCACAAACTTTTGGGAGCTTCTGTCTTTCAAAATGTATTACAGGTTGTCCATGTAGAATTTTAGATTAGGCCTCATGCACATGACATTTATCCAAGAGGTTGCGGCACTTAAATCTCTGTTGCTTTATTTCATATATTCTTGAAGAAAGAGTACAAGACAGGCATGATCATTCCAGACAAAGTAGTGACAGTTGCCAATGGATCCATTCATATCTGAATTGTCAACTGTCACTACTTTGTCTGGAATGATTATGCCTGTCTTGTAATCTTTCTTCAAGAATACCGGTATATGAAACAGATTTTTAAGTGCAGCAACCTCTTGGACTTCTTTATATATGTAAGGTCGGTGGAAAGACCTGCTTGCTAGCACTAAACCTAAGGCTGGGTGCGGTTCTCCTTTGACTCTCTCTCTCTCTCTCTCTCTCTCTCTCTCTCTCTCTCTCTCTCTTCTCTCTCTCTCTCTCTCTCTCTCTCTCTCTCTCTCTCTCTCTCTCTCTCTCTCTCTCTCTCTCTCTCTCTCTCTCTCTCTCTCTCTCTCTCTCTCCTGATTGGCTCAGTGGCCGTGATTGACGTAGCGGTAGTCAATGGCTCCCGTTGCTGCCAAAAGCCAATCAGGAGTGCGAGTCCCTGAAGAGCCAAGGGGGCTCAGGTAAGTATTTGGGGTGCTGCTGAACTGGGCTTTTTACCTTCATGCATAAAGGTATACAAACCTTGTACCTGTTACAACCACTTTAAATTGGAATGGTGTAAGTGGGGCTTTTCTATTGGCTCATATTAGTGCCCTGCCCCACTCTTGTCTTTGCTAGAACATTGCCCCTCCCGTTGAGGCTGAACCCCCTGCCATATTGTGCCCTACTCCATACCAGAGGCCTCCACATGACGTTCTTAGCTGTTGAACATTATATCCCAAGGGAGCATTGTTAACAAATGAATAGGATTGCTGCACTTTACTGATGGTACTCAGGAAATGGCATAACAGTCACATTGACCTACATTATGGAGTCACTTGACAATACATAGTCGCATGTGAAAGCATATGCAACACTTTAGGCAGCCATCAGCCTCAAACAGTCTCTCCTTCCACCTGGGGGCATTGGTACTCGTAGGACTAGGTTCCTTTATAGGCATCTCCACCATGGGTGAACCTTTCCCAGGACCCTCCAGGGGAATAGCCTTACTCAGTGAACTCCTGGCCTAGCCTAAAAGGCTTTTTTTTTTTTTTTTTTTTTAAACCCACCCTAGCCCCTACCTCTACAAGGGGCAGGAATTCCACAGCCTGCTCTCCTGGATGCAGGTTTACTCTGCTCTGGCCTCCCAGGCCTTTCCAGGGCTTTCACTTGCTGCTTGCATCTGCGCTGGTGTGGGGTGTTTGGCTCCCATGCGCCAAGTGCCCTAGGGCTTCTCCCAATCTGGCTTATAATTGGGCACTGACTCGCCCATAACCTCATCACAGGAGGGTTCTGACTAAAAGGGGCCTAGCGCCTGATGATACTACTTTCTGTAACTAGACACTATTCTGGAGCAGAGCCACCTAGTGGCAGACTCACTAACTGCACCTGCCTTCAAGGGTACAATATACACTATATTGTCAAAAGTATTGACGTCTGCCTTTACACATACACACACACACACACATACATACATACATACATACATACATACATACATACACGCGCACACACACACACACACACACTTTAATGGCATCCCAGTCTTAGTCCGTAGGGTTCAATATTGAGTTGACCCACCCTTTGCAGCTATAACCGCTTCAGCTCTTCTGGAAAGGCTGTCCACAAGGTTTAGGAGTGTGTCTATGGGAATGTTTTGACCATTCTTCCAGCAGTGTTTTTGTGTGGTCAGGCACTTATGTTGAACAAAAAGGCCTGGCTCACAGTCTCCACTCTAATTCATACCAAAGGTGTTCTACCAGGTTGAGGTCAGAACTCTGCAGGCCAGCTCATTTCTTCCACCCCAAACTCGCTCATCCATGTCTTTATAGACCTTGGTTTGTGCACTGGTGTGTGCAGTCATGTTGGAACAGGAAGGGGCCATCCCCAAACGGTTCCCACAAAGTTGGGAGCATGAAATTGTTCAAAATGTCTTGGTATGCTGACACCTTAAGAGTTCCCTTCACTGGAATGAAGAGTCCAAGCCCAACCCCTGAAAAACAACCCCGCACCATATTCCTCCCTTCACCAAATGATTTGGACCAGTGCACAAAGCAAGGTTCATAAAGACATGGTTGCGCAAGTTTGGGGTAGAGGAACTTGACTGGCCTGCAGAGTCCTGACCTCAACCCGATTAAAACACCTTTGGGATGAATTAGAGGGGAGACTATGAGCCAGGCCTTCTTGTCCACATCAGTGTGTGACAAATGTGCTTCTGGAAGGATGGTCAAACATTCCCATAGACACACTACTAAACCTTGTGGACAGCCTTCCCAGAAGAGTTGAAGCTGTTGTACCTGCAAAGGGTGGGCCAACTCAATATTGAACCCTACAGACTTAGAATGGGATGCCATTAAAGTTCCTGTGCGTAAAAAGGAAGGTGTCCCAATAGTTTTGACAATATAGTGTATCGTAGGTACAATAGCTACCTTTTTTAAAAGTGTCCCCCCCCCCCCCCTTTTTTTTTTTCAGTATGGAATTGCTGCTTTGTTATAGTTGCAGTGCTTTTAATTTTTCCCATGAGGATAACTGTGTATGTTATCCAGTGCAATCACCATAAGCTTGTGTATTTTGTGATAAATCGATACCTGTAGTGTGCTTTCTTGCAAGTGTTGCAGGTGCTAAAAGTCCATTATGTCTGAGTAACATTTTTGTGCTAACTGACCTAGGTAAGAGTTCTTGCTATAGTGTTTTGTTAAATGATCAGAATGCATTTTTGCACGCTACACGCTAATGTAAAATTTTCACGCATTTACAAGTGCTGTCACACTTCCCTCCCTTGATGTTCACATTAATTATTTACCTGGTATCTCTTAATTTCTGTGTGCCATTTTATTTTTCGAGGTCTTGTATAGTTTTTTTTTTGAGCTTTTATAAAATTTTGTATGATTATACTGTCTCATATATAGTATTTTTGTTACTGAAAATCTAGTATACAACACTGGCACATTTTAATCACAATATACTGTAGAGTAGCATGCAATTTAACACTCTGGGGCAAATTTAGAAAAACTGAAGAAAAAATAGGGAATACAAGTAGAATCAATGCTTCTAGTGACAAATCTGCTTTCTTTTTATTCTAAGGAGAGTGAAATCAGAAATCTGATTGCTTACATTTCTTTTCAACAGATTTTATTAGTCCTTTTAGTGTCCAGTTCTTATGCTCTATAAACTCTTCAGTGTGAAAGCCCAAATACACTCACACGTGCCTTTTTTTTTTTTCCTCTCTCCGGTAGGCTCCCTAGACCTACTTGACTGGTCCCCAGCATGCCTCTTCTCAAAGCCAGTCTTGGCCAGGGTTGCAAGCTTTCCCCCCTTCCACAAATGTGGTGTAAGTGGTGGAGGTTGAAGGTGACCACCACCACAAGAGATTTTTTTTATTGTAGCTTGGTTCCCTATGCCTGACTATGCTTAACATTTTAGACTGGTATTCTTGCTATTTGTTCTTGTACATACCTGTATGCTTAGTTGCCATATGTGCAAAGAATTTTATTTATTTTTTTCCCCCAAGGCATAGTACATACAGATGCATTAGATAAAATGGCAGTTCTCTAGCAAGTTTCAAATGCTGCAAAATTAACTGCTCAGTAAATGCTCTAGAAATTGTTTGAAATTTCTGTAACACAGACCCTTCTTTGAAGGCAATTCATTTTTTTTCTACAAAATTAGATTTGTTGATTTCAACAAAACATGAAGAGGATCCTGTAGCTGCTATAAAATTGCTTGTGTGTCATTCCCTTGCAGTCTGCACTAACTTCTGTTAAATACATGTTGCATAGAGGGCAACCACATGCAGAATGGCTTCTGGATTTTCACAGGACTGTCTAGAATTGTTGCAGCAGCACGCACATGAATGAAGTTTCTGACGCCACTTCATAGCTCTTAGTTCCCCAGTATAAATTACAGGAAACTTGTGGTAAAAGAAATTAGAGAGCTGCTGTACCAACTTTCAAAAGTTGCTGGTGTCCCCTCCCTGGCTTGAAAACTGAACGCTGGGCATTAACCAACCTATGTTATTTTTCTTTATTAACCATTGCTATGTTACTTTCAAATAATGCAGCACTGGATCACGGATCATCGCTGGTGAATAGGTGGAAGGAGTGGGGTTTGGCTGTAGATGGGCTTTAAAGAAGAACTTAGTTTAACCCTATGATAAAATTTGAAGAAAAATTCCCTATGAAGCACGATCATTCAATTTTCTTATAGTGTGTACACAACTTTCGACATTCAATTCCAACTTTCCAAAGAGACAAACTCCAAATTTGTCTCGTACCTGAATAGAACTAACAATTTTCGTTTTAATGTTTACTGTTTTTATATGAGAACAACCAGATATGAAAGATGCGCATGATCGGAAACAAAAAACCACAAAAAAAGCACCTTTTGTCGTTTAGAAATTTTCATACCATACTCGGTTTCGACCTGGAAGACCAGACAATCATTTGTGCGCTTTTCTTATAGTGTGTATTGGCGTAAGAACATGTATTTGGCGTAAGAACATAGTTTAAAAACTTGCTTTGCGCGAGCTTGGCTAGAATTATCCTCTTCTGGCGTGTGAACAAGAGACTTCTCCTCTGTGCACTAAATACAGGATTGCTTGCTCCCACACCTCCACCACTCAGGAGAAGCCTTGTATTTTTTTTTCTAATGAATACAAGGTATTCTCTGATTGGCTGAAGTTGAAAGGAGGGGTGGATGACATCAGTCTCAGCCTTGGCCAATCAGCAAGCTCCCCATATTATTAAAAAAAAAAAAAAAATTACAAGGCCTTTTCTGAGTAGCGGAGGTGCAGGAATGTGTGACTTTGTCTAGTGCCCTAGTTTACTCAAGCACCCACCAGAAAAGGACACTGCTTACTGCATGAAGCATTGCCTACAACAGTGAATTACAATTTTTTTTTTTTACTAGTAATGGCAGTGATCAGCAATCAGACACTTGACACTTTTTTTGGAACCATTGACATTTTATACAGCGATCAGAGCTAAAAATAGCCACTGATTACTGTATAACTGTCACTGGCAGGGAAGGGGTTAACACTAGGGGGTGATCAAGGGTTAGGTGTTCCCTGGGGAGGTGGTACGAACTGGGGGGGGGTGTGTACTGACTGGGAGTAGAGAGCGATCTGTTCACATTGACTGACAGATCCCCGTTCTGGCTCTGAGGAGCGATTTGATTGCGGCTCACCGGCGGACATCGCATGTTTTTATGGGCTCTGCAGTTTGTGTCTATCTGTTAGAGCTGCACGATTCTGGCTAAAATGGGAATCACAATATTTTTACTTAGAATAAAGATCACGATTCTCTCGCATTGTAACATCCTTCACATTATACAAAAAAATTGGGCTAACTTTACAGTTTTATTTATTTCTAAATTCATTGTACTGTTTTTTTTTTTCCCCCAAAAAATTGCGTTTTGAAAGACCGCTACGCAAATACAGTGTGACATAAAATATTGTAACAATCGACATTTTATTCACTAGGGTCTCTGCTAAAAAAAATATATGTTTGGGGGTTCCAAGTAATTCTCTAGCAAAAAATTCTGTTTTTAACTTTGTAAATAACAAGTTTCAGAAAAAGGTTTAGTCTTTAAGTGGTTAAACTTCCCTCATTTACAGATGAAGTTCATTTCTTTGATCTAAGAACAAAAAGTTTCAATGTTTATAGTTCTCTACTAGTGCCAACAATGCTGTGAAAAAGTTAGCAGGCTGCCTGGTGTGTGTGTGTGTGTGTGTGTGTGTGTGTGTGTGTGTTTTTGACAGCTGAGTGAGCAGAGAACTCTCTACAATTGGTACATCAGGGGTTTCCAAACTTTTTCAGAGGGTCAGATTTGATGAAGTGAACATGCGTGAGGGCCGACAATTTTGCCTGACTTTTCCTGACTTTCTTTGAACCATGAGTGCAGCCCCACCTCTGCCATGAGTGCAGCCCCACCTCTGCCATGAGTGCAGCCCCACCTCTGCCATGAGTGCAGCCCCACCTCTGCATGAGTGCAGCCCCACCTCTGCCATGAGTGCAGCCCCACCTCTGCCATGAGTGCAGCCCCACCTCTGCCATGAGTGCAGCCCCACCTCTGCCATGAGTGCAGGCCCACCTCTGCCATGAGTGCAGGCCCACCTCTGCCATGAGTGCAGGCCCACCTCTGCCATGAGTGCAGGCCCACCTCTGCCATGAGTGCAGGCCCACCTCTGCCATGAGTGCAGGCCCACCTCTGCCATGAGTGCAGGCCCACCTCTGCCATGAGTGCAGGCCCACCTCTGCCATGAGTGCAGTCCCGCCCCCCCCCCCCCCATTGCCATGAATGCAGTACGAATGCAGTACCATCCCCCATATTGCCATGAATGCAGTCCCTCTCCCCATTGACATGAATGCAGCCTGATCGACGCCCATCTGCAGCCTCAGAGTGGACAGGGAGGGGGGCAGGACGAGCGCAAACAGATTACATACAGGAGAAACTCCTGTTTTCTTGGCGGCCTCCTATGATGGACAGAACAGTCGTCCAATGGAAACGCAGGAGATGGGACTTCCTATTACAGAGGCCCGCACGAAACGTGGTGGCAGCATCATGTTGTGTGGATGCTTTTCTTCAGCAGGTACAGAGAAGCTGGTCAGAGTTGATGGGTGGAGATGGATGGAGCCAAATACAGGGAAATCTTAGAAGAAAACCTGTTTGAGTCTGCAAAAGACTTTAGACTGGGGCGGAGAGGTCGGAGGTTCACCGTCCAGCAGGACAAAAAACCTAAACATACAGCCAAAGCTATAATGGTATGGTTTAGTTTAATACCATGAATATACTTTAAAGTAAACAAAAATTAATGTGAACTATACTAATGTTACTTGAAACCGATCACTCAATCCATATTAAAATTCTTAATGTTCAGAATATCATGTGTCTGTTAGAATTAGATTAAATGTGCAGACATACAAAAAAATCTCCTGTATATAACTCATATGCTACACAATGAGATATAATACTGTGAATACCAATCAAGTCCAGACCTAAAGCCAATTGAGAATCTGTGGCAAGACTTGAAAATTGCTGTTCAGAGCTCTCCAATCAATCTGACAGAGCTTGAGCTATTTTGCAAAGAAGAATGGGCATAAATGTCACTCTCTAGATGTGCAAAGCTGGTAGAGACATCCCCAAAAAGACTTGCAGCTGTAATTGCAGTGAAAGGTGGTTCAACATAGTATTTACGGTGGGGAGGGGGGGGGGGTTTAGTAAATGGTTCGAAAAAACATTTATTATTTACCTGCCACTTTGTTGGTCTATCACATAAAATACATTTACATTTTTGGTTGTAACATGACAAAATGTGGAAATTTGTAAGGGGTGTGAATACTTTTTCAAGGCACTGTAGCTTTAAAGCGTTAAAGCTTGACTCCAGCCTTAGTTTTCCACTGCCTGAATCGGAAGACCTGCTGTTACAAGCTTTTGTTTGCTTCATGTGGCTTTTGCTCTCTCCCCACAACTTTTATAGTAATGCAAAACCCGCTTGAAGCAGTTGAAATAAATGTCAACTGCAGGTCAAATGCACCTGTAATGATTTCTTAATGACCTCTGATGCTTCTCAATTTGATGTCAAGCTGTTGCCATTGACACAAACCCAATGTTCATTCCTTGAATAAGGATGCTTTCACACCGAGGCGAGGGCGGTAAAGCGGCGCTATTCAGCAGCTAGTGGGGCGCGTTTAACCCTCTGCTAAGCGCCAAAAAAAGGTTTAAAACTGCCCGCAGAGTGCACTTGGCAGGCAGTTCGGCGGCGCCGCCCTATTGATTGCAATGAGCGGGGGCTTTAGAAGCGGTGTATACACGCTCCTACAGCACTGCAAAGATGCTGCTTGCAGGACTTTTTTTACCGCCTTGCAAGCGCACCGCTCCAGTGTGAAAGCCCTCGGGCTTTCACACTGGGAGAGACAGGAGAGGCTGTTTATAGGCGCTATTTTTAGCGCTATAGCGCCTCAGTGTGATAGCAGTCTAAGACTCAAATGCTTTGTTTTTGGAGATGTGAGTGCTTTTATGTGGCAGTTGGGAAGATGGCAGGATTCACAAACACAATGTTTACATTGGACCCACAGGACAGTAATCTAATTTACCTATTACTCTCACACCTCGTTAATTGAAAAACACACCAAAGCTACTGGATGCAGGGCAAGCTAGAGCTATAGAAATCCAGGCATGATACAGGCTCCATGGAAGTCTGTGCCTACTCAGGTAAGAGATGGTCTGGAAGTAACAAGCTGCAGCATAGGTATAGCGATGACTTTTATAGAGATGTTAGTTTTTGCTGATCTTGAAATTTAGATTTTTTTTTTTTTTTTCACCTAGATGTTAGTCTGCATGCATGTTTGTGTGCCAGTCGTACCTGCCACATTCATAGGTAACAATTGTTTTTGATACTATCTGTGACAATAAAACCTCTGACAGATAACAGAGTATCTAGAACACACCACTCTGCTGTGTACGTATACTGGTCTCTGTGTGTACCAGGCTTTTTTTTCAGCGGGAACGCGGGGGAAAGCAGTTCCAGCACTGAATGTATGTAACAGTGTGGGGTGTGCTGGAGGGTCTATTGATGTTGGCTGCTGGGGAATCTATTGTCACTGGTGGGGATCTGTTTTTGTGTGAGGGTCTATTGTTACTGGGAGATCTTATGTTGCTGGAAGGGATCAACTGTTGAGGGAGAGGTCTGGACTATTTTTTTTTTTTAGCTGCTGGGAGAGCTGTTGCTGCTGGGGGGGGGGGGGGGGGGGGGGGGCGGCTAATGTTACTTGGGTGGTATTTTGTTACTGGGTTTGGTATTTTGTTGTGGGTGGTTCACTGTTGTTGCAGGGGATCTATTGTTGTTGAGGTGGAGTCTATTTTTGTGTGGGGATCTATTGCTCGGATTCTATTGTTGCTGGCTGCAGGGAATCTGTTTTACTGTTTTTCTTTTTATCATTAACATGTTCTATACAAATGAATTTAGCACCACAAAATGATACTTGGTTCTGTATTCTCTAAAAGGGGCAGCGCTGGTAGGTGGTGGAATCAAGGGATGGTGGTCCAGAGGTAGGTAGGGAGCAGAGACAAGGGGTGACTCAACAGGGGATGTTCCTGCACCTACTCTCTGAGAAAAAAAGCCTGGTGTGTACTACTCTTACACAGATTGACTCTGTGCTGAATGTTTAGCACTCCATATGGTTCCACTTTGGACAGTGTACTTAAAAAGGTTCTGCTTTTATATTGCATACTATGTAGTTTTGCATTTTGTACACTCTATTGCATAGTATGTATCTTATCTGCTGTCCCATTTTGTCCCAGCAAATTGGGTTTATTGTCATGGATTCTAGAGAAGGCAGGAGTGCAACCGCAGCTGGGAGCACCATAGAGAGGCTTTTGTGGGTTTGGTCGCACTGCTGGTGCAAGGCATAAGGTATTTGACCTTGTTTGTGCACCCCTAGACTTAACAGGCATTTAACACTTTGGTGAGGGAAGGGGAGGGGTTGTAACTCTGGTTTAATAAAAATAATTATATTCAGATATGTGTTCACTAAAAAGTACCTCTATTGCTTGCAGCCTCCTCCAAATTCCTTGCTTTTGCTCCTGTGGCCCAAGTTCCTGTTAGAAGGTGGCTTTGTTCCTTCTCCATGATCCCACTGTATGTAGGAACATGGGAAGTGAGCAAGTCTCTCTTGCTCATTCCCAGAATAGATTACATAGTATGGATTTGTAGTTTGCATAGAGCGATGTACACAACCACAACTATCATGCACTGCTGGTTCCAAACAACAGAAGTGATGGGGAAAAAGAGCTGTTCAGGAGCTCATTAAGGACATTACAAGGCAGCAGGAAAACACAGTAAGAAATTATTTCATGAAAAATAGATTTTGGGGTTGTTAAGTAGTGGATGGGTTATTTTTGGCAAAGATGTAATTTAGTGTCACTTTAAAGTCTATGTAAAGCCAAAACCCTCCCTCTCCCTCCTAAGCTTACCATACACAATACAATCTGATTTAGGCTAGGTTCACACCTGTGTGGCCACGTGGGCCGCATTTTGCGCGGGCATGGAAGCCTGTTTATTTGACCATTCGCACAGATGTGAACCTACTCTTATACAATCTCCTTTAGATCTACCCAGTAGACCTGTGGTGGCTAGGCAGACCTGCTTTATGAATATTTCCATATCTATCTGTATCTAAACAATTTTCTGCAGATTTTGTAATGAAGGTCAAGGTCTAGATTCTAATGCAGACATTTGAATGTTTAAATTTCTGTAACCATGTATGTTGCTTTCTGCAAGATATTTCACTTCTTCCTTGTGTGAATGTTCGTACTTCCTGTATGCATTTACTTATGGTGGTTGAAGTACAACATTCTTATCTTCGTCATATACAGTGGGTGGAGAGGATCTGTAAACATCAAAGTGCTACATTACTGTCGGATCTGTCAGCAGAGGCCAGTACTTTTCTGTTCTACGCACGTTGTCTTCAGTTTCTGCTCTCTCTATATCGTCACCCATGAAGAAACATCAGACTTGGAGGAGTACACAAGCTGATAAATTAAACTATAGAGTACAGAAAATAAGCACAAACACAATGTCTGCATGCATGTTTGTTTTATTCTAGTTTTAGTACATCAACCCCACAAAATTATATCCATATACGAAATTATCCCTTATAGGTGTGTAAGATATTTCTTTGTGATTGTGGTATAAGCAAGAGCAATGTAGTTTTTATAGAGTTTGCATATGTCCTTCATAATTTTAAATACGATAGCAAAAATATACTTTTTCCTATAAGATGTCGGGACATGAGCTCCTCAGTGGCCATATTAACGCCCAACTCTGGCCAAAAGATTTTACCGGTAATGCCCCGTACACACGGTCGGATTTTCCGATGGAAAATGTGTGATAGGACCTTGTTGTCGGAAATTCTGACCGTGTGTAGGCTCCATCACACATTTTCCATCGGATTTTCCGACACACAAAGTTTGAGAGCAGGATATAAAATTTTCCGACAACAAAACCCGTTGTCGGAAATTCCGATCGTGTGTACACAAATCCGATGGACAAAGTGCCACACATGCTCAGAATAAATAAAGAGATAAAAGCTATTGGCCACTGCCCCGTTTATAGTCCCGACGTACGTGTTTTACGTCACCGCGTTTAGAACGATCGGATTTTCCGACAACTTTGTGTGACCGTGTGTATGCAAGACAAGTCTGAGCCAACATCCGTCGGAAAAAATCCTAGGATTTTGTTGTCTGAATGTCCAAACAATGTCCGACCGTGTGTACGGGGCATAAGGGTAAGAAACTATGCCAGCTTATTTCTGTGTCCCCTTTTTGAGAGATTTTCTTGAAGCAAAACTCCATCTGCAATACCAGTGCCTGCAGGAGGTGTGCCAGTGACACTGGAAGCAGAGGAATTGGGGAGATTAACATTGGCTGTAATTAAACCTAAAAATTACCAGCAGTACCAGATGTTGAGTAGCTGGGGACAGCATTGATGAGTAAGGAAGGCATGTAGAATCTGGCAGTTTTTATTTTGTTAGATGCGGTGGAAGAGACCAAAAAAAAAATTGTTTGAGGACAGACTGTTCACTTAGCGAAGTGAGTTCGTTTATCCTCCACTCAGGGATACAATTCAGATAAAATTTGTTATACTACTGATTTCAGAAGATTTCATCACTGATGAGAAAAATTGTAAGCAAGACTCAATATAACCCCACCTTCTAAACAGCATGCCTTTTTGTTAGTATCCTAGGAGTATGGACACCTTTTCTTAACTCTGCTAAGTAAAGTCTAATGTTTTACTAGCCTTTTTCTTCTTCATTAGGATTAGGATACTCTAATCTTAAATTCTGTTAAGCCCCTTGTAGTCCTCTCCAGAGGAATTTTCTGCTTCATCGGGTTGAACAGAACCAGCCTTGGTGGGCCCTTGCATTAACAAGGGTCTGGATTCTCATCTTTCATTGGAAGCACCTATTAGCTGTGATAATAATGGGCCTTTATTTCCACTAGTCCCTTTTTCCTGGCATCCCTCCTTTTGGAATGCTCAGTATATCTTTGAAGAGTGTCAGCTTTTTGAATCCTTGCACTCGGCACCATTCTTAAACCGGGGTTCCACTCAAATTTTTAACTTAATCTTACCCCCTTCAGTTAATTGCATAGATGTTCAAATGCCGCACAAAAATTTTTTATCGCTGTAATTACCTTTTTATATTGTACTTTTATTGTGGCACTTCCTGTCTCTCCTCCCATGGGAGTAGGCGTGTTTATTGCCTTTCCCTGGTGCCGCACTGTCTCCTGGGAGCTTAGTGTCAGGCTTCCCAGGATTCAGTGCAGAAACAATGAACAGCATTCACCGCATCCAGCAAATCAATGCTTGTGGGCTTCACATGCCCACAAGCAAGATGGAAACAGCCAGCATCCCATTTTTTTAAGTTATTCTTCAGTACGAAAACAGACAGAGGCGGAAATATTACACCCAAACTGTGAGTATTATTTTGGGGTTAGCAAAGTGTCTCAATGACCTCAAAAAAAAAAAAAAAAATTGGTCACCGGACTCCCGCTTTAAGGGTCTAACACCTGCTGGACAAAGCCAGGTAGGGCTTTGCAGATGTCTGTTGGTGGTGCTGATCCCCGTCAGATGGGACTGTGCATCTCAATCCATTTTTGAAAGGTTCTGTTATCTGTATTTCATTGCAACCTTCAGTAACAGGCAGGTAATTTCCCCCCCCCCCCCCCCCCCACCTTTTTCTTACTCAAGGGGAATCCTCTTTGCAGCCTTGTTCTCCAGATAACGTTTCTTGCTTTACTTTTAGTTAAGTAATGTGCTTAGCAGCGAGTCTAAGTTTTCTGTTTTTTGCTCCACAGCTATGGATGCTTTATTGGACTGGGGAAAGTTAGAAAATTCCTAGAACCATCCTGGTGTTCAAGGTTAAAGGTTAGGCAGGTCCTGCTAAGTTCATCTGGCAAACCTCAGTTACACCTCCTAAGTGGATAAATGATTCCTTCTGATGCTCCTTCACCAGTTTGGGGTCTATTATAACTTATTGTGATGCCTCTTTAACACCTCTTTCCTTCATTCCAGATGTACCCTTGCTTTCAAATTTACTTTTTAATGATTTGGCATTCAAAGTTGGCACCACTTTAATTCATAGTTACTTGGTTTACTTCATTGACTAAGAGAACTAAACATTACTTTGCTTGGTGAACAAAGGTTCAGCTCAAAGAGGGTAGGTACTGGGATCTGCAGGCAGCAGTAGTGGTGCGCTGCACACCCCAGGGGGTACACTGCACGCCGCTAACCCAGAAGAGGCCCGTTCACATACATGTATGTGATCCTGCCTGGCCGTGCCACCCTTCTTTGTCATATTTTTCATTTCAAGGTGCACCAAATATTTGCAATTGCTGAAAGATCTGGACTTTAGGCAGGTCATTTAAGCACCCAGACTCTTCTAATATGAAATAATGCTGTTATCATAGATGCAGTATGGTTTAGCATCGTCCTGCTAAAATATGAAAGGCCTTTCCTGAAAAATGTCTGGATAGAAGCATATGCTGCTCTAAAACTTGGATTTCTTTCAGAATTGATGGTGCCTTTCCATATATGCAAGCTGCCAGTTTCATATGCATTAAGGCACCATCAGAGATGCAGGCTTTTGAATTGAGCGCTGATAACGAGCTGAAAGGTCCCTCTCCATTTTAGTCTTGGAGGATGCGTCGTCCATGATTGCCAAAAAGAATGCGAGAGACTTGAACAGAAATGGAACCAGTGTCATTGAGTATCTGGGACAGTGAAGGTAAAGCTTATCTGTGGGTGATATTGCTGCCGAAACATCTTCTGAAGCTCATTTCCTTTGTATGAAATGCTTAATGTTAAGAGGGGAACAGCAAAAACCCAGTGCTTTTTCCTTGAAGTATATTGCAGTTGTGTCGCAGATTCTTTTTAGGAACTACAGTGGCAATTTCTTACAGAGCAAAACTTTGTGGCAAGTTCTGAGAGGAGGATCTTTTGATCTGTGCTCAGTAGGGTATGTACCAATGGCTGGAAACTACTGCTTTTCAATAAAGTGCAATATTATTTTAAAACACAGAATATTGTTTCTCTTTGTAGTGGTTGTCAAATTCAGATGTGTTTTACACTCACAAACTTTTGGGAGCTTCTGTCTTTCAAAATGTATTACAGGTTGTCCATGTAGAATTTTAGATTAGGCCTCATGCACATGACATTTATCCAAGAGGTTGCTGCACTTAAATCTCTGTTGCTTTTATTTCATATATTCTTGAAGAAAGAGTACAAGACAGGCATGATCATTCCAGACAAAGTAGTGACAGTTGCCAATGGATCCATTCATATCTGAATTGTCAACTGTCACTACTTTGTCTGGAATGATTATGCCTGTCTTGTAATCTTTCTTCAAGAATACCGGTATATGAAACAGATTTTTTAAGTGCAGCAACCTCTTGGACTTCTTTATATATGTAAGGTCGGTGGAAAGACCCGCTTGCTAGCACTAAACCTAAGGCTGGGTGCGGTTCTCCTTTCTCTCTCTCTCTCTCTCTCTCTCTCTCTCTCTCTCTCTCTCTCTCTCTCTCTCTCTCTCTCTCTCTCTCTCTCTCTCTCTCTCTCTCTCTCTCTCTCTCTCTCTCTCTCTCTCTCTCTCTCTCTCTCTCTCTCTCTCTCTCTCTCTCTCTCTCTCTCTCTCTCTCTCTCTCTCTCTCTCTCTCTCTCTCTCTCTCTCCTCGATGGACGATGTTTTATCTGCTTTAACAGTTTAGAGTTACACAAGAGTTCTGGTGCTAGAATTGCTCTCTCTGATGTTTGCGAGAATTGCTCACGTGTGATGCCATCACAATTTACATATGTGTGTGGGAGTAACGTATGCATTTGTGTGTAAGGACGGGGGGTGCTTCTTTAATATTTTTATTTAATTTATACAAAACTTTTTAATTAGTTTGTTAACCCCCAACAAAAAAATATGGGTCCTGCTCCTTTAAAGCAGTGCTTGTGCTGTGTAATTTGGACCCCTGTAATACCTAAAAAAAAAAAAAAAAAAAAAAAAAAAAAAAACTTGGCTGAATCTGCCAGTTTCTTCCCTCCCCTATGCAAACAGACCATGATCATCATCATGGCTGCTGAGCCCTGATATCATGGTCTGTTTACATGCCACCCTCATCTGCAGCCTGCTCTTCTGTGTCTGTCTCCTCTATCTCCCCCCCCCCCCCCCCCCTGCGTGTCACCTAGTGACCGTGCCGCCCCATCCCCCTCCTGCTGCAGAAATATCCAATATATTTTAATACTGTCTGTTTTGTTTCCTGAAAGTGCCCCCCTGTCTCTGTTTTATTAAAGAAAAATCCTCCTTTACCATATTTCATGGTGGCTCCCGACGGTCATGTGACCGGCCGTGTCTCCTATCTTCTCTCCTACTCGCGTCCCGCTGATGTCAGCAGGGAAACATTGGCTCCGCCCGCTGCTTCTGTCAGATGGGCGGGAGAGGAGACGTGGCCAGTTACATGAGCGCCGGGAGCCGCCGTGTAATACGGTAAAGGAGGATTTTTTTAAAATCAGATGAGGGTACTCTATTAGGAAACAAAACGGATAGTATTAACATGTGAAAGTGGGTTAACGACCACTTTAACTGTCTTGCTATCACAAGGGATGAACAGCATCCCTTGTGACCGCATGGGTTGTGACAGGTTCTCTTTATGGAGAAATTATTACAGAGACCCTTTTTAAGTGAGTTGCCCTTAAAAAGGCAAGGGGAGGGCTCTGTGTGGGCAAAAGCACCTGAAATGGCACCAGAGGGACAGTCACAGCAGACCACAAAGAGAGCAACAACTTGCAAAAACAGTTCATCAGTAGTCCATGCATGAAAATGCCAGGAAGAGGGACGTACAAGACCAAACCAACACCTTTAGGGTACTAAAGGCTAGATGTTTGGTAAATCAAAACAGAAGAAATTGTAAGATTAAGAATGGGAATAGATTTTAAGATGGTGTTCCCTGTCCTCACACTGGCTGAGAACTGATTACAGATTTGATGGGGAAAGTGATCTTCATGCCCCAAGGAGAGAGACACTCAACATCCACTGATGGATGTTGGTAAATTAGACATGCTGGGAGTTCTCTGGGCCCAAGTCTGAACTGAAGATTTTGGTGAGAGAGGCAGGCAAGTGCTGGGGTACCTACAAGACTGCATGTCCAGAGGGCAAAAAAAGAAGGAAGCGCTGGTAACGGGCCATGCAACATTTTTCAGTACTTAGTCCTTGAATGGAAGTCGACCACTGCAATAGGCCAGGTTTTTGAGAAGATCAGAACAGAAATAGATTCATAGCCCTTAAAACATGCAACTTGGTATTCTGCAATCCCGATACTGGGAGTGAAGGATAAATATGAGCTCAGAGTAGAGTCTGAGGATTGTATGCCAGGGAGATATAAATAATGTCCTAAAAAGTATTACGGCAGTAAAGCGAACCTCTCCACATATTGAGAGTCCAGTTGACCCTGAGTGGAGAGAACAAGGAACAGTCTCTAATAAGTCCGCCAGCAGAAATTGAGAGGAATATTCATAGAGGGGCAACTATGGGGTGCTTTTGAATGTATGGTCTTGAAAATGGGACCAGCCACCGACAAATGTTGATGAAGGAAGAAGGTGTGAATAAGACTGGTATCATGTTTAGACCAAAGTAACCTATGATGGTACAGGGTTGGGGGAGTAGATCAACAGAGAAAATGTGAGCATCAGCATTGGCTAAAAAATGGTTCAGATATTTAGGCTCAGGAGCCTTGTAGTAAAAGGTCTCCAAGACACTCTGGGATATTTATGTTCAGGGTGTAAATAAGAGTCTAATAAAATGGCCCCAGGAGTGTGGTGTGTGTTTGTTTTTTTTTTTTTTCATGACTATATTGATGTGTGAATAAAAAGGGAGTCTAACCCATCACATAACATTTGCTCTCATCGGAGAGGCACAGTGGCAAATCTACAGGAGGCAAGGCAGAATCCCAGCCACTTGTAGTACTTAGGACATGAAACGTCCTTGCGAACCTTTCTAAAAGGGAAAGATTTAAACACACCTTATGACTGTAATGCTACAAGGAGTTGTGAGGAGACTACTTTTTTTTTTTTTTGAAGCAGCAAGTAGGAAAAGGTAGTAGAAGACAGAGGTCAGCACTAGAGATTCTTTGCATACCTCTCTGAAGACCGAGTGAAATAGAGGTCTGGACCAATGCTGCTTTAAGCTAGAACAAATGTCGGTCGATCTTTCACCCCCTCCTCACCCCTTCCTTTCCAGGGGTATGGGTGAACCATCATTGTGAAATAGGATTCTGAGCAGGTCTGGTGGGCTTATAACTAAAAGGTCTGTCACAAAAGGCAGACCTGCAGTAGATGGTGAAACCTGGAAGGAGCAATATAGCTGCGATTGTGGATAGTGGGATAGGAAACCCTGCTTATGTATTATTCCCTAAGGGATTTTCCAGAGGAGCTGATCTTCAAAGGGTATCTGCAAAAGAACCTTTTCCTGAGCAGGGTCAGCCAACCAGGCTCTAATTCATAGACTTTTGTGCCAGGAAGATATGAATAACTGCAATAAGGTGTAAAAAGGCTCAAGATAATGAAGCTAACCTTCCCATGTGTTGAGGAGGAGAGTCCTATTGACCGAGGATTGCATGCGCATGAAGCAAGGACGTTCTGGGGATCTCCATGGCGTCTAGACAGAGTAGTAGAGTCAAGGGCAAGAGTTGTAATCTTGCTCAAAGAAAATGAGGTGTTTCTAAAAAGTTTGGTGAATGGTATCGGAAAACAAACAAAACAGAAGATAAAGACAAATTACCTTTTATTGGCCTTCAACGTAATGCACAACACACTTTTGGCAACGTTCATAAAGCTTCTGGAAACTGTTAGCAAAGGCCCCTTTAGGAATCAATCACAGAACCACTATCGCACATTCTTGGCTTTCCGCCACGTCCACAAAACATGTGCCTTTCATGAGGCTCTTCAGGTGAATTTTTGGGTTGCAGGGAAGACAGTGAACTGCTATTTCAATGATTTGCTGCTTGGTTTCCTGATCGAACTGGTAGCACCAGGTCTCATTCCCTGTGACGATGGTTTGCAGAAAGGATGGATCCTGGTCACACGTGGTAATGAAATCTCCAGAGGTTTCCATTCCTATTGCTTTTTGTTCACCTGCCAGCTTGTGCGACACAAACCGGGAACAGATCCTCCGCTTACCCTAATCTTCACAGACAATGGAACACACTGTGTTCTTGCTAATACCCAATTCCTTCATCAATCTTAGTCAGTCGCTGATTTCGTGCCAGCATTTGACACACTAGCTCAATCATGTCTGGGGTTCTACTTGTTGACAGCCGACCCAAACATGGCTCATCCCCAGACGTTTCCTTTCCATCGCAAAAGTGTTTGAACCAGACGTAAACATATTCTCTGCTCATGGCTTCCATCCTGTACACTTGCACCAACATTTTATTTGTCTCCGTTGCCGTTTCCCCCAATTTGTAGCAGAACTTTATGTTCACTCGTTGCTCCATTTCACTGTGACCCTACCTCTCACACTGACTACGCTTGACTGCCCACAGCGGGTTTACCCTGACGGTCATGTGTATTCCATGCTAGTTGTCGCTTCTCGACATGTCTCTGGATAGCCATGTGCATGCACGTGCACCTAGCCCATGTTGCCGTTGAGATATTGGACCATTGATCGAACTCTCTAGAAACACCTCATAGGATTATCTATATTAGGAGATAGTTTACCGAGTTCTCCAGTCAAGTTTCCCATGGTTTGGGCAACTGACATAGTAATGATCCAATAAGACATGTATAGCCAGGAACTGGTATGTAAAGGTACAGACAAACCTGTCAACATTGCTGGTCCCATACAGGCTTTGTTATGGTGGGCATACCCATGAAACGATCTTCAGGGTCTGGGTGCCATAGAAATGAACCACAGCCCTGTACCTGTATAGCACCCTGTAACTATACTGTCTGCACCACATGCCAAGATAAGTGCTGAAAGCAGGATCCAGTGCCTGAGGCAAACGTAGGCTGGCCCCACTGCTTGTGGGGTCCAAGTATGGTTCCCTAGATGCACATCAAGGGTAACCAATCTGGAATCTACTAGTGTCACCCGAGGCAATAAGCAGTTGGCTCTTCATAGAAACGTCAGTTGAAGCAGTAAAGAATGATTAAAAGAATTGTTTAGAGAAATTCACCATAGGAGAAGATGTCCATCACTAAGGACACTAGCAAAAAAACTGGAGCTTCACGGAATGAGTTGGGTTATATGGATGCACTAAAGGGCACTCCCAGTAAAGCTTTTGCCAGTGTCCAATCACCTGAAGGTAGCTGCATATAATCCATGGCCTACGAATCAATTCCTGTGTCCTGTACTGTACAATTAAGATAAAGCATTTTCTGTAAATAAAATAGTGGAAGAATTCTTTGCATCTTATGTCGTCCTCATTTCAGAGAATTTTCCTCATATCCTTCATGATGTTGACTGGTAACCACCAGGATAGGAAGAAAACTCAGAAATGCGTATACCCTTACCCACACAATAACAAAAGTTTTGGCTGGTACTCAACCTTTCTAGACGTTCAGGCACCTGATTTTTTTACATTCTGTGTTTCTCTGTTTTTACAGATCACATGCCTAATATCTGATCAGTGCAAGTGGACTGCAACTGTGCCACCTTAATTCTGTTTTGAAAACCCCGAGTATGGTTTGTGCCAAAAGCATTGCAGGTACGCACTCTGCTTTATACAGGTCTTAATACCTTTTAGCATACTGTGTTCTTAAAGTTTATATCAAACCCCCCTACTCTTAATATTTGGTATGCTGGATCACAGCTGCTTTGCAAACGTACATGTAATACCATACTTTAAACTTGCTATAAGCATTGACTGTGCAGAAACTAACTCATTCCTTGTTATGGGGTTGCAGATGGAAGGAGAAGTTGTTTGGCAGATGTGTGACTTTTGCATATCATGATTTTGTTTGTGTGGCTTGACGCAATAAAAGGTGTGGACTAGGCAAAGCAATCTGCTTGATTTTTCCTTTTATGTAGCTGAATATTTTTATTCTGCTTTAAAAAATGAATTCTTGTTTTTCTTGCTGTGTGGTGGAAGGGGGGATGGCTAAGTAACAAGTCGGCAGTCCAACTCAGGGTCAGGAGCTTGCAGATCAAAGCGCTATGTGGAATTCCACTTCCACATTCTATCCACACCATTTGCGTCTGTGAGAATTTATTATCACAGTAGGTTTTGCTGCAATTATCACTTTCAATCCAGAGTTTTTCCTCCCAGTATTTTTTATTTTTTTTATTTTTTTTTATTCTGCCACTATATGTCCTCGGACTGATGGCCAGCATTATTTTTACCCATTTCCTCTGAGTCAGCCTGTTGCTAGACCGTGAAAGGGGTAGCAGCACAGTGGTGAGTTCATTTCTCTGTCACTATGCCTTCTGACTCAGCTTGCTTCTTGTTAGCATATCAACGAATTGGCTCCTTGTACTACTGCTTCCCCCTTTTCCTTTTAAGCTACACATTAAAATTCTCATTGTTATCCCCATGGTCTAAACTAAAGAAATCACTAAACAGAGTTGATTGAGGAATCTTCTCTATTGCCTATTCTAATCTGACAGCCAGCACCCTTGGCTGTCAGAATGCCTAAACAGTACAAAAAAAACAAACCGAAGATGGCGCACCAGCACACCTAGTGCATTACCCCACAGCATTTAGTTAAAATCCACCTAAATAATACTCAAAAACATGTAAATTAAAATGGCTCATCACAGTATTTTTTTGACTTGGCACACTCCACAGTGCAGGGGGACGTCTCTTGAATCCTAGATGGCTAATGGGTTTCAAAGGTACCCCTTCTCAACCTTTTGGCTCTGATGAAGGGATAGCTTTAAAATGCATTAGACATGCACTAGGCTGGTGCGCCCTCTTCTGGTGGTGGGTTTTTTTTTTTGTTTTTTTTTCTGTAGTGGCTTCAGGACATCCCCAGTCCTAGAAGGCAGCAAGGATTGAGTCATTCCTCAGCGGCATGGTGTCGCCCTTTACACCCGTACCAGGCTATCGCACATATGCACAGGAGACATTGTCAGTAATGCCTGAACAGTGACTGTATCTACTTTGGATGCAAGCCCTGTTTGATCAACAAATTTCCGCCTCCTGTACAGGGACTGCAAGCGGTTGATAAAAGATTAAATTTGTATATTTGCACTGCTTGCATTTAAAAATACCGCTAATGGTATATTATAGAACTGCATTATTCTGCCTGTTAAGCTTTAAGGTTTTAGTACATTTCTTGCCCTATATTAATTTTAGTTGTTTAACGATCAACTACAGTTGTTCAAACCAGATCCACCCGGATATGTTGTGAGGGAAGAGCTGGCAATAGTAAGAAGATCTTGCTAATGAAATCTCTAAGAGATATTAGTCAGTTTAGTGTAGGCTAAAATGTTAAAACTGACCTGTAGCTAATGAGAAAAATTGGGCATCTAATAACCCCCCCCATGTCTTCATAAGGAGGGTTTGTAACATATCCAATGCTATCAGAGTGGGATTGTTGACCCCTTGTGATGGCAATAAAGGTAAAATGTACAGTTTGTTACTGCAACATTTTATATTCCTGAAATGCTGTTCCTGTATGTTGTGCCTTGTACTTGTAAAGAAAAAGCTTCCTATTCTCTTTGCATTGCTTCATTTTCGGGCGAACTTTGGTTGTTCGGATGTTCTGCGAACACCGAACAATATGTGGTGTTCGGGGCAAATTCGAAAGCCGCCGGAACACCGTTAGTCTATGGGACATTAAGATGAAAAATCAAAAGTTCATTTTAAAGGCTTATATGCAAGTTATTGTAATAAAAAGTATTTGAGGACCTGGGTCCTGCCCCAGGGGACGTGTATCAATGAAAATATTTTTTTAAAAACGGACGTTTTTTTGGGAGCAGTGATATTTTTTTTTTTTTTTTTTTTAATGCTTAAAGTGAAACAATAAAAAAAATGAAATATTCCTTTAAATATCGTGCCTGGGGGGTGTCTATAGTATGCCTGTAAAGTGGCGCATTTTTCCCATGTTTAGAACAGTACCACAGCAAAACGACATTTCTAAAGGAAAAATTGTCATTTATGTAAACGGATGACCCTGCCCCCCTCTGACGCCACGGGAAAGCCATAGGGAAGTCCCTGTGGCATCAGGGGGCGGTGTCACCGGGTTGCCCTGCCCTCAGTTATATAAGAACTGTCACAAGCACAGAAGCTTGTCACTGCGGGAGCCTCCCATTGAGGCGTATCATCCTAAGGACGAAGCAGGGAAGAAGAAGCCGGAGGAAGATGGAGAAGACCGGAGGAATATGGAGGAAGAAGCAGGAGAAGAAGAGGATGGAGGAAGAAGGAGAAAACCGAAGGAAGACCAGAAGAAGATGGAGGAAGAAGCGGGGGAAAGAACAAGACATTATTAATAAAGGATTTGTCAAAAACCGGCTGTTGCTGTTTTTTTACCATTTTTGACACTTTTTTTTTGTGAAATGGTAGGGGTACATCGTACCCCATTACAATTTCACGTGGGGGGAGGCGAAGATCTGGGGGTCCCCTTGTTAAAGGGTGCTTCCAGGTTCTGATAAGCCCCCCCGCCCACATACCCCCACAACCACCGGGCAAAGGTTGTGGGGATGAGGCCCTTGTCCCCATCAACATGGGGACAAGGTGCTTTGGGGGGCTACCCCAAAGCACCCTCCCCATGTTGAGGGGCATGTGGTCTGGTACGCTTCAGGAGGGGGGGGAGCGCTCTCGTTATTCCCCCCACCCCTCTTTTCCTGCGGCCTGCCAGGTTGCGTGCTCGGATAAGGATCTGGTATAGATTTTGAGGGGGACCCCCTATGCCTTTTTTTTTTTTTTTTTTTTTTTTTTTTTTTTTTTCAATGATCTTTATCTATATTGCTGAGACCCAACAATTCATTACAGCCGCGATCAGTTTTAAATGACAATTTTTCCTTTAGAAATGTCATTTTGCTGTGGTACTGTTCTAAACACAGGAACAATTTGTCACTTTACAGGCATACTATAGACACCCCCCAGGCATGATATTTAAAGGAATATTTAATTTTTATTGTTTCACTTTAAGCATTAAAATCACTGCTCCCGAAAAAACGTCAGTTTTTAAAAAATATTTTTGCATGGATACATGTCCCCTGGAGTAGGACCCGGGTCCCCAAACACTTTTTATGACAATAACTTGCATATAGGCCTATAAAATGAGCACTATTGATTATTCATGTTTGTGTCCCATAGACTTTAACGGTGTTCATGTGTTCTGCTGAATTTTTTGCCTGTTCGGTATGTTCTGGTGAGAACCGAAACCGGGGGTGTTCGGCCCATCCCTAATCTGGAGATCCTGACAGTCCCCCTGTTTTTCTATTTCAAACTGACCACACCAGGGTGTGAAAGCACATCTATCCCATTGTGGTCAGTTTTCTTCTTTGCATGCTACTTGAAAGCACAGCCTGCCTGTAATCCATTGGTCAGACATGTGCTGGGAAGATCAGTGTGCTGGGAAGATCAGTGCACTGCGCTCGCTCTCTCTCGTGCGCACGCTCTCTTGCACGCTCTCGCATGCTCTCTATTCTCACTCTCTCTTGCTGTTTCCTGTTAACAACATGCCCCTTCACAGCCCATCACTGGGAATATCAGTGTACTGCTGTTGCCTCCTGCAATCCTGTTTGCTTCCCGCAGTCCTCACCCCAAGCTTTCTAAGCCCCTATAGGAGAACAGAGATCATGCATTTAAAAAGAAAAAAGGACAAAAGGTATTTTGTATGCATCGACAGGGTGTGTATGTATACAGCAATTTTGCCACACATGTTATACATCAATCAGCCATAGCGTTATAATGCACCTAATATTAAGTAGGTCTTCTTGTTGCAGGCAAAACAGCCCTGACTGACTGCATGGGGGCAACTAGACCTCTGTAGGGTATGCTGTGGTATCTGGCACCAAGCTGTCGGCAGCAGATTCTTTAGGTCCTGTAAGTTACGAGGTGGGGCCTTCATGGATCAGACTTTTATTGCCAGCTCATCCCTCAGATACTCAGTGGAATGAGATCTGGAGAATTCGGAGGCCAAATTACCACCTCAAACTTTTTGTTGTGTTCCTTAAACCATTCTTGAACCATTTTTGCAGTGTGGATGGGTATATTTATTCTGCTGAAAGTGGCCACTTAAATCAGGGAACATGGCCAGTAACGGTGTTTCGTTAGCTAGTACGTGCCAAAGTAACATTCACATTAATGGCAGGGCCAAAGTTTCCCAGCAGAACATTACCCAAAGAATCGCACTGCCTCCGCCAGCTTGCCTTCACCCCATCCTGCATCCTGGTGCCCTCTCTTCCCCAGGTTAGAGATGCACATGTGCCCAGCCATCCACATGATGTAAAAGAAGGCATGATACATGAGACAAGACCACCTTCTTCCATTGCTCTGTGGTCCAGGCCTGATGCTCACTTTGTAGGTTGCTTTTGGCTGTGCACACGGGGCAGCATGTGCGACCTGACTGGCCTGTGGCTACGCCACCTCATACACCACAAACTGCGATGCCCGTTTTTTTTTTTTTTTTGCTACTTTCAACACATCAACTTCATGGACAACATGTTAATGTTAAGTTGCTGCCTAATATACCCCACTAACTTTCAGATGCCATTGTGTTCCATTTTCCTGTTAATGGTATGGCCGAACAGTGTATGCCATCACTAACGGAGTAAGAGAAATAATTGAAGGTTACTCATTTAGGATTTACTCTAAACTGATGAGGTATACGGACATGTAAAGCACATCACCCTTTTAATGATAATTTGGGGTAAAAATAACATAGTAATCAAAAATTTTTGGGTGCATGCAGTTTTGAGGATTGACACATTTTTGTATCCATTACTCTACACTACCTCATCTTTTTTGGGGGGATTGAAGATCAGATTGTGTTTTGTGTGCAATAATATTTTATTTTTAGAGTATTTTCTTCTGAAAATATACATTTGATAAAGTTGCGCTAATTCCAACTACCAACTTTTTATTCTAAAAGGTTTCTACTTACAGAAGGATAAATAATGTTCTGGGTGTCTTAAGTAATTTTATGGCCAAAAGAACAGATTTTAACATGAATGCAAAAAATGGACGAAATGATTTTGGAGAGGAACTAGTTAAGCTGTAGGCAACCCCAGTTTATCTTGGGCTATTAGTTGCTTTGACCCCCTGCTTCCCCCGACACCTTAGCTGGACTGATTTGGGACATCTTACTGTGTGTGAATTCTACTGATTCCGTGTCCTTTTAGGAGTAAGAAAACAGGATTTCTTTATCGTACATCACGGGACACAGAGCACCATAGTAATGACTATCTGGGTTATATGCTACCTTTAGGTGATTGGACACTGGCAACCAATAGTAAGAAGGTTCCTCCCATATAACCCCTCCCATACAGAAAGTACCTTTTTAGTTTTTTGCCAGTGTCTTGAAGGTGATGGTCACGGCTGTGGAAGCTCTTCAAATTTTCTTCAATAATGTCCCAGTGAGGATGTTATATCGGATCCATTTGGATGGCATTAAAAGCTAAAGGGATGGTACCCGAGCCTTGGTTCAAAAAAAAGGTTTTGCTTGTAATGTGTCCTTTTTTAGGCGCTGGACCCTTGTTACATGGTATCCCTGGTCTTTATTTGCCCAAGGGAACCAAAAGGATGCTTTACAGGTCCAGGGGTGTGGACCCCGTACAATGGGGGACCCAGTCCCTGAAGGTCCTCAGAGGCGCTACCCACCGTGATGGGGGAAGATTGGGCCTGTATCTGGTCCTGCAGCGAGGACTGGTGAGTACTCCCTCTGGGAGGCCTATCAATTTTCTGTTGTTTCCAGTATAAATGCCTTATGTAAGCCCTGTGTCTCATTGCAGGTGGTTCTGTTACAGAGCAAGCTGAAAGATGCAGCTTATGTTTGTATATCCCGCACATGGCGGCGTGTGCTGCGCGCCTATGTGTGCGTGCCCCTGTGTGTGCGCGTGTGTGCATGCCCCTGTGTGTGCGTGCCCCTTTGTGTGCCTGTGTGTGCGCGCGTCGTACAGGGTGCGTTCTGGCATCCAGATTCAATGCGAAGGTAGACAGGTTTGTGTCCAGGACCTGGGATCCACTTGCTATCGGAACAGATGCATTGGTAGTTCCCTGGGACAGGTATTCCCTGATTTATGCTTTCCCTCCGATCCAGTTGCTGCCGCACTTGTTGCGCAGGATACAGAGGGAGCAGAATACAGTGATCCTGGTGGCCCAGGAGGTCCTGGTATTCAGAGATGGTGAGGATGGCGGTGGAGGACCCGCTGTGCCTCTCAGACCGTCTAGATCTGTTATCTCAAGGCCCCATATACCATCCTTCTTTACGGTCGCTGAATTTGATGGCATGGCTGTTGAGACCAGGGTACTAAGGGACCGTGGTATCAGGGGTTCAGTCTTATCCACTCTGATTAATGCTAGAAAGCCAGTTTCTAGAAGTATCTACTATAAGATATGGAAATCGTATATTTCCTGGTGTGAGAAAAAGGAATGGCATCCTCGCAGGTATGCGATTGGGAGGATCCTTGCCTTTCTTCAATCAGGAATTGATTTAGGCTTATCTTTAGGAACCATTAAAGGACAAATTTCGGCCTTATCAGTTTTTTTTTTTTTTTCAGACACCAATTGCATCCCATTCTTTGGTGCGAACCTTCGTCAAGGGGGTACTGCACTTAAAACCGCCGGTTAAGCCTCCCTTAAGCCCTTGGGACTTGAACTTGGTGCTATCAGCTCTGCAGGTTCAGCCCTTTGAACTGATTAGGCATATTCCTTTAATCCTGTTGACCAGGAAATAGTTTTTTCTGGTAGCCATAACTTCGGCTAGAAGGGTGTCTGAATTGGCCGCCCTTTCATGTAAAGAACCGTTTCTGTTTTTACATCCGGACAAGGTGGTGATGCGCCCCTGTCCAGATTTTTTACCTAAGGTAGTTTCCAGGTTTAATTTAAATCAGGATATCATTTTACCATTCTTTTTTCCAAATCCTAGGTCTAAAGAGGAAAAGTCGTTTCTCGCACTGGATGTGAGAGCGGTCAAGGTTTACTTAAACATGTCAGCTCCTTTTCGGAAGACTGACTCCCTTTTTGTCCTGCCAGACGGTCCTAAGAGGGGACAGGCAGCAACTAGTTCAACTATTTCTAGGTGGATTCGCCAGCTCATTATCCAGGCTTATGAGTTAAAACGCAGGGTTCCACCTCAATATTTCAAAGCTCACTCTACTAGAGCAGTTAGTACATCATGGGCAGTGCGCCAGCAGGTGTCTATGGCTCAGGTTTGTAAAGCGGCCGCTTGGTCTTCAGTTCATACCTTCACCAGGTTTTACCAGCTGGACGTTAGATCCCAAAGGGAGACTGTTTTTGGCAACAGCGTGCTGCAGGCGGCTTTATAAGTCCCGTGTCGGAAGGTAATCTAGGAATACTGTGTTCCCTCCCCTCAAATGCATTGCTTTAGGACATCCCAGATAGTCATTACTATGGTGCTCTGTGTTCCGTGATGTACGATAAAGAAAAATGGATTTTTAAAACCGCTTACCTGTAAAATCCTTTTCTTGGCGTACATCACGGGACACAGAGCACCATAGTAAAAGCCCTTTTCTTGGAACTCATTGAGGAACACGGGTCCCATCCCTATTTTTAATTTTTTTCCTTTAAAATCTTCTTACAATACTTTTCTTGTAGCTGAGGCATCGTGGGAGGAGTTGTACTTGGCTGGCCAGTAGCTTTTTGGTTTGCCAGTATCCATTTGCTCCTAAGGCCATCATTATAACTCAGTATTCCTGAGTTCTACTGATCCCATGTCCCTTGTTGAACTCCAAGTAAAAGATTTTACAGTGAGTACAAAAAATACTGTTTTTATCTTTGTATCAGTGTCAGTGTAAGGATTCTGGCTTGGGCACCGACCTGGCCCAGGAACATGTGACACTCTCATCTTGTCATGCTCCAACATACACCCTCTGGGCTCTGTCTTTCTTTTTAGACACTTGCATATTGGTCCTTGCATCATGTAGTTTAATAAAGGTCAGCACTTTGGATGATGGCCTCACCCGTTTATAGCGATAATAAAAAATGTTTTATTCTATTTTAAGTGAAAAAAACTATAGGTACACAGTGTGCTTTGTATATTATAACAGCATGTTTTTCTCTGTTTCAGCAATCGGCCTTCAAGCCAGACATACGTTCCACGTAGCATGAAACAAACCAGGGACTGTAAGGATGACTGAAGTTACTATCCCATCCAGAATGCGGAAGGGCCTCTTGAAGGACCCTGATATAGCGGATCTATTTTGCAAGGAGGATCCAGAGAGAATATTTGTAGACCTGCATGAAATTGGACATGGCAGCTTTGGAGCAGTTTACTTTGTAAGAACAACTCTATTTTGTAACAACAAAACAATTAATATGCTCTGCAAAATTAGTTACCTCCTACCTTTTTTGTATTCTTTTCACTGGGAATGTTGCAAAGAAGTCTCTGCTCTCCCAGAGTTATTATTATTATACAAGATTTATATTTATATAGCGCCAACAGTTTGTGTAGCGCTTTACAATATAAAGGGAGACTATACAGATACAGTTCAATACAAGGGGGTTAGGTGGGCCCTGCTCATGCGAGCTTACAATCTAATAGGGAGGGGCTGGTTGAACAAAAGTTAATAATTGTGAGGGATGAACTGATGGGAGAAATAGAAGATTTGGTTATTAGCTGAAGGCAGGATAGGACAAGAAGGCCTGGCTCGCAGTCTGCTCTAGTTCATCCCAAAGATGTTCTATGGGGTTGAGGTCAGGCCAATCAAGTTCCTCTGCCCCAAACTCGCTCATCCATGTCTTTGTGGACATTGCTTTGTGCACTGGTGGGGTGGGGAGGAAGAACTTGACTAACCTCAACCCGATAGAACACCTTTGGAATAAAATTAGAGCAGAGACTGCGAGCCAGGCCTTCTCGCCCAACATCACTTCCTGACCTCACAAATGCGCTTCTGGAAGAATGATCAAACATTCCCATAGACAAACTCCTAAACCTTTTGGACAGCCTTCCCAGAAGAGTTGAAGCTGTTTATAGCTGCAGAGGGTGGGTTAACTCAATATTGAACACTACAGACTAAGACTGGGATACTTAATTTTTAAGTTCATGTAAAGGTTGGCATCCCAATACTTTTGACAACGTGTAGTTATAGGTAACATTGAAGAAGCTCTGTGATGGGTAGAATCCTTTTCTTTTTGCTTATTTTTTTCCACATTTTTGACACTTTATACCAATGTGCCACAATTTTTAATACTTCAATGCATGCTTTACTTTTTGGCCACTTCACTTTATCTATAATATAATACTTAATGATTTAACAACCATAACTTTCTGCTATTTTCTCAGTCACTCACAACAGTTTTGTGATATACCTGATTAAATACAGCATCCATTCACAACAGAGTCTTCACAAATTAATACGTTGCACCCATGTAAAATCAAACAGGAGGTTTTTGAAAAGCCTCAAGTTAGTGTTCCATATACTTGCACCGATTTGTATGCCTTAAAATCCCAACATTAGGTGTTCATTATTATTATTTTTCATTCGTTTATTCATTATCAATTTTTTATCATTACTTTTTTTTTTTTTTTTTTACTAATTTTGTTAACTAACTCTATAAAGCATGATATTCATGCATACCGGTCTAGAATTGGGAGTTCGCTCACTGACAGCCTCAATATACTGTTTTTGCTCCATAAGACACACCTAGGTTTTAGATGAGGGAAAATGAGAAAACATTTTTTTTTTTGAAAATGGTTTACTACAATATTTATTATATATGAAATGCAGCCTGATCACCTCGCACAGACTGGCATTCCCATGCGAGTAAGTCATCACATCCGACCAGCCTGTCACAGAAGACAAAGCATCCATACTCCATTCGGCCGCTCGGGCCAGCACTAGCGGGAGACCTGGGACGTCTCTCCTTCTCTCTCCTCTGCTGGTATGTAACGGGGGGGACCTGATCAATATTCAATCGATAAGGGGCACAGACATTTCCCCCTATTTTTTTTGGGGGGGGGGGGGTGCGTCTTATGGAGCGAAAAATACGGTACCTGTTGGATTATTAGGGCCGATTTTGTAATTTTTTCACATTACCACTAATTGTTTGGATACATTTTTTCTTTTGATTGAGTTGTTTGGGTTCTTGACTTTTGGCAAGCAAAGGTCACTAGCGTCAGGAAAAGTATCTCTTAAGTTTTTTCTTTTTCTCTCTTGGAGACTGGTGGCTGAGGGTGAAGTTTGAAGGAGCAGAGGTTTCTCCTTCAGTGTCAGAAAAGCTGACCCTTTTGGGTGTACTGGTAGCTGCTGATGGTGTCCTTCGGATGGAGTGTCTTGATCTTCCTGATTTTTCCTCCTTTTAAATTGTTGATTATGGGTTCTCTATCTGTACACAGTTCGCTCTGCATAATATGACTTATCCTGGAGAAATTTGGACAGAGCCATAGTAGTTACTATGTGGGTTATAGGCCACCTTCAGGTGATGGACACTCCCCACCAATTGCCCCCTTGTGCTAATTGTCTTCCCCCTTTCCTTTGGGGGAAAAAAAAAAAACTTTTTTCTCTGGCAGATTGAGCAGCCTGGCTGACAGTAATTGCTTAAGGCCAGTGAGGCCAGTTTAACAGGTGTTCTAGGATCCTGCTCAGCAGGCCCAGCTTTATGCTTGCAATAATGGCTTGTGAGTTCCTTTTGTAGAACTTCCACAAGGTTCTCAGGCAGGTGCTGGCTTATAAACTAGTCAAACGCACAACTGCTGAGATGCCTATGGCGGTTTGTACCTGTACAGCCTGGAAATACTAGGTGCTATACACGGTTCTGTGCACATTGTTGCTAAACGCATGAGTGCAGGAACGCACTTCCTTTCACCATGCAGAAATTCCTGGCTAGTCTTCCTTTTGCGGTAGAACAGCTAATTGAGGTTGTTTGGATAATTCATCCAAAGAAATTCTAGTGGGAAAAGTACCCCCTTTTTCCCAGTAAAGGAGTAAAAATATATTCATTTTTAAAAGCTCCTCCTTTTGTGCCAGGGGCATCTGCCTCCAGGCAGTCACGATGGTTTCCGCCATCAGGTTCAGTAGGTAATCCTCAGGTTTAACCCCAGGGACAAAAAGAGGTCTTGAAGAAAACCTACAAGATACTGTAGCCTCCTTATCAGGAGACATCCCGCTAGCTCAATAGGGGGAATTCTTCTGCAGTTCTCATGGATCTGACAGGAAGACAAATAAGGGACTTCCTCAATAGCTCCAGTCTGGAGTTCCAAGAGTTCCCATCTCCTCTTTTTTTCTCAGATCAAACATTCCTAAGGATCCAGAGAAAAAGAAGTCTTTCTCTTCGCATGGAATTTATCCGATCAGTAGTCTCCTTCCTACAAGGGTGAGAACTTCTGCCATCTATCGACATCAAGGATGCTTATCTCCATGTGCCGATCTTCCCCGCTCACCAGAAATTTCTACGCTAGAAAATCTTCATTTCCAGTTTATAGCTCTACCTTTTTGGGCTAGCTACTGCACTTCAAGTGTGTATAAAGATCCTGGCTCCTCCTTTAGCCAGGTTAAGGGCTCAAAGTATAACGATACTAGCCTACTTAGACAATCTACTCTTGATAGGTCAATCGGTAGCCTGTTTAAACCAAGGTCTGGTTACCGCAGTCAGCTACCTGGAATACTTGGGTTGGATCCTCAACCTAGTAAGATCCTCCTCAAAACCATCAAGGAGATTGCAGTACTTAGGGTTGATTATAGATACAGTCCACTAAGAGGTATTTTTACCCCAGGAAAGAATCGGTTCCTTAAAGGAACTGATTCGGTGGGTCAAAACAAAGAAAAATCCTTCTATTTATCTTTGCATGTGTTTATTGGGAAAGATGGTGGCTTCTTCAAGGCCATTCCTTATGCACAGTTCCATTCAAGACTGCTGCAAAACAGTATCCTGTCAACTTGAAACAAACTTCCCGTTGCGTTTATCCGCCAAAGTGCCACAATTGATGGTCGATATCCAAGAATCTTCAAAAAGGAAGATCCTTTCTACCGGTTACCTAGAAGGTGGTGACAGATGCCAGCCCTTTGGGCTGGGGAGCAGTCCTGGAAGAAGCGTCTGTCCAAGGGACATGGTCTAGATCAGAGATGACCTTGCCCATCAATATTCTAGAAGATTCAGGCAGTACACCTGGCCCTTAAGGCCTGGACGCTCAGACTATAAAATTGTCCTGTCAGGATCCAATCCGACAATGCCACAGCGGTGGTTTATATCCATCACAAAGGGGTCACGAGAAGTCGTGTGGCCCAGAAAGAGATGAATTATTTTTTCTGTCTTGGGCAGAAAGCAACATTCCTTGTCTATAGGGTTGTACCGATACTAGTATCTGCACCGATACCGAGCATTTGCCCAAGTACTTGTACTCGGGCAAATGCTCCCGATGCTTCCGCCGATACCTGTACAGTCAGCAGTGATCGGCGTGTGGGGGAGTTACAAGCTTCTCCCCTTTCAGCTGCTTAGTGACATACAGCGGTGATCGGAGCTTGTAACTCCCCCACACGCGATCACCGCTGACTGTCACTGCATCCTCCTTCATGCCCCCTGCCTTCCGCTGTCCCCCTCCCTTCCGCTGTCTCTCTCCATGTCCTCCTTTGTGAATGGATAGTCAGCTGACTGTGTCCATTCACATAACTGAAACATTGTAATCTCCTGTGATTTACAATGTCTCAGTTTATGAATGGAGAGGAGCCGCTGTCTTCTCTCCATTCATTCTCAGTGCAACTGAGGCTGCAGAGAAAGGGACTGGGGGATCTCTATCCTCGGTCTCTTTCTCTGTCTCAAGGGGGAGATTTCAGGGGTCTGTTAAGACCCCTGATATCTCACCAAAGCCCCCCAACAGGGCTAATTAAAAAAAAAAAAAAATAAAACACACGTTGCAATACATAATAAAAAAAAATTTATTATTGTAAAAAAAAAAAATAAAAACGTAAATAAAAAAAACACATAGACAGCGTTCACCCCCCCCCCCCCCCAAAAAAAATAAAAAAAATAAAGCATTGTTAAAAAAAAAACAACTGTCGCGTGACATTAAAAAAAAAAATCGGTATCGGCGAGTACTTGAAAAAAGTATCGGTATTTGTACTCGGTCCTAAAAAAGTGGTATCGGGACAACCCTACTTGTCTAGCAGCAATTTTCATTCCGGGAATGGAGAATTGGCAGGCGGACTACTTGAGTCGCCAACTTTTGTTTCCGGGAGAATGGTTCTTCACCCCGGCATCGTTCTATCAATATGCCAAGGATGTGGAGTTCCGGACATGGGTCTATTTGCGTCCGGGTTCAACAACAAGATCGACAACTTTGTGTCAAGGACAAGGGATCCGATGGCATACGAAACTGATGCCTTGGTATTTCCATGGGATCAGTTTTCACCAATCTGTTTCCCCTCCTGTTCTCCTTCCGCGCCTTCTTGCAGGATCAAGCAAGAAGGGAACGAGGTGATTTGCTTGGCCCAGGAGATCTTGGTTTGCCGAAATCATAAGGATGGTGGTAGGGGACCCTTGGTCCCTACTACTGTGGCCAGACCTTCTTTCGCAAGGTCCGGTACTCCATCCTTCCTTACAAATGCTAAGTTTAACAGTTTGGCTATTAAGACCCACATTCTAAAATAAGACCATGGGCTCTCAGCTTCAGTAGTTTCTACTTTGGTTAATGCTAGGAAGCCAGCCTCCAGTGTCATATACTAATCAGTCTGGAAGGCATATGTCTCCTGGTCTGACTCCAGGGATTGGCACCCCAGGAAATATGTCATAGGTAGGATCCTTGAATTCCTACAGATAGGATTAAAAATAAAGCTGGCCTTGAGTACTATCAAAGGCCAGATGTCGGCCTTATCGGTCTTCCTTTTCAACGTCCACTTGCTTCTCAATCTCTGGTTCGTAACTTTATTCAGGGGGTAAAGTGGATTAATCCTCCAGTTTGGTCACCCCTGAACCATTGGGACTTAATTTTAGTCCTGTTGGCTTACAGAAGCAGCGTTTTGAGCCAATACGGAGATATTCCTTTTTGTTCTCTTGACGGGGGAAAAATAATTTTCTTGATTGCCATATCTTCTGCAAGAAGAGTATCAGAGTTGGCTGCTCTTTCTTGTAAAGAGCCATATTGGTTGTTCATAAGGATGAGGTTGTATTGCGGCCTCATCCTGAATTCCTACCGAAGGTAGTATCTGGTTTTCATTTAAACCAGGCTATTGTTGTGCCTTCATTTTTTTTTTTTTTTCCAGAACCTCGTTTCTGTGGAAGACAGGTCACTACATTCTCTTGATGTGGTAAGAGTGGTCAAGGTCTATTGAAAGTGACTACTCAGATTTATAAAACAAATGTTTTGTTTGTGTTTCCAGACGGTCCTAAAAGAGGAGAGGTATCCTCGAAATCTACTATTTCTAAATGAGTTACATAGTTACAAGTGATTGTTCAAACTTATAGGTTAAAGAGGAAAATTCCTCTTTTTCATATTGCAGCGCACTCCACCAGGGCTGTTAGTGCCTCTTGGGCAGTGCATTACTAAGTCATGGCTCAGATCTGCAAGGCCGTAACTTGGTCTTCAATCCATACATTTACCAGATTCTATCAAGTAGCTGTAAAAGATTATGAGGATATTGCCTTTGGGCGCAGTGTACTGCAGGCTGCAGTATGAGTCCTCTAGTCTCTTGGTGCCCTACAATTGCGTCTCCCTCCCTTCAGTTAGCATTGCTATGGGACATCCCACATAGTAACTACTATGGCTCTGTGTCCCTTGATGTATGAAAAGAAAATAGAATTTTTTTTAAACGGCTTACCTGTAAAATCCTTTTCTTTGAAGTACATCAGGGGACACAGAGGTCCCTCCCTTCTTGGTATACACGTGTATTGCTTTGCTACAAAACTGAGGTACTCCCAGTAGTGGGAGGGGTTATATAGGGAGTGCACTTTTTTTTAATTTAGGGTGTGCCAGTGTCCATCACCTGAAGGTGGCCTATAACCCACATAGTAACTACTATGGCTCTGTGTCCCCTGATGTACTTCAAAGAAAAGGATTTTACAGGTAAGCTGTTTTAAAAAATCCTATTTATTTGCCAGTGTCATTTATACATTGATCAGTGCATTTTTATAGCACTGATCAATGTAAGAATGTCACTTGTCCCCAAAAAGTGTAATTTGGGGTCAGATTTGTCCGCCGCAATGTCGAGCTCCCGCTAAAAATCGCAGATCGCCGCCATTACCAGTAAAAACAATAAAAATAAAATAAAGTTTAAGTCTATCCCATAGTTTGTAGACGCTATAACTTTTGGTCAAACCAATCAATATACGCCTATTGCAATGTGTTTTTTTTTTTTTTGTTTTTTTTACCAAAAATATGAATGTACAATGGCCTAAACTGATATTAAATATTGATATTATAATTTTGTTATATGTATTATAAAATATAAAACCGCAGAGGTGATCAAATACCACCAAAAGAAAGCTCTATTTGTGGGAAAAAGGCCATCAATTTTGTTTGGGTACGACATTGCATGACTGCGCAATTGTCTGTTAAAGCAACGCAGTGTCAGATCGCAAAAAATTGCCTGGGGCAGATCCTTCCAGGGCTGAAGTGGTTGAACAGGTCTGTCCCAGACCTGGGGTTTAAGTTGGGCTATAGCACAGTCTCCTCCTTCGCCATCCAGTCAGAACAAACACTCACACAGATTTGGAGACAGAACAAGTAAAAGCAGGTCAGTCTTTTGTACAGAACAGCCGAATGACAAAGAAAGTCTTAATGGTCTATTCCGTAAGCTAGAAAACCTTATGTCCGCCCAAACTCGTCTTTGGTGGAACACAGCCTCCTTGGGGAGGAATACCTCAAGGAGAACAGAATTCCAAGAGCATTAAGAATTAAAAAATTACCCTCATTTGAAGTGGAGGATTTGGACTTTAGGGCACAATGGACCAGCGTTATAGATGAAGCTTCTAAAGCTTTAATGAAGCTTCTAGTCAAATTCAAAGAGATATGTTTGGAATCCCTGAGAATGGAAATGGATTTCACACAACAGGATTTATGTGGAATCCATTTCCGTTCTCAGGGATTCCAAAGCTTTACCACCTATCAGATTTTAACTCGAGAAGAGCGGCTCTGGACACATTGGAAGATAAAATTACACAAATCAGAAAGGTCCAAATTTCTCTGGGATGAGTCGTATTATGCAGAGCGAACCGTGTACAGATGGACAACCCATAATCGACAATTAAAGGAGGAAATCAGGAGGATCAAGACACTCCATTCTAAGGACATCGTCAGCAGCTAACAGGACACCCAAAAGGGTCAGTTTTTCTGACACCGAAGGAGAAACCTCTGCTCCTTCAACTTCACCCTCAGCCACCAGTCTTCAAGAGAGAAGAAAACTTGAAGATACTTTTTCTGACGATAGTGACCCTTGCTTTCCAAAAAATCGTGAACCCCAAGGGGAAAGGGGGCCACCACAACCCAATCAAAAGAAAATAACATGAGAGGAAAGAAACATCGCTGCTCTGATTTGACAAATTTTTCTAATATCGTCAATGTTCTGAATGTTTCCAGCCAGACATTATCCAAGGAAACGTTCGCTATTCTATCTCGAGGCGTCAACTTTGCACCAACCACATTTCGGTTTATTTTCCACTCTAGTCAATGCTAACAATTTTGCTCACCGTCTTACCCTTAAAAAACATGTCTTAACCACTTCAATACAGGGCAATTTCCCCCTTTCCTGCCCAGATCAATTTTCAGCTTTTAGTGCTGTCGCACTTTGAATGACAATTGCACGGTCATGTAACACTGCACCCAAACAAAATCTTTATTATTTTGTTCCTACAAATAGATCTTTCTTTTGGTGGTATTTGATCACCACTAGGGTGTTTTTTTTAATGGTTTAGCCAAAAAAAAAAAAAAACAGAAAATTTTGAAAAACTTTTTTTTTTTGTTTCTGTTATAACATTTTTTAAATAAGTTTTCTCCTTCCCTGCTGGGCGCTGATGAGGCTGCATTGCTGGGCGCTGATGAGGCCTCACTGGTGAGGCTGCACTGCTGGGCACTGGTGAGGTGGCACTAATATGCAGCACTGATGAGGCACGGGCAGGCATTACTGCTGGGCACTAATTGGCACCTCTGATGGGCACTGATTGTCCGCCCTGGTGGTCATTCTCAAGGGGGGGCTGTGCTGATAATCAATCAGCGCAGGCCCCCTCCTGTCAGGAGAGCAGCCAATCGACTCTCCTCTACTTGTCTGTCAGCGCGAGTAGAAGAAAAGACTGACCATAGCGTAATACAGTCTATAGTGTTTAATAGAAAAAAGGCAATACACTTACATCCGTAAGATGAATATTCGTATATGATAAAAACACTGCCGGCCGGCAATAAACAAACTGAGCCCGTCGTCCTAGTAAAATCATGTGGTGACGTCAGTACGTACCCACCTCCAGATGCTCGTTGTCAATGGGGAACCATTGACAATGTCACGTATGACGAAACGCGTCTGGAGGAGGGTACGTACTGACGTCGCCACGCGATTTTACTAGGAGGATGGGCTCCGTTTGTATAAACACTACAGACTGTATTACGCTATGGTCAGTTTTTTTTCTTTTTGGGTCACTTGCCTAAACGAATACGGACTCCATAGATGGTGAGTGGGAGAGATTGCAGCCATCCAGCCTGCTTAAACCGATTTGATCTTCATCTGCAAGTTAAAGGCCGAGGTTGGGTTATAGGCATCTGCCCTTTATGCTTGCCGTCTGGTAAGCAGGTCTATGTTACGGTGGTTGGGCACTCTCCTATTTGTGTGAAATCACTGTGGTGCCAAGAAAAAGCAATTTTTTTTTTTTTTTTTTTATATGAACTTTTATGTGCCTTAACTTGAATGATTGGGACTTTTTAGCGCAGCTTCTCTCCTTTGCCTCAAAACCCCCTACTATTCCAAGTCAGATTTTTACCCTATACAAACCAGGGGCAAACAACTAAATATCTTGCAAAAGTCGGTAGAAAACTATATTTTTAGCCCTTTCCAGATCTATCAATAGTATAACTAAAAACTGCCAAAATCTCACAAAAGGAGAGAGAACGTTTAAAAACTTTACAAGATGACCCCAATATCATCATAAAAAAACTCTGATAAGAGAGGGGCGGTGGTCATACTTGACTCCCAGAATTATCTCAAGGAGGCATTTGGACAACTCTCAGAGGAAGATGCCCTCAGATCCCAGCCAGGATTTTAAACCGCGCCTAAAATTCATAGTAGATGAAGCAGTATCGATTGGAATCTTAAATCATTCAGAAGCCAAAAACCTGATACCTGTGGGCGCCCTGTGACACCAATATTTCATCACTTACCTAAAACGCACAAAAACCATGTTCCTATTCAGTGTATGAGAAAAAATGCATAGAAATGCATTCAATGGATGCCCCCTTGGACTTTTAAGGGCAGGAAAGAATGAATAGGTAGTAGATAAGTATAAAAGGCAAGGGAAATGCCAACTTTATTAATGTACAAAAATATAAAAATTGTAAGAGAAATTTAAAGTCAAATACAATACAAAAGTGCATCAATGATAGACATCAGAGTTTGTTACACATATATATGTATCACCCAAACATGTTCCTATTCAGGGTAGACCCATAGTGGCAAGTACTGGCTCCCTGGGAGAACAATTGGGGAATCTTGTGGACATTCTATTACAACCATTAGTGTCCAGGATAGCCTCTCATTTGCGAGACACAACATACATACATACACAACGTACTATACAAGTTCTTGAGGGGTTTCCCTGGAGCAATGGCAATAAGTGGGTTGTGTGCGATGTAAAATCCTTATACTCGTGTATACCCCATGGTTTAGGTCTACAATCACTTAAACACAACATGAACCTATATATGGAATATTCTCTTGAACTCAAATAGCTCATTTTGGAAGGGGTCTCCTATCTATTACATCACAACTACTTCCTCTTTAATGAAAAATGGTATATACAAAAACAAGGAGCCTCTATAGGAGCGAGATTCTCACCCACCTATGCCAACTTAAATATGGGTTGGTGGGAAGAACAACACATCTACAAAACTCACAATCCTCACAGAGACCATTATGTCTCCTATTTCTTTTTCATACATCATGGGACACAGAGTCAGGCTAATCATTACCTGCTGGGTTATATTCCATCTCCAGGTGAATGGACGCTGGTAGACCAAAGGTCTTTAGACAGGAAGTGATCCCCTATATAACCCCTCCCATACAGGAAGTGCTTCAGTTTTTCACCAGTGTCTGTGAGGTGGATGGCACGGTTTGTTTGAGCTCTCTGAGCTCCAGGTCTCTAGTCCCACAAACGGTTCTTAAATGAATCAAGGGAATGACCGCTCTGATCCATTTGACACAGGCTTTATATGCTTAGATAAATGGTACCTGAGCCTCACAAAGAATACTCAAGATCCTGTGAGGTTTTGCCTGTAATGCGGCATCCTGGCGCTGGACACTGAGGTGGAATCCTGGACACCACAGCGCTAAGGCATTCCTGCAGGGTGCTGTACAGGTCCAAGGGAGTGGACCCTAAACATGAAAAGGGTACCCAGTACTTGAAGGTCCTCAAGTGACTGGAACCCCCCGTGATGGGTAAAGTTTGGGCTCTTAGTTTCTAAGCTGTCCTGCACCTGGATGGATAAGTGAAACCCCTTTACTTATTACTGTGGGGTGTCCCAGTGATTGTAACAATCAGTCAAGCTAGCTAGAGGCTGGACACCTGTGTGCGGTTACTATACGGGGGAGTTTTGGGCTAGCTGTAGGTGTTTGCAAAGTGTACCTTTTTTGCTTGTGGCTGTTTTTTTACCTGTATGATAGAGCACAACGGTGCGCCATTTTGATTTGGTTCACCATAGTGCACGTGCGTTCGCAAGAGTGCTGCTTTGCTCAGCAGTTGTTTGGTGGCCATGGCGCTTGCGGCTTCGTCGCACAAGCGCATTAGCCTTTATCTGGGCGCACAAAGATTTGCATCATACGCAAATACAGCCATGCTCGTTCGCCGGAACCGCATGCGTGTGCATGCACAGAAGGTTCCAGCATGCACACACAGCTTATTTAAAGTGGATGTAAACCCGAAAGTTTTATTTTTTTTTTTTTTGTCATAATGTAGAGTATAAGATTTCCTATCATTTGAGCCCAGTCTTGCCACAAAGAGTTAATCCAGTTCTGAGCAATCCTCTTTTATTGTTCAGTGAGATCAATCTTGACAAACGGAGAAAAACTTTGTCAAATCCTCCCCTTTGCTGTGAGTGACAGGTGATTTACATATCTCGTGCATTATTTTTTAATTCCCACCCCCACTTCTTTCTTCAGCAGCTCTGCAAGGATTGGCTGTTCCACACCTCAGTATGATTTGGCATGCTGAAGTCATGTGGTTACTTTCCTGTCTTTTCACTGGATGTTCGAGATCATAGCAGAAGTTCAGTGTAAGAAATACACAGGAGAAAATGTATATTGACAAGGGGAGTGTAGAGGTGGGCGGGGAGTCTACTGACATCACGACTCCACCCACCGAGCTCCAAACAGACCCACCCACAGAATATGCAGTTTTTCGGGTCTCATAACAGACAGAGGGGAGACCTTTGACAGGTAGATACATGCAGGAGGCATGTATATACTTATAGATAACCCCTATGGCAATAGTTTAGAAAGGATGACTTTGGGTTTACATCCACTTTAAGCTGTGTAGGCCAAGCATGCGGTGCTTCCAGAAGGCAGCTGTGGGACACAGAGCAGACTCTGAACAGACACTTGCAGCGGTTTATTTTTCCTTACCTGAGTCATGTGAGTCACCAAGTGTTGCTTGGCAGGCTAAAGGTGCTTAGCAGGATTGTTACATAGGGGCTTGGTGAGCCCTATTAAAGGGTCTCCCTTCTGAGGTGTTTTAATACTACACCCAAGTACTCTCTTTGTGGCTGGTAAATGTCTTCAAAAAAGAGGAGCAGGACTAACACTACAGGGAAGGGCACACCTATGTCGTCAGTAGTTCCTGATGAACCTAGTCGTTTCCCTAGTGTTGTATCACCTGAAGTATCGGAGGCTTGCGGGCAATCTGAGTCGCTGCGCCTATCTGGTATTGTGCCTACAGTCAACTTTGCTGCTTCACCCTTTATCACCAAGGATGAACTGTCGTCGGCCCTAGCTGGGTTAGAGCAGAGGGTTGCTAGCATGATCGCCTTCATCCCGCAGGGTGGCAAGAAGCATGACAGATCCCCCTCCCTGGAGCCTCCTAGTCTGGAGCAGGAATGGGTTGAGGATGGGGAAGAGCTTAAAGCTCAGGATTCTGTGGAGGGCCTGGCAGATGAGTCTGCTTCCGAGCAATCTGGACAAGATATCCAGTTCGTTTGCCTCTGTCGCAGAGGCTTTTGATCCTGACTCTGACCGAAATGGTTAATTCTGCCTTTAAGTTGCCTCTTGCAACTTAAAGGTGACTGAGCTCCCCTGGTCCTCTTTGGGATCCCTGAGGCCTCTTCAGGCTGCACAGGCTTTCCCCCTACACCCCCTGTTTTGCTGTTGACACCATTTGACTCTCTTGTCTGTACATATGCGCAGACTTTTGTGGCTTAAGAACTGGTCAGCCAATGTATTGGCAGGTTTCCCTTTTCATGGGGAACGTTTATTTGATGATCATTTGGACAAATATATCCAAAAAATTTCTGGAGGGAAGAGTTCTCTACTTCCTTCGAAGAAAAGCACCAGATGTCGCTCGTTTAAAACCTCAGGGACTGCTTCCTCAAATGTGTCAGCGTCGAGGCGGTTCTTCCGGCAACAGGGCGCTAGGGCCAGGGGCAAGACGCAGGGCCAGAAGAAGCCCTAGGTCCAAGATTCTTCTAAACCCAGCACCAAGCCCTCCTTTTGAGGGGACGCCCCCACTCCATCGAGTGGGGGGAAGGCTGCTGCACTTTTCGGACATTTGGAGAACAATAATTCAGCACGAGTAGGTCGCCTCAATTATATCTTGCGGTTACAAGCTGGAGTTGCGGGGGGGTTCCCCCTCAGAGGTTTCTAAGATCCAGCGTTCCCTCAAATCCTCCAAAAAGAAACTTATTGCTTCAGGCACTACATCATCTAGTGCATGAAGGAGTGATTGTAGAGGTTCCTGTATCCGAAAGGGGCACATGGTTTTACTCAAACCTGTTTACAGTTCAATAACCAAACTGGGACACAAGGCCCATTTTGGACCTAAGATTCCTGAATAAGTATCTACTGATACAGTCCTTTTCAGATGGAGTCTGTCCGCTCAGTAGTAGCCTCACTCCAGAGTGGAGACTTTCTAGCCTGCATCGATATAAGACGCATATTTACGCATACCTATCTTTCAGCCTCATCAGAGGTTCCTATGTTTTGCAGTAGAGGAACGTCATTTTCAGTTTGTGGCTCTACCCTTCGGGCTTGCTACAGCTTCCTGGGTGTTCACAAAGGTCCTAGCACCAGTATTGGGCCTTTTAAGGGCCCAAGGAATCCTGGTGCTCACATATCTTGACGACCTCCTGCTCAGAGATCACTCATTACAGGCTCTAGAACAGAGCAAAATATGCACAGTGCGGTATTTGAAAAGCTTAGGCTGGATCATAAATACTGGAAAGTCAGCCTTGAAACCAGCTCAAAGTCGAAAGTATTTAGGTCTGATCCTGGGTATGGTTCAAGCAAGAGTATTCTTGCCACCTGTAAGGATCTGTGCCCTGAAGGTTCAGGTGCATCCGATAAGGGGCACCAGACAACCCTCCATTCGGCTCTGTATGAGTCTTCTAGGGAGGATGTATCCTCCGAGGCAGTGCCCTATGCCCAGTTCCATTCCATGCCTTTTCAACAAGACATCTTGGCTTGGAACAGAAGAGGACAAGCCTTGGATTATCCAATGTGCTTATCTCCTCAGGCACGATTAAGCCAAAACTGGTGGTTGCAAGGTCAGAAGCTGCGAAAGGAAAAATCCTTTCTCCCGGTAACTTGGAGAGTACTGACTACAGATGCCAGTCTCTCAGGCTGGGGAGCGACCCTGGAAGGGCTCACAGCTCAGGGGAAATGTTCAGGGACAGAACAGATCCTGCCCATTGTCCTGGAATTACGAGCAGTACGTCTGACCCTACGGTCCTGGATGGTGGAGCTTCAGGACTGCCCTATCTGGGTTCAGTCTGACAATGCCACTGCAGTGGCCTATATAAACCACCAAGGCAGTACCAGGAGTCGTTAAGCTCTGAAGGAGGTGAACCACATACTAGCCTGGGCAGAGGAACATGTGCTGATTCTTTCAGCAGTCCATATCTCGGGAGTAGAGAACGGGAAAGCAGATTATCTCAGCCGCCAGAAGATCTACCCGGGGGAATGGTCTCTACACCCAGAGGTGTTCGAGGAAGTTTTCCAATGTTGGGGATGGCCAGAGATCGACCTACGGACATCCAGGTTCAACAATAAACTTCAGCAGTTTGTGTCCCGAACAAGACATCCTCTGGCAATTGGACCAGATGCTCTGGTAGTTCCATGGAGCCAGTACTCCCTGGTTTATGCTTTCCCTCCGATCCCTCTCCTTTCACATTTGTTGCGCATGATTCAGAGAGAGGGGGGGTTCCATTCATTCTGGTGGCACCAGCCTGGCTCAGAAGGCCCCTACAAGCATTTTGGAAGAACAGTAATTTATATCTAGTGTAGTTTACTGGACACATATGATTAGTTTATTTATTCTTTATTGGATCACATTATTTCTTGGATCACTGTGCTATATTAAGGTTGATGGTAGCGCTTTATTAACTTTTTATATATGAAAAGCCCAGGAGGTTCCTACACCCCTGGTAGAATGAGCTCTCACCCTAAAGGGAGGAGCTTTGTTTCAGACCGTAGGCCTGAATGATCAATTGACAGACCCAATTGGCAATGGAAGCCTTGGAAGCCGCCTGCCCTTCTTGGGTCCTTTGGTAAAACAAAAAAGGAGTCTGATCCTCAGATCTAGACAAATAAACCTTGACTGCCTGGACAACGTCCAATGAATGCAGTCGTCTCTCTTCTGGCGAGCAAGGCTGAGCGAAAAAAAAGAAGGCAAAATAATGTCCTGATTTAAATGAAGGGCCAACACCACTTTTGGCAAAAAGGATGGAACAGGTTGTAACACGACCTCATTGTGGTGAAGGATTAAGTATGGTTTCCTGCTCTTAAAACGCCCAACAAGCAAAATCCCATTCATTTCAATGGCATCTGTTCACATCTGAGCGTTTTGTCACCTGAAGCAAAACACCTGAAGCTCAAAGTACATGAGCTTTTTTTTTGGGCAGATTACATGTGTTTTTCTGCTTTTTTTTTTTTCTTTTTTTTTTTTTTTTTTTTTAAATCAGATTTTTTTTTATTTATTTATAAAACATAGAGAAAAAACTCTTCCTAAAAACAAAAACAAAAATATACAGCAAATTACATTGTCAAGGACATATTATTATCCAGATATACAATCAGTTTGATTACTTCTCCTGCATCATTATGGTATATATGAGCTTACATTCAACTAATAAGACAAATCTCTACATGTCCTTATCAATTTCTGTCATATCCTGTATTTTCTACGTGTAGTAGTTGTGTCCTTTTGGTACTTTGTACCCCTACCCCGCTCCCGGCCCTGAAAAGGACAATCGGTCGGTGCAGAGGTACCCCTCCCCCCTAAACAGTGGGGGGAGGATTCAAGTGTTCTTTTTTTTTTTTTTTTAAACCAATATGTAAGTAAACCATATAACTCGTCACTGCAGAGTTAGACAACTTCTCATCAAGAATATTATGTTAGATTGTTCCACATTCTGAGTCTCTATGTCACCATATCACCCTGTACCCACCCAGCGTAAACAGCCTCCTCCCTCAGACAAGTGGAGCAGGGGTCTGTGTCCTACCACCAAATATTTTATTTTGGACCAGTTGGAAGGGCGCCAAACCAGGCACTTCCAACTAAGGGTCCCATATACGTTCAAACTTTGCTGGGCTGCCTCTGTGCTGGTATGTTAGTTTTCTCAATAGAGTGTCATTTATGGTATTAACCCATTCTGCGTGTGTCGGCGGTGACGCCGCTAGCCATTTTTTGGCAATAAGTTTTCTGGCAATAAACAATACTCTGGTAATGGCTATGTACGTGTGCGGTGTATATAGTTCTTCATCTAACCAGCCCAACAGACACAGCTTGAGATCAACCACAAATGTAAGGCTCCATATTTTATTTATAGAATTGATTATTTCGGACCAGTACCTTTGCAACTTTGGGCACCTCCAGAGCATATGCACAAGTGTACCGTTATCTATCTTACAACGGGGGCAAAAAGGGTCATCTCTTCTACTCCATTTATGTAACTTATATGGGGTACGGTAAGTTCTGTGTATAATAAATAATTGTGTAAGTTTTTGGGAGGAAGAGATAGATACCTTGGGTACATTCTCCATTATATTAGACCATTCCTCATCTGTGATGTGACCTATATCCTCCCCCCAACTTGTCCTGCATTTTAATGACATAGTCTTGGATACCTGCATTATTAGGGAATCATATATAGATGATATTTGTCCTTTCCTAGACATTGAATTTACTAGTTGTGCGAGTACCGTGGGTCTAGTTAATTCCCATTTGGATATTGTAGCTTGTGCTGAGATGGCGTGCCTAAGTTGCAAATATTGAAAGAATACAACATTTGATATGCCATATTCTTCCCTTAGGGATTGGAAGTCTCGTAGGAGTCCGCCCTGGTATAGCTGTTGAATATACACCACCCCACTCCTAGACCACGTAGAGAAACCCTTTAATTTACACAGTTCGGGAAAATTACTATTGTTCCATATACGAGACCATTCAGAATACCCTTCATAGTGAAAATGTTGCTTGGCCTTATTCCATATTTTATCTATGAGCACCATAGTTTGGTATTCAGGTACTTTGCGGAACTCTCCTGCTTCCAAGCACTCCACAAGGCCCTCACTCGAGAGTGAAGTGCGTATTATATTACTCGTAGGGTCAGAGGACTCTGAGTTTTGCCAACCCGTTAGGTGCTGTAGTTGGGCTGCTATGAAATAATATGGGTTCGGGACTGCCAGCCCGCCCGAGTCCTTTGCCTCCTGTAATGTTTCCAATTTAATACGCGGCACCTGTTTCCTCCATATCAAGGAGCGAAATATAGTGTTACATTTTTTGAATACATGGATAGGAATCCATATAGGGGCGTTGTGAAGCGCATACAAAAGCTGTGGACCCCATACCATTTTTATCAAGTTACATCGGCCTACTACCGAAAGGAGAAGTTTGATCCAACTAGCTGTTTTTTCTTGGAATTTTTTAATCAAGGATTTATATTTAGTTTTACATATAGTTCTAGATTGGGATGGATAACTATGCCTAAATATCGGAAGGTGTCTACCACTCTTATCTGGTCTGCTGCTGAGGGAAGAGGCGATACAAGGGGATCTAGTGGTAACAATGTGGACTTGTCCCAGTTTATCTTGAACCCCGAATAGGATCCAAATTTACTTATTAACTCCATGAGATTTGTTAAGGAGGCAGACGTGTCGCCCAAAAAGATAAGCGCATCGTCGACATACAAGGCTATTTTATCTTCCAAATTTCCCCTTTTAAAACCGCATATAGCCGAGTTCCCTCTGATAGCAGCAGCCAGAGGCTCTATGGCAAGAGCAAAGAGTAATGGGGATAGTGGGCAGCCCTGTCTTGTTCCCCTGTGCAAATCAAAGAAGGAAGATAGCTTGTTGTTAATTCTAATGCATGCTTTCGTCGGTGCCTTATACAGTAGTTTAACCCAGGAAATGAATGTCTCCCCCAAATTGAATTTTTCTAGCACCCTCCAAAGATAATCCCATTCTACGCTATCGAACGCCTTAGCGGCGTCTAGTGAAAGAATAGCTCTTTGACCTTGATTATCTGTTGGAATTTGCATATTTAAATACAATCTGCAAAGGTTGTGCGCTGTGGATCTGTTGGGTATAAAACCCGATTGATCCGGGTGCACTATTTTTGTCACCACCTTAGACAATCTCATAGCGAGGACTTTAGTGATCAGTTTCAAATCATTATTCAAAAGTGATATGGGCCTGTATGACTCAAGTTGGATCGGATCCTTCCCGGGTTTCAACAGGACCACCACCACTGCCTCGTACATGGAGTCCGGTAAGGATTCAGCAGCGTGTGCTTTTTCAATTGTGTGGAGCAATTCCGACAGGAGTATGCCACCAAACTTTTTATACATTTCAATTGGAAGACCATCATTTCCCAGGGCCTTAGAATTGGGGAATGTTGCTAATGCAAGTTGTAGTTCTTCTAAAGATATAGGCGCATTTAGCAGTACTTTATCTTCCCCCTGTATTGTCGGAAGTGAGATTCCATCTAAAAACTCAATTAAGTCAGTTTCAGAGTAATTCACCTTTGAGGAATATACATCCTGAAAGAAGGTACAAAATCCCTGCATAATTGAAGGGGTATCTATAGCTATTTGTGTTGGTGACACCGCCAAGCGGTGAATAATTGGTGATGGTTGTTGCGATTTGGCTATTACCGCTAACATATGTCCTGTTTTTTCCCCTTCTTCAAAGTATGTTTGTGAGGTAAAGAAACGTTTGTTTTCTGCCTGTTGGGTATGTATGGTGCGATACATTTTTTGTGCGTCCTTCCATTTTCTTTCATTATCAGGTGTGGGTGCTTGTAAGAACTCCTCCTCTGCTTTGTCTACCGCTATACTGGCGTCAGCTGCCCATTGTCTGCTGTTTGTTTTAATTGTGGCTATTTCCTTGATGCACATCCCCCTGATAAAAGCCTTCAAAGTGTCCCAAACTATACCCGGTGGGGCAGAATGTCTATTGTCCAGTAAAAAGTGCTGAATTTGTGTTAGCATATGCTTAGTGTCTCTAAACAGCGGAATCCAGAAAGGATTCATCTTCCAATGTATTGGTAATTTTACAGTAGGAAAGCTTAAACTGAGTTGTACCGGGGAATGGTCAGATAGAACTCTAGCAAGATAGGTGACTTTTGGATCATAACAGTGCGTTGATGTATTACCCAGCACTAAGTCAATTCGTGACAAAGTGGAATGCGTTAATGAATGACAAAAATATTGTGCCTTAAAAGGAAACTTACACCGCCATAAATCAAAAAGCCCAATATCCATCAAAAATTTGGCAAGAGCCGTATATGTCCTGGGGCCCTGCGGGCAGTACTTCCTGTGCATATCAAGAGACATGTCCAGGGTACTGTTAAAATCCCCCATGACATACACCGGTAACTGAGGATATTTTGCCAGAAATCTGGAAAGACATTGCAGCACTATTAAATTAAATGGTGGAGGTATATACACATTTATGATCACGCATGCATGCGATTCCCAAGTTCCCATTAGAAAAATAAATCTACCCTCCACATCTATTTGTGCATCAATTTTTGTAAATGAGGTAGTCCTGGAAAACAATATACTCACACCCCTTGAATACCGGGTATGTGTAGAATGATATTGAGTAGGATACTTCGAGAGGTGCAACAGGTTAATGGTGTCTTTAGTGAGATGCATCTCTTGTAGACATACTACAGTGGGGTTCCGGTGTGAGACAAAGGTGAAAATGGCAGTTCTCTTTTTAGGGTCATGTAGGCCTCTCACATTCCACGAGAGGAATGATTCTGTTCGCTTAGCCATTCGGTTTTCTTACTGGTCGTGACCCATCTTCCTGTATGGGAGGCCTGTGACAGGTGGACTCAGATAATTCAACAAAAGTTCTGAAGTATAAAAAGTGTATTGTACGACTCATTCTATGTGTCCCACTCTGCAGATCTGCTTCCATCCACAAAGCTAACTTGCTCTGTGACTCAAATATATAGCGCCCATTCAACCAGGGCTTAAAAACAGAAAAAAGAAAAACAAACTGTAACAAATTAACTTCCATTGGAAGGCCTTCCATTGGTGCCCCGCAGGGCTCTTGGTGGGGTAATAACGAGGGCTGGGACCTTGTGCCCTCTAAGTTATACACTATAGGGGTCACTGATAAGGTAAATCAATAAAGTAAGTTGTGACTCTCTGTGGGCTCCATTTGTTCAAGGTGAGCATTAATAATCAATTTAGGGATTTTTATGCACTTTCTTATCCTGGTTCATTTCCGCGTGCGGCTGCCTGCAAATGCCTCTCATGTCGGTCAAGCCAGTTGGTAGCCATCATTGGATTTTCAAAGAAGTGTACCGTGCCCTCAGCAACCACTCGCAACTTGGCAGGGTATAACATAGAATATACCACCGAGATTGCACGCAATCTCCTCTTGACCTCTGTGTACTTTGCCCTTTGTTTCTGCACAGCCGCTGAGAAATCTGGGTATATGGACACTCTGGCTCCTGGTATTTCCAAATTGGGTTTTTGTCTGGCCAAACAAAGAATAATGTCCCTGTCCTTGTAATGTAGTAATTTCAGCAAAAATGGTCTGTCATTGCCCCCTGGTGGTGGTGGTCGGAGTGGCACTCTATGGGCTCTCTCAACAGAAAAGAATGGAGTAAGATTATTTCTCCCAAACGTGTCAGCTAGCCATGTTTCATCTTGGCCATGCCGGCCGGCCGAACGGCTCTCCTCCATCCTTCTGGACACCCCCGTTTTGGAAGTGGAGCGACCGGGTGTCGCTGTAGGTGTAGCCCCACGCCGGGAGCGGAGTTTCCGGTCTATTGTAGCGGTAGATCGGGCTCACTTCAGGATGATTTCTGATCCGGAGTCTGGAGTCTCTGTGAGACACGTCTTCTCACATGGAAGTCCAAGCCATGCCCCGTTTTTCTGCTTTTTTACATTGGTGACTGTTGACCTCTACAAAATTGCGGGAAAAAAATGAGGTAAAAACGCACTACTTTTTTCTGCCTGAGAACGAAACGCTCAGGTGTGAATACAGCCTAAAATACCAGGAGCACCAGGCTGATAACTGAGTTTAAGTGGTGTATATTTTAAGACCGCAAGTTGTGATGAAATAAGATGACTGAAGATTTAAGGCTCCCGATAGCTAAATGCCCATTTCACATAAATAAAGATTTCATGTTTGAGCAATGATTGTCAACTTTGGTAGCAACATCTATTCCTCCTGTGTACCAATCCACAACTAAGAAGGCTCATTTACCAGACGTTGACTTTGTATATTAACAGTTCATATGTGCTCAGATCTCAACTTGGTCTGTGCAACCAGATCCCCAGGTCTGCTGCATAGATTGAGTTGAGATCAAAGTGTATTTGACCTGGGTAAAAAAAGCCAGATGAAAGCTGGTTGTGTACTAGCATGGGTAAAGAGGTATATGTTGTGTACTAGCATGGGGAAAGAGGTGTATGCGTTACTTAAAGAGATTTGCAAGCTCCCAAAGCTGCTGCAAAGTGCATGGTCATGAATGGTGTGTATAGATAGATCCATATTGAAACTAGCTCAGGAGAAATGATCATAATCCTGAATCTTATCCTTTTTAAACTTTTTCTTTTTCTTAGAAAATTATCATGCGATAAAATAAATTATGCAATTTAAATAATTTTTAGCATCTTTTAATAATTAGCCGTTTAAAACATATTTTGTGGTTTCATTTAGGCTACAAACTCTACAAATAACGAAGTGGTTGCTATTAAGAAGATGTCCTATAGTGGGAAACAGATGAATGAGGTAAGAAGTTTTTCTGCTACAATAGGTATGTAGAACAGGCTCCCCTCCGGTAACTAGCTAGAAGACTACTCTCTGGTATTTGTAATGCCATCACTTTTTGGATGAAAAATGGTCAACCTATAGGGTTGGAACGGCACATGAGTTTGAGCTAGTTTTTCATTTTGGAAAAATATTTTGAAAAGTAAAAATAACATCTTATGGCCATTGACATGTTTAATGCCTAATTGCCATAGTCTTGTAAGTGTAAGACCCATTGAGTGGTCCCCAATCTCATACTGCTCTTTTAAAATAAAATGGGATCTGTATTTCAGTTACTGTTTGGCAGGCTGTGTTCTGCCAAGGGAAAAGTAGTTTTCATATCTAACCACCATCGTTTTAGTGGTGGTGCAGTACCCAAAATTACCAGCAGGTATCACTGCATGCAAGCTGTAACTGCAGTACTTAAATTTCAATTTGCAGTGTTATGTTGATACCGTAAGAACTGAACTGTCTGTAGTGAAGTGTGTGTAGATACATACAAGTGCATAAAATAGGTGTAAAAGAGTAATCCTAAAATACTGTAGTATTGAACCCTCAGTGTTTATAGTCTACCACATTGAGCAAAATAGAATAAAGATTCCTCAGTAAAACTTCCAGTTTACAACTTTCAATGCTGCTGGCTCCTGCTTCTCAGTGCTGCTTTCCTGAATTTTCAGCTTTCACAGGAAAGAGTGACAGAGCTTGTTAAGCTTCACATATACCCAGTGAAGTGACCCGGCTCAGGTGATTCACAGAGATGAAACAAATCCTCCTACATGAGTTGTATCTGTCTATCTGCAGTACTCTTCTTGTCAGAGCTTTCACAAAGCAGGGAGCTGAAGATGCACTCTGTAGAGCTCAGTGAAAGCTGATTGGAAGGAAGGGACACGCCCCTTCACACAGGAACCTAACTGAGACTGTTAATCAAAATGTCTGCTGATGCTCCCTCCCTGTCACCTTTTTTCTCTTGGTGTCAGGAAAACTTGTCAAAAGTGACTGCTGATGGCAGAGGAGCCAGGCAGCAGATGAAAATGACAATGCTCTGGACTGAGACAAGTACAGTACACACTATAGAGAGATAACTGTGTTATGAGGTTGTGTGTTTCTATTGATGCACACTGTAGGGAGATAAAACGCTAATCCCTGCATGCAAGAGTGGCTCCATAGGACACTGCAAGTAAAAGAAGCCATCCTGAAACCAGAAATTTGTGGCAATAGTCATGGCAGTAGCTTATACTGGAAGCTGCATACTACACGCCACTATTAAATCCAGCTGCTGAATGTACTTTAAAAAATTCAAAAATATAGTAAAGGCTCACATTTTTTTTTTTAAATAACAAATGTGTCATACTTGCTCTGTGCAATGGTTTTGCACAGAGCAGCCCTGATCCTACGTCCCGCCCTCCCCCCACCTAGTGCCACCATAGCAAGCTGCCTGCTATGGGGACACTCTTACGGGCTTGCTCCCATGCTGTGTCTTTATGTCCATAGACACACAGAACATGGCTCAGCCCCACCGCCACTCTGTCAGTAGCTGTATTTGACAGCAGCAGGAGTCGCTGTCTCTGAGCCATTGAGGGAGATAGCCTAGAGAGCTTCTACATTAGGGCACATTGCTGGACTGGCTCAGGTAGGTGTGTGTGTGGTAAGGGAGCTGCATTTAGAAGGTTTTTGTACCTTTTTTAATGCATAGAATGCATTAAAGTGGAAGTAAAGCTGGTTTGTCAACAAATGGCTGACAGGCAGGGTATTAATGACAGAAGAGACCCTATTGGTCTCTTCTGCCATAAATGCATCCTTCTGCCGGTCAGCTGTCATGTGCACTGAGCCGTGCATGCACAGTTCAGCTAACATTTATGGCCCACATCCGTGCCATGGTGAGGTGACTCCCGTGCGCATGCGCGGGAGTGGCGTTATCGCGGCTTGGCCTATCAAGTGGCCAAAAGCATGAGACATGGATGGAAGCGCTGGGGGACCCGTCGGATCAGTCCCAGCTATGTACTGGAGGACATCATATAACAGATAAGTCTGCCATAATGAACTAATATGCTGTGCATACTAATACATTATAGCATAACCCACCTGGGGGGCCTTAAAAAAAAAAAAAAAAAAAAAAGATAAGGGACTTCCGTCTTCAAGTTAAAAAACCTTTCTGCCCTTACAACCAATTTAATACCACTTTAAGGCTCCATGCAAATTAGCATTTTTTTAAGCTTCTAGAAGCTGTTAGAATTTTTTTTTCTGCTCCTGGAAGCTAAATAGTGTTATTCCTATGTGTCCACAAACACTACTTTAGGCTATTGGTGTTTTTTTGAGCTTCAGGATCTAGGAGCAGAAAACAAATTTGTTTCTTGGAGCTTTTTTCCAGCAGAAATGCTGCTAAACGCTACTAATAGTGTTTTGTGAGCTTTTTTCCGCCTGCATAAGCGCTAATAAAATGCAAACGCTTCTACAAAAGGCTATATTACCAGCGTTTTATACCCAGCATTTTTATAGCATATGAGAAACACTAGTGTGCATGAAGACTAAAGCCAAAAGACCTAATTGTTGTCTGTACCTGTGCTGGTTTTGGACTTAAATGTTAAAATAATGTACCTTTTATGCATTGTCTTTAAACAGAAATGGCAGGACATAGTGAAGGAAGTGAAATTTCTTCAACAGCTGAAACATCCCAACACAATAGAATACAAAGGGTGCTACCTGAAAGAACATACCGCTTGGGTAAGCAAGGCAGGATTTTTCACTGGTGATAGAAAATGTGTTTCTGAATATCTTTAATATATGTTTTGGCAATAACTATTATTGCTTTCCTATATTTAAATGTACAGGCTAATTCTTAAAATGTTCACTATGGCTACAATGACAACATTTTAATCTGGCAATCCTTGAGAATGAGCAGTCTTCATAATGAAATGGTGAATTCCCACATTCACAAAGCATATGCAAAACTCTCTTTACTTTATTTAGTAATTGTCTGCAATAAGAAGCTTCACATTCCTACCTCTGTCTGCTTGGTAGAGATTCATCTGGTGTTTATTGACCTTCTGTCATGTTTGCACATCAGCATGTAATGTAGTCATGTATTTTTTTTTTTAATATCCCTTAAGAATTAGTTTTCTGATCATATAAAGATAAAGCGGGGACACATTGAATGCACTCCTTATTTGTTACATCTAAAAAGTTGTGGGAATCTGAGTTGATTGGTCCACCTGTCATCACAAAAATATATGTAAGCTTTCTCTTTTGAGAGCCTACTGAAAATGCTCATTGTCTGTCATGTGGGTCCCCTACATTCACTAAAGCCAGAGACAGCCACACAGTTGGCATTTTTTGGAAGAAGGTTAGAAATGGTAGCCCACATATTTCTTCAAAGCGGTATTAAACCCAAAATCAAATATTTATTATATTGCAGCTTATCCGTTCTTAGATGTGATGGCTGCATTAGGTTTCTTTTTTTAGGCTTTCTTTCTTTTATTTTCATCTGGTGATCCTCTGCAGATGTGGCAATTGGAGGGTTGAAAACACTACTCTCAACGATACCCCTTTAAGTTATTATGTCTAGCTTATATCAATCCATGCGTTATCACAATACTACTTAAAATGCTGCATCCAATGCTATTACTCCTGAATGCTGGGTTCACATATATGTGAATTGGATGCGGGTTTCACCACATCCAATTCGCATGACAGACAAGTGTGACTAGCTCTCAATGGAGCCAGTTCACACAGGTCCGGGGGGGCCACGGTCTGGATTGCAGAAGGGTCCTGTGCGTCTTTGGGTCCAGTTCAGGTGCGAATTCAGGCAAAAAGTCGGACCTGATTCACACCTGAACCAGTGAACAGACACACATATCAGACCCCATGCTGTGAACCTGGCCTCAAACATGCATGTATCATATAGATGTGGTGCCATACAGCTGTGGACAAAAGTTTTTTGAGAATAAAGGGTTTTTTTTTAGAATAAAGTTTTGAAAATGATACAAATCTTACTTTTCAAAGTCTGCTGCCTGAGTGTTTTTAGATCTTTTTGTCAGATATATATTTATTATTATGGTATACTGAAGTATAATTACAAGCATTTCAGAAATGTCAGTCTTTTATTGACATTAAGTTTATGCAAACTTGCAAAGCATTGATATTTGCAGTGTTGACCCTTCTTTTTCAAGACCACTGCAATTTGCCCTGGCATGATGTCAATCAACTTCTGGGCCACATACTAACTAATGGCCCATTCTTGCATAATCAATGCTTGAAGTTTGTCAGAATTTGTGGGTTGTTTTTTTGTTCACCCGTTTCTTGAGGATGATCCACAAGTTTTCAATGGGAATAAGGTCTGGGGAGTTTACTGACCAAGGACCCAAAATTTCCATGTTTTGTTCCCCAAGTCACTTAGGTATCACTTTTGCCTTATGGCAAGGTGCTCCATAATGCTGGAAAAGGCATTGTTTGTCCCCAAACCATTCTCGTTTGTTTGGGAGAAGTTGTTCTCGGGGGATGTTTTTGTTTTATTCTTTATTCATGGCTGTGTTCTTAGGCAAAATTGTGAGTGAGCCCACACCCTTGGATGAGAAGCAACCCCACACATGAATGGTCTCGGGATGTTTTACTGTTGGCATGACACAGGACTGATGGTAGTGCTCACCTTTTTCTTTTTCGGACAAGGTTTTTTTCCTGGATGTCTCAAACAATCGGAAAGGGGATTCATCAGAGAAAACGACTTTACCCCAGTGCTCAGCAGTCCAATCACTGTACCTGTTGCAGATTATCAGTCTGTCCCTGATGATTTTTCCTGGAGCGAAGTGACAACTTTGCTGCCCTTCTTGACCCCAAGCCATCCTCCAAAAATCTTCTTCACCTCACTGTGCATGTAGATGCACTCACACCTGCCTGCTGCCTTTCCTTGGCCAGCTCTGCACTGGTGGTGCCCTGATCCCGCAGCTGAATCAACTGTAGGAGACTGTCCTGGTGCTTGCTGTTTTTTTGGGATTAAGTTCATTTTCATGGCAAAGAGGAACTTTGCAATGAATTACAATTCTTCTAAACACTCTTCATAACATTCTGGACTATATGCAACTTACCATTATAAAAAACAAGGTAGCAGACTTTGTAAAAATTAATATTTGTGTCATTCTGAAAATATTTGGCCACGGCTCTATTAACAGTAGTCCACAGAAATAGGCAGTTCTCATAGTCCTTCCAATGCTTAAAAAAACCCAATGGATATCAGATAATCACACTTGTTTAGGGCCGAAACAACTAATCGATTAATTGACAACTAATCGATTAATATTTTCATAATCGATTAATCGGCCAGTAACATAATGGGGTCAAAAAAGCTAAAATTAGCCCTTTATAGTACAAAAAGTGCAAATAATCTCTACTGTAAACATTACTTTCACTGTTGCACAGTAAAAAAAACAAAGTGCTATTTTTTTTTTTTTTTTTTAACTATTATGTTACTAAATGTCTTAGGCCTAGTTCCCACCCATGTGGTTTTTTTTTTTTGTGCTTTTTGCAGAAATGTACTACAGTTCATTTAACGGTCACATCTATGCTTTTTTTCAGCTGCTGTGTATTTGGAAAGGGTCAAGGACCTTTTTCAATGCAAAACAGTGCTTTTTTGGTTCAATATACTTCAATGGAGAAGCTGCAGAAAAGAATATAATATTACAGTTCTGTTTGAAAATCTGCAAAACAGTCTAGAACTTTTTTTTTCTGTAAATAAAAAAATTTGATCCGAGTCCAGATTCAACCTCTAATAGTATATAGAGTATATCTCTTCTGTCTGTTATTCTCAGAGTGGATTAAAGATTTTACTCCCTAACTATATAGTTGGTTATTTTATATTTACCCCTGCGTATAATATATTTAGGAATAAATGTCCTTTTTTTTTAAACTTTACATATTAACTAAATTACCGTATTTATCGGCGTATAACATGCACCCCAAGTTTAGGAGGGAAGTTGAAGGGAAAAAAACTTACATTTAAATGCCCATCAGTGCAGCCTTGCCTCAGTGCAGCCTTGCCTCAGTGCAGCCTTGCCTCAGTGCAGCCTTGGATCCTGTGATCCCCTGCCATCCTGGGCTTCAAAATCGCCGACCGCGATTTTAAAATGGCGCCGCCGGCGCCGAAATACACAGAGCCGGTCCTCGGCTCTTCTCGGCGGCTCTCGTTCACTTTCGGCTCCACTCGTAGTCCCGCCCAGGATGGGCGTGACTGTGAGCGGAGCTATCCGAACCTAACCGAGTACACTCGGCTAGGTTAGGGCGGCGCTCGAGTGAAGCCGAAAGTGGCCGAGAAGAGCCGACTCTGTGTATTTCGGCGCCGGTGGCGCCATTTTCAAATCGCGGTTGTTGATTTTGAAGATCTGGCAGCTCAGGATCGCAGGGGATCGGCGTATAACACGCACCCGCAATTTCCCCCTGATTTTAAGGGGAAAAAAGTGGGTGTTATACGCCGATAAATACGGTATACACCACACTACTTTTTAAGGTTATTAATTGAAACAGTAATCGGCCAACTAATCGATTATGAAAATAATCGTTAGTTGCAGCCCTACACTTTCATCCCTGTTAGTGTGGTAACACCTGTGCAGTCTCGTGTGCCAGAAAATCAATTATAGTATCTCACAAATGTGAGTACACCCCTCACTTTTTGTACATTTTTTTGTTATCTTTTCATGTGACAACACTGAAGAAATGACACTTTCCTATAATGAAAAGTAGTGCATGTACAGCTTGTATAACAGTGTCAATTAGCTGTCCCCTCAAAATAACACACAGCCATTATGTCATATATTATGTCATATGTCTAAACAGCTGGCAAAAAAAGTGAGTACACTCCCTAAGTGAATGTCCAAATAGGGTTTAGGTCTGAAGACATGCTTGGCCAGTCCCATCACCTTTACCCTCAGCTTCTTAAGCCAAGGCAGTGGTCGTCTTGGTGGTTTGTTTGGGGTCATTCTCATGTTGGAATACTGCCCTACGGTCCAGTCTCCGAAGTGAGGGGATCATGCTCTGCTTCAGTATGTCACAGTACATGTTGGCATTCATGGTTCCCTCAATGAACTGTAGCTCCCCAGTGCCGGCAGCACTCATGCAGCCCCAGACCATGACACTCCCACCACTATGCTTTACCTGTAGGCAAGACACACTTGTCTTTGTACGCCTCACCTGGTTGCCACCACACACACTTGACACCATCTAAACCAAGTACATTCATCTCATCAGACCACAGGACAAAGTTCCAGTAATCCATGTCCTTAGTCTGCTTGTCTTCAGCAAACTGTTTGCGGGCTTTCTTGTGCATCATCTTTAGCAGAGGCTTCCTTCTGGGGCGACAGCTATGCAGACCAATTTGATGCAGTGTGTGGCGTATGGTCTGAGCACTGACAGGCTGACCCCCCCCCCCCCCCCCCCCCCTTCAACCTCTGCAGCAACGCTGGCAGCACTCATACATCTATTTCCCAAAGACCAACTCTGGATTTGATGCTGAGGACGTGCACTCAACTTCTTTGGTCGACCAGAACACTTTTTAACAAAAAACTTAATGCCATAAATATCTAGTGTCAAACAGTGCATTAAGTGACTGGGTGGAATGCTCATCAAATGATCCTATCCAGGGGATCAAGTGCAACACAAAAAATGCCCAGTAAAGGGATAAAATCAATAGTGAAAAAATAAATTAATGATTGCCCAATGCGGGATGGTAAATGTAAGTGGCCAGGTATTGGTCAATACATACATGAACATACATGTGCTGCTGGTGACTGATAAAAGTTCATTAATAGGAATATATCATCAGTAAATGTGCAACAGTGATGTTTAAAGTTCATAAAATATTTTCCTTGATTGCAGTGAGAGATATCAACATAGGTGCTCCTTGTGCATACGTGCTCACAGTGCCCTTACCTTAAAGGGCTTTGATAAAAGCCTTAATTGTAGGTGACAATGATGTTGGTTATGATGAATGCTGCTGGATGATGGATAATTGGGTGTCATCAGATAAACGTCCTTGGTAGATACACATCAGGCTTGCCTCAAGCTCTCAGGAGTCATGCCAAAAAGAAGGAAACATAGGGGGGCCTCCGATAGTGTAGTATAAAACCGAAGATTTTATTGAGATAAAAAGGCACTATACATACAGTGCATACAGTGATACAGTGTGAGGCGGCGAGCCGCCGTCACCCAGTACAATACTTCCGGTCCTCGGGAAAAAACAACCGGGTCAGAGGGTGCTGGCAGGCAGATGCGTCGGCTAGCAAAAGAGTTCCGTTCCTACGCGTTACGTCACGAGGTCACGTGACGTAACACGTAGGAACTGAACTCTTTTGCTAGCCGACGCATCTGCCTTCCAGTACCCTCTGACCCGGTTGTTTTTTCCCGCGGACCGGAAGTTTTGTACTGGGTGACGGCGGCTCGCCGCCTCACACTGTATCACTGTATGCACTGTATGTATAGTGCCTTTTTATCTCAATAAAATCTTCGGTTTTATACTACACTATCGGAGGCCCCCCTATGTTTCCTTCTTTTTGGCATGACTCCTGAGAGCTTGAGGCAAGCCTGATGTGTATCTACCAAGGACGTTTATCTGATGACACCCAATTATCCATCATCCAGCAGCATTCATCATAACCAACATCATTGTCGCCTACAATTAAGGCTTTTATCAAAGCCCTTTAAGGTAAGGGCACTGTGAGCACGTATGCACAAGGAGCACCTATGTTGATATCTCTCACTGCAATCAAGGAAAATATTTTATGAACTTTAAACATCACTGTTGCACATTTACTGATGATATATTCCTATTAATGAACTTTTATCAGTCACCAGCAGCACATGTATGTTCATGTATGTATTGACCAATACCTGGCCACTTACATTTACCATCCCGCATTGGGCAATCATTAATTTATTTTTTCACTATTGATTTTATCTCTTTATTGGGCATTTTTTGTGTTGCACTTGATCCCCTGGATGGGATCATTTGATGAGCATTCCACCCAGTCACTTAATGCACTGTTTGACACTAGATATTTATGGTATTAAGTTTTTTGTTAAAAAGTGTTCTGTGCGAAATCATTTATTTATATACTCATTTTGTGGTGGTCTGGTGTGGACTATAGATTTTGCAGCAATACACTATAGATCACTTTATTGTATTTTATGTGCCACCTTTGTAGTAGCGCAGAGGTCCCCTCACGGTTGTTTATAATTCTTTGGTCGACCATGACAAGTCCTGTTCTGAGTGGAACCTGTCCTGTTAAACCGCTGTATGATCTTGGCCACCGTGCTGCAGCTCAGTTTCAGGGTCTTGGCAATCTTCTTCTAGCCTAGGACTAGGCCATCTTTATGTAGAGGAACAGTTCTTTTTTTCAGATCCTCAGAGTTCGTGGCCATGAGTTGCCATGTTGAACTTTCAGTGACCAGTATGAGAGAGTGAGAGCGATTACACCATATTTAACACACCTACTCCCCATTCACACTTGAGACCTTGTCACACTGAGTCACATGACACCGTGGAGGGAAAATGGCTAATTGGGCCCAATTTGGACATTTTCACTTAGGGGGTGTACTCACTTTTGTTGCTAGCAGTTTAGACATAAATAAATGGCTGTGTTGAGTTTTGAGGGGGCAGCAAATTTATACAAGCTGTACACTCACTACTTTACATTGTAGCAAAGTGTAATTTCTTCAGTCTTGTCACATTCAAAAATATAATAAAATATTTACAAAAATGTGAGGGTGTACTCATTTTTGTGAGATGCTGTATGTGCTGTGCAGACACATTTCTGTGCACCCCTCTTGTGCCCACACTCACCAGAAGGTATGGACCCCATGCACAAGCATGCAAGTCACATGCGCCTTATACGCTGATATATCCACATGTATACTCTCTTTCAGTGTACTTTTTTTTTTTTTTTTTTCTCCCAGTCTCCTTCCTTTGTTGGTTCAGGTTGTGGGGAAGCCCCCCTATGTATGTATGTGTATATGTGTGTGTGTATATATATATATATATATATATATATATATATATATATATATATATATATATATATATATATATATATATATATATATATATATAATTATGCTGGGCTTTTTTACTCAGAAAAAAGGTGCAGGAACTCACCCTCCCCAGCCAACTCTCCACCCCCAATTCTGTCGTTCTATGGGGAGAAAAGTAAAACCGCGCCAAATCCACGTAGGCCCAAAAGGCACAGAGTGCGGCACTAAGGAGCGCATAACACACAGGGCTCAATAAAGTGTACTCTGCAGTGATTAGGTGTGTGTATCACACATGGCACAGAAAAAAAAAAGCGACAGTACTTGCATATATCCCCCAATGTAACCATCTATTGCTCACCTCTGTGCCCCCCATTCAAACCTCACCTCTGCAAACCTTGTCCACAGATGACCTATGCTCCCCGTCTGCAGCTCATTTCTTCTCCCCCCCCCCCCCCGTCTGCAGCTCATTTCTTCTTCCCCCCCGTCTGCAGCTCATTTCTTCTTTCCCCGTCTGCAGCTCATTTCTTCTTTCCCCGTCTGCAGCTCACTTCTTATTCCACCCCATCCACAGCTCGCTTCTTATTCCCCCCCCCCATCCACAGCTCGCTTCTTATCCCCCCCCCCATCCACAGCTCGCTTCTTATTCCCCCCCCCATCCACAGCTCGCTTCTTATTCCCCCCCCCATCCACAGCTCGCTTCTTATTCCCCCCCCCCCATCCACAGCTCGCTTCTTATTCCCCCCCCATCCGTAGCTCACTTCTTATTCTCCCCCATCCACAGCTCACTTCTTATTCCCCCCCATCCACAGCTCACTTCTTATTCCCCCCCCCCATCCACAGCTCACTTCTTATTCCCCCCCCCATCCACAGCTCACTTCTTATTCCCCCCCCATCCACAGCTCACTTCTTATTCCCCCCCCCATCCACAGCTCACTTCTTATCCCCCCCCCCCCATCCACAGCTCACTTCTTATTCCCCCCCATCCACAGCTCACTTCTTATCCCCCCCCCATCCACAGCTCACTTCTTATTCCCCCCCCCCCATCCACAGCTCACTTCTTATTCCCCCCCCATCCACAGCTCACTTCTTACCCCCCCCCCATCCACAGCTCACTTCTTATTCCCCCCCCATCCACAGCTCACTTCTTATTTCCCCCCCATCCACAGCTCACTTCTTATTCCCCCCCATCCACAGCTCACTTCTTATTCCCCCCCATCCACAGCTCACTTCTTATCCCCCCCCCCATCCACAGCTCACTTCTTATTTCCCCCCCATCCACAGCTCACTTCTTATTTCCCCCCCATCCACAGCTCACTTCTTATTCCCTCCCATCCACAGCTCACTTCTTATTCCCCCCCATCCACAGCTCACTTCTTATTCCCCCCCATCCACAGCTCACTTCTTATTCCCCCCCCCCCCCATCCACAGCTCACTTCTTATTCCCCCCCCCATCCACAGCTCACTTCTTATTCCCCCCCATCCACAGCTCACTTCTTATTCCCCCCCCCCCATCCACAGCTCACTTCTTATTCCCCCCCCCCCCCCATCCACAGCTCACTTCTTATTCCCCCCCCCCCCATCCACAGCTCACTTCTTATTCCCCCCCCCCATCCACAGCTCACTTCTTATTCCCCCCCCCCATCCACAGCTCACTTCTTATTCCCCCCCCCCATCCACAGCTCACTTCTTATCCCCCCCCCCATCCACAGCTCACTTCTTATCCCCCCCCCCATCCACAGCTCACTTCTTATCCCCCCCCATCCACAGCTCACTTCTTATCCCCCCCCCCCATCCACAGCTCACTTCTTATTCCCCCCCCCATCCACAGCTCACTTCTTATTCCCCCCCCCATCCACAGCTCACTTCTTATCCCCCCCCCCCCATCCACAGCTCACTTCTTATCCCCCCCCCCCATCCACAGCTCACTTCTTATTCCCCCCCCATCCACAGCTCACTTCTTATCCCCCCCCCCCCCATCCACAGCTCACTTCTTATTCCCCCCCCCCCCCCATCCACAGCTCACTTCTTATTGCCCCCCTCATCCACAGCTCACTTCTTATTGCCCCCCTCATCCACAGCTCACTTCTTATTCCCCCCCCCCATCCACAGCTCACTTCTTATCCCCCCCCCCATCCACAGCTCACTTCTTATCCCCCCCCCCCATCCACAGCTCACTTTTTATTCCCCCCCCTTCCACAGCTCACTTCTTATTCCCCCCCCCCTTCCACAGCTCACTTCTTATCCCCCCCATCCACAGCTCACTTCCTATTCTCCCCCCCCCCCCCCCCATCCACAGCTCACTTCTTCTTCCCCTGTAGCTCACCACTTCTTCCCCCGATTCGCTACTCTCTCTGTCCGCAACACACGTCTTCTTTCCCCTGTCCCTTCTCAATTCTGCACCCCTGTCCACATGTCATCTTGGCACCCCCACAACTCACCTTTGTACCCACTGTCAACAACTTAACTCTGCAGCCCCCGCATCTACAGCTTACACTTCCAGTCCACAACTACACCTTCAAACAACCTGCCAGCCCCCCCCTACAAGCTCTTGCCACTGACCCCCCCCCCCCCCCTACTCAGCTCTCACTTTGCACAACCTCTCCCTCTTTCCAGCTTTAACAACTTCACCCCCCCCCCCCCTTCACATATTCACCCCCACTGCTGTCCACAGCTTTCACCTCCCCTGCAGATGCCACTCGCCCCCCCCCCCCCCCCTCCTCCATAGTTCTTAGTGCAGTGCACTCACCTCTTCTCCATAGCTTGCGGTGTAGCTATCATTGATCCGTTTTGAGCATGCAGGCTTTTTTCTGGCCGAACACTTCACTCGGCTCTCAGCTACAGGGAGGCACGGCAGAGCGGGATGAGAGCCGCAGGGCAGGGCGGGATGGAAGCCGCGGGGCGGAATGGATGGGAGCCGCCGGGCAGGGCGGGATGGAAGCCGCAATTCCCGAAGCTCCACAAAAAGTTAAAATTAAATATGCAGCGGTCGCAGTGTGGGGACTGACTGACTTACACATGTCCCGACAATAGGACACAGAAGCTGGTGGGGGAAGAAAGTAGTGCCTTCGTCCTCTACCGCCTTCTGTGTTCAGTGACTGGGGAGAGGACAGGGCTGCCAGAGGTGGCGGAATGCCGTTCCGGCAGAAAATGTGTGTGTATGTGTGTATATATATATATATATATATATATATATATATATATATATATATATATATATATATATATATATATATAAAAATTTGTTTGAGTGTGTGAAAAAAAAGGGAATGCACCCATTCACAGTCACTTGTAAAAGTTCTTTTAACACACAAAGCTTAAACGACCTGGCAGTGCCGTGCTGGCATGTGCCTCACATGTGTGGTATGTTGTCACCGGTATAGACCCCGCCTTAAGCGTTTCGCCAGGGCGACTTCACAAGTTCTCTGAACTTGTCAGTGTGGCCTTTAACATATGTACAGTATGTTATCAACAAGATCTGATTTAACACATTTTGTGCTTTCTTGTAGTTGGTAATGGAATACTGCCTGGGATCTGCTTCAGATTTGTTAGAAGGTAAGAGAAGAGTTACTTGACTATTGTGAAGCATCGCAATGAAGTTGGTTATAGTAAATATTTATTAACAATTGGATAAATATATTCAGTAATAAATGTTATATTATAATCGAGCACTGACTACAAAGATAATAAAGTTGTGTGAGCCACAGTTTTATATACCATTAGCATTTGCGATGTTTAATCAACATTGTTTTTTGGGAATTGAGAGGCTGCAAACATAAAAGTAAATTGCAGCACACTGTTGTATGACACTCCGCCATGGTGTCCAAGATTCAGGGCCCATTCACACTGGTGCATTATGGTAATCCCTATTAAAATAAGCATTCCATGTAATGCAAGGTAGCACATGAGTATTGGTGTGTTGCATTGTGTATATAGTAGTAATGGAGTATATGGAGCAATAAGTGTCGTGTGTACATACATGTGTATGCAGAACCGCAAAAAGTTCATAGAATCCAATTGGAGCATTCAGGGTAACTTTCCGCTGATCTCAAGGCACCAGATGCAGCATCTCTGAAGACTAAAGTATCTCTAGGCAAACTGATAAGAACAGCAGCAGTGCGCAATCCGAGTATAGTATAATAACAGATTTATTGTGGTGAAAAGACAAATGGCAACTCACACTGTGACAGCTAAATCGGGCTCATCACATAGTAAGGGCTTCCAATGGACAGTCTTACAACAACAGGGAACCTCAGACCAGGATAGAAATAGCGAGTGGATGGATACACCTGCAGGACAGGACCCAGAGAACAAACCAAAGGGCAGCAAACTAAGTGCAGCAATAATTGTACTGAATCAACTTGCTCAGTATTTCTATACTGGTCTGAGGTTCCCTATTGTGAAACTGTCCTTCAGAGGTCCTTACTATGTAATGAGCCTGGTCTTAACTGTCAGTGTAAGTTGCTATTTGTCTTTTCCCCACAATAAATCTGTTTTACAACACTCAGACTGTGCACTGCTGTTCTTCTTATCTGTGTTGCATTGTGTGCCATTGTTACTAGCTCTCTAATGCACTGTTAGAATAGCAGGCAGTACTGCAGCACATGGGGGGGGGGGGGGGGGTTCTTGGGTGGTTTTTGGGCTATGGCCTCAATGTTTTGACAGCCCATTTATAACTGGATGCTGCACTGTACGTTAGCACACCGCAACAGCACAGAGAACTGTGAGTAGGCTCTCCTTATATAAACCGTCATATGTCTTATTCGCTGTTTAGGAGTTTTAAGTTATGTCTTATCTGTTGCTAGCTGTCCTTACCTATTTTTATTCTGCTTGGCTAAAACATATTTCAATATTTTATCTCTCAATGGAAAAAGAAAACATTTTATTATACTGCAGCTTATCAATTTTTGGATGTAATAGCTGCATTCGTTTTCTTTTTTTTGGCTTTTTTTTTTCATTTTTTTTCACCTAGGGATCCAGCCAGCAGGTCTGTTTTTCAAAAGAACAAGCTCTCTTGCAGATGTAGCAGTTAGAGGGTTGAGACAAACCATTTAACACTGACAGGAGATGTTTTACAATGATCATAGTTTATTTGTGTAAAACCTTTATCCCAAAAGGGAAAAAAATGTGTGGTGCAACTGCTTATAAAGTGTTAGCTGGTATTTGGCTTCAATGTGTTAGTGTATTTAAATATGCTAGTACATCTAACACTTCCCTTTCCAGACTAACAGTGCTGCGCTCTAAAGGTGCCGCTCTGCTCCTTCATTCAGAGTAGGGGTCCTCTAATACAGGAGATGTGTTACTGCCCAGATCAGCCACCACTTCTAAGGATTTTTAAGCTGCAATATATTACATTTTTAGTCTTAGGTTTAATACCATTTTAAATGGTGAAAATCGATGGTACGCAAAACTGTAAATAAGCCACTTGCACTAAAAATCTGAGCGTTATTATTTCATTTAATATAATTTATTTCATTTTCCAGCTTACAGAGTTTATAAAAAAGACACCCCCCCCCCCCCTTCCCCAAAACCATGCAATTTCTAAAAGTTTAGGACTGGTAGAATAAAGGAGGTGGTGCTACTGATTTTGTAGGTCCTGTGGTACTTGTGTAAATGTTTATCAAGAAAAATATTTTCTATAGAAATACACTGAAATTAATTTTATAGCAATCAAAAACGCAACATAACGTTCAAAACCCCTACTTCCTTCTGGAGAACCATGATGGCTCCTTCAAGCATACATTATTCTTTTCTCTTTTGAATGATTTTTCTAATGTGATACACTCACAAATGCATATATTGTCCATTATTCATTCTTTTGTCAAATTGTTCTTCCTTGCAGTTCACAAGAAGCCACTTCAGGAAGTGGAAATAGCTGCCATTACTCACGGTGCCTTGCAGGGGCTGGCCTACCTGCATTTTCACAATATGATTCACAGGTGAGTTGGATCTGGCTGCTGGTTGGCTGAAATGAAAGTTTTGAAATGTTAAAGTCCCAGTTTAACTTTCATGGAAGGACCTCTTCTCTGTGTGGAAGCAGTGTCCAAAGTAGTAAAAGCCCCCTGTTGGGTCAGGCCTAGAGCTCACCAGTCAGCAGGGAACGTGAACTTCTGATTGCAGAGTTTCAGGTTTGACTCAGCAGTGGGTGAGTGGGATCTCTGCAGTATAACTACCTTGTGTCTTGTGGCTGTGCTTAGTTTGCCATGGTGTATGACCCTGTGACATGAAAGTGTCTTCCACAACCTCACCTTAGTAGCAGAGTTTGGCTGTTCTTCACTCAGGTTTAAGCCTCCTACATAGTTGTTTCTGTTTCAGTTAATACGGTTTCAACCTACAGGCCAGGTTCACACTGCTACTACAACACGACAGTCGTACAGCTGTGGATCTGACTTTGACCTGCAACCAGAGTCCCACATACCTCCGACAATGCAGGCACTTTGTGTCTGGTATGAGTCTTAAGTTAAAACTTAAAAACCTGTGTGCTTCATTTTTAAGTAATTTATTAAGGCAGCTCTGGCATCGTTTCTGACTTTTTCTCCCCTCTCCGGCTCTTCTGCCTCCTCCGCTGATGTCTTCTGCCTCTAGCGGTTCTTCTCCCCCTGTCTGGGTCTTCTCCGCTGATGTCTTCTAGCCCTCTCCGGTTCTTCACCCTCTGTCCGCTGTCGTTTGCCTCTGCTGGGTCTTCTCCGCTGTCTTCCCACTCTTTTGCTGGGTCTTCTCTGCTGTCTTCTCCCTCCTGTTCTTCCGATTTTGACTCGACACTCTCTCCTGGTCTAATGCTGGGTGCGCGGTGTGCCACTACTTATATTGGCATGGGGCTGGGTCACCGGGTGACGTCATCTGGAGGCCCCACCCCTTATGATGTCACAGCCCCTTCATGCAGCGGGTGCTGACGTCATAGGGGGCGGGGCCTCCGGAAGATATCAGCATAGGAGAATAAGCAGAGGCAGAAGATGTTAGAGGAGGCAGAAGAGCTGGAGAGGGGAGAAGAGATCGGAAGCAATGCCAGAGTGGCCTTAATAAATTACTTAAACCTGTGTACTATGTTTTATTTTTGACACTTTTTTTTTTTTTTTTTTTTTAGGTAAACGAGTAGGGGGTACAATGTACCTGATACTCATTTACATATGGTGGGAGGCCGGGGATCTGGGAGCCCCATTGCTAAACGGGGCTTTCAGATAAGCCCCCTGTCTGCAGACCCCAACAACCAATGGCCAGAGTTGTCGGGAAGAGGACTGTGTCCTCATCAACATGGGGACAAGGTGCTTTGTGGTGGGGGGGGGATGCAAGGTCTCCACCCCAAGTGCAGATGAAGGTAAGTGCTCTCCACCACCGGTATCACAAGCCGCTCACCTAATAGACCAGTAAAATCAGCAGTTGTCCCCCCTGGGATAATCAAAACACCCGGCACACTCTGGATACAAAGATCTCCTCAGGCAGAAAGACTCCTTAATGGGTTCCAAAGACCCCGATCACCTTACTCATCAGGTATGTCTATATATCTCTATCTCCAGAGAGATAGATAGAGATAGATATATAGATACAGCATCTGAACCAAATGAGTTTATCTTGGTCTCATCAGACCACCACAGGACATGGTTCCAGTCATTCATGTCCTTAGTCTGCTTGTCTTCAGCAAACTGTTTGCATGCTTTCTTCTGCATCATCTTTAGAAGAGGCTTCCTTCTGGGACGACAGCCATGCAGACCAATTTGATGCAGTGTGCAGCGGATGGTCTGAGCACTGACAGGCTGACCCCTCCCCCCACCCCTTCAATCTCTGCAGCAAAGCTGGCAGCACTCAAACGTCTATTTCCCAAAGCCAACCTCTGGATATGACGCTGAGCGTGTGCACTCAACTTATTTGGTCAACCATGGCAAGGCCTGTTCTGAGTGGAACCTGTCCTGTTAAACCGCTGTATGGTCTTGGCCACCGTGCTGCAGTTCAGTTTAAGGGTCTTGGCAATCTTCTAATGGCCTAGGCCATCTTTTTGTAGAGCAACAATTCTTTTTTTTTTTCAGATCCTCAGAGTTCTTTGCCATGAGGTGCCATGTTGAACTTCCAGTAACCAGTAAGAGAGATGACACCAAATTTAACACACCTGCTCCCCATTCACACTTGAGACCTTGTAACACTGAGTCACAAGACACTGGGGAGGGAAAATGGCTAATTGGGCCCAATTTGGACATTTCCACTTAGGGGTGTATTCACTTTTATTGCCAGTGGTTTAGACATCAATGGCTGTGTGTTGAGTTATTTTGAGGGGACAGCAAATTTACACTGTTATACAAACTGTAAACTCACTATTTTACATTGTAGCAAAGTGTCATTTCTTTAGTGTTGTCACATGAAGATATAATAAAATATTCACAAAAATATGAGGGGTGTACTCACTTTTGTAAGATACAGTGTGTGTGTGTATGTATATATGTATGTCTCTGTATCTAGAGCTATATATCTATCTCTATCTGACATCCATACTAGAGCTGTCTATAAATAAAGAAAAATGTTCTGTTCTGTACTCTTGCACAAACTTTGTGCTGAGTACAACAATTGTTCCTCGTTAAGTAAAACACAATGAGTGGCTTGCTGACCTCCTGTGGTTTTAGGGAGCTACTGTATAATTCCTAAACCCTGAGCAGTATGTATACTGGTTCTCTTTCTGAAGAGATGAACAGACACACAAGGTCATCTCTCTTGTCCCAGTGAATGGACAACAATTTACCAGGCGGTAAAACCTTTCGCCTCTATTTGGGTGAGTGGAGGGCTTCAATTGTTGGCTTAGGGAGTGACCAAACAATTAGGGTCCTGTTCTGGGAGGGACTGGGCATCATCTTGCTTACAAAGGATGCCACAATATAGGTCAGTCATGACAGTTGGGTAATTCATAAATCCACTTCACTCGAGTTCAGCGTTTGGTGAGTACTGTCCACCACAGAATTTATCAGTACTTATAAAAACTTTGTTAGTAACTGGTTGATCGCAAATAGAGACTGCTGTGTACTTCTATTCTTTCTTAACACAGGGAGATGAAAGTTCTTTTCCTGGTCTAAAAAGGGTGTTTCTATAAAGGTGGCTTTGTAGAGCAGTGTTATGGGCCTAAGTGCCGGTTCACACAGGGGCGACTTGTCAGGCGACCTAGTCGCCTGACAAGTCGCCTCCCGTTCTGTACAATGGAACCGTTCTAATAGGAGCGACGCAAGTCGCTCCGACTTAGAAAAAGGTTCCTGTACTACTTTGGGGGTGACTTGCATAGACTTCTATACAGAAGTCGTTTTGCAAGTCTCCTTGGCAGTCGTATGCAGGTCGCCTCGGTGAGGCGACCTGCAAGTCGTGCCGCCCCTGTGTGAACCGGGGCTTAAGGTAATTTATCACCCAGGAAGTTTATAAATAAGTCTGGAACCTTATTACTTGCAGACATCTAGCTATAAAGATGCAGATAAAGTGATGCACCCAAATTTGAGATTATGTAACTGGCAGCCCCCTTGCAGTATGCATATGGCATATATTAGGTGACTTGTTTTTAGATTATGGAAAGATGGGAGCCCCAAATGCACAGCAAAACTCTACTCGTGGTGATAAGAATTCCTGAGACCCCTTTGTGCTCATTATCCCTTGGCCATGTCATCTCCATTATCTTTTAATTTCATGAGCACCTGAAAAGTACCCACGTGTATCTAAGTGTTAATGGCTCTTTTACAAAAAACAAGTTATGGTTTGGGGTTACAGGTGCTTGTAAAATGTTGTTTTTGTGTCCACTAAGAAAAATAATGATATAAATTCTTGGCTATTTTAGGCCTATGAAGCCCTACATATGTGTAACACTCCATTATATATTTTTTTAACGCTTTCTCACAGCAATTTATGACAATTGCAGTGGAAATTAAACATTTATAACAACCTAAAATATATAAAGGATCTGTGTTATATGCAGTTGTTTCATTACATAATTTTCCCAGGACTTTAACATCCTGATGGATATAAAGGAACAAGCCAGTTAGACATGACTGCAGCCCCCTCTAGTGGAAATGATTATTGTAGTATTTGGGGTATATGCAGTTTAACATCTAATCATTTTCTTGATCTTCTTTTTGTATTTATATGTTTTCATGATTTAAAAAATCGCTTAGGAAGCTGTATTCAGATTCAATTTAAAGGTGATCTAATTTTTGACATTATTCCAAGAGTTATTGTTCCCTAAGGATATGGAGTGATGTATGTTTTGTGCTGTTTATTCACTATTTGAATATGAACATTTGAAAACAGATGTTGGTATAAGCTGCTTCTGTCTGTCATTTTACCTAAATGGCTGGTAGTGAAAAATCCTGTATCCTTTTACACTTTTTAAATGCAAGTGTGTATGTGTATATATAAAATGTGTGTGTATATGTATGTATGTATGTATATATGTGTGTGTGTGTGTGTGTGTGTATGTATATATATATATATATATATATATATATATATATATATATATATATATATATATATATATATATATATATATATATATATATATATATATATATATATAAATTATCCCTCATATTTTTGTAAATATTTTATATCTTTTCATGTGACAACACTGAAGAAATGACACTTTGCTACAGTGTAAATGGTGAGCGCACAGCTTGTATAACAGTGTAAATTTGCTGTCCCCTCAAAATAACTCAACGCACAGCCATTAATGTCTAAACCACTGGCAACAAAAGTGAAGTAAAAATGTCCAAATTGGGCCCAATTAGCCATTTTCCCTCCCCGGTGTCATTTGACTTGTTAGTGTTACAAGGTCTCGGGTGTGAATGGGGAGCAGGTGTGTTAAATTTTGTTGTTATCACTCTCACTCTCTCATACTGGTCACTGGAAGTTCAATATGGCATCTCATGGCAAAGAACTCTCTGAGGATCTGAAAAAAAATCGTTGCTCTACATAAAGATGGCCTAGGCTATAAGAAGATTGCCAAGATCCTTAAATTGAGCTGCAGCACGGTGGCCAAGACCATACAGTGGTTTAACAGGACAGGTTCCACTCAGAACAAGCCTCGCCATGGTTGACCAAAAAAGCTGAGTGCATGTGATCAGTGTCATATTCAGAGGTTGTCTTTGGGAATTAGACGTATGTGTGCTGCCAGTATTGCTGCAGAGGTTGAAGGGGTGGGGGGTCAGTCTGTCAGTGCTCAGACCATACGCCACACACTGCATCAAATTTGTCTGCATGGCTGTCGTCTCAGAAGAAAGCCTCTTCAAAAGATGATGCACAAGAAAGCTGAGGACAAGCAGACTAAGGACATGGATTACTGGAACCATGTCCTGTGGTCTGATGAGACCAAGATATACTTATTTGGTTCAGATGGTGTCAAGCGTGTGTGGCGGCAACCAGGTGAGGAGTACAAAGACAGGTGTGTCTTGCCCACAGTCAAGCATGGAGGTGGGAGTGTCATGGTCTGGGGTTGCATAAGTACTGCCGGCACTGGGAAGCTACAGTTCATTGAGGAAACCATGAATGCCAACATGTACTGTGACATACTGAAACAGGGCATGATCCCCCTCTTCAGAGTCAGGGCTGCAGGGCAGTATTCCAACATAATGACCCCAAACACACCTCCAAGATGACCACTGCCTTGCTAAAGAAGCTGAGGGTAAAGGTGATGGACTGGCCAAGCATGTCTCCAGACCTAAACCCTATTGAGCATCTGTGAGGCATCCTCAAATGGAAGGTACAGGAGCACAAGATCTCTAACATCCACCAGCTCCATGATGTCATCATGGAAGAGTGGAAGAGGACTCCAGTGACAACCTGTGAAGCTCTGGTGAACTCCATGGCCAAGAGGCACTTTGGGCCCAATTTGAACATTTTCAATTTAAATGTGTACTCGCATTTGTTGCCAGCGGTTTAGACATTAATGGCTGTGTGTTGAGTTATTTTGAGGGCACAGAAAATTTACACTGCTATACAAGCTGTACACTCACTACTTTACATTGTAGCAAAGTGTCATATCTTCAGTGTGTGTGTGTGTGTGTGTATATATATATATATTTTGTGGATGAGGCTCTTTATCTTTTCAGATGGTAAACCTGCCCATTCCTCTTGGCAAAAAGCCTCCAGTTCCTGTAAATTCTTGGGCTGGCTTGCATGAACTGCCCATTTTGAGATCTCCCCAGAGTGGCTCAATGATATTGAGGTCAGGAGACTAAGATGGCCACTCCAGAACCTTCACTTTATTCTGCTGTAGCCAATGACAGGTCGACTTAGCCTTGTGTTTTGGATTATTGTCATATTGGAATGTCCAAGTACATCCCATGCGCAGCTTCCTGGCTGATGAATGCAAATGTTCCTCCAGTATTTTTTGATAACATACTGCACTCATCTTGCCATCACTTTTGACCAAATTTCCTGTGCCTTTGTAGCTCACACATCCCCAAATCACTAGCGATCCACCTCCGTGTTTCACATTAGGAATGGTGTACCTTTCATCATGGGCCTTCTTGACTCCCCTTCAAATGTAGTGTTTATGGTTGTGGCCAAAAAGCTATATTTTGGTTTCATCACTCCAAATGACTTTGTGCCAGAAGGTTTGAGGCTTGTCTCTGTGCTGTTTGGCGTATTGTAAGCGGGATACTTTGTGGCATTTGCGTAGCAATGGCTTTCTTCTAGGGACTCGACCATGCAGCCCATCTTTCTTCAAGTGCCTCCTTATTGTGCATCTTGAAACAGCCACACCACATGTTTTAAGAGTCCTGTATTTCCTGTATTACAGTACTACTGTACTATATATATATGTGTGTGTGTAGATGTAGATATAGATATATAGTATATGGATGGATGTGTACAGTTGTACTCATAAGTTTACATACCCTGGCAAAATGTATGATTGTTTGTCCATTTTTTTAGAGACTATGAATAACACAAACATTTTTCACTCGTGGTAAGTGTTTGGCTGAAGCCATTTATTATCAATCAACTGTGTTTACTCTTTTTAACCACTTGCCGCCCGCCATATAGCAGAATGACGGCGGGAAAGTGGTTTCAATATCCTGACCGGACGTCATACGACGTGATCAGGATATTAAGCCGCTGCGCGCCCCCGGGGGCGCGCATTGCGGCGATCGTTGTTGCGGTGTGTCAGTCTGACGCACTGCAACTCCGATCTAGATAAAGAGTCTCTGATGGAGACTCTTTACCACGTGATCAGCCATGTCCAATCACTGCTGATCACAATGTAAATAGGAAGAGCTGGTGATTGGCTTTTCCTCACTCGTGTCTGACAGACGCGAGTAGAGGAGAGCCGATCAGCTGCTCTCCTGACAGGGGGGTCTGTGCTGATTATTAGCACAGCCCCCCCTTGGATCCCGCCCAGGACCACCATCATGCCGCCCAGGACCACCAGGATGCCCATCCACACTGGAACACCAGGTATGCCCCCCCCCCCCCCCCAGACCCCCAGGGAAATACTAATTTGTGCCCAGGCAGCTGCCAATCAGTGCCCACTCACAATGCCTACCACTGCCAGTGCCACCAGGGATGCCTATCAGTGCCGCCTATCAGTGCCACCCATAAGAACCCAGCTTTTCAGTTTCGCCTATCAGTGCTCACCAGTGCCACCCATGAGTGCCCATCAGTGCTGCCTATCAATGCCCATCAGTGCTGCCTACCAGTGCCCATCGTCAATGCCCACTCATTGGTGCCACCTCATTGGTGCCGCCTTATCAGTGCCTGTAAGTGCTGCCTTATCAGTGCCCATCAGTGAAAGAGAAAACTTGCTTATTTACAAAATTTTATAACAGAAACAAAAGCAAAACTTATTTTTTTCTAAATTTTCAAGCTTTTTTTTATTTAGCAAAAAATAAAAACCGCAGAGGTGATCAAATACCACCAAAAGAAAGCTCTATTTGTGGGAACAAAATTATAAAAATTTAGTTTGTGTACAGTGATGGATGACCGCACAATTGTCATTCAAACTTGCGACAGCACTGAAAGCTGAAAATTGGTCTGGGCAGGAAGGTGTATAAGTGCCCTGTATTGAAATGGTTAAATCATAATAACAGAAACTACCAAAATTACCCTGATAAAAAGTTTACCTACCCTGGTGATTTTAGTATTGTGCTTGAGTCTCCAGAAGAAAGCCATTACTACGCAAATGCCACAAAGTATCCCACTTATAATACGCCAAACGACAGAGAGACAAGCCTCAAACCTTCTGGCACAAAGTCATTTGGAGTGATGAGACCAAAATTGAGCTTTTTGGCAACCATAAACGCTACATTTGGAGAGGAGTAAACAAGGCCTATGATGAAAGGTACACCATTGCTACTGTGAAACACGGAGGTGGATCGCTGATGTTTTGGGGATGTATGAGCGACAAAGGCACAGGAAATTTGGGTCAAAATTGATGGCAAGATGAATGCAGTATGTTATCAAAAAATGCTGGAGGAACATTTGCATTCTTCAGCCAGGAAGCTGCGCATGGGACATACTTGGACATTCCAACATGACAATGATCCAAAACATAAGGCCAAGTCGACCTGTCATTGGCTACAGCAGAATAAAGTGAAGGTTCTGGAGTGGCCATCTCAGTCTCCTGACCTCAATATCATTGATCCACTCTGTGGAGATCTCAAACGTGCAGTTCATGCAAGACAGCACAAGAATTTACACGAACTGGAGGGTTTTTGCCAAGAGGAATGGGCAGCTTTACCATCTGAGAAGATAAAGAGCCTCATCCACAAATACCACAAAAGACTTCAAGCTGTCATTGATGTTAAAGTGGGCAATACATGGTATTAAGAACTGGGGTATGTCAACTTTTGATCAGGGTCATTTGGCTAATTTCTGTTGTCATTATGATTTAAAAAGTGTAAACACAGTTACCTCCATCAGCTTCTTTGTATTTCGTTGACATCTCAACTAACAAGTTAACATTATAGTGGTTGTAAACCTCAGACATGAAATGTGAACAAAGCTTATCCCTCTTAAGTGTGTACTTGACTTAATCCAGAGATCTAAGTGTAATTTCTCTCTGCTCTCTTCATGAGCCAATTCCGACAGATTTTCCGATTTTCGATTGACAGTCTTAGCTTTGTTCCTGTGTGTAGTGGGGTCCTATTCCCTCCAATCGGCTCTCAGAACTCTTCTGCAGAGTAACTTCAGCTCCCCACCCCCTGCTTTCTGAATGCTCAAACAAGCTGTATAAATGTTGCACTTTGAACAGCTGTAGAAGAGATTGGGCAGGAGATACAGGTACAACTTTTGTAGGAGGATTTAATCTCTGTGTATCACCTGAGCCCGGTCACTTTACTTGGTATATGTAAAGATTTATAACCACTTTAAATTAGAGGGTTGGGTTAAGACCCATTTAAATGTTGGAGTCAGGTTAAAGGTTAGCAAGTTGGTAAGAGTTAGGGGAGAGGGTTAATGTTAGGTTGCTTGACAGTGTTGGGATAAGTGGTAAAACCGAACTACATTGTATCTGAGCATCACAGCCCAAAAACACTATTTAATTATTTTTATTATTCAAACCAAACTCCCCGATCCATCCATGTTTAATCAATTTGAAAAACACCGCTCTTGTATTTCTGGTCCTGGCAAACTTGAGTAAGATGTGGGCAGATTTATTTAGCATTTACTTCCTGAAATACATCTTCCCTTATCTCAGGCATGCAGACAGAAGGGTGTGCTGAGCTAAGAAAACCCCTTCTTCCCTCCTGAAGACTCCTGGGATGTATGACATCATTTGCCTAGGCAAAGAAACTAGTAGCTGAAGAAATGTAAAAAAAAAAAAAAACTTAAAGCGGAGTTCCACCCAAAAGTGGTACTTCCGCTCATTTGTCTCCTCTCCCCCTCCGGTGCTACAATTGGCACCTTTCGGGGGGGGGGGGGGGGAACAGCTTGTTCCCACTTACGGGAGTCTGAGCCGCGGCCTGTGACATCACCGCGGGGCTCCCGCCTCCTCCTCTCCCTGTCGTCGGGCCAGTAGGAGAGAGGAGCAGGGCCTCGCGCATGCGCAGAAGGGTTCCTGGCATGAAGCCGTAAGGCTACACTGCTGGGAACCCCCTACCCGCAATGGCGGCAGCTGCACCTGACAGCTGATGGAAACATCAGCTGCGGTGCTGACATTGCTAGACTCTAGGACAGGTAAGTGTCCAATTGTTAAAAGCCAGCAGCTGCAGTATGTGTAGCTGCTGGCTTTTAAATTTTTTTTTTTTTTTTTGGGCGGAACACCGCTTTAAGCTAGCTGCATTAGGATTAAAAATAGTCCGTGTTAATTGAGAGAGTGAAGTTCTGCTTTAAGGATATGTTTAAACCATTACATTTCTTCAGTTGCTTCTTTGCATGCACTAAATGTTAACATGAAGTTAACATGAGCAGTAATGCTCACAGGGACTTATTTAGATTTTTTGAAGATCGTCAGGTACTGATTAAAGCGGTGCTCCAGCCCCCCTCACGGAAAAATTAAGTCAGCAGCTACACATGCTGGAGCTGCTGACTTGTAATATCAGGACACTTGCCTGTTCTGGAATCCAGCAATGTCGGCATCCCAGCCGATGTTTCCATCGGCTCTCTGGTGTTGCCGCCGCCACAGCCTGTAAGGGAAACCTTACTGTGCATACGGGGAGCGTGCTGTGCTTTCTGAATGGACCTTCAGCAGAAAAGGATGAGGGGGGCTGAACTTCTGGTGAAGTGGGGACAGGTCAAAACCAAAAACAGGTACCTGCTCAACCTCTTGGGTGGAACTCTGTTTTAAAAGTACAGTGACTGTATACTGCTTTTCTTGCTTTCTCAGTTTGTATGCTTGGATTTTGTTATTACATTAATTTGTTCAAATGTTTATATTTCTAAGAATAGATTGTACTATGAAGATAGTTTTAATACAGTCAAAATGTTATCCGTTCTAACAACATTTTAAAATATTTACGTTTGTCGTGTTTGTTTTTTTGTTTTTTTTATATCTTTAGGGATATTAAAGCTGGGAATATACTGCTTACTGAGCCTGGTCAGGTAAAATTAGCAGACTTTGGATCTGCGTCTATAGCATCACCTGCCAATTCCTTTGTGGGAACGCCATACTGGTAAGATATAGCAATAGATGTACATCTTCGATAAGGAGGATGTTTCAAGAATTTTGATCTGTACCTCTTCATACAATACATGATGTAATATTCATTGGTACATTTCCTAAAACAGACACCCAATTGGGTTGATTTACTAAAACTGGAGAGTGCAAAATCTGATGCAGCTGTGCATGGTAGCCAATCGGCTTCTAACTTCAGCTTGTTCAATTAAGCTTTGACAAAAAAAACTTGCAGCTGATTGGTTTCTATGCAAAGATGCAACGAATTTTGCACTCTATAGCGTCTACAAAATAGGGGGTAGATTTATAGCATTTTTATTATTATTTAATTTATTTTTTTTACTAGTAATGGCGGCGATCTGCGATTTTTATCATGACTGCGGCATTATGGCGGACACATTGGACAATTTTGACACATTTTTGGGACCATTGGCATTTTTACAGCGATCAGTGCTATAAAATTCATTAATTACTGTAAAAATGTCACTGGCAGTGAAGGGGTTAACACTAGGGGCGATCAAGGGGTTAACTGTGTTCCCTGGGAGGTGATTCTAACTGAAGGGGGAGGGGAATGACTAGAGGAGGTGACAGATCGTGGTTCCTAGCTAATAGGAACATACAATCTGTCATTCCTCTCAGAACAAAACATGGATTTGTGTGTTTACACACACACACTTCCATGTTCTGTCCCTCGTGCTCGCGATCGCTTGTGGCTGGCGATCATCGCGACTGTCAGCCACGAGCATCGACACCATTGCTGTGCAGCGGGCGCACGCCTCCCGCGGCACAGGGGTAAAGCATATGTAGTCAGGTCTGTCTTTTGATCCTGGTATGCCATGCGGTCACCTCTTCCGTGGCGTGTCAGATCATGGGGTATCCTCATATATATGGACATAAAGAGCAAGAACGCATAGTGTAAATCCGAATGGGTACATTTATTGTAGCACATTTAAAATCAAGTAATTAAAGGGGGCATTCCATGTGCCTGATTGGTAAGAAAATGGGAACAAGTCCATAGGTCTGGATGTTATGTGTTCCACAGACTAGATTACAGAAACCTGAAGTGACGTGAGTGCGTAACAAGCAGGATGTAGCCACTGCTTGGTTATTCAGATTACCGTGGATGATGTAGCAGCCTGAATATAATGGCTGGTGGTAAGTCCTACATCTACACTTTTTTCACTGTTAAGTGAATGGGCTAAATCTAGCTATGTATGACTAGCTTAAGCAAGGCTATTTCCACTGTCCGTAATGTCATCAAGAAATGTCCGTTAAAAGGAACTGTGACAGTCCAGGCAAAATCTGGAAAGTTAAAGAAAATGTGAGGACCATTTTATACGCTGACCAGAAAGGCTAAGACTGGAATGGACCTGTAGGAAAGTTATTTGCTAGGTTCTGTGGTGCAGAATTGCTTGTGCAAGATCTAGAAGAGTCATCAAGATGAAGCCTTACCTGCAATGTCATCGTGAAAATTAAAGTAGAACTATAGACAAAACCTTTTATTTCAGTTTGGTTTCAGGGAAGGTTGTACTTTTTTTTTTTTTTCTCACATGTACACAAGTATTCACAGCCTTTGCTCAATACTTTGTTGCAGCACCTTTGGCACCAATTACAGACTCAAGTCTTTCTGAGTATGATGCTACAAGCTTGGCACACCTATTTTTGGGCAGTTTCTCCCATTCTTCTTTGCAAGACCTCTAAAGCTTCATCGGGTTGGATGGGGAGCATCGATGCACAGCCATTTTCAGATCTCTCCAGCGATGTTCAATTGGGTTCAGGTTTGGGCTCTGGCTGGGCCACTCAAGGATATTCACAGTTGTCCCGTAGGCCACTCCTTTACTTTCTTGGCTGTGAGCTTAGGGTTGATGTCCTATTGGAAAATGAACCCTCGCCCTAGTCTGAGGTCCACCGCACTCTGAAGCAAGTTTTTGTCAAGGATGTCTCTGTACATTGCTGCATTCGTCTTTCCCTCGATCCTCACTAGTCTCCCAGTTCCTGCCGCTTAAAAACATCCCCACAGCATGATGCTGCCACCACCATGCTTCACTGTAGGGATGGTATTGGCCAGGTGATGAGCAGTGCCTGCGTTTTCTCTAGATAGATATGAAGCTTGCCATTCAGGCCAAAAAGTTCAATCTTTGTTTCATCGGACCAGAAAAATTTGTTTCTCTTGGTCTGAGAGTTCTTCAGGTGCCTTTTGGCGAACTCCAGGTGGGCTGTCATGTGCCTTTCACTGAGGAGTGGCTTCCGTTTGGCCAGTCTACCATACAGGCCAGATTGGTGGAGTGCTGCAGAGAGGGTTGTTCTTCTGGAATGTTCTCCTTTCTCCACAGAGAAACGCTGGAGCTCTGTCAGAGTGTCAATCGGGTTCTTGGTCACCTTCCTGACTAAGACCCTTCTCCCCCGATCGATCGGTTTGGTCAGGCGGCCCTGCTCTAGAGTCCTGGTGGTTCCAAACTTCTTCCATTTACAGATGATGGAGGCCACTGTGCTCATTGGGACCTTCAATACCGCAGGAATCTTTCTGTACTCTTTCCCAGATCTGTGCTTCCATACAACCCTTTCTTGGAGGTCTACAGACAATTCCTTGGACTTCATGGCTTTGTTTGTGCTCTGACATGCACTGTTAAGTGTGGGAATTTATATAGACAAGTGTGTGCCTTTCCAAATCAATGTCTAGTCAGCTGAATTTACCACAGGTAGACTCCAATCAAGTTATAGAAACATTTCAAGGATGATCAGTGGAAACAGGATGCACCCAAGTTCAATTTTGTGTGTCACGGCAAAGGCTATAAATACTTATGCACATGTGATTTTAGTTTTTTATTTTTATTATTATTTATTTTTATTTATTATTTATTATTTTTGCAAAGATTTCAAACTTCTTTCACTTTGTCATTATGGGGTATTGTTTGTAGAATTTTGAGGAACATTTTGAGTTGAATCCATTTTGGAATAATGCTGTAACCTAACAAAATGTGGAAAAGTGAAGCTCTCTGAATACTTTCCGGATGCACTGTAGAAGAGATAGTACCTAGATAGGAGTACATTCTTTTCCCAGGCTGGAAGGGTACTGTGGAATATTTGATTTGAGTCCGTTAGTAACCACAATAACCCTTAATATCAATCCATGCCCTTGGGTTGTGGTATGTGGCCGGGATACTGACCCTACCCCTATATAGATCTCCACTCAGACAGAAAGATTGACCAACGGCAGCTAAAGACATAGTTGCTGTCTGGTTGTGATCTCCCTATAATGAGGGCAGTTCTTTATCTGTTCCATCATTTAGTATTTTTGTACTAATTCCGCATTGCCCTATATGGTTTTACAACTGGCATTCTTAGGACTTACTTTCATTTTCTACATTATAGATTTTTAGACCGATTTATGAATAAATGTGAAGTTTTAGGTCTTAGTGGGTTTGGTAAAATTGCAGCAAAAACTCACTACATGCTTTTCTGCAGCTTCTCCATTGAAGTTTATTGAACCAAAAAATTAAAAAAAAAAAGCACAGTTTTGCATTTTAAAAAATCCATGACTCTTTCCAAAAAATGCAGTAGCTGAAAAAGCATAGATGTGAGCGTGTTTCATAGGAAATAATGTTAAATCAACTGTAGTGTGTTTCTGCAAGAAGCCCCAAAAAACGCATAGGTGTGAACCAGGCCTAAAGGTGTTTTTTTACCAACCAAACCAGCAGCAGTTTTTTTTACCAAACCAAATTTCCAACAGCTAGGATTCCACAAACTCAGTGGGATCTTCCCCTCCACTGGCAGGCCTACAATGCAAAATTTGTTTTGCCAGGGTATGTTTTCTAGATCTGCTCTAATGGTAGTGGTTTGACTAGCTAAAAGTTGGCTGACTCTCTGATTTAAGAGGAAGTGGTTGGTCTTCTATGTTGCTTATGTGACCCTCAGTCACCATGGAGAACTCCCTTATCTTTTGAATGTCATGTCGCAGCAGTGAGACCCTTTCTCTCTCTCAGCCCGCCAAAATAGTCCTTGGGTCATTTACGCTTGTTTTGGCTTCAACAAGGCTTCGGACAGGCTTTGTTAAAGCTCTCTGAACGCTAGTCAAAGCTCCTGTCACTAAATAAAATGGTTAGCTTACAGTCCTTTTTACACCCGCTTTTGGTTTTGCTTCACTTCAAAAATTATACCCTATGTAGCTTCACTGGTGCTTCAAAGCGTCTTCAAAGCCCAGTCTATGAAAAAGCTTGCTTGAAGCTCCAATGAAGCCTCATTGAAGTGCGAAGCAAAAGCAGGTGTAAACAGGACTGTAAGCTAACCATTTTATTTGGTGACAGGAGCTTTGACTGGCGTTCAGAGAGTTTTAACAAACCGTGTTGAAGCAAGTGTATACTATCCCTAAGAGTGTTAATGGAGGCTGTGCATTTGACTGCCTGCAGATTTTCTCCCAGCGTGGGCTGCTGTGCATCGTCCAACTGTTGAGCAAGACTCAGCCTGTAATATGGGTTCCTCCAGCAATGTTAGGTGTTCCTATTCCTCCTCCACCTATTCTGTGTCCTGTGCAGCTTCTTTGACTGATGAGCTCAGGGGACCTGTGAGCCCGTCAGTTTTTGCATATAGTAAAGCATATCCAAGGTAGGCTCCTTCCCTTGCTTACTCACTGTGTGCCTTGGTTTATCCAGCCTCCTGGGAGGAAGCTGCGGGAGTGCGGTGGGGTGCCATTTGGAGACTCCTGGGCCGTCGTTCTTTCCTTGCCCTTGTAAGTCATCTGGGCAAATTGAGTGCTGGCTTGGCAAAGAGAATTGTTGGGTGCCTCCAAAGCTGTGGGGAGCCGGTCAAGTGATCCAGATGGCTAAAGGAAGGATCAGTAACAGATCACCTGCAGAAGTTCTGTGAATGTGCAGCCACTCACCTACCTTTCCAGGCCAAGCCCCCTGTACTTTTTATGTTCATTGGCAGCTGGAGGTGTAGACAACTATTAGTGTGACCATTGTCCCTGCAAAGACGTAGACTATAACCATTATTGGCTTATTCGACCCTGATGAATGTGTCTGTATGCAGTCATTGGTGTTTAACATACCCTGTTTACTGTTACTTTATGCTCTTGAGTCAATGCACCTCTTGGTTTAAAACCATATGCATGTGTTTATCGTATGTGAAGCACTAAACACATAAAACAATATGGAAAAAAGAATGGCCAGTGTTTTCAGTAGTGCACGGAAGCATAGTTCATGCTGCAATTGGTAGCAATTGGCATTACATAGAGGCAGAATTCACACTGCAAATAGTAGCAATTGGCTTGATAAATGTCCCCAAAATGTATTTGTTCTTTTAAGCACTCCATAAACTGACCTTGATCACCAGTGCTACATCACTCATTTTTGAAGTGTCCATAATGGCTATTGAAGGCTAAACAAACTCCAAGACAAAGGTTACCTTTTACATTGGGCACGAGTGACCATATAGTAGACCATCCATTGTTGCTTTTTTCTTCAGGACTGTGGCTTGTTAATTGTCACACTGTTGTGAAACAATGAGAAGCAGTAGTACTATTTCAGGGCCACCAAGCCTACATTGATTGCTCTCAAAAAGACATTATCACACAGTTAGCTGTATATCTCATGATATTTTGTTCATGTGTCTTATGCTTGTGGACACTCCTAACAGTTTCTTTTGTTTTTTTGTTTTTTGTTTTTTTTGTTTTTTTGTTTTCAGGATGGCCCCAGAAGTTATTTTAGCAATGGATGAGGGCCAGTATGAAGGGAAAGTTGATATCTGGTCTCTTGGTATTACTTGCATTGAATTAGGTGAGTAAACAAAGGCAGTCCATAGAAGATTCATTTTGCCCTCCCTGCCCATACATGTATCAAAATTCTGCTAGTCGCTGCTGAACCGGCTGAATTTTGATTAATGTATGGCCGGCTTTTTAATCTCTGAAACCATTTTATTTGTCATATTGCACTGTTAGACTAACAGGAAAGTTCACCAAATTCTTTATTGTACTGCATGAAGTGTGACCCAGAAAATATGTCTTTTGCACACAGGAGAAAAAATAAAAAAAAAATGCTTTTTTTTTTTTTTTTTTCTGATGAGATGCATTGTTGTCTATGGAGCCATGCACACAGCTGAGTAAAGACCCAGTATTGAGTACAGAGCAGTAAAACAAAAATTGAATTTTTTTACGCTTGAGTGCAGTAATTTACTTATGCTTGTTTACTCATCTATAAGCATATTTATGGAAGTATTTTACAATACTGAATTTTACGTCTATAGGCTTACGCACCTTTACTCACCGATACTCAACATTACTCGGGTCTTCAAACACAGTTTTTTTTTTTTTTTTGTTTTTTTTTTGAAAAGCCCGTGGCGTGTGAAACACGCCCAAAAACTGGCACCCGGTGCCAAAAAAAGTTCACACACATACAGAGCGAACACAAAAACGTGCAACGGTTGCTACACGGTCCTCCCTAGGAAGGACCTTACCCCGATCCAGACGGGGACTGAGGTACTTCACTTGGGTCCATCTGGCCGAAACCAGATGGACCCCCTTTCTCTGGAAGGTCTGCCAAAACAGACCCACCCAAGTACTCGGTGGGAGACCCCATGAGAGAGGGCGAACCAAGCCAAAAGGCTTATGTTCACCTCCATCCCAAGATGTTCAGGGTAGGCCCGAGGACCTACACCCTACTAATCACACAGTGACAAAACGTGTATACACCAAACAAAATTGTACAAAAAAGTGACAAACATGGGTTAAAATAAATAGGAAAGTGGGGAGAAGGAAGTTGGAGAAGTGAAAGAGTGACCATTGTGCAGTACAATGGCCAGGCCCTTCACACACAGGTTTTTTACTAAAAATTAACATCACTAAATTATGATGCCTGTGTGCAAGGGGCCCTTTTGTTTTATGCCGTTAGTCATAAGAAGGTTTCAGGTTGTGGTGAGACACTAAAGCACCTAAAGGAAACCCTAAAGGGCTAACCAGTACAGTATACATATGGAAACTATATACATACATAACAAAGTAAAATTAGTATGTGTATGGTAAAACACATTGACTTCTAACCCTCTTGTATTATATTGTAATAGTACAGTCTCTCTTAAATAAAATAAAAATTTGAGCTCTCTATTCCCTAGAAGTAAAAAATGTATAGTATAACTGTAATCAATGACCAGGTATATAACAAAAGGTAGTTCTTTGAGTCACCAAAGACTGTCCAGCCCAGTTAGGTGTTTGTAAATGGTTTGGGTCTTCAAAAAGATGTACCTTTTTTAAAACCTTGTGGTTTAATCTGGATTTAGAAAGTTTTTTTTGGTAGAAAAGATTAATTCAGATGCTAAAATCTCTTTAACTTTTCACCTGCAACAAGCAGCTATAAAACTAGTTGTTGCAGGATTCTGTTGGGTTTTTTTTTTTTTTGCAAATTAAAAAAAATAAAGTTTTTTGTGTTTCCTGAATAATGGAACACAATTAGGAGTAGTTAAAAACAGGTTACTGTTTTGTGTGATAAAGTATCAGAACAAACTAACACTAATTAAAAAATACATCATGTGTTGAGCATTGCCGTACAAAATAGATGGACTTCTGCACGCATGAATGTGGTTAAAAACCATAGGAAGCTGTAAAAGCCTTTCTAGTATATCTTGCATTTACTACATATGAAGGCTTCATTTGGTTAGGTGAAGGTCCATTGTTTCAGGTGTTTTGGACAGAGAATAAAGCTTTCATGGAATGGCTTCCCTGGAATGACCTAGGAGATTAAAATAATTGGATTAAATAGTATGACGGCACTAAAGAGCTCTTCTTTTTACAAGCAACACCTTGTTGGAAGTACATGTCCCTGGCTCGCCTCACATTCTTCCTTTTGCTCTTGTGAATTTTTTTTTTCTCGTTTGCTTACAGCTGAACGGAAGCCTCCTTTATTTAATATGAACGCAATGAGTGCCTTATACCACATAGCCCAGAATGAGTCCCCTACACTACAGTCTAACGAATGGTAAGTACTTCACTCGCTATTTTAGTTATACATAAATTATGCAAATTTTTTTTAAATTTAAATTGCCATTCCCACTATTGTAATGTCTGTGGGGAGAAATTATTAAAGTGGTCTCCAAAGGGAACTACTTTGTCGGTATATGAGGCATCTAAAATAGAAAAAATTGGGTAGTAAATCGCTGTTTATGCTTCTTATAAGGGTTCTGCAGTCGGGAGAAATATGCACTAGGTCTTCCACAGAATCTTGACTTACAGTATATTTCAGAAGGTTGTTTTGAACAGTTAAAGTTGTGATACACCTGTATGATCCTTTGAGCTGTAGGCAGATGCTGGCAGTGTTACAAAAACCTACTTCAGTTTCGACCATGTTTGGCTATACTTCAACACAAACCTTGATCAGAAAATGTTTCTATCTGAAAGTGATCATATTATACCGCTGTTCTCAAAATTTCTTGTTAGGCCTCATTTACACATGCTTGGATCGCTCTTCAGAGAGCAATAGACAGGCGGTGTGGTGGTGTATCTCCTCCTCACCACCTGCCCCCCCCCCCCCCCCCCCCCCCCCCCCCAAAATACTGGACAACAGCTCCGCAACTGTGCGCATTGTAGATGTTTGCAGTGTGGCCCCATCTGCTGCAAATGTACGCCCTTGGCGGCTGTGTCAGCAGCAAAAGGGGAGCGGTTGAGGAGCGGTGGTGGCCATAGAGTTTTACCTCCCCAATATTGCAAATGTAAATGAGCCCTTAATGTTTGAAAAGCTAACTAATGTGAAGCAAGACATGTAAATTGCTTTCGTTTTGAGGACACTCCACTGCTTGTTCAGTGGAGGGCTTTTTGGTTTCTTTTATCCCACCTCACAATAAACCCCTCTGGTTATATTTTTCTTACAAAAGTTAACTGAATTTGTTAGGGTTGTTTTACATTAATGCATTTTTACCTTGCAAAACTCTTCACACCACTGCTCTACAGGTGTGGTGCATTTAGTAAAGTCCTTCATGCTGCATGTTTGGTTTTCAACACTGCACCAAAAACACAACTCCCATTTGAAATGAATGGAAAATGCTGCAAAAACGCACTGTTTGCATTTTTGGTGCATTTTTTTAATCACATGTCCATTTTTCACAGGTGCAGGCAGACCAGAAAATGTGCCAAAAATGTGTCTTAATCATAGCAAAAAACGCTTATGCATTTTTACTGCGAGTTTACTTCAGAACAGTGTAAAAGTAGGCTTATTCTTCACTTCTGTGTGTTAGTGCATGTTTGTTTACATGTACGTTCCATCCACAGCAATGTGATACTAAAAAAAAGACAAAAGTACTCATAAATTGTCAAGCTATCATTTCAGATTGTATAGTTTACATAGCTGGAGAAAAGGGGCACACATTTGGGTTGATTTTCTAATGGAGCAGAGCGTATTAACTTTGCAAAGTGAATTTTCACCTAAGGTTGTAAATGAGACAAAGCTAAATGCAAACTCCCTTCCAAAGAATATTCAATCAATTCAAGAAAGATATAAATAATAAAAAAAAAAAAATTGGTACAAACATGGTTGCATGGAAGTGAGCATAGCTGCTGTTCATACACATAATAAGGCCTCATTCAGACAAGTGAATGAGGGCGAATAGGTTATCAACACCTCTGGACACAGCAGCACCCTGTGTTGTTGCAGCATACAAGCTGGCTGATTTGCTGCATACAGAAATGCTCTCTGCATCTTTTTCCAGGGTCAGTCAGAGGCTCTATTCCCTTGTAACCTTTTAGATGAGCGGTTGCATGAAAGCTAAACTTTTTTTTTTTTTTTTTACATGATTGGGTGTTTTTTGCAAAGTGAGTTTTCACTTTACTTCAACTCATTCAATAAGGCCCGCCACAGACGGTATGAGATTTGTACCATGTATGGGCAGGCTGAACTTGGGTACAACCAGCCTGCCAGATTTTACTTGCGTATATCCCTAGCAGCTATAGCCACTAGCAATAATCACTAGCAATAATCACTGTCCTCTCACACCCCCCCCCCCCCTCCCAAGCACTATCTGTGTTGATGGGGGAATCATGCGCATTTCACACATGGCCGTAAAATTTCTTTGCAAAGTAAACCTGCTCTGCTCCTTTAATTGATCGACCTGAGTAAGTTTTATCTTTTATAAGTGTAAAAAGAAAAACGTTTTGAGACCTCTGTCTTAATATTTGCTTGATCCAGATATGGTGTTCTTAACTGTGTTTTTAAATAGGTTGACTCTAGATTTTACTGATCTTTTCATATATTTTTAGCAGTTTTATGCTCACTATGTTACTTTTAAATTCAGGTCGGACTCATTTCGTGGATTTGTGGACTACTGCTTGCAGAAAATACCTCAGGAACGGCCCACATCTGCTGATCTGCTGCGGGTAATGCATCTGTTTTGCTGCTGCTTTTGTGTTTTTAGCGTGGTTTTTTTTTTTTTTTTTTTTTCCAGTTCTAATTAATAAAGTGTGGTTTGGATAACCATTGCAAGTGACTAAAGTGTCTACTTACATTCCTTGTATTAATCCTTATCTGCTAACAGTAGATTTGAAACCTGATAGACGGGTGATCATTTGTGCTCTTTTATATTTGGATATTTGCACAAAGGGAAGACTACATTTTGAAACAAATATGTAGATCCACATTCTGACCTTGCTGAAACCAAGCCCTTAATTTCAGCCCTGATCTTTTTAGATAAGAGATCGAAAATGCATCCTTATCTGGTGACTTTTTGGTGTGACATATATGCATTAAAAAGTATCACATGGCCTTGGTTGTAATGGGTTAGGAGGAAAATGTATGCTGTCTCACTATGATATAGACCTGCTTGCTACAAGCACCAACTTTTTCAATGTGTCATGGAATCACTTCCTAGAAAACGGTTACATTTTAAGATCCAGGTGTTTTTAAATATTGGGGCTTTTATAGTGTAAACTGGCTGATGGAAGCTGCTGCACGGAAATGAGGGTCCCCGTTCAATCAAATGGCATCTGACAAGTTATACTGACCAATACATGGGTCAGTTTTTTCATTCAACCATCGGGTTGAACAAAGACCGGTTTCCCCTATCCACACACACCAGGTAGGATGGGGGAATCCTCCCTGTAATGCTATTGTATTCTGACAGCAAGGAGACTTCCCCACTATCAGAATACAGATTGGATCTTCAGCCTATAGCCTGCAGTGCTGACCAAGCAAGAAAATACAGTAGATCAATTTCTGTTCAACTACAGTGGCCAGACATGGAAATTCAGGCAGTCTCTGCTGAACCAGTCGAATTTTGATCCATGTATGGCCAGCTTTAATAGATATACAGTACTGTGTGAAGAAATGTTGTAAAGTAAGAATGCTTTCAAAAGTATATATTTTAATTACCTTTAGCAATTTACAAAATGCAAGATGAGTGAACAAAGTATAAAAACACATACATACAGCAGCAACTCCTCCAAGTCAATGGTATAAATAATCAGTTATACCAAGCAGATGCCAATAATCATCATCAGGTTGAAATGTAGTCATTAACTGAAACAGAAACAGCTGTGTAGGAGGTGTAAGGCTGGCTGAGGAACAGTCAAACTCTGCTACTAAGGTGAGGTTGTGGAAGACCGTTTTATGTTACAAGTCATACACCATAAAGGGCGGTCACACCAAATATTGATTTGTATTCCTCTTCTTTTCTTTTACTTGCCATTTTCTTAAGTTATAAAAATAAATTATTAGCACTTCTATTTCTTAAAGCATTCTTCATTCTACAGCATTTTTTCACACCTGCCTAAAACCATTGTAGCATATGTGTATGTATGTATGTATATATATGTATATGTGTATATATGTGTGTGTATATATATATATATATATATATATATATATATGTATGTATGTATGTATATATGTGTGTATATATATATATATGTGTGTGTGTATATATTATTATTAATGCCACCTGGCACACCAAAGTTTTTCTTGTAAGATTTATCAACAGTCCAATAAGTACTCTGTTCCATGTGGGTGACATATTTGGATAAAAGGAGGGGATAAATTGAATGTTCTTTCAAAGTGATAGGGAGTATCCCCTTTTTATATTGGTGTTGCTAGTAAGGCATTGTACATTTTATATGAATTTCTTCATTGGATTGTGTAAGTTATTGTACTAAACGGCTCCATTCATACTCGTACTGTCTTCCCTTGTTACACATACTGCTGCCAAAGATAATCTCTTAACAGGCTCATAGGTTTATGATGATGTTTCTTTCTGGAAGTTGATTCATGCATCTGGCAATCCTTTTGCTCTCTAGTAAACATACATGCAAGTTCACTAGCAAATCATCTCCATGCACTTATTAATCTACACGGTCTACTTTTTGTACATACTTCTGTACTTTAAATCGTTGAAATATGAATTAAGGCTTGTCTGTTTTTTGTTTTTGTTTTTTTTATGCAAAGTATTTTGCTTCATTCTTTTAAAATTATTTAAAAGGAACCCATTGGGGTTGGAATTTGAAGTTGCATTTGCTGTTATATTTTTGAATACAGTATATTTTTGAATATTTTCTGGGACCCACGCTTTTATACTTTCTTTGCTATTTAATGATTTACTGAAGCAAGTATAAGGAAACAACTCCTATAACCCAGACCTAAAAAAATTACATTTCTGATTTGAAAGGATACAACTAGACACCTGACTACATCTATAAACTCGCCAGAAGTATGGAAAGATACATATGCTAGAGTCAGTAAAGCCCTGCTAAACTTGCAAGCTTACTTGTAGAAGGGAGGAGAGCTAGTAAGCTAGAGACATATTAGGGGGCAACAATGGCAATGGGCAGGATGACCACAGATGGCCAAGAAGGGGCTAACATGCTTTATCTTTGCCGCAGCCAGGGCTATTATACCCAGACATTGGAATTCTAGTGTCATTCCCAGTATTAAGTAAATGGGTGTCTGATCTAAATTATATTATGTGTATGGTGGAATTGACAGCGAGCCTACAGTAGAAATACCCAAAAGTCATAGCTAAATGGGGGGCATGGAAAAATTTCAGCACCTCCCAGGTATTTTGAGGTTGTACCTGTGACCTAGATTCTCACCACATTTGAATATAGGGAACCATGGGGGAAGCCCTTAGGTCCCTCCTTCTCCCTTTTTTTATTTTTTCTTTCTTTACTCTTCTTTCTATTCTCTCTTTTGATTTTTGCTATTTATTTTAATTGTTGATGGTATGGCGATTAAAAGGTCTATGCACAAATATAACATTGAATGACAAACCAGCTCAAATTAAGTTGTGTTTGCTTATGAAGCCAAAAAATCCTGATGTTAGATGTTTATATGTGACCAAGTGTATCATAAAAAAAATGATTCAATAAAGTTTTAAAAACTTTAAAAAAAAACAAAAAAAAAAAAAAACGGGGTTGGGTTTTGTACCCAGAGTGAAATGATTGAATGGTGACATATACATATACTGTAGACACCTTTTTAATGTTGCTTTGTTTTGATTGCCCCAGGAATGTTCCTTCATTTGCCACTTCTCCTTGGCATACATCTTTATATCCATTTTAGATCATCTTTAACCACTTCAGCCCCCAGAAGAATTTACCCCCTTCCTGACCAGAGCACTTTTTGCGATTTGGCACTGCGTCGCTTTAACTGACAATTACGTGGTCATGCGACGTTGTACCCAAACAAAATTGGCGTCCTTTTTTCCCCCACAAATAGAACTTTCTTTTGGTGGTATTTGATCGCCTCTGAGGTTTTTATTTTTTGCGCTATAAACAGAAAAAGCGACAATTTTGAAAAAAAAATCATTATTTTTTACATTTTGCTATAATACATATCCCCCAAAAATATATATAAAAAAAAAAAAAAATTTCTCAGTTTAGGCTGATATGTATTTTGGTAAAAAAAAATCGTAATAAGCGTATATTGATTGGTTTGCACAAAAGCGTCTACAAAATAGGGGATAGATTTATAGCATTTTTATAGCACTTTTTTTTTTTTATCGTGACTGCGATATTATGGTGGACACGTCGGACAATTTTGACACATTTTTGGGACCATTGGCATTAATACACCGATCAGTGCTATAAAATTGCATCAATTACTGTAAAAATGTCACTGGCAGTGAAGGGGTTAACACTAGGGGCGCTTGAGGGGGTAACTGTTCCCTGGGAGGTGATTCCAACTGAAGGGGGAGGGGACTGACTGGAGGAAGTGACGGATCGTGGTTCCTAGCTAATAGGAACACACGATCTGTCACTCCTGTCAGAACAGGGAAGTGTGTGTTTACACACACTCATCCCTGTTCTGTCTCTCCTGCTCACGATCGCTCATGGCCTGCGGTCATCACGACCGTCGGCCACTAACACCGGCACCCCCGCTGTGCAGCAAGTGCGCCCGCCTACTATCCCAACCCCGCGAGCCGATGTATAGCTACGACGGCTCGCGCAGGGGAGCCAACCTGCCGCAGTATAACTGCGGCGGTTGGTCAGGAAGCGATTAAAACCAAACATTTCACACTCTAGATTAATGCCAGTTTCTTAAAAAACCTTCTGACTTTACAACCCCTTTTATCTTAATGCATTCTTTGCATTAAAATAAAAAGCCTTCTATGTGTAGCAGCCCCTTTCGGCCCCCCGTAATACTTACCTGAGCACATCTATGACCACGAGGTTCACGAGTGCCTTGGCCATCTGAGACTCTCCCTCCTGATTGGCTGAGACACAGAAGCAGTGCCATTGGCTCCCACTGCTGTCAATCAAAGTCAGTCAGACAATCAGCTGCTTGCTGTGGGGGCACTCGACTGGAGGGAGAGGCCAGGAGCTCAGAAGTGGGACCCGAGAAGAGGAGGATCTGGGCTGCTCTGTGCAAATCCACTGCACAGAACAGTATAACATGTTTGTTATGTTTATAGAAAAAAACTTTACAGTCACTTTAACATAATGCAGGACTCCAACTGCAGCTAAATTGTATTCTGTTTGCCAAATTCACAAGTCTTTTTATGTAAGTTGAATTAAAAAAAATTCAAATAGTAAGCAGAATAGCAGAAAATAGTGCAATATCTCAGGTTGGTATTGTAGCTCTCATGTGAGATGCAGTGCATCCGGAAAGTATTCACACCCCTTCAATTTTTCCACATTTTGTTATGTTACAGCCTTATTCAAAATGGATTAAATTTATTTTCCTCAAAATTCTACAAAAAATATCCCATAATGACAACTTGAAAGAAGTTTGAAATCTTTGCAAATTTATTAAAAATAAAAAGCAAAAAAAAAATCACATGTACATAAGTATTCACAGCCTTTTCCATGACACTCAAAATTTAGCTCAGATGTATACTGTTTTCACTAATCATCCCTGAGATGTTTCGACAACTTGATTGGAGTCCACCTGTGGTAAATTAAATTTATTGGACATGATTTGGAAAGGGGACACTCCTATCTATGTACGGTCCCACAGTTAACAGTGCATGTCAAAGCAAAAACCAAGCCATGAAGTCCAAGGAATTGTCTGTAGCCCTCCAAGACAGGATTGTATGAAGGCACAGATCTGGGAAAGGGTACAGAAAGATTTCTGCAGCATTGAAGGTGCCAGTGAGCACAGTGGCCTCCATGATCCATAAATGAAAGAAGTTTGGAACCACCAGGGTTCTTCCTAGAGCGGGCGGGCCGTCAGGCCAAACTGAGCGATCGGGGCAGAAGGGCCTTAGTCAGGGAGGTGACCAAGAACCCAATAATCCCTGACAGCGTTCCTCTGTGAAGAGAGGAGAACCTTCCAGAAGAACAACAATCTCTGTAGGACTCCACCAATCTGGCCTGTGTGGTAGAGTGGCTAGACGGAAGCCACCCCTCCAGTAAAAGGCACATTACAGCCCGTCTGGAGTTTGCCAAAAGGCATTTGAAGGACTCTGACCATGAGAAACAAAATTCTCTAGTCTGGTGAAACAAAGATTGAACTCTTTGGTCTGAATGGCAAGTGTCATGTCTGGAGGAAACCAGGCACCGCTCATTACCTGGCCAATATTATTCCTAAAGTGAAGCATGGTGGTGGCAGCATCATGCTGTGGGGATGTTTTTCATCAGCAGAAACTGGGAGACTAGTCAGGATCGAGAGAAAGATGAATGCAGCAATGTACGGACAACGACCCTAAGCACACAGCCAAGACTACAAAGTAGTGGCTATGGGTCACATCTGTGAATGTCCTTGAGTGGCCAAGACTTGAACCGGATTGAACATCTTTGGAGAGATCTGAAAATGGCTGTGTACCGATGCTCCCCATCAAACCTGATGGAGCTTGAGAGGGCTGAGAGGTCCTGCAAAGAAGAATGGGAGAAACTGCCCAAAAATAGGTGTGTCAAAAAGACTTGAGGCTGTAATTGGTGCCAAAGGTGCTTCAACAAAGTATTGAGCAAAGGCTGTGAATACTTACAGTATGTAAATGAGATTTTTTTTATTTTTAATACATTTGTAAAGATTTCAAACAAACTTCTTTCACATTGTCATTATGGGGTATTGTTTGTAGAATTTTGAGGAAAATAATGAATTTAATCCATTTTGAAATAATGCTGTAACATACAATGCGGAAAAAGTGACACACTGTGAATACTTTCCGGATTCACTATATAGACTAAGCACAGCCATACACAGTATTCCAAATAGTGAGACACCTACTATTTTCCAACCCAGACTGATTATCTGGCCAATTCAGTGGCTCAGATATTATTGAAACCTGAGAGAGATAGGCAGCTAGCATTTTAGGAAGAAGGGCAGTGAAGCCAATTGATTACTTTAAGCTGGATATCGGTTAACGGATGCTTTATTTGTTCCAACACAAACCTAATGACATGCACCGGTGTCATCAGTTCAGTCACCTTTTTTGCTAAGAAAAAAAATGATAAAAATGGATTAAGGTTACATTGGTTTATATCAGTGTACACATCTGCCTTCAGTTCAGTTTACATCAGGCTACACCTGTTTGTTTTTTATTTTTTTTAGTTGTTGCAAAAGTTAGTCTTAGGTGATAAAAAGAAAATATTTATTGTGTAAAAATGGACGTAAACGGATGACCTTTGCTTTTGATCCGTTAAAACCGTAAAGGGCGCAGACCTATACGGAAGCAGATAGTCTTCCGTTTACATTCATAAGCACATAGAGATACATTGCTGTGCATTTTTTTATTCAAAAGACCGATGTTTGAAAAATGGACAAACAGAACGTACATGATAAAGGACACTAATGTTCAGAAACTGTTGGTGTTAGAGCCCTTGCACACTGGGGCGGGGGCGGCGTCGGCGGTAAAACGCCGCTATTATTAGGCGTTTTACCGTCGGTATTCGGCCGATATCGGGGCGGTTTTACCCCCCGCTAGCGGCCGAGAAAGGGTTAAATACCACAGCAAAGCGCCTCTGCAGAGGCACTTTGCCGGCGGTATAGCCGCGCCGTCCCATTGATTTCAATGGGCAGGAGTGGTATACACTCCGCTCCTTCACCGCTCCGAAGATGCTGCTGGCAGGACTTTTTTTACCGTCCTGCCAGCGCACCGCTCCAGTGTGAAAGCCCTCGGGGCTTTCACACTGGAATACAAGCAGCGGCACTTTCAGGTCGGTTTGCAGGCGCTATTATTAGCGCAATAGCGCCTGCAAACCGCCCCAGTGTGCAAGGGCTCTTAAGATTACTTGGAAACAAATAGTTTGGAGTCCATTGACGCTTAAGCATTGTGTTAAATTAATGGTAAAATTAAGGTTTAGACTAGCACCCCAATGCACAGTATAGAAGATGGCAACCAGCACTGCAGTGCACTGTTTTTAACCAGTTCCCACCTGGCCTATAGTCAAATGACAGCTGAGCGGGGCCTTCGTCATCCACCAGACACAGCTAATGACTGATCAGTGTACTGGCCCACTGTGACCAATCCCAGCAGATCACATGACAGTTGTAAAAAATGGATGGCTTCCTTTCATGCTATGCACCATTTTTATATGTATGTATGTATGTATGTATGTATGTGTGTGTGTGTGTATATGTATATGTATATGTATATATATATATATATATATATATATATATATATATATATATATATATATATGTATATGGTGGTCCTGCCAGTCCCTCTGCTTTCCTATTAAAAACTGACCACAATAAGTAGGAGAACACACTGTGGTCAGTTCTCTAGCTATGCTGGGAACTCAGCCTGCTCTCCTTCAATGATCAGACTTGTCCTGACACACCCCTGCTGCACAGCCATTCATTGGCAAGCTCAGTCTGTGTACTGTTGCTTCTCCGACACCCAACTCTTATGCAGCTGAGAAGACCGGGCGTGTGATCATTTATAAAACGTGAAAAAAAGTATTTATGTATATTTTTTTTAAATATATATCTATACACAAATGTTTTGCTTTTTTTTTTTCTATTTTAAACTAAATGGATTGTTTTACAAGGTGATTGTTTACAATCACTTTAAGTCACGTTAATTGTGAGATGGATCCTCCATGGATCGGACTTGTTTTTCGAGCACATCTCACAGATGCTTAATTGGATTTAAATCTGGAGAATTTGGGGGCCAAGTCAACCTCAAACTGGTTGTTGTGTTTCTCAAACTATTCTTGAACCATTTTTGCAGTGTGGGAGGGCGCATTATCCTGCTCAAAGGGGCCACTGCCATCGGGGGATCGTTTCCATGAAGAGGTGTAATTGGCCAGCAACAATGTTTAAGTATGTGGTATGATTCATCAGACCAGGCCACCTTTTTCCATTGCTCTGTGGTCCAGTTCTGTTGCTCATGTGCCCATTGTAGGCACTTTTGGCTGTGGACATGGGTCAGCATAGGCAGCCTAGTTTCTCTGCAGCAACGTAGCCCCATACACAATAAACTGCGATACCAATTTTTTTGCTTTCAACACATCAACTTCATGAACAACACATTCACTTCCTGCCTAAGATATCCCACATATGTTCAGGTGCCATTGTGGCAAATTAACCAATGTTATTCACTTTCCCTGTCAGTGGCCATAATGTAATGGCTGATCGGTGTATATTTCATTAGATGTGTATATGTATGTGTGTATGTATATGTAATATATATATATATATATATATATATATATATATCCTTGCATTTATCATTAGTAACACAAAGCTTTGCTTTTTTTAACTCCTGTGTTTTTCTTTTCCTTCAATATGCTAGCATGACTTCGTACGCAGAGAAAGGCCAGCGCGGGTCCTTTTAGATCTGATACAGAGGACTAAGGATGCTGTCAGGGAGCTAGACAACCTGCAATACAGGAAAATGAAAAAAATTCTCTTTCAAGAATCCCGCAATGGTCCACTTAATGAGTCTCAGGAAGATGATGAGGTAAGACCAAGAGGCTGTAAAAAAAAAAAAATGGCTGCTAATGTTCAAAATTTCACCTAAACTTTTTTTGTGAAATTACTATAACTTTTGGGAATTTTTTTTTAAATTAAAAGCAGGACATGGTTTTAGGGACAGTTCACACCACATGTAGTCCAGTGCGTTTTTTTTTTCTGCCTCAAAAAACACATGGAAAGTAGGTTATATGGTTTCCAAGGGCATAGTTCACACCGGTGCGGTCAGTTCCAAGGAATTCCAATTCCAGGAAAAAAAGTAGAACATGCTGCATTTTTACTGTACTGGAACGTGGTGAAGCGCATCAAAAATGCTCCAATGCACTGGGACGCATCAAAAAGGCACTGAATCCCAGTACAGTCAAAAAAAAGAAAAACAGCATCTGAAATGCATCCAGAAATGTATCAAAAGCGTTTTAAAAGTGCGCATGCAGAAACTCATCCGGAATGGATCTGGAGTGTGTTTTTGTGGTGTGGACCAGCCCTTAATTAAAGTTAAACAAATCATTACATGGCATCACTAAATACATTTTCTAATTTTCCTTTTTAGTTTGAAAATAGTTCAAGAGCAGTACAGAACCTAATACCCTCAAATATTGTGGATCTGCCCATTCCTCCACTTTGTCATACTGATTTTGCGGCACAACTTACTACTCAGAACTATGACAATTAAATGCTTTGGTTGCATTGGGAAACGCCTACAGCCTACTGTATATACTTGCTGAAAATTCACTGCACTTCCCCTTTAAATATCCATACAATTGTCAATATTACAACAATGTTAGTCCTTTTTATTAAGACCCCTTTCACACTGGGGCGGAAAGTGCGTCGGCGGTAAAGCGCTGCTATTAGCGGCGCTTTACCGTTGTTTTAGCAGCAGTATTCGGCCGCTAGCGGGGTGGTTTTACCCCCCACTAGCGGGCGAGAAAGGGTTAAAAACCACCGCAAAGCGCCTCTTCAGAGGCGCTTTGCCGGCGGTATAGCTGCGCTGCCCCATTGATTTCAATGGGCAGGAGTGGTGTATACACCGCTCCTTCACCGCTCTTAAGATGCTGCTAGCAGGACTTTTTTTTCCCCGTCCTGCTAGCGCATCGCTCCAGTGTGAAAGCCCTTGGGCTTTTTCACACTGGAGACACAGCAACGGCTGTTTCGGGTCGGTTTGCAGGCGCTATTTTTAGCGCAATATCGCCTGCAAACTGCCCCAGTGTGAAAGGGGCCTTAGTCAAAACTGCTAATGAGCCACAAGTGATACCCGTGTACATCTCAGACACTTGGTATACTGTAAGGTTCACCCTGGACTTGGAATAGGAAAAAAATAAAATGTGTTTTGGATTCAAAACAACTTTGCAGATATGACTACATAGATGCAATAAAATCACATAGTTATAGATGTAAATGCCGCCTATTTCATTGTTTAGCCACCATGTTCAAGGCACTTGCAAACACATCTCATGACGAATCAATAAAAACTATGTGAGAGATTACTTATGGGTCTGGCTTTCTGCCCAGATGTAGTATAGACTGTTGACCATTTAATTAGAAAGTTTAGCACTGACGGTACAATAAGTGGGTTCTTAGAGTAAGAGAGAGCCTTTGTTCAGTTAAAGGACCACTATCACAAAAAATATTTTGGGGTAGGGACAAACTATAACATCTTGATTCCTTGCAGTAAGTTTTTGTAAAGAACCTTATATCCTTTTAAGAAAAAAAAAAAAAAAAAAAAAGACAACCACTGTATATACATGTTAGGTCTCAAACCTGGCTCATCCCCACTTATTCTTGCATTGCTTGATCTGCATGTAAATCTGGTGTAAAAATATATTATAGCTATCTGACATCAATAAGGGAATTCATGTAGAATATATATTAGCCACATATGGTTTTTAGACTACAATATTTTACATGATAGTGGCACTTAAACCCACTGTAGACTTGTTTTGTTAAAAAGAAATGTAAAGAAAATTTGTGTGCATTCCTGGTTATTTAACACAGACAATGTTCTTTAATTTGCTCCTATTATTTTAATTGCACCCTAGAAACAAATGCTATGAACTTTAGAATATGAATTATTTTTAGAGATCAATATTTTCAACAAGATCAGTTACTAGCACAAGATCACTATTGTGTAGTGTAGTCTAGTTAGAGCTGAATTTGCTTTCATATTTTAGATACTTTAAAATTTACTTTTAAAATGATCTGATGTACATTATGTGATTACGCAATTGCAAAATAATGTTTAACAAAATTATTTATTAAATTTGCTTTGTGTACCCTATCGAGGTATGTTAGGATCTTATAGTTTGTTTCTTTTTATAAATTGTACAATTAAGTTGCTTTTGCTTTCTGCGGTATTTGATGCTGTGCTGAGAATGTTGCATAATTATTATAGTGCTTGAGAATTATCCTTCTCAAAAAGAATCCTTTTTGAGCCACAGAAGTTATTGCCAAAGTTCAATATTATCTGTCTGTGTAAGATCTGCAATTTTTTACAACTGCAGAATTGTATTAGGGTCCTGTTCATACATATCTGTTGCCCTGAAGTAAAATACATGCATCTGAACTACAACTTGGTGTGTTTTAAAATTAAGCACATGCAGCCCATTGAAATAAATAGTAAACATGATATATGCACTGTTGTGTTTTCTCTCTACACAATGGAAAATCCCTTTTCCAAAGGGTCCACCCTCATTTTGCATAGTGAATGAACAGGAAAAGTATAAAAGGCATCTATATATAAAACGCACATAAACATATGCAGTAGTACGCACCTAAAACAGGCTTTGTGTTTGAAAATATGACATTTCTTTATGCATCATGTGCATGTTATAATATTTGCCAACTACTCTGCAACTTGTATAGGACAGTGAGCATGGGACCAACCTGACTGCAAAGATGGACAGCCTTGGCAGCAATCATTCCATACCAAGCATGTCGGTCAGTACGGGTAGCCAGAGCAGCAGTGTGAACAGCATGCAGGAAGTGATGGATGACATGAGTCCAGAGCTGATACTGGTTCCAAGCTATGGCTGCGGCTATGATTCCACCTCTTCTTTGGTTCCAAAAAAGGTAAGTGAAGTCCGTTCAGTGGGGAAAATTGCAGTCAGATCCCCCCTCCCATGTAAGTGAATATGTTGTAAGAGACATTTAATGGATCATTTACTATTTCTATTTGTGAAGTTTCTACTCACAAGTGTGAAGGGTGTAGCTTAGTGTAGCTTTTTTTTCTAAATAGTTATCGGTCTTGTATTACATTTTTAAAAATCTATAAAGGCATATTTATGTGGTCCTTAGGCAGCCATTTGGGTATTTGTTAATCTCTAGTTACATACTAGCAAGAAGGCCGGTATGGGGTGTAATGTAAAGTATGCACCTACTTACATATTTGTTCATGGCAACTATATACTGACTGGACCATTCCAGTAGCATTTTCCTCAGTTGGGTAATATCAAAATCTCCAGCAAGAGGAGGAGGCATATTACTTGTGGTAAAATGGTATAGTGTGTGTGTGTGTGTGTGTGTGTGTGTGTGTGTGTGTGTCTGCATCACATGAAGTTTTCTTTATACATTTAAACTTTTTTTTTTTTTTTTTCCTTTCCTTTTTAAAAGTTATAAATGACCCAATCCCAGCTCAGCACAGTAAAACAATCCCCACTATAGATACAAGTATGGCATTCATTAATTCTGCATTCAACTAATAAATAAAAACAGTGTACAAGAGTGGTTTTACCATGATGTATCTCGTGCTACCCTTTTAATGGGCTGTTAATTTGTGATTAAAAATATATAATTAGTGTGGTAAAGAGAAGATACAAGTTAAGCATTTTTTTAAAACTAGCACATATCTCAATTGTAGCAATTTATAGTCCTTTTAAAATCAGTCCTTGTTAAAATAAATAATAAAGTCTTGAATACTGTAGGTTTTTGCAATTAAAATAATTTTTGCAATTATTGAAATTTACGTTTGCCATTCTTACTGTAGTTACAGTCTAAAATAAAAAAACTAACAGAAGAAAGGGCCTTTTTTTAATATGGTGTGGTTTTTATATTAACCTGCATTCATTTGTATTCAAAATTTATTAAACAGTTTTCCGTTTTTAGAAATATCTATATTCTTTCAACATTTTCCATGTTAACAAAGTTAATGTGACTCTTAAATAAAATAAATAAATAAATTGTTTTACTGCAATGTGCCATGACAAATCAAGGTTAATTGCCTTTATGCGAAATCATGTTGATGACAATTGCCTGCTCCTGTTTTTTGGGGGGTTTTTTTTGTAACGAGTCATTGTTGTCAAGAGAGAAGTAAATAACAATTGTTTGCATTGTAGTCTGCTGAATGCTCAGTAATACAATAGAATGGCATTCATCCCTTTCGCCGACTCTCCATTTGTTTAAAAGCAAACTATTTGGCATTTATTAAATGTACTTATCTACACATTTTTGACAAACATAACTTAAAATATGTTACCCAATTAACTCATTGCTCCTCCAAGTTCTGTAGTTTGGAGCATCTAAAAGGCAATAGTTTAAATTATTAGCTGCTTTTGTACCATTTATAAAAGGGATCTATAGTTTGAAAACTGGCAATTTTAAAAATAATTGTGTTAACAGTTGTTATGAATGCCAAAATGTAACAATATATCATCTTTTCCTAGCATCTATGAAATAAAGATTATGCTTAAACATGCCATTTACTTCTATATAAATGTTAATCTTTAAATTACCTAAGTCCCAGACACGTGTGAATAATATAAAAATGGGACCAATGAAAAATAGAACTGCTCAAAGACCCACTCCTGATTAAAACAAAGATGCAAGGTGAAACGACCACTAGCTCAGAGAAATATTTATGTTCAATTGCAAATCATTTGTGCAAAGTAACCGCACTAACATCAATGAATATCTTTTTGTCTTTTTTGTTTTGTTTTTAAAAAAAAAATAGGGCAAAGAATATTTGAGCTGCTGCTTATAGCAACAGCTCAAAAAATAATTTACATCGTTTAGCAAGCTCAAAAAAATAATTTACATCCTTTTAGCCTATAGATATTTTTGGATTACTTTTTTGTGAATGTTTTGCTTTGTTGCAGGATCATTTTAATATATTGACTGCAATTCTGCACTGGTACAAAAAATGACAGATTCTAAGGCATAATTACACACAAAATAGAATAGTTGACATAGGAGGCCATTGACAATAGTGCTTTAGTAGAAATAAATTCATGGACATAGTGGCAGATATATGTTGAGACAGTCATACATGTATAAACATTTAAAACGTGGAAATTATACAATATGAGTCTTCTGTGAGGCTTATGTTGTATAGGGAAAAGTTCACCCATCAGTCCTGCATTTTGCTTTTTTTTTTGTTTAAGCATAGTTTTTGCAAAATGAGTGGTGTCCTTGTATATTTTATTCTATAAATAGAGAAATGCCTTTTGTAAGATATATAGAGCATTTATAGGGTCAAAATGAGCAGTTCTTAAAACGGCATAGTCCTTTTTTTGTCCATAAATTACACAATATTTTGTGATAATCATAATCTTCATCGTGTTCAGGTGCATGCTTTTACAGCTATATATGTTAGTCTGAGACTTATTAGTCGCCCATAAATTTCTCAATAGGAGTAGGTAAAAAAATAAGAAGAAAATATATAGGCATTAGGAGCTATGACACAAGAGAATTTTAAAGCTGGATTCTAATCTTACATTTTGCCCTACCTGATTCCTCTTTCTCCCCCTCATCCACATGCTTATACGTTTTTTTTTAAAACAAATTCCCTATTCATTACACACCTAATTTTAGACCCAGCACTTCTCTATGCAATGCAGTTGGATAATGGCTGGTGGGAGGGGTCAGCAGAGTGCAGTACAAAGATTATTGAAAACATAACAGAACCCTCCTCCCAAGATTCATCAGCCCTGATGCAAGCAGTTAGCTGCCTCCTTGGGAGCAGTTATCAGTATAATCAATATATACCTTGATGGATGCCAATCTGACATTCTTAAGCTGGGTATGCACGGGCCGAGATTGTCTGAAATTGTCAGTTTGGCAGTTACCAGATGACTTTTGACCCGTGTGTAATGTTCACTGTGAGAAGCTCAGTAAGATCAGTGTAAGCAATTTCAGTACAGGAGAGGAGCCTGTATAACTATACACAAATGAATACAAGGCTGTTGTTTAGCTTTAAGACATGGGAAGGAAAATTGTGTACATTGATTGATTATCCTTTTTAGGATAATTATCCTTTTTAGGATAATTCATAAAAACCTGAAAGGAGTTTTTTTGCCTTTTAGCGCTCGTTTACACATAGTGCTGTTACACACTAGATAAATGCCAGTCGCTGCTAGGGTACATAGAAAACAATCGTTTTCTATTTGTCGTCTTTGCATTGCAGATATTGAGCATGTTTTATTTTTGAACCCTGTTAAGAATTGCTAGGTATAGTGTTCTATATGGGCTGTGCAACAAGCTTTGCAAGATTTAGGCAGTTTTCTTTCCTTTAATCATGGGTTGAAGGAAGGAAAATTACTGCAATACCCCATCAACACAATCAGTGATTGGGGAATCCATCCCGCAGTACTATTGTGTTCTGCCAATAGGGAGCCTTCCCCGCCGACAGAATAAAATGGTCACCGCTGGCAACTATAGCCACCAGTAGTGATCTGGTGAAAAAAAACCCCGACAGGCTGGTTGTACAGAAGTCAATCGATGGATCTTGATGAATTTCGATCTGTCTATGGCCAGCTTTAGTATAACCTTGGAGAATGAAGATTTGACATACTCGATTTGCAATTGTTTTGTTTCAAGCATACATGAAAAAAACATGTGAAGCAACTGGAAAATATTGAGCAAACTGATTTTCCATTCTGAAAACAAAAATTCTTTGGACAGCCGTTAAAGCAAGATGTCACCAGCACAAGCATTTGCTTGAGATGGTGGGTAGTAGGTTTGATTTTGGAATTTGTTTAAAATTTACCACATCACTAGCAAAAATGAGGAGACTGAGAAACGCTCATTAGGTATTGCTGAAAATCTTTGTCCGATGCCTTGGGAGAGACAAGACCTTATCATGAATTGACGCTGTAAGAGCATACTATTGTCATCAATATGGGGTGCACTGTGGTTATCTTAATTTTTTTTTTTTTAAACCCCCCCCCCCCTTTTTCTTTTTCCATCTATATGTCGTATATATATATATATATATATATATATATATATATATATATATATATATATATATATATATATATATATATATATATATATATATCAAAAAATTTTTTTCAACTAATAAAACAGTTAAAAATGCATGAAAATTTCCAAACTGCTATACAGGCATTAGTTCTAATATAGCTAAGCAGAATTTAAAAATAATTAAAAAAAGGGATTTTTTACTTCTCTGTGTTGGGATGTGTCTAGTCTCTGGGATGCTGCAAGGAGCAATGATTGTATGCAAAGTGAAGTATTCCAGATTTTACCTTTTTTCTTTGGGTCGAAGCAGTCAGAGTAATGGAATTTGATTTGCTGGTTGGTTGCCTCGGTACACCTCCATTTTTATCAGGGCTGATACTATCCAAAATACATGTGCTCTTGTTCCACAGCTGCATACTCCTGTTGATGTCCATCTTTAAAGTGGAACTGTATTTGTGTAAAAAAAGTGCAGAGGCCTGACCTGTGTCCGTGTTGGTAGCCTACAGCATTCCCCCTGTGCATGTGCAAGGACCCACTATAATGGGTAATCACTATAGGCCCTGTCCAAACGCACTGATAAAAACACTGCTTGTGAACTATGCATATCCAATGCCAGGACAATTATGTTGACACAATTGAGCCAGATAAATGAATCACTAAGTAGTGTAGCCAGGAACAGGAGGACAGGTCCAGAGCTTAAACCAGGTATGTTGGCTCCCACAGTCCAGGAGAGTTGGATCCTGGCCTGACCACATTTAACCAGTTCTTTACAGGTTGTCACCTTTTCCTGGAAAAATTACCATCCTTATGATCAATTTCCCAATAATATCATTGACATGTTCATCCAGGCCAGTAGAATTTAGGCCATGTTAAACCCAACCCACAGATCTGTATTCTGGAAGTCTCCTTGCCCCAGTTATGTACTACAGCATGTAAGACTTTGCTCATGGACACCATTGCAGCCCCCAGATAAAAACTCCAGAAATGGCAGATCACCGAACTGTGGGAAGGGAACTTTCAAGCTGGCCAAGCCTTGGCTTGATCTCTAATGCTGGCCCTACCTGTAACAGTCTTTTTATTTTTTTAAAATTGATCCATTCAATGTATTGCCAATCAGGCAGGCCCATAGTTGAGATAAATACCAGAAAGAATACCCTAGCTACTATCTATAGTGAAGTACTAGTGAATGACCCCAGCTGTTGCTTCAGGATGTTCTCCCTGGACAAGAATATTTTGTAAAAATAAACAGCAGAGCTACCTATTAGTGCTTCCGTGCAAAAACATTACCCCACTATTCAAAATAGGTATAAAAGTTACAAGTTTATTTATAAACTTTTGGATTACCAATAAAAACTTACTGGAGTGTAAACAAATGCAAAGAGATTAAAGCTATAACCGTATTCAACTTCTGTAATCAAATGGCTAATTATATCCCATTAATATGCTTCCAATATTCGTGCAAACAAATTATAAAAAAGTGCTAATAGTGTCACTCACTGCAAAAAAAAAAAAAAATATGACAGTTCATATGCATCCAAGGTAAAAGTAAATCCACACAAAAAGTGGTGCTTCGTGTAGTTCAGTGCCACGACTCTTTCCAGTAAAGTGAAAAACACTCAAGCAATATCTTGCCTCCTCTCACTTACAATGCTCACTCACCAGACTATATTGACCTCTTTAAAATAAAAAGGTATAAATGCCCTTTAGGTGTGATATCCACACACTCCTGATAATTCCTTTTACTTGCCCCTCTCCACCTTGAATAAACAGAATATCTGAGAATATCTGTGCCACCAGCATCATAGTTTAGTATAGTTGGGTAGATGTGAAGAAGTCTGTACAGATTGTAATACATCTGATCAGCTTTAAAAAGTTTGCACAATTTGACTTTAAGGCGGGTTATAGTGGGGACTCCCCTGCTGTCAGAATACACTAATCGGCACTGCAGCCATTGACTGCAGACTGCCAATCGATTTAAGATTTTCCAGCGGGACTCTTTGACAGAAGCTGATCTAATGATAGTCTTCTGTCGAGTATGGAGGATCACACACACAGATCACAACGTGCCAGTTTCTGCTGAACTGGCCGAAATTCGATGTGTGTTTACCCAGCTTATATTTCTCTGTGTTATACAGCTGAAGACAGCGCCATCTTAGCCTCTATTTACATCAGGAGCTGCAATGGTTCTTTCTGTACATGTAATCTAGGACTTTAGCCATTGTTCAGTTGAGAGTTGACATAAAAAACACTGACACCTGTGACAATTGTTGTCACTAGAGGCTTGTCTTAAAGCGGGGGTTCACCCACACCGCCAAAAAAAAAAAATATTAAAAGCCAGCAGCTACAAATACTGCAGCTGCTGACTTTTAATACATGCCCACTCACCTGTCCCAGGGTCCAGCGATGTCGGCAGGGGACGCCGAGAACCCGCTCGGTTCTCGGCAGCTGCCTCCGCCATCCTAGGTGAGGGAATCAGTAGGTGGAGCGTTGCGGCTTCACTTCCCGGTTCCCTACTGCGCATGCGCGAGTCGCACTGCGCGTCCCTAGTGGTCCCCGCTCTCTCCTGGGAGCTGTGTGTTCCCAGCAGACAGCGCGGTCGGGACGGGAAGAGGCATAGACTCCCATGGGAGTCTATGCCGGAAGTGGGTGCAAATACCTGTCTTAGACAGGTATCTGCACCCCCCTCCCCCCTGAAAGGTGCCAAATGTGACACCGGAGGGGGGGAGGGTTCCGAAAAGCGGAAGTTCCATTTTTGTGTGGAACTCCGCTTTAAATGTTACTGTCTTGAGAAATGATTAAAGCGGAACTTAAACCATTGTTTTAACTTTCTCAAAAACGGTACATTCAAAACATATTGTGATTAAAGCAGAACTAAATCCTCCTATCCTTTTCAGCCAAGGAAGCTGCCATCATAGTTTGTGTTTGATTTGCAACTGTCATGATCCTGCACATGTGATCAGTTATGATACCAGCCATTTGATGGATTGACTGTTTGGTTGAGAAGAAAAAAACGTGACAATTTACAAACCTGGCATGCTGGAAATTTGCCTTTTTTTTTTTATTATTATTTATTTTTACTGTTAAATTGATGGGTTTTATTTTTACTTTAATAACTCTCACAGTTGCATGTGCTCTCAACTGAACTGTCAAGCCCTCAAATAGCTGGTGTCATAACTCATTACATGTGCAGCACCAGGGCAACTGCCAATTAAACAGAGGCTAAGATGGCATCTTCCTTGGGTGTTAGGGATAGAAGCGTTTAGTTCTGCATTAAACTGTTTGGGCAACCTCAGTAACAATGAAAGCAGAACTAAGTGCATTAATTATTTCTCAAAACATTTAGGCTGGCCATACATTGTACAATTTTCCTTTAGATTTACCAAAACTATATAATGATGTCAAACCTAAACGCTTTTAATTTGTATGCAGTCGGGTAGGCCCTTGCACTACATAGCTGAAGGTAAATCTAAAGGAAATTGAATAAGAAAATTGTATAATGTATGGCCAGCCTAATGTTCAGTGCATGCTGTGAATGACGACTGTCGGACGTGCTTGTGCTCTAAATTGAACTGTCAAGCCCTCAAACGGCTGGTATCATAACTGATCACATGTGAAGCACCATGGCAGCTGCAGATCAAAAAGGGGCTAAGATGGCAGCTTCCCTGGCTGTAAAGAATAGGAGGGTTTAGTTCCACTTTAAGACGAAATAACGGACACTTTTAGCCAATATTGCACATGTAATCACCAACTTAGAGTAAAACAATTTCCTTTTTATTAATGTAACAACAAAAAAAAAAAGCATCACCACCTGGCAACCAATCAGGAAGCAGCTTTCATTTTTTTTGAGGCCTAGGCTGTAGTGAAGAAAGCTGATTTGTGGATTATTGGCTGCCATTATTAAATAAAAGTCAGCAGCGGGCTCTAATTTCCAATCTACACCCCCCCCCAACCCCACCCCCCAAGAGCTAATTAATGTGATCACTCTGCAGATTGCAATGAGGACAATGTCTGCCTCCATGGTGCAGGCCTGCCCCTCCTCTGCCATCACTGGACACAGGCAGAGCTTCCATTAGATCCTGCTGCCTACAAGTGGTAATAGGGAGGAGAATCATACTGGGGGGGTCCATTACTTCCTGAAAGCTGTGCAAATGTCATAGATTTCTATGGCCACATTGCTTCTTTAAAAATGGAAAAAAAAAGTGTAAGGCTGGAAAGTGCTAGAAGTGTGAGCAGGCTGTGGATGAGCTGCAGCCACCGCATCCTCCATCCTCCATATCCTCCTAGTCTCTTCTATCCTCAGCATCCTCCCTGGTCTCCTCTATCCTCAGCATCCTCCCTGGTCTCCTCTATCCTCAGCATCCTCCCTGGTCTCCTCTATCCTCAGCATCCTCCCTGGTCTCCTCCTATCCTCAGCATCCTCCCTGGTCTCCTCTATCCTCAGCATCCTCCCTGGTCTCCTCTATCCTCAGCATCCTCCCTGGTCTCCTCTATCCTCAGCATCCTCCATCCTCCTGGTCTCCTCTATCCTCAGCATCCTCCATCCTCCTGGTCTCCTCTATCCTCAGCTTCCTCCATCCTCCTGGTCTCCTCTATCCTCAGCCTCCTCTATCCTTCTGGTCTCCTCTATCCTCAGCATCCTCCATCCTCCTGGCCTCCTCTATCCTCAGCATCCTCCTGGTCTCCTCTTTCCTCAGCATCCTCTATCCTCCTGGTCTCCTTCTATCCTTAGCATCCTCCATCCTCCTGGTCTCTATCCTCAGCATCCTCCTGGTCTCCTCTATCCTCAGCATTCTCCATCCTCTTCTATCCTCAGCATCCTCCTGGTCTCCTTTATCCTCAGCATCCTCCTGGTCTCCTCTATCCTCAGCATCCTCCATCCTCCTGGTCTCCTCCTATCCTCAGCATCCTCCATCCTCTTCTATCCTCAGCATCCTCCATCCTCCTGGTCTCCTCTATCCTCCATCTTATTGGTCTCCTCCTATCCTCAGCATCCTCCATCCTTCTGGTCTCCTCTATCCTCAGCATTCTCCATCCTCTTCTATCCTCAGCATCCTCCTGGTCTCCTCTATCCTCAGCATCCTCCATCCTCCTGGTCTCCTCTATCCTCAGCATCCTCCATCCTCCTGGTCTCCTCTATCCTCAGCTTCCTCCATCCTCCTGGTCTCCTCTATCCTCAGCCTCCTCTATCCTTCTGGTCTCCTCTATCCTCAGCATCCTCCATCCTCCTGGCCTCCTCTATCCTCAGCATCCTCCTGGTCTCCTCTTTCCTCAGCATCCTCTATCCTCCTGGTCTCCGCTATCCTCGGCATCCTCCATCCTCCTGGTCTCTATCCTCAGCATCCTCCTGGTCTCCTCTATCCTCAGCATTCTCCATCCTCTTCTATCCTCAGCATCCTCCTGGTCTCCTCTATCCTCAGCATCCTTCATCCTCTTCTATCCTCAGCATTCTCCATCCTCTTCTACCCTCAGCATCCTCCTGGTCTCCTCTATCCTCAGCATCCTTCATCCTCCTGGTCTCCTCCTATCCTTAGCATCCTCCTGGTCTCCTCTATCCTCAGCATCCTCTATCCTTCTGGTCTCCTCTATCCTCAGCATCCTCTATCCTTCTGGTCTCCTCTATGCTCAGCATCCTCCATCCTACTGGTCTCCTCTATCCTCAGCATCCTCCTGGTCTTCTCTATCCTCAGCATCCTTTATCCTTCTGGTCTCCTCTATGCTCAGCATCCCCTATCCTCAGCATCCTCCATCCTCTTCTATCCTCAGCATCCTCCATCCTACTGGTCTCCTCTATCCTCAGCATCCTCCTGGTCTCCTCTATCCTCAGCATCCTCTATCCTCAACATCCTCCTGGTCTCCTCTATCCTCAGCATCCTCTATCCTCCTGGTCTCCCCTATCCTCAGCATCCTCTATCCTCCTGGTCTCCCCTATCCTCAGCATCCTCCATCCTCCTGGTCTCCCCTATCCTCAGCATCCTCCATCCTCCTGGTCTCCCCTATCCTCAGCATCCTCCATCCTCCTGGTCTCCCCTATCCTCCATCCTCCTGGTCTCCTCTATCCTCAGCATCCTCCTGGTCTCCTCCTATCCTTAGCATCCTCCATCCTCCTGGTCTCCTCTATCCTCAGCATCTTCCATCCTCTTCTATCCTCAGCATTCTCCATCCTCTTCTATCTTCAGCATCCTCCTGGTCTCCTTTTTCCTCAGCATCCTCCATCCTCCTGGTCTCCTCTATCCTCAGCATCCTCCATCCTCTTCTATCCTCAGCATTTTCCGTCCTCTTCTATCAGCATCCTCCTGGTCTCCTTTATCCTCAGCATCCTCCTGGTCTCCTCTATCCTCAGCATCCTTCATCCTCCTGGTCTCCTCCTATCCTTAGCATCCTCCTGGTCTCCTCTATCCTCAGAATCCTCCATCCTCCTGGTCTCCTCTATCCTCAGCATACTCTATCCTTCTGGTCTCCTCTATCCTCAGTATCCTCCTGGTCTCCTCTATCCTCAGCATCCTCTATCCTCCTGGTCTCCTCTATCCTCAGCATCCTCTATCCTCCTGGTCTCCTCTATCCTCAGCATCCTCTATCCTTCTGGTCTCCTCTATCCTTAGCATCCCCTATACTCAGCATCCTCCATCCTCTTCTATCCTCAGCATCCTCCATCCTCCTGGTCTCCTCTATCCTCAGCATCCTCTTGGTCTCCTCTATCCTCAGCATCCTCTTGGTCTCCTCTATCCTCAGCATCCTCCTGGTCTCCTCTATCCTCAGCATCCTCCTGGTCTCCTCTATCCTCAGCATCCTCCTGGTCTCCTCTATCCTCAGCATCCTCCTGGTCTCCTCTATCCTCAGCATCCTCCTGGTCTCCTCTATCCTCAGCATCCTCCTGGTCTCCTCTATCCTCAGCATCCCCTATCCTCCTGGTCTCCCCTATCCTCAGCATCCCCTATCCTCCTGGTCTCCCCTATCCTCAGCATCCCCTATCCTCCTGGTCTCCCCTATCCTCAGCATCCTCTATCCTCCTGGTCTCCCCTATCCTCAGCATCCTCTATCCTCCTGGTCTCCCCTATCCTCAGCATCCTCTATCCTCCTGGTCTCCCCTATCCTCAGCATCCTCCATCCTCCTGGTCTCCTCTATCCTCCTGGCCTCCTCTATCCTCCATCCTCCTGGTCTCCTCTATCCTCCATCCTCCTGGTCTCCTCTATCCTCCATCCTCCTGGTCTCCTCTATCCTCAGCATTCTCCATCCTCTTCTATCTTCAGCATCCTCCTGTTTTCCTTTTTCCTCAGCATCCTCCATCCTCCTGGTTTCCTCTATCCTCCATCCTCCATCCTCCATCCTCCTGGTCTCCTCTATCCTCAGCATCCTCCATCCTTCTGGTCTCCTCTATCCTCTATCCTTCTGGTCTCCTCTATCCTTAGCATCCCCTATACTCAGCATCCTCCATCCTCCTCTATCCTCAGCATCCTCTTGGTCTCCTCTATCCTCAGCATCCTCTTGGTCTCCTCTATCCTCAGCATCCTCTTGGTCTCCTCTATCCTCAGCATCCTCTTGGTCTCCTCTATCCTCAGCATCCTCTTGGTCTCCTCTATCCTCAGCATCCTCTTGGTCTCCTCTATCCTCAGCATCCTCTTGGTCTCCTCTATCCTCCTCGTCTCCCCTATCCTCAGCATCCTCCATCCTCCTGGTCTCCTCCTATCCTCAGCATTCTCCATCCTCTTCTATCTTCAGCATCCTCCTGGTCTCCTTTTTCCTCAGCATCCTCTATCCTCCTGGTCTCCTCTATCCTCCTGGTCTCCTCTATCCTCCTGGTCTCCTCTATCCTCAGCATCCTCCATCCTCTTGTATCCTTCCTTCCTCCTTCCTCCAGACTGGTGTGCGGTGGCCAGGGGCTGGCTCCCCTCTCAGCGGCAGCACTACGCCGCCACCCAGATTAAAGGGAAAAAAATAGCCAGGAGGGGGAGGAGACTGCACAACCAAACCCCAAAAATAGAGCATGTAAAAGACAAAAGGAGCCACCCGCTTGTGCACACAGGGAGCAGCTAGTGAATGAGGCAAACAGGGGGCTCCCCCGTTATCTGTAATGGCAGGCACCTCCATACGGCTCTCCCCCCACCCCTATCCCCAGCAGGTTGTGGTGGCCCTGTGCTGTGTGGAGTAGGAGCCGGCCTGATATCTGGGTTATAGTGTGTGTGTGTGTGTGTGTGTGTGTGTGTGTGTACGTGTGGGATATAAATAAATATATCTCCATAGATTCCCTCCCCGTCCCCTCCTCCTCTGCCTCCTCCTCCGGCTGGATGGGATTGTGGACGAGCTATAGGGGAAGCTGCTGCCGCCGCCGCTACTGCCGTGGAGCCACACAAGCATCTCTTTAAAAGGATCAGCTGACCCCGCCGCCACCACCGAGCTCCAGCTGCAATGGGCTGCCGCTGCTGCCTGGGCTGCCCATCACCGTCCTGCCCCTCGCCCGCTGCCAGCTGCACGGACTGAGAGAAGAGAGGAGAGGAGGGAGCTGTGCGCGGCGGCGGCGGCGGCGGCGGCTGCACCATCCATCTTTACCCTCCATCCATCGGACCCCGAGCCGGGGAAGAAAAACCCGTAGCCAGCAGAAAAAAAAAAACCCCATTCGGGGGGTGGGGGGGAACCGGAGAGAGAGGGAAGGGGGGAGTGAGACAGCGGGAGAGAGCAGAGAGCGGGGGGGAGGGAGGGTGGGGGAATCACGTTAAACTATGCATCTCCTACAGCCGTGCTGGCGCGGACGGAGGGCTGAGAGACAAGCAGCAGCCGGGGCCACACCACACTCCTTTCTCCTGCTTTTCACCCCTTCCTGCAGGATCATGCATTCATAAGGGATGAGGCGGACCACAGGGATCCCAGGCCTGAGCTGCGGCCTACCCAGTCAGTGCAAAGTCAGGCACTTCATTACCGGACCCGCGAGCGATTCGCTACAATCAAATCAGCATCTTTGGTAAGTCAGCGATATTTAGCTTTATTTTTATTCTACACCCCCCCCCCCCAACATTGCCCATCACCCATCCCCCCCCCCCCCCTCCTCCTCCTCCTCTCCTCTTCTTCCTCCTCCTCCTCCTCCCAGTACCCCCCCATCGTCTTCTGCTGCACCTTCCCCTCACCTCATCCTGGCACCCTCAACCCCATCACCCCTCCCTCCATAAAAAGAGATTTGCATCTCTTGGTTACCCTCCCCCGTCCCCTATCTGTCGTTCATGTTTTAATGTTTGTTGGCATAGCAACCAGGGCTTGCAAAGGAGGAATTCTAGCCCTGTGCATGGAATACAAAATTCCCTTGATATAGTGTGTGTGTGTGTATAATATATATATATATATATATATATATATATATATATATATATATATATATATATATATATATATATAATATATGTGTGTGTGATGATGGCGATCACATATACATATAGATTTATATACACACATACTGATCTGTGGCTGATCTGACAAAGAGCTATTGTGGGAATGGCAGATTTGTGGTCATACTGCAATATTAAAGCAAGCTGGGCAGGGAGATGTCTTCTCAAAGACGGATCTCTTTGTGTGTGTGTTTTTTTTCCTTCATGTCACCTGTGTGTATCAATGCCCTCCGATTAAACCTTTCTCTCTATGTATAGCTTTTCCTCTTTAACTGATGGGTGGTGAGATGTTTTTTTTTTTTTCTTTTTCTTTCTTTTTTTTTTTTTTTTTTTTTTTTTTTTGCTTGACCCTCCCTGACTGGTGACGGGTGGTGTATGTCTAGTATATGAAGAAGCCTATAGCAAAGGCATACATGTTTGTGTTGTAGGAAGACCGAATAATAATGGATTTCTCCTCCTTGCTGTGTTCTTTATTCGAGGGGTCAGCTGCTATGTTGCAGTCCTATACCATGTGTATTTCAAGATCTATAATATGCACAATCTTCAGATTTTTCCCGGCTCGATAGATGGGTGTCCTTGCACAAAAAAAAAAAAAAAAGAGAGGGGGCTATGTCACACCCCTTTACCATCATATGTGTATGTGTGGCTAAATAGTCACTATATCTAGGTAGATAGGCATTGTGTAAAATGTACGGAACATCTTTTATGGACATGCATTAGCAGTGCAAGGCTGAAACCTTTTAGCACACCAAAAATTGTTCAGTAGGGTTTCTTGCCGTGCTTATCAATGCAACAATTATGAATAAGGGGCAGACCCAGATTTTTGTCGACATCCAGTGATGCTGGTTGGTACAAGAGTACAAATCCCATTTCTAGATATGTTGCTGGATATTCCAAAGCCTGGCATATGCCATAGACTAGTACATGGCAGGGTTTGATAATGCATGAAAAGACGTTCACATGAACATGCACTTGTGGTGTTCAGTCCTCATCTGACAAGATGCTCTTTGCAATAACAACATGGTCATCATAGCAGAGGAACCATTTTTTTTCTTATATTTTTTCCTATTCTCCAATCCTCTGAAGTTCCCGTTGAACAACACGTCTCTTATGTCAGTGCATACATATCTAAAGAGAGAAAGGTAATTACAGGGTTCTGCTAAACAGAAAAATGCTTACTCATGTAAAAAGACCAAATTTTTAGCATAGAGAGTCATCCAATCTCAGACTGCACATGTGAAGAAGCAAGGAGGGTACCTTTAGTATTGTGTGGCCCCATCATACATTTGCATAACGTCTGTTGCATGTAAACATCCTTCTATGTATCAAATTTGAGGCTGTGTTGGATCTACAGAAAATCCAGTTTATGGTCTATGACGGTGCCAGTGCCTTCTGATTAGCCTAATATTTCAGAACATTTCATATTCCCAGCTATTTTATTTTTAGCAGCTGTTTGAGGGGAAATATTCGTTTTTGGTTCTCATTAGTGGTACACCATATTACAGTGGATCCTTTCCAGAGTATGCAGCTCATTGTAGCAATTCATACAAATATTTTACCTACAACTGTATACTTGACTAAAATTGAGCTTCTTTTGAAGTATCACATGTAGGCCAATGCTTCTGGAAATAACCTTTTGTAGGAGCACACTTGAGAAATCAGTGGTAAAGGGGGGGGGGGGGTTGCTTGTTTAATGGTATGGTCTTAAAATGCATGACTTGAGTGGTTGGATCCCCAGTAGGGTCTGGCTTCATCATTTAGTAGTGTCCCCAACTTTTGAGATGGGTGTTCATTCAGAAGTTCTAAAAACCTTCCGTTTTGACACCCCTTCCTTTCCTTAACTACATGGGGGGGCATGTAGTTTACAGATGATAGCTATAAAAGCTGATACCATTCTTAGAGATTTGCTAAGCTGCAGTACATTTATTGGTTTAACTAGATGGACTTGTGTTTTTTTTCCCAACTAGACTATACTATATATACATATATACATTTTCATTTTTAGATATACTTTAAGCAGTGTCTAGTTAGGCCACACTAGCAACATATTAGTTTTGCTTGTGTACTGATATCCCTACTAATATACTGAAAGGTAGACTGAGTAACTGGTTTTCAGATGGCCTTCACATTAGGGATGCACCAATACCAGTTTTTTAAGACCAAGTACAAGTACCAATACTTTTTCTCAAATACTCGCCAATACCAAGTACCGATACCTAATATTAGTGTCATGTGACCGTTTTTCAGACTAATGAGAAATTATTCCTTCGCTACACTTATTTGCTGTGCCTCTGCCCTGGTGGTGTAGTGTTATTGGGTTCACATTCGTTCAGCTGTTCAGTTGTGAATTAAAGTGTATGACCTTGGAAATCACACCTGAACCAGGCTGAAAATCATACCACACTCTTTTTATAATCACACTGCGGCCCTCCTGCACATATGTAAACTGGCTCCATAGACAAGCCTTTTGGTTCACAAGTCATGCAAATTGGATGTGACTCAAAACACATTCAATGCGCATATGTGAACTGGAAGGTATCAGTTTTAGTGTCAGAGCATTTGCACGAGTACAAGTACTCATGTAAATACTTAGTATCGGTATTGGTGCAACGCTACTTCACATTCTTAATATTCTTTATATTATATCTATATCTATATCTATATCTTAATGTAATGTATTCTTTCATGTCCGAGCATGCGTGGTCTTGGTCTTAGGATTTTAAATTCTTAAAATATTCATGTTTGTCTCTATGGATAATTTCACATGAACTGTCGTGATCGGCGCTCGAAAGCTGTATACTAACGATCAGAATTTCGTACAATCAATTCGAAAGTTGTATTTTTTGTCTGATTTTCTCATAGTGTGTACTAGGCTTAAAAGTAGTGCTAGGCAGTATAGACTTCAGAACGTTGTCTCTAAAATGAAAAACAGGCCAACAGGGTTTTAAGATGACAGAATGTGATGTTGGCACAGCAGTATTTCAAGACTTTCTCTGTATTAAGAAGCAGCACTATTTTGAAGCTCAATGGCAACCTAGCTTCTGGAGTATGGCCACCTTTATGTTTGAATACATAAGACTGATCATGGACCTGCTGTAGTAATTTTGTAAAAGGCAGGTTTAAAAAGTTGTGGCTTGTCTTCTGGTGCTTATAATATCTTTGCATTGAGTTCTGGTATTGTGAACCAGCCATATAGGCATTTTCATTGTGCAAAATACCATTGTATTTTCATTGTACAAAAAGTTCCTAATATGTGATATTTGTAATGGATTTGTGTAGATTTTTTTTTTCTTTTGTGTGGTGGTCTTTCCTGTGACTTCACTATCATTGTAAAATGTGCTTGCTTTTCTGTGGTGTTATTAAGGAGAAATGCCAAATATAGTGTTTTTGAGATCTTAAAAGATGTAGGCCAAAATAGCCCTAGAAATGAAGAGAATGTTTGTTTATCGGCGCTGTACTATAGTCTAATGTCAGTGGTCAGATTCCTCAGATTCTTTGCAAGCATCATGGTTTTAATAACTGTCTTTTTTGTTTTACAAAACATATTCCATGTGTGGCTAAATATACCACTGTTTAAAGTGTATCAGTCTAATAGTTTTATGTTTTGTCTTTTGGGCATAAGCTGTCCATCAATACACTGGACCATCAGACCCTAATTCAGGCATTTTATATCATTTTAATGTCACCAGAGCATCATTTGCTTGCTGTGATAATACCCGTAATAATGTGATAAAGCCTGTCATAATAGAAATATGGAAGTCTCCATTGCTGAGATGGTAAGATGGTCTGCCCTCACCAGAAGCCTAACAGCTGTGGGCTTGCCAACTGCTTGACCTCCAATACTGGGGGTTGTTTTACTAATGGATTAGAACATGTTCATTTTGCAAAGCGAATAAGGTGAAGCTGTCTTCACTGTGAGTACACAACCATATGCAAGGAAAATGTACAAAAAAACCCCATATTTTTTCTCTTCATGATTGGATGAATGAAGTCAACACAACTTCATCACAAAGTTAATGGCCTATGCTACCCCCCCCCCCCCCTTTTATTTATTTTTTCTTACCTGAAGCCACAGTTGAGTGGCAATGTCAGCTCGAGTTGTCTTCTCTTCTTGAGTTTTCTCTTCTGTTTACTTCCTGGAAGGTTCCTTCTTTGGTTGTCCATGTCCACTGCCTGCATGACATTGACACTTCCTATTGATGGCCTGCAGCGGGGGTTCTTTCAGTAGAACGAGGCTGATGTCATCACAGGGGGACACGGGACCTGTGGTCTCATGGTGCCATTGCATTGGATTGGCGCACTCTCACCCCTGGTGCTTTAAGCTGCAACTCTGACTTCAGGTGACCTCTGTTTTCCTGACAGTCCAGCTAAATCTTTCATGAGTAGAATGCACTTTATTAAAGGCTCAATGTTCATATCCCAACAAGTGGCTCAACTATGATTGGTTCTCGTATCATTCTACTCCTTTTCTGTCCTGTGGTGTTCTGTTTATTGCATCATCTTGCCGTCCTGTCATACCGTATTGCATGTAAAAGTGAGAAAAACCTAAACAGGCAGCTGTAGTCACGTATTCACCCTCACCTATATTCCAGAATACCCCAACAGGCAACTTTTGTTTTTGGGCAAAATGTGAGTGGAACCTTTATGAAAGCTTTCAGGGAGTATGTAACAAGCTGGACTGCAGCTTGGGAAGTGCAGGCAATTGAGAGTTGCTTGTTGCTATGAAAATTCCCTTTTATATTCTATACTTCTTTTCTTACTGAATCAGGTGGCTGCTAAACTGTAGCACATGACCATTCAAATCATTCTTCCCTTCTCCAGCAAAATTTCTGCAAGTAGCAAAGATTGCTTTTGACACTATTCATGCTTGTTATCACAGAGGCACCCTTGTCTTGCTCCTTTTTATTACATGTAGTGTTTAATCTCTTGGTACTGCTTGCAGAAATGTGGGTCTTGTATGAACACCTTTTAAGGCTTGTATGTGCTGTGCTTCTTGTCATGTGGCAGGCTGTTCTTCTCAGCCCTTGTCTGACACTGTTGAAATAACAGATGGGACCCACTGAATGCTACAGAATGGCATAGGTAGTATACTTTAGAGTTTAGACTTAGCATCTTCCTAACCTGGCAATACATGTTTTGAAATTCAGCAGGAACTGGATGAATTTCGATCCATGTATGGGCACTGTGGTTGAATAAAAGTCTATTTACCGATCGACTTCTGTTCAACCAGCCTATAGCCTGCAGTGCTGATCAGTGTTTTCTGACACTGGGCAAGTCTCCCTGCTTTCAGAATTTAATGACATGGTAGGGAAGACTCCTCCATCCACAGAGTATGTGAATGAGGGAATCGGGTCAGTTTTTTCCCTTAGTTACTAAACCCACATCACAAAAAAAATCAATAAATGGTGTATTACATGCTGCTCATACTCGCTCAGTCACTATGAGATCCATTTTCTGTATTCTGCAAAAAAACTAGTTGATCCTGCTGCTCTATCCTCCCCCTTCTGTCCATGTCCCCAATGCAGCTAGGGGTTTTGTAGCTGTTGCAGCAACTCTGCAAATGTTCAGTTTTCACTGAGTTTCTATGATGAGCACTATCATTTTATCACTATCACATCTGAGCAGCCCATTTGACTACAGGGTCACACAAGTAGATGTATACACAGTGGTAAATGGCATCCCACTCCCTCCTCCATGCCCACTAACAGCTAAACACAATTAAAAAAAAAAAAAATTTATGAACACGTGACCAGCAGCAGAGGACTAGAAGCTCCTCCTGCTTATGTTTCCCGGCAGACAGGCTGGAAAAGATGTGGGTCATGTGACAGCTGTAGATCAATTAGAAAAAAGGTACTTATATGTTTTTATTACAATAATTACAGTGTAAACATCCATATACAGAAATAGAAGGGAAAATGTAAATTCAACAGTGTGTGTTTAGTATCACTTTAAACCAGCTGGTTGAACTAAAAAACTCAGATTAATGTATGGGCTGCCTTAGTGCAGCTGAGCTTAGATCAAACTTTGTTTCAACATAGATCTGATTACATGAGAATTGCAGAACCATGAAAAGGAAAATGTGTGTAGCTGTTAAAAGATTTAAAATGTATGTAGCAGTGGAATAGGTACCCATACATTACACCCAACCTGAGCTTGGATGGGAGCACTAACAGATTTTGGACTTGTGTCTATTTAAGATTGTAAAGGGGACTATGGATGCTGTTACATGATTTCAGGTTGCTTTTAACTGAATGAATTGCTTAGCTGACAAATGCTTTATTCAGTAATTCATTTTGGACTTCGTTTAAAAATGGCAAACTTAGCATTTGCTTCTATAATCTGAGATGCATGTACTGGCCATATAATTAAAAAGTCTCTTGAGCAGCAGAATTGGTAGTTAGGTGAAAATTGACAGATGGACGGGGGGTTCCATGTCTTCCCCACTCTTAATTCTGTCATTACCTTCATTTTCCCTCTTTCCTTTTTTCAGATTTTCTTTACCTTCTTTAAACTGTAACCAGATAAAACAAATAGAAGGTTGGGGATCCATGAACTGGAATGGGATTAGTGTGATTACTCAGTAGCTAATCAAAGTACAAGGTGTGTGCATACCTTGTTAAATTACATTTTAATCTGGACTCCAGGTGAACCTCTAAAAACATGTTTGGAATATAGATTTATTCAAGTGGCTGTAAAACCACTTGTTTATGAACATACAATCCCCTGTGTTTAATAACAATATGTGTCCCAGTGTATGTGTTTTATATAAAAAAAAAGACGATTTCTACCTTATTTCACAGAATCCCCCGGTGCTCGTGTGACTGCTCGGCTCTCTCCTCTCCCGGGCTGACAACTACAGCGGGAGGGGGCTATGAACTCCCACTGACGTCAGCTGGGAAGGAGAGGAGGCGAGAGCCGAGCAGTCACGTGAGCGCTGTGAAATAAGGTAGAAATCCTCATATTTTTTATAAAACACATACACTGGGGCACATCTCGTTATTTACAAGAGGGGATTGTATGTATATTACAATTATGATGGCAGCGGGGGGGGAGCAGAGCACCACTGTCAGGGAGGGGGGAGAGAGGACAGAGGAGCGCTGCGGTTGACGGAGGCACATAAACTGACCACGGTGTCAGGGCTCAGCAGCCACGATAAACCGTGGTCAGTTTACAGGGGGGAGGGCAGAACCAGGCAGGATCAACCAGGTATTTCAGGTGATGCAGGGGGCCAAATTACAGAGCACAAGCACTGTGCTGCATAACATGCTTTAAGGGAATAGAGGTACCTACACATGCCTGCTCAGCCTCCCAAGCCCTCCTGTTGCAACCAAATCTCTGGTTGCTCTGATGGGTATGGTCAAAGCATGCCATGAAGCTTTGCTCCCTCCCCTTGCACACATTCTATTGGCTCATCCCTAAGATTCGTAATCACACTGTAAATAGAAGTGTGCAAGATTTAGGAACGTGCAGGGGTTTTGTGTATCACAACGACTTAAGATTTAGCCATGATGTGGAGTTTTGGAGGCTGCTGCAAGTACGTGCAGGCACCTCTGGTTGCCTGCACTTTATACCTGCAGCAGTTTTTCAGTCGTGTTTTCAGGTGGTCTTGGGCTATACCTGGTAAATGATCATTTGTAATAATTAAACTTGGAGTATTGTATAAAGGTTGTTCACAAGGGGCTTTAAAATGCTGTCTTTAAAAGTTGCATGTTATAAGGCTCCATGCACACTAGCTTAAAAAAAACGCGAAAAATGCAAATTTTGAGGGAGGGGGTTTACTAGTGTTTAGGAGTTTTTAGTGTTGTTTTTTTTTTGTTTTTTTTCTGCCAGAAAAACACTTTCAAAAAGCGTGAAACAGAAGGGGTTTTTTTTTTTTCTGCCTCGGAACGCTGAGCTTAAAAAAAAAAAAAAAAAGTCTCTAGACTACCTAATGTGCATGGACACATAGGATAACATTCGTTGCTTCTACAGACAAAATTTTAAACTCCCCTAGGCGCAACGTTTTTTAAGGTAGTGTACATGGAGCTCTAATGTGTGTCTTTTTTTCTATTTTATATAGTAATACTAGCTGGTATATTTTATAGCTTTGCACTTGTGTGTTATGTTTATTCCTAGTTTTGTGAAAAATGGCTGTTAGCAAATAGTCGTGTCTAAATTAAGAAATGCATCAATCTCTGTATCCTATATCAACCAGCCTGGGGAAAGGGAAAAAATGGTTACTATGGGAAAGTTGGTCCAACTTTTCCAACACTTAACACAAATGAGTCCCATTGCTTTCCAGCAGGACATTTCTACTGTAAACTTGTCTCCAGGTTTAAATATTGCCTTGCTGGTATTAGGCTAGCACTAAACTGGTAAATATACTGAAATAGTAAAACTAACCTCCAGAATATTCAAATGTAACAACCCCTTTACATACACAATGTGATAAAAACAATTTAGGTATTTGACAAAGTGGCATAAATGAATACACTGTTGCATCCAAGCTAAGCCAGACTCTAAAGGAAACACTTATTTTTTGCCTGTATCAGTTATACAGCTGCTTTCTCCCATGCCAAATGCCTTGGTCATATTAACTACTCATCTGCTAATTGTTACTATAACGGCTTTACCACAAGATTTATTAAATACCACCCTCTGTAATTTTTACTAACCAACAAAATTAGTGGAAAAGCAAATGTCACCACAAAAATACCACAGGAAAGTTTAAATACTACAAGAAAACACATGCAGGAAACCTACTGTAAAAGCACTTTTCATTTCTATAATTGTAATTTACCATCATTGAGTTTAGCAGGGACTATACAGTATTTACTCTTATCTTCAGTTGTACTATATATTTTCTACCTAAACAAATTTGACTTTGTCCATGTATTGTAAAAGATTCCTCGGCATTGTACAACATTGTTTTGCTGCATCTATCATGGGTAGAGAATTTTCACCTAACATAATGACATTAGTAATCTTTCTGTTCGCTAATCCAGCTTGATGTATCCATTAGTAAGATAAAGTGGTCCTCAAACTGGTTATCGGGCTGTAAATTCTGGTCTGAACACGTGGACTGTAATCAGCCGCATTTGGTTGTTAAGTGGTAATGTAACCAGGAGGCTCCTCATGTGGTCAGCAGAAGATGTATTTTTGCCTCTTAATACCCTGTTAGGAAGAGAATTATCGCACGGTGTAGAGGGCATTGAGAGACATCAACAGATGTTATGGATAGACAGTACACTCTGTTTGTTAAACCTACTTTGATCCCTACATCACATCTCTAGGGGAAAAAAATGTGTGAAACCTTCAGCCCAAAACAAATGCAGTCTACAAACAAAAAAAAAATTGGGGGGATAAATTTATTCTCATGGCCATTTTTCTGTTTGCAGAACACACAAGATTACCTTGGAAAAGTATTAGCTTTAATGTTGGATATTAGAGTAGAAACCCTAGCTGGAACTCAAACTGAATTATAAACAAATGCCATGTTTTTCCTTCTAAAAATATTTTTTTGACCTCTTACAAATTAAACGTTGGTAATCACCTAGTCTTTTTGGAGTCCCTTCTTGTCTACATGCATGTGCTTTAACAGAGGTTGCATGGAATTGCCTATGATTCTTAATGGTGAAAACAGCATGGCTACTCAGGGCTTGATTTGCTAAAACTGGAGAGTGCAAAATCTGGTGCAGTTGTGCATGGTAGCCAATCGGCTTCTAAGCTTCTTCTTCAGCTTGTTCAATTAAAGTGTTAACCCAAAAAATAAAAAAACGATTCTGTCCCCTAAAGCATGTTATATCTAAAAAACCTGGCTGATCCTGCCTGGCTATTCCCTCCCCCCTGTAAACTGACCACAGTATATCATGGCTGCTGAGCCCTGACAGTGTGGTCAGTTTACTTGCCTCCATCATCCGCAGCCCTGCTCTGTCCTTCTGTCCTCTCCTCCATTCTTTCCCCCCTCCCCTACCCCCCTGTCTGCTCGTGTCAGTACCTGCCCCCTCTGCTCCTGCAGCTCTCATATCCAATATAAAATCATCCCATCCCCTCTAATATAACAATAAGTGTCCCTGAACTTATGCAGTATAAAAAAGAAGGCTGATCTGTACCTATATCGCAGCAGCTTCCCGGTGATCACGTGACTCCTCTGCTCTCTCTCTCCTCCCTGGCTGACGTCAGCAGGCGTGCTCAGCCCTGCCCGCTGGAGCTGTCCGCCAGGCAGAGGAGAGAGCCGAGGAGTTGCGTGATCGCCAGGGACACGCTGTGATATAGGTACAGATCAGCATATTTTTTTATTTTTTACATAACACAGGCGCAGGGACACTTATTGTTATATTACAAAGGGGATGGGAGGTTTTATATTAGTGACTTAACCACTTCAGCCCTGAAAGGATTTACCCCCTTAATGATCAGGGCATTTTTTGCAATAAGGCACTGACCCAAATCTGACTCTAAGTGACAGTTTTTGGTGACCAGTAACACCAATACAGTAATTAGTGCTAAAAAAAAATGCACTGATCACTGTATAAATGACACTGGCAGGGAAGGGGTTAACATCAGGGGCGAGCAAAAGGTTACAGGTGTTCCCTTAGTTTGTTTCTAAGGGGAAATACTGACAGGAACAACAGAGATCGTTGTTCCTAACTACTAGGAACAGACAATCTCTATGTTCTCCCCTGTCAGAATGGGGATCTGCCTTGTTTACATTTTGTGAAGCAGACATGTGCATCATCTCCTGCTCCATACAGCGTGCGCTCACACTATCTATTGCATGAAACAACTTTACAGGTACATTGCTTTTGGCTCAATAGAGCCGCCCTGCCGCAGTAAATATTTGGTGGGCAGACTTAAGGGTTTAAGCTTTGACAAAACAAAAAAAATCTGGAAGCTGATTGGTCTCTAAGAGCTGCACCACATTTTGCACTCTCCAGTTTTAGTAAATCAACCCAGTGGTCTCCACTGAACACACATATGAAAGGGTGACAAAGCAGGAGAGCAATTGGGAGACCTGGATAGAGTATTGATACCCCATACCAGGAAGTGTCTGAACTGGGAACCTATATGGCAAGATCACCAGGTATTCTGGCAATAAAGCTTTAGGGATAAAAAGATTTAAAACCTATTTTGATATTACATTTACATGTTAAAGATTACATGAGATTTTAGTGATTGGGTTTGCATCTACTTTAAAGTTGTTGTAAACTCTTCCTTATACCCAGTGAAGTGCCTGGCCTCAGGTGACACAGGATTAAACATATCCTCCTACATAAGTTGTCTGTGTTTTTGCAGCCATTTGTCCTGTACATCCTTGCAAAACTCAGAGATAAAAAGGATTTTTCAGACTCGCAAAGCAGGGGACAGGGAGCTGCACTCTGAGAGCTGATTGGAGAGAGGCTGCCAATCTGCTAGAGCTCCCTCCCCTGTCACCTTTTTACTATTGGTGTCAGGAAAATGTGTCAGAAGTGACTCATGGAGATAAGAGGAACTAGACAGCAGAGAGAAATTACACTTTCCAGAGAGAGACAGGTAAACACTATTAAAATATGTGCTTTGTTCAGATTTAATGTGAAAGGTTTGCAACCACTTTAAGTTCTAAAGAATATGTAAACCCAACATTTCATATCCCTGATTCCTGTGTCTCTTGGAGCTAAAGAAGCCTGAGCCATTGTAAAATACAGTACTGGCGCACTCTGCGCATTTTACCATTTTGAAAACGCTGAAAGTACAGAAAAATAACTGTTTATCTGTTAGAAATCCAGTTTGCTACTAACTTCCTTTTTGAGCTTGCATCAATCATATACTTTACGTAGTTTGTTTGGGCCAGCTTGGCCCAAACAAACTTTGTCCCTTGCTAACGTGAGGCTGCTGGATATGCTGAGGCTACATACAGCATACCTTACTGTGTTCCAGGTTCAAGCTGAGACTTCCTGTCTCATACCAGGAACATGATAGTCTATCTGAGCATCACTCAGCCATTCAAAGAAAGTGATGTTTTCTAGCAATGAATACAAAGCTTCCTCTGATTGGCTGAGTCAGAGAGGCGGGCTGATGTCACAACCTCTGCCAATCAGAGCTTTGTATTCTTTGCTAGAATACATTGCTTTCTCTTAATAGCTGAGCGCCAATCAGATAGACTACTGTGTTCCTGGTATCAGACAGGAAGTCTCATCTCAAACTCTGGAAACCCTGCAGTATGCTGTATGTAGCCTCAACTACATACAGGTTATACAGCACATCCAGTGGCCTAACCTGTTAGCTTGGCCCAAACAAAGTAAAGTACCATATATCAAAAGCTGAAGGTCAGCTTTACCTGAACAAGCAGAAGCTATAAGCTGATTGGTTACTATGCACACCTGCTCCATATTCTGTCACATACCCCCCCCATCCATGTTATATTTGTTGGAACAGAGCTTCCAGCAGCTGCCCCACAACCATTTTAGACAATTGGGAATGATGTCCCAGGGAATAATTGAAGCTGTTTCTCACTACAGGAACAAGGTAAAGAAAAAAATGAGGGCTGGAACATGATACAGAGGAGGATAGGAAGGTTTGGGAGTGTATTTGGGTCATGCCTATACAAATCCTTAAGGGACAGGGCTACTTTTAATGTTTTGCAGGACACACTTAAAGTGATTGTAAAGTCTCTCGTTATTTTTTTTACCTAAAAAAAAAAAAAAAAAAATTGTGTCATACTTACCTGCCCTGTGCAGTGAATTTGCACAGAGTGGCCCAGATCCTCCTCTTCTCGGGTCCCTCTTTGGCGCTTCTGGCCCCTCCCTCCTGTTGAGTGCTCCCACAGCAAGCAGCTTGCTATGGGGCACCAAAGAGGGACCCGAGAAGAGGAAGTGTCTTGTGCAACATTGCTGGATCTAGAAGGGGCTCAGGTAAGTATTAGGGGGCTACTGCACACAGTAGGCTTTATCTTAATGCATAGAATGCATCAAGATATAAAAAAAACCTTCTGACGTTTTAATCACCTTAATCTGTTGCAGCCCTGCATATTTCTTTAAAACTGAACAGATCTTTTAATGTATGCTATTTTACATTGCCCATAGGCAGGGCTTTTTTTCTTAGAGAATAGGTGCAGGTACTCCCCCCTTTACATCACCCCTTTTCCCCACCCCTACCCACCTCTGAGCACTGTCCCTTGGTTCCACCCTCTACCCACCTCCGAGCACTGTCCCTTGGTACCCCCCCCCTACCCACCTCCCAGTATCACCCTTTTAGGAAAATACAGAACCAAGTATCATTTTGTGGTGCTACATAATTTGTATGGACTTTGTTAATGATAACAGGGAAAGCAGTAAAATAGATCCCTGCAGCCAGCAGCACTAGAACCCTTTACAAAAAATAGATCCCCCCCCCCCAGCAACAATAGACCTCCCACCAAAAACAATACCTACTCCCCGCAAAATAGATCTACCCCAGCAACAAAAGGTCTCCCAGCAGCCAGCATCAGTAGGGTCCCCACTCAATAGTAGGTCCTTCCCAGCAACAATAGATCCCTCTGCAACAATAGATCACCTCCAGCAGCCAAGAATAGACCCTCCAGCACCCCCCAGCCATTACATAAATTCAGTTCCAGAGGTGCCGGAACTGCATTGCTGCTGAAAAAAAAGCCCTGCCCATAGGACTGCTTCCTTCATCAGGAATCAAAAATTTTCTTAGCGATTCGCCCTGACCACCTCTCACCTGCCATTCCTTGATTGAAAAATTGAAGGAGCTGGGCAGAAAACTGTCTGCTGAACAGCACTTTCATCCAATTAGATGCAGGCACTGTTCGGGTATATTGGCAGCTGGCAGGGTCTACTGCCAAATTGCAATGGCAGCAGAAATGGAGGAATCGTGGTTTTTTTTTTTTTTTTTTTTATTATTTTTTTTTTTTTTCTGTTTTCCCTGCAAGGGGAAAGGGGGATGGTTGTAGCAAAGGAATGCATTTTACAGTAGCCACCACTTGTGTAAGCAGAATTTTCCATTATGAATTCTTATAGCATATGTGAAGGTAAATATTCAAAATATAAGTTGCATAATGAGAAGTGCCTGTTTTCCTTTCCTTTTTTCTTTAATAAAACTTAATCATTTTATGGTTTCTGCCCCAAATTCTTTTCACATGTGCACAGTATGTAAGTTTATTTGATTTAATAGCAAGGAAAATGTATAAAGTCAGTTTTTAGTTATTAGCCTGTGTGTGAGTGTGAGCATACATGATTGTTTGAGAACCCATAGGCGTTTCCTGTGTTTCTTTTAAAATGTGACATGCTTCATCTAACTTAACACAGATCTCTTAACCAATTTTCACAATATTTTACATTGCTGTGTGTCTTTATTAAAGAAGTGGTTGAAACCATCAATCAGTGATGAATGGAAAAACATTTGTATTCCCTTATGGCAGTGTTGCAGTACACCGGTGACTAAAAGAGCACTTGGCTAATGTTGCCATGCCATTTTATTGCTGGCAGAAACCATGCGCCTTTGCTCCACCAATACTCCCTTGACAACAGTGGAATTCTGTAGCATTTTGGGCAGTGAGGGGGAAAGCAGTAGGAGCAAGTACCCTGTTTCCCCGAAAATAAGACCTAGCGTGATTGTCAGTGATGGCTGCAATATAAGCCCTACCCCCCAAATAAGCCCTACCCTGTTTCCCCGAAAATAAGCCCTACCCGGAAAATAAGACCTACAAGGACTTTAACTAGGGCTTATTTGGGGGGTAGGGCTTATATTGCAGCCATCACCGACAATCACGCTAGGTCTTATTTTCGGGGAAACAGGGTAAGTAGAATCTTAGGTAGTGCAAATATGACATCCTTTACAGTAATTGCACCTTGAAAAAAAAGGCAATAGGAGTCAGGGATTTAAGGAATGCCACAAATTGATAGCGTATAGATACATAAATCTTTTTTTTCTTTTGGAGTTCCCAATATTTCTATTTCAACAATAGCCTACAGGACAAATGGAGAAGGTATATCTTCCCACTAGGGTTGTAGACAACAGTAAAATTATAACATAGTTTCTATTCCTTCCGAACACTGCTCAAAACTAAAATATAAAAAAAGTTTTTGATATTCATACTCTTGAAAGCTGAAGTTTGGGTATGGATATTTTTTGCATGGTTACATTGGTCCAGCTTGGATCAGTTTAGGTATGAATGTGTGATACCTGGAAGATCTATGTGGAAGCTGGAAACCACTGTAGTAGACACTCCAACTATAATTGCCAATAGCTTCTGGGTCCCGTTTTGAGTGGCTGCTCTGCTGCTAAGTGAGCACATGAGGAAACAACAAGCATGTTGCCATTTATGGGTTCAGAGCTGTCATCTCCTAGCTGCATGATCTGCGCTTGATTAGCTTTAATAGAGTGCAGGAGAAGGATTAGAGGTAATAGACGCCTGATGTCTCATTGCCATTCCATATATGCTATCACATAGCAGACTTGTCAGCCCCCTATATTATCGAAACAAACTTAGGATAAGTTCACCCTAACACTAAAATCTCTACAGCTACAGACCTCCACAATCTAACACCTAACATCTAACCTAAGATTTGACATGTTTGGTATCTATTTATTCAATGCAGCCTTATCTTTTATATTTTACTCAAACTTAGGTAATACATTGTATTTGTGTGCACTAAAAAACTTTAGTGCATCATTTACTGAAAATATGGGGGTTGATAAATAGTTGCACTAATGTCATGTGATCTAAAAAAAATTACAACTACCACTATTTTATTCTCCAGGGTCTCTGCTTTCAGAAAATATGTATAACCTTTTGGGGTTTTTACCTAATCTTCAAACCCAAAATGTGCATTTTAACATGTGCAAAAAAATTCAAAAACTGTTCTGGCTACAGTGCAGTTGGATGACTCCATGCTTCCGTTCATTGCTGTTTTTAAATCTCCCCTCTTGCCACGCAGGTCACATTTGTGCGACTTAAGCACTCTCTTGCTTTGCAATATTTGAAATGAATTAGTTGGCCCTGTAGACTTTTAAGAGGGACAACCACTTCTAGTCAAACAATAGCTCTGGAAACTGAACCTGCAAGCAGCATGGGAAAGTGGGATATTTAACAGCAATGGTTCCAGCACTTAGAATTGCCTCCCTATATGCTACTTTTTGTTACATTCTAGAAAATATATCCATGGTAGGTTTGGTCCACTTGACCTTTATATGGTATGGTTATATTGGCTCTTCATAAGAGCATTCTGTTGAAATACATTGTGGTCAAGAGTTTTGAAAGAGTTTGGAAAAAAAAAAATGATCAACATATTCTGCAGTATGATGTGCAATTTGCACTTTAAAAATAATTTAAAAAAACAATAAATTGAGGTCCGGTTAAATGGTGAGAGTGAGGTGGATGGGTTGCATGCATGAGGGTGGGGGTGATGGGGGGGGGGTCAGGCACAGTGTTGAGTATGGGGGTCAGCTGAGGAGGGGGTGGAGAGTTTAGGTATGACCTAGTAGACCTCTGATGCTTGCTTCCTCCTTCCTTCCATGTAGATTGGGAGCACAAGCTGCTAAGCTGGTGCTGCAGCCAAGATTTGTTCGCTATGAACCCTATTTGCATGATAAATTGCAAAAAGGTTAACTTTTCACTTTAGATGTGGTTTCAAACCTGTCATGAAATCTGAACAAAGAACATCTATCTGTAGTGTTTACTTTGTCTCTCTCCAAAGCCTTGATTTTTTTTTTCTCTCCTGTGCTTCTTTCCTCTTATCAGCATGAGTCACTTCTGAGAACTTTTCCCAACACATGAGATCAAATTTGAGCTCAGCACACAGCTTGCCTATTCAGAACACAGCTCTGTATCCTTTCTTCATTCCTGTGCTGTGTGGAGGGGGGGTGTCTTTTTCCTCCAATCAGCTCTCACACACTGTAACTGCAGCTCTCCAGTCCCTCTTCTTTGCTCCTGACAGATGTAGAAGGATTTTATTATGATTGTGCACTTTTGAAGGGATGTAGTGAAGAGTTGGCTGCATTTTAAACAAGTAAAACTAGGATTGTTTCATCTCTGTGTATCACCTGAAGCTATTCACTTTGCTGGGTATATGAGAGGGTTTACAACCACTTTAAACCTGAATAATGGCTTTAAAATTTGCCATTCAGTAGGCAATTGTGTATGTACATGTATCATCAGGAATGTTAAAAGCAAAACTGTGCCCGTTAGTTGAACTGGCTAAAAATGTAAGGGCAGGTTGAAGCATTCATGGTGAACACAGATGTGTGTAGTGTGGCAGTGAGGGCCAAGGCATACGTTTAGTGCCGTGGCGAGTGAAGTGGTGGTGTGCAGGGGAAGTGGTGACAGCAGGTGTATGGAGCACCGGTTTAATGGTGAGAGCGAGGTGGATGAGTGCATGTATGAGGGTAGAAGTGATGGAGAGTCAGACACGTGTTGAGTGTGGGGGTCAGCTGAGGAGGGGAGTGGGGAGTTTTTAGGTATGACATAGTAGACCTCTGATGAATCCTTCCTCTTCCTTCTTCCCTCCCTCCCTTCCTTCCTCATAGATTGAAAGCACAAGCTGCTTACCTGATGTTGCAGCCAGTATTTGACAGCTCTGATCCCAAAAGAGCTTAGAGTATAGTGCTTTTGGGTTTGTTCAGCCTAGAGGAGATTAGTGAACTGCAGTTTGTGATCTTACATTCCCCATCGCAGTTCCAACCTACTGCAGTAGTAGGTTCACAGATAAGTGAATCTGGAGACCAAAGAGGGAAACGGAAGCAGCCTCTGTAGGGTTTTCCTTAGAAATTTGTACTAGGTAGCCACTGAAAACAGCTGGCTAAAATGCCCAGCAAACCTCCCTAGGGAGAACACTTATAATGGTTTAAAGCTGCTGTTCTTCCTGAATTCTTCCAGTGTTCTGGAATGGCTTGCATTAAAGGGGCCAATTATTTTCTACAGCAAAATAAATATAAAGTCTAAAAAAACCTGAGAAAAGTATAACCCCTTTAGAAAATCAAATGTGTTACTCACTAGAATGGGTGATAATGTAGCAAGTACTTTTTGAGAAACATTTTATTAGCTGTATCAGTAGCTGTACCATGTATACTCAATTGGTGAGATCTACTTGCAATAACCCACTCCTTTGTTCCTGGGTGTTCTGGTGTATCTGCTGCCTCGTGTTGCTGTCCTCACATAAAGTAAAAAAAAAAAGATATGTATGGGTAGAGTCAGCTCACCTCCTAATGGCCCAAGCAATTGTTCTATCTTGGGAAGTGAATGTCAGAAATCTCCTCATTAAAGTCCATGAAAGAGATGCACATGGTAACACTCTCCAGCATCTTCCAAAACCTGGAATATTGGGTCTTGGATTACCTGACCCGTCTTCTTTGTAAAGGATACATTCTGCGGCAGTGTATTTGTTTTTTGTTTTGTTTTTTTATTTGCCATTGTCAATTGGAAACCAGTAGACTTCACAAAAGCAAAATGAGTGCTTGTCCTTTGAAACCGGGCAGATTTTTCCTTTTTACGTTGCATGTGTAAGTTAAAAGAACAATCTATGGGCAACCTTTGTGTTTGGTATACTAGATTATTGCCTCTAGCACAGACTAGCAAATTTGGAAACAGTTTGTGCTGCTGAATGAGCAGGCTCATTTGTTTGGAGCTACAGAAGACTATAAGTTATCTTTACACCATTATTATTCGTATCTTTGTATAAGGTTCATCTGGTAGCTTTTTTTTTTGTTTTTGTTTGTTTTCCCTCCCCAATCTTAGCATTGAAAGTTTGATCTATAACTGATCACTAACTGAACAGTCTCAGTAGATTTGGCAGATAGTGACGATCCAAATTGCACCTTGCAGATCGTAGAAAGCTTTAATCCAAAATTTGCGCAGATTAGAGCAGAGGAATTTCAGATGGGTCAAAACATCATAATATGTCAGCTCCAGCAGTATACGTATGTTCAGAATAGAAGATACAGACATACTGAAGAGAGGACATGGCTAATGATACAGAGCATCTACTATCTACAGAGTGAGGTAGGGACAAAATTATTAAAAGAAAACAGACAATGCTTGTGTAAGATGATAATATATGTCATCTTGTGTTTCACTCACCTAGCTTTAGTGTTGAGCCATTACTTCACATTTTTGTTTTTTTGTTTACAGAGAAAGCAATATCTGGTATTTTATAGGTACACTTAAAATGGCCGTTAACCTAAACTATGCAAGTTTGAATGAGCATTACTCAATAATTTAGTATTAAATTGCCTAACTTTCTTTTTCATTATTGCTTTATCGACTCTATAAAAAAGGAAGGAAAAAAAAACTATCGACTCCAAGAGTCCCAACTGCTTTTATCTTCTGCATGACAATGCTGTGTCTATGCAGAAGTTAACTCCAGCATTGTCAGTCCTGCGTCTCTTTGAAGCTGTCTATTGTATTGCATGCCTTGTCTATGCACGGTATACTCTCCCTTTCTATGTACTTGCATCACAGGCAGGAATGCCTGTGAGGAGTGTACAGTAATGAATTGACAGCAGCTCAAGCTGAGACCCTTGCTGTCATCCAGTCCAGCAGTTACAATGCACTGCCCCCTCTTAGTGCTGGTAGAACTCAAAAACAGAAGGCAGTCTTGTGACCACTAATAAAACGATGTATTCTTACATTTGTATGCTATAGAGTAAGTTTACAAAGGTCTATATTGGGTCATCTCAAATTTAAACAAACGCCGTGCTTCGCTAATTATTAAATCAAAATCAAAAGAAATAAATCAGACATAAAAATTATCTGAAGTCCCACAATTGTGAAAAAAAAATGTGCTTGTGCTCAAATTCCAAACAGACAAATCGGTGCTCCACTGCTTGGTGTTCAGACCAGGTGCCTCACATGGATGGGATCTCACCCTAAACGTTGACTACCTATCTCTAGTGTGGTCACTTGCGCTTTGTGGAGAAGGAGACCCCTGGATGATATCTTTACTGGCCGGCCACACTGCAGATCTTCCAATGATGGGGAGAAAAATGACAGAGGTGGGGAGCCCATAGCGTAAAACTGTTTTTAATGGTTAACAAATTGCAGTAAATGAACATGGGTACACTCACATGTTCCTTTGCCTATACCCTGATGCCTGGTGTCTTCAGCATGTGTATGTCAAGGGAAATGATCCGGCCAGTATCCATTGGATGTCACTCAATTGTGGTTTTGGCTCGGTTCCCTGGATTTATTTCCTCGGGCGGATATGGTGTCACAATGACGCAATCAAGCCTCTCGACACCAAATCCGTCCAAGAAATTCACATCCATGTGGGGCACCTGGTCTGAACACTAAGCAGTGAAGCACCGATTTGTCTATTTGGAATTTGAGCACAAGCACATTTTTTTTTTTTTTTTTTTTTTTCTTTTTAATAATTGTGGGACTTCATTTTTATGTCTGATTTATATTTTTTGATTTGGATTTACTAATTAGCTAAGCGCAGTGTTTGTTTAAATTTGAGTTGTAGTGTTGCTGTTGAGCTCACATTTACACTGCTGCTGGTAACTTTTTGTCGCACATTGTTATACTTACTGCCTTGTCGCTAAGTTATTTGTTCATTTATGATTGAGTGGGGTATCCGGGTACAGCCGCTTGGAACATGAAATAAGCCATTTAAGTGTATGCACTTTCAGAGCAGACATTTGCAAATTCCAGTAGTTGGTAACCTGGAATTCTGGACAAGACCGGACCTCAAGCCGGGAAGTTCTCATATTTGCTCAAGACAGGGATTTACATTTTACCTAGCTTTTCCCAAACCAGGTATTAAAGAATTCCCCGCTTTGCTCAAGCCAGGCATTAACCAGCTCCCCCGATTTACCCAAGCCAGGCATTAACAAGTTTCCATCTTTGCCCATGCCAACGATTTACAAGTTCCAGCTTTAAGTCAGAAATGTACGGGTTGCCAGCTTTGCCTAAGCCAGGGATTCACAAGCTTCTATCCTCACCCACCTGAAAATCTAAGGGTGGCACATGTCCAAACAAACTTCCCCAAATCTACTGTAGATAGGGGATACATATAATATCACACACACAGGGCTCAACATTTCAAGTCCTGAGCAGCCAGGCCTTAAGGGTTACTTGCCACCAGTTGCCCTGCCCCTAATTCCACCCCTAAACACGCCCTCATAAATTATCTCATAAAATGACACTTAAATGTTTTATGCAGAATTAAGTTACAAAAATAAATATTAACAACAACTTTATCAGTGCAGCCTCACCTGTGCCCATCATTGCGGCATGACCATTGTCCACCAATGCAGCCTCACCTGTGCCCATCATTGCAGCCTCACCTGTGCAGAGGAAGAGAAAGAGCGGCCGCATCATCACAGGGGAAGAGAGCGTGGAGGAAGAGGAGAGCTGGCTGGAGCACAGATCAGGGATCGCCCACCAGCTTACATTTGAATTGCCTCCACTCGCGGTCACACACCATCCCGCCCCCTGATCCGGCACCTGTGACAGACAGAACATCTGGTCCACACCGGCCTTGGATCGGCTTTGCCTGTCACAGACGCTGGGTCAGGAGGCAGGACTGTGTGTGACCGTGAGCGGGAGGCAATTCAAATGTAAGCTGTTACAGCGGGCAATCCCCACTCTGTGATCCGGTCAGCTCTCATCTTCCTCCACGCTCTCTTGCCCTGTGATGATCCGGTCGCCCTCTCCCCACCACCACCACCACCACCACCACCACCCCCCACTCCTAGGCAGCCAACGCTCGCCAGCCATCATTTTCCACTCGCAAAATGTAACAAATAAGCAAGTGGAAAATGTAAGGGGTAAGGGGGGTGTGTGTGTGTGTGTGTGTGTGTGTGTGTGTGTGTGTGTGTGTGTGTGTGTGTGTGTGATATATATATATATATATATATATATATATATATATATATATATATATATATATATATATATATATATATATATATATGTATATATGTGTATCTCACAAAAGTGAGTACACCCCTCACATTTTTGTAAATTATTTTATTATATCTTTTCATGTGACAACACTGAAGTAATTACACTTTGCTACAATGTAAAGTAATGAGTGTACAGCTTGTATAACAGTGAAAATTTGGGAGGTGAAGGGAGGGGATCATGCTCTGCTTCAGTATGTCACAGTACATGTTGGCATTCATGGTTCCCTCATCAGACCACCAGTAATCCATGTCCTTAGTCTGCTTGTCTTCAGCAAACTGTTTGTGGGCTTTCTTGTACATCATCTTTAGAAGAGGCTTCCTTCTGGGACAACAGCCATGCAGACCAATTTGATTCAGTGTGTGGCATATGGTCTGAGCACTGACAAGTTGACCCCCCACCCCTTCAACCTCTGCAGCAACGCTGGCAGCACTCATACGTCTATTTCCCAAAGACAACCTCTGGATATGACGCTGAGCACGTGCACTCAACTTCTTTGGTCAACCATGGAGAGGCCTTTTCTGAGTGGAATCTGTCCTGTTAAACAGCTGTATGGTCTTGGCCACCGTGCTGCAGCTCAGTTTCAGGGTCTTGGCAATCTTCTTATAGCCTAGGCCATCTTTATGTAGAGCAACAATTCTTTTTTCAGATCCTCAGGGAGTTCTTTGCCATGAGGTGCCATGTTGAACTTCCAGCGACCAGTATGAGAGAATGAGAGCGATAACACCAAATTTCACGCCTGCTCCCCATTCACACCTGAGGCCTTATAACACTAACGAGTCACATGTTACCAGGGAGGGAAAATGGCTAATTGGGCCCAATATGGACATTTTCACTTAGGGGTGTACTCGCTTTTGTTGCCAGCGGTTTAGACATTAATTTCTGTGTTGAGGTATTTTGAGGGGATAGCAAACTTACACTGTTATACAAGCTGTACACTCACTACTTTACATTGTAGCAAAGTGTAATTTCTTCAGTGTTGTCCCATGAAAAGATATAATAAAATTACAAAAATGTGAGGGGTGCACTCACTTTTGTGAGATACTGTATGTGTAATGTCAGGTTTTAGTGCTCTCTGTGCCGTCGTTAAAGAGATTCACCTCCTCTGTTTGTCCTGCTTACCATTATCATGGAAAGTGAAAGTAAAAAAAAATCCCAAATTTTGGGTTGTCCCCAAAAAAGTAATAGAGGGGAAATCTTTCAATGGGGACACTAGTTCTGGTGACCTGGGGTCCCCAAGGAACTCCTTTCATTTGCAGGGATTTCCTCTCCTTTCCTGTTTGGCTATGGGACAGGAAGTGAAGAAATATCTTCCCAATGGAAAGAAGAAAAAAAAATAATCTAACAAGGGTTGTAACCCTCCCTTGCTCTATCTAAAATTAAAGTGGAGTTCTACCCACTTTTACAACTCTTCAGAATCCTTCACTAAACTGTGCACTGTAAACAAATTGGATATTCTTTTAATTTTTTTTTCTCAGCACCTACTGTATATCTGCTGTATTCATTTTTCACTTCCTCCTCCCTGGCCCGTCGCATCATTTCCTGTTTGCAATGCCTTCTGGGAAGGGGCAACTTCCTCTGAAACTGCCGTTGCTATGGAAACCTGACCTGAAACCTATTACAACGCTTGTGCTGCACTAAGCATGTGCGAGATCTGCAAGGATGAGATCCAGGAAGAAATACAGTCTGGCTTCAGATGCCCACACTTAAGATGGCCACGGCCTGCTGTAAGTTTATAAAATAACAAACTACTGCTATAAACTAACAAAACAGACCTTAGTTTACAGACTAACTTTACTAGAATACATTAAGCTTGTGTATTATAGGGGTATTTTTATTTAAAAAGTATAATTTTGGCCGGAACACCACTTTAAGAAAGTTTTGGCTGTAGTCTTACTTTAAACCTCTCTACCCTATATATTCTCCTAGGCTCACATTCTCCCCCCACCCCCCTCAAAACCTATAGAAGCAGCCCTATCTATTTATTTATTTTATTTACAGGTACTTATATAGCGCTGTCAATTTACGCAGCCATTTACATATATATTATACATTCACATCAGTCCCTACACCCTCAAGGAGCTTACAATCTAAGGTCCCTAACTCACATTCATACATACTAGGGCCAATTTAGACAGGATCCAATTAACCTACCAGCATGTCTTTGGAGTGGAGAGGAAACCGGAGTACTCGGAGGAAACACACACAGGCACAGGGAGAACATGCAAACTCCAGGCAGGTAGTGTCGTGGTCGGTATTCGAACCAGCGACCCTTCTTACTGCTAGGCGAGAGTGCTACCCACTACACCACTGTGCCGCCCAGCCCTATGTATTATTTGCTAGAAAATATTTTGTTCTTTAAACCATTATATCAGCTTCATATACAAATATTTTAATACCAGGGCCTATTGTCATTATTGGTGGTGCACTGTGTAATGATGACCACACTGGTGGTTATTTTGATAATCAATAAAAGCTCCCCCCACACAGGCCTACTTGCCAGACTGCAACCTGCTGTACTTTGTATTTTGCTGAGAAGGGTGATCTAGCTTGCCATGTGCTCTGTGAAGCCACATGGCTCAGTGGCAGCCAGGTCCTGCTTTTTGGCATTGCTTACAGTGCAACAAGTCTTATGAGCAGGTGTGTTTTTGAGTCTATTGGCAAAACATCTTGGGTGCCCGGGGACTTTTGCTAGTCGCCATGGTGACCTGGTTATACAGATTTGGTTATCCCTGTCTTAATATGCACATTTGTTATAGTATGTACATGTGCCCCACTTAAATAATGCAAACCCTGATTACTCTGAAAATCACAACCAGGAAAGGATAGCTCTGTCTGGGAATGACAAAATTATAGTATAAAGCCAGCAACTACCCTCCTTTCAGTCTTGGCACTAGGGTACCTCAAATGTTGGTACAACGTGGCTTACATGTTCTTCATAGACACATCTATTCTGTGGTATATAGCATATGCATTAGTGTTTTTCAATTCCAAAACATTTTAACCTTTTTATGCATTCCCTGCATTAGGGGAGAAAATGTTTGAGGAACAGTATCAGTATTCACTCCCCCCCCCCCCGCCATATATTAACTGAGCCATCACTCAGGTGATTGCTGTAGTAGCTCTCCCTGCGCTCTCATGCCCCGTACACACGGTCGGATTTTCCAACGTAAAATGTGTGATAGGACCCTGTTGGTAATTCCGACCGTGTGTAGGCTCCATCACACATTTTCCATCGGATTTTCCGACACACAAAATTTGAGAGCAGGCTATAAAATTTTCCGACAACAAAATCCGTTGTCGGAATTTTCGATCGTGTGTACACAAATCCGCACAAAGTGCCACGCATGCTCAGAATAAATTAAGAGACGAAAGCTATTGGCTACTGCCCCGTTTAGAGTCCCGACATGCGTGTTTTACGTCACCGCGTTCAGAACGATTGGATTTTCTGACAACTTTGTGTGACCGTGTGTATGCAAGACAACTTTGAGCCAATATCCGTCGGAAAAAAATCCTAGGATTTTGTTGTCGGAATGTCCGATCAATGTCCGACCGTGTGTACGGGGCATTAGGCTTTGCTGAGGCAGTTCGAGCGATTGGCTTCCGCTGCTGTCAGTCAAATACTGTGATGAGATAGGGGGCGGGGCCACACCGCCCTGTCTGCATCCATAGATTCTGGAGTGAACCCGTAGGTGGTACCCGATGAGAAGCAACTTCCTATGTAGTACCACCAAGAAGAGGAGCTAGGAGTGCTGGCGGGGGGACCCAAGATGAGGAGGTTCAGGTCCACTGTGTGCAAAACCATTGCACAGAGCAGGTAACAGAACATGTTAAAAGAAAAAAAACAAAAAACTTTAAGCTGGCCATACACCGTCGAAGGCTAACCCAATAAAAAAAAAAAGATTCCTCCATCCACACAAAGATTTGGATGGATACATGCCTACCATCAAGATATTATATTCTAACAACTGGACCAGCCACTGTCACAATAAACTGATCGATGGCTGCAGCTGCCGATGGGAAATAATTTTCCAGCTTTCCACACTGAACTGGCTGAATTTCTATCAGTGTTGACAGGCTTAAATCTGCAGACAGGGAGTGACCACAAAAATAAACTAGCTGAGAGGAGGCACAATTGTTTGGAGTAATATATATATATATATATATATATATATATATATATATATATATATATATATATATATATATATATATATATATATATATATATATATATATATATATATATATATATGACTGGGCCGCAGGGCGGTACTCCAACATAATGACCCCAAACACACCGTCAAGACGAGCACTGCCTTGCTAAAGAAGCTGAGCGTAAAGGTGATGGACTGGCCAAGCATGTCTCCAGACCTAAACCCTGTGGGACATCCACCAGTTCCGTGATGTCGTCATGGACGAGTGGAAGAGGACTCCAGTGGCAACCTGTGAAGCTCTGGTGAACTCCATGCCCAAGAGGATTAAGGCAGTGCTGGAAAATAATGGTGGCCACACAAAATATTGACACTTTGGGCCCAATTTGGACATTTTCACTTAGGGGTGTACTCACTTTTGTTGTCAGCAGTTTAGACATTAATGGCCGTGTGTTGTTTTGAGGGGACAGCAAATTTACACTGTTGGGCAAGCTGTACACTTTCAGGGTCTTGGCAGTCGTCTTATAGCCTAGTCCATCTTTATGTAGAGCAACAATTCTTTTTTTCAGATCCTCAGATAGTTCTTTGCCATGAGGTGCCATGTTGAACTTCCAGTGACCAGTAAGAGTGAGAGCGATAACAAATTTAACACACCTACTCCCCATTCACACCTGAGACTTTGTAACACTGAGTCACATGACATCGGGGAGGGAAAATGGCTCATTGGGCCCAATTCGGACATTTTCACTTAGGGGAGTGTACTCACTTTTGTTGCCAGCGGTTTAGACATTAATGGCTGTGTGTTGAGTTATTTTAAGGGGACAGCAAATTTACAATGTTATGCAAGCTGTATACTCACTACTTTACATTGTAACAAAGTGTAATTTCATCAGTGTTATCACATGAAAAGATATAATAAAATATTTATAAAGTGAGAGGAGTATACTCACTTTTGTGAGATACTGTGTGTGTGTCCATGTTTCTACTCTAATTTCTTCTAAACAATATTGGGTCGTTGGCAAACTGTTACCTGTGTATCTACAGTATCCCCCTGTGATGATACACGTAGTCGTGCTTTTTTTAAAAAGTGGCTTCAGCCAAACACTAAAAAAAGTTATTGTCATCGTTCATATTCACTGAAAATTGGCCAAGAAATAATAAATTCTGCTATGTAAACTTACGAGCACAACTGTGTGTGTGTGTGTGTGTCTATGTAGATAGATATAGATTAATATATATATATATATATATATATATATATATATATATATATATATATATATATATATATATATATATATATGTATGGCCTTTTAAAGTACAATTTTTTAGACGTATCAACGCTGAGATGGGGACATCTGGATTTTGGCATATCGGTATCGTCTACTATTAAAGCTGAAATCTGAGCATGTACCGAATGATGCAGCATAGTAGCAGTAAAGTAACCTCCTTAGAAATTAACCCTGTTTTACACTAGCTAGTAACATGCTTATGATGCCTCCTTTTCACATCTAACATTAGATGCTGCTCTTGAGCTTTGTTTAGCTTAAGGGACCTGGGCACCCCCATTTGCCATTTGTGTGTCAGTCACCCCACTATCTAGTTGTAAGCAAGCTGCCTGAAGTGATGACATTAAAATGGAATTCCTGGCTGGAACTAAGCTTAAAGTAATTGTAAAAGGATTTTTTAAAATAATAAACCTGTTCTACTTACCTGCTCTGTGCAGTGGTTTTACACAGAGCAGCCCCAATCCTCTTCTTCTGGTGTCCCCCGCCAGCACTCCTGAACCCCCCCCCCCTCCGAGTGTCCTCATATCAAGCCGCTTGCTATGGGGGCACTCATGTGGGTTTATTCCCGAGCCAGGCTTTGTGTCCATAGATAATGGCTCCCGCTGCTGCCTCCATGGCCATTGAGGATAGCGAGAGCTGCTGCTCTAGGGCACAGTGCTGGATTGAGATCCGGCTCAGTTAAGTATAGGGGGATCTGTAGGGGAGGCGCACACAGAAGGTATTTTTTAACCTTAAAGTGGATGTAAACCCCATTCATGAAATCTGACCTGGGCACATATGTCTGTAGTGTTTACTTATCTCTCTCCAAAGCTCTAAGTCCTGTCTTTTTGTTGCTTTGTTACTCTTTTATCAGCATGATAACTTCTGGCGAGCTCTCCGACACAGATAAAAGCAACTGGAAATTTGTGTCGGAGTTAACTTAGAGACCGATAAGCAGAAAGCTTGTCTATTCACAGCACAGCTCTGCACCTTTCTTCATTCCTGTGCCTATGTGGAAGGGGGGGGGGTCGTGCTTTTCCTTCAATAAGCGACAGCCGACAACAGATGTCCCATAGTAAGCCTATGGGTGACCTCACCGCCCAGGCGTTCCATTCTTTGTTGATGCTCTCTCTTGTCCCTTGAAGCCGGCTGCAGGGAAGATCATGTGACTAGTCTGGAGTGCTCTGATAATAGGTAAATGTATGAATCTTCCTTTCACCATTTAGTTAGTATGTGTTAAAAGGGAGTGGGAGTTTTAAAGGCTAAGTTCACCTTTTTGTTCACTTTTTTTTCTTCTAAAGTCCAGCTCCCCTATGTACCAATATAGCATTAATTTTCTTATTTTGCAAAAATGAAACCACTTTCCACTAATTCTACACAGGCTACCTTACTCTTTTCATGGCTGTTTAAAAACACTGCTCGATTACTTATGCCTTACTTCCTGGTCAGACTTTAGGTCATGACACAGGAAGGAGTGACCAGCTGATCTCATAAAAACACACCCTGCATTATCCACCCTCAGCTGGTCAACTCATTCCTGTGTCATGACCTAAAGTCTGTCCAGGAAGTAAGGCAGAAGTTATCGAGCAGTGTTTTTAAACTGCTATGAAGAGTGAGGTAATCCTGTGTAGAATTAATGGAAAGCTGTTTTATTTTTACAAAATATGTACATTAATGCTATATTTGTACATGGGGGAGCTGAAATTTAGAAAAAAAAGCGAACTTGGCCTTTTAAGCTTAGTTCTAGCCTGGAATTCCACTGCTGAAGAAGTCCCCGCCCACTGGGACGCAACGCGTCCAGAACGAGGATACGTTGTGACGTCACCCACGGCCATCGCGCATCCTCACTGCATTGTGTTCATCGCTCGAGCCTGTTTACTTGCACTGGTTTAGTGCTCTGTTTGTGAGTGTTGAATTTTATTTCTTTTTTACAATAAATGGTTATCCATACGGAGAGCACTATCTTTGCTATCTTTTAAAGCATATGCTACTGCACTGTCTGAGTGTCCTGACCAAGTGTTCTGACGGAAGTCTCTGTATGCTGAATCGTGGTGCTTCATATCCATATGACCCTAAGGGAATGCCTATATTGACCCTCTGTAATTAAAGGGTCCATATCATCAGGTGAGAGGCCACTCTGAATATTGGTGGTGGGCACATCGATTATTCACCTGTTTCAGCATGCTGTCTGATCACACACGAGTTTTTGGAAATATCGGATTATCTATGGACTTCTCTGTACTTTTATGAACTCTGAGATATTTGATTATTATTGTACCTTGTATATATTTCAATATTTTATCAATGTGTCTCACATTAGCACTTTTATTAATCAAGCCTGTATCTTCATTTGTCCCCAAGTTTGATCACGAGACTTCTGTCCTTGCGATGCCAATGATCACTAGCCTCTATTCTGGTTAAAACTTTTCTAAGGCATGTCTCTCCTGTGGTTTCTTCTATTCAGCCTTCTGTCACTCCATGGGATTTAAATTTGGTCCTCTCAGCTCTTCAAAATTCTCACTTTTGAACCTACCTCTTGGTTACCTTCAGTGTTGCGATTACCTCTGTTAGTTGGGCCCTGAGCTGGCAATCTTGTCCTGTAAAGAACCCCTATTTGGCCTTAAAAAAATAATAACAAGGTGGTGTTGAAGCCTAGAGTCTTCTTTCTTCCCAAGGTGGTTTCCACCTTTTCACCTCTGCTAATATGTTCTTTTGTATCTTTGTCTGGCTTCATTACTTCTGAAGGGAATTTCCCTTGATTCCCCAGATGTTCGTGGTATACAAGTTTATTTCTCAGCCACTGCTTCCTTAACAAGACTAGAGGACAGGTGGACAAGACTTGAGGACAAGCCCTTTCAAATAGGGTCAGTCTACCAAGACCAGTCATCATTTTTTAGAATACTTGTTAGCTGTATTCTCTGCCAACCTGTTTTAGGGACCCTAGCAGTGTTGATCTTGAGTCAGTTTTTCATTACCCAATACACATGTAATTTAGAGTTTTCAGTAGCCTATACTACTGAAGGAGTGCCATGGGTTCCCTGATGGTTTGCTTGACCTCAATGAATGATGGCTAACAATGATGGCTAACAAATTGTTGAAATTATAATACTTTTTATTGGTTAATTGACCTAATTGTGAATTAAAAATCATGAATCGCTTCCAGTAATACTGGTTTGTGTTTAAACAGGAAATCCCTACAGGATTATAATGATAGTATGGTCATCTTACCTTTTTAATATCCTGGAACACTTGCACCTGCTCAGTCAGGATCAGATCCTGAATTTATTGAACATATGTATTATCTGCTTTATATCCTTGGCTGGGGCTTGAAGGGTTACTACCTTCCATTTAGAACATCTAGGGTTTTTTTCCCCTCTTGAGGGCTTTGATCACAAAAGCAAATTTCTTTATTAGGAACAGATAGGTCTTTCCTCCAACTGGCCAACAGGTCTTTATGTGAAAACATTTAAGCTTATAGTCTGTTTTTAGCTGGATCAGCTCATTCCACCAGCAAAGCATTTGTGGGAGAATAGCCATCCATAGCCCAAACAGGACCAAGGCGAGTCGACCACTCATGTTGAGGAACCTTCTGGAAGATGCAGATAATGAAAGGTGGTGTGCCTGCATATTGAACCACCCTCCACTGTTTATAGCTGCCTTAGGACAATTCATATTGAAAACTGTTGTCTCATAGAGTGTCTTCGCAGGCTAATGCCGTCTACACATCTGAGAAAGCCTAAAGGCGTATGCGGAGTGCCTCATTATTTATATTTGCTGCTCTGCTGGCCTGCATTTTGTAATCAAAGTGAATTTATACTTTACCCGTTCAGGGTAAAAAAAATAGGTTTCATGGGTTGTGGGCACAAACCGGCACTTACTTTTCTTTGCCATGTTCAGCTGCAGGAGCTTTGGTAGAATTAAAGTTGGTTTGTGTGTTAGAGTATGTGACTTCCCTGCTTCCCAGAATGCAGTGCTTGAAGCTGACTTAACCATGCAGAATTGTTATGTTGAGGCGGTGCCTCTGAATGGCAATCAGTGGGTTTGTTTCCGGATGGTGAAAGCTGGGTAGATGTAACATTCTTATTTTATATGAAGGATAAGCCACATCTGCTTATAAAGCATAACCTTTTATATTTATGCGTCAAAAACTGGAAAACGCCCAGAAAAAAATCGGTGAAAGGATAGGAATAAAGTGCTTTTTTAGAATTGTACATTACGGGAAGTTTTTGCTTTAGAGCCACTTTAACCCTTTCTGTGCTAGCAGTGGTTTGTGAGTTTTCTTGTGGGCAGTTCCTCACTTAATTGTGCTCAAAAGTTTGTATACCTCTGGAGATTTGGTAATCTACAGTGTGTACCATTTTTAAAGAAAACATGAGTGAGTAGGCAAAACACATTTTTTCTATTTCCTATTCGATTCATATTCAGTTGTAAGTCATAACAAGTAAATGAAATGATCCCTGTTCAAAAGTCTGCATACCCTTAGTTCTTAATACTGTGTATTACCCCTTTTAGAATCAATGGCAGCATTCAGTCTTTTATTATAGTTGTCTGAAGCCCTGAAATCTTGCAGGCGGTGTAACTGCCCATTCTTCTTGCCAAAATGCCTCCAGGTCACGCAAAGTCTTTAGTCGTCTTGCATGAACCGCACGTTTTGAGACCTTACCAGAGTAGCTCGATGACATGAAGGTCAGGAGACTGTGATGGCTACTCCCAGAGTCTTCACCTTTGTCTGCTGTAACCACTGGAGGGTCAATTTGGCCTTGTGCTTAGGGCCATTTTCATGCTAGAAAATACAAGAGCGTGTCATGCAGAAGAATGCAAACTGTCTGCCAGTATTTTCTAATCACATGCTGCGTCCATCTTGCCATCAATTTTCAAAAGATTCCCTATGCCTTTAGAACTCGCACACCCCCAAAACATCAGTGAGCCACCTCCATGCTAAAGTGTGGATGGTATTCTTGTCGCTGTTGACCGCATCCAAGCATTGCACTTAAAGTTGTGACCATATTGGTTTTGTCCCTGCAGACAAGTGTCCCACCAGATGTGCGGCGTGTCAAGGTGTTGGGCATATTGTAACCTGGCTCTTTTATGGCACACTAGCATTTTTCATAAGCTCAAAGAAAGCTAGAAAAAAAAGTTGGTTGAAAAATGCTGATAATGGCATTTTTGTGCCAGCTTCTGGTAGCATTTTAGAAGCTTTTAGAACATTAGCGTTTTTGCAGTACATGAAGAAAAGAAAATTTAAAGCTCAAAAAAAGGCTATTTTTTTCTGCTCCTATTCTCTGAAGCTCAAATGTGCATGGACACATAGGGTAACAAATAAACAAAAGGAGCTGCACTAACCTAAATAGATTATGTCTATGCATTATCTATAATTATTTTACGAATATTAAATGAATAGTCCATATAAATCATTTAAATCCATCAAAATGGAAAGGTGAAAAAAAGTGAGTGTCGCTTTTTTAAAAGTTCCTTGTGACAATATTGTGAGTGTTGTCACACTTCGACAAAAAAGAGGTGCACCTCCACCACGTGAAAAACACATTTATCAGATGGCAGGCTTATGAATGCTTGCGACTATTGCCCAGCCAGGCCCTTTATCCTGGGGGGGGGGGGGGGGGTGGGATGGCCGATCTGATGTCAGCTGGAAAGATCCACACTCCGTGCGGGTTAAAGCCAAGCAGTCATCCTTTCAACTCAGAGGGACCAAGAAGTCCGCTCCGTGGGCACATATGCCAGGATACCCAAAATGAAAAAGCTTGCTTTAGTGTAAAACTACACCTTTAATAATACATAGATAGTGCACTTACATCAAGGAGCAGATTAAAAACCTATGTAAAAAGCCGGCCGGCTTGTGTAACCACCTGTCCTTCCGGGATCGTAGCAATGCAGTGACATCGGCACATACCCATTTACACATTTCATCACAAGCTGCCGTCATCCTGGGGCACGAGGGCGACGTCAATGAGCCAATGAGGAGAGAGAGTGGGGGCCGGGCTGTGGCTCGGTGTCTGAATGGAGACACACAGCAGCGGCTTGGCTCGGGTGCCTCCACAGCAAGCTGCTTTCTGTGGAGTTCTCGGCAGGGGAAGGGGCCAGAAGCACTGAAGAGGGACCCAAGAAGAGTATCTGGGCTGCTCTGTGCCAAACCACTTCACAGAGCAGGTAAGTAGAACATGTTTGTTATTTTTAAATGGAAAAAAACAAGACTTTAGTATCGCTTTGAAGGTTTTTTTTTTTTTTTTTTTTTTTTTTTTAACTTAATGCATTCTCTGCAAAAGATAAACTTATGTGTCACAGGATCCCCCCCCCAGACCCCCCCCCCCCCATACTCACCTGAGCCTGATCTTATTCCAGCGATGTGCCTGAGAGCAGCGGCTCTCTCCCTCTTTACATGGCAGATTGATAGCAGCTGGAGACATTGGCTCCTGCTTCTGTCAATCAAATCCTGTGATGAAGGAAGCGGGGCTGTGCCAAGCTGTGTGTGTGTCTACAGTGGGTATAGAGAAGAATCGCCCCCTTTGAAATAATCACATTTTGTTGCTTTGCAGCCTGCAATGAAGACTTACCGTTTTTGTTTTATCCAGCTGTATTTACTGGTGCAACTTATAACATCCGAGTGAATGATATAACACCAACGTGTCAGAAGCAGAAATAAAAAAAAAAAAACAATTTAAAAACAGAATCACTTAGTTGGAAAAATGATCACCCCTCTTATGTCAGTGTTTTGTTCAATTTTATTTTTGTTTTTAATTTTGTATAATTAAGTTTTAGTCTCATCTGACCACCTTTTAAATGCACCTTGAAGATTCTGAGGCCACATGGAAAAAGGTGTTCTGGTTAGATGAGACTAAAATTTAATTATTTGGCCTCAACATAAAATGATATGTCTGGCGGAAATCCAATACAGCACAGCATCCAAATAACACCATTCCTACACTAAAGCATGGAAGTGGTAATATCCTGTTATGGGGGTGTTTCTCTGCAGCAGGGACTGGAGCATTTGTCAGGCTAGAAGAAAAATGGATGGGGCAAAATACCATCAAATTCTTGAGGAAAAAATCTGCTGCCCACTGCCAGAAAGTTGTCAGTGGGGAAAGGTTTACCCTCCAACATGACAAATGACCCAAAGCATACAGCAAAAATGAACACAGTGGTTGAATGAGAAAAGGGTGAATGTTCTTGCATGGCTCAGTCAGAGCCCAGACTGTTAAGCCACTTTCACATCTTAATACCATCCCCTCTGTGTTCTAATTCTGTGTACCCCTGTGTGTGCGATTTAAAAAAAAAAAAGCCTGTTATACCTCATTTCACAGCTCTTCTCAGCGATCACATGATCAGCTGGCTTTCTCCTTTCCCCGTCTGACAGATGCAGCGGATGGAGCTGAGATTCCCCTGCAGACGTCACTTGGGGGAGGAGGGAGAGAGAGAGCTGGCCAGTTATGTGATCTCTGAGAAGAGCTGTGAAATGTGGTATAGCAGGCTTTTTTGTTTCATAAATCGCTCACACAGGCACACGAGAAGACAGATAGCAAGGCCGGTGACAGAGGCACGTAAACTGACCATGGTGTCAGGGCTCAGCAGCCATGATACACTGTGGTCAGTTTACAAAGGGGATGGCATAGCCAGGCAGCATCAGCCAGGTGTTACAGGGGGCCAAATGACACAGCACAAGCACTGTGCTGTATAACATGCGTTAAAGAAACAGGATCTTTATTTTTTGGGATTAACAAATGCTTTAAACCAGTGTGGATAAAAATCAGTGATTTAAAATCTGTTTTTTTTTTTTACATTTAAATCGGATTTTTTTTTTTATTTAAGTTGATTTTTTTTTAATCTAAAGAGAGTTTTCTATTTAAGATGCATTAATAATTTGGTTTATTCAGCATGAAATGGAGCTTAGTTATGTAACATGAGGCTGTATATTCTGCAATATTTACATTTTTGGTAAACTCATTCAATGAATCCAAGCTCTGCAAGCTGAGATAACATGCACTGCATTTATGCATTCACACAATTGCACAGTAACCATGAGATAAAACAAACTTCAGGAATATTCCTTTATCCCATTGTTTTGCAAATCTATGTATACTACAAACTGTATGATTGAATTGGTTCTGATATCGCCGTTTTACTAACCTGATAGCTTATTATTCTAAATAGGAATCCTTAATTTTGTTTGCAAGTATTAAAGATTCTAACTACCAGCAAGATTAAGGCCTTACATTTAAAGAGCACCCGTCCATTTAAGATCCATCGTGGCAGTGCCTGTTTGCGGGCATCCACTCAGCTGCTGCCGCCACGTCCCTCACCTTGTTGTGTCCCTGCCGCATCACCAGCCGTCCCATTAAAGTGAATGGGACTGTCGGTGAGTCAACAGCGAGTCCGAGGAGAAGCCGCTGAGGGTCAGATTACAGTTGCTCTTTAAAAATTATGATTTAAATTGAGTTGAATTAAATCAAGCCTTTTTACTAGTGATTTAAATCATGATTTAAAGTGGAGTTCCACCCACTTTTACAACTCTTCAGCATCCCTCACTAAACTGTGCACTGTAAACAAATTGGATATTTTTTAATTTTTTTTCTCAGCACCTACTGTATATCTGCTGTATTCATTTTTCACTTCCTCCTCCCTGGCTGCGGCCCATCGCATCATTTCCTGTTTGCAATGCCTTCTGGGAAGGGGCAGCAACTTCCTCTGAAACTGCCGTTGCTATGGAAACCTGACCTGAAACCTATTACACTGCTTGTGCTGCACTAAGCATGTGCGAGATCTGCAAAGATGAGATCCAGGAAGAAATACAGTTTGGCTTCAGATGCCCACACTTAAGATGGCCACGGCTGCTGTAAGTTTATAAAATAACAAACTACTGCTATAAACTAACAAAACAGACCTTAGTTTACAGACTAACTTTACTAGAATACATTAAGCTTGTGTATTATAGGGGTATTTTTATTTTTATTATTTTTATTTAAAAAGTATAATTTTGGCCGGAACACCACTTTAAATCGACTTGATTTAAATCAAATCCACCCTGCTTTAACCACTTCAGCCCCGGAAGGATTTACCCCCTTCCTAACCGGAGCACTTTTTACAATTTGGCACTGTGTCGCTTTAACTGCTAATTGCGCAGTCATGCAATGCTGTACCCAAACGAAATGTGCGTCCTTTTGTTCCCACAAATAGAGCTTTCTTTTGATGGTATTTGATCACCTCTGCAGTTTTTATTTTTTGCGCTATAAACGGAAAAAGACCGAAAATTTTGAAAAAAAAAAAATGATATTCTACTTTTTGTTATAAAAAAAAATCCAATAAACTCAATTTTAGTCATACATTTAGGCCAAAATGTATTCAGCCACATGTCTTTGGTAAAAAAAAATGTTAATAAGCGTATATTTATTGGTTTGCGTAAAAGTTATAGCGTCTACAGACTAGGGAACATTTTCTGGAATTGAATATTACATTTTTTTGTCCCAAGTGATTGAATAATGATAAAAAAAAAATAAAAAGATTTACAAAAAGTTGTCACTAAATGTATATATTGCTCACACATGCCATGTTTATATGTGGAATTGCGCCCCAAAATACATTTAGCTGCTTCTCGAGACCGTGGGGATACCACATGTGTGGGACTTTTTGGGAGCCTAGCCACGTACGGGGCCCCGAAAACCAAGCACCGCCTTCCGAATTTCTAAGGGCGTAAATTTTTGATTTCACTCCTCACAACCTATCACAGTTTTGAAGGCCATAAAATGCCAAGATGGCACAAACCCCCCCCAAATGACCCCATTTTGGAAAGTAGACACCCCAAGCTATTTGCTGATAGGCATGTTGAGTATTTTGCAGCTCTCATTTGTTTTTGAAAATGAAGAAAGACAAGAAAAATGTTTTTTTTTTTTTTTTTTCAATTTTCAAAACTTTGTGACAAAAAGTGAGGTCTGCAAAATACTCACTATACCTCTCAGCAAATAGCTTGGGGTGTCTACTTTCCAAAATGGGGTCATTGGGGGGGGGTTGTGCCATCTGGGCATTCCATTGCCTCCGAAACTGTCATAGGCAGTGAAGAGTGAAATCAAAAATGTACACCCTTAGAAAGCCTGAAGGCGGTGCTTGGTTTTCGGGGTCCTGTACGTGGCTAGGCTCCCAAAAAGTCTCACACATGTGGTATCCCCGAACTCAGGAGATGCAACAGAATGTATTTTGGGGTGTAATGTTTGAGCAATATATCATTTAGTGACAACTTTGTGCAAAAAAAAAAAAAAAAAATCTTTTTCCCGCAACTTGTGTCACAATATAAAATATTCCATGGACTTGACATGCCTCTCAGAAAATAGCTTGGGGTGTCTACTTTCCAAAATGGGGTCATTTGGGGGGGGTTTAACTGTCCTGGCATTTTATGCACAACATTTAGAAGCTTATGTCACACATCACCCACTCTTCTAAGCCCTTTCTGACACTTTTTGTTTACATGAAATCATTTTTTTTTTTTTTTTCGCAAGAAAATTACTTTGAACCCCTAAACATTATATATTTTTTTTAAAGCAAAGGCCCTACAGATTAAAATGGTGGGTGTTTCATTTTTTTTTTTTACAGTATTTGCGCAGCGATTTTTCAAACGCATTTTTTTGGGGGAAAAAAAACACACTTTTTAAAACTGTAATGCACTAAAACACACTATATTTCCCAAATGTTTGATGAAATAAAAAAAGATGATCTTAGGCCGAGTACATGGATACCTAACACGACATGCTTTAAAATTTCGCACAAACGCGCAGTGGCGACAAATTGAATACATTTTTAAAAGCCTTTACAGAGGTCTACTGCTAAAATTACTGCCCTCGATCTGACCTTCGCGGTGATACCTCACATGCATGGTGCAATTGCTGTTGACATTTGATGCCAGACCTACGCTTGCGTTCGCCTTTGCACGAGAGCGGGGGGGACGGGGTGCTTTTAATTTTTTTTTTTTTTTTGCTTTTTTATCTTATTTTTAAACTGTTCCTTTCATTTTATTTTTTTTTTTTTTTTTTTTTTTTTTATTGTTATCTCGGGGAATGTAAATATCCCCTATGATAGAAATAGATAGTGACAGGCACTCTTTTTTTTTTTTTTTTTTTTTGAAAAAATTGGGGTCTATTAGACCCTAGATCTCTCCTCTGCCCTCAAAGCATCTGACCACACCAAGATCGGTGTGATAAAATGCTTTCCCAATTTCCCAATGGCGCTGTTTACATCCAGCGAAATCTAAGTCATAAAATGCTCGTAGCTTCAGGTTTCTTAGGCCATAGAGATGATTGGAGCCATTCTGGTCTCTGATCAGCTTTATGGTCAGCTGGCCGAACCAACGGCTGCATTCTCAGGTTCCCTGTTGGGACAGGAGAGCCAGAGAAAAACATGGAAGACGGTGGGGGGGCAGGGGGGGCATTCCCTCCTACTGCTTGAAAAAGCAGTCTAGAGGCTAATTAGCTGCTAGGATGATTGCTTTTACATGAAAGCCGACCGCTGGCTGAAAAGAATGATACCAAGATGATACCTAAACCTGCATTCTGGTATAACCAACCATACCAGTACGTTGCTGGTCCTTGTTGGGCATATATTGCAAACTTTTTTTCATGCAGCCTGTGGGCTGAACGAAAAAAAAGAGATTGATCGGTGGGTATGTCCACCATTAGAATACCTCCCTTCATCCACCCACTTCTAATGATGGGCATACATGCACTGTTTATATATGCCGAAGCATGGGGGCATCCGCCTCAAAAGGTAGGAGCAAATCGCTCCTCCGCCCCTGCTGCCCCCATGCTTCGGCATATATGCTCTTTTTTTTTCTTTTTTTTTTTTTTTAACTGTGGTGGTGAAATCACCTCCTACAGTGCTGGAGTCACGGCTTTATGTATCGTGGGAGCAAACGCTGTTGCTGTCAAGATAAATAAATCCGCGCTGCAACTGAATGGCATACCTGCTAAGCAAATGATGGTTAACAATAAAACAAAATAACATTACAGTACAACAGTAAGACTTACCATACCTGCAAAGCAAATACAAAAAAAAAATAGTAAAAATTAAAACGCAACCTGTGCCTAAAATATATGCCGAAGCATGGGGGCATCCTCCCGCAAAAGGTAGGAGCAAATCGCTCCTCCGCCCTTGCTGCCCCATGCTTCGGCATATATGCTGAAGTATGTAACTGTGGTGGTGAAATCACCTCCGACAGCGCTGGAGTCACGGCTTTATGTTTCGTGGGAGCAAACGCTCACTGTTGCTGTCAAGATAAATAAATCCGCGCTGCAGCTAAATTGCGTACCTGAAAACAAAAAAAGGTTAACAATAAAACACAGTAAACAGTAAAGTATAAAAATTTGCATATCTGAAAAGCAAACATTATTAAACATAACAACAATAAAACATTGCAGTATAGAATACAGTAAAAAAGAGCAGAACAATAGAGAGAGAGAGAACAATAAAACGACAACTATTTTTGTTTTTTTTTATTTTATATATTTTGTTTTTTTATTTTTTTTTTTACACTTTTTTTTTTTGTAACTAACTTTTGTAACTGGTACCAGGTTCGGGTCTCTCAAAATGCGATGGCATCTTGGGAGACCCTGTGAAAGTGTGCCTAGTCTGTGCAATGCCGTACCCTACGCTAATACTCAACTAGTGAATGGTAGCGTTCAAAACATTCACCAATGCAAAGACCAGGATTGTCAGGACAGGAGAGACAATAATAGTGGGTGTCACGCCTATATCCGCGCTTGCTGCAGACATGACATAGTCTTTGGGGGGCTCGTTGAGTAGGGGTACTCGGGAGGACATAAGGAAAATGCCTCTCATGCAGCCGGCTTACTGCATTTGGTTGGGGAAGGTGAGGTGCAGCACCGTCTGGAAATAGAAGGGCTCTGACGATCTCTTCCTGGAATTTAAGGAAGGATCCAGTCTGTCCTGAAGCTCTGTATAGCACATGAGCGTTCAGCAAAGCCAATTCAAATAAATAAACAGACACTTTCTTGTACCAGCGTCTGGCCTTACGAGCAACTAGGTACGGCGCCAACTGGTCGTTGAGGTCCACCCCTCCCATGTTATATTCGTGGACACAGAGGGCTTTCTCCACAACACCAGTCGCCGTAGGAATTTGGACCGTGGTGTCTGCATGAAGGGAAATAAGAACGAAAACATTCTTATTATCCCTCCACTTCATAGCGAGCAAATTATTACACTGCAAGCAGGCTCTCTCCCCTCAGCCTAAGACGGGAATCTACAAGCCGCTGGGGAAAGCCCCGGCGATTAGGTCGCACGGTGCCACATGCTCCAATTTTATGATCAAACAGGTGACTAAAAAGTGGCATGCTCGTGTAATAATTGTCCACGTACATGTGGTACCCCTTTCCGAATAAGGGTGACACCAAGTCCCACACAATCTTGCCAGCGCTTCCTATGTAGTCAGGGCAGTTTGTCGGCTCTACGTGACTATCTTTGCCCTCGTAAACCTTAAAACTACATGTATAGCCTGTGGCCCTGTCACAGAGCTTATACATCTTGACCCCGTATCTGGCACGCTTGCTGGGAAGGTACTGTTTGAATGACAAGCGGCCAGAAAACGTAATCAGGGACTCAACGCAGACAACTTGATGGGGCGTAAACAAGTCTGCAAAACGTTGGTTGAAGTGGTTTACGAGGGGTCGAATTTTGTAGAGCCGTTCATATACAGGGTCTCCACGAGGATGACAGAGTTCATTGTTGTTGAAGTGCATGAACCGCAAAATCTGCTCGTATTGTGCCCTGGTCATGGAAGCAGAGAACAAGGGCATATGGTGAATTGGGTCAGTGGACCAATATGACCGCAACTCACTCTTTTTTTTTTAGTTATGCCAATGTTGAGGGAGAGGCCCAGAAAGATCTTAAATTCGGAAACCGTAATTAGTTACCAATCTCTGGCAAGGGAGGACTGGGGAATAGTGGCAATGTGTTGACCAGCGTACAAATTGCTTTGGTCCACAATAGATCTATAGAGCTCTTCGGTGAAAAACAGGGAAAAAAATCAAGTGACGTAAAATCAACTGTTTCCACCTGAATGCCGGGTTGGCCAGTGAATGGGGGAAGTACGGGTGCTGCAGAAGTGGTGGGTTCCCAATTGGGATTGGCTAATGCAGCAGGAAGAGCACGACGGGCCCGTGTTCGTTTTCTTCTTGGTGGCAGTGGGACACTACTTGTGCTTGCCACCTCGCCAGCTTGAACTGCACTTATGGGACTCGCCACCTCACCAAGTGTTACTGCAGTGCTGGATTGACTACGACCAGGGTGTACTAGGCCGCTGGTGCTTGCCAGTTCACCAGACGGAATAGCGGCGCTAGTACTGCTCTGCTCCATACGAGGGACCTGCGATTCTTGCACCTCAACAACAGCAGAAGATTGGGGTCTGGTACGCCTGACCTTGGCAGGGATCACAACTCTGTCGTCAGATTTATCTGTCATTTAGCCGCTGTCCTCTACAGGATCGTATTCTGAGCCTGAATCTGACAGATGAGTGAGTTCCTCTTCACCATCTGTCATGCTCAGAAACGTGTAGGCCTCTTCACTAGTGTACCTTCAATTTGCCATTTTGGGCTCTAAATTTAGTGGTACAATAGTGAGACTCACAGGCAAAAAAGCTCCTGACCGTTAGCGACTGTATCAAAACGCTACCAACAAAAAATGTTAGCGATCGCAGGGATCAGGCCTGACTCTGCGAACGCTGCAGTTATGTGTGTTTATTGTTTTGTAAGTGACAGTGATCGATCGATACTGCACTTGGGTGGGCTGGGCTGGGCCGAGGGGCAAAACGCAGGTGCTAGCAGGTATCTCGGCTGATCCCGCTAACACTGCGTTTTTGGGAACCCTAAACTGCTGGGGACGCTAGCATAGATCTGATCTGATCTGATCAGATATTGATCTGTTCAGATACTATAACACTAAGGGGGTGTATGCTGCGTGCGTGGGTGTTAGCGGTACTGGCACTAACCTGACGCTTCCTGGGGCGACGCAGACCCTATCTGACCCTAAAACGTAACTTGTATCACCTGCCGGGCGATCAGGGGGTTAAACCTTTATTAGGTAATAAACGGCGGGTGCCCTGAAACTATAAAAAACAAACTAGCTAGTGTCACCTGTAACAGTTATACGGTGATCATTGGTGAAAGGGTTAACTAGGGGGCAATCAGAGGGTTAAAACCTTTATTAGGCAGTAAATAGGGGTCCCTGACGCTATAAAACACTGACGGCGAACCTGTATACTTCCCTAACTAGTGTCACCTGTGACACTAATACAGCGAAAAGAAAAACGATCGCTTAGTGACACTGGCGATGGGGGGGGTGATCAAGGGGTTAACCTTTATTAGGGGGGGTTAGGGGGGTATCCTAGACCTAAAGGGGGCTAACCCTAACTGCCCTACCACTTATAAATGTAACAAACTGACACCAATGCAGTAATCAGAAAAAAAAAAACTGCTATTGGTGTCACTGTGACAGGGGGTACAGGGGGGTGATCGGGGGGTGATGAGGGGTGAAATGTGTGCCTAGTGTGTTCTACTTTTCGTATAGTGTTGGTGCACTTGATGGCTTCTCTCCTCGGCGCCGGAACGGAAAAGACCGACACGAGGAGAGATGACATCACTTCCTCTGCTGCTATTTACATTACAGAGGCAGAGGAAGCTTGTCCTTGGCTGGGAGCGATCGCGAGGGGGTGGCCACGAATGGATGGCATCCTCCTCAGCACGGATCGCTCAGGTAACTTTACCGACCGCCTCGGGCACCGGGGGGGTTGGGTGGGGTCGGACAGGACCCCTGCCCGCGGGAGGCAAGTAATGTACCCATACGTTACTTTGCCTGCTCGTGCCATTCTGCCGACGTATATCGTCGTGAGGCAGTCGGCAAGTGGTTAAACCACATTGAAAATCTGTGTAATGACTTGAAGACTGCAGTCCCCAAATGGTCACCATCAAATTGAACTGGACTTGAGCAGTTCTGCAAAGAAGAGTGGGCAAATATTGCAAAGTCTACATGTGCAAAGTTAGTAGAGACATATCCCAACAGACTAAAGGCTGTAATTAAAGCAAAAGGTCGATCAACAAAATAATATCCCAAGGGGGTGATCCATTTTATAACTGATTCTGTTATTGAATTTTTTGTTTTTTTTTCTAATATCTTGGTGTTATATCTTTCACTTGGATGTTTAAAAGTTGCGCTATTGGAGGCGTGGCCTGGTACAGCATGGAGTAGGACGTGCGGCACCCGAGCTCCGTCCATTACTCCTTCTCATTAATCCTGCTACTCAGCAACCTCCTGCAGCAGCCTGACATGCCCCCCGGGGGCCCTCCACACACACACCGACCTTTAGGGCTGAAACAACTAATCGATTAATCAACAACTAATCGATTTATGAAATTAATCGATTACTATTTTCATAATCGATTAATCGGCCAGCTGCCTGCATACAGAATGCATTATTCTAGGAAATACAGTGCAGCACACATACAGCACACATGTCAGTAAGTGCCTGAGAACTTGTGAATGTGTGAGGAGCAATGCCCCATGGGACTTGTAGTCCTGGGCAGGAAGTGAGTGGTTCTAAAGGCAGAAGTTTTCTTTACCTTGTCATTGGGGCACTCTATACTGTACTTAACGCACAGCAAAAAGCAATGTAGAAACAGATCAAAAGCAAACTGCATAGGCATGTACTGAGCCTTATGCTGGCCACACAGATCAATTTTCAGATGAGAATATTCATATGAAAAATCTTTGTACATTTGCTGAATGAAAGAATGTTGTTTGAAATTTTCACTTTCATTTTAAAACAGAATGTTAAAAGCATGTAATTTCTGAACGAAAATCACATATACTGTCTGAAAAATTCCTTTGACCAAGAAATGTTCTATTATTTCTAAATTTTTCTGTCACTGTGGTTGAAAACGAACGTCAATTTGACCTCACTAAAATCGAAAATCGAACGAACGTTCTTAAAATGAAATTTTTTTGAGGGAAGACATTGTTTTTGTATGGCCAGCATATAATATATTACAGTTCTGTTTAAAAATCTGCAAAACCGTCTTTAACTTTTTTTTTCTTTAAAAAAAATCTTTGTCTGATGATATTTACCAGATTCAACCTCTAATAGTATATACAGTATATATCTCTTCTAATAGTATATACAGTATATATCTCTTCTAATAGTATATACAGTATATCTCTTCTAATAGTATATACAGTATATATCTCTTCTGTCTGTTATTCTCAGAGTGGATAAGAGATTTTGCTCTTTGCCTTTTTTTTTAAACATATTAACTAAATCATACGCCTAACTTTTTTTAAGGTTATTAACCGATTATTCGATTAATCGAAACAATAATCGGCCAACTAATCGATTATGATAATGAAAATAATCGTTAGTTGCAGCCCTACGAACCTTATTCCACCACCACAAGGTCCCCCCCCCCCACGCACATTTATCGCTAAATTGCTGGATTATAAAGACCGCGACACAACGCTGCGCATGGCACGGGTGAAAGGTAATATACCCATTGGCAACGTCAAGGTAGCCATCTTCCCTAACTTTTCCACTGAAGTACAGAAGCGCAGACAAAATTTCACAGAAGCCAAGAGACGCCTGCGTATCAAAAATCTTAAATACTCAATGTTATTTCCCGCACACCTTTGCGTGGAGGATGATGGCTGCGCTGTTTTCTTTGAAACCCCTGAGGACACCACCACCTGGCTAAAACGCCGAGATAACAGGAAAGAAAATGATTAACCCACCATGTACAGCACACGGCCCTGTACTGCAACAAGGGACCACGTTTCTCAAGTACTGTACATCCCTTATTGAACCCGCATCTACATATCTCCCCTGAAATGGCAATTCTCTATCTTTCTTGTGCACATCAATTGCAATGACGACACCATATGGTGCCCAGCCCACCCAATCACCACAGTCAATCTAGACCGGTGTTACCTTACTCATATACACGTGCTTGTAACTTGAATGTTATGGCCGAGATGCACAAACTGCCCAGGCTACAGCCGCATACAACATTAACATTCCCCTTTACATACAGAGAACTACTACTCGGAGACACAAGTCCTACCATATGCGAGACTAACTTAGTGAAATTTTGCCCCCCTCCTTGCACTGCCAGAGTGACCTGGCTTATGGGCATAGAAATGCATTCCATTATGCCATGCAAGTCTTATCACAACATGTCCTGGGAAGTTTGATTCCAGAGAAATATTTCCATACCAGCCTTTATCTCTCAGGACCCTGATTCAGGTTTTATGTCACTGTTTTACTTGAGTGAGGTGCTTGATCCACCTCACACACTAGTTTGGATTTTGTTATGGGTATATGCCTACACCAGTTGGGGTTGGTGTTGGGCCGGGTGGGGGGGGGGAGGGGGGTTTGTTGTAATAGTAGTACAATACAACAAATACAAATGCTACCAGTTACAGAATGGTTTGTAGCAAGAGATATACAAATAAACCGCCTCTGAATCTCTCTTACTCCACTGCGCCAAAGAAAAGTGCAAAGCTATATAAAAGATGTGTAAATGAATACAAAATGTGTGTACCTACAGTGTACAGTGAAAAAAGCTGCCACTTAAATAAATACGTAAACTGATCAGAATCCCAAAACTATACCTCTCACACGTGTACAGATAGAGATAGCGGCGCTAATATAAATTGTGTAAAATATTGGGTCAGAGCTATGTGGAGCACTTTATTCATTTTCTCACATATGGAGCTGGCTTAATTGGATTCATGGTTCATCACATGCAACCCAGGTGTGGTTCAATTGCTGTTTTGCCAAACACGAGAGTGGGAGGCTATACAATCTGGTGAGTGCGCTCTTCAGAGGGAGTGGTGTCACTATCACGGTGGTGCGGTGGAAGAGTAGAAGATTTTTCACACAAGAAGATTGAAAAACAACTGTTGAACTTATTCATTCATTTCTTGTAATTTATTATTTATAGTGACACTTTTCACTGGGTGTTTAAGAAATTTCTTTTCATGATAAAAATAATATTTTTCATGACACTATTATTATTTTTATGTATAAGTAGATGGTCATAGGCATTATGCTGCTCTGACCCATTATTTTACACAATTTATATTAGCGCCGCTATCTCTATCTGTACATGTGTGAGAGGTATAGTTTTGGGATTCTGATCAGTTACAGAATGCAATGTTCAGTATAGTTCTGCATGACCTACTAGCTAGAGAGATTACTGACGTGTAGGGTGAGGACCCTCACGTGTGATACCATGGTACTACATGATCAAACGCCTATATTATCTACACCATACTTTACCATGAAGGCGGACATTATAGTCCTCGTCGAGACACACACAGATGACCGCTTACAGCTCGCTTTTAAACGCCCATGGATTGGGTGGGCATATCACTCAATTTATACAACACGCGCAAGAGGGGTGTCCTTGCTCATAGTCAAGTTCCTGCATTTCGAGTTGTGTGATCTGAGCTCAGACCTGAAGGGTCGCTGTTTTCCTACGTGTTAAGATATATATAGTGAACAGTTTTTACTTCTGGCTTATTATGTACCTCCCCCATTTTGCATGACAGTCTTGACCGAAGGACTCGACTTTATGGCCCAGTATCGGATAACCATTAACCCAGTAACCATCTGGTTGGGAGACTTCAGTACTACCCTAAACCCCAGCCTTGACAGAGCACCACAGCCTCCCTTGACTTCTAGGCCATATACGCCTATTAGGTTTGGCAGACATATCTCAAACTTCAATCTGGCTGATTCATGGAGGACTAAACACTTGACCACCAGTGCATACTAATGCTTCTCCTCCACCCACAACACAATGTCCTGTATAGACTTTATCCTACTTTCACAGATACTGGTACCTAGACTACTAGAAGCAGCCTTTTGCCCCAGATTGTTGTCGGACCATAGTCCATATTGGATCACATTAACTATCCCTTTAACTAAACCACCCAGGACTTGGAGACTCAACCATTTTTGATTTTCATTGTTCCCAGATGATGGCCAGATAGATGATGAATGCAAAAGATACTTTCAGGTAAATGCTCACTCTGCCTCATTTGCGAACATATGGGACTCATTCAAATTACATGCGAGGGCCACTCTGACACCCCAAATTAATAAACTAAAATCAGCCACAGTGGAGGAGACAGACAGGGTACTGGAGGAACTCTCACTTGTGGAACATCAGTACGAGAAGGCTGACCCTCTCCTGACAAGGCCTCCCGCCTTAAACTACAATCCAGGGTAGTTAATCAGTTGCAATATGAGATGTCTAGAAGAAAACTTTTTCACTAGGCAGAAACTTTTTGAACATGGAGAGAAAGCAGGAAAACTATTGGCGTACATGGCTCACAGTGAGGACAGGCCCCCAGTAGTGGTTTCCCTGCAAAACCCATCAGGTGAGATGATAACCGACCCTGCAGCTATATTGCATTAAAGACATTCGATACATTAAAACTAGAATCTGCACTCTCGAATCACAGGTTTTTCTGATTTTTACAGGTCCGACATGCAATTCGCTCCCAGTTTCCAGAATCATTACCTAACCCTACTTGTAATCCTATAATGGACATAATCAAAAGTGTAGATCCCCAGAAATTGATATAAATTTTCTATAATATGCTTCATACTCCCTCATCCACTAAAATAGCTTACGATATAAAATCAAGATGGGAGGGAGACCTAGGAATCCTGGAAGACGAGGACTGGAGTGAGGCATTGGACGCATGCAAAGCTGTCTCACCCAAGCTATCTGACAGACTGACCCAAATATACATCCTACACCACGCATACCTCACACCTGTAAGAATAGCGAAATTCACCAGGGGACAACCCTCCACATGTCTATTATGTAGTCGAGAAACAGGCACATTCTACCACCTCCTGTGGTCCTGCCCCTACATACAGGGCTTCTAGAAACAAGTGGTAGATTTTCTTCATGACAATATGGGATCTCCGCTGACCCTATACCCCAAACCATGTCTACTGGGTATTTTCCCAGATGCTGACACTGACAAATACACCATAACTTTTATGCAGGAGACCCTATTTTCTGCCCGGAAAACTATGGCTAAACTCTGGATAAGACAGGTTCCCCCTAGATTATCTGACTGGAAAACTGACGTTAATAGCACATTGCCCTATAAAAAAATTAATCTACATTAATAGAGGGTGCTCTGCAAAATAGAACAAAGTCTGGGACCGTTGGCTTAATACAACGGACACGTGTGTAGCACTGCAGAGCACATCTCCTTCTTTCACGTGCCACCCTACTGGACCTGTACCATACAGCTCATTCTCTTCAAATCTGTATAATAGCAAATGATATATTGTTACCCAGAAAGATCTACTGTATTGCTACATTGTAACAGTCTTTATAATCGACTAGAGACTTCTGGCTATCACCTTCGTGAGTAATATGTATAATAATTGTGCTGAACAAAAGACATAATGTTTGTGCATTGGAAAATTGTACAATTATTTTTTTGGGGAAATAAAAACGTTTTAATTTAAAAAAAAAAAAAAAAAAGGGGGGGGGGGGATTCTTTTCTTTACCAACTGTATATATGCAGGCAGCGTGGCTCAGAATCGAGCCACGCTCTCCATTGGAATTGGCTACCAATGGGGGCACTGGCTGAAGAGGTGGAGCCAGGAGACCCTGCAGAGGACCCCAAAAGAGGAGGATTACGGCTGCTTTGTGCAAAACCAGATAACGTTAACAAAAAAAATGACGATCACTTTAACTCTATCTTGGTATTGTCTAGGTCAGCCTTTTTCAACCAGATGACCCTGATATATGCCTACTGGGTTCTTCGGGTGCCTTTGAAAAATACCTAAAAATTGTCCAAAAATTGTGTGGCAGCCAGCAGGTAAATTAAGCCTTCCTTTTTGTTACACAAAGCCACAGGCTTCCATTGTTCAGCATTACAACCTTTAGGCACCATGAAGTCAGCCACTGGCAATTTAGCAACAGATGACCTCATTGGTTGATAAAGAGGACATTGGGCACCTGCACAGCATCTTTGTTTCCCCCTCTTAATCGACACTGGGGTCACAGCTGAGTGAGGGAGAAGAGAAACGCTAGAATACTAGTTAGTACCTGGGTGCAAAGGTGTACTTGATATGTAATAATAAATCCCATCCATTGTTGGGTGTCCTACATGTGTGGATGCTGCTGTGATAGGTAACATTTTTAAAATTTACATCAGGATGCCTCGGGATTGTGCCTTGGCTGAAAAGAATGGTTGACAAACACTGGTCTAGATATTGTCTAGTATCTTTGCTACTATGTCTAAGTATTTGGGCAAAATCGCAGCAATGATAGCTGACTCAGAATGCAGGGGTCACAAGCATGATTACACACCCTCTCAGAGTTAGTCCCTGTGCAGAAGCTACTGCAGCCTCAGGGAATTCAGAGACTGACTCTGAAGGAGAGGACATGTAATTGTACTTTCGGCCGCTGTGTTCTAAGCTGAGTTTGGCTGCCTGTGTTGAAGCTACTGCAGCCCCAAGGAGTTCAGTCAGCCAAGGTTCAGGATGATTGTACCTTATCCTTAATTGAGGAGTTGGTGCCCGAGGAAGCGCAGCCTAGAAATATTACTCCAAAACTTAGGCCTCATTCACACCTGAGCATTTTCTAGCTTAAGTATTTAAAATCATATGTATTTCAATGGTGGCTGTTCACATACAAGCGTTCAATTGCCTGTAGCTCAGCACTTATACTCCAAAAGCTACGTGAGATACTTTGGAGGCAGAAATAATTGTTTTTGGTCCTAGTGACTTAAATAACATAAGAAAAAAGATACCATCCAAGTAGGTCATATAGGTTGTCACCATCCCTAATATAAGGAAAAAAGAGAATAACCCCTCAAAAAATTGGTGGGACTTTGAAGGCAACGAAGTAATAAAAAACAATTTTATTGGTACAAATACACAAATAGAAAAAATCTGATACAGTTCACATATGACAATAAAAAATAAAAAATAGGAATATGAATAAACTGATGTAGAATTCGAATGTATATTCGTGTAGTCTTCCACCTGGGCCACCAATTTTTTGAGGGGTTATTTTCTTTTTTCCTAGTGACTTAAATAGGAATGCCTGAAAACACTCAAATTGAGCCTTTTTGGCATGTTTTTTTCCAGAGAATTTTTAGCCTGCAATGTTTTGCATTGAGTAAAATAAAAAAGAATGAATACATATGTAAAACACTTGAAATATACTGCTAAACTGACACTAAACTGCTAATCTATGTGCACAAAAATATACCTGAAAATCACTGTGCTCAGGTGTGAATGCAGCCTTAAGGATACCATCTTAGTTCTCTGGAGTCCACAGATGCCTAGATTTGGAGTTGCCTCTGTCAGCTACACCTAAAAAGACTCGCCTGGGTTCTCTGAAGAGCCCTCAACCTGTTAAGACCATTCCCTATTGCATCCAGTCTGTGATTGGGAATGGCTTAACCCAAAAATGGTATTTGCGCTTCCTAAGCATTTTGTTCAGCATACACTATAAGGGAGAGGTTGCTAAAAATTGGTCTGTGTCTGTTGTGGATCCAGCCATTTCCTGTCTTAGGACTCTGAATGTTTAGGGCATCCTCTTGTTTAAATACTATCTTTATAAAAGGCTTTCTAAGACCTTATTCTCCTTTTTAAGGTCTTACCCTGCAACCTGCCATTGGAGCCATGTCCATCTGTCCTAGCTGTCTTGTTCAAGGGTATGTCCTGGGATCCTGGATCTTTTCTGATGAATCCTTCTGTTCTCCAGCAACTGGAGCTCATACCTTTTGCTCCACTCTATTGCACTGACTGGCTGTTGGTCTGTTGATTTTTCTCAGCCATCTGGTCCTAGGGCACTTCAGACATTTGGATCCAGACTGTTTGTTTTGTTCAAGAGCTACAAACTTAAATGTTGGTCTGTGCCTCCTGTTTCATGTTGTAAAAGTTGCCATTAAGTTTGGCAGACCTTCATCCTGCTCTAGCGCAGCTTCTCTCGTGGTCACAATCATTGTCCCAGAAATGTAGAGGTTTAAGGGTTTTATATTCAAACCTGTCACCGTCCTCAAAGCAAAAGGGGCTATCCACCCCATACTGGATCTAAAGGTTCTCTACGTCTTCCCTTGGGTACAGAAATTCTGCAGTCAGTCATTGCTTTCTTCCATATGGGAGAGTTTCTGGCCTCTGTGGACATCAAGGATGCCATTTTCCTGGCACATCAACACTACCTGCGTTTAGCACAATGTTACAAATGTGTTTTATACTCCACTTTGTTAAAATATAGTGGAACTTTTAGTTGTCAAATAAAAGTCAAAGACCATATAGAGATATGCCATTACTTATTTTTTATTTGTAAACAGTCATAAAAAACAGACATACATTTTAAAAGAGATGTATGGGTTTTTTTTTTTTTTTTTTACTATCATACTTACCTAGGTGGTACCTGTTCCCCGACGCCTCTAACACTGAGAACCGAGTGAACAAACACAGCTGATCGCTCGGTTCTCACAGCTCCATGAGCAGAGAGCTGCTGACTGTTAACAGCGCTTTTCTCTGCCCCCACCCCCCCCCCCCCCCGCCACCACCGCCACCACGCGCTCACTGGAGTGCTGGGCTGTGCAGGGGGCAGGAGCGGCCGGCTCAGCCTCTCAGCGGTTCACTGAGGCTGAGCCGGGTGCTGGTCCAGGGAATCTTGGCGGTTCCCGACTCTATGGTTGTGTTGATGCCCGAACCTGGACCGAATCTGTGACGTCAGCAGAGAGCGGACTTCAGCCCACTCTCTGCTGAAAACGGGCCACAGGAGTGCAAAATAAACTGCACTCCTGTGATCCACTGGAGAAGCAGAGCTTTGGCTGTATTTCTGCTTTTAAAGCTTGCCTCACAGCCATCACTACTGAATATGGATGTGGTTCTAACCTATACATACTGCCTATATACTTTGGAATGAAGAATAAATATTATTTATAAGACTACCTCGTATGTGGAATGTGAGATGAGAAAACTCCAAGAAAGTGGTCTGTTGGACGAATCCTACCTGTCCTCCAGCCTGGTCTGGATTAGCATTTTTGTTCTTGAGTGTCAAATCTCCACATTGGCGGTTCCTATTCAGAACCTTACCTTTCACTCCTTAGTTGAGGCCTTCGTACAGGTGGTCATTCACATTATTCCTCCTGTATATTCCCAAGTGACTTTGTGGGATTTCAACCTCGTTCTGTCAACCCTTCTAACAGCTCTTTCATTCCTGAAGTTTCCCATAGGGGACAGCCTGCTTCTTGTTCCATTATCACTAGGTGGATTTCTACAGCCTACTTCTCATTCCATTATCACTAGGTGGCTTTAGACAGGCTACTGAGCTTGTAACCTCAAGGACAAGATTCCCTTTTCACTTTTTTTAAGCGCACTTTAATAATACGTAAAGCTAGGTTCACACCTATGTGTTTTTTGCGGTCCTCGTTTGTGCGGGCCTGCGTTTTCACGTGCACCTTTTCAAAAAGACAACCCCAGGGACTGGGGCTTTTTGTCCATGCAATTTCCCTGCAGTTCCCGCACCAGCACACGCACTGCAATTTTACATGCGCGGGGGTGCCATTTAGAATGCATGGCAGCGCAGTGTGTTTTCTCTACGGGTGGTTTGCGGGAATCCCACGCAGAAGTGTGAACCAAGCCTTATGCCCCGTACACACGGTCGGATGGGAGCCTTTGGTCGGATATTCCGACTGTGTGTATTTCCCATCGGACTTTTTCTTTCAGCATTTCCGACGGACTTAGATACAGAACATGTTCTAAATTTTTCCGTCGGAAATGCGGATGGAGATTATCCCATTGGCAAGTCTGACCGTGCGTACACGGCATTAGTGTTTCATGGGCTTTTCAGCATGAAGTATCTGTTTTAGGCCTGCACTGCTGCCAGCTGGTCTTCTGTTCACTTGTTCGTAAAGATTTACCAGGTGGTTGTTCAGGCATCCCCTGTTGCCCGGCTTTGGTCGTACGGTTATCCAGGTGCCTCTGCAGAACCCACCCCTGTTAACCTGTTGGTTCTTGAGTCCCTTTTAGTTTTTATTTGATATGTCGCCCTCGCTTCAGTTGGTCACCATGTACCTGAATACTCATCTTGTGTCCCATAATGTACCCAAAGTATTATAGTTACATAGTTGATCTGGTTGAAAAAAAAGTCCATCCAGTTTACCCAAAAAAAAAATCAAAACACACAAACTTCCGTATACACTATCCTATACCCACGGTTTATTCAGAGCAAAGCAAAATAAAACAATAACTACTGCTTTTCTGGCACTTTTTGTTCACATGTACAGTGCCTTGAAAAAGTATTTATACCCTTGAAATTTTCCACATTTTGTCATGATATAACCAAAAACTTAACTGTATTTTATGTGATAGACCAGCACAAAGTGGCACATAATTGTGAAGTGGAAGGAAAATGATAAATGGTTTTCAATTTTTTTTTTTTTTTTCAAATATCTGAAAAGTGCGGTCCGCATTTGTGTTCAGCCCATGCCACCCCCCCCCCCCCCCCCCTAAGGTCAATACTTTGTAGAATCACCTTTCGCTGCAATTTACAGCTGCAAGTCTTTTTGGGGATGTCTCTACCATCTTTGCACATCTAGAGTGAACTTTTTGCCCATTCTTCTTTACAAAATAGCTCAAGCTCTGTCAGATTGTATGGAGAATGTCTGTGAGCAGCGATTTTCAAGTCTTGCCACTCTCAATTGGATTTAGGTCTGGACTTTGACTGGGCCATTTTAACACCTGAATATGCTTTGATCTAAACCGTTCCATTGTAGCTCTGGCTGTATATTTAGGGTCGTTGTTCTGCTGGAAAGTGAACCTCTGCCCTAATCTGAAGTCTCTTTGCAGACTCGGAACAGATTTTCATCTAAGATTGCCTGTATTTGGCTCCATCCATCTTCCTATCCCTGCTGAAGATAAGCATCGCCACAATATGATGCTGCCACCACCATGTTTCACGGTGGGGATGGTGTGTTCAGGTTGATGTGCAGTGTTAGTTTTCTGCCACTCATAAGGTTTTGCTTTTAGGCCAAAAAGGTCAATTTTGGTCTCATCTGACCAGAGCACCTTCTTCCACGTGTCACCCACATGGCTTTTTGCAAAGTACAAACAGGACTTATGGCTTTCTTCTTGCCACTCTTCCAATTATGTGCCACTTTGTGTTGGTCTATAACATAAAATCCCCAAAAAATTAACTTACGTTTTTTGGTTGTAACATGACAAAATGTGCAAAATTTCAAGGAGTATGAATACTTTTTCAAGGCAACAATATGTATTATTTCTTGAAAAATACAGTATTGGCGTATAACACGCACCTTTTCCCCCTGAAAACAGAGGGCAAACAGTGCCTGCGTGTTATACACTGATACTATGTTTTACCAACAGGGGGCAGGGATCGGGTGGTCTGCCCCAGGAGCCACCCATTGGGGGGTGTCAGGCCAGCCGCGCCACCTCTATTGGCTCAGGGACAACGCTGCCTGCATAGTCTAAAGTTGATAAAAAAAATCACTTGCCAGACCCTTCTCCTCCACCACATGTCAGTGTCATTGTAAAACTTAAAACAAAGCTTGTAAATATCTCAATAGCTCATTTTTTTTTCTGGCTTCTCTCCTCCTCACGCTCCTCCTCCTAGCTTTAGCTTTAGAATGTCAATCTCCAGTTTCTATTACAAGAGAGCCGACCGCTGGCTCAAAAAAAAAGATACTGGGGTGATGCATCATCCCCGTATAACCACCAAAAGTCAAGCGATGTACAGGTAAGTCGCTGGATGGGAAGTAGATAAAGCATGGTCCAATTTTCTCCAGCGGCGAAATAAAAATCCTTTCTGATCTCCCAAAAGTCAATCAGATATTCCCTGGACCAACTTTACATATAAATATTAGTATCCAGTTATATTTTGTGAATTTAGGAAAGAATCAAGGCCTTTTTAAAACAATCTACTGAGTTGGCCAGAACCAGCTTTTGAGGGAGTCTGTTCCATATTTTCACAAATCCTACTGAGAAGTCTTTCTGTATTTGAAGATTACATTTCTTTTCCTGCAGACTTGGAGTGCCCCCTTGTCCTCTCTGATGATCTTAAAGTCAATAACGCTGCATCAAGTTCCCTATATGGACCACTTGTATACATATTGATCATATCTCCCCTAATCTCCTCTAATCTTTCCTCATAGCTGAGCTCCTCCATGCCTCGTATGAGTTTGGTTGCCCTTCTCTGCACTTTCCCCAGTTCCCATAGTATCCTTTTTGTGAACTGGTGCCCAAAACCGAATTGAATGTTCCAGATGCGGTCTCATTAAGGATTTGTACAGGGGCAAAATGATCTCTCTGCAGTCCATCCCTCTTTTAATACATGAAAGGATTTTGCTCGCTTTTGAAACCGCAGCTTTGCATTGCATGCTGCTATTGCTTTATCTTTGCAGGGAAACAAAGAAGTAGTAAACCCATTCAGTTTTTTCTATCAGCTTGCTGACTGATTGAAAAACTTGAGTGCTCTATGGCCAGCTTAACTGATCTGTAGTTCCAAGATAAAACTATAAGCGCTATTCAGGCTAAAACAGGAAGTGCACAGAGGACAACTCTGAATTTTTCACAAGATCACTTTTTACAATTTTGTAACCACCTCAGGACTGGATATTTTCACCCCCTTCCTGCCAAGGCCACTATACCCAAATCAGTTGATCATTTTTTTTAAAATAGAGCTTTATTTTGGTGGTATTTTAATCACCACTGGGTTATTTATTTTTTGCCCTATAAATGGCAAAATGCAGAGAATGATGAAATAAACACAGGTTTTTTTAGTTTGTTATACAATTTTGCAAATAATCCTGCTTCATAATATTAGGCCAAAATGTATTGTGCTACGTTTGGTAAAAAATAACCCAGTGTTTATTAGTCTGTTTTAAAGTCATTTAGTCTACAAACTGTTATATATATTTTGAAAATTGATCAATCCTGATGTACTTACTGAATATCTAACTTCTTGAGGCCATAAAACGCCAGGACAGTTCAAATACCCCCCAAATTACCATTTTTGGAAAGTAGACCATCCAAGGTATTCAGTAAGAAGCATAGTGCGTTTTTTTTTTTTTGAAGTTGTAAATTTTTTTGTCACTTTTTTTGGAAAATTAAGAAATGAAATACATTTTTTTGTTCACCGTTTTTTTTAACAAGTTTTCCTTCACACAGCATAGGCATACTTATAATACTACATACTTAAGGCATACTTCTAATCTCACCTCAAAACACATTCTGCTATTCATGCTATGGGGATGCACTTCAGACACTTTCACCGCCCAGGAGCATAGAGGGGCCCAAAATCCAAGGGGCACCTGTCAAGGAGAATACATTACTAAGTTCCTGACTACCAGGACAAACGGATACACCCACAAAATGAGTATATTTTGGAAACCAAAAAGGCCATCTTCTAAAAGGCATAGTGAGTCTTTTGAAAATCTCATGTTTTGTCACAAGTTTTTGGAAAATGTAGGAAAGAAAATTAAAATGTGTTTTTTTTTTTTTTTTTTTTTTTTTTTTTTTTTTAACACAAAATTGTAAATTTAACCACTTCCACCCCAGAAGGATTTGCCCCCTTAATGACCAGGCCATTTTTTGCCATACGGCACTGCATTGCTTTAACTGATGCGCGGTCGTGCGGCACTGTACCCAAACAAAATTGACCTCCTTTTTTTACGCACAAATAGAGCTTTCTTTTGGTGGTATTTGATCACTTCTGCGGTTTTTCTTTTTTGCGCTATAAACAAAAAAAGACTGACAATTTAAAAAAATTTTTTTTTTTTTTTACTTTCTGCTATAATACATATCCAAAAATATAAAAAAATTAATTTATTCATCAGTTTAAGCTGATATTTATTCTTCTACATATTTTTGGTAAAAAAAAAAATTGCAATAGGCATTTATTAGTTGATTTGTGCAAAAGTTACCGCGTCTACAAACTACGGGATAGTGTTGGTTTTTTTTGTTTTTTTTTTGTTTTGTTTTTACTGGTAATGGCGGCGATCTGCAATTTGTAGAGGGACTGCAACATTGCGATGGATAAATCTGACCCCAAATGACACTTTTTGGGGACCTGTGACATTATTACATTGATCGGTGCTGTAAAAATGCATTGATTCATGAAAAAATGACACTGGCAGGGAAGGGGTTAACACTAGGGGGCGATCAAGGGGTTAAGTGTGTCCCCTAGGTATGTTCTAACTATAGGGGTGATGGGCTGCCTGGGACATGACAGAGATCACTGTTACCGATCACTGGGAACAGTAGATTTGTCATGTCATCTGGCAGAACATGGGCAGTTCCCTGTTCTGCCTTTCCTCATCACGATCGTGGGTCACCGGCAGACAGAGTCCGTGGGCACGTTCCCATGGTGCATGCCCGCTATTCTCTGTGCATGGACCGTCGTACAGGTACGTCGGTTCGTGCAGGAGAGCCGACCTGCTGCAGTACATCTGCATGAGCTGGTCGGCAAGTGGTTAATAAGGTAATTCTCACACACAGCATGGGCTTGCTTAGAGTTACAACCAAAAACACATTCTAGTACTCCTCCCGCGTTTGGAGATACCACATGTGCGAAACTTTTTCAGTGTCTGGACTGATTATTTTCCAGACATTGTATTTTTTGTATCGCACAAATCAACCAATTGTGTCAAAACCAATGAACTGTAATGGTCGCCTCTTTAAGAGTGATCAGATTATAGCTTAGTGTAGTGTCACCTATAATGGCCCCCATTCCTATAAGCAAACAAGCCTAACCTACTGATGCATACTGTCGCTCCTAGAAATACCATGTTCGCTGGCCAGGCAGTACAGGAGGTTGAAGAAGGGAAGAACAAAGAGTTCCTGTGGTTCCAGGAGTGCAGTTGTCCACAGGGTTGACTGGGACTGGTGTCTCACAGGAATGTAGTTAGGGGGATGTGCAGATGGGTCACTTCAGACGGAGGCAGACACCTGGTCCGCAAACAGGCAAAGGATTGGTTTAGACAGCCGGCTGCAACATGGTCAATAAACAGGAAGGTTTAGTGCAGGCATAGACAACACTGCACTGCTGTAGGAGTGATCAGGAACACTTTTACTAGATGCACTGGTCTGGTGACAGTAGTACCTGTGTAACACTGATCTGGTGACACTGGGACTAGTGTGGCAACAATGAGGAATGCTGTTGTTGAATTACACTGGTGTGGTAACAATCAGAGACACTGTTGTTGGCTTACACTGGTGTGGGGACACTGCTACTTGAGTGGTGGTGATAAGGAACACTCTTGCTGGCATACACTTTTCTTGCTACACTGGGACAGTTGTAGTGATCAGGGACAATGACTGGAGTGGTGGTGATCTGGGGTAATATGACTGGTGTGGTGGTGACTAGGGACAATATGACTGTTGTGGTGGCGAACAGGGGCACTGTGACTGATGTGTCGATGATCGGGGATACTGGGACTGGTGTGGGTGTTACTGACTGGTGTTATTAGGGACAATGACTGGTGTGGCAGTGATCGGGGACACTGGGACTGGTGCGGCAGTGATGAGGGACACTGGGAGTGGGCATTGGCGATTGGGTTTACTGATTGGCAGCACTGGTTTGGCAACATTGTACTGCTGTGATCAGAGAAAATGGCTGGCAGCACTGATATAGGGTGATATCAGCATAGCCGTCCATTGTACATGATCATTGCCACAGCAGTATGGTGTCATCATAGTGGCACTGCACTTGACTCTGGGGATAGTGCAATTTTTCATTGTAATTTTTTTTAACATGCGGTCACCAGAGCGGTGCAAGCGTTAACATAGTGACACTGTACTGCTGTGGGGGGGGGGGCTGTACTGCACTAATTGCTTATACGTTTACTATTGTGATTGGTCACAGCTATAACATTTTACAGGGCCTCTATGATTGGCCTTGTACCATGTGATCACTGTGACAAATCACAGCAATCACGGTAGTAAGCAATGGCATCTTGAATGACAGCCATTGTTTACTACTTTGCTCAGTGGCCCAGTACCCCGATCAGTGATCGGCTGTGTCTGGTGGACACGGCAGTCACAAATCACGCTGCTGCATCTGAAGTGGGAGGATGAATAGGTGCAGCCTACCAGAACAACGCTGGTCTCGTCCTGCCACATATGGTTATTCGATAAAATGCCTTCAATTATATTTTGAGCAGATTAACAGGGAAAAATAAAGAGAAGTTTGGAAATGGTTGGCGTTCACCGTTAAGGGTAAAGGACAACATTGCACTGATGATGCACGTTTGTGACGAAACGTCGGGCGATTGAGGGACGAGTGACATATTGTCTATAGAGGAGTGTCCGCCGCCTTGATGGTAGGAAGCGCTGGACGCTTTCCTTTTTGGCTCATGCTCGTTTTTTAGTGGTGAAATGTGAGTTCAAACTTTTCTTTTTTACAATAAATGGTCGAAATTTTGAATGTCTGCGCAATGAGTCTGTTCTTTCATCCTCTTTTATATGCCTGATTGAGTTGTTCCTGTGGAGTCCATCTCCCAGCTGAGATTGTTATACAACAGCTGTCTGTCTCTGGTGGATCTATAAAAGAGGATTCTATTGGTGGACTATTCAAATAATACAAGTTGTGAAATTTTCTGCATTTGCTCAATGTGTATGTCCTATACACTGACGGTAAGAGTCAGTTGTGTTGGGTGTCGGTGACGGTTCTTCTGTCTTCTACCCTTCCTTTGGATTTTATATGATGGACTGCAAGTTTTTGCGGCATTGATTATGTTTACATGCTTTTTATCAATTTTTAATCATTATTTATTAGCGCTACACCTTTATCCATATAAAGGACAACATTGCAGTTAGAGGAATTCCAGCACATAAAAAACATTCTAGGGAAGGTTGAAAATTGTAGGTCAATAGCAAATTAGAATCTATTGGAGTAAAGTAGGCAGAGTTATGATGCTCAAGAAGGTGTGGCATTATGGAAGGCTTTTTAGGTAATGCCGGCCATGCACATTGTGGCATTATGGAAGGCTTTTTAGGTAATGCCAGCCATGCACATAGAGATTAAAGAATTCATAATTTGATCATCTCAAATAATTTGTTTTAAAAACAATCTTTCCACACAGTAATGACATATATTCGTTTGTTCAAAGTCACCTGAATTTTCCCTTGGGACCAATCATTTTTCATTCAACTGTATTGTTCATTTTGAGACAACATAGGAATCCGAGTTATTAGTTTTTATTCCATACTAAACTAGTAGCAAATGTAGTGAGTGATTGGCAGAGTTGCTAAAAAAATTATTGAAAGAATTCTAGAATGGCTTTGATCAACATGGATTAAAAGCTTGAGTTAGTGAAGCCTATTGATAATTGTGGGAAGGAGGGATACATTTTGGTGGTGTCAAAAGTGAGGAAGATTGAGCTGATATTGACCAGTTTTTACTAAGACAAGTACATTTATACATAGGTTTATTTGACGTTTTTTTATGCCTATTTCCATGATGTCCTGATGCGATGGGAGTCTGCCTAAGGAGGATCCTACTGGTGTTCATACAAGCTATTTCTCAATGTGGATGGTTCTTAAGCGTATTTGACTGCTTTTGATTAAGTGGTCCATTCATTGGGGTAAGAGTCAGTGTGAACTTTTTCCTCTTGGTGATGACGGATCCTTCCCAGAACTTACTTTGTGGGAGCTTACACCCATTGGACTGTTTATATGGAGATGTTTCATCGTTTTAATACTGGGACTTTTTTCTAACTTTTAGCTCTGCACTTGTGATTTATGTCATTTTGATTGTCTTTGTGCCAGCAGCTTCAACTTCTACCATCATTGGTATTTAAGATTGTATTTATATTACCATAGTTAGAATAAGGGGAGGGTTGAGTGGATCCTATCCCAGGGATTCGCTTTAAAGTGTTACTAAACCCAGGACCCAGCATTCACAATATCTGGTCTCCCACAGTGCATGGAAATGCAATTATTTTAGTAAATATAAACTGCTGAATACCTTTTCTTATCAGCCGTATATAGCAGTTTTGTGACTTCTATCAGTGTCCAGCCAAGCACTAGTTAAAGCTTGTAGAAGTTTTCTGACTGACCTATGAGACTGCAAGACCCCTAACCCCCTCTGTCTGGACAGTGCTGATTTTCCCTGTGCTAATCACATGCATCCTCCCAAGAAAAAAAAAAAAACCTCTTTAGCAATATGCACCAAACTGAGCATGTGCAGCCTGACTCCATAGACTGGGTTATCAGGAAATTATTAGGAGTCAGTGGAAAGAGGGGAGAGAAGACAGAATCAAACAGCTTTTTTACACAATGCGCAGGATTAACCCCTTAGGTTCCACAGTGAGTATAACAAGCATGCTGTACTGCATATACAGACTGATTTTACTGTTAAGTTTAGTAACACTTTCAGGAAAAATTTTACTGTTGCTAAAAAAAAAGGATGTTCTTAACTTACCTTTCCATTAATTTTCAGATTCTGTAAATTTCTAAAATTGTCAAAAACGTGTAAATGTTTCCTTGCAATATGGAGCCCTTAAATTATTCTGTACGATGTTAGTATAAAAAAATTGCCCCATAGTTCTAGTTTCCTGATTAGTTAAATGGCTATTTTTTTTTTCTCTGAAGCATACAATAACATACAAACCAAACTTCATTCAGTTTCATTGTGACGGCTCATCTGGCTGTAAATTGGCACATGTACAGCAGCTTTTCTAACTACAATATTAAGGTTACATCGAATGGCCCTTAGGAATAGCACACCGCCCAGTTCAAAAATCTTTTGAAAAAGGGCATATTGAAGCAAGCAGCAGTTTCTTCAGAACAGAGGCTGATATGAACTATTCTCTTGTAAGACACCCTTTTGGCTCCATAAACACTGGGCTTACAAAAATGCCAGTTCCCTTGGCAGAGAAAGACACTCATATAGAGCGTTTTTTTTTTTTTTGGACAAAGTTTGGAGTTTGGGAGAGTTTTGCAAGGTTTTTTTTTTTTCTGCCAGGAAGCTCCAATCGGAAACCCAAACCAGAAGGGTTTTTTTCCCAGCCTCTAAACGTTGAGCTCAAAATATGCCTGTAATCGTCCTAATGTGCATGCACACATAGAATAACATTGAGTTGTTTCTACAGGCAAAACGCACAACTCCTGTAGAAGCAGCAGTTTTTAAGGCCTCATGTACACTGCTGTTGGTAAACGGATGTTCAGATGCAGTTGGCTGCTTTTTTCAGCTGCCCCTGAACTCATTCAATGTTCTCTTATCAGTACATGTACACAGGTTCATGTAATGTCGTTTTTAGGCAGTTGAGTTTAGAGGCCTTTTTTGGAAAGCAAAAAAATGAGTTCAGACACTGAGTTTAGAGGCATTTCAAGCGCTAAACGCGGTAACTCGCGTTTGGCCGCGTTTTGTTTACAAGCGTTTTTCATTTTTGGCTATTTTGATTAAAAAATGTACACTTTTTTTTTTTTTCAAATGCTTCTAAACGCAGCATGTAAACGTGGCAAAACAGATGTTTTAAACATGGGTTACTATCTGTCAAGTTTAATTGTTCAGGAGAGGTTGTAAAAAAGTCCTGTGTACATTAGGCCTTAGCCAGTGTGCATGGAGCCTTATTCGGTTCATAGATGTAACAATACCCATGCTGGGTAAAAAAAAAAAATTGTTTTGGTGGAAAAACTGCACTAAACAATTGATCTAAAAGTGATCATTTTCAGCAGATTGATTGGGTGGGGGGACCCTTCACATTCTGCAATTTTCTTTCCTTCAGCCACGAGTTTGGGGAAATCTAGCAATTTTTTTCCCTTAATCAACAGTCAGTGTTGATAGGGGAATCCCTCTCACATTATACAATGATCACTGCCCGCAGTGATCGTATGAGACAAAACACAGCAGGCTGGTCATACTGAATTCGATCGATTAATTGGAGCATCTAATTTTCAGCAAAAAAAAAAAAAAGTATAATTGTCCTTTAGTGCTCAACTCCAAAAAAAAAAATAAGACTATTTAGCATTTGACCTGTTGCTACTTACCTTGTTTTCTGCGTGTAACCTTGAGTATGACATGCTGGATCATGCTGGTTTACCACTGGTTTGGCGTCTCAAGTGTTCAGGCTGTTAGAATGGGCCTTGGCTGCCCACTGAGGCTGAAGTGCTCACAGGAAGCATTCCCCAGTTTCATACTCTGATTCAGGTGCGGTCTGAAAGATTTCTTTCTCTAGGCAGACACATGCCATTGACAGCCATATTCAGGCAGTTTTTGAGTCACTTTAAAGTGTCGATCCCACCACCTTCTCCAGGGAAGCTCAACAGCTATTCTGGGTTCCCTCAGACCAAAATGTTCTGCTAAAGTCTACCCTAATCATCAAGTATTTAACAATTCCCTGTTTAAAGCGGAATTTTGTAATTTTTTCATCCTTTCGTCTATTAAATCTTCTGCCCTTATTGTTTTAACTTTAGATAGTAAAAAAAAAAAAAAGTTCTGCCAATAAATATCTAAGGCCACTTTCACACTGAGGTGTTTTTCAGGTCCTTTTTGGCTTAAAATAATGCCTGTAAAGCACCTGAAAAACACCACCCCTGCAACCCTAGTGTGAGAGCCTGAGTGCTTTCACATTGTAACAGAGGTGTGTATCTGTGTAAATCCAGGAAGTGAACAGGCAGCAGCTTCAGCTGCCCACAGTTATACAGAATTTTTATAGCGCCGACAGTTTACGCAGCGCTTTACAACATTAGGACAGACAGTACAAGTACAATACAATTCAATACAGGAGGAATCAGAGGGCCCTACTCGTTAGAGCTTACAATCTAGGAGGGAGGGTCAAGTTATACAAAAGGGTAATAGCTGTGGGGGATGAGCTAATGGAGAAAATAGTGCAGTTGTTAGATGGAGGCAGGATAGGCTTCTCTGAAGAGGAATGTTTTCAGGGATCGCCTAAAAGTGGATAAATTTGGAGACAGTCTGACAGATTGGGGTAGGGAATTCCAGAGGATGGGCGAGGCTCGGGAGAAGTCATGGAGGTGGATATGGGAGGAGGTGATGAGGGAGCTAGAGAGCAGGAGGTCTTGGGAGGAACGGAGATGGCGATTAGGTTGGTATTTTGAGACTAGGTTAGTGATGTAGCTGGGGGCAGAGTTGTGGATGGCTTTGTAACTTATTGTTAGTATTTTGAATTTAATTAGTTGGGCGAGTGGTAGCCAATGGAGGGATTGGCAGAGAGGGGTAGCAGACACTGAGCGGTTTGTAAGGTGGATGAGTCTGGCAGCAGCATTCATGATGGACTGAAGGTGGGATAGTCTGTTTAAAGGTAAGCCAATGAGGAGTGAGTTGCAGTAGTCAAGGCGAGAGATAACCAGGGAGTGAATCGGGAGCTTTGTGGTTTCATTGGTTAGAAAGGGACGTAGTTTAGAGATGTTGCGGAGGTTGAGGCGGCAAGCTTTGGAAAGTGATTGGATGTGGGGCTGAAAGGAGAGTTCAGAATCCAGGATAACACCTAGCACCCTGACATGTGGGGACGGGTGGATGGTTGTGCCATTGCTCTTGACAGAGAAGTCAGGGGAAGAGGCACGTGGGGGAGGAAATATTATAAGCTCGGTTTTAGACAAGTTGAGTTTGAGGAAGTGGTGTGACATCCATACAGATATGTTAGTAAGTTAGTGACACGTGAGGAGACTGATGGAGTGAGTTGAGGGGTGGAGAGATAGATTTGTGTGTCATCAGCATAGAAATGATATTGAAAGCCGTGAGAGGCTATCAGCTGACCCAGGGAAGAGGTGTAGATTGAAAATAAAAGAGGTCCAAGAACAGAACCTTGGGGGACCCTGACAGAGAAGGGAAGAGGAGTGGAGGAAGTAGAATTGTAAGTGACACTGAAGGTGCGTTGGGATAGGTAGGATGAGAGCCACTGAAAAGCACAGTCACGGAGACCGAGGGAGTAAAGTTTTTTGAGGAGGAGGGGGTGGTCAACCGTGTCAAAGGCAGCTGAAAGATCCAGAAGTAGGAGTACAGAATAGTGTCCGTTGGTTTTTGCAGTTAGTAGGTCATTTGTGAGTTTAAAAGAGCAGTTTCTGTGGAGTGTTGAGGACAAAATCCAGATTGAAGGGGATCAAGAAGGTTGTTTTTAATGAGGTGGTCACTCGGTTGTAAACCAGGCGTTTAAGGAGTTTAGAGGAAAAGGGGAGCAAGGAGATAGGGCGTAGGTTGTTAAGATTGGTAGGGTCCAAGGACGGCTTTTTGAGTATGGGGGTGACCAGTGCATGTTTTAGAGCATCGGGAAAGATTCCAGAGGTGAGGGAGAGATTGAAGATGTGGGTTAGAGAGTGTAGGATGGAGTCAGAGGGCGACCGTAGCATATGAGAGGGAATAGGCTCCAGGGGACAGGTGGTTAGGTGGGCGATAGAAAGGAGTTTAGCAACTTCATCTGTAGTAGCAGATTTGAATAGGGGGAGTGTCAGTTGTACCTGTTGACATGGGGTCTTAGCTGGGGGAGATACCTGTAGAATGGAGATTTCATCACGGATTGTATCAATCTTGTTTTTGAAGTGATTAGCGATTTCCTGGGCAGTGAGTAAGTCAGTGGGTGGAGGACAAAGTAGAGAGTTGAAGGTAGAGAAGAGTTTACGGGGATTGGATGAGAAGGTGTTAATAAGAGTTGTAAAATAGGTTTGCTTGGCAGTGTGGAGGAAAGAATAGTATTTTTGGAGGGCAGATTTGTATTGGTTGAAGTCTTTGAGAGACTTAGTCTTGCACCACAGATGCTCAAGAGCGCGACTACGTTTTTTGAGAATTTTAGTGTCATCTGTTTGCCAGGGTTGTAGGGGTCGAGGCCTGATTCTGCGTGTAGTGAGGGGAGCGAGCTTGTCCAGGGTGGAGGACAGAGATTTATTGTAGATGGAAGTGGCTTGGTTGGGGCAGGACAGGGGAGAGATTTTGTCAGAGGTGGTCAGTAGCAGAATAGAGGAGAGAGGAGTTGAAGTTGCAAAAGTTTCTACGGGTGATGGTTAGGCGATTGGAGGGAAAGGTGGTGGAAGACAGGGGGAGAGAGAAACTAATAAGGTGGTGGTCGGAGAGAGGAAAAGGATTGTTTGAGAAGTTGCATGGAGTGCATAGGTAGGAGAATACAAGGTCAAGGGTATTGCCATCAGAGTGAGTAGAAGCTTGTACCCATTGCTTCAGGTCAAATGAAGAGGTTAGACTAAGAAGTTTAGAAGTAGCAGGAGTGTTTGTATTAGCAGGGATGTTGAAATCACCGAGAAGGATTGTTGGAATATCCGAAGAGAGAAAGTAGGGTAGCCAGGCAGAAAACTCATCAAGGAAAGTCGATAATGGTCCAGGGGGCCGGTAGATCACAGCAATTCTTAGGGAAGTAGGAGAGAATAGACGTATACAGTGGGCTTCGAATGATGAGAGGGAAAAAGAGGGAGGAGGGTGAATAACCTGGAAGGTGCTCTGGGGGGATAGGAGGAATCCCACTCCACCTCCCTTGCGTCCATTAGGCCTAGGGGAGTGAGTCCAGTGAAGGCCACCCTGGGAGAGGGAAGCAAGAGAAGGGGTGTCATATTCGTGGAGCCAGGTTTCGGTGAGAGCAAGTAGATTAAAGGAATTAGTGACAAAGAGGTCATGAACAGCAATGAGTTTGTTGCAGACAGAGCGGGCGTTTCAGAGGGAGCAGGAGAGAGGGAGGCTGGTGTTGGGAAGAAGAGGAATGGAGACTAAATTGTGTAGATTGCGACTACTGCCAGAGGATGTAGGGTGATGGTGATGGGTGTGTTGGGTACAGTTAAATAAGGGAGGCCCAGGGTTTGGGGAAATATCTCCAGCGATTTGGAGAAGCAGAAGAGTGAGGGAGGTAATATGAGAATATGATTTGTATGAGGGGACATGCTTCAGTATCCTGGGGGGTATGTTAGCAATTGGGCTTAGAGTTAGAAAGAGGTGATGAGTGCAGTAATAGGGGGAGGGGAGAAGTGAGGGTGATATGTACAGATTGTGTGGTGGAGCAGAGGGATGTAGAAAAGAGAGCTTGAGGAGAGAGGCAGCAATTGTGAAAAGGAGGAAAGGTAAAGAGTGCATGTTTCAGAGCTGGTGAGATAATATGAAAATGAGGTCACCTGCAGTCTGTTATAGTTAGCTTTGTGCAAATCGCTGAAGTGCAAGAGCAGAAGTGCCACTTATTTAAAGAACCCCACCATACTGTGTTGGGTGTGATGGAATCTGGCAATTAATCAATTAGGAGGGCATATTAGGAACACAGCAAGCAGGGCATAACTTTCACACCACAATCAAACTGCAAGGGGACTAAAAGGCCAAAATTGTAAAGATAAGGAAACCCATAATTTAGGTAAGACTTAATGGCTAAATAAACATTGAAATAATGTGAGCATGGCTACAGATGTAGTTGAGACAGCAGTGACAAACAGATTACCAAAAATGTATATAAGCGGTCAGTCAATTTTCAGTTTGCAGGACATGGGAATATAAACGCAGATTACCAAAAATGTATATAAGCGGTCAGTCAATTTTCAGTTTGCAGGACATGGGAATATAAACGCAGATTACCTGTGAAGAGAGAAGAAAATGTTCAGATGGATGGTGCAAGAGCAGAAGTGCCACTTATTTAAAGAACCCCACTTCTTTGGACGAACCCCCTGTATGTGCAGCCCCCAGTTAAAATGGTTGCAGCCAGACTCAGTAGAGGGAGATTTCTGCAGCATATTTGGCAAGTACAGAATTGCAGTATGTATATATGTGTGTGTGTATGTAAAGTAGTTGGAGGGAAGCTTCAGAATGGCAACAATGTGTTTATTACAAATTATGTGAGCAGACGAATATAACTACATAAATAATACTGCGCATGTGAAAAATTATTCAGTGTGAAAAAAAGCAGCACCACCAATGTAAGCTGTTACCACAAGAAACAAATTAAGGTGTGTTGCACTACAGTGATTGATAGAAAAAAAAGAAAAACAATTATAAATAAACAGTCCAGAAAAATCAGTCTCTCAAATGGACCATAATGGTCAAATGGCAACCTCCCATGATTCAACTGTGGATAAGGTTATCCAATCCCTTCACCAAATGAACACGCCACCACCACAATAAATTGGGCTTTTACCAGAGAGCCTGGACCCTTTATTATGAAGGGTCAAACAGGCTTGATGAATATGTCCCAGTAGGGGTCATCAGTAGGGGCTACTTGCACATTATGTTAAACTTGCCTTAAAACAAAGCTCTTCCCGTGCCGAGCTGTCCCCTCTGCAGGCGCTCCCATCATCGCTCGGTCTTCCTTCCGGGTTCGCAGACTCAACTGTGTGACTGGCCGGAGCCGCGATAACGTCCCTCCCGCACATGAATTCAGGAACCGCCGTTTATGGCACAGGACTCTGAAGGGGGTCCAGAGAGAGACATCATTTTGCCTCTGTACACATCATTTGTAAGACCTCATCTGGAATATGCAGTTTCGACTGGCCATAGACAGTTGGAATACCAGCTGAGATTCGAACCCTGTACGGGAAGACTGAATGTGCCAAGCTGATCGCTCAATCAACTTGGGTACAACCAGTCAACTGGATTTTACTTGCAATTATCGCTAGCAGCTGTTATAGCTGCTAGCAATCACTGTCTTCTCCCGGTAGGAGAACGTCTTTTCCCGGTGGCTTCCTAAGTGGTCCATTTAGTGATTTGGGTGTAGAGTTACTTTCAGATCATTACAGAAGACAAGGGGCCACTCTTTGAAGAAAAAAGGTTTAACCTCCATTGTTAGAATGGCTTCTTCACAGTAAACGCAGTGGAAATATGGAAAAGGCTCCCTCAAAAATTGGTTCTGTCCAGCTCCTGTGGATTATTTATTCAATTTTTTTTCCTTCCTCTGAATTAACTGTGGGTATAAGATTGTGTATATTGGGGTTTTCTATTTATTTTTATTTTCCTGTTGAACAAGATGGACTTTTTTCAAACTAACTGTGTAGCAATGTATAATGTTTCCAACATCTTGGTATGGAAAGCAATACCTGCATAATTAAAACAAAAAAACGTAATTTCAACTTTACCCTCCGGCAGATTTTTCACTTCCAGTCCCACTCTCCCTCTCCACAGCAAGCTGTGTCTCTTTTTCAAGGGGTAGTTATTCCTGTTAATTTTTAAAAGCTTTTCAGGGGGTTTTATGTAAACTTGTTTACAGTACCCAAACTGAATAAGGCTCCTTTTACATTAGCGCATCTCCAAAGTACCACAATTTGGAGTGCGACTTTCTGATCTGGACCAATATCGCATAGAAGTCGGACAAAAGTAGTGCAAAAATCTTTTCTGAAGTCGCAGCGACTTCTGTAGTTTCGATAGGAACGGCTCTCCTAGAAGTAGTTTGAATTTCACATGACCTTTGTGTATACTGGAAAGGTTCTGCTTTGCTAGTTTGGTGGTCTTTATCCACAAGGAAAAATTGCTGGCTAAAAAAATTCAATAAAAAAATGGCATGGGGTCCATACCAGGCCCCCCCCCCCCCATGTTGAGGGCATGCGGTTCAGGAGGCCCCCCCCCCCCCCCGAACCACACCAGACCGCATGCCCTCAACATGGGTGGGGGGGTTTAGGTGCCTTGGGGTGGGGGGCTCTGCGCCCCCACCCCAGAGCACCTTGCCCCCATGTTGGGGACAAGGGCCTCTTTCCGACAACCCTGGCCGGTGGTTGTCGGGGTCTGCGGGTGGGGGCTTATCAGAATCTGGAAGCCCCCTTTAACAAGCCCCCCCCAATTTGAATGGGCATTGTACCCCTACCCGTTCACCAAAAAAGCGGTGAAAAGTAAAAAAAGAGCCGGTTTTTGCAAAGTCCCTTATTAAAAAAAAAAAATAGCTCTGTCTTATCCCCAACCTGTCTTCTCCCACCGCCCTCTCTCCCAGGGCCGTCACATGGGAGTGGGCTCTCTGGGTTACGTCATCAGATGGCCACGCACCATGGCTACATAACAGATGTCGGACAGCGGGGATGTCACAACAGAGGAAGACCGCATCAGGGCAAGAGCTGACTTTTTTTGTTTTTAGTGGGTCACCGGCAACGAAGAAGGCAGCGCCACGGGATAAGACCGCTCTGGGAGAGACAGCGGTGGGAGAAGACTGTTCTTGGAGAAGACAGAGCTATATTTTTTAATAAAGGACTTGTCAAAAACTGACTTTTTTTAAATTATTTCACACACACACACACGCACGCATACATACATAGTGTGTGTATATATACATACACACAGTATCTCACAAAAGTGAGTACACCTCACATTTTTGTAAATATTTTATTATATTTTCATCTGATAACGCTGAAGAAATTAAACTTTACTACAATGTAAAGTAGTGAGTGTACAGCTTGTATAACGGTGTAAATTTGCTGTCCCCTCAAAATAACTCAAAACACAGCCATTAATGTCTAAACTGCTGGCAACAAAGTGAGTACACCCCCCATATTGGGCCCAATTAGCCATTTTCCTCCCCGGTGCCATGTGACTCATTAGTGTTACAAGGTCTCAGATGTGAATGGGGAGCACTTATCCCTCTCACACTCACACTCTCACACTGGACACTGGAAGTTCAACATTGCACCTCATGGCAAAGAACTCTCTGAGGATCTTAAAAAAAAAAAAAAGAATTGTTGCTCTACATAAAGATGGCCTAGGCTATAAGAAGATTGCCAAGACCCTGAAACTGAGCTGCAGCACGGTGGCCAAGACCATACAGCAAGGGGTTTGGGTTCAGCCTGTCAGTGCTCAGACCATATGCCGCACAATTCATGAAATTGGTCTGCATCGCTGTCATCTTAGAAGGAAGACTAAGGACATGGATTACTGAAACCATGTCCTGTGGTATGATGAGACCAAGATAAACTTATTTGGTTGTCAAGCGTGTGTCGCGGCAACCAGCTGAGGAGTACAAAGAGTGTCTTGCCTACAGTCAAGCATGGTGGTGGGAATGTCATGGTCTGGGGCTGCATGAGTGTTGCCAGTACTGGGGAGCTACAGTTCATTGAGGGAACAATGAATGCCAACATGTACTGTGACATACTGAAGGAGAGCATGATCCCCTCCCTTCGGAGACTGAGCCGCAGGGCGGTATTCCAACATAACGACCCCAAACACACCAAGATGACCGCTGCCTTGCTAAAGAAGCTGAGGGTAAAGGTGATGGACTGACCAAGCATGTCTCCAGACCTAAACCCTATGGTGCATCCTCAACCGGAAGTTGGAGGAGCGCAAGGTCTCTAACGAACACCAGCTCAGCGATGTCGTCATGGAGGAGTGGAAGAGGACTCCAGTGGCAACCTGTGAAGCTCCGGTAAACTCCAGGCCCAAGAGGGTTAAGGCAGTGCTAGAAAATAATGGTGGCCACACAAAATATTGACACTTTGGGCCCAATTTGAACATTTTTACTTAGGGGTGTAGTCACTTTTGTTGCCAGCGGTTTAGACATTAATGGCTGTGTGTTGAGTTATTTTGAGAGGACAGCAAATTTACACTGTTATACAAGCTGTACACGCACTACTTTACATTGTAGCAAAGTGTCATTTCATCAGTGTTGTCATATGAAAAGATATAATAAAATATTTACAAAAATGTGAGGGGTGTACTCACATTTGTGAGATGCTGTATGTATGTGTATAACCCTGACCCTTTGAGACCTCTGAAGGTATGCTGGGGTATATGGCACCAAGCTGTCAGTAGCAAGTCCTTTAAGTCCTATAATTTTTAAAAAGGGTTTGTCATGGATTGGACTTGTTTTATAAACATATTCCACAAATGCTTGATTGGATTGAGAGCTGGAGGCCAAGTCAACACTTTGAAGCCCTCTTCTTTCATTGCTCTGCGGTCCAGTTCTGATGCTCATGTGCCCATTGTAGGCGCTTTTGGCTGTGGTCATGGGTCAGTATGAGCACTCTGACCGGTATGCAGCTCCACATGCAACAAACTGAGATGCACTGTGTGTTCTGACACATTTCTTATGAGGACCAGCATTAACTTTTTTAGTTTGAGCTCTAGGAGATCTTCCATTGGATCAGACTATACAGACCAGCCTTTGCTCCCCATGTGCATTTGTGGGCCTTGGTTGCCCATGGCCCTGTCACCATGTTGCTGGTTTTCCTTCACTTGACCATTTTTAGTAGGTCCTGACCACTGCAGATTGAGAACATCCCACGTGAACTGCAGTTTGGAAGATGCTCTGACCCAGTTGTCTAGCCATTACAATTTGGCCCTTGTCAGAGTCGCTCAAATCCTTACACTTGCCCATTTTTTTTTCTGCTTTCAACACATCAACTTCAGACAGACTTTTCACTCACTGCCTGATATATCCCACACACTTTCAGGTGTCGGAACAGCCCCTGTGCTGTTATCTAGGGTAATACTGCTTTATACTATATATTTCTATGTAACACTTAACTTTAAGCTGATGTGTATATCATTAGGGATTTGAATGTATTGATGATGTGCTAATATATACTCTACTGGATATTCAGAACCTAGTTTTGTCCATTGTCCAAGGAACCTTCTTCCCAATTACACCACACTAATGTATATTGAGTTGTAAATACAGTAAATAATAGCAGGCGTTTCCTTAGATCAGAAAATCATTTCAAGGATTTCTCCATGTAAAAGATGTAGTAAAATCCAACTAGAAAGAAAAAAAATCTGGTCCTCCTGTTAAGTTAAGAGCATAATGTTTTAGTATGCATCGCATATGCGTACACTATGAAAGACTTACCTCTAAAACAAAGCAGTGTGTTGTCACCGCTGATAGGGCTTCCATCTTCACCCGGTCTTCTTTCTGGGTTTGCCATTTGAATGGCCGAACCGCGATGACATCACTCCCACGCATGCACATTGAAATCACAGCTGCAGCACAGATCTCCAATTGACAGCACATTTACTGTGTTTTCAATTGAGGACGCGTGCGCCAGTGACATCATGGCAAAACATATCAATATTTCCTAAATGGTCCATGTTTAAAAGATTATTCCTTTTACCTTCAGGTAAGCTTTATTGTAAGCTTACCTGGAGGTAAAAGTAACAAAGTGGAGTTTACTACTACTTTCAAAAGGTTGAGAATGGCTCTTCTAGGGGGTCATCTGCAGAGAATTTAATCTGCCAGAACCTTGTTATGTGTTAACCTTCAGGGCTTTACAGGATGGAAGGTCAGGTTCTAGCCTTCTCAGCGGTTCACATCCCTGGAGTGGAAAAGTGGCAGGTGGACTTCCTGAGCTGTCCACATCAATCTGGAAGAGTGATCTCTTTACCAGGATTTGGTAAAGCTAAGGATATCCACTGCTCCTTGTTGCTTCCTTGGAACCGTACCACCTCTTGAACCAGCTTTGGAGATCCTTCCATATGTTTCTGTTCCAGAAGACTGCCATCCTTATTTGCTATTACATTGCCTAGAAGGGTCTGAGAACTGGCAAACTTGTCGTGGAAGGTGCCATTTCTCATCTTTCATAAAGATAAGTTTGTTTTGAGACCTAGGCAGTCTTTCCTACAGAAGGTAATGTCCTCTTTCCACATTAATGTGGACATTGTGCTCTTTTTCTTTCGTTTGGGTCCTCTTCCTACTAAGGAGTTTGCCCTTCACTCCCTTTGTGGTTGTCAGGGTTTACCTCTCTGCTGCAACTTTCTTTAAAAGTATGGGTTTAAAAAAATAAACATTTATACTCACCTAGGTGGATGCAGAATCAATCCCCCCACAGCTTCCTTTTGTCGTTGCCATCCCCTCATTTTCAGGGACTTTTTTTTTCTCACTGTAGGATGTTTATGTAATTCATTGCACACAGCTTCCTCCCCCACTGGTATGTACCCTTTTATGATGTTGGCCTTTTGCTAGAGGTACAGGCATACCCCACTTTTAAGTACACAGTGGGTTTTATTTACTAAAGCTGGAAAGTGGTGAGCTTTGGTAATAAAACCTGGAAGCTCATTGGTTTCTATGCAGAAGTGAGCCTTATTTTGCACGTTCCAGCTTTAGTAAATAAACCCCATTGTGTACTTAAAAGTGGGGTATGCCTGTATGGTGTTTGGAAGGTCGTTTGTTTTTATTTTTTCCTATAAATTAATTTTATGCTATGACCATGAAGCTGTTCCTTTTTTGCTTTGCATGGTGTCCAAGCCTCTTAGATGTGCTTTTCAAGAAGCCTTGTGCTTACAGGCTCCCCCCTTTCAGCTGTTGTGAATGACAGCGCTCTTCTACAGTGGCGCCTCCTGGAAGAGACGAGCGCTGTCACACATTTGACTCCTTGCTAGCAGCATTGTTGGAAAGTGATGGCAGGAGGGAGAAAGCTGTCAATCATGCAGTATAGCAATGACAGCACAGATTGAAATGGGGTCAAGTGTTGCTTGCACTAGATCCCCTGGGGTTTAGAAAGTATTTTAAATTTCTACTAATACTTCTCCTCTAAGGTAGTAAATGTTTAAAATCTAATATATTGAGCTACATACATATGAGTGGTTTTTCTCTGGTGTGTCAAATCACTTGCTGCTGCTCGACATAGAGTCCTCCTAGGTAACCTGTGCTGAAAAAAATGTAGGCCGCTACTACTGACTTCTTTTAAAGTCATTCTAAACCTTCTTTGTTATGTAAAAAAAAAAAAAAAAATGTTACACACCTGCACTGTGCAATGGTTCCCCACCAGTGCTTCTGGCTCTTCCTCTTCTGTGAGTGTCTCATAGGAAGCTTGCATTCTTTTTGAAGATTATAAGATGTTTTATTATTGGAGAAGGGTGACGTTCAAGCGGCCTTTGTCTAATCACAGAATACAAGATGTATGAATGGAGGAGTTGCAGAGTGACAGGCACTCACTGTGATATCTGTGCTCCAGCCCTGACTGTCTGTTTTGCAGCAGAAGTTCAGCACTTGGAATGAAGCAGTTGCTGCCGTGACTGGGGCACACATCATTAGAGAGTCAAGTTATTGGTACCTAGCCAATGCCCCCATATCGTTTTTGCCCAGAGTTTGTCTTTAAAACCTTTAAATCCTGCTTTAGGATACCAAAGTTGTATAATTCTTTAAATGTATGGTTCTTCCCACATGCTATGAGATTTTACCGCTGATCTGTTCTCTTCAAGGTCTTTCTAGTTGTTTAGCAGCAATTTTTGGTCTTGTAAAAATCGCAGTGTGTGGTCAGACTTTTGAGCACAGCATGAAAAGGTACCAAGTTTAAAGTTGTTCAGAGACATAATACATTACAATAATGTCTATCCATTGTATCTTTGCACAATATTCCACATGATCTCTATGGGAGTGCTATCTTTACAGTTAAACTTCAAGCAGATATCTAATTATTGTAGCTCTGCATTCATTAATATATCCTTAAAAGTGTTGTGTTTTTTTTTTTTTTGTTTTTTTAATTGTAACTAGTTTAAGTACTTGATTTTTATTTGGTATATGTTCTTGCAATTCCCTGCACAGTGGAATTCAAGAGGAAAAAGCAGCACAATGAGCCAAACAGCTGGTCTGAAGAGCTTATGTGCTAAAAGGAATATGCTGATGGGAAGAGAGAGCAAAATGACAGAGGCGATTCTGTCAGTCTGTTGTCTCTCCTTTTTAAAGTCCATTGTGAGGAAGGGACAAGCCTAGCAAGATTCACTGAGCTGCAACAGAAAATGATCAGGTTTCTTAATCTGTCAATAAGAAAAAAAAAATATCCCAAGAGCTAAATTCACTGCTAACTATTGCTTAGCAGTTATATGTAGAAAAAACAATGCAAATAAGTTCAAGTCTGTAATATTCCATCAAGGGTCAACTGTGTTTCATTTTAAATACACTTGCAGCAGCTCCTCAAAGTTGAACTTTAGCCATAACTTGAAAAAAAAATAATGTTCTTTAGCAAGGAACATACATTCCACATTAATAATTATGCTACCAAAATTAGTGTGTGCCGTAAAGTAAATTGCCTCCAGCATTGCTCCTGTTTCTTTTTGCTGGAGGCTGCCATTTTGCTGAAGCCCAGAGCCCCTTAACAGCAGCAGTAAATTATAAAGTGGAACTAAACCCATCTAAATAACTGTTTAAAAAAAAGTTACATTCCTGGAATACTGGCATTGGTAACTGTCATATTTCTTTGTATCCTCAACCAACCTGTCAAACCATCAAATGGCTGGTGTCATAACTGATTACATGTGCAGCACTGTGGCAGTTGCAGCTCAAACAGAAGCAGCTTTCTTGGCTGTAAAGGATAGGAGGGCTTAATTCTGCTTTAAGGCTGTCAGCAGATTGGCCTCTACAAATATGGGAGTGCCTAAATATAGAGAGCAACTGAGCATGTGCAGAGCAGGATTAGACAGTGTTTTACAGCATTTTAAACAGTATAGGCAATTGTTTTTAATATTTAACATAGCTATATCTGCAAAAGGGGCCAGCCACTTTATTTTCTGACTAAAGTCTTACTTCAAAGACTAAAGAAATATTTTTGTAAATATAAGGGCACACCAGAGGGTGCCAGACTAAGTGTAGCGTAGAAATAACCTTTAATGAAAAAAAGACATATGGCAACTTGTACCGAAAGAAGGGTAAAGTAGGGTGAAGCGTAGGGACAGACAGAGGTTCATTGTGACAGGTTATATGGTGACAGCCAGGGAAGAGCAGCAAACTTTAAGGCCTCATGCACATCGATTTATTTTAAACTCTGTTTCTCCTGACAGGAGAAAATCTGCGTTAAAAACAAACCTAAGCTGCTTTTTCGCACCATTTGGTGTTTGGGCGTTTATTTAATTGGCCAGAACTTTTATTTGTTCTGCCCATTGAAATTAATATAATAAACACTGAAGTGCTACACGCATTTAGCAGCGTTTAGTGTAATTTGTGGTCTAAATTCCCTCTCCTGAATGCGATTTTTAAGGAGTTCAGAAAATGTTTTTCAAACTCCCCTGCTACTAAACTGCTGTAATTGTCTGTGTGCATGGAAACATAGGATAACATAGAGAGGAGTTCAGGGGTAGAAAAAAAATGCCAAAACCCACAAAAAAGAGCAACAGTGTGCATGAGGCCTTAATGTGGTTTGGATTGTATGGACTAAAATAGACATGTATTTTTTTTTTTTTTTTTTTTTTTTTGTACTTTTGGATCTGGAAAGCGTTTTCATGCCAAAAAAAAAATTAGATCTGTGTTGGAATGATCTTTAGCCAGATGGAGAGTTTCACATATTCTATATACATATTCTGTTCTCTGCTCTATGGGAGCCTAGACCGAGATGAGGGAGACTATGCAGGATATGAATAGACTTTCAGATGTTGGGCTGGTGCAATCAAGTAAACAGAAGAGCTTTTAAAGAAAAAGCATCAGACCAGGTAACTGTCAAGGTCGACTGCTATAAAGGTTATTAAAAATTTAGGTTTTACTATTGCTTAGTGTTATTAAGTCCAGGACCCTGCATTTACTATAATTGACATATAATCACACACATTGGTTGGACTTGATGGACTTGTGTCTTTTTTCAACCTCACCTACTATGTAACTGGTCTCCCACAGTACATGGAAATGCAATTATTTTAGTAAAAATAAACTGCAAAATACCTTTTCTCATCAGCACTACATAGCAGTCTCATGACTTCTATCCAGTCTGGTTAAAGCTTGTAGGAGGAGTTTTCATTCTCCCCTGACTTTCCTAGGAGGCTGTAGGACCCCTAACCCTCTGTCTGGCTAGTGATAATTGGCCCTGTGCCAACCACAGAAGGGGGAAAAAAAAAAATCTAGCAATACACTCCAAACTGAGCATGTGCAGAGTGGTCACAAGGCTCTATTCCAGGGGTCTCAAACTGGCAGTAGTCTAGCTGTTGCGAAACTACCAATCCCATGAGGCATTGCAAGGCTGACAGTTTACAAGCTGGAGGGCCACCAGTTTGAGACCCCCCGCTCTATTCTATCAAGAGATACATTGGGGACAGTGGAAGAAGGGGAGGAGCAAACAATACCGGATCAAACAGCCTTTTTACACAAAACACAGGATTAACCCCTTAGGTTCCATAGTGACTATAACAAGCCTGCTTTACTGCACATACAGACTGATTTTACTGTTGTGAGTTTAGTAACACTTTAGGCTTCATGTACACTGGTCTGCATTTACCACAGCAAAAAGCAAAATGTGGCAAAATCGCACTGTTAATATCCTGAATGCGATTCTTCCATGTTCAGGAAAGAGAGGTTGAAGTTCACCTAAACACTGCAGCTCCTAAACTCTGCTAAAAGCTTATGTGTATATTGGCACAGGCTTTTATGAAGTTGAGTTTAGGAGCTCAGGCAAAAAAAAAAAATGCCTGTTAAAAAGGAGGTAAGTACAGCGCTGCGCTGAAAACAGGGAGAGCACTAGAGCAGCAGCCAACACACCCGTAGACTCAGGGTAATAATAGCAACAAAAATTTTTTTTATAAAAGTGTAGTGCTATAAGCTCCGTAAATATATGTAATAAATAAATACGTCAAAACAATATAAGGAATTAATAGCCTTATGTAAGTAATCAAAGAAACTACTAAGTGTGAACCATAGTGTACCAAATAAGCAAATGTGACAGTGACTGGTAAAAGAAGCAATAACACTTATATACATTCAACACCTCAAATAGTAAGTGAAAAGCATCAAAAATTAAATATAATAGTCCATATCAAAATATGTGAAATATTTGTGAAAAAACCAAAAGTCTATGGTAGTAGTGCATAGGCAATAATGGACGGATGCCTCCCAAACGTACAGGGGGATTGTTAGACCCAATCTGGCAGGTAAGTGCACCGTGGAGAGACCAAAGGTGCACGGAAGGTTGAAATCAGTGCCAGGACCATCACCAGAAATTGTGGAGGCTTACCAGAGTTAGTGGCCTGAAATGGCATACGCCATACAGGTCAAAAGAGCTTGATGACCAACAGGTCTGGATGGTATATCAGGTCAGATGCCATCACCACACGGTAAGAAGGAATAGCAGCACGGCTTCCACATCAATAGATACACCACCATAGGTCAAACGAATAATTCGTATTGCATGCGAGGAGTAAAAAAATACTCCCATAGCGTGATAACGTACAAACTTGGATTTATTAAAAAATAATTAAAAACAAACTCACATTTTCAGAAGATAGGAAACAGCATAAAAATCGTATATCGGCAGTCGTGAAGGGGTCATCATCTGGGGTGTGGAACCCTCTCACCCCACCGCTCTGACCTCAGTGCCAGAACTAACCACTGGTCAATAAAATTGAAAGAATGAAAAAGAGGGAGAGACACGGAATAGAGTAATTAAGGTAGAGCCATCCAGAGGGAAGAGAGAAAAAGAATGGGAGGGAGAGAGAGAAAGACAGAGCAACAATGGGGGAAAAAAATAAAGCTTTAAAAAGACCTAATTTTTGTCAGTATGTCTATTTAAATTGTAGTATCTCTTTTATTGTACAAATATATGCTTGTGTTTTTTTGTTTTTTTTGTTTACTGTTTCGGTATGGAAAGTTTTTTTTTTGAACGAAATAACCAGGCCTACCAGGTCTACGGTTGAGAGCCATGTTTCATGATATGGGGTGCTTCTTTATTCTGAGTGAGAAGTAGCAGAAGGACCAGGCAAAGCATGCTAGGGATCCTGCCTTTTTCGTTTGCTGTGTGGTTCAAGCTGTATTTCATCCAGCAGGTCTGGTTCCTCCGTAAAGACCTATGGCTAGGGAAAGACATTGCAAGGGCCTGTGCATAGTACCCACAATGCACTGGTTGCAGGTGTAATGCTCTGTAGACTTAATTGCAAAAATTAATAAATGCACATTGATAGGTCAATAGTGCTGTGTTTACTACTTTTTTTTTACAAAAAATAAATAAATAAATAAAATGGAAAGGTCTCTTTTTAAATTTGAAGTTCATATTTGGTTTGTATTGCATAGCTATATTCAGCTTGAAGAAATAGAAGTATACAAATGTTATACTTGTGGGACCACTGTGGAAGTGGAGAATCGCTGTAATATTATCTGCTACAACAGTGATCACCGTGGCCTTCAAAGTGGCTGTGTTTCTGTATAGCAAACACGGGGGTTGGTTATCCAGAGAATGACCTGTATTTTTTTTCTTCAAAGAATATATGGCATGTTCTTAACGAGGTGGTGTGCTTTGTCATGATCTTGACCTCGTTCAATCAGAGAATGTGCTTGCTTTGAAAAAATAAAAAAAAATAAGTGGCTTTCTGTATATGGAGCCTTGCCGAGCGAGTGACCCCTTGTGTTTACTGTGCAGAAGGACAGCTGCTCAACACAAGACTTGGCAGATCATGACGCTTACTGTAGTAGCAATGCCTACTACAGTGATTCTCTGCTTTTGAGAGCAGTGCCACAAGTATACAGTATGTATACACACATTTGCACAGGATATGGAATACATATATACATACATATGTATACATATATACATTTGTCTGAGCTAGACTAGATGTAATTAATCTGAAATATAAACTGAGGTGCTCAACCCACATGAAGGGGGAAGACCAGGTAAAAGAAATAAACTAGGGAAGGATACCGTCTAATAGTAAATTAAATTACAATGAGGTATCAGGTGGTAAAGATCTCACCTGTACTGTTGACTGCATGCATATGCAGCTAAATGTGCTTATAAGGAAATCCTTGTTGTGTTGGCATGAACCTTCCTGGTGGCTGATGTACTATAGTCAACATTCTATTGGGATGGGGGGTTCAGTAAAGCTCTACGCCACTTTTCTGGAGTAAATTGCTAGTGTTAATGTGAATAATGACTGCATGAGCACAGAGTGGTACTGTGGATGCTCTACAGATAAACAGTGCTACGTCCCATCAGGATTGAAAAAAGGCTTGGACTTTTTAGGCACGACCAGACAAAATGTACAAATATATATTTTTATTATATGAGCATAGTAAAGAACATGTATATTAAAATCCGCATTGATGAGTCAAATACTATTTAAAATAGTGCATCTGTATATAACCAACTTATAACTACTGGATCTTGGCTTTGAGCCAAGATCCAGTGTGCATCGCTTTACTGTAATATAGCCGCACTCTTGGATTCATTACCACAATCAAATGATATTTTCATCTTTCGGACTCCAGTTATAAGTTGGTTATATACAGATGCACTCCTTTAAATTTTATTTGACTCATCAATGTGGATTTTAATATATACAGTTGTGCTCAAAAGTTTACATACCCTGGTAGAATTTGATTTCTTGGCCATTTTTTTAGAGAATATGAATGATAACACAAAAACTTTTCTTTCACTCATGGTTAGTGGTTGGCTGAAGCCATTTATCATCAATCAACTGTGTTTACTCTTTTTAAATCATAATTACAATAGAAACTACCCAAATCACAAGTTTACACACCCCAGTTCTTAATACCCTGTATTACCCCTTTAACATCAATGACAGCTTGAACTCCTTTGTGGTATTTGTGGATGAGGCTCTTTATCTTCTCAGATGGTTAAGCTGCCCATTCCTCTTGGCAAAAAGCCTCCAGCTCCTGTAAATTCTTGGGCATGAACTGCACGCTTGAGATCTCCCCAAAATGGCTCAATGATATTGAGGTCAGGAGACTGAGATGGCCACTCCAGAACCTTCACTTTATTCTGCTGTAGCCAATGACAGGTCGACTTAACCTTGTATTTGGGATTATTGTCATGTTGGAATGTCCAAGTACGTCCCATTCGCAGCTTTCTGGCTGATGAATGCAAATGTTCCTCCAGTATTTTTTGATAACATACTGCATTCATCTTGCCATCAATTTTGACCAAATCTCCTATGCCTTTGTAGCTCACACATCCCCAAAACATTAGCGATCCACCTCCGTGTTTTACAGTAGGAATGGTGCACCTTTCATCATAGTACCTGACATCCTTGTTGCCTCCAAATGATTTATGATTGTGGCCAAAAAGCTCAATTTTGGTCTCATCGCTCCAAATGACTTAGTGCCAGAAGGTTTGAGGCTTGTCTCTGTGATATGGCGTATTGTAAGCGGGATACTTTGTGGCATTTGCGTAATAATGGCTTTCTTCTGGCGACTCGACCATGCAGCCCATCTTTCTTCAAGTGCCTCCTTATTGTGCATCTTGATACAGTCACACCATATGTTTTCATAGTCTTGTATTTCACCAGAAATTATTTGAGTTTTTCTTTACATCGTGAACAATTTTCCTGGCAGTTGTGGCTGAAATTTTTGTTGGTCTACCTGACCGTGGTTTGGTTTCAACAGAGCCCCTCATTTTCCACTTCTTGATTAGAGTTTGAACACTGCTGATTGGCATTCTCAATTCCTTGGATATCTTTTTGTCAAAGGATCTGGGGGAAATGGTAGTCTGTTATACAGTTCAACTACCTTTTACCCCCAGATCCTTTGACAATTCCTTTGCTTTCCCCATGATTCAGAATCCAGAAACGTCAGTGCAGCACTGGAGAAAGATGCAAGCGTCTGTCAGGAGTCAAACTCATTGACCTTTCACACACACACACACACACACACACACACACACACACACACACACACACACACACACACACACACACACACACACACACACACACACACACATTACAAGCAAACAGATCACAGGTGAGGATGGTTACCTTTTAATAGGCATTCAAACCCCTTTGTGTCAACTTGTGTGCATCAGTGTTATCAGGCCAAAATCACCAGGGTATGTAAATTTTTGATCAGGGTAATTTGGGTAGTTTTGATTATGATTTAAAAAAGAGTAAACACAGTTGATTGATAATAAATGGCTTCAGCCAAACACTAACCATGAGTGAAAGAAATGTTTTTGTGTTATTCATATTCTCTGAAAAAAGGCCAGGACACCATAAATTCTGCTAGGGTATGTAAACTTACGAGCACAACTGTATATGCAAACTACAAACTGAAATTAGAAGTCACCAATCAAACATACGAGTGTCTTGTTCTGCTGTGTTTGTCTTTTAAGAAAGCTAAACATAGTGCTGGAATCATCACCCTGTTTGCAGCCTGGGGACAGGATTTTGCCATGCTGCCTCAAAGGATTCATTCATATGGACATCTAAGTCCCCTTTCACACTGAGGCACTTTACAGGTGCTATAGTGCTAAAAATGGCGCCTGTGAAGCTCCTCTCACTCCAGTGTGAAAGACACTCCAAAAAAAAAGTCCTGGGCAGCGGTGCTTTGCGGGCGATTTTAACCCCTTTTCGGCCGCTAGTAAGGGTTAAAAGCGCCCCAAATAGCGGTGCTTTACCGCTGATGCCGGGGTGGCTCAGTGTGAAAGTGCGCTTAAACACCATGTTTTGATGGATAAACAATCTAGTTTTGTACTCATTTAAAGTAGCACTATAAAAATGGGGCCATACACACAGCTGTGTTTACAAGAAAATGGGCACCACACTTACAAAAAAAAAAAGTAGTACACAACTGTATCAAAGGCTGTAGCTATTTGCAAATTTTACAATTGTGCGCGTGTAAAAGCGAGTATCCATACCTGCATAAAAAAATTATGCGATTTGTACTGCAGATTTTATGCAGGTATACGTACTAGCTCTTACACATTCACGTCTAACTTCAGCTTGTAAAATTACAGTGATACTAAAGTTGTTTATTTTGAACCAAAAAAAAAAAAAAAATGTCATACTTACCTGCTCTGTGCAGTGGTTTTGCACAAAACAGGCCAGATCTTCCTCTTCTTGGGTCTCTCTTTTGGCTCTCCTGGCCCCTCCCTCCTGTCAGACACAGAGCTGTGCCCCCGCAACCTCTCTCTCATTGGTTAACTGACTTTGACAGCAGTGGGAGCCAATGGCGCTTCGCTACTGTCTCAGCCAATGAGGAGGGAGAGTCCTGACCAGCCGAGTCGCTCAGGTCAGTGTTAAGGGGCCTGCTGCACACAGAAGGGTTTTTATCTTGATGCAAAGAATGCATTAAGATAAAAAAACTTTCTGCCTTTACAACTCCTTAAAATTAGTTGAAACACGTCAGTTGTTCTGTTGAGCTTGCAACATTAAGAGAAAACTTACTCCAAGCAAACTAAAAAATGCTAAATTGCTTATACGACCCATCCTTACCTTCTTGTCCATCAAGGGCATGTACCAGTGCCGCAAATGCAACTGCCTTACCTGCAAACATGTCCAGCATGGTCAAAAAGAATTTATGACCAAGGGCAAGACCTATATCTTTGATTTTTATAACTGCTCCACCGAATTTGCCATCTATTGTCTATCCTGCCTCTGCAACCTACTATATGTAGGCAGAACTATTAGAACCGTCAGAAAGAGATTTGGCAAACACAGACGGTCAGTAGAAGATGGCACAGACAAATGTTGTGTTGTCACACTTTCTAGAATATCACCATCAACAATCCACAGATATATATATCTATATATATATCTATATATATATATATATATATATATATATAGATATATATATAGATATATATAAAGAAAAAAGTCAGGACATGAACTCCGATGCGATTCTTTATCTTGATTTTCAAAATTATGTACAAAACATGCAAGCCACTGTACAGTTGCGAGCGATACTGCTCTTCATCAGGCTTATCTGGCTGTGTGAAGTGTGTCTTTACAAACATCGTGTCTATATACCAATTCAAGGGTGTGTACCACAGGTATATCCCATTTATCCAATCACCCAAAACATTAGTTTCACATTATGTGGGATATACCTGTGGGACACACCCTTGAATTGGTATATAGACACGATGTTTGTAAAGAGACACTACACACAGCCAGATAAGCCTGATGAAGAGCAGTATCGCTCGCAACTGTACAGTGGCTTGCATGTTTTGTACATCATTTTGAAAATCAAGATAAAGAATTGCATTGGAGTTCGTGTCCCGACTTTTTTCTTATTTAATTGGTGGAAGATTGGGAGTCCATCTTGACAGTACTTCGATATCCAAAAGAGAAAGAAAGGGAAGTAGCCCACCCATTGAAATTATTATATATATAAGTGTGTATGCATCCAAAATTCTCTAAAGAGTTTTCCCATTTTCAATATAACCTTTGTGGCCATCCTCTGAATTTACACTACCTTAATCCATTTGTGGTGTACTTATCCTCTTTTGGCTCAAGTACTACCAATATCCACCATTAGAGGGCCAGTCTCATATCCACCATTCAAGTAGTTCCAGTCCACTCTACACCAAACATCTCTTTCCCGCTATGCCATGTAATCTTGCTTACTCATTTTATATACAATTTTCATTCTTAAACCATTTTTATTCTGAGTATCCATCTACACTACACATCCTACACTGTAGTAACTCACATAGGACATTGCGTAATGTTGTTATTCCCCCCTTGATGTCACCATATAAATACTTCCTCATCCCATCGTGACGTTATCACAGCCTAAAGGAGCACACATGCCCTGAACGTGTGCCTGACGGCCCTGTATCTCACATCCAGTGACGTCACAGCCGACAGGGAGACGACTGCCAGCTTGACTCGAAGCCTTGGAAACCCCTGCAGCTAGTGAGACAGCAGCAGCGCTCCACACCGCCAGCTATCTGGATCAGGACTACACAGCGAGCCCTCCTTGTGACTTGCCCAATTTTAACTCTTGCCCTGTGAGTTTATTTTAATTTTTTAACCTTAATTATCATTTTCTTGTTTTAACATGCTGCACTCAGATGAGCGCTGCTGTTCTCCCCATTTTATATATAAAAATTTTGTCTTTACAACCACTTTAAGTTCTGCCAAAAAAATTAAAAAAAACGGAAGCAGATTGGTTTCTATTAGAGCTGCATGATTCTGGCTAAAATGAGAATCACAATTTTTTTTGCTTAGAATAAAGACTACTACACTCTACACTAATTTTGGTAGCGTAATTATTGATGTGGAATATATGTTCCTTGCTAAAGAACATTATTTTTTATCACGTTGTTATGGCTAAAGTTCTGTTTTAAATAACTAATCAAGTCCCTACAGTTTCATCAAAAGCAGAAGCTATTTACCTGCTGCTGATATGTTTTTATGCTTTCATCATTTTTAAATGTTGTAAATGCTGCACTGTATGATGTGACCCAACCAGTAAACCCACTGTTTAAATTTGTACATTTAGCCCTCATGCACACTGAGCATTTGCTTTTCTCCACTGAACGCCAGAACTTCTGGCAGGAGAAAAACTTTAAAAAAGCGCCTAAAGCCAGGTATTGCACACCTGTTTAGGCGCATCAAGCGTTTGAAAGTTAATAGATTCCATTGGCCAGAATATTAATTTTTTTCTTGCCCTTGGAATGCATTTATGCTCAAATGCACCTAAACATGCCTAGCGTCTAAGCACAATTAGACAAGTTTAGACACAGCAAGCATTTTCTTTGCTCAAAAGCTCCTCTCCCAAACACACGTTTTGATGTGTTTTTTTTCCAGCATGTATACACTCTCCTACTTACACCCGTGAACTCTTTTTGCGTGCATGGATTCATAGGCTAATATAGAAGTGTTTTCACAGACTAACAAAAAGATGCCAAACTGTAAAAGTGCCCAGTGTGCATGAGGCCTTCTAAGTTAATGATGCCTACTTTAAAGTTTAACTTTAAAAGATGAAGTTTAACGTTATGTAATAAAATATCATGTCTATGCAAATGTGTTCTGTTTACCAGCGCTTGGGGGAACATTAATTGGACAGATTAGAAGAACCTGTCCCAAAAGTGTTTTTTCTTCCCTGAGATGAGTGCTGCTGGAGTTATCTGGCTGGGCTGCTTTCCCAACCCCCCCCCCCCCCCCCCCCACTTAAAAGGTTTGTTGCTGTGTATATTTTTGCATAGCTGCATTGGTCCAGCCTGGACCAATGACAGTATGCCGGTGTCATATCTGGCTGATCCCAGTGGAAGCTGAAAATGACTAGTAGGTGGAGAGGTGGGGCTGTGACCTCACAATCTCCACCTCATCCAATCAGGAAATGCTTTGCAACCATTGCAAAAATGCATAGCGTTTTCTGAATGGTTCCCGTGCTGCAATCTCCTGTGTTCACTAAGCAGAAGGGCAGCCACTCGGCACATGACCCTAAATCTAGCGGTGATCTGTGGCAGCAGAGCCTACTAAGCGACTTTAAGCTTCCAGGGGAATTGGCCATTTATGACACGTGCATACTTACATAGGTCCAAGCTGGGATGTGAGCAGTGCGTGTCTCCTGCTCCAGCGGTGCTGGGTGATCCTGTGCCTAATCCTGTCGGTATCGCTTAGCAGTTCTCTCCCTCTCTGGCACACACTCCCTCTGGAACCCCAACTGCACTGCACGTATTGACATGGGGGGCTTCTGCAACTGACCACAGGTTGGGAGGGGGCCTTCTGCACAGACCTGCATCAAAGTGGACACCTTTTCCACTGATCACGTTAATATACTGGGCTGTTCTACACTGGTATCTCTTGCCCGATGTAACCTAATTGATATTTAGCAATGTTCTTCCCAGTTTTGTGCTTTTTTTTTTTTTACTTTTTTATTTATTTATTTATTCAGTGTATAGCAGGCTTTTATTTATTGCAACAGGTACTCTGACTCTGTAATTGTACTCTCTAGTAGTCTCTGTGTTGATACTAAACTTCACTTCCACCAGTATAAATTTGTTAGTGTTGAGTTGCCCTGCTACATCAAAGTCTAGAAAGTCTGCAAAAAGGGCCTCAATGTTTCTGTCTGTGCCTTATATTTTCATATACAGCGAAAATGAAATTAACTATGAGCTGCAGACTGTACTGTTTGGGGCCATTACACTTCTGGACTTAGTTTGTCTAAAATTAGGCCTCATGTACACTGGACATTAAAATAACGTTATAAAAACGGCAGGAGCTTTGCAGTGAGTTTTTCAAATTTTTCAACGTTTTTGCAATAGCGTTTTATAATGTTTTTTTCCACATTACGTTTAAGGGAAAAAAAAAAAAATTATATATATATATATATATATATATATATATATATATATATATATATATATATATATATATATATATATATATATATATATTTTATTTATTAGGGCTGTTACTGATTAAAGTTTTGGTGTTCGATTTAATCGTTTTGTTTTTTTTAATTGATCCACTAATTTCGATTAATTATAACGCACATACAGATCCAACTACTTTTAGCTGATGTCATGCATAGCTCCTCCCCCGTACGCGCTACGTTCAATCAGAACTTCCTCAAAACTTCCTCAGCGGGTCTACGGCGTCACCCTACAGTCTATTTAAATAGCACCGTTGTGCATAGGGGGACCGATGGAGAGCCAGAGACAACCATCACCTACTGAGACAGCAAAGTGTCAGCTCTTTGGAAAAAAAAGTGCCCCCATCATAAATGTTTCTTGATTGCTGGATAACCAATCAATGTCAGTTCATTGTCAAACTGACTTACAGCCAGGAAAGCCCTCAGATATGTCGATTTTCATGCCATGTCCAGGATTTACATAGATGTTTATCTGAATACTTTGACCAGTGAGATCAATCAAATCGTTAGGATCTGTCTTCCTCAATTTATGATTTCACAGACATCGACGTCACCGGACTCCTCCACCCTTCCCTTAGCAGACGGAGGCACTTGGGGATAGGGGGGAGGAGTCCAGTGACGTCAATGTCTGTGACATCACCGGATCTCCCTGAAGACCCGGAAGCTGGCGGAGAGGTGAGTACTGATCAAAAGAATTTTGATGGACCAAAAAAATTAACGATTAGTCGAGGAATTAATCTTTAATTCTCCCAGCCCTAATAAATTAATATATATATATATATATATATATATATATATATATATATATATATATATATATATATTTTATTTATTTATTTTTATTGATTCTTTTCAGTGGATCAAAAAAAACAAACGTTTTTGACGTTAGAACGTTTAAACGTTTGTACAGCTGAATAACTCTTCTCAGAACCCACTAGTTTTAGGGATTTTTTTTTAAAGCGAAAAATTGCTGATAACAGCCTATGTGTGCATGGACACATAGGATAACATGATGGGGAGTTTGACTGTAGAAAAAAACATCTGAAGCTAAAACAGCTGCTGTAAAAACGTCCAGTTTGCATGAGGCCTTAATGTAATTTATGTTTGTATAAGTTTCTGTCTCTTGGCCCACAGTATCTCCAAATCATAAAATGTGGTCTATGGCACTTTCTGTCTAAAGCAGCTCATACATTTTATTTTATTTATTTATTTCAGGTACTTATATAGCGCCGTCAATTTACGCAGCGCTTTACATATACATTGTACATTCACATCAGTCCCTACCCTCAAGGAGCTTACAATCTAATGTCCCTAACTCACATTCATACATACTAGGGACAATTTAGACAGGATCCAATTAACCTACCAGCATGTCTTTGGAGTGTGGGAGGAAACCGGAGTACCCGGAGGAAACCCACGCAGGCACAGGGAGAACATGCAAACTCCAAGCAGGTAGTGTCGTGGTTGGGATTCGAACCAGTGACCCTTCTTACTGCTAGGCGTGAGTGCTACCACTACACCACTGTGCCGGTTGTAAAGGCTGAAGGTTTTTTACGTGCAGAGAACAACCATCTCTACACCATGCCACCAATCAGGCCTGTATGGAAGAGTAGCCAGTCGGAAGCCACTCCTCAGTAAAAGGCACATGGCAGCCTGCCTGGAGTTTGCCAAAAGGCACCTGAAGGACTCTGTCCATGAGAATAATTCTCTGGTCTGATGAAACCAAGATTGAACTCTTTTTTTTTTTTGCCTGAATGTCAAGCGTCATGTCTAGAAGAAACCAGAAACTCATCACCTGGCCAATACCATCCCTACAGTGAAGCATTGTGGTGGCAGCATCATGCTGCGTGGATGTTTTTCAGCAGCAGGAACTGGGAGACTAGTCAGGATTGAGGGAAAGATGAATGCAGCAATGTACAGAGACATCCTTGATGAAAACCTGCTCCAGAGCACTCTGGACTTCAGACTGGAGCAAAGGTTCATCTTCCAACAGGACAACGACCCAAAGCACAGGGCCAAGATAACAAAGTAGTGGCTATGGGACAACTCTGTAAATGTCCTTGAGTGGTCCATCCAGAGCCTAGACTTGAACCTGATTTAATTTTTCCAGAGATCTGAAAATGGCTGCGCACTGATGCTCCCCATTCAACCTGATAGAGCTTGAGAGGTCCTACAAAATAAACAATGGGAGAAACTTCCCAAAAATACAGTATCTCACAAATATCACATATATGTAAAGATTTTATTATATCTTATGTGACAATACTGAAGAAATTATACTTTGCTACAATGTAAAGTAGGGGAGTGTACACCTTGTGTGTAAATTTGCTGTCCTTTCAAAATAACTCAACACAGCCATTAATGTCTAAACCGCTGGCAACAAAAGTGAGTACATCCCTAAGTGAAAATGTCCAAATTGGGCCCAAAGTATCAATATTTTGTGTGACCACCATTATTTTCCAGCACTGCCTTTAACCCTCTTGGGCATGGAGTTCACCAGAGCTTTACAGGTTGCCACTGGAGTCCTCTTCCACTCCTCCATGACAACTAGGGGTGCAACGGATCGTCACCGATCCGTGATCCGAACGGGCCAGGCTGTTCGGATCGGCACACCCGCGATCCGCGGAGCGCTCCGCGGCCTCGGGTTTTAGGAAAGGCCGCGGCTTCGGCCTAGCTCCGGAGCCGCGGCCATCTTGGTACACCCGGCGGCACTCAGCTGCGTGCTGACGTCATCACTCCGCCCTCAACTCGTGGGTCCGGCGGCTGGCTTGGCGGCGCCGGCTTCTCTTAACACTAAGGTCAGACTAACAGCACTGTAATGTATACAGTGCGGGGGGACATGTGGCTGTATTACAGTGGAGGGGGGGGGACATGTGGATGTATTACAGTGGGGGGGGGGGGACATGTGGATGTATTACAGTGGGGGGGGGGGGACATGTGGCTGTATTACAGTGGAGGGGGACATGTGGATGTATTACAGTGGGGGGGACATGTGGCTGTATTACAGTGGGGGGGGGGACATGTGGCTGTATTACAGTGGGGGGGACATGTGGATGTATTACAGTGGGGGGGACATGTGGCTGTATTACAGTGGGGGGGGGGACATGTGGATGTATTACAGTGGGGGGGACATGTGGATGTATTACAGTGGGGGGGGGACATGTGGATGTATTACAGTGGGGTGGACATGTGGATGTATTACAGTGGGGGGGGGACATGTGGATGTATTACAGTGGGGGGGGGACATGTGGATGTATTACAGTGGGGGGGGGGACATGTGGATGTATTACAGTGGGGGGGGGGACATGTGGATGTATTACAGTGGGGGGGGGGGGACATGTGGATGTATTACAGTGGGGGGGGACATGTGGATGTATTACAGTGGGGGGGGACATGTGGATGTATTACAGTGGAGGGGGGGGACATGTGGATGTATTACAGTGGGGGGGGGGACATGTGGATGTATTACAGTGGGGGGGGGGGAACATGTGGATGTATTACAGTGGGGGGGGGAACATGTGGATGTATTACAGTGGGGGGGGGGACATGTGGATGTATTACAGTGGGGGGGGGACATGTGGATGTATTACAGTGGGGGGGGGGACATGTGGATGTATTACAGTGGGGGGGGGGACATGTGGATGTATTACAGTGGGGGGGGGGACATGTGGATGTATTACAGTGGGGGGGGGACATGTGGATGTATTACAGTGGGGGGGGGGACATGTGGATGTATTACAGTGGGGGGGATGTGGATGTATTACAGTGGGGGGGGGGGACATGTGGATGTATTACAGTGGGGAGATGTGGATATATTTTTTTTTTTTTGTTGATCCGAAAATGATCCGATCCGTGACTCTGATCCGAGGAACGATCCGAACCGTGAGTTTTTTGATCCGTTGCACCCCTAATGACAACATCACGGAGCTGGTGGATGTTAGAGACCTTGCGCTCCTCCACCTTCCATTTTGAGGATGCCCCACAGATGCTCAGTAGGGTTTAGGTCTGGAGACATGCTTGGCCAGTCCATCACCTTTACCCTCAGCTTCTTTAGCAGGGCAGTTGGTCGTCTTAGAGGTGCGTTTGGGGTCGTTATCATGTTAGAATACTGCCCTGAGGTCCAGTCTCCGAAGAAAGGGGATCATGCTCTGCTTAAGTATGTCACAGTACATGTTGGCATTCATGGTCCCCTCAATGTACTATAGCCCCAGACCATGACACTCCCACCACCATGCTTGACTGTAGGCAAAACACTTGTCTTTGTACTCCTCACCTGGTTGCCGCCACACACATACACACTTGACACCATCTGAACCCAATAAGTTTATCGTGGTTACATCAGACCACAGGACATGGTTCCAGTATTGTCTTCCATGTGATGTTTGGATGATCCCTCTTGCCTTTCTGATTCTGAGGAGTGACCGTGGATGGAGCATATGAGATTTAAGAGCCCTATTTGACCTCCCGTACTAGGTGGTCAACCCTCTGGTAAGAGTACATCCAAACTTATGGTGGTGGTGTTTTTCACAAGGTGGAGGAGCTGAGTGAACAAGAACTTTTGTACTTCTATTAATGAGAAAGCATTACACTGATGTCATATTGAAGACACATGGACTGAATTTATTTGATTTATTCCATTTATTCAATCACTTCATTTAAGCGCAACACAATTGTTTCTATATACTTGATATGTGATTATATCTCACGTTAGTGGTGCTGCTATTCACATATACTGATTTTGTATGTCGCGAGCACAGTTTTTCTTGTATTTAAATCCATATCTTTAGTCTGCTTGTCTTCAGCAAACTGTTTGCGGGCTTTTTTGTGCATTATCTTTAGAAGAGGCTTCCTTCTGTGACGACATCCATGCAGACCAATCTGATGCAGTGTGTGGCATATGGTCTGGATAAATAAGCCTAGTGCTGCACAGACCCCATATACTCAAAAATGCTCTAAGAAGAGGGCCTTCTGTAAAAAGACCTTTTCAGGCAAATTGGGCCTTATAAAATGACTGTTCAAACTCAGAGAGGTTACACCCCCCCCCCCCCTTCCTAAAAATTGCAAAGCCTTGTATCTTATGGATGCAGAATTTAAGAATGTCCCATCGCCACAGAGGACTTGGCCATTCTTGTGATAAATGCTGGATACTACCATCCTTATTTTGGGTATCCCCCTCCTTTAATCATTCAGTGGATAGGCATTTGGAGACTCTTCTAAAAAAAAAAAAAAAAAAAACTCTCTTGTGCTAGTAGGTCCTGCACTACAGCCTTCATGATTGCTCAAACTTTGTCTAACTGGGCCAGAGAAATTCATGGTGAGCTTTCTCCCGAGATTGACAGCCCAAATCTTTACTCAGACTTTCAACTTAATATCTTTTGGCCCTAATACTCTTTGTGGATGCCATAGAGAACCTGATTCCTAAGATCTCCAAGGCGTCTTTACCTTCTGTGTATATGCACAGGATCCTGTGGCTTAAAGCCTTGGCGACTGATTTGGTGTGGGAGAGATGCAATTTGTGCATGCCCTTTGAGTTGGGATTTCTCTTTGGCGAGTCCCTCAATAAATACATTGAGGCAGATACTGATGGGAGAGAGTTCATGCCCCAGTGTTCAGTCTCGCAATGCACTCTGCATTATGTATCTCCTACTATATGGATTTAAACTATTTGCCCCTCTAAGATGCAATTGGCTGCTGCGAGTTCTTTATGTCTCTAGAGAGATATGTTAAATCTTTCTTCTAAGCCCACTAGAACTACTGAAATCCTATCCCACATAAAAGGTTTGCCCCTGTTTATTGGTACTGTGGTAGTCTACTTACACTTGCGGTAACCTAACTAACATAAGAGATGTCAAATAATCTCTCTTTACCTTTTGTGAGAGATGCACAATTATTCCTACCCAAACAAGATTTCTTAACCCCAGTCAATTGCTGTGTCCTATAATGTGCAATAAAGTTAAGTGGAACTTTGTTGTATCTGTAAATTTTGTATCTTGGAGTACATTACCTCCCTTGTCTGCTCCCAGATATTCAATGATTGCTAACAAAACTGGAGCCTCCTGGAGTGGGCAGGGTTATATGGGGACACACCCAGCAAAGCTTTTGCCAGTGTCCAATCACCTCAAACTAGTGGCATGAAAACAATGGTCTCTGAATAGATTCTTGTGTCCTGTGCAGTATTCGAAGGTACTGTATTTACAGGTATGTCAAAATACCTCTTCTTCATTTCCACATTGAATTTCAATTATTTCTAGCCTACTCCTCTAAATCTAAACAATCTTGAAGTTTGAAAACTTACTTTACTTGTATTCTGTGATAGATGTTCACTATGCCCTGTGAGTAGACATGGCTTGTGTCACACATTTCACATAGCCTGCCTTTTGAACTAGAAAAGGAACAATCTGTACAGGAATAACTTCTTGCAGGTAGAAAGGTACCATGGTATATATGTAGTCCTTAGAAAATAAAAGTAAACCTAAGGCATGTGCAGAGAATAAGTGGTTAAGCATGCATGGAATCCAGAAAGTGTTGAAAGAGGTTTGCAGACAGGCAGCACTCACCACGTGAAATATTTTTCAAGTAAGATCTGTTTGATCAGCCACTTCCCTTGCTGTAATGGAAATTATGAAATTCTCGTCACTTCAGCTTCTTTCATCACAGAGGTCTAGGGCTCCCCGGTGGAACTGGAAATCCTGTGAGCTGCAGCAGAAAGGGAGGTACCCTTTCGAGCCCTGTATAAGTGATTGAGCAGCTATAAAGCCAATCGGATCACTTTTATATGAAAGCCAAACGAGAGCTGCAAAAAAAAAAAAAAAAAAAAAAAGATACCAGGATCATGATCCTGGTATAACCACTTTCTGTCTAGGATATATATATATATATATATATATATATATATATATATATATATATATATATATATATATATATATATATAAACGCTGGGCGAGAAGCCGAAAGGGCTGCCATTGTTGTCCTGAAAATGACAGCTGCCTAGTTATCCCTAGTCTTTATAATTTTGAGTCAGTGACTCAAATTTGATATGCAGATTAGGAATGCTTAAAGTGACCTTATCGCTTCCAGAACAGTTACACCAAGCCCTGCTTGTAAAAGTTCACATTTAAAGTGAAACCCATTGGTTTAACACTTTTACCAAAATAGTTACATTCAAGCATGCCATGAGTGAGGACTGTCTCAGTTGCTTTTGCTATCGACCAAACTGTCAAGCCATCAAATGGCTGGTGTCATAACTGATCACAGATCTTTGATGCAGATAACAGAACATGCAGATATTAACTCTGATATTTTACAGGCAGGGTTGTGTTTTATATTTTATTATGGAATGAACAGTCACTTCTAGTAAGGCTTCATGCACACAGGCATATTACTGGTTCCGGACCGGCTCAGGTACTTATACTGCTGCACAATGGCTCTCCTGGGCGAAACCCATATGGGTGTGTCCTTCCCGTTAAGAGTCCCCAGAGGGCGCACGCCCGCTGAACGACTGGGGACGCAATGCAAGTGGGTGGTGGGCGCGAACGCCGCCGGCCCTGCGCAGTCGCGTGCACGAGAGCCAGCAAGGGGATTTGTGTGTGTAAACACACAAATCTCTGTTCTGTCAGGGGAGAGGAGACATATCGTTTGTTCCTACTAAGTAGAAACAGGGATATGTCTCCTCCCCCAGTTAGAACACATCTAGGGAACACACATTTAACCCCTTGATCACTCCCTAGTGTTAACCCCTTCCCTACCAGTAACATTTACACAGTAATCCGTGCATATTTATAGCTCTGATCGCTGTATAAATGTCAATGATCCCAAAAATGTGTCAAGTGTCTGATCTGTCCTTCAAAATGTCGCAGTACCGCTAAAAATTGCAGATCACCGCCATTACAAGTAAAAAATAAATAATAAAAATGCCATAAATCTTTCCTTCCCATAGTTTGTAGATGCTATAACTTTTGCGCAAACCAATCAATATACACTTCTTGCGATTGGGGGATATTTATTATAGCAAAAAATAAAAAATATTGTGTTTTTTTTTTCAAAATTGTCACTCTATTTTTGTTTATAACACAAAAAATAAAAACCACAGAGGTGATCACATACCACCAAAAGAAAGCTCTATTTGTGGGAAAAAGAAGATGCAAATTTTATTTGGGTACAGCATTGCATGACCGCGCAGTTGTCAGTTAAATCTATGCAGTGCCAAATTGTAAGAAGTGCTCTGGTCAGGAAGGGGGTAAAATCTTCCGGGGCTGGTTAAAATACTCCTACCTGCACTGAATTTTTCTGCGAGTTTACAGGTGTATGGCGTTTAGCAGCGTATGAGCAAATTGTGTTGGCCAGAATATTAATTTATTCTAGCCCCCAGCCACTGGAATAAATTTACATGCATATGCATGCATATAAGTAATGCCAGTGAGCTCCTCTGCATAGCAAGTTTGCAGCATTTTTAATGCCCCTGAATGCTGCTATAAAATACCAAACCCCCACAATGTGCATTGACATGTGGGCTGAAATGGAACTGCCTTCAAGGGTAGAAGAAAAATGCCTTTAAAAGCAGCATTTTTTTTTATGCCTTTGCATGAAGCCTAAATCTGGATATTTGTTGAGTAAGAGACTCTTAAGTATTAAAGTGAAAAGGTCAGCATGACATACAAGATACTATCATTTTCAGAATGAGAGGCCAACATTGGCAGCTTCCACGTTTTACCATGACAGGATTACCGTACTTTATATAATCCAAAGTGTGGTTTAGATTTATTGGCGATCCGGCATTTCTTTCATCTCTAACAGCAGCAGGACTGGGGCTTGGGGAGATGAAAGATGATTAGTGGATGGAAAATAAGTACCAACCTCAAATAAGCAACACGCTACATGTATTTTCCAGAGCTTCTAATGTAAAATATCATTGGTTAATTTTGATGACTCCATTCTCTTTTTAGGCAATTTTGTAACATTCGCATATTATGATTCTCACCAACAGCGTGAAGAATGCGCTTGCATTTGCTACATTCCATGAAATGAGCATTTAAAATTCTAACAGTCTTTATGATTTTCAGTATCAAAGCCTGAGTTCACTATTCTTCCGGTGATATATTTGCTGCAGTCTTCATTTTCTAGTTTATACTTACCTTGATTATTCAGTTGCCTTTGTCCATCAAGCCTGTGCTCCCCTTTTCCTATATTGCCATGAATGATTTGTGCACATATGAGCCCCTTTGTGTACAGAAATAATATATGTGGTTAATTAATTATAGTTTTTATGGACCTTTGACTTTGGGTTTTGGGGTACAAGTTGAATGAAACCTCTTCTGTACCCAACCTTCAAGTGCTGCTTAAACGGCTAAAGATGCTACAACCTAATTGCAGCTGCTATCAAGTTTTTCACTTGTTAGCGCAGTGTTTTTTCAACACACCTTTTCATCAATAAACACTGTTGTACTTAAAGAGGAGGTCCAGCCCCCACCCCCCACCCACGAAAAATTAAGTTAGTAGCTTCAAATACCGCAGCTGCTGACTTTTAATATATGGGCACTTACCTGTCCAGGGAGCCCACCGTGTCGGCACCCCAGCCGATCTTCGGATCGGCTGTCAGGTGCAGCCACCACCATTCCTGGCAAGGGAACCTGGCAGTGAAGCCTTTCGGCTTCACAGCCGTTTCACTACTGCGCATGCGCGAAGCGCACTGCACTTTCTGCTTAGTCCGACGGCAGAGGAAGGAGGAGGGGTCGGATTTTCAGAAGACGGGGCCACAGAAGCTTGAATTCACATAAGTAGACACTGCTACTCCAGTGATCTTTACTTGCCTCCGAAACCTGCATTCTGAGCAGCTTCCCTGCTGCATTCTTAACCAAGGAAGTTGGCTGTTCACCACGGGCACCATTTTCTGAATGAATGCAAAGCGTTCTCTGATTGGATGAGGAGGAGAGCATGACACCACCGCCACTTATATAAAAAAATCCATACCTAGAATTCTTGTTTAATAAGCATTGAAGAAGCCGTAAATAAATATTTTTTATTTTTCCTCTTCGGTAAAGGTGCCCATAAACATACAATTATATTTAACTGGATTTGGTGATCAGGCACCTATTATGTCTAAACACGTCTATCTGATTTTGATTGAGAAGGGAAGGTATTGAGTGGGTCAGGTTTGATATTTTCCAGCAGATCTCCAACATTTTCCCTCAGATAAAATAATGGGTGAATTCATAAAATCACATTTGTTTATGTAACATAATGCTTCCAGCAGGATATCTCACCAAATTCTCATGCATACTATTGGCTTCAGTTTTCCCATTTAACACCTAAACACAAGAAAAGTTCAGCATACAGAAAAGCCAACTTCTACAATCTTAGGTTGATTTTAAGAAATCTCTAATGAAAGTAAAAAATGGAAAAAATAACTGTGTAATTTCAAGATATCTTGAGGTGCTTGATCATGTTCTCAGAATTTTAGTAAAGCATTGAAAGACCCCTTTAAGCCTGGTACACACTACTAGTTTTTTTTTTTTTCCTTCAACCCAGCAGAACTGAACGGAAAAAAAAGCCTGACATCTCAGGAAGAGCGGTTGTACTAACTATCCGGGGGGGGGGTGTTACGACACTCCAGGCTGGATCTGGTCAAGCACCTTCGACAGCCGGCTGTAGTACACAAGGGCCAAATGTCTGCCGGTTACTATTGAACCAGCCGATTCCGCCTGACATTCAGCCCGTGTGTACTAGGCTTTAGTCTTGGCTGCTTTTTGCCATGTGGAGTCAACTTTTTAGTTTTCAGCACTGCCTGCCCGCTTTTGTCTACTGAGCTTTAAACTATACTATACTTATTGCAGCAAACCGAGCCTAGTGAGGAGGAGGTAGGACAAGCTGTCAGCCACAGGGGCTTATACCTGTAAAAAGGATTTTTCTTTATTGTTCATTGAGGGACACAGGAGCAAAGTAATTATTAGAGATTTGGGTTCAATTGCAGAGGTTTTGGAGTCTGGCAAACAAAAACATTACGCCACCTGTATAACCCCTCCTCCAATCTCCATGCCTTAGGACAGTAGGCTGCAGAGCTGATTACTGTTTTCTGGCAGCAGAGGATGCCTCTATCCACCTTGTGTGGATGGGATAATCAGTTCAGTTTTTTTTTTTTTTCAGCCCTCCAGCTGATTGAAAAAAACGGATCTATGGCCAGCCTAAGACTGAGGGAACTAAGCGGAGAATAATTGTAGAATATGACTTGGAGAAGCAGTAATACAATATATAGCAATATACTTTAGTAGTTGCATATTTATAACGCCAGGCATCAATTAGGGCAAATTCAGTCCGTAATATACTAAATCTCTTCTGGGAAGAAGGGAGAGGTGTGTCTCCTGTGCAATATAATTTATTGAACATAACGTATAAATCTATCCAGATAGGTGGTATTGTGGGATGTTGTGCCATAAATGAAAGGCCCCCATTCACAACTGCTGAGTTGTACTGTGCAGGGACATGTAAACTAAGATAAGAATCGGTTGCCCAAATATCAATGCACACGAGAAAAGAAGTCTACCCTGCTGGTTCAAGACAAGGTCTAATAATTCATAGTGTATTGATTTGGGTATTAATATTGACATTCCTCGGGAGCCTGAAATATAGGTAGCATGATAAGGCCAGCCCATCCAGGGGCGTTTCAATGCTTTTTGCAAATGGCTGTCAGTGTGAGTCTCAAGCGAAGATCTAATATCAGCTTGTTGCCTTTTTAAATATGCTAACACAGCAGTTCATTTTACCTTATCCCTAAGGCTTCACACATTCCAAGTAAGAAATTTCAATAGCGTCATTATTAAAGGCAGTTACATAGAAGATCATGGACCAACAGGGTAGACACTTTATGGGGTCTGACTACACCACTAGGGGACATTATATCTGCAGTTAAAGGTACATGAGCCTTATACATGGAGCATGTACAGTAAATAAACTATTGCATAGTTTTACAGGACAAGAAACTGAATCATAAGTCTCCCCAATTTACACCTATCCTCAACTAATGTAAGCCTAATCCCATTGAAACAGTTGTTCCATATTGTGAAGTGAAACAAAATTGTTGTCAAACCTGAAAATATGGGAAAACATCTTCCAAGCCAAAAATTGGGACAAGAAACCTAAACATCGAGTCCCCTTACAAAATACTAGAGGCAAATGTTTGTTGAGCAGCGTGATACTGTAGGTAAATGCACATGCGCTAGATCTGGGATTAGAGTAAGGTTTATCAGCTTATACATTGAGTCAGAACTTTTTACAGCAGAGACAGATTTGTTGGATAAGAGGGTCCCCCTAAATATTATCCAGTGTTAGGATATCAGTATGGGGAATCACAGGATAAAGATTCGGCTGCGAGCAGAGCTCTGGTGACACATGCCACACTCTATGCTGCCTCTCATTACAACATATCTTTATTATTTGGTTGTACTGTTGACACACCTATTCCTGATACCTCCAGTGTTTGGAATGTACCTGCCACAATGCTGAAGATCTTGTGATTGAGCATTGTTCTACTATTCCCTTCTAGATTGTAAGCTCTAACGAGCAGGGCCCTCTGATCCCTCCTGTATTGATTTGTATTGTAAGTGTACTGCCTGCCCCATGTTGTAAAGCGCTGCGCAAACTGTTGGCGCTATATAAATCCTGTATAATAATAATATTACACCAGTACCTTGTAGAGGATCAGTCTGCCCCCCACTCAAGCAGCAGATCTCACAGCCAAAAGTCCTTTGATTTATCTGCTCAGCCTTCAACATAAGGCTTACCTATCCACTTCTTCGCTTCTGTGAATGATGCTGCTGTGTGGGCGGAGCCCCTCATAGCCCCGCTGTTTACATTTTTGACAGGTGCTAGGAGAGGATCCCTGTCCACTGTCAGTGGGGGATCAGATGAGGTAGGTGGGAGGGGGAGGTACGCGGGGCTGCTGCATTAATAACATGTTACATCTTACACCCTAAATATGGTATAACATTTTGCTATAGGTGAAGTTATCCTTTAAACTAAACTTTCCATCAACTATGTGCCACTATAATGAGATAAAATACACACACAGTCAAAGAATGTGAAACCTAGTACAGCACAGATGGTGAGTCCCAATCAAGAGGACCACCTTCTATTGTCTCCACTACTTAAAAGCCCCCAAGCCCCACCCAATAACCAAGAAGCCCCTCTCACAGCCCACCATGCCAGAGTGACTGCATGGACAAAATAGCACTAAGATGCGCCTTGTGTGATGACACCATGGGCATACAATGCACGGGATGCCAAGATGCCGTACGCATTCTCAAGAGGCTAGCACTCCATGATTCCAATGCGTGATGGACGTCGCTGATTCAACTGGTGTAAAACTGACGGCAGTTGGGAGGATGCATGGATTATTTGTTTGTACTGTTGGATCTCTTATGAATCTATCTCCTAGCCGTTTCTTGTCTCATGTTTTCCCCTTTGCAGCTAAACCTTTTAACTTTTTCCTAATTATGTACTTCTGTCATTACTTCATTTCTGGTGCCTTTTCTCTGCTTTTTAGGATCTCTGAATCCTACATTAGAAATCTATCCTTGAGAATGGTTTACCAATTGGTCCTGGGCTTTACTACTTGAGATGCTGTACTTTCCTCATGTACTCTCCCCTTTTGAGGCATTTTGTGACCTGTGGGATTAACAGGGATCAGTTTCCACTTCTCCTTTATCCTATGAGAGTATGTATTGTTTTTTTGTTTTTATTAGTATTTTTTTTTATTATTATTTAGTATTTATTATTATATCCCATTCTTCCTATGGCATCATCAGACAGGACTTTAGTCGGCTACGGAGTTCCCCTCTGGCATAGTGTAACTCCAGTTTTTGAGGGACGTAATCCTCTTATTAGCCTTATTAAGGCCAATTTTTCCAGGTAGCAGCACCTGGGTTCTCCTCCTGGTACTAATTAAGAAAACATCCTTTTGCCCATTTCAAATCTTTTTTTCATGGTCTTTAGAATCATGTATTTTCTAAACAGCCAGAGAGTCTGACTGGCTGTCGCATCCCTAACACACATTTTGGCATGAGCAAAAGGTCTTCTTTCTGGTCCTTATGCTCTTGTAGCTAAACTACTTTTTTATGGACGCTGCCGTTCTTCTCACCTTATCTTTTTAAAGTATTGCAGTTCCTACAATTCTTTAAGTCACAACACTCTACCTTTGTCCATGTAGATTTTCATTGAAGAGAGATGTCATACCTATTTCTGTGCCCTCAGATTTCCTATATGTTTGATTCATCCTGTATGTTCTGGAACTTTCTCTCCTTGAACATCCGGGTCAAGGATTTTGTTTAAGCTTCCAAGTCAAAGTTTAATAACTTTTTTACTCAAGCCTCAGCTTGCAACCAGTTTGTATTTTTTTTCACCTTGTATGTCCTATCTTCTATTCCCTGCAGTCAAAGATCAGGTTGTCCTAGGCTTTGGTTAGTTTCCTTTTTGTTGACTTCCTTTCTGTTAGTTACATAGTTACGTAATTGATAAGGTTGATTTAAGACACTGATCCATCCAGTTCAACATGTGAATGTGTATTTGTTACTACCATTTTCAATATCCCTAAACAGCGTGTTTGCTAAGCAACAGATCTAAAAGTTTTTTTGAGTATTTGAGTTAACAGTGGTGTTTCTCTCTGGTGCTTCCTTCCTATGTTCTCAGCATTCTGAGTTTTCCCGACACATGAGATACATGTGTAACGGAGTTCAGCACACAGCTTGTCCATTCAGAACACAGGTCTGTATTTTCCTTTTGTTCCTGTTTGGTGTGTCCTCCAATCAGTTCTCACACAGTTTAGAAGAGCTGTAACTGCAGCTCTCCACCCCCTCCTCTTGATTAAATATCCTTTTAATGTAAGATATGTCTGCTGGCCTTATTTGCTGCAGCTTGGAGTTGCATGCTGTTGCTGAGTCTATCATCTACTTGGACCCCCAGATTTTTTTCCATCCTTGATTCCTCCAAAGGTTCTTCCCCTAGCAGGTAACATGAAGGCATATTTTTAGCTCCTAACTGCATTACTTTACATTTGCCAACATTTAAACTTCATCTGCCATATGCTGTAGCTTCCCACCCCTCTATTTTAAAGCGGTTGTATACTGCTGGGGTTTATTCTTTTGTTTTTTGTTTTTTATTTTCCTGCAAGGTAAAGTCATGATGTGCTAGTATGCATCGCATGCTAGCACATTATGTGAAACTTGCCTTAAAACAAAGCTGCTCCAGTGCTGCAATGTCAGCGTTGCAGCTGCTTCCGGGTTCACAGGCTCTGTGTCTGGCCGGAGCTGCAATGTCACTCCGGCGCAGGCGGGGGGGAGCCACCGTCCGGGCACATGGCTCGGTAGGAACAGCACGGGTGGCCGAGATATTTACACTATCTATAGGCCTTATTATGGGCTTACCTATAGGTAAAAGGCAGCAAAGGAAGTTTGCTTCCTCTTTAACTAAGTCTTGTAAAGTGGCTGTATCCTGTTGTGAGGTTATTGCCCTGCTTGCTTAGCTTTGTATCAGCAAACACTGAGATTGAGCTACTTATTCCAACCTCTATTTTGTTTATGACCAAGTTAAATTGGACAGAGAGCCTTGAGCCACACCACTCAACTCTAGACCATTTAGAACTTTAGACAATTGGCTCCTGCTGCTGTCAGTCACAGCCAGTGAGCCAGTAAGGTGAGAGAGGGCGTGGGGCTCAGCCACATCTCTGAAACGTTTTTTTTTTTCTCTTTTTAAAACAAGACTTTAATATCATTTTAGAAGTTTGAGGGGTATTGTATTAAATGCCTTTGTGAAATCAAGGTAACCTACATCCCCAGGCCTTCCTCTATCCAAATTACTGCTCACCTCCTCATAGAACATTATAGGGTAATCGTGATCAAAATTGATCAGCTGCCCTGATCATGCTCCTAAATTCCTTATTGCATTCTTTGTAGTTTTGGAATGCTGTTGGTGACCCTTAGGTCTTGTATTTTTTAAAGGTTATCTTCTCATTAATATGCCTTTTTACCTTGTTATTTCGCCACCCAGGCTTAACTTTTTTGTTCTTTTATAGCTCTTGCCCGTTGGAATGCACTGCAAAATGCTGTTGCTTAATATGTCCCTAAAGCACTCCCGTTTTTCAGTGTTCTTTGTTGCAAGAATTTGATCCTATTTACAGTGCCTTGAAAAAGTATTCATGCCCTTTGAAATTTTCCACATTTTGTCATGTTACAATCAAAAACTTAAATTTTATTGGGATTTTATGTGATAGACCAACACAGTGGCACATAATTGTGAAAGGGAAATGATAAATGGTTTTCAAAATTTTTTACAAATATGTGAAAAGTGTGTCCGCGCATTTGTATTCAGCCCCCCTGAGTCAATACTTTGTAGAACCACCTTAAACTGCAATTAAAGCTGCAAGTTTATTTTGGGTATTTCTACCAGCTTTGCACGTCTAGAGTGAAATTTTTGCTCATTCTTCTTTGCAAAATAACCTAAGCTCTGTCAGATTGGATGGAGAGCATCTGTGAACAGCAATTTTCAAGTCTTGTCACTCTCAATTGGATTTAGGTCTGGACTTTGACTGGGTCATTCTAACACATGAATATGCTTTGATCTAAACCATTCCATTGTAGCTCTGGATGTATGTTTAGGGTCGTTGTCCTGCTGGAAGGTTAACCTCCGACCCAGTCTCAAGTCTTTTGCAGACTCAGGTTTTCCTCTTATGCCGCGTACACATGATCGGAAATTTGGCCAGCAAAAGACCGATGAGAGCTTTTGGTCGGAAAATGCGACTGTGTGTATACTCCATTGGACTTTTGCTGGCGGAATTCCCGCCAGCAAAAGATTGAGAGCAGGTTCTCAATTTTTCAGAAAATGCGATCGTCTGTACAAATTCCGACGTGCAAAATTCCTACACATGCTCGGAAACAATTCGACGAATGCTCGGAAGCATTGAAACAATTCGACGAATGCTCGGAAGCATTGAACTTCATTTTCCTCAGCTCGTCGTAGTGTTGTACGCCACCGCGTTCTTGACGGTCGAAAGTTCAGAGAACTTTTGTGTGACTGTGTGTATGCAAGGCAAGCTTGAGCGGAATTCCGTCGGAAAAACCTCCGTTGTGTACGCGGCATAAGATTGCCCTGTATTTGGCTCCATCCATCTTCCCATCAACTCTGACCAGCTTCCCTGCTGTAGAAAACCATCCTCACAATATGATGCTGCCACCATGTTTCACAGTGGGGGTGGTGTGTTCAGGGTGATGTGCAGTGTTAGTTTTCTGCTGCACATGGCGATTTGCTTTTAGGCCAAAAAGTTCAATTTTGGGCTTATCTGACCAGAGCACCTTCTTCCAGATGTTTGCTGTGTCCCCCCAGATGGTTTCTCGCAAACTGCAAATGGGACTTCTTATGGCTTTCTTTTAACAATGGCTTTCTTCTTGCCACTCTTCCATAAAGGCCAAATTTGTGGAGTGCACGACTAATAGTTGTCCTGTGGACAGATTCTCCCACCTGAGCTGTGGATCTCTGCAGCTCCTCCAAAGTTACCATGGGCCTCCTGGCTGCTTCTCTGATTAATGCTCTCCTTGCCTGCCTGTTGCCGGCCATGTCTTGGTAGGTTTGCAGTTGTGCTGTACTCTTTCCATTTTCAGGTGATGAATTGAACAGTGCTCCGTGAGATGTTCAAAGCCTGGGATATTTTTTTATAACCTTACCGTGCTTTAAAGTTCTCCACAACTTTATCCCTGACCTGTCTGGTGTGTTCTTTGACCTTGATGATGCTGTTTGTTCACTAAGGTTCTCTAACAAACCTCCGAGGGCTTCACAGAACAGCTATATTTATACTAAGATTAAATTACACACAGGTAGACTCTATTTACTAATTAAGTAAATCTGAAGGCAGTTGGTTCCACTAGATTTTAGTTACGGATATCAGAGTAAAGGGGGCTGAATACAAATGCATGCCACACTTTTAAGATCTGTATTTGTAACATTTTTGAAAACCATTTATCATTTTCTTTCCACTTCACAATTATGTGCCACTTTGTGTTGGTCTATCACATAAGATCCCACTAAAATACATTTACGTTTTTGGTTCCAGCATGACAAAATGTTAGAAAATTCAAGCGGTATGAATACTTTTTCAAGACACTATAGTATAATGTAGTGTGGAGCTTGGTAAAGTTGGCTCTTTTGAAATTCAGTGTACTTATCCTTCCCTCTTATCTTACTCTGTAATTGCTTTTACCTAAATTATCCCTTCTACATCTGCAGTGAACTCTGTTGTTTGAAATTAGAAGTTCCAGCAGAGCATTATTTCTGGTTTAGGCTTCCACCATTTGACTCATGATATTCCCACATTATGTTTAATAAATGAAAAGCCTTAGATGGTTAATGCCCCACTCCAAGCAAAAAGTTACCATGCCTCCCTCCCGTCCCTCTAATCCATCCTGATAGGTTTCTGCTTTTTTTGCGTGCTGCCCACCTGGGTAAATACTTAACTCTATAGGTCTTTACTGTGAAGCCCCCCATGTGGCAGCAGATCACTACTAATAGTCATCTACTGCTGGCTGCAATTACCCAGCAAAATATTATAGGAGTGATATTACTTACTGTATCTTTTATCTGTAGAGTCCATTGAGTGACACATTGTTTCATAATAAGCATGGGTTATACTGCTGCCTGCTTCAGCTCTGCCGGAGCCTCCATTTTAACAGGAAGTGCTATGTCGCCATTTAATTTCCAATGTTAATCAAGAGTAGAAGCATTGTCCCACATTGTGTTTACATTTCCTGCTGCCAGGGCTCCAATGGCAGCAGGTAGCAGAAGCCCTGGGCTGATTAATTCAGCTCCCAGGCTTTGTGCTGGATTGCATCTGTAGCGAATGCCTGCTGGAGGCTGCTGTAACTTGGCATGCATCCCACTGCTCCAGACCTGATTAGAGGTCTGGAGCATGGTAGTCTGCATGCCAAGTGCTGATGGGCTGCTTGTTGAAGGAATACATCCTAAACACCAAGTAGACCCTTGGTTATAAGTGGACAATGAAGATCATCATTCTGCTTTCTCCCCACCTGAAAGCATTCTAAAACTGTTTGCTATGCACAAAGCCATAGAGCTATAATTGGCTCAGAGCACTGACCCTGCCTCTTTCAGTTGTGCATGCACCTGTGAGTCTGAAAGCAGGACAAATTCAGGTATAAAATGGTGTTTTTTTGCATCTGATTGGAGTTCATCTTTTGGTCACTAGGTTCCACCTTTTAAGTGTTTTTTTTATTTTTGCTTACACTGGTTTTTGTGTTCTCCAGGGTAAACTCTCCTGTGGAATTCTCCAGTGGGCTTTCACACTGGAGTAAATGGAGCCGCTGTTTCAGGGCGCTTTGCAGGCACTTTTTTTAACGCTATAGCGCCTGCAAAGCGCCTCAGTGTGAAAGGGGTCTAACTGTTTCTTTGGAGAGGGAAATGTCTGGATAGAGGAAAGGTATTTTGCAGAGGGTGACATTGTGTACTCTGAGCTATCTTGGGCAAATCTGTACCCCTTTTTAAATTTTGTATACCTGTGACAAGTGGAGGGGTGAGTACTTGCATGACGACTGAAGTGCTGAGAAGGTGAGACGGAAGCAAACTGACTTAGTAGAAAAGTGATTTAATCTCTGACTGACAGACACCACCAGTATATACAGCGGGTAAAATAAGCATGGAACCCGTCACCATTTTCCTAGGTAAATATATTTCTAAAGGTTCTATCTATCAGTAACAACCCATGCAATCCATACATACAAAGAAATCAAAACAAATACGTTCAGAAATTAAGTTATATGTAATAAAATGGAAAGATACAGGGAAAAAGTAAGAATGAGAGGTGCAAAAAGACATGGAAAGTCAAGACACTATCAGTAATTAAAAAGCAATCCTGCCCCTTGTCAGTGCAAATTAATATCCGCTAGTTCAGTCTGATGGCCTTTAAAAAGGTGTCTCATTACCAAGGTAATAATGGGGTACTTTGTCGCAGTAAGTGGGCTTAAGCACCATATAGCAATATGGTGTGACCAAATCCCCATATTTTTTTAAAACGTTCAGGTGTTTTAAATAGCCTTGCAGGAGTTAAATGTCATTTTTTGCATGTGTGCGCTGTAATATTTTGTTCTCATTACCAAGGTGTCACACAAGAAAAATTTCATGATGGGTAAAAGCAAAGGGTTCTCTCAAGACCTTCGCAACCTTATTTTTGCAAAACATATTGATGGCATTGGTTACAGAAGGGTTTCTAAACTTCTGAATGTTCCAGTGAGCACTGTTGGGGCCATAACCCAGAAGTGGAAAAAACAGTTTAACCATAAACTGGCCACGACCAGGTGCTCCTCACAAGATTTCTGATGGGAGCGAAAAGAATTATCAGAAGAGTTGTCCAACAGCCAAGGATCAATTGTGGAGAACATCAGAAAGACCTGGAATTAGATAGAATTGTTTAAAAAAAAAACAATAAGTAATGCATTCAACCGCCATGGCCTGCATGCACGCTTACCATGCAAGACATTATTGCTGACAAAAAGCAAAACCTGTTAAAGCTTGTTTAACATTTGCTGCACAACATTTAGACAAGCCTGTGAAATACTGGGAGAATATACGGTAGTCTGGTCAGATGAGACCAAAATTCAACTCTTTGGATGCCATAATACACACCATGTTTGGAGGTCAAACTTCATATCATTGAAGGAAGAATGCATGGAAAAATGTACCAAGACTTGATAATCTGCTGCCATCTACCAGATGATGAAAATGAAACGAGGGTGTACATTTTAGCAGGACAATGATCCCAAACACATAGCCAAGGAAACTCTCAATCGGTTTCACAGAAAGAAAATAAAGCTGCTAGAATATCCCAGCCAATTACGTGACTTGAATCCAATAGAAAATCTAGGGAAAGAACTAAAAGTCGGAGTTCATAGAAGAGGCAAACGAACCTTCGATATTTGAATCAGTGCTTTTTAACTGTGGCATTCCATTTTATTACACATAACTTAATTTATCAACTTATTTGTTTTTGGTTTCTTTATATGTATGGATTGTATGAGTTGTTACCGATGTGGTGATTATTTTATGTCAATAGCACCTTTAGAAATATATTTACCGAGAAAAATGGTGACGTGTTAAATACTCATTTTGCCCACTGTATTATATATTAGTATGTGTGTGTGTGTGTATATATATATATATATATATTAGTATGTATATACAAAATGAATGAGCTCAAATCGCACTGCAAAGAATCGCAATGTGATTTTAAAAGGAATGTGGCGCGATTCCTGTCCGAATCACATGCAGTTTCCCCCATTGCTCCCCCATTGCGCTTGTCATAGCGACTGCAGTGCGATTTGAGCCCATTCATTTTGTATGGGGCTCAAATCACACCACAAAGGTATCGGTACTCTGTATCAGAGTACTTGACTTAACGTATCGGTGCTCGCCAGCAAAAAACAGTATCGTTGCAACCCTAATTGTCTTGAAGCCCTAAAGTGCTAGTACAAATACCCCCCAAAAAAACCTTTTTGAAAAACACACACCAAGGTATTTATTAAGAGACATGGGGAGTTTTTTTTTTTTAAGTTGTAAGTTATTTGAAAAATGAAGAAATGAAAAAACGTGTTTTTTTGTGTTTTTTTTTTTTTTTTTTTTTTTCACAATTTGACACCGTACTGCACTAGAGAGGTGATGAGGATTTTTTATATATATATATATTCCTTCATCATGACCAGTACAGTATGCAGAAATTAGTGTTATTGCATGCAGTTGTCAGGCATCTTGATTGGCTGGCTGCTCAGCTGTGACTTGCTGCTGTCTGAGGTTAGAGCCATTGCACACTGGGGCGGGGGGCGGCGTCGGCGGTAAAACGCCGCTATTATTAGCAGCGTTTTACCGTCGGTATGCGGCCGCTAGCAGGGCGGTTTTACCCCCCGCTAGCGGCCGAGAAAGGGTTAAATACCACCGCAAAGCGCCTCTGCAGAGGCACTTTGCCGGCGGTATAGCCGCGCCGTCCCATTGATTTCAATGGGCAGGAGCGGTATACACACCGCTCCTTCACCGCTCCGAAGATGCTGCTGGCAGGACTTTTTTTACCGTCCTGCCAGCGCATCGCTCCAGTGTGCAAGCCCTCGGGGCTTTCACACTGGAATACAAGCAGCGGCACTTTCGGGGCGGTTTGCAGGCGCTATTATTAGCGCAATAGCGCCTGCAAACCGCCCCAGTGTGCAAGGGCTCTTACAGAGCAGGCCTCTTCCTCCGAGACTAATAAGTACGAAAGCATAAAGTTGGGCATTGTTCAGACAAAATGGGTGAATTGTAGGGTATGCTTGCTTGGGCTGTAAGGATGAGCTTCACAAAAGAGACTGTGAGGATTCGTGCAACGCCATATAGCCCTATTTAAATGGCCAGTGGAATGTGACATAACTCTGCTTCACTCTGCTCCATGTGTGCATATGCAGCCAGTACTGCTAAGTGTAAATCTGCATGGGAGTGTGGTGCAGGTTAATGCACAGGCCTCTTCAGACCACACCACAGTTTTTCAATCGGATTCAGGTCTGGGCTCTGGCTAGGCCATTCCAAAACTTTAATCATCATCTGGTTAGGCCATTCCTTTGTTGATTTGGATGTATGCTTTGAGCCGTTGTCATGCTGAAAGATGAAATTCCTCTAAATGTTCAGCTTTTTAGCAGAAGCCTGAAGGTTTTGTGCCAATATTGACTGGTATTTGGAACTGTTGATAATTCCCTCTATCCTCTAATTCCCTCTACCTTGACTAAGGCCCTGTTCCAGCTGAAGAAAAACAACCCCAAAGCATGATGCTGCCACCACCTATTGCTCACTGTGGGTATGGTGTTCTTTTGGTGATGTGCAGTAATGTTTATGCGCCAAACATGTCTTTTGGAATTATGGCCACAATGTTCAACCTTGGTTTCATCAAACTATTCCCACATGCTTTTAGGAGACTTCAGATGTGTTTTTGAAAAATTTAGCCAGGCTTGGGTTTGTTTCTGAATCAGAAAAGACTTTCGTCTTGCCACATTACCCCATAACCCAGACATACTAAGAATATATACCTTTATTATTATTTTGTACCCTTCTCCTGACTGATCCCTTTTAACAATGATATCCCTCTGATGCTTTGGAAGCTCTCTGTGGACCATGGCTTTTGCTGTAGGATGCGACTAAGAAAAAGTCAGGAAAGACCTACTAGAACAGCTGAGCTTTATTTGGGGTTAATCGGAGGCACTATAAATGATGGCAAGTTCGTACGAACTCCTATTTAACATGAGTTTGTGATTGCTTGAATGTGAATTCTGAAAACAGCTACATCCCCAGTTATAAGAGGGTATGCACACTTATGCAACCACCTTTTTTTTTTTTTTAGGTTGTTTTTTTTTTTTTTTTAATAAAGTTTTCAGTTTGTTTTTTCAATTGAGTTGTACAGTTTATAGGTCACATTAAAAGGTGGTAAAGTTCTGAAATGATTTTTGTTTGTCTCATTTTTTTTTACATCACAGAAACCTGACATTTTAACAGGGATGTGTAGTAGGGCTGGGGAAAAAATCGATTTGAATCTTGAATCAAGTTGAGAGGTCAAATCGATTCAAATTTTCAGCAAATCAAGCGCTGACACCGCTCCAGTCCTGAGGATCTGCGGCCAGGGGTTTTTAGGTGAGGCTGCGACTTCGGCCTAGTCCACGAGGGCAGATACCGGGGACTAGGCCAAAACCGCGGCCTCGCCTAAAAACTCCAGGCCGCAGATCCTCAGGACCGGCGCGGCGTCCATAAAAAAAAAACTATTCGAAACGTCAATCCGAGTTTTTTTTTTTTTTTTTTTTTTTTTTTTTTTAATCTCAGTTTTTTTTTTTTTTTTGGACAAAATCGCCCAGCTCTAGTGTGTAGACTTTCTATATCCATTGTAAATAGCGAATGCAGTATTCAATTTATTGATAATATACTGCATTGAGCTGGTTGCTAAGGAGCGGGACGCTGCATCCTTAACCACTTAAGGACTAGCCTCGTTTTGGATTTTAGGTGTTTACATGTTTAAAACAGGTTTTTTTGCTAGAAAATCATTTGGAACCCCCAAACATTACATATTGTTTTTTTTTCTAACACCCTAGAGAATAAAATGGCGGCAATACTTTTTTCGCACCATATTTGCCCAGTGGTCTTCTAAGCGCACTTTTTTTGGAAAAAATTCACTTTTTTTCAACAGTAAAGTTAGCCCAATTTTTTTTTTTATATTGTGAAATATGTTACGCCAAGTAAATTGATACCCAACATGTCACGCTTCAAAATTGCGCCCGCTCTTGGAATGGCGTCAAACTTTTACCCTTAAAAATCTCCATAGGCGACGTTTAAAAAATTCTGCAGGTTGCATATTTTGCGTTACAGAGGAGGTCTAGGGCTAGAATTATTGCTCTCGCTCTACCGGTCGCGGCGATACCTCACATGTGTGGTTTGACCACCGTTTTCATATGCGGGCACTACTCACGTATGCGTTCGCTTCTGTGCGCGAGCTCGTCGGGACAGGGCGCTTTAAAAAAATTTTTTTTTTTTTTCTTTATTTTACTTTATTTTAATGATTTTTTTCACTGTTTAAAAAAAAAAAATAAATTGGATCACTTTTATTCCTATTACAAGGAATGTAAACATCCCTTGTAATAGAAAAAAAGTATGACAGGTCCTCTTAAATATGAGATCTGGGGTCAAAAAGTCCTCAGATCTCATATTTACACTAAAATGCAAAAAAAAAAAAAAAGTCGTTTAAAAAATGACAAAAAAAAATATGCCTTTAAGACATATGGGGCGTCACTTATGACGTCGCTTCCGCCGTCCTATGGTATGGAGACGGGTGGGCGCCATCTTAGCCTCACTCGTCTCCATACCGAGGAACTGACATGTCCCGATCTCCGCCGCTACTAAGCAGCGGAGAGCGGCGGAAGGGGGGTGGCACCTCTCCCGACGCCGATAACAGTGATCTTGCGGCGAATCCGCCGCGGAGATCACCATTATCGGAAACACGACCGGCTCCTGTAAAGATGGATACCTCGGTTGTGGCAGCAGCTGCTGCCGTTACCAAGATATCCCTCTTCAAAGTGCCGACGTATATGTACAGGAGCCGGTCGGTAAGTGGTTAACTGATTATCAGCGTGGTTCCCCCCCCAAAATCCATACCAGACCCTCATCCGATCATGCAGCCCGGCAGGTCAGGAAAGGGGGGGGCGACCGATCGCCCACCCCCCCAACCATACCAGGCCACATGCTTTGGCCTCCCCACTCCAAAGCACCTTGTCCCCATGGGACCAAGGGCCTCATCACCACAACCGTGGCTGTGGGGGTCTGCCCCTAGATCCCAGCCCCCACATGTGAATAAGTATCGGGTACATCGTATCCCTACCAGTTCACTAAAAAAATGTCACAAGGTAAAAAAAACACGCACACGGTTTTTGACAAATCTTCATGCGTGTTTGTGTTTTTTTTTTTTCTTGTGCGAATTGAGCTTTGTTTAATGCATGCGAAAATTTATGCAAATGAGTAATGTGATATCCTTATCACATGCGTCAAACATTGGTGAATTGACCCCATAGGCTTAAAAACAAGGTTAATGGTGTTTGCAGGTCAAGTAGATGTCCCCTTCTCTGAGACTGCCCAATTTTGAGGTCTCCTGACAAAATTTTCCTCTGATGAGGGACCCTGTGAGGAGAGGAAGGAAAGGAAAAAAGAAAAGGGGGGGGGGGGGTAAATGGAGAGGTTGCAGGTAGAACCCAGATGGCCACACATCTTTTCGGTCCAAGATATGCATAAGATGGTTCATAAGTATTGAGTGAGAATATTCATCAGAGAAACTAAACTAATCCCAGTAGAATCATCTGGTCCTCTGTTCCTCCAATATGTCCCGGAACTAAGAGTTCAGATGCTCAATGCTTTCTATACCATTCACTTTGGCGAACCATTGGGAAAGAGTAGGAGGAGATTGTTTTTTCCACATGGCTGGGATACATGCTCTAGCTGCCTTAAGTAAATATTTACGCAAATATTTATGATACTTTAAGGGTCAGGTTAAGAACTGCTGCGGGGTCATTGGACAATGAGATATCCGTGAATTTCTAAACAAATTGGAGGACTTGCTGCCAGAATGGACTGATGCCATGACACTCCAAAAATTGTGCAAAAGTGTGCCCTTGTGAGAATCACATCTCCAGCAACGATTGTTCCAATTGTGGGAATAGTTTGGCCAGTACAGCTAGAATTCTATACCACCGTGTCACAATTTTGTAAGCTGTTTCCTGGTACTTACTACATGATGATTTGTGGGAGAAAAGAGGAGAATCTTTTTTTTTTTTTTTTTTTTTTTTTTTTTCTCTAAAAGTGACTTGGAGGTCTTTTTCCTGTTTGGTAAGAAAGGGGGTTTCCGATTTGCCCATGAAGATCTAGTAGAGCTTTGTATAAAAGTGAAAAAGATTACTGTATCAGGGCATTTCCCAGACATAGTTCCTCAAACCAGCTAAGGGGCTTCTGAAAAAGGTGTGGCTTGGGTAGTGTGCTCTGGAAATGGGACAATTGGAAAGCTTGCCAGTGGTCCAGGAACTGGGACCTCGAGCCCATAAGCAGGGTCCTGCTCGGGATCCAGCCATTTGTGGGAAAAAAATAGGATGCACGTAAGAGCTTCTGGGGCGAGTGGGTAGTAAATGCTGGGTCTGACAGTCCTGGACTGAACGTTGACCTATTATCGGTGTCATAGTGGAAGGAAAACTGTTGAGAGTGGAATGTTTATAAAATCTTTCAGATTCAGACAAAGTGGGTCCAATTAAGGGGTGGTGGGAGAGGTGATGTATATAGTTTTCTTGCCCATGGAAGGCCCGGGATGGGTGCCTGTGCAGTGTCCTGTTCCAGGGAGACCCATAATTTAGTGGTGCTATGCCTACACCAGTCCACTACCCTATTTATGTGGACTGCGGTATAGTAAAGAACCCTATTCCTCCCTTGAGTTTCGGTCGAAGCACAAGTGTTCTGGCAAGTCGGGAGGCTTACCCCGCCAGACAAAGTTAACAAAGGTGGATATTACTGAATGAAAGTATGTTTGGGGGATCCTAATAGGCAAGGCCTGCAGTAAGTATAAAAGTCTGGGCATCAAATTCCTTTTTAGCACATTACAGCAGCCAAACCATGGATAAGGCCAGATTGTTCCATCTTTCCAAATCGGTAGACAAGGAGAGCTAAAAGAGCTGAACATTGAGTTTAAATATGGAGTTTAGATTTGCAGGGATTTTTGTCCCTAGGTATTGGATTCAGTAGCCCATCTAAAGGGAAAATTAGGCCATAGGCTGTAAGAGTGCAGTCTGGGAGAGAAACGTTAAGAGCCTCAGATTTTTGCCTTAAGCCGCTACCTTGTGGTGGTAAGTAGCGGTTTGGACTCCCTTTACATCCTGGTTAATTCGTATGTGTTGAGGAAATGGTTCTAGAGAGTATAGAAAGGAATGGTGATAGGGGACAGCCCTGTCTGGTACCATTAGAGGCCACAAGGGAGTCAGCATTAAAGCTGTTGACTCACGGTAGCAGTCAGGTTTGCATAAATGGCAGATATCTAAGACAAGATTGAGATAAGCATAACAAAACATTTGAGGGTTTCAAAGAGAAAGGTTCAATCGACTGTCAAAGGCCTTTTTGGCATCTGTAGACAGAAGCATCAGAGGGGTGTTGAGTTTCTTGGCTGATGCAATTATAATTAGGCTTCTAATGGTATTGCCTCTCTGGATTGAATAAACCCTACCTGATCTAAGGGGATAAGATGTTGCATGATGACGTTCATTCTGGTTGCTTTGATTTTGGTAGATGTACACAATGTAGAGGGTCTTTGCCTGGTTTGGAATAACAGAAATGCTAGCTCTTAGTATCTCAGAGGGGACACTCTTAGTGTCTGCAATAGCATTAAAGGCTTCTAGGAAATAAGGCATTGGCTGCTATTGGAAGGCCCTGTAATATGCAAGTGTAAAGCCATCCAGACATGGTGCTTTCCCAGGCTGGGTAGCAGCTATGGCCACTGCAAATTCTTCAGCCGAAAGTGGTTGGGATAAAGATTCCCGTTCATCTCGCGTAAGCATTGGAAGTTAAGCTTCTTGTAGGTAAGTTGGTTTTTCAGAAAGTATAGTAGTGCATTGAGAGGCCGTAGGAATAGATCTCAAGTTATATAATTCCGAATAAAATTTTCAGAAGGCATCAGCTAACTCTGGAGTGGAATGTATTTTGGCACCGGATGAGGTCAAAGCGGATGCAGATGATTTTCAGCTTTGGGCTTTTAGAGCTCTAGCGAACATATGGCCGCACTTGTTGCCATATTCATAGTATGAGCGACGCAACCAAAGAAGAACATGTTTGGTTTCATAAAGGGAGTGTTCCCTGATCAGTTCCCGCATTTCCCCAAGTTCAATTTCCAGGGCAGGGTCCTAATTAGCCAAACAAGCTCAGGCTGGACCTCTCCTGCAGTTCGTTTTGCACTCCTGTGACCCATTTTCAGCAGAGAGCGGTCTGAAGTCCACTCTATGCTGACATCACTGGAATCAGTCCAGGCACCACGTCATCATGACAATAAAGTCTGGATCTGGCAGGTGCCTTGACTGATGCCTGTCTCAGCCTCTCAGCGATCCGCTGAGAGACTGAGATGGCACTTTCTAAGGACACTTTCACACTGAGGCACTGGCCGCGTTAGCGGTAAAGCACTGATAAGTTTAGCGACGCTTTCCGGCCACTAGCGGAGCGATTTTAACCCCCGATAGCAGGCGGAAAAGGTTTAAAAGTGCCTGTAAATGGCAGGGGTGGTTTAGGAGTGCTAATTACAGCGATCCCGCACTGCCCAAAAGATGCTGCTTGCAGGACTTTTTTTTCCTGTCCTGCAAGTGCACCTCCCCAGTTTGAAAGCACTCGGGCAAAAGCGCCTGTAAAACACCTCAGTGTGAAAGTAGCCTTAAGTTTGTGCGCTCGCTCCAGATTGTATAATTTATCAAGCAGGTCAGTCAGTGTTTTCATTCTGCATCATTTGGCCACATGTCCGTGCTTAATAAAGATCCCGCGGATAACGCATTTGTGTGCGGACCACAAAGAACGGGGATTTTCTACAGATCTCGAATTTGTGGAGAAAGAATTGTTCAGTTCATGTAGTATGTCCGCTGTAATTTCTGAGTCTTTTAGCAGTGACTCAGATGCTATATTGGTGTGCTAGAGTGTTGAGAAGTAACTTCTAATATAATCGGAACATGATCTGAAATTGCAATATGACCTATTTCGGCCTTAGAGATTAGAGAAATAGTAGAGTGTTTGATGAGAAAGAAATCGATTCTGGAATAGGAGCCATGTGAGGGAGAGTAGTAGGAGTAATCTCTCTCCTGAGGATGTAAAATGCTCCAAATGTCAACCAGTTGATGTAAGTGGAGAAGATCCTTGAGGCGCAGCCTGGATCCTCTAGGGGTGGAGGTCATTTCCGCAGAGGAGTCCTTGCGAGGATCAATGGTCATGTTTAAGTCTCTTCCTAAGATAAGGGTCCCTTCTATGAAGGCTTCAAGAGTAGAAAGAAAGGATTCAAGAGCCGTCACTTGATTTGTATTGGGAAGATATACATTCGCCAGTGTGAAAGTGCGGGAATACATTTTCCCTTTCAGCAGAAGGAATCTGCCCTCTGGATCTTGGTACACGTTTGAAAGTTGCAAGGGGAGAGTCTTGGCAATAAAAATACTAGTTCCTTTGGATTTGGAAGATGGGGACGGGCTATGATATACCTTTGGGAAATTTGTTTTTGTGCAGTTTAGGGATCTTATCCGCTCTGAAGTGAGTTTCTTGGAGAAAGACCTATGTGAGCCCTCAGTCTCCAGAGCTCTTTGAGTCAACTAGTTTGTTTCTCTGGGGAATTTAGACCCTTGATATTCCAAGAAATAATCTTCATGGACATGGCTGATGTGGCGTTAGCATGCTCTCAACGCAATCTCAAGAGAGTAGGGGAAGAGGTACGAGGGTACTGATAAGTGAGAAAAAAAAGGGGGCAGCGGTTTGAGAGAAGGGAGGAGGGGGAAGAAGAGTTAACGGCTTAGTTAAGACTAGGGAAAGTGGCAAAGGGATAGGAGGAGCAGCGCTCTTCCTGCTGCAGCACTCTTCGGCTAGGTGCGGCAACTGGCCCCATTTACTATGAGAGGTCATCTGCAGATGTTTGTATGAGTCCAACAGCGATCATCTCAGATAATTGCTGTGTGGACAGTGAATGCCTGCGGCTGCTGGCAACCTGCCATTATCGTGAATGGGGCCAGAGGCCCCACCTAGCTGCTGAGAGATGAGGCGGGAATCAGAAGAATTTCTGCTGCTGCAATTCACATCTGTGAATGTAGCTTAAAGTATCTCAACCAAGGTTAGTGCAGGGAAGTTGTTTCATATGTTGGCGTTTCTACCCAGATCAAGACATTCCATTTATGTCTAAGGTTATGAACGGGCTATGTAAAGTGTTTTACCATTAAAGTGATACTAAAGCCCTTTTTTTGTTTTCTTCTTTTTTTTTTTTTTTTTTGTGAAATAAAAAAAAGATGTTATACATACCTGTTTTGTGCAATGCACACTGGTGTCCCTTACCTCCTCTTCTGGAGCCCCCCTGAAGGCACTGTCTGCTCCTCCGGGTGCGCCCTCAGCAAGCGTGGTGAGCCAGACGGTGTGTGTCCGTAGACGCACACAGCATCGGTAAACCTGCCCCCCCCCCCCCCCCCCCCCCACAGGAGTTTTACCATGACTGCTGTTGTATAGATATAAAAAAGGGTATTTATAATGTATTTTCATAAGTGATCACATTCCCTCTGTTCTCCGCTGCATATGAGCTGGGAGGAGGAGAAGTAGCAAGACTCTGAGCTTTCCAGTGAATGACTGTGCGGCGGGGAGTGTCAGGACAAGTCTGATCAGTGAAGGAGAGCAGGCTATGCTCCCAACACAGAGAACTTACCATGGTGTGTCCACCTGCTTAGTGTGGTCAGTTTTTAATAGGTGAGCAAGGGGACTGGCAGGAACACCAAGGATTTCACAAAAAGGAAGCAATACAGAGAGAACGGGATACTTTCTCAAACAAGTACATGGTGCAGCAGGCACATATCAGGAATAAGATGTTTTAGTGTAGAGATTGCATAAAGGTAAAAATCATTTGGGCTTTAGAACCACTTTAAGCACATGCAATCCAACATGTATCATCCACAAACTGATTTTGAATTTCCACCAGACATGTCATTTGGTGTTGAGGCCAAATAATTAAATTTTAGTCTCATTTGATGAGAACACCTTTTTTCCATGTGGCCTCAGAATCTTCAAGGTGTGTTTTAAGATAGTCAGATGAGACCAAAATTGAATTATTTGGCCTCCAAACCAAACAATATGCCTGGCAGAAATCCAATACAGCTTACCATCCAAATGACACCATTCCTACAGTAAAGCATGGAAATGGTAATATCCTGTTATGGTGGTTTTTCGACTGGAGCACTTGTCAGGTTAGTAGAAAATTGGATGGGGCAAAATACCATCAAATTATTGAGGAAAATCTGCTACCCGCTGCTAGAAAGTTGGCAATGGGAAGACGGTTTACCTTCTAACATGACAATGACCCAAAGCACACAGCTGTTTGGCTGAAGCAGAAAAAAGGTGAATGTTCTTGCCTGGCCTAGTCAGAGACCAGACTTAAACCCCATAGAAAATCTGTCAACTTGAAGCCTGCAGTCCACACACCATCAAATTTAGTTCAACTTGAGCAGCTCTGTAAAGAAGAGTTGGCAAATATTGCAAAGTCCAGATGTGCAAAGTGAGTAGTGACATATTCTCAACAGACTAAAGGCTGTAATTGAAGCAAAAGGTGATTCAACAAAATACTGGCATATGAGGGTGATCCTTTTTCCAACTCGGTGATTCTGTTTTTGAATTTTTTATGATAGGTTGGTATTCTATCTTTCAATTGGATGTTAAAACATGCACTAGTAAATACGCTGTGTGCACAATTATTAGGCAAGTTGTGTTTTTAAGGATTCATTCCATTATTGATCAACTACAGTGCTCTCGGTAAATCCAAGATGGTAATAAACCTCAAACATGAATATTTAAGAAAGTAAAACTGTGGTTTTAGCTTTTTTTAGGAGAATATCTGTGTGCACAATCATTGGGCAACTATAAGGCCTCATGCACACTGGACGTTTTTGGATGTTTTTACAGCAGCTGTTATTTTGGCTTCAGACGTTTTTTTCTACAGTCAATAAACTCCCCATCATGTTATCCTATGTGTCCATGCATACATAGGCTGTTATCAGCAGTTTTTGGCTGGGGAGTTTTTTTGGCTTTAAAAAAAACCCCAAAACTAGTGAATTCTAAGAGGAGTTTTTCAGCTGTAAAAACGCTCTAACGTCAAACGCTGATAAACGCAAAAAAACGCTATTAAAAAGCGTTAAAAAAAAAAAAAAAAAAAAAAATCATTGACCACTATAGCCACCTTTCTTTTCAATAACTGTCATAAGCCTTCTATTAATGGAGTCTTTCAGTTTCTTGATCTGTTGACGATAAACCTTTTGTGCAGCAGCAACCACAGCCTCCCAGACACAGTTCAGAGAGGTGTACTGTTTTTTTCCTTCACCATAAATCTCCCATTTATAAAGGGCTCACAAGTTCTCAACAGGGTTTAGGTCAGGTGAGGAAGGGGCCATGTCATTATTCTTTGATCTTTAAGGCCCTTACTGGCTAGCCACGAAGTGGAGAACTTCAATGCATGTGATGGAGCATTGCCCTGCATAAATATCAATGTCTTCTGGAAAGATGCAGACTTTTTCCTGCACCACTGCTTGAAGAAAGTGTCTTCTAAAAACTGGCAATAGGTTTTGGGTTGAAGATAGACTCAAAATCAACTCCCAAAAGGTCCAACAGGCTCATCTTAACCCCTTCCCGCCGACCGTACGCAGATCTGCATACTCGGCTTTCCGGGGTTATACCGGGATGATGCCTGCAGCTGCAGGCATCATCCCGGTACCGTTGTTTAGAGCCGGCGATCGGCTATCCGAGTATACCAACCGATGCGGCTAAAAGCCACTCGGCTGTTATACCGGAGGAGCAGGAGGGGATATCCCCCCCTCTCGCCGCCTCCCGCCGCTCTTACCGGGCCTCCCGTGCGATCTGGAGGCCCGATGTCCAATCGCCTGCCTTCGGCAGCTGGGGGCGGGCTGGAACGAAGCTGTGGGCGCCTTCGTTCTAGCCTTCTCAATGTAAATGCAGAAGCGACGTCATGACGTCACTTCCCGTTTACTCGGCTGCCAATGGCGCCGGCTTTAAAAAAAATATACAGTATTCAGAATCGCCGTTTTCAGCGATCTGAATACTTTGAAGTGCAAAGGAGGGATCGGGGGTCTTTTAGGCCCCCAATCCCTCCATAAAGAGTACCTGTCACCATCTATTACTGTCACAAGGGATGTTTACATTCCTTGTGACAGCAATAAAAGTAAAAAAAAAAAAAATTTTAAACACAACTTATAAGTATAAAAATAAATAAAATGAATAAAAAAAAAATTTTTTTTTTAGAGCCCCCCCGTCCCCGCGAGCTCGCGCAGCAAAGAAAATGCATACGGAAGTCGTGCCCGCATATGTAAACGGTGTTCAAATCACACATGTGAGATATCGCCGCGATCGTCAGAGCGAGAGCAATAATTCTAGCCCTAGACCTCCTCTGTAACTTAAACCTGGTAACCATAAAAAAATTTAAAGCGTCGCCTATGGAAATTCATAGGTACCGTAGTTTGTCGCCATTCCACGAGTGCGTGCAATTATAAAGGGTGACATGTTTGGTATCTATTTACTCGGCGTAACATCATCTTTCACATTATACAAAAAATTGGGGTAACTTTTGGATTTTTTTAAATTCATGAAAGTGTCCCTTTTCCAAAAATTTGCACTTTAAAACACCGCTGCACAAATACCGTGTGACATAAAATATTGCAACAATCTCCATTTTATTCTCTAGATTCTCTGCTAAAAAAATATATATAATGTTTGGGAACTCTAAGTAATTTTCTAGCAAAAAATACGGATTTTAACTTGTAAACACCAAATTTCAAAAATAGGCTTAGTCATGAAAGGGTTAATAATACCATCACAAACCAGTACCCCACCTCCACCTTGCTGACATCTGAGTTGAAGTGGAGCTCTGTGCCCGTTGCTGATCCAGCCACAGGCTCATCCATCTGGTCCGTCAAGAGTCCCTCTCATCTCATCAGTCCATAAAACCTTTGAAAAATCTGTCTTCGGATATTTCATTACCCAGTTTTGACATTTTAACTTGTGTCTTGTTCAGTGGTGGTCGGGTTTCAGCCTACCTTACCTTGACCATGTCTCTGAGCACTGAACACCTTGTACTTCTGGGTACTCCAGGTAGGTTGCAGTTATGGTTATGGCAGCACTGGAGGATAATGGGTTCCTGGTAGCTTCACGTTTGATTCTTCTCAAATCTTTGTCAGTTAATTTGTGTTTGTGTTTTTGACTTTTCAGAGTCAGTTAAATCTTTTTTTTGGTCCATTTTGCCTGAGGAAAAGAAGCTGCCTAATAATTATGCACACCTTGATATAGGGCCACACCCAACCTCATTACATAAATACACATCACCTGATATGCCTAAATCCAATAAGCATTCAAGTTTATACAGCTTGGAATCGGCCAATATGTGTAAAAATTATGATTTGGTCAAAATACTCGCTTGCCCAATAATTGTGCACACAGTGTACAGCTGGATTAAACAAAAACTGTGTCTGTCTTCATTTCAGGCAGAAAAGCAACAAAATGTGATTTATTTTAAAGGGGGATGATTTTTTTTTTCTATACCCACTGTAGCTAGCCAGTGACCTATCTCTTGTATTAGGGTGCCCCCACTCTGGAAAAGGACCACAGGGGACACCTTTTGGACAGTAGCATTGTTAGTCTGAGGGGAAAGGGAGTGTTAGCTGTACCAGCAGATTTAAATACACTAATAAACTGAAGCCAAACTCCAGCTAACACTATAATCGGTTACCGCAAACCTTTTTTTTCCTTTTGGGATAAAGTTTTAAATGAGTAAATAAAAGCTGATCATTGTAAGCACCTCTAACCGTTTTAAATGGTTTGCCTCATCCTTTTAAACTGAGATATCTGGAAAAGAGCTTGTCCTTTTGAAAAACAACAGACTTGCTGTCTAGATCACAAATTAAAATAGAAAAAAGAGGGCCTACAAAAACTAATGCAGCCATCACACCTAAGAAATAATAAGCTGCAATATATTTGCTTTTGGATTTAAAACTGGTTTAAAAGCAAGAGAGACTTTGAGGGTGAATCAGAAAGTCGGGAAGACTCTGACACCCAAATTAAAAAAGTAGAGGTTGCAGAGACCCTCCCTCCTCTCAAAAACAGGAGTTCAAGGGATTCTTTAACAGATGGATAGGGATAAGTTCCCCATTATTCCGGCAGATCCGACTGCGTGACAGTCGAATGGAAACGGACAGGTGGTCTGTTTCTATCCAACCGCCCCATAGAGAACAGCGGGGTTGTGTATCTGTCTGCTCTGCCTAGCGGAGCAGACACATACCTGCCATCCACCTGCTCAGCGGTGATCAGCTAAAAGATCCCCCGCTGAGCAGGCAGGTCCGCTTGACAGAGTCCTCTCCGTCTGAAAGGAGCCTACAGTTATTACTTTTTGTATCATTTGACTCTCCCTTTTTAGATTGTAAGCTCTAATAAACAGGATCCTCTAAGCCAGGGATATGCAATTAGCGGACCTCCAGCTATTGCAAAGCTACAAGTCCCATCATGCCTCTTCCTCTGGGTGTCATGCTTGTGGCTGTGAGAGTCTTGCTATGCCTCATGGGACTTGTAGTTCTACAACAGCTGGAGGTCTGCTAATTGCATATCCCTGCTCTAAGCCCTCTTATATTGAATTGTATTGTAACTAAACTGTATCCCTCCATTTTGTAAAGCCATGCGCAAACTATTGGCGCTATATAAATCCTGTAATATAATGGCAAAATGGTAAACATCACTTTTTTTTTTTTTTTCCTTTACCTGGCCCACAGATTTAAGCCAAATTTGTTGTCAAAACTCTTTTAAGACATCATACATTGCAAAAACTGATCCCTTCAATGTTTTTCAAGAAATATATACGCTGCCTTGATGGCTGTGCTTTTCTCATGGACCCCACAAATTGTACCCAGCCATCTCATCCCAATAATTTAGGTGTGGGGGGGAGAAAGGCCATTTCTTCCACATCTGTGGGTTTTTTTACCACCTTCTGACAGGAGATGGAGAATTATGCAGTGGACCTTTTTAAGGTTCTATGCACACTAAGAGCAGAAAAAAAATGCCAGAACCTCTGGCAGAAAAAGTAGCATAAAATGCATATAGTAGGTTGTATTGCACAAGAGTTTAGAACGGTTTATGGGTATTTGCTTTTATAAGCTTTTTTTTTCTAAAAGATTCCCCTCTGCTCATTTTTCAAAGTACACTTGAAAAGACCCAGCGCTCCTAAATGCTGCATTTAGGTATGTTTGTGAGCGTTTAGGCTTTTTTTTCACCTGAAAACTCTCTAAAAAATGCACTAATTATGTGTTTTGTTTTTTTTTTTTTTCTGCCTGTAATCTCTCCTCTTGAAATATGCCATAAACACCCTAATGTGCTTGGAGACATAGGATAACCTTGAGCTGCTTCTACAGGCAGGAGAAAAAAAAACAAAGCTTCTGTATAAGCGTTTAAGCCCAGTGTGTGTGGACCCTAATTCAGACAGTTTGTGCAGTTGCCTGTCCGACAGAAGCCGGTCCCATGACCAGACATGCTGGGAAACCAGCAGCTGATGAGAGCTGACAACCAGTAGCTGAGAGTGCTGATCATATAATATCATTTTTTATTAATTTTTTTTTTTAAGTAACGCTGTACACCGGCCTACGGTGTTAGAGGTAATAGAGTTTCCATGCTTGGGTTAAGATTAAATGGTGTCAGTGGAAGCAGTGTATAACCACATATAGAGATCATTATTGTTTTTCAAATATCTATTGTTCTCAAAGATGAGATAATAAATGAAAAGGATCTCTTAAAGTTAACTTTTCATAAAAGAAATATGGGGCTTTCAGTGCTGACCTCCATCTAAAAAATGCTAGTTACTTTGCTGGTATGAGCAACTATCTCCTTAATTAAGTTTAAAGCCCAACTCCAGGCAAAAAAGCTAGTTTCCCCATGCAGCACGGGTTAACTGCTAGTTGTTTGTTAGGGTAGAGGAGAGCGGGGATGTACTTTCCTGATCCTCCCAGCTAGGGTTGTTCTGATACCGATATTAGTATTGGTCCCGATACCGAGTATTTGCAGGAGTATTCTTACTATTCTTACTATAGTATACTTACTATTACAAATTCTCCCGATGCCTAATCTGATACCTGAACACTCAGGGATGATCGGTGCAGAGGAAGTTATAATCACTGATCTCTCTGTGTGGCTTTCATTAAAGCAGCTGACAGCCGCATCGCCCCCTCTGCGGCTTTCAGCTGCTTTAATGAAAGCCACACAGGGAGAACAGTGATTATTACTTCCCCCACCGCTGCACCAATCATCCCTGAGTGTCCCCTGTATCCTCCTCTGTGGGCTTCTCCAGTCCCCTCAGTGTGCTCCTTTTCTCCCACCTCCCCCCACCCCCCCCGTCCTCCTCCGTTCCGTCCCCTTCCCTGTGCTCCTCCGGTCCCCCCTCAATCTCCGCCAGCCCCTCCTGTCCCATATCTTTCAGGATGGAGAGCAGAGGAAGGATGAGCTGGTAAAGTTGTCATTTACCGGCTCCTTCCTTTTCTGAATGCACAGAGTCAGTAATCTGACTCTGTCCATTCATAACTGAGCATCGTAAACTCTGTTCAGCGTAGCTGAGGCTGCTGAGAAAGGGACTGGGCAATCTCTATCCTCAGTCCCTTTTCCGTGTCTCAAAGGGGAGAATAATAATAAAAAAGGGTTTAATAATTTAAAAAAAAAGAAAGAAACATTGTAATAAATATTTTAAAGTGAGATTGTAAAAAAAAAAAAAAACAAAACAAAAAACTGACTGTCCACCACTCCCCCCCCCCCCCCCCCTTTCATAAAAAAATACATATATACACTAGACCACTGTCACATGACATTAAAAAAAAATATTGGTAATCGCTATCGACGAGTACTTGAGAAAAAAAGTATCGGTTCTAGTACTCGGTCTTAAAAGCAGTATCAGGACAACCCTATTTCCAGCTCAAGACCAGTCCTGCACCGCAAGCTCCAGCGGACAAGAATATTGACGTCACCACGCCCAAAGAAGGCTCCATAGACCAGAAGCAGTGCACCGCGGGGGGAGCATCGTTTTCCTAAGCATCTGGTGAGAACATGCTTTCTGTTCCTCCCTAGACAAAACGAGCAGTTGACCTGTGCAGTGTGAGCACAGCCCCACTGCATGGGAAAACTTTTTTTGCCTGGAGTTGAGCTTTAAGCTACTGACCCAGAATAAGATGCAGATCAGGAAATTCTTAAAATGCCCTACTTATTCAAGGTCTCTTGAAACAAAAGTGCAGAGTGGTTGCAGTCCCTGTACATATCTTTGCACTTTGATGTTTTGTTATAAATGCAACTGAACATTTTTCAATTGTGCTGCGCCCTAAAATATTTGTCAAAGACCTTTTTGTTTCTGTGTGCTTAATGTTGCCGTTTGGTATATTCCCCAGAGAGTACAGCAATAGACACTTCTTGAGAGGCCTTTAATTAAACCAGACATTCAGTCGTGTTTTCAGAATGGGTGTGTAGCAAGCAAAAGTTTTCGGGATTGGCTTATGTGAATGTGGTGACAGTTTTAGAAGTGATGTCCTTTTCTAAAGCCATTATAACTAAACAATAGATTCCTATGCATGTGAAGCCTACCTTTTGTCAAATGGATATATTGTGTGCAATGAATGCTTGTATGTAGCTTTGTCTGGCTTTCATCTTTCATGTTGTCTTAAACATTTCTTTCTTTAAACACAAATAGGACTGAAATTTGATTATTCTTTAACGCCTCTTTCTCACAGCAGTTTACATGCAGCCACCAGATTGCAGCGGCAAGAATCAGTGGATTCTTGCTGCCAGAGTGACCGGGGCATGAGAACAATAGCAGCCGATTGGCCTATTTAAACGAATGTCAGCCTGTGACAGTAACCGTCACTGTTTGCATGTAGCCACACATAGAACAGTTACCTACAGTTCTGGATGGATGTCCAAGCCTGGATACAGTCAGCTGCATCCAGGCTTGGACATCTGTCCCTAACCACAGGTAATCACTTTGTGTGCACCTAGATGCGAGCAGCTGTGGCTGCTGTCAGCCTGTCATTGAGCGCTATTCGCATGTCTATATGAAACGGAAATACTGCCTATCCACTTTTAAAGAATGTCACCCCAAAATTTCATATTCCTGATGTCTGTTGTATCATGTACTTGTGTTATAGTATCCTTTCCCCTTTGTATTTCTTCCTTCGTGTGAAATACCTGGTGATCCTGCCAGTCACCTGCTTTTCTATTTCAAATTGACCACGCTAGGCATGAGAGTACATTCTTCCCTGCATGGTCAGTTTTCTGCCTGTTCTGAGAGAACAGCCTGCCTGTCCTCCAATGGCCAAGACTTGAGCTGACATGTAACCCTGCAATATATACACACAGACACAGACACAGACACACACACACAGACACAGACACACAGACACACAGACACACACACAGACACACACACACACACAGACACACACACACAGACAGACACACACACACACACAGACACACACACACACACAGACACACACACGCAGACACACACACACACAAATGTTGCCTATTTTTTCTATTTTGACCTGAATGGGTTGTTTTACAAGGTAAAGATTTGCATATACTTTAATTAAATTGCCTACATATATTTAAGGTTCGAATGCAGAGACGGTTTTCCATAGCTACCAGTTACACCCTCTTTCTTGCATAGCACATAAAAGGTAAAATGTGCTTTCTATCGTTCAACTTCTTGATTTGCAAACTTTGTAAAATGAGTGTTAATGTTTTGATTTGCTGTAGTCTAATATGAAACTTGGCTGTGTTCATAGGTTACAAGGCAGATCCATGAGCATGAGCAGGAGAACGAGTTGCGGGAACAGATGTCAGGATATAAGCGGATGCGGCGCCAGCACCAGAAGCAGCTGATCGCCCTGGAGAATAAGCTGAAGGCTGAGATGGACGAGCACCGCCTTAAGCTGCAGAAGGAGGTGGAGACTCATGCCAACAACGCGTCCATCGAGCTGGAAAAGCTTTCCAAGAGGCAAATCGTAGGCATGGATAAAGAGGTAAAGAAAGTACTGATCTGGGAAACCTAATTGTGCAGAAGTCTGTTATTAAACATCTTGATCCCTGTAACACCCAGCATCGACAGGAAAGGCTAACTCATATACACAGGGTTTTGAGACTTTTAAAAAAAATGCAGTTCCTATAATAGTCAGCTAGATTTAATCTTGTACTTCTCTGAATTTAGTAAAGTGAATTCAGATTGTTAATGGGTTATTGCAGTTGACATTAGTGCTTTGCACTTCGCACCCCTTGTGTTACCACATGTAGACAAGTGTGCCCAATTTCTATTTTATATTGAAAATCTACTTGAAGTTGAGTAGTCAGCTGTTTACGTGTGGTGGGTGTCACATAATGATTATCACATGACCCTGGTTTGAAGACTCTAAGCAAAAATATTGTCTCTGGCATTCTGTGTAACTTTTTTTATATTTCCATCCTGCAGTAAGGGAATAATTGGTTACCAGGGGGAAACCAAGATTTAGAAAATGTGCCCTTAAAGTGGTTGTAAACCCTTAAATATACCCACGAAGTAACTAGAATCAGGTGATGCACAAAGCTGAAACAAATACTCCTACATATGTTGTACCTGTTTATCTGCTTCAATCTATTCCCAACAGTGTTCCAAAACACACATTTTATACAGCATCTGCCAGCTCTGCAAAGCATTGGGTTCAGATCTGAAGTCTCACGCTGCAGAGCTCAGTGGGGAGAGTTCTGAGCCCTGATTGGAGGGAAGGGGGACACACCTCTCCTCAAAGTACACAGGTACATGCACAGCTGTGGCTCTCAATCACAGGCTGTGTGCTGGAGCTCTCCTCCCTATCACCAGTTATTTCTTGGTGGTGGGAAGAGCTGTCAGAAGTGGCTGATGCAGATAACAGAAGATGGAGGTAGAGTGAAATTACACTCAGTGCTTTGAAAAGAGACAAGAACACAGGTATAGAAGGATGTGCTTTATTCATATTTCCTATCTGAGGTTTATAACCACTTTAAGAAACATTTTAAAAATCATCAATACAAAAAGTTTTTTTATCCATAAAGAGTCGTTTACTTTGTAGATCTATTCTGTCCACTCTTGAACCTCTTGCTAAAGGTTCTGCACAATGCAGCTTATTTTATATAAATGCTGAGACCCACTTGTGTTAATTTTCTCTCTACAGTAAATGTGGTTAGGTGGGCAGCTCAGGCTAATTGTTTCTTCTTCCTCTTTTCAAATTGTTTAAAACTCTTTTTGTTTTACAGCTGCATGGTATAAGCTTCGGATTTTTGTATTTTTATGAAGGATAATCCTTGTCTTCTGGAATTCATAGTATTTAGGACATATTTGGAAAGTTGTCTTGCAAGTTAAGCAGACCATAGACGATTGAAATTCATCTGATTCAGCATCTACGGGCAGGCTGGTTGTACTGAAGTCAATCTATCGATCGTCTTCAGTACAACCAGCCTGTCTGGGTTTATTCGTGCGAACATGGTCGGTGGCTATAGCAACCAGAAGTGATCATTGTATTCTGATGGTGGGGAATCCTCCCATTGTCCGAATAAAATCGTGCAGCAGGAGGGATTCCCCCATCAACACAGTCTGTGGTTGAAGGAAAGAAAATTGCATAACCTATTGGTCAGCCTTACTCTGTTTGAAATTTTGGAGTACTGTATTCCTAAAAATGTTCCTTACTCCATTATGGCTCATTCAAAGATTTGTCAGTAGCACTGCACATTGAATATTTGGTGCATTAAGAGCTGCGGGTTTATTTAAAAGCAAAGTGTGGTATTTTATAGCAACCAAAAATTTCACTCTCAGCTGTTATTTGCACTGGGATTGGTTTACCTTGAATTGCTTTACAATGTTGCTGATTGAACTGTATTATATCATAACAAAACGGCAACCCTTGCTGCAAAATGTGACTATTGTTGCAGTAAGTACAAAAATTGTTCACTAATGTTTTTTCTGTCAGGTGTGTAAGGGTTTAGATAACAATGTGGTTCATTGATATATGATGATTACTGCCTATGACCGCCATCCCATGATTAATTTTGTTACAATCAAATGTGTTTTTATGCAAAATGTTTTGTGCTGATTATGCAATTTACTGTGTCCATATAACATTTTGGGACTACCACAGAACATTCAGTCTGACCATGCTGTGCGCATATCCTACCCACTGAACAACAAACTCAGAAGCGTTCTCAATTAAGCATATGTAATAATGCCCTATATGAATCCTTAAAGGTAAAACATTCTGCGTCACTTTCAAGTCATGCCACTTTCACATTTTTAGTTTTTACAAAAGTGGATTGAGCTAATGTGAGCAGACAAGCACAGCATGTCGGCATATGTCACTCCAGCTCTTGTTACATCATAAGCCAATAGAAGTGCTTTTCAGTGATAAGCAGTCAGTAAGACTGGCCATCACTTGCTAACAGTGCACTTTAAAGCTGGTATTATGTAAAATATACTGACCTCATATGTAAAAAATTAAGATTGGTGCCGCAATATCCCCTTTCCATCATTTATTATACAATGTGTATGTAAAATCTATGTCATCTCTATATAAACTTTCTGTTTATTTAGAGACCTAAATAAACTGTAAATATATAAAATCTATATACACCCACGTGCAAAAAACATTTTCTGATCTCTGCAGTGTATGTAAAAAAGTGCTTCACACATCTGTGCACAACGGTTTCTCTTCACAGTATAGAAAATCTCTCTAGTATGTTGATGTGTCCAATGGTAATCGAAAGCACAGAAGTGCTCCAAAGTTCACCTTTCTTGAGTCCCTCTGATCGTTACATGGGCACAGACTTGGCCCCCTAGAATGGACCTCATATAATATACAGTTTTGCTCATAAGTTTACCTACCCGGGCAGAATTTATGATTTCTTGGCCATTTTTCAGAGAATGAGTAACACAAAAACTTTTCTTTCACGCACGGTTAGTGGGTTAGTGTTTGGGTGAAGCCATTTATTAGCAATCAACTATGTTTACATTTTTTAAATCATAATGGCAACAGAAACTACCCAAATGAGCCTGATCAAAAGTTTACATACCCCAGTTCTTCATACCGTGTATTGTCCCCTTTAACATCAATGACAGCTTGAAGTCTTTTGTGGTATTTGTGGATGAGGCTCTTTATCTTAGATGGTAAAGCTGCCCAATCCTCATGGCAAAAATCCTCCAGTTCCTCTAAGTTCTTGGGCTGTCTTGCATTAACTGCACATTTAAGATCTCCCCAGAGTGGCTCAATGATATAGAGGTCAGGAGACTGAGATGGCCGCTCCAGAACCTTCACTTTATTCTGCTGTAGCCAATGACAGGTCGACTTTGCCTTGTGTTTTGGATCATTGTCATGTTGGAATGTCCAATTAAGTCCCATGCACAGCTTCCTGGCTGATGAATGCAAATGTTCCTCCAGTATTTTTTGATAACATACTGCATTCATCTTGCCAACAATTTTGACCAAATTTCCTTTGCCTTTGTAGCTCACACATCCCCAAAACATTAGCGATCCACCTCTGTACCTTTCATCATGGGCCTTGTTGACTCCTCTCCAAATGTAGCATTTATGGTTGTGGCCAAAAAGATCAATTTTGGTATCACTACAAATGACTTTGTGCCAGAAGGCTTGAGGCTTGTCTCTGTGCTGTTTGGCGTATTGTAACTGGGATACTTTGTGTTATTTGTGTAGTAATGGCTTTTTTCTGGCGACTCGACCATGCAGCTTTCTTCAACTGCCCCCTTATTGTTCATCTTGAAACAGCCCCACCACATGTTTTCAGATAGTTCTGTATTTCACCTGAAGTTATTTGTGTTTTTTTTTAGTTTTTTTTTATCCCGAACAATTTTCCTGGCAGTTGTGGCTGAAACTTCGTTGGTCTACCTGACCGTGGTTTGGTTTCAACAGAACCCCTCATTTTCCACTTCTTGATTAGTGTTTGAACACTGCTGATTGGCATTCTCAATTCCTTGGATATCTTTTTATATCCCTTTCATGTTTTATACACTTCAACCACCTTTTCCCGCAGATCCTTTGACAATTCTTTTGCTTTCCCCATGACTCAGAATCCCGAAACGTCAGTGCCACACTGGCTGAAAGATGCAAGGGTCTGTCAGGAGTCCGTGAACTCATTGACCTTTTATACACACACACGCTAATTACAAGCAAACAGATCACAGGTGAGGATGGTTACCTTTTAATAGGCATTCAAACCTCTTTGTGTCAACTTGTGTGCATGTTGTCAGGCCAAAATCACCAGGGTATGTAAACATTTGATCAGGGTAATTTGGGTAGTTTCTGTTGCCATTTTGATTTAAAAAAAGAGTAAACACAGTTGATAATGGCTTCAGCCAAATACTAACCATGAGTGAAAGAAATGGTTTTTGTATTATCATTCATATTCTCTGGAAAAATGTCAGAGAAATCATAAATTCTGCCAGGGTTTGTAAACTTATGAGCACAACTGTACATGGTCAAACGGCATTCAAAAAGTTAAAGGAAAACATCACAACATGGTCCAGATTATATCTTAAAGTCCATCACACCACAGTATCTCCTCATGTCATAACTTCTGCTTCCAACGTGATGATGACATTCCCTTAACTCCTATGCGATTCATCGCAACAACTTCATCCGGGCAGGAGACTGATCGAACGTACTTCAACTGTATAGCAATTAAAGACTGCATGGGCTGCATACACTGATGAATTTTCAACATAACACCATTATTTTAGGTAACCTCCAAGCACAGCCCAATTCAGCTCCATTTCTATAGCCAGATGCAATACATTTTTCTGACTTTTTTTCAGTGAGACCAGTCTTTTTCTCCTAAAGTGGGATATGTAGATAATCTTTTGCTGAAGAAATAGCTGGCACAGGTTCTGACGGACAATCCAGCCCTGGCAACCCAGGCATTACAGTGGGTTGTCTTGATTCTGATTCTTCAGAAATCAGCACTAATACTGATTCATTGCTTGAAATATCTTCGTCTAGTCATAGTTAAAGCTAGAGTTTTCCTTCTTCACTAGGAAAAACATAAACTCTCTGTTCCCAGACTTGTGCTATCCTGTTCAGAGATTGCCTGACTGTTTGCTTCTGCATTAGAGTTTTGGGGCTGATGGTTGCCTCCTTCAAGGCAGTTCTGTTCTCCCAGTTACACTACTGACCATCCTGTTGTTGTGAAACAAGTCAGTTCAATCCTTAACAGGCCAGTTCATCTGTTACTGAAGAACAGGAATCCTGCTTTTAGAGTTGGCAAAGTCCTTCCAGTTTTCTGTAAAGTTCTTATTCTGGATTCCATTTTGTCGAACTGGGGAGGAGTCCTGGGCGGGAGGGTCCCAGATCTGACCCAGAATTAGTTGGCCATCACCATGGCAGTGGCATACATAAACCAGCTTCAGTTCCCTCAGGTGGCTCTTTGAGCTACAGGCAGCGGTGGCCCTGTTAGTGTTTTGCTTGCTGTTGCTCACCTCTCAGTTGTACTGCCTTTGGTTGTAACGACAGTAAAAGACTTCTATGTCCCTCAATGAATGAGAAAGACCATAGGGTTTTTGTACTCGCCATAAAATCTTTTGCTTGTAGTTTGAGTGCCACAGGTCCCACCCGTCTGTCTGTCTTTAATCATGCTCTTGATACTGCTTTGTAGAAATTGATGGGAGTAGGAGGGGATATCCTGGGCTGGCCTACATTTTTTGTTTGCCACTGTCCAGTCTTTCAGTAGGTGGCAATATAACACACCAGTTGCTTTGTTGCTCAGTGGACCACAAGAAAAAGATTTTGCAATTAGTACAAGTCCTCTTTTATATTAAGGTGAACGTTCCTGGTTCCACACTCCAGACAGGCCAACAAGATATTCTCTCAACCTACCTTGTTCAGTGATTTAATCTACAAGGATTGGCTAAATTCTGACAGTTGTTCCTCCCTTAAAAACACTTTTTTCTATAATTATCCCTTTTTTGAATATCTCTCCCACCTGTGATGGATGCACTGATGTCAGCATAGAACATGTAATGTAAAGCTATTCAGGGAGCTTTGGTTGGACCCCTCTATCCTCCCTACTGTGGTGCATGGTGTCTTTGATCTTTCTAATGGTCTGATGTCCTCCTTTCATGGCATGGATGACATTGAAGTCTCTGGCCTGGAGAACAGTTCTGGATGTAGGTTTGATACAGGAATGTCGCCCACCAGTGAAAATACATTAGCGTTTCTTGTGTAGGATCCACAGGTGTCTAGTTTTTCCCTTTTTTTTCCTTGACTATCTGGTCAGTCGACCAATTGAACAGGGCAGTAGGGTTTACTCCTACTGGATTGCTTTGACTTGGTTTTTGCAAGGGTTAATTTTTTTCTGTTAAAATCTGGCAGATGGCTCGCTATTGTTGTTAGTGTTTGATTGCAAACAAGCAGCCCTTTCTTTTGTAAACTGCCAGTTTCAGCCTCTAATCTGGATCAGAAATTGTGGTTCGAAAGACTTTATATTTGCTCTGGTTGCTAAGCAGGATCAGGTTCTGGGTCCTGATGAACATAGTGATGGGCTCTGGCTTTTTGGTGAAAATGGAAACCCCCTCTTACAGTTTTCACGAGAACAAGTGTTTACATTGGAAGTTTTTTACTTTGTCTTTTTAGGTGGCAACTCAGAATTTTGGATTTTCCCTCATTTTACGTCCTCATGACAATGGTCCACAACAATCTGAAATTGGAAAGCATTTTCAATAGTATTTTTTTTTAATGCTGTTTAAATGCTGAGGTAATCTATAAAGTAGGGATGCACAGATATATCAGCAGCTGAAAATTATCGGCCGAAAATAGGGTTATGGGCATTTTGGCGATAGAAAAAAAGGTGCCGATAATGTCCAAAAATAGTCCTATTCATGATATCAATAAAAAAGTCAAATATAATACAATTATATATAGATTTATAGTTTTTTTTTAAACTGTCCAATTCGGTTTTCGGCTAAGTGTATTATACCCAAGGTAAGTATAGTAGCAAGTCCTAGTTGCAATCTCGGAACACCCAATATGAGGACAATATGCGACCGGTCTAAACTATGTGGCATGTTCACCAATGCCAGGAGCATGGCAGACAAGATGGGTGAACTAGAGATACTGTTGTACGAGGAGGATTTGGATTTTGTGGGAATTTCAGAAATATGGTTCAACAGCTCTCATGATTGGCTGGCAAACATTCAAGGGTATACCCTTTACCGCAAGGGTAGAGAGGGTAAAAAAGGGGGTGGGGTATGCCTATATATCAAGAATAATGTACAAGTGAATGTGAGAGATGACATCACTAAGGGAGCTAGGGAGGAGGTGGAATCCTTATGGGTAGAGCTCCAAAGGGATGAAGCTAAGGGGAAAATATTACTGGGAGTATGCTATAGGCCCCCCCACCCCCAAATTGGATCCTCCGCAGTAAGGATGGGAAGTGTTATCATAATGGGGGATTTTAATTATCCAGACATAGACTGGGCGGAGGGAACCGCGCATTCATTTAAGGCTCGCCAGTTCCTTAGTGTCTTGCAGGACAATTTTATGGGTCAGATGGTAGACGCACCAACTAGAAATAAAGCATTACTGAATCTACGGTTTACTAGCAATACAGACCTGATCACGGATGTGGAAATACGGGGCAATTTGGGTAACAGCGATCACAGGTCAATTAGTTTCAGTATAAATCACACAAATAGGAAACATAAAGGGAATACAAAGACACTGAATTTCAAAAGAGCCAACTTCCCTAAACTACAAACCTTGCTAAAAGGCATAAATTGGTATAAAATATTAGGAACAAAGAACACGGAGGAGAGATGGGGTTGCTTTAAGAGCATATTAAATAAGGGCATTAGCCAATGTATCCCATTGGGTAATACATTTAAAAGAGCGAACAAAAGTCCTGGATGGCTTAACTCCAATGTAAAAATGCATATAAAAGCAAAGGAGAAGGCCTTCAAAAAATACAGGATTGAGGGATCATCATCCGCATTCAGACTTTATAAAGAATGCAACGAGAAATATAAGGGTGCAATTAGGACAGCTAAGATAGAACATGAAAGGCACATAGTGGAGGAGAGCAAAAAAAATCCCAAGAAATTCTTTAAGTATGTAAACAGTAAAAAAGGGAGGACAGACCATATTGGCCCCATAAAGAATGAGGAAGGACATCTGGTTACAAAGGATGGGGAGATGGCGAAGGTATTGAATTTATTCTTCTCCTCAGTCTTCACCAGGGAATCCGGGGGCTTCAGTAACCAAAACTGCAGTGTTTATCCTCATGACACATCACAGGAAGCACCTCCATGGTTAACAGAGGACAGAATTAAAATTAGACTTGAGAAACTTAACATTAATAAATCACCGGGACCAGATGGCTTGCATCCAAGGGTACTTGGGGAACTCAGTCATGTGATTGCCAGACTGTTGTTCCTAATTTTTACAGACAGTCTACTGACTGTAATGGTACCAGCTGATTGGAGAAAAGCCAATGTAGCACCAATATTTAAAAAGGGCCCAAAATACATCCCTGGGAATTACAGACCAGTTAGCCTTGCATCAATAGTATGAAAAATCTTGGAGGGGATAATAAGGGACTATATACAAGATTTTAGTAATGAGAACGGTATCATTAGCAGTAATCAGCATGTATTCATGAAGAATCGTTTTTGCCAAACCAATCTACTAACCACCTGTGAGGAGGTGAGTTGCCATCTAGATAAAGGAAGGCCCATAGACGTGGTGTATCTGGATTTTGCAAAAGCATTTGACACCGTTCCCCATAAACGTTTACTGTACAAAATAAGGTCCGTTGGCATGGACCATAGGGTGAGTACATGGATTGAAAACTGGCTACAAGAGCGAGTTCAGAGGGTGGTGATAAATGGGGAGTACTCGGAATGGTCAGGGGTGGGTAGTGGGGTCCCCCCATGGTTCTGTGCTGGGACCAATCCTATTTAATCCTATTTGGGATAAACAGTTCAATCTCTGTATTTGCAGAGGATACTAAGCTAAGCAGGGCAATAACTTCTCCGCAGGATGTGGAAACCTTGCAGAAAGATCTGAACAAATGAATGGGGTGGGCAACTACATGGCAAATGAGGTTCAATGTAGAAAAATGTAAAATAATGCATTTGGGTGGCAAAAAATATGAATGCAATCTATACACTGGGGGGAGAACCTCTGGGGGAATCTAGGATGGAAAAGGACCTGGGGGTCCTAGTAGATGATAGGCTCAGCAATGGCATGCAATGCCAAGCTGCTGCTAACAAAGCAAACAGAATATTGGCATGCATTAAAAGGGATCAACTCCAAAGATAAAATGATAATTCTCCCGCTCTACAAAACTCTGGTCCGGCCGCACCTAGAGTATGCTGTCCAGTTCTGGGCACCAGTCCTCAGGAAGGATGTACTGGAAATGGAGCGAGTACAAAGAAGGGCAACAAAGCTAATAAAGGGTCTGGAGGATCTTAGTTATGAGGAAAGGTTGCGAGCACTGAACTTATTCTCTCTGGAGAAGAGACGCTTGAGAGGGGATATGATTTCAATATACAAATGCCGTACTGGTGACCCCACTATAGGAATACAACTTTTTCGCAGAAGAGAGTTTAACAAGACTCGTGGCCACTCATTAAAATGAGAAGAAAAGAGGTTTAACCTTACACTACGTAGAGGGTTATTTACTGTAAGAGTGGCAAGGATATGTAATTCCTTCCACAGGCCTCAGCGGGGAGCATTGATAGCTTCAAGAAACTATTAGATGAGCACCTGAATGACCGCAACATCCAGGGATATACAATGTAATACTGACACATAATCACACTTAGGTTGGACTTGATGGACTTGTGTCTTTTTTCAACCTCACCTACTATGTAACTATGTATTCTGAAGTTTTTGGTTTCAGTCCAGAATTTTCATTTTCGGTGCACCACTACTGTAAAGTCTTTTTGTACATGGTAAAAATGCATATTTAAACAAAGTAATCTATATTTTATGTACCATGCAGTGGCTGTCATGTCTGTGGCCACTGTTGGAAATAGGGTAGTTTAATTCATAAACGGCATAAAAGCATTTGGAGCAGCTGAAGGTACAGTAGAGTTTATCTGTTGCCAGAATCAGGATTACTGTTTTAGAACCTGCATCTTTAGACATTCAAATGTTGTATTCCTGTGCATCTCTGTTGGGTACTAAGGCTGCTAATCACGTTGAAGTCTGAATAGGAAGGCCCAGAACGAGGCGCTCAAATTTGAGAGAAAACAATAACATTTGCCTATAATTTTAGATGCCTGTATCAAAAGTCACACATGAGGCTATGTTATGCTAATCTTGTTCACATTTTGACTGATTTTAGTGTGTACAGTATATCGGGCAGTAGGACCCTTATACCCCGTTCCATTGCTGTATTATGTACATGGTGTTTTCTGTGGTTCACAGAACCATTCAAATTTGCAGCTTTCTTCTTAAGGAGCTCATAATCTAATACCCCACATTCATACACATTTTTTTTTTTACTTGGACAGGAGGAAGCAAACCCAGAATTACAATGAAAGATTTCATACAGTTTTTAGCCAGTAGTAGGCCATTAAAGTATCTATTGTGTTTTAGTTAAGTGTTCATGTTTTCTTGGTAGCCATGTTTTTTCCTGTCTAGAGCTGCATTTACAAATGTGCCAAAAGAAGCTCCTGGGGGCTATGTCAGGTGTGCATTTCTCCTGCTGACAGCACACCGCCAGAATCACAGATGAGAGACTTCTATTCATCCTGTAAATTTTCTCCCTTACTGGCCTCGAAAGCTACATAATCTTGCTAGCAAGGAAGTGATATCTGTCTGGTCCAGCCAGTGAGGGGTTGACTGCATAGCAGATAGTATGACACCTGTTGCTGGTTAGTTTTCTCCTGTAACAGAATCATTCATGTGACATTAGTCTTAGAATATCTATAGGGATGGGCATTCATGGTTCCCTCAATCAACTGTAGCTCCTCAGTGCCGGCAGCACTCATGCAGCCCCAGACCATGACACTCCCACCACCATGCTTGACTGTAGGCAAGGCACACTTGTCTTTGTTCTCCTCAACTGGTTGCCGCCACAAACTCTTGACACCATCTGAACCAAATAAGTTTATCTTGGTCTCATCAGACCACAGGACATGGCTCCAGTAATCTATGTCCTTAGTTTGCTTGTCTTCAGCAAACTGTGTGCGGGCATTCTTGTGCATCATCTTTAGAAGAGGCTTCCTTCTGGGATGACAGCCATGCAGACCAATTTGATGCAGTGTGTGGCGTATGGTCTGAGCACTTGCAGGCTGACCCCCCACCCCTTCAACTTCTGCAGCAATGCTGGCAGCACTCGTAAGTATTTCCCAAAGACAACCTCTGGATATGACGCTGAGCACGTGCACTCAACTTCTTTGGTCGACCATGGCGAGGCCTGTTCTGTGTGGAACCTGTCCTGTTAAACAGCTGTATGGTCTTGGCCACCATGCTGCAGCTTAGTTTCAGGGTCTTGGCAATCTTCTTATAGCCTAGGCCATCTTTATGTAGAGCAACAATTCTTTTTTTCAGATCCTTAGAGAGTTCTTTGTCATGAGGTGCCAGGTTGAACTTCAAGTGACCGGTATGAAAGAGTGAGAGCGATAACACCAAATTTAACACGCCTGCTCCCCATTCACACTTTAGACCTTGTAACACTAACGAGTCATATGACACCGGGGAGGGAAAATGGCTTATTGGGCCCAATTTGGACATTTTCACTTAGGGGTGTACTCACTTTTGTTATTTTGAGGGGACAGCAAATTTACACTTATACAAGCTGTATACTCACTACTTTACATTGTAGCAAAGTGTCATTTCTTCAGTGTTGGCACATGAAAAGATATAATAAAATATTTACAAAAAATATGAGGGGTGTACTCACTTTTGTGAGATACTGTACACTGATCAGCCATGTCTTTTTTACCACTCACCTTATATTGAGTAATTCCCATATCTGATGCCAAAACAGCCCTGACCTGTCGAGGCATGCACACCACTAGCCCTCTGAAAGTATGCTGTTGTATCTGGCACTGAGTCATCGGCTGTAGATCCTTTAAGTCCTGTAAGTTGGGGGTTCCATGGATTGAACTTGTTTTTGCAGCACATTCCACAGATGATTGATAGATTGAGACCTGAAGAAATTTGAAGCCAAGTCAACACCTCAAACTCGTTTGTGTTCCCCAAACCATTCTTGAACCATTTTTGTGGTGTGGCAGCGTGCATTATCCTACTGAAAGAGGTCACTGGCATCAGGGAGTACCACAGCCTTTGCGCAATACTTTGTTGAAGCACCTTTTGCACCAATTACAGCCTCAAGTCTTTTTGAGTATGATGCTACAAGCTTGGCACACCTATTCTTGGGCAGTTTCTCCTATTCTTCTTTGCAGGATCTCTCAAGTATCCATCAGGTTGGACGGGGAGCGTCGGCGCACAGACGTTTTCAAATCTCTCCAGAGATGTTCAATCGTGTTCAAGTCTGGGGTCTGGGCTCTGGCTGGGCTATTCAAGGACATTCACTTGTCCCATAGCCACTCCTTTGTTATCTTGGCTGTATGCTTAAGGTCGTTGTCCTGTTGGAAGATGAACCTTCGCCCCAGTCTGAGATCCAGAGCACTCTGGAGCAGGTTTTCATCAAAATGTCTCTGTACATTGCTGCATTCATCTTTGCCTCGATCCTGACTAGTCTCCCAGTTCCTGCCGCTAAAAGAAATACCCACAGCATGATGCTGCCACCACCATGCTTCACTGTAGGGATGGTATTGGCCAGTTGATGAGCAGTGCCTGGTTTCCTCCAGACATGCATGCCATTAAGGCTAAAGAGTTCAATCTTTGTTTTCAGACCAGAGAATTTTGTTTCTCATGATCTGAGAGTCCTAAAGGTGCCTTTTGGCAAACTGCAGGCATGCTGTCCTGTGCTTCCCTCTGGCCGTGCTACCATACTGGCCTGATTGGTGGAGTGCTGCAGAGATGGTTGTTCTTCTGGAAGGTTCTCCTCTCTCCACAGAGAAATGCTGGAGCTCTGTCCAGAGTGGCCATCTTGTTCTTGGTCACCTCCCTGACTAATGCTTTTCTCCCCCGATCACTCAGTTTGTCCAGGCAGCCCGCTCTAGGAAGAGTCTTGGTGGTTCCAAACTTCTTCCATTTATAGATGATGGAGGCCACTGTGCTCATTGGGACCGTCGATGCTGCAAGACATATTTTCTGTACCCTTCCCCAGATCTGTGCCTCAATACAGTCCTGTCTCGGAAGTCTTACAGACCTGGACTTCATGGCTTGGTTTGTGCTCTGACATGCACTGTTAACTGTGGGACCTTATATAGACAAGTGTGTGCCTTTGCAAATCCTGTCAAAATAATTGATTTTACCACAGGTGGACTCCAGTCAAGTTGTATAAACATCTCAAGGATGATGAGTTCAAACAGGCTGCACCTGAGCTCAATTTTGAGTGTCATGGCAAAGACTGTGAATACTTGTGTACATGTGTTTTTTTTTTTTTTTTAAATAAATTTGCAAAGATTTCAAGCAATCTTCTTTTCACGTTGTCATTATAGGATATTGTTTGTATAATTTTGAGGAAAAGAATGAATTTAATACATTTTGGAATAAGGCTGTAACAACAAAATTTGAAAAAAGTGAAGCGCTGTGAATACTTTCCGGATGCACTGTACAGATATGAGACAAACCACTGACAGGAGTTAATGTGTTTGGCAATTGTAGAGAAATGCTTAAATGATGCATTACAATTTAACTAAACCCATTCGATTTTATTCGACTAAAATGTACTAGAGATTTTAGTCGACTAAAATACAACTAAAATTAAGACCATTCAGATGACGAAGACCCCATACACACTATTAGATTTTCTGCAGAGTTTTGTCTTCAGATTTACCAAAACCATATAATGTGAGGTCAAACCTTAAAGTGGTTGTATAGTCAAATTTTTAACTTTTACCTACAGGTAAGCCTATAGTAAGGTTACCTGTAGGTAAAAAAAATATCTCCTAACCCTGTACGGTTTAGGAGATATTCCCCTTGCAATGAGCCGCTGACTGTAGTGGCGCATGCGCACAGGGGATTCTCGGCTGAAAGCCCGGCAGACGCCGGACCTTGCCGGAAAGAAGTCTCCCGCGCGCATGGGTGGGAGTGACGACATCGCGGCTGCAGCCACTCACAGCGCTGGAGCCGCGATACCCCGGTAGACACGCCAAGGCAACATGTCAGCTACCTCGGCGTGGACCAGGTGAGATACCGACGCCTCGTTCTTAGTATTTCATAATGAGCTAGTATGCGGTGCATACTAGCCCATTATGCCTTTTGCCTTACAGGGGTATAAAAAACAAAAAAAGTGTCAGCGGGTTTACTACCGCTTTAAGAGTTTCAATTTGTATGCAATCAGGCAGGCCCTTGCACTACATGGTTTTGGTAAATCTGAAGACAAAAATCTGCAGAAAATGGTGTGTATGGGGCTTAAGATACGACTAAAACTAAAATGACATTTTAGTAAAAGGACTTTGACTAAAACGAAATGGAAATTTGATGTCCGAATTAACACTGTCATTAATACTAAACTGTCTGCAATTAAATGTTGCTAATCATTATGTATGAATAACATGGTTACTTTGCATTGTGCGAGTTCACACAATGAAAATTTAGAAGTTTGAAATTAATACATCAGTGTGAATGTAGCCTAACACAGGAGGTGCGCTAAGCTACATTTACACAAATCGTCTAAATTTCAGAGTTTAGTTGCGTTTAGAAGACTTTCTTTCTGAGGCCCCTTTCACACTGTCGGACTGTTCAGGTCCGCCTGTCAGTTTTGTCAGCGGACCTGAACGGGCGCTCCATGCTAGTCTATGGAGCGATGGATGTCACATGTGACATGTCTGCTGACATCTGACCCGACCCGGTCCGATCCGCTAAAATCAGATGGATGGCCCTACGTTTGCATCTGTCCCTGGCGGATCGGATTGGGTGAGATCTGATGAAAACGGACATGCTGTCCATTTTCGTCCGATCTCTCCATAGCAACCTGCGGCGCTCGACAAGCCCCTCCCCGCTCAGTGAGCAGAGAGGGACCTGTCATCCGCCAGCTCAGCGGAGATCAACGGAGAGATCTCCCGCTGAGCTGGCGGACAGAGGCGGACTCCGTGGGAGCGTATCCGCCTCGTGAGAATGAAGCCTTAAGCAGCAGGACTCGCACAATACAAAGTATACATGTTGTTATTCATGAATAAATATTAGCAATGTTTAGTTAAAGACAGTTTAGCTGCATTTAGGGAAAGAAAGTCAGCCCTGGATACAGCACTTCTATCTGCAGCTGAATGCACATTTAGCTGCAGAGTTTAGCAGCAGAAAATTAAATGTTGGAATTCCTTCTCATACAGTATTATTCTCAGTAGGGCTGCAACTAATGATTATTTTCATCGATTAGTTGGCCAATTATTGTTTAGATTAATTGGATAATAACCTTAAAGTGTGGTGTATAGTTAATATGTAAAGTTTAAAAAAAAAAAAAAGGCAGTTTACTCCTAAATATTTATATGCAGTGGTAAATCTAAATAACCAACTATATGGTTAGGGAGCAAAATCTCTAATGCACTCTGAGAATAACAGACAGATGAGATATACTGTATATACCATTAGAGGTTGAATTTGGTAAATATCATCCGTGATCAGAGATCACATTTTTTCTTTTACCACTTATGGACCGCCCACCGTCATTATACGGCGGTACTTTGAAGAGGGATATCGTTGTTATGGTAGCAGCTAGCTACCATAACCCTGGTATCCTTTTCTTTAGCAGGCAGTCTGCTTTCAGATAAAAGTGGTCTCTGTAGTGGATTCACACAGAGACCCCCCCACCCCCCCTCAGGCTATACTCCGGTGCCTTCCGCCGCTTACCGTAGTGGTATGGAGATGAGTGAGGGGAAGATGGCACTTCAAAACGCTTCTGCCCATAGCTCTTAAAGGGACATTTTTTTTAATTATTTTTTTTTTGCATTCTAGTGTAAATATGAGATCGGAGGTCTTTTTGACCCCCGATCTCATATTTAAGAGGTCCTGTCATGCTTTTTTTCTGTTACAACTGATGTTTACATCCCTTGTAATAGGAACAAAAGTGACACAATTTTTTTTTTTTTTTTTTTAAAGAACCTTTTAAAAATAAAAAATAAAGGGTAAAATAAATAAGAAAAAAAAATTTAAACGCACCCCGTCCTGCCGAGTTCGCATGCAGGAGCGAAAGCATACGTGAGCAGCGCACGCATATGAAAACGGTGTTCAAACCACACATGTGAGGTATCGCCGCAATAGAGCGAGAGCAATACTTCTAGCCCTCCTAGACCTCCTCTGTAAGTCAAAACATGCAACCTGTAGAGTTTTTTTTTTTAAACGTCGCCTATGGAAATTTTTAAGGGTAAAAGTTTGTCGCCATTCCACGAGCGGGCGCAATTTTGAAGCGTGACATGTTGGGTATCAATTTACTGAGTGTAACAACATCTTTTACAATATAAAAAAAAAAAAAATGGGCTAACTTTACTGTTGTCTTATTTTTTTAATTATGTTTTGCAAAAAAAAAAAAAAAAGTGTGCTTGTAAAACCGCTGTGCAAATACGTCGTGACAGAAAGTATTGCAACGAGACTGCCATTTTATTCTCTAGGGTGTTAGAAAAAATAAATAATGTTTGGGGGTTCTAAGTAATTTTCTAGCAAAAAAAAAAAAATTTTAACGTTTAAACACCAAATCTCAGAGGCTCGGTCCTTAAGTGGTTAAGAAAAAGAAATTAAAGAGCATGACAAATACAAACTCGAGCAGAGTCTCTGCCCCCTTTACCCCCCCCTACCCCCTCTCCCCTACCCTCCCAAAAACAATGACCAACGCCTCACAGGCAAACTTAAAACTATACAAGCCTTCCAACATAGGGCCATAATTTTATCCTGGTGCACACCTCTAAATGACCACCTTTGGTACCATGTAACCGTTTTACTGGTCATGTTTCTTTTTGTTTTCTCTGTAAACTTGAAAACTTAAATTTTTTTTCTTTTCTTGTTTCAATGTTTTTATTAAAGACGGTTTTGCCAATTTTCTGACAGAACTGTCATATATTATGTGTGACAGACTCCCTTGTCATAGGCAGGTGGCTTGATGAAAGCTCCCTGCGCCTGCTGTCACTTATGCTGGCCATACAAAAACAATGTCTTCCTTCAAAAAAAATTTAATTTTAAGTAAGTTTGTTCGATTTTCTAATCGACTTTTCTGAACCACAGTAACGGAAAAAATCAAAGGAGCAGTATAGAAAACATCTTGGTCAAAGGAATTTTCAGACAGTGAATGTGGTTTTCGTTCAGGAATTACATTAATTTTAAAACTGAATATTAAAAGCAAGTGAAATTTTCAAACCGCATTCTTTCATTCAGCGAATTTACAAAGATTTTTTTGTATGAATATTCTCATCCAGAAAATGTATATGTGTATGGCCAGCATAAGGCTTGGTTCACACCTTAGCAGTTTGCTTTTGATACGTTTCTGCAGGGCTTTTTTGCTTTGCGTTTTGCGTTCTTGAACATGTGATTTTGCTGCGATTTGGGTTTTGCATTTTTTTATGCTTTATTTTTGGCCAATTTGATGTTGGGTGGATTAAATAACGCAAATTGCGGCAAAAATGCACTAAATGTTTTTCTGAAGCTTCTCCATTGAAGTCTATTGAACCACACAAGCAGAAAAGCACCGTTTTGCGTTGAAAAAAGTACTTGACCCTTTTCAAATATGCAGCGGCTAAAAAAAATGCATAGATGTGAACCTGTCCCACCTAGCTCAGACATGAAGTTATATGAAGAGTGGAATGAAGATATAAATATTTTTTTTGAAAAAGCTGAGACTTTTTTAATTTTAAATATAATGCACAGTAGTGGTAAAAGTTTACTGTATGGCCTTAAATTACCGCCAGTTCATTAGCCTTCACCTTCTCTGGGTTCAGATGCTGATTTTCCTGCACAGAGTCTTTAACTGCTTGCTGCCCGCCCACCGTCAAATGACAGCGGAGCGGTGCAGCTCTCGTTCTGGGACGACATCATATGGCCGCGATCGCAGCCGCGCCGTGTTGCTAGGACATGGCGCGACCCCGATCTCTGTAAAGAGCCAACGTCTGTGGCTCTTTAACCATGTGATCGGCTTTGTCCAATCACAGCCGGTCACATGTAAACAAGGAAGTGCCGGTAATCAGCTCTCCTCGCCTCACACTGACAAGAGTGTGAGGAGAGGAGAGCCGATCAGCGGCATCTCCTCACAGGGGGATATGTAGAAATTTAATCAGGGCATTGATCATCAGTGCCCTGATTACAATAAAGAAAAAAGTGTCACCAATCAGCGCCCACCAATGCCAGCTATCAGTGCCCGCCAGTGGCAGCAATCGGTGCCCATTAGCGATGCCAGTCAGTGCTGCCCATCACTGCTGTCAATCAATGCTCATCAGTGACACCCATCAGTGCCGCCTTTTAGTGCCCACCAGTGCCACCTAACAGTGCCCATCAGTGCCACATATCAGTGCCACCTATCAATGCCCATAAGTGCGGCATATTAGTGCCTCCTCATCAGTGCCTATAAGTGCCTCATCAATGCCCACCAGTTCACCCTATCAGTGCCCATTAGTGCCGCCTCATCAGCGCACATCAGTGAAGGTGAAAAATTACTTAGTTACAAAATTTACTGACAGGAAATTTTTTTTTTTTTTGTAAAAACTAAAAAACCCAGCAGTGATTAAATACCACCAAAAGAAAGCTCTATTTGTGTGAACAAAATGATAAAAACATTTGTTTGGGTACAGTGTAGCATGACCGCACAATTGTTGTTCAAAGTGCGACAGCGATGAAAGCTGAAAAATGGCTTGGGCAGGAAGGGGGTATTAAAGTGATTTTTTTTTTTTTTTTTTTATTTTAACCTCTTCAGATCCGTGCTATTGCCGAATGACGGCAACAGCGCGGACCTACATTGCCGGGACGACGTCTATTGACGTCGTCCCATGCACGAGCAGCCTACTTCAGCCCATTGGTTATCACTAAAGTCGGATCACCGTCTTGACTGACCCGACTTGTGCTCTGCGGATCTTGAAGGGGAACTCCACACAAATTAAAAAAAAATTATGACATGGGTCCCCCCTCCAAGAGCATACCAGGCCCTTCGGTCTGGTATGGATTTTCAGGGGAACCCCCAAAATCGTGATGTTGGGGGTCCCCCAAAATCCATACCAGACCCTTATCCGAGCACACAGCCCAGCAGGTCGGGAGACAGGGTGGGGGCGAGCCAGCACCCCCCCCCCCCCCCCCGAACCGTACCAGGCCGATTGCCTTCAACATTGGGGGGGTGGGTGCTTTGGGGCAGGGGGGGCCTGCACCCCCCCATGTTGATGAGGACAAGGGCCTCTTCCCGACAACCTTGGTTGTTGGGGGCTGCGGGCGGGGGGCTTATCGGAATCTGGAAGCCCCTTTAATAAGGGGGCCCCCCACCCCATGTGAGTATGGGGGTACATTGTACCCCTAACCATTGACCTAAAAAAAAAAAAGCGTCAGAAATAAAACGCATTACACAAATATTTAAAGTAATTTATTAAGGCAGCTCCATCATCTCTTTCTTCTCCCCTCTCTGACTTTTCTGCCTCCTCCGCTGACGTCTTCTGCCTCTGCCTTTTCTTCTCCCCTCTCCGAGTCTTCTCCGCTGATGTTTTCTATCTCTCTCTCCGGTTCTTCTCCCTCTGTGCGCTGTCTTCTGCCTCTGCTGGGTTTTCTCTGCTATCTTCTTGCTCTTTTGCTGGGTCTTCTCCACTGTCTTCTCCCTCTGTTGTTCTTCTGATGTTGACTCGACGCTCTCTCCCGCTCTAATAGTGGGTGCGCGGTGTGCCACTACTTATACTTATGAACACAGCTATCACATGGTACAGGCCTGCTGTCATTGGCCTCGTAACATGTAAACACTGTGGCCAATTCCGGAGATGAACACAATAGTACACAATGGCCATAAAAATGAAAACCATTGTTTATAACGGATAGGTGATCACTGTGATTGGTCACAGCGATCACATATTAGCAGGGACACGCATAGCGGCCCAGGACAATTATCCTGTGCATGCAACATAGGCTTTAAATATCACAGCTAATTATATAAATTAATGGATGCCATTCACAGAGTAAAAAATATTGCTTATAAAGTAATCATTACTGTAATAAGCTATCATAGTGTGGAGAAATGAGACGGATCGCTGCTCCAGGTAAGTAATATAATTCACCACAAAGGAAGGGCTGGGTGCTAGCTTCGGCTCGCAACCGTGAACATGTAGACCAAGTGAGAAAAATTAGCTGCACACCAACATCCGTCCAACAGGTTTATTGAAAGACTGCCACCAGGACTAAAACAGACCAAGGGGTGACGAGGTTTCACACATACATGGTGCTTCTTCAAAACCCTAATCATAGTGTTCAATTTTGACAATATATAAAATAAAAAAGTATTAATTTTTTTACATACTATCATCAGTCCCTGATCACTGCCAGACCAGTCATATGGTGACGGTGTAAAAAAAAAAAAAAAAATGTGGGGAGAAAACGACTTTTTTATTTAGTTAATTTTCCAAATATTATGACAAAAACAACTTAAAAAACTCACAATGCCTCTTACTACATACTTTGGGGTGTCTACTTTCCAGCAAGAGGTAATTTTGGTGGTATTGTACCGTCCTGGCATTTTTGGGCCTCAAGGAATGAGATAGGCCATCAGTAAATCAGGATTGATCAATATTCAGGTATATATATTTACCATAGGTCAGGGCTCAAAATTTCAAGCCCTTAGCTATTACCCAGGCCTCAAGGGTTACTCGCCCAAATTATCTCATGAAGTGACACTTAAATGTTTTATGCGGAATTAAGTTCTAAAAATAAATATTAACAACTTTATCCGTGCCCAACAATACAGCCTGTCTGTGTCCGCCAATGCAGCCGGGCCGTGTCCGCCAATGCAGCCGGGCCGTGTCCGCCAATGCAGCCGGGCCGTGTCCGCCAATGCAGCCGGGCCGTGTCCGCCAATGCAGCCGGGCCGTGTCCGCCAATGCAGCCGGGCCGTGTCCGCCAATGCAGCCTACCTGTGCAGGAGAAGAGAGGAGAGCCACCGCCTGATTGATTAGAGCTCCCGGAACATAACGGCTTTCATTTCAATAGCTGTGTGTTCCCCGCCGCGCACCGTCATATACAGCCCCTTTCCTTTGTCCGGGGAACTTTGATAGACAGATCACCCGTCCCAGGATTGAACAGGTGATCTGTCTATCAGAGTGCCTGAACACAACTATTAAAATGAAAGCTGTTATGTTCCCGGCGCTCTAATCAATCAGGCGGCGGCTCTCCTCTCTCTTCCGCTCCAATTGCTGGGAGAACGGCTCCCATACAACCCGCCTGCCTTTTTCGATTCCTGAAGTTGGGTTTTACCAAACCTGACAATGCATGCAGCTTCAGAGAGGTCATAGATGGAATGTGTAAAAGCTCTTTAATGCTTAATATGTAAATAATTGATTATTATGTCTATAGTCTGGGCACTGGCAGTACATTTGCTGGACGCTGGGCGGTGAGGCTGCATTGATGCACTTCTGTCTTCTCCTAAGAGACGTCTTCCTGTGACCTCAGTACGCCGCTCTGGCTTGCACGCGCCTGGGTCGGGCGGGACGGGAGCACTGTCACACCTCCCCATGGTGACTGCAGCCCACCATCCTGCATTTGTCACCATCTAAGTGTTTAGACCTATATCAGCCACGATATTAATATTTGTCGCCATACTCCGCCACCACTCTGTGGCCCTCTGTGTTTTTAGAAATCCTTACAAGCAATTAACTACACACCTCAGCATAGATGAACCCTTCTCAATTTTGCCCCTGAAGAAGGATCGTACAGACAATTAGTACCCCGAAACGCGTCGGGCTTGAGAAGAGCTTTTTTCACTATATTTCTTTGTGGTGTGTTCATCATGGCTACTGTGTAGTTTCACTATGTTATCTTGGATATCTACTGCTTGTTTTTATCATATGTACTTGTTTATACTAATAAAATTATACTGTTTTTATTATATACAAACGCCCTTTACTCTTTATACACCCTACTTGTTTGCCCTTGCAAGTGCCGGAAAAGTCCACCCAGGGGAACCCTCTATCTTGTAGCTATAGTCTGGGCACAGATTCACTTTAAATTTAGAATCAGCTGTGCTGCTCACCACCAGATTCATAATGTGCATTTTTCAGCAACGTACAAAAACGTACTTGTTTCTTTGTGCCTGCAAATGTAAGTTCTTTGAGTCTAGAGAGGATATGGGGAATGACTTGTAGTTCTCAATGGGTGGGAGAGTGGATGGCTGTGAGGAGGACATATACAGGCAGCTTAGGTACTCCTTTGCATTACCTGCTATTCACTTAAACACCCGTACACACCACACAATGAGATTATGGGACGGAAAAAAACGCATTTGCGAGCGATTGTCCGATAATTTGAGATATGATCATGACCGTTCATTCGAAAATATCTGAAGGGACAAGCACAAAAGTTTTTTTGTGTATAATAACGGAACAAAATAATTTTATGTAAATAATATAGTATTTATACGAAAAAAAATTGTGTGCCCAAGATCACACGTGCTCAGAAGCAAAATAATACATTACAATACATTACATCACTTCCCAAAGTTGTATTCTGTCTTACAAGAATTTTCGTAGCTTTAGTAACCTATTGGTTTTTGATCATTCGTCTGATATTCTCATCGTGTGTACTAGGCGAGCAGATGTGGATACACATGCCCGGCCCAGAGTCTCCTGGTCTGTCAATCAAATGACACAGCAAGCAGGTCAGACTTGTGAATCTGAGAATCCCGCATGTTCCCAATATTGCTCAATGTAAAATTAACTTTGCAGGGGATGTTACAAGACCAGTGGCCAGGGGACTAGCAGGCAGAGTGACCACTGATCCTAGTAATAGGAAATTAAGGGGGCAGAGACATTCTCCTGACTGATTCAAGAAGAGATTTCTCTGTGTGAGCACTTGTATTGAACAACATAGAAGTTGTGCAAACATTAGAAATTACCTTTTGAAGTAATGCTTAAAAAGTCTGCTCAGAGCTCAGCTTTAAATCTTGTAAAAGTTTTAAGAAAAGGACTATGTTGCCTGAAACGTGGTATCCCAATTTTTCTTCCTTCTCTGTGAGCCTTGAGCAACAGTGCTGTCAAACTCCTACCGGTAGCTTTGCCCTATGACCGCAGCTAAATGTGTGGTTTTTCTTCAGGGCTGTTCCTTCGCTACCTGGTTTGTCACAGACTTGGACACCTGACCTGCACATTCTTGTTCTGAGTTGGTGACACAGTATGGAAGGTAGGATAAGGTTTATAGCCTTGGATTAAGGACCTTCAAAAGCCAGTTAGAAATCCGCTTTTTTTTTTACTTTGGGAAATTCTTTTTAAAGTAGAAGTTTACCTTAATACTAAAATCTAAAAAATCTACTGGCATCAACAATCTAAGACTAAGCTATCTAACCCTGTAAAGAAGAAATCACTATACATACCTTGTCTGAAGCCGATCCGGCCCGGTCTCACGCTGAGCTGTCATTTGCAGGTGCAGAGGAGGCAGCTGACAACAGAAGCCCCATAGTAACTCTATGGGTGATGCCACTTCCCTGCTGTTGTCTGCTGTCTCTTCTGCAAAGTTTCTGCCACTGCAGACCGGAGCGGCTTGAAAAAAGGCATGTATAGCGATTTCACACCTTACAGGGCTAGATGGGTTAATCTTAGATTGTTGATGCCAATAGATTTACAGATTTTAGTATTGGGGTGAACTTCCACTTGAAGGCTAGGTTCACATAAATGTGTTTTGCAGTGCGTTTGCAGAAATGCACTACAGTCAATTTAACATAAATTTCTATGGGTCACATTCATGCAGTTTCCATCGGTGCGTTTTTTGGAAAGGGGCAGGAACTTTTTTACACGCAGCGTGATGTGTTTCTAGGGCCTTAGTCCCCATACACACTATACAACTTTTGTTGTCTGATTTCCTTTAGATTTACCAAAACTATGTAGTGCAAGGGCCTGCCTGATTGCATGCAAATTGAAACTATTAAGGTTTGACCTCATATTAAATGGTTTTGGTAAATCTGAAGACAAAAATCTCCAGAAAATCTTCAGCGGATTTGCATCAAAAATGCATGTACATGCGTTTTTGTGTTGCGTTTTTGTGCAGTTTCTTGCAACAGACACCTACTTCTAGCAACAATCACCCCTTTACAACATGGTAGCACATATATGCAGCATCCAGGGGATGGGCTTTAAACCCAGACGCTGCATAGAGAACCCCCGGTCTATTACAAACAATCGGGATCCAGGACTCCTAGTTCCCGGTCACCTGATCGTGTGATAGCCTCTGATCGGCTATCCGTGATCTGTCACATGGCCCATGTGTTCCCTTTCTCCCCTGAATGGAAAGAAAGATACATTGAGGTTGATTTAATAAAGGCAAATATAGCTTGCACTGCAAATGCAGTTGTGCTAGATCTGAGTGGAAGCTCTGAAATGAGGAAAATCTCTGCTGATTTCTATCATCCATGTGCAAGCGAAAATGCAGCTTTTTTTTTTCCTTGTATGTTCCCCTCCGATCTAGAGCAACTGCACTTTTAGTGCACAGACTATTTGCCTTTAGTAAATTAACCTTATTGTTTCTTTCTCTCCTTGAAGGGGGAGAAAGATGTAAAACAAAAGTGTGTGAAAAATAAACAAAAATTTGAAGACAAAAATCGCTAGATCCAGGCTTGATCTAGGTCAAGTTAATAGTTATAGGTCAAAACCAAGGTTAAAGGTCAGTATATTTTAGGTAGAATTAAAAAAAAAAAATCTAAATTGTTATCTGTGTCAGTGTATATTAGGTACTATACAAAAAGAAAAATGTACACTGTAGTTTCTGGGCCCTACTATGGGTACACACAAATAACCTACATTTTACATGGTATCGCTGCGATCGCTAGCAATATATATATATAATATATATATATTCCGTTTGAGGATGCCCCACAGATGCTCAATAGGGTTTAGGTCTGGAGACATGCTTGGCCAGTCCATCACCTTTATCCTCAGCTTCTTTAGCAAGGCAGTGGTCGACTTGGAGGTGTGTTTGGGGTTGTTATGTTGGAATACGGCCTTGCGGCCCAGTCTCTGAAGGGAGGGCTCATGCTCTGCTTCAGTATGTCACAGTACATGTTGGCATTCATGGTTCCCTCAATGAACTGTAGCTCTATAGTGCCGGCAGCACTCATGCAACACCAGATCATGACACTTCCACCACCATGCTTGACTGTAGGCAAGACACACTTGTCTTTGTACTCCTCACCTGGTTGCCACCACACACGCTTGACACCATCTGAACTAAATTAGTTCATCTTGGTCTCATCAGACCACTGGACATTGGTCCAGTAATCCATGTCCTTAGCCTGCTTGTCTAAAGCAAACTGTGGGCTTTCTTGTGCATCACCTTTAGAAGAGGCTTCTTTCTGGGATGACAGCCATGCAGACCAATTTGATGCAGTATGCAGCGTATAGTCTGAGCACTGACAGGCTGACCCCCCCCCCCCCCCACCCCTTCAACCTCTGCAGCAATGCTGGCAGCACTCATACGTCTATTTCCCAAAGACCACCTCTGGATATGATACTGAGCGCGTGCGCTCAACTTCTTTGGTCGACCATGGCAAGGCCTGTTCTGAGTGGAACCTGTCCTGTTAAACCGCTGGGTGGTCTTTGCCACCATGCTGCAGCTCAGTTTCAGGGTCTTGGCAATCTTCTTATAGCCTAGGCCATCTTTATGTAGAGCAACAATTCTTTTTTTTTTTTTTTTTTCTCAGATCCTCAGAGAGTTCTTTGCCATGAGGTGCCATGTTGAACTTTCAGTGACCAGCATGAGAGAGTGAGAGCGATAACACCAAATTTAACACACCTGCTCACCAGTCACACCTGAAACCTTGTAACACTAAAGAGTCACATGACACTGGGGAGGGAAAATGGCTAATTGGGACCAATTTGGACAGTTTCACTTAAAGGTGTACTCACTTTTGTTGCCAGCGGCTTAGACAATAATGGCTGTGTGTTGAGTTATTTTGAGGGGACAGCAAATTTACACTGTTATACAAGCTGTACACTCACTAATTTACATTGTAGCAAAGTGTAATTTCTTCAGTGTTGCCACATGAAAAGATATAATAAAATGTTTACAAAAATGTGAGTGCACTTTTATCAGATACTATATATACCCCGTATATATCGGCGTATAGCATGCACATTCATTTTAAGAGGGAAGTTTCAGGAAAAAAACTTAAATTTTAAATAAGGAACTTTGTAGCAAAATAAGGGTCAGTGCCCATCTGCAGCCTCACCATTGCCATCGATGCAGCAGCCTCACCATTGCCATCGATGCAGCAGCCTCACCGATGCCCATCTGCAGCCTAGCGGGGACAGGGAGGGGGGCGGGATGAGCGGCGACAGTGGTCCAATGACGGCTCAGGAGACAGGACTTCCTATTACAGAGGCCGCCAAGTAAACAGGAGATTCTCACTGTATGTAATCTGACATATATATATATATATATGTGTTACTTACCACCAAACAAAAAAGCCAATTTGTCCTGAAAAATGTATAATCCACGTGGATGCACTTAAGTATTTGTGATCACGTGTACAGTTTTACTAACCAATGTCAAAGTTGGGTCTGTGGGTTTATTTGTTTTACCCTCGAACATAATGGGGTCATCCCAAAAACGAGCCTCAAAAACACATCAACCTCATAGATGTGAACCTAGCCTAAATGGTGGCCATGCAAGGGCAAACTAATATGCAGAACATAGTGGGTAGTGATATGCCTGACTGGAATATTGCATAATAATATCACACAACAATCTGCTTGATTCACTAAGCATTTTGATTGTTCCCAATGGGAGGCTCATACCCTCTTTTCTCTGGAAAGAAAAGAAATGGTCGGCAATTGGTTTCAGACTTTAAATGATGGAACTTGTTCGGGCTCATTTGTTTCAATGTGTTAATGCTTCAAGAATGCATGATAAATGTCTATGAATTTGTTGCTCTTTTAGTGTGAAGTACTTAAAGTGGATGTGATGAGGCATGCTTAGATTGTAGTGTGACTTCGCTGCAAGATGGATTTGTATACTTTGACCTCTTTGGCACTTAGCTTGGTCCAGCTCAACTTTGCTAACCCAAAAATCTTTGCCACTGACAATAAAGCTCAATACTGTACCTCTGTTTTCACCTGGCGCTGTCAGTATGGCTGGCTTGATGCTTTTGTCTGCACACAGAAGCAAATGGTGTTACCACACAGCTGCTCAATACAAACAGGAACTGGAGCTGTTCTGTCCTAGATATGTTATTTCCCAATGCATTTTGGGAAACACATAAACATACATCACACTAGATAGAAACCTATGACTGCATAAATCTAATTAAACCAATTAAACCACATAAATTAATATACAAGTCCCATAAAGTGATTATAACGTGCTCGTGCTCAAAATCTTAAGTGTAAGATATGTGCTCCACTATTGCTCAATGCAAGTGCCCCACATGGATGTGCACTCTCCCCAGATGTGGACCAACTATTTCTAATGTGGTCACTTGCACCTTTGGGGAATCCACCCCTGCGTGACATCCTTGGTGTTCGATCCTTCAACAGAGTTAATCCCTGGGCATCCTAATGTGGTCTATTGCACTTTTGGGAAGTCCACCCATATATAGAATCCCTAATGGCAGACACCTTACTGGGTTACTCCTTGGATGGTATTGTGGGAAAAAAAAACACAGTGGGAGGAGATACCACATAGCGTAAAACCGTAAATTTATTCAAAGTAGGTATAAAAACCAGTGGTATATTTACGCTCATATTAAGGTGCCTGAAGCCTGGCACCCAGTGTATGCAGCATGAATTAATTCCAGCTTTCTCCAGCCAGCATGTAGACTACACCAGTGAGGGTCAAATTCTTTGTGTGCTTATTAATATTTTGTGGTTAATCCTACAGATGATACTCGATTCTGGTGCACTTGCATGTATTAAGCTATGTTTGGCCAGCTAAAGATTCCAGTTGATACACAGTTGGTATCTATCCTCTTGCAGACTGTTACCGAAGCCAGATGTTTCTTAATTTTTCATAAGGTCTCGCATTTCTAGGCCTTATGCATTAATATGTGCGGTCTTTAGAGCTTGGTCGTGCACATTACTATCCTGTATCAGTTTGATTGTTACTTTCGATAATGTTTCTCAATACTCCTAGACGTTATAAGTTTGACACATGCACTTGTCAAAGTTACAAGTCAATCGACATATGCAGATTGTGACTGCAGATCAAAAATTATTATTCTTTCTTTTAACTGCTTGCCATTTGACCCATACGGATAAATGGCTGGATGGGAGAAGCACCAATGTCGGTAGACGTACGCGAATGTCAACCTGTATTTCCTCCTGCATCGCCTGCTTATTAATACTCTCTAGAGCACACAGCAGCTCGATCTGTGACCACTGTATCCTTTGATCACAGCGAATAGAGGTCACAGATCAAGGTACAGGCCCAATTTAATTGGTCTCATACCATGTGATCGATGCGATCAGTCTTCTCATGCACAGTAGTAATACTAAACACACTTTTTCATGTATGAAGCTTATGTGTACCACTGTGATCATTATGATTAGTCACATCAATCACATGGTACAGGGCAAATTAAATTGTTTTACCATGATCACTGTGACCAGTAACAGTGATCACAGTAGTAAACACAGGCTGCGTTAATGCAGCTGAACAGTGTTAGAAGCGATTGCTCATACAGTCGTCATGAAAAAACAGTGTGGAGTCCCCCAAAATCCATACCAGACCCTTATCCGAGCATGCAGCCTGGCAGGTCAAGAAACGGTGTGGGGACGAGCAAGTGCCCCCTCCTGAACTGACCGCATGCCCTCAACATGGGGGGGGGGGTGCTTTCGGGCAGGGGGGCCTTGCATTCTATGCATTAAGATAAAAAGCCTTCTATGTACAACAGCCCCCCTAATACCTGAGCCCCCTCTCTATCCAGCGATGTTGTAGGATTGTCTCGGCTGCCTGGAACTCCCCTCTTCAGCTGAAAAAGCAATGTGGCACAATTTGCTCCCGCTGCTGTCGATCAAAGTCAGTCAGCCATTGAGGAGAGAGGGGGCCAGGCCAGGCCACAGCTGTGTGTCTGAATGGATACGCAGTGCTGTGGTGGCACTTGTCAGGAGGGAGGGAGGGATCAGGAAAGCCAAAGAGGGACCCGAAAAGAGGAGGATCCAGGCTGCTCTGTACAAATCCACTGCACAGGGCAGGTAAATATAACATGTTTGTTATTTTTTAACCAAAAAAATAGAGACTTTACAATCACTTTAAATCCAATAAGCATTCAAGTTGATACAGCTTGGAGTTGGACAATATGCATAAAAACTATGATTTGGTCACAATAAACACTTGCCTAATAATTGTGCATACAGTGCATACACTGAAATTAAAAAAATTTTGTGTGCAAAATGCAGAAGGGTTCTACCCTAATGCAGAGAATGCATTGACTACTTACCACCCAGGCCAATTCTGACATTTCTTACCTACATGTAAAAATCAGTATTTCTTTGCTAGAAAATTACTCAGAACCCCCAAATATATAAAATTATGGACAGTCTCGAGGCAACCCATTCTAAAATGTAAAAAATTATTCTAATAGTTTTACATAATACATCAACATCCACACACGTAGGACACCCAATGTTAGGGGTGATTTCTTCAAAATCCAATACACTTTTGCACACTAGTACTAACTAGTATTCCAAAGTTTGTCTTCTCCCTCAGTTTTTTTCCATCATTCAGCTAATGTGACCCCCAGAGCTAACAGAGTGGGGCAGGGGAGGGTCATTGGTTGTTAGGATGCTGGCCGCTAGAAGGTCGTAATGCATCTGCTGCACAATGAAAACCGGTGGCTTTGTGTACCTAAAAGGCAGGCTTCATCCATCTGCTGGCTTGTATACAATTTTGGGGCAATTTTTAGGCATTTTGCCAAAGCACCCCTGAAGAAACCTCAAGGCACCCTGGTTGAAAAAGTCTGCCCTAGGGAATAAAATGGTTGTCGTCGTAATTTGTCACTTTAATGAATTTTAATGCAAAAAACACACAATATATAACCCAATTTTTTGTAAAATATAAAAGATGTTACACCGAGTAAATAGATACCTAACATGTCACACTTTAAAATGGGCACTAACTGCATTACTTAAAAATCTACATAGGCGACGCTTGAACAATTTTTACAGATTACCAGTTTAGAGTTACAGAGGAGGTGTACTGCTATAATTATTGCTCTCACTAGAACGTTCACAGCGATACCCCACATGTGTGGTAAAAACCCTGTTTATATATGGGGCGCAACCTACATAATTTTTTTTTTTTTATCACTTTTATTCCTATCACAAGAATTGTAAACATCCCTTGTGATAGAAATAATGCATTACAGGTCCTCTTTTTGGAGACATCTGGGGTCTATCAGACCCCAGGCATCTCCCCTACCCTGGAAAGCATGATATTAAGAAAAAAAAAAACGCTTTTACCTCTGCTTTGTGGGGGAAGTGTTTACATGTGCCAGAGCTGGAAGTGACGTCATGACCAGGGGGACCGGACCTGGTGACCCGTCATCGGATCTCCGGTTTTCCGATCGAACAGGAGAGCCTGGAAAGGCGCTGATGGGAGGGGGGAGAGACATCCCCTCCCACTGCTTGTAAAAGCAATGCAGCGAATAATCAGTCGATATGATGGCTTTTACAGTGTAGGGAATCAGTAACTGAAAAAAAAAGATATCTGGATGATGCCTGTAGCTGCAGACATAATCCAGATATAGACCCTTAAAGTTCACAATGTTATATGACCTCATGCGGGCAGAAAGTGGACCAGTACCTGGCTCAGCCTCTCAGCTGCACCACTTGAAGGCTGAGCCAGCCTCTATCTCCTCTCCCTAGCCTGGCACTCCAGTGAGCTTTGGAGAGGCAGAGCAGACAGCGGTGGCTGCCCAGAGTGGCAGGGAGAATAGAGATCAGCTGTGTTTGATCGCTCCGTTTACAGCCTTGAAGCCGGCGGGGGACAGATGCAGCATCGGATCAAAGCTGCATCCACCTAGGCAAGTATTTAAAAAAAAAAAAATCTCAAACCTCTCATTTAAGGTAAAAAAAAATTTCTGACTTTAGAACCACTTTACTTTAAGTAAACGAGGAGGGTGAGGTCAGTGGTATCACAAGGGGCGAGGCCATCTGACAACGTCATTGACCATGTGTGGTCCTGCATGCTTGTCATTAAATACCACGTAACTAGAATTATGTAACACATGCTTTTGGGGGTTTTTTTTGTTTGTTTTTTTGTGAATTGACTTTTTAGACAGGTTTATGCAGTATTTGGCAATCATTTCTTATTTTTATGGTAAATACTGTATAAACTTGTAGTGAATTTACATTTTTTTTTATATCTCAATAGATATTGTGGTTAAATGTGTAACATATAAACAAAAAATAAATGCAGCGCTGGGTAACATTTAACATGTGTTTGGTGAATAGAGGGATATGTCTTTGGTGAAGAGGGATATATCACCCTTCATACCTTAGTGATATGTGTACTCATCAAAAAAGTGTATGGTGATATTAAAACATCACAATAAAACTCATAAAACATGGTAAAGTCCACAAATGAAAATAAGGAATCTTTGACAGCAACACTGTGTTGTATATGACGAGGAGGAATTCCAATATATGTTATATCAGGTGGGTAATCCTCATACATTCAGATTGCATATAGAAGTGGAGGGTTAAATGTGCTTACCAGAAGGGGTGGACACTCTCACCATACGGCGGGGTGTCGTACGAGCTTACGGATCCACTGATCCTAGGGGTGTTCACTGGAGACTTGCTGGAGCATGCCACTGAAGGATACCGATAAACGCATCCGGACCAGCCTCAGGAGCGGGATGGACCGTGAATCTTCAGAAGGATGGATGGATGAATTCCCCTCTTACAATACGCAGGTGGCCAAAGGATGTAGTTCTCGCCACGTCATACAGCATCCACATAAAGAAAAAAAGGGAATCTCCACATGGTGCATGAACCAATAAAAGCAGGTTTATTTGAAACCATCAACAGCAGAGCAGATGTTTCACAGACATCAGATGAAAAGTCTAAAACAAGTGATCACAAGTCAAATAAAAAGATGAATAGCGTGGTAACAGGGTAACAGCATTCAGCAACCCGACATGTTTCGGACTAGTGTCCATCTACAGGGGCATATAGCTTGATACCCGAGACCACGCTTTACATATAACAACAATAATAAACATAATAATAATCAGCTGTGTGCCTCCCGACCCTGGACCGCTAACTGGCCAATCCGAGACAAGCAAAAGGTGTCTGTCATGATAGTAGTCAGCTGTGTGTCTCCCATCCCCGGACCGCTAACCGTCCAATCCGAGACAGCCACAAGGTGTCCGTCATTCGGCCGTGGAACATGTGATCGTTACAGCCAATCGCGGCTTCTTGGGCTAGGTCATGTGATCCTCTTAATGTGGATTCTGGTTACTGAAGGCCTCAAGGGATGGGTCACATGACACATTCGGTGGAGATGTCATCATCGCGCAGCCGCGGCTGCGCTCCAAGCCTCGCTCTCAGTTGCCAGAAAAGAAAGTGAGGAGATACGGCAGGAGGGGGACTGACTCCGCCCCACTGTCAGCAATCAATGTCATTGCACAGCCCAGCTAAGCGCTCGTCTCCCCATTTGCTTCCTGTGTCAATGGAAGTGAAGATAGAGTACTGCTAGGCAGAGGGGACACACATTAGACTAAAATACCCTAGCTAAATGTAAGGGACACTTAGAAGGAAATTAATCCTCTGTACGTTTAAAAACAATGGGTCGTATTTTTACCCCCGAGGTCGTGTGAGAGGTTCCGTACGGGTACATATTGGTACAAAAGTTCTTGGGCCAACCATGTTACATGATTTAGTATGGAGTTTTTTTGCTTTTTCCTTTTTTTCCTTTTTTTTTTAATTTTATAATTTAATTTTTATTAATTGGAGTCCATGGACAATTTCTGACTAATTATTTAAATAGAATTACTGTCTATGTGACTTTTATATTAATAGTTTTAGGCCAAGATGGGGCCTTATAACATATCGCTAGTCAAATATACAGCGCATTGTGAGAGCGGGGCTCGTTTTTACAACAAACAGAAGATTAATTTCCTTCTAAGTGTCCCTTACATTTAGCTATGGTATTTTATTCTGTGTGTCCCCTCTGCCTAGCAGTACTCTATCTTCACTTCCGTTGACACAGGAAGCAGTCGGGAGACGAGCGCTTAGCTGGGCTGTGCAATGACATTGATTGCTGACAGTGGGGCGGAGTCAGTCCCCCTCCTGCTGTATCTCCTCACTTTCTTTTCTGGCAACTGAGAGCAAGGCTTGGAGCGCAGCCGCGGCTGCGCGATGATGACATCTCCACCGAATGTGTCATGTGACTCATCCCTTGAGGCCTTCACTAACCAGAATCCTCATTGGGAGGATCACATGACCTAGCCCCAGAAGCCGCGATTGGCCGTAACGATCACATGTTCCACGGCCGAATGACGGACACCTTGTGGCTGTCTCGGATTGGATGGTTAGCGGTCCAGGGATGGGAGACACACAGCTGACTACTATCATGACAGACACCTTTTGCTTGTCTCGGATTGGCCAGTTAGCGGTCCAGGGTCGGGAGGCACACAGCTGATTATTATTATGTTTATTATTGTTGTTATATGTAAAGCGTGGTCTCAGGTATCAAGCTATATGCCCCTGTAGATGGACACTAGTCCGAAACATGTCGGGTTGCTGAATGCTGTTACCCTGTTACCACGCTATTCAGCTTTTTATTTGACTTGTGATCACTTGTTTTAGACTTTTCATCTGATGTCTGTGAAACATCTGCTCTGCTGTTGATGGTTTCAAAAAAAACCTGCTTTTATTGGTTCATGCACCATGTGGAGATTCCCTTTTTTTCTTTATGTGGATGCTGTATGACGTGGTGAAAACTACATCCTTTGGCCACCTGCGTATTGCAAGAGGGGAATTCATCCATCCATCCATCCATCTGAAGATTCACGGTCCATCCCGCTCCTGAGGCTGGACCGGATGCGTTTATCGGTATCCTTCAGTGGCATGCTCCAGCAAGTCTCCAGTGAACACCCCTAGGATAAGTGGATCCGTAAGCTCGTACGACACCCCGCCGTTTGGTGAGAGTGTCCACCCCTTCTGGTAAGCACATTTAACCCTCCACTTCTATATGGAATCTGAATGTATGAGGATTACCCACCTGATGTAACAACATATATTGGATTTCCTCCTCGTCGTATACAACACAGTGTTGCTGTCAAAGATTCCTTATTTTCATTTGTGGACTTTACCATGTTTTATGAGTTTTATTGTGATGTTTTAATATCACCATACACTTTTTTAATGAGTACACATATCACTAAGGTATGAAGGGTGATATATCCCTCTTCACCAAAGACATATCCCTCTATTCACCAAACACAACACTGCATTTATTTTTTGTTTATATTCACTTTTACACGGTTACTATACTGGTGATGCTGGCTGCTGATCTATCCTGAAATAAGAATATTTTTTAGTAGCGCAACAATACCTTTTTCTTTAAATGTGTAACATGACAAAAATATCCCATGTGATATTCTTTTGTGAATTGACCTGTGTTCCTTATCCCATTTTATTAGGGCTGAAATAACTAATCGATTAATCGACAACTAATCGATTATGAAATTAATCGATTACTATTTTCATAATCGGTTAATCGGCCAGTGACATAATGGGGTTAAAAAAAACTAAAACGAGCCCTTTATAGTACAAAAAGAGCAAATAATCGCTACTGTAGATGTTACTTTCACAGTTCTACAGTAAAAAATGAACCCCTTACAGTAGTAATTATCTGCTTTTTTTTTTCTTTTTTACTATAAAGGGCTAATTTTTGTTTTTTTAACCCCATTATGTTACTAAACGTCTTAGACCTCGTTCACAACTATGTGTTTTTTGGTGCTTTTTTGCAGAAGCGCACTACACTTCATTTACATGGTTTCCTATGGGACACGTTGACATCTATGCTTTTTTCAGCTGCTGCGTATTTGGAAAGGGTCAGGGACTTTTTTTTAACGCAAACGGTGCTCTTTTGGTTCAATATACTTCAATGGAGAAGCTGCAGAAAAGCATTTAATGCATTTTTGCAGCAATTTGTGTTTTTTAATCTGCCCAACAACAAATTGGCCAAAAAAACGCAAATCGCCGCAAAATCACGTGTGCAAAAATCAAAACGCACAGCAAAAAGCACAGCAGAAACAGATCAAAAGGTGTGTACTGAGCCTTATGCTGTCCACATGGATCAATTTTCAGACGAGAATATTCAGACAAAAAATCTTTGTACATTTGCTGAATGAAAGAATGTTGTTTGAAATTTTCACTTGTTTTTAACATTCTGTTTTTAAAATTTGTAATTTCTGAACGAAAATCACATCCACTGTCTGAAAATTCCTTTGACCAAGAAGTTTTCTATTTCCAAATGTTCCCGTCACTGTGGTTGAAAATGAACCTCGACTTGACCCCACTACCGATTAGAAAATCGAACGAACGTTCTTAAAATGAAATTTTTTTTTGAAGGAAGACATTTGATCCCTGAGTCTGAAAATATTTATCAGATTCACCCTTTAATAGTATGTACAGTATATCTCTTCTCTAACAGTATATCTCCTCTAACAGTATATACAGTATATCTCTTCTGTCTGTTATCCTCAGAGTGGATTAGATATTTTACTCCCTAACCATATGGTTGGTTATTTATATTTACCACTGCATAGAGATATTTCAGAATAAATTGCCTTTTTTAAAAACTTTACATATTGACTAAATTATAGCCACACTTTTTTTTTTTAAGGTTATAACCGATTAATCGATTAATCGAAACAATAATCGGCCAACTAATCGATTATGAAAATAATCGTTAGTTGCAGCCCTACATTTTATTTTTAATAACTTACTGTTTAGGTACTTTAACAAAAGGATTATAGTTGTGGTCATGTGGCAATCGCTACCCCTTCTGCTTTGTTTCCAGTGCAATTCTTTGGACACGCTTCACCAACACTCACACATCATAACATTGCAGTGTGTGATTGCTGTTCTTTTCAGTCTACATAGAATGCACACAGTGATCCCTGGCAGTGTCATAATGCGAAGGACAAGGGAAGGGGCCATTATTGCACCGGCTTACAACACGGCTTGGATGATGTTGGGCATCATTCAGTAAGGATGTGGGATGGTGGTCAATGTTCTAGCAGCACCCAACAGCGAGATCACAGTAATTAGTGCATTGAAAGCTGTAAACGGACACACAGGAGGACCAAAGGATTGCCAGGATTTAGAGGGGAAAATTAACCCAGAGTTTAACTACTTGCCTATGCGCACTTTTACCCCCTTACTGCCCAGGCCAATTTTCAGCTTTTAACACTGTCGCATTTTAAATGACATTTGCGCAGTCATGCAACACTGTACCCATATGATATGTTTTTTTCACACAAATAGAGCTTTCTTTTGGTGGTATTTAATCACCACTGGGTTTTAAATGTTTTGCTAAACAAACAAAAATGACCAAAAATGTAGCAAAAAAAAAACAAAAAACCTTTTTCATAGTTTGTGATAAAATTTTCCAAACCGGTAATTTTTCTCCTCCAGTGATGTGTGCTGATGAGGCGGCACTGATAGGTGTTACTGATGGGCACTGATGAGAAGGCTCTGGTGGCCACTGATCTGGAGGCACTGATGAGGCTGCACTGATAGGTTGCACTGATGGTGAGGCACTAATGGGCACTGACTAGCAGTACTTTAGGGCACTGATTGACAGCGCTGGTGGGCAATGTTGGGACCGAGGTCTCTTTAACAGAAGCAGGTTATCGGCTTTCTTCTTTTCCTTTATGACAGCACGAGGGAAAAAAAGCTGATAACCAGCTTCTGTTTACATCGTGTGATCAGCTGTCATTGGCTGACAGCTGATCACGTGGTAAAGGGCCACTGTGATTGGCCCTTTACCTCAATCACAGCATGCCGCAGGCGACGCACGGGTAGCAGGAGCATGTAAGGACGTTCATGGATGCCCTCCCGGCATTGTAAGCCCACGCTATAGCCCAAGCAGGAACAGGTTAAAGAAACATGATCACCACCCCATGCAAGTCAAGTTAAACATAGCAAGTAGATGTTCTCAGATACCAATCAGCCAGTGTGCCTTTTATTTCTTAAGGAAGAACTCCAGCTTTTCCTCCCCAAAACATATGCACTGTGCATGTAAATTTAATCACAACCCCACTGTCAGTTTTTGTGCAACGTACCTTCTTTTGCTTTATAAACCTAGGTTCACACTGCTGCTGGATTGAAATCGTGCAAATTCCGCTGAACTTGCACAATTTCATTCCCGCATGTCAGTCTGACTTCGGGGGCAATTTCAGAGACCTCTGTACTGGTTCCTGCACAGATGTCTATTGAAATCGCACCCGAAGTAGTACAGAAACAACTTTTGGGAATAGGTGCGGCGATTCGGATGGTGCCATTGCTGGCAATAGCTGCCAATTTGGCGTGCGATTTGTCAAATCGCATCAGTGTGAACCTAGGCTTAAGCAGGTTTCTGTGTTTGTGATGTCACGCCTCCTGAATTTGACTTCCTCTGACTTCCTGTTTCCTTTTTCCAGTCCTGATACTACATGCCCCATGATCCTTTGCGCCTCTGTAGCTTCAGGGTTAGGCTATGGGAGTCACTTGTACCAGTTCTGGTAGTTGATGGGGGTGGATCTTAGGGTTAATGTGGGTGGTGAAAGGTGTAAATGTGTCATACCTCCCCCTTTGTCATTACTGTCTTTCAGCATGCCAAAGAATAATGGCTTACTGCAAGACTACAGAGGAAGGGCTATGGGAGGTTTATTATGGGTTTTCCTTCATATGTAAAATGATTCGCTTTACAAAAGAGCAGGACTCTGGTAGGTGGGATCTGAGGGGTGGGACGCTCCTTGTTCACCTTGGTCAGCATATATAACTGGGCAGAATTGAATTCTAATTGTGTTCCATTCAATCCTGCCCAGCAGAGCGGAAGTTCTCCTCTCCCCCCCTCCATCTCTGCAATCTTCTGGGACACGTCACAGGTCCCAGAAGATTGCCCGGCCATTTAGAACACGCATCGCGATTCACGCATGAGCAGTGCTCACCCGGCTGTGACAGCCGGGTGCCCACACTTGCAATGTCGGCGCCGCATAGAGGAGAGGCAGGGAATCGTGGCTTCGAGCGGCCTCATCACTGGACCATGGGACAGTTGAGTGTCTGTTTATTAAAAGTCAGCAGCTATACTTTTTGTAGCTGCTGACTTTTAATAAACACAGAAATGGGTGAAACTCCACTTTAACCTACTATGTTTGACCTGATGTTTGTGGGGTGGTAAGAGTTTAGGTACCATTTACAGTACATTATTATTGGTTCATCACAAGGGAGAGGAGATGATTATAATTGTTTTAACATCAAACCCATCATTAAAATAAAGTTATTTAGCCATACAGTAAATAACTATACTTTGCATACATTTTTTATTGCTTCTGCATCATCAATCCCTATCCCGAATTGGTTGATATTGATATGCACTACTCGAACAGTTATTGATAGATTGTACATAAAACATAAATTTTTCTACATATACAACTGACAAGGACTCTTTCAATTATCTGTGTTTCAATACATGCATTATAATTGTATTTCAAAACTAGTCTGTGTTTTGCCATTGATTTCAAACGTCAATTATTCATGCTTGTACACTTTAATGCTCAATGACTGTCGCATGGATGTGTTTTTCTGGGTGGGTTTTTACCCACGTTTTTTAATTTAACACTTGAATTTGTAATGACGAAGCCTTTTTCTGACATTTGTTGCTTACAAGTTAAAATTCATATTTTTTGCAGTCTTTCAAACACATTTTTTTTTTTTTTTGGAGAAAAGACACTTTCATGAATTAAAAACAAAACTGTAAAGTTGGCCCAATTTTGTTGTATCATCTGAAAGATGTTATGCCGATTAAATGGATACCTAACATGTCTTGCTTTGAAATTGCGCACGCTCGTGGAATGGCGACAAACTATGGTACCTAAAACAATCTCAATAGGCAACACTTTAAAATTTATACAGATTACCCGTTTAGAGTTACAGATGAGGTCCTGTGCTAGAATTATTGCTCTTGCTCTAACAATCGTGGCGATACCTCACATGTGTGGTTTGAACGCCGTTTACATTTGCAGTTGCGACTTAGGTATGCGTTTGTTTCTGTTATTTTATTTCATTTTCATTATTTTTACACTGTCTCTTTAGAAATTTCTAATCATTTTTATTGCTGTCACAAGGAATGTAAACCTCCCTTGTAACAGAAATAGTGACAGTAATAGTCAGTGACAGGTACTCTTTATGCAGGGATCTGAGGTCCAAAAGACCCTAAATCCCTCCGTGTTTTGGAATACTAGGGATTTTTTTAAATCGGCGCCGCTGACAGTCGAGTAAACTGGAAGTGATTTCATGACAGTCGCTTGCAGATTACTAGATCCCGGACCCAATCGAAGCCCGGTGGGAAGAGAGAGCCGCGGCAGGTGGTGGGGTGGTGGAAGTCCCCTCCTGCTAGTTGTGATAACAGCCAAGCGGCTTTTAGCCGCATTGGTTGTTATCCCTAGAAAGTCAACTGCTGGTTTAAAAAAAAAACGGTACTGAGTGATGCCTGCAGCTGCACGCATCATCCCGGTATAACCCCTTCAAGCCGAGGCCACATATTTGTGTACAGTTGGTGTGAAGGGGTTAACAAGCAAGGTCTGTTTATAGAACCCCAGTTTATGGGCATAGAAAAGTGATCTGGAGGCCCCTCTAGCTTATATATGGTCAGTGTTTAAGAGCAGGCACAGTTCCTTATTGTGGACTTGTTGAGGAAAGGAACACCGGCCTTTCTGAATGGACGGACTTGCCTACACACTACCGGACTTTCTGGCAGACTAGGTCCGCCGGTCTTCCTGACGGACTTTCGCCGGAGTTACGCCGGACTTTCAGAATGAACGGACTTGCCCACACACGGACAAGTCCGTTCATTTTGAACGTGACTCGGGTATGACGGGACTAGAAAAGGAAGTCAATCTCGCCGCTTTTATCGGCGAGATTGACACCTTGCGAGCCCCGTTGCAGGGCATACCAGGCCCTTAGGTCTGGTATGGATTTTAAGGGGAACCCCCTACGCCGAAAAGACGGCGTGGGGTCCCCCCCCCCCCAAAATCCATACCAGACCCCCAATTCGAGCACGCAGCCCGGCCGGTCAGGAAAGGGGTGGGGACGAGCGAGCGCCCCCCTCTCCTGAGCCGTACCAGGCCGCATGCCCTCAACATGGGGGGGTTGGTGCTTTGGGGCAAGGGGGGCGCCCTGCGGAACCCCCACCCCAAAGCACCTCGTCTCCATGTTGATGAGGACAAGGGCCTCTTCCCGACAACCCTGGCCGTTGGTTGTCGGGGTCTGCGGGCGGGGGGGCTTATCAGAATCCGGGAGCCCCCTTTAATAAGGGGCCCCCAGATCCCGCCCTCCTCACCCTATGTGAATGAATATGGGGTACATGGTACCCCTACCCATTCGCCTGGTAGAAAAAGTGTCAAGAAAAAAACACTACACAGGTTTTTTAAATTTATTACACAGCTCCGGAGGTCTTCTTCCGGCTCTGGGGGTCTTCTTCCGGCTCCAGAGGTGCCTCCGGCCTCTTCTCCCAGCGTCCGGTTGGTGGTTCTCCGCTCCCTCTGACCTCTTCTCCCGGTGTTCGACCTCTGCTCCTGGTGTTCCAGTTCTTCTGCCGGCTTCTCCGCTATCTTCATGCCGCTCTTTTGCTAGCGGTGGCCCAGACTTCTGCCTTCTTGTCTTCTTCCCTCTTCTCTTCATCCGATGTTGACAGGATGCTCTCTCCGGCTGGAATGCTCTCTGAGCGCTCCGATGTGACTTATATAGGCGGTGACCCCGCCCCCTTATGCCGTCACAGTCCCTGGGCATGCTGGGACTGTGACGGCATAAGGTGGCGGGGTCAACATCACCCGGTGATGTTGACCCCTCGGATCGGGGGTCTGGTATGGATTTTGGGGGGGGGACCCCCACGCCGTTTTTTCAGCGTAGGGGGTTCCCCTTAAAAGCCATACCAGACCTAAGGGCCATGCTGTCCGCAATAGGAACATTTGTTTTTCCTATTGCAGCGAGCGCGAGATGCAGTACCCTGCCCTTGCGTCGTATCTGGTCCGTCGGACCAGCATACAGACGAACGGGCTTTGCGTCAGGAACTGAGTCCGGCAGAGTTAGGAAGGAAAGATTTGAAACAAGTTTCATTTCTAGGTCCGTCTGACTTTTGGGGAAAAAAAGTCAGCAGGAGCCTACACTCGATCGGACTGTCCGGCGGACTCCGGTCCGCCGAACCAAGTATGCCGTAAAGTCCAGTCTTGTGTACGCAGCATTAGATAGCCATGGGAAGAACTAACACCCCCATATGCTAGTGCCAGTTAAACTACCTGTACTGTTAGCAAATTGGTTGTTGCCTAATGTATTTTCAATGTATCGTCATGGAAATACTAAAACAGATACATTAAGAACCCACTTGATCTCAGATCATTTTTTTCCTTATTTTTTTCTCTCTCAAATCAGTGCTGCATGCCATTCAGGAAAAGTCAGTAATATACCATTATTTTTGTATATACAGTATCTCACAAAAGTGAGTGCTCCCCTCACATTTTTGTAAATATTTTATTATATCTTTACATGTGAAAACACTGAAGAAATTACACTTTGCTACAATGTAAAGTAGTGGGTATACAGCTTGTATAATAAAGTAAATTGGCTGTCCACTCAAAATAACTCAACACACAGCCATTAATGTCTAAACCTCTGGCAACAAAAGTGAGTACACCCCTAAGTGAAAATGTTCAAATTGGGCCCAATTAGCCATTTAGGCCCCTTTCACACAGGGGCGTAGGCGGTAAAGCGCCGCTATTTTTACCGTCATTTTTGTGGGGGGTTTTGGCTGCTAGCGGGATGGTTTTAACCCCCGCTAGCGGCCAAAAAGGGTTAAAACGACCCGCAAAGCGCCGCTGGCAGTTCGGCAGCGGTGCCCATTCAGTTCAATGGGCAGGAGCGGTGTATGCAAGAGCTATTTTTTAGTGCTGTAGCGCCTGTAAAGCGCCTCAGTGTGAAAGGGGTCTTACCCTTCCTGGTGTCATGTGGCTCGTTAGTGTTACAAGGTCTCAGGTGTGAATGGGGAGAAGGTGTGTTACATTTGATGTTATCGCTCTCACTCTGTCATACTGGTCACTGGAAGTTCAACATGGCACCTCATGGCAAAGAGCTCTTTGAGAATCTGAAAAAAAAAAAAGAATTGTTGCTCTACGTAAAGATGGCCTAGGCTGTAAGATGTTTGCCAAGACCCTGAAACTGAGCTGCAGCACGGTGTCCAAGACCATACAACGGTTTAACAGGACAGGTTCCACTCAGAACAGGCCTCGCCATGGTCGACTAAAGAAGTTGAGTGCACATGCTTAGCGTCATATCCAAAGGTTGTTTTTGGAAAATAGGTGTATGAGTGCTACCAGCATTGCTGCAGAGGTTGAAGGGGTGGGGGTCAGCCTGTCAGTGCTCAGACCATACGCCACACACTGCATCAAATTGGTCTGCATGGCTGTTGTCCCAGAAGGAGTCGTCCTCTAAAGATGATGCACCAGAAAGCATGCAAACAGTTTGTTGAAGACACGTATTTCTGGACCAATGTCCAGTGGTCTGATGAGACCAAGATAAACTTATTTGGTTCAGATGGTATCAAGCGTGTGTGGTGGCAACAAGGTGAGGAGTACAAAGACAAGTGTGTCTTGACAACAGTCAAGCATGGTGGTGGGAGTGTCATGGTCTGGGGCTGCATGAGTGCACCAACCATGAATGCCAACATGTACTGTGACATACTGAGGCAAGCAGAGCATGATCACCACCCCACCCCCCCACCCCCTTCAAAAGCAGGGCTGTTATTACAGTATTACAACATAACAACCTCAAACAGACCTCCGAGGCGACCACTGCCTGGCTAAGGAAGCTGAGGGCAAAGGTGATGGACTGGCCAAGCATGTCTCCAGACCTAAACCCTACTTAGCATCTGTGGGGCATCCTCAAATAGAAGGTGTAGCAGCACAAGGCCTCCAACATCCACCAGCTCCGTTATGTCATCATGGAGGAGTGGAAGAGGTTTCCAGTGGCATCCTGTGAATCTCTTGTAAACTCCATTCCAAAGAGGGTTAAGGCAGTGCTGGAAAATAATGGTGGCCGCACAAAATATTGACACTTAGTGCCCAATTTGGACATTTTCACTTAGGGGTGTACTCACTTTTGTTGCCAGCGGTTTAGACATTAATGTCTGTGTGTTATTTTGAGGGGACAGCAAATTTACACTATTATACAAGCTGTACACTCACTACTTTACATTGTAGCAAAGTGTCATTTCTTCAGTGTTGTCACATGAAAAGATATAACAAAATATTTACAAAATGTGAGGGGTGTACTCACTTTTCTGAGATACTCTATGTAAATATGTATATACGCAAGTATAGGCAGAGATAAATATTAGACAATATTTGCACGAGCCTGAAAAATATGCTGTGCTATTTTTAGCTCATATTTCATTGGGAGATAGCTCTCAAATTCTGAGTGACAGCTTATCACCTTTTCCTCAAGCGAGTCCCTTGTACATGATGGAGACACTGTTCAGAAATGCAGCTTTCCCTCCTGTGCTGCATGTGTTTCATGGCACACTACCGCACATTGTCCTTGCTGTCTCCTGCTTGATAGAGGATGCAGACTTCCCCCTTATTGGAGGAGGATGTTTTAAAAAAAAAAAAAAAATAGAAGTGCATGTTTATAGCAAATTTTCTTTTGAGGTATTTTAAAAGTACAGAAGGTTATCAAAGAAAAATTGAAGCACTGCATTAGGGAGAATAAAATCCAGACACCTGTGTTGCCTGCTGCATTAGTGCTGTGTGATGCATGTCTCTGCAGCCTTCATTCCCAGAAAATTAAGCAAGAAGAGCACCCTTCCCTGTATGATAAATTATGGTTGTGAAACAAATGCTCCACTCAGCAAAACTTGCACACCCTATTATCCTGCTACCATAGGTGTCTTATGCACACGATGTTCAGAAATGGAGCAGTCGGGCTCAGGCTGTTGTCATGGATACACTGAACCTGTCTCCCTACTCAGCTGTCAAACAGCTCTTAGACTTTACCATTCATCTAGTTTTAAGGGGGTGTTTCTTTCTGTTAGGTTTGCATTGCAACTGTGGTAACATGCATACATAACCTTTTTATTCTGGATTTTTAAAAATAAAATTTGCATCTGATTTTTGAGAGAAAAATAAATCACGAATGTAACTCTGATATCCGAAGCAGCGTTTACTGCATGTAGGATGAACATTTCACCAACCTTGTTAGCTTTTATGATGGCAAATGTTATGGAAGCACTGCCTTGCCAGTAGCGCAGTGGATTCACTGTTACAGCAATGAAATGGTTCTTGCCATACCCTCCGTTTTGAAAGAGGAAGATCTATGCACATTCACAACTGCTATCACCAGTGCTGTTTTTAGTATAATTTTTTGATGTACTGAATAGCACACGCAGCATACACAGACAACAAATGTTTTTTTTATTGATGTTAATATATTGAGATTTTAGACTCAAATGTAGAGCTCCAAGGATGTTCACTCACCATCTTTGCATTTAAAGGCTTTCCACGTTTAATAAAAAGAAAAATGTTCTTGACATCTGGTTTCCCTTGCAGGGGTTGCAGCATCCTACAGAACAGAAAACAAAGTGCAGCCTCCTGGCTACTTTGGTCTTCTCAGACCCTCTGTCTGATTCAGCCCAGACACCAACTTTCTCACAGGCATCAGCCTTGCCAGTACACAGACATACACACCTAATGTGTGTGTATGCACCTTTGCTGGTCTCTTGCAGCACGATTGTCTCCTGAAGCACAGGACTTGTGTACAGCTCCACAATCAGTGGGTACTGGTTGCCATGTAAAATGAGGACCTAGGCTTAATTCTACCCAAAACTCCAGAAAGCCTCTAAACTGCAGGACACAGACCAGAATTTACCAAGTTTTGAGAGAGTCAAAAAGCTTGTTTCCTAATTACACATGCGAAATACATGTGATAAGTAGTCGGGTATATAGGGTTACGCAGCTGCCTTCAGGAGATTGCACATTGGCAAACAAGAGCTAGAAGCAAAGCCCAGTATAACCCCTCCTACTCCCAGCATGTTTTTTTTTTACCTTTTATCCTTAGGAGAATAGATGTCTTCTCTTTTCTCTGAGAAGGGAACCATTGCTTATATATATACATTGCTTCTTGGGAACTCCTCAGCAATATTATGGCTGATCATAAGCATAAAGGGGATAGTCCTGTGGGCTATTGCTGCTTACGATGTGCTAACAGTTCCGAGGGTGGGGGTGTGTAGTGCACCCCCTAAGAATCTTTACACCAATAGTCCAGATCTGTTCCTTGCCTGTGTGATTACCCTCCTGAAAGGTCTTTTTAACCCCTTCAAGGGTGGCTCCCTCCTCCTCCCTATACAGAGAAGTTTCTGCCATTATTCGTCTGAATTTATGGGGATGATTTCGGCCATGTTGTCTGACTCAGAAGGCAGGACACCATTTTGCATGCCTTAGACTGGAGCAGCCTGCATCAGCTGAGCCTAAAGTCACCAGCCTGCATTCTTTGAAAAGTCATTGGCCTGCTAAATATTTCCCGTGTGCACTCACTTTTGCAAACCATTTTTATGGTGACTGGCCTAATCCTGACAAGTGATTTGCCAAGCTGTATCCAATTTAGAAAGGGGTTTCAAAAAATGGACTTTAAGGGGCGCATGCGTGGCGCGAACCGAGGATGAAGCAAGGGCTAAGAGCTCCGTGAGCCACGGAGATTAACGGCACTTCCCCGGGGCAATCAACACAGGTTTTCTACCTAATTCATCCCCGCACCCCCGGCGGAACACTCAGCGCATGACGGGACCTAAAAATCGCCGTGGAAAACCGGCCCAAAGATCACTAACAACATATCTGCTGAGAGAGAGGGAGAAAGACATGCAGGCCCAAGATGGCGCCCGGAAGACACAGTCACAGGCACATTCTCTTACAGCAGCCTCCTCACCACCACACTCCCAGGGAGACAGTGAGTACACGTTGCAGCTTACTAAGGCTGATCTGGATTAGAGTCTGACTTTAATGTATGACAAGATTGCCCAGAAATTTCAATCAGAGCTTCACAAATCTACGAACACACTGTCCCTCGAGATCGCAGCATTAGGTAGTAGAACTGATTTACTGGAGACTAAACACGACAAGCTCTCCTTAGTGTACTCTGATCTCAGAAAGGAGCATGAGTCCCTGTCTGAAAACGGTCCTGCAACTCCAAGCCCACATTGAGGATCTCGACAACAGGAATCGTCACAACAACCTTAGGGTGCGAGGAGTGCCGGAATCTGTCACCGATCTACTACCCACTGTACAGAAGATATTTCCATCTCTCTTGCCGGACTCCCCGTTGTCGGCCTTTTCCTGTGACAGGATTCATAGGGCCCTTCACCCTCCCTCTCCTCCTGAGAAACCGCCAAGAGACATAGTGCTTTGCCTTAAGGACTTCTTGATCAAAGAGGAAATTCTCAGAGCCTCAAGAAACACCCCTAATATTTGCCTGGAAGGCACTCCGATTCAAATCTACCCGGATATCGCCCCTACCACCCTAGATAAACGCAGGAAGATGAAAGAGGTTACATCGATCCTTCAATCTGCCAGTATTCGTTACCGCTGGGGCTTCCCATTCAAGCTTCAAGTGCCCCATAATGGTACGACCTACACAGTAACCACGTTAGCAGAAGGAAAGGAATTGCTGGTGAAATTGGGCCTCCTTGATGCGGCTTCCCTACCCAGACTACCTTCCACCCCACGTCACTCGGCTATTTGGGCAACCCCTCCACCCAGAAGAGACCGCCGAGATCAACGCCGTGACTGACAGCAATGCTCATTTTTTTCCCTTTTTTTTTTTTTTCCTCCACCCTTTTTTTTGTCTTGTTTTTCTCCCTCAAGGTAGGTATGATCATCTCCCAACATGCCCAGAGGAATTTGGACTCTCCCGGCTCATTACGGATTCCCGGTTGCGTCCGCCTGATTGTCCCTACACTCTTCAACATTGGGGGCTGGCTGGCTCTCCGTCTGTTTAGTGACGTCTGAGCTGGTTGACTTCCCACAGGTAAACTTTTCCGACAAATTCACATTTGTACGGATGACACGGACACAAACAATCAGAGTGTTGGACCTTTTGGTCCGAATAGACACTTCTTTTTGGGTTTATGGGATGTCTTCCCCATGACCCCCTGAGCTACGTTTTTGGCCTGGTTTTCAGGTTTCTAGTTTTTTTGTTACTCTTTGTTTCTGGTTTTATTTTTTTGCCTTTTTTTGTGTTAAACTTATCAGATGATTCCGTTATAGTGATATCTGTGTTACTAACTCAGATTCATGATGCACACATTCCTGCGGGATTGCACGCCATGGCTATGTCACATCTTTGGAGGGGTTGTGTTGTTGTTAGGCTGCTCCCTCTCGGCCTGGACCCCTTATTGATCCTAACTGTCCCACCATTAATATATTATGGGTGTTAGAATAATTTCCCATAATGTAAAAGGGTTCAATACCCCTCAAAATCGGAGAAAAGCATTTAAAATGTATAAATCTCTTGGAGCAGATGTTATCCTACTTCAAGAGACTAATTTCTCTAGAGACAATCACCCATCATACTTTGATAAAACTTTTCATCAAAGCTACTTCACCTCTTATGGGTCAAGGTCTAGAGGGGCGGCCATCTTTATTAAGAACTCTGTGATGTTTCAGGCTCAACAGATCTATAAAGATCCTAATAGTCGATTTGTGATAGTTCAGGGTTCCATCCAGAATAAACAACTAACCTTGGCCTCAGTGTATGCCCCAAATGCCTCACAGGCTACATTCTTTAAAGAATTTTTCCAGACCCTAGATAGGTTCCACTCCCCTCATATGTTAATTGGAGGTGATTTTAACTTAGTGGCCCACTCAGGACTTGATAGAAGCCGAACATGCCCAACCTCTAAGTCCTTTCCCAAATCCCTTCAACATTCCCTGAAGTCCTCTCAATTTATAGATGTTTGGAGAGCCCACAATATCGGCTCTAGGGAATACACTTTCTATTCCCACCCTCATGATAGTTACTCCCTCCTGGATTATATTTTCTGCACCCCCTCTTTGACAGTGAACTCTACTACAGCTAACATACAATGTGATGGTCTGAGCAGGGGCATATGTGTATCCACCCATATCTCCTGTTTAGGCCTCCCACATACAGCCAGGTCCTGGCGCCTTAACGACGCACTATTCACTGATCCGGTGATCATTGCACAGTTGATCGAACGTCTTAAAGAATATTTTAGGCTCAATAATGTGGAGAATATTTCTCCCATTTCCCTCTGGGCAGCCCATAAAGCTGTGATGAGGGGCCACTTGATTGAAGTTTCTACGACTCAAACGCCAAAAACAGGATACTCATAAACTCACCCTAGAATTAGAACAACTGTACCATAGACACACTCAGACCCCTTCGCAGGAGTTGCTCCTTCAGATCACTGAAAAAAGGAGGGCCCTAGATGACATACTTTCAGGTCATATTGAGAAATCTCTCAGATGGTCTAAAACTCGTTTCCTCCTTTATAGTAACTCCGCTTCCACGATGTTTGCGCAAAAGCTCAAATAGTCCACCCAACGGACTCACCTCTACAAATTAAAAGATCATCACGGTAACCTCACCTCCCATCCCAAAAATGTTCTAATAATTTTCTCCTCCTTCTATCAGAAACTTTTTTCTGGCCCAGACCCTTCTCCTCCTCCTCCCATGCAGTCTTGGCTGGATACTCTCTCGCTTCCTCGGCTTTCAGAGGAGCAATTGGGTATCCTCAATGCCCCCTGCTCATCTATCATTTCCTCTCTTAAACCCTCCAAAGCTCCAGGCCCTGATGGATACTCTGCCGTTTACTATAAAAATTTTGCTGAATCACTACTTCCCACACTGACTAATATGTATAACCATATTCTCAAAGGAAAGTGATTCCCGGAAGAAATGCTGTTAGCAAACATGTCCCTCATTCCCAAACCCGGCAAAGATCATACCCTCCCTCAAAATTTCCGCCCCATTTCTGTTATAAATAATGACCTTAAAATATTCGGGAGGATCTTGGCAGACAGACTGGCTAATGTTATTAAGACCCTGATATCACCCGATCAAACCGGCTTTATCCCCTCGAGGCAGATCACCGATAATATCCGTTTAGCCACCAATATACTACAGGACGCCCATATGAACTCAAACCAAGTACTACTTTTGAGTTTAGACATAAACAAAGCATTTGATAGTGTCCTCTGGACATATCTGGACTATCTGGCTATCCAAATTTGGATTTAGTGGGGCATTTATACATGGCTTTAAAGCCCTTTACCATAACCCGAAGGCCCGTATTAAGCTTCCGGGTTGTAACTCAGACTATTTTTCCCTGAGATGTGGTACTAGACAGGGGTGTCCATTATCCCCGCTTTTGTTTGCGCTAGCCATGGAGCCCCTGTCTAGATCCATCTCTAATGACCCAAACATTAAGGGTTACACGAAAGGGGATCAAGAATTTAAACTTAGCCTCTACGCGGACGACGTACTTTTATTTATTTCAGACCCTCTACTCTCCCTCCCTAACCTCATGTCCACCCTAGACTCCTTCCATAAATTAACGGGCCTGGGAGTAAACCCCTCCAAGTGTTCGGCTCTACCAATTCATCTCCCACAACTTTTATCGACCACTCTTAAAGATAAATTTAAATTCTCGTGGAATCATGCCTCCCTACAATATCTGGGTATTAAACTAGCCCCCTCTTTGAAACAATTATATTCCTTGAATTATCCTCCAGCCTTTTCTAATGTCAAACACCTTTTAAATCAATGGTCCTCATATCGCATATCATTTTTAGGGAGAATTCAGGAAGTGAAAATGAACATCCTCCCCAAACTCCTGTTCCTCTTTAGATCCCTACCCCTATATGTTTCTCGCTCAGTTCTACTGAGGATTCAAACGGATCTGCTTAGATTTATATGGCAAAACAAAAAAACGCGAATGGGACGTATACAGATATATATAGCTCAGGTGAGGGTAGGCTTGGGATGCCCAGATCTGTGGAAGTACTTCCTGGCATCACGTCTTATTCAATTGGCGCAGTGGCATACCATCCCTGCCTCTATACCATGGATATTTTGAGCAGATCTCGGTGACTCCATACTACCTCCCGGGCCTTCTGTGGTCCCGCTCAATTTCTCCTAGAGATGTCACCCCATTAAATAATATAGTTGGCCAATCACTTTATTTATGGTCTCTCTATTGTAAAAAATTTAAGTTACAATCAGACGTGCCCCTTTTATTTTCTTTTTTGGGAGAACCCTCATTCCCCCCAGCCTTTTCCTCTAAATCACCATTCCTTAAATGGACTGCAAAGGGCCTGGTGAACCTTGAGTCTCTACTGCAGAACGCCTCCTTCTGTTCCTACGCTCACCTGCAGCAGACATACGATATGGGCAGATTTGAGTTTTACCAATACTTGCAAATTCGACACTTCTACTCGGCACTTATGGTGGGCGGAGTGGAGATGTCGAAGACTCCATTTGAACTTCTGTGTGGTGAAGCTGCGAGGGATAAGGGGACCATCTCCGTACTTTATCGATACCTCAATGATTATAACTCCCCTCAAAAATCCACAGCAATGGAGGCATGGGAGGTAGAGATGGCCCGGGAGATCCCTGCTGAGGACTGGCAGGAAATGATAGACCACATGTACAAATGTACGCGCTCAGTGTCAATTAAGAAAACGGTACTCAAACTTCACACTGGGTGGTACTACACCCCAGAGTGCCTCCATAGAATATATCCCCTGGTTCCTGGCACATGTTTTAGAGGATGCCAGGACAGGGGTACGTTATTACACACGTTCTGGAGTTGTAAAGCCTTAGACGCCATTTGGCACAAGACTACATCTCTCATAACGCTTCTCTCCGGAGTATCACTTACATTGACTTGTCAAATGTGCTTACTGTTTGCAGAGCTTCCAGCTGTTCCCCTCCCCATACAAAAATTAACCCACACACTTTTTAGTGCGATCCAGTGGGCAATAGCAATGAACTGGAAACGCCCCCACGTTTCTTGGTCGCAGGTAGTTTCTCGTATGGAGTCCATCAGGACTATGGAAAGAATACACCATACTCTCCTGGACTCCATGCACATATTTGACCGAAAGTGGAATATATGGACAGCCCATCTGCTTAGTGACAGCCCAGAAGATCCCTCGGTGCCCGCAGCTGACTCCCATTAAACCAGATCATAATCCTACTTGATAGAACCTATTTGTACGATGCCCCAAGTGCTCCATTGCATTTATGCTCTTTGTATTACTGAAAATAACACCCTTGCTGTTTGATGGCATATTCAATTTACTAGAAGTGCACATTTGTGACAACTGTAAGCTCCTTTTTTCTTTTATTTGATTGTCTTTTCATTTCCTTTTTGTTTTGTTACCTCTGTTTTCATGGGCTCATTTTGTATCTTTATGAGAATTGTTATTCGCACTGTGTGTGATATATCATTTAACTGTGATGGGCTTTCTAGCCACCATAATTTTTGTCACCACTTTGCCTGTACACCCAGATGTTATATTTTCCTACAATAAAAACGTTTGTAAACAAAAAAAAATGGACTTTAATTGTCCGATGGAGGGCCAGTGTTAATTTGGTCGACTAAAATATTTTAGTCAACTAAATGAATATTAGTTTAGTCGACTAAAATATGACTAAAACGAAAACAACTGAAATGACTAAAATACGACTAAAACTAAAATGCCATTTTAGTCAAAAGACTAAAACTAAATTGAAATTTGACTTCAAAATTAACACTGGTCTGTAGTGCATGTTCGTACCTCAATGTAATAATAAATAACATATTCGATTTTTCACTCCAGCAGTATATAATGAGTTTGCAAATTGTAGAGAATTGTTATAATGCATTACAATTGAATTACACCCATTTGATTTTAGACGACTAAAATGAGTTGTAGTCGACTAAAATATACGGGAGATTTTAGTTGACTAAAACGTAGGACATTTTAGTCGACTAAAATGTACTGGAGATTTAGTCGACTAAATACGACTAAAACTTAAACAATTGCAGAAGACTAAAATGGGACTAAAACTAAAATGCCATTTTAGTCCTAAGACTAAAACTAAATCGAAATTTGCTTCCAAAATTAACACTGTGGAGGACAACCCAGTCCTTAAAGATCTGTAAATAAAATGTGGGAAGCCCTTTTTAAGGCCTTGTTCTCACTTTCAGGCCCTGCATCCTGCACTTACAGCCATGTCTGTTTACCAGACCTTGGATGTCTAGTCTAAGAACATGTCTCAAGATTCTGGTTCTGTCCTGATGGGTCCTTAAAGGCCTGGGGTCCGCTCTATTGCTTTGACAGTCTAGTGACTATTTCAGTATTTGTCAAATATCCAGAATGGGCCCTTTTCTGTGCACATGCACACATGCAGAGGATCCTCTGAGCCAAATGTTGGTCTGCAGTGCTTCAGCACAAGAAGCGCCTCTTGCATATGCCTTTTGATGGGGAACACCCGTTGAGATAATCCCTGAACAATTTCATCAAGAAAGTCACTTGTCAGAAAGGTACCCTTCTTTTGAGCCTAAGAACAGTTCTTTTCATTTCTTCCAGGTCTCGAACACAAAGCCTGGAACTCCATTCTGCCATAAGACATGCACCCCCAAGTTTCATGAATGAGTCTTCCTCTCAGTGAGGGAAGCTTCCACTTTTCAAGCGGGGGGGGGGGGGGGGGGGAGAGAATATGTGCTTGCCTTTGCAGCAATCTGGTCCCAGTACACTTTGGATGTTTTGGGTCCTAAACTTGATATCTAGAGGCTGCAAGCTGGGATTTCAGTTTTTACCTCCATCCCTTTTCATGTTGTCAGACATTCCATGTTCTATTGGCAGATCTCCATCTGGTTCAGATCTTGGAGACGTCCCTTTCCCAACGTTTTCATCCCTCAGGACAAAATGGTGGGTCATGGTTTCAGTGTTTGGAGCCAAGGAAGTCCTTTTTCCCACTTGTCTGAAAGGTAAGGTACCAGCCTGTTGTAATGGGGAGGAGTTCTGAATGCCCTCTCAGTACAGGGGACTTTGAGTGAGATCATCTATCAATTAATATCCTGGCGCTCAGAGAGATTTGGTTGTCCCTGCAATGGTGGATCCACAAGGTCATGCGACTTGGATTCAGTCGGAAAAATGATGCAGCAGGGGAAACCAGAAGTCTTGCAGCATAAAGGGAATCTGATCAGATTCTTGCTTGACCATATATTTACATTCTGGACACGGACGATTGGCAGGCGATTTCCGCAGTGGTTAACATTTGGACTCCGGAGACTAGTCTCTTCACCCCAGGGTGTTTTAAGGGTTGCTGATGCGGGTGGGGGGCACCAGATGTGGAACTTCTGCCTTCCAAGTTCAACAGCAAACTGGCCAGATTTGTCTTCAGTTTCTGGGATTATCTAGCTTGTGGATGCTGTGGGATCTGTTCAACCTGATCTATGCCTTTTCATCTCTAACGTTCTTCCTTCTTCCACTCCACAGAATTGCCATGGAGGTCGTTTCAGTGATATCCATTGCACCAAACTAGCCCAGGAAGACCAGGTACTCAGACCTCATTAAATTCCTAGCAGAGTCTCTGTGGGCTCTCCCAATTCATCAGTGTCTTCTGTCCCAAGGATTAATTTGCCTTTAGTGAAGGACTTCAATCTGGATATAACACACATTGTTCCTCTGGTGTGTTCTCCATTGAGTCTGTGGAATCTCTGCCCGATTCTGTCAATTCTTCAAACACCCCCCTTTGAACCTATTAGGGGTTATTTTCTATCTACCTTTAATTGCAAGGTTTCCTATCCTGTTGCTATCCCTTTCACAAAGAGAGTTTCTGAATTGGCAGCCTTATCCTGTAAGGAACCCTTTCTTATGTGAGGATAAAGACCGGTTTTCTTCCCAAGGTGATTTCTTCCATCCATCGTAAGACATCGTCTTACCATCTCTGTTTCTCTCTGAAGGAGATTTCCCCTCGTTGTCTAGGTGTGGCACACGCTGTTTGAGTTTATCACTTAGCTACAGCTTTCTTATGGCTGTCTGTCACTTCTGAGGGTTTCCCCGAAGGGCCTTCTGCTTCCTGTTCTGCCCTTGCTAGAAAGATCATTCAAGCCTATTCCCTGTCATTATTGAGCAGCCTGTGCCCTATACTGTACAGATAACAAAATGGGGTTATGCTGGACTGTTCTTAGCGCACTTGTTTGCCAGTGTAATCTGCTAAAGCAGCTGCATAACCCCATGTACCTGACTACTTGCAGTTAAAATTCCTTTATTCTTAATCATACAGTGTAGAGGGCAAAGACTGGATATTGCCACAAAGACTCTGCTACAGGACTATCGACACCTGGCTTCCTGTGTATCCTTCACATGACATGTTTAGCCCATTTCCCCATTGGGAAATACCCTCACTGATCGCAGTGGTGGAAACCAGGGAATCACAGCAAAGGCTCAGGAAACATTTGCTTACATGCATCCCTTGCTTTGGAGCAGGACACAATTTTAACAAAAATCTCTGCACCCAATTCTAAGTTTGTCTCAGGCATGCATTTAAGTGGTCTATCTGATCAAGGTAGATTTCTCTGCAACTATGTCAGAATCTATCAGACAACCAACAGCCTTAATTAAGCGATCACTGTCCAGAGCCCAAAAGCGCCAGGTTTCTTTTTCACCTAGACCTTCTCTGCCTGAGTCAGAAGTGGAGCTACCTTCCTTAGAAGAGGTTGACAGTGAAAACTTTGAAGAGAACCCATAAATGGTGTATGAGGAGGCCGCAGAAAATTTCTCACCCACTGCTTCCCATACACTTGATGCAATATGTTTGCCAATATAGGTATACCCACTTCTGCTGTGCGCAAAAGCCTCTTATAGACCCCAGATCTCTCCATAAAGAGGACATGTCACGGCCCATGTTATGCTATTATGTTCATCCTTTGTGATGGCAAGAAAGTTGATCCAAAAAAAGGCACAGTGCAAAAAAAAAAAATTTAAGTAAATGAAAAAAAGTTTAAAACACCCCTGGCCCCCCATGCACCCCTGGCCCCCTGTCCCTCCAAGAAAAAAAATCTGCGTGCTTGCCTAAATAATAATTAACAATCACAAGTGGTGCAGCCTATCACTGAAGTGTGTTGAAACACCAGTGGAAATCAAAACTCTAACGCAGCGCAGCCACAATAAATCTACAAAAACAATAACCATGCCCCCTTAAGGATGAGCATCCCTGGATGAATGCTAGAGATGGCTGAAAGACTACTTCCTACCAGGTGGTAGAAAATAGAGGAGACATTACTGGATGTGGCAGCAGTAGAGAGCCTGGGTATTGCTTAACCAACACCAAGTGACGTCATTACACCCGTTTGTCTTTCGGCCATCTCTAGCATTGATCCAGGGACATCCTTAAGGGGGCTATGGTGGTTATAATTGATGCCGCATGTGAACTGGTGCACTGAATGTTACGAATGCACTATATTTGTGAGTAATTTTAATTCTTTTAATAAATTGTGATACTTTTTGATACTGCACCATGATGGTCTCTCAATTTTTTTCATGCATTTATAGTGATTTGGAGTCTCACCATTTAAGCAAAATATTACATAATATAAGTGGGTGTGAAGATACCTGTGGAAAATTACCCATTTACTGGGACAAGCGTTTTTAGACCTTACCTTTTGTGTATGTCTAACTTTGAGGTAAGGGGCCAAAGCAAGAGGTGATGGTACAGCGTGGTGCAAAATATTGTTTGGAGCACTTTCTTCACGCAAGATTATTTTTTATATTTAGTTTTGGAGCACTTTTGCCACACAAGATTATTTTAGTATATATAACTCTGAGAACAAAGCACAACGGACACTTATTGGGAGATTGTTTATATTTCTTTTTTTTCATATGTATATTTTCTCACATGTATGTGGACTATTACTTTCTGAATTTCAGGCCTAGGCAAATGATGTAATACATCCCAAGAGTCTTCAGGAGGGGAGGAGTTGTTTTCTCAGTTAAGCACACCCTCCTGCCTGCATGCTTGAGCGAAGGGCAGATGTATTCCAGGAAGTAATTGCTACATTAATCATTTGCGGCCACAGCCATAAAGGCTAGGGGGTGATTTTCAAACTGATTTCTCAGCAAAATAAAGCATGGAGACATGGATGGATGTGTGGCTTTGCTTTGAATAGTAAAAATTAATCAAATAGCAGTTTTTTATTTTTAGTGCTCAGATGCAGTGTAGTTCCGCTTTAAGCCTCAGCTTTGTAGAGCATCTGGTTTATGATTTTCTTACATACAACTGCCTTCTCAGCTGTGCGTCTTGCAAATTCCTTCTGCGTTACTATTGACCTCAGAGTTGCCTTCCTTACCCGGTCAATGAGTTTTAGTAGTCTGCCTTTCATATGCCATATTTCTGTATGCAGCGATGTAAAAGTGCTCTAGAAATGTTTAAAGGGGGTAAGTTCATCTTTACAGAAAATCTGTAAGGTGAACTTACACTGGGCCCCCTCCCCATCCCCCTGTTTCCGCTGTACCTGAAGCTGGCGATCACCCCATAGGAGACATCAGAACGTCGCTTCACCGGTCCGGAGATTTGAAATCTCCATGGCTTAATCTCCTAAACGTACTTCCCCAAAGTACGTACAGTATAGGAGGCATTCTAGTTCTAAACCCACCTAGCCCGTCCTGTCAGCGCTGCAGAAGAAGAGAGAAAGCCGCAAGGATTTCAAATCCCTAGACCGGTGAAGCGGCGACTCTGTCTCCTAGCGGGTGATCGCGGCCTTCATGTACAGCAGGACCTGGGGCGGGGGCTCCACTGTAAGTTCACTTTACAGATTTTCTGTAAAGGTGAACTTACACTTTAAAGTTTGGGGTCTTTTTTTGTTTTTTGTTTTTTTTTTACTCCTTATTTGTGCTTCTCCAGACTTGTTTTCATAGTGCCTTGTTCCTCATAAAGCTGATTGTTTTATATCTTTTGTGTAGCAAGTTCCAGGGCCTTCTAGAAACTGGGTGTATTTGATGTATCTCTTGCACATAGTTGGACTTCATTCTTCCAAATATGTTAATTCTGAGGGCAAAATTGGTTGCAAAATTGCTTATATAGGGGTTTTACAAGAAATGTGGTGATAAATTCTGTGTAGCGTTTTTTCTACCTTGATATTATGAACTCTTGTGTAGATCAGTGACATAGTCTCAATTAAATCTGATTTAATAGTAGATTGCAATACCACAAATCGTGAAAAAGTTAAATGTGGTGTTATACGAAGCACTGTTAATACACTAGTAGTGACAAAATAATCTAATTTTTTTTTTTTTTTTGCTCACAGGCAAAGATGGCTGCAGCGGATGAAAGGAGATTTCAACAGCAGATCATAGCCCAACAAAAGAAAGACTTAACATCGTTCTTAGAAAGTCAGAAAAAGCAGTACAAGATTTGCAAGGAAAAGATTAAAGAGGCATGTGCAGTACTAACCTGACTCTGGGAAGCTTCACCAGAATCTCTAAGAAAAAAAGTGGTTACTCTCTTCCAGATTTGGTGCCCTAAATCAGCAAGACCGACGGTGTGAAATATCACATATTGAGTTCTTGTGAATTTTCAGCTGTTACAGGCGGCTTCTGTTTGAGGCTTATGTGGTCTCTTTGGGAAAATGTTATATGTAGGCTATTTAGACTTAAAGTGTTACAATTTGGTTAGACAATTATTTTTTTATTAATATAATAAACATGGTATACTCATCTGATCTGTGCAATGGTTTTGCACAGAGCAGCCCAGAATCTCCTCTTTTGGGGTCCCCCACTGGTGATCTTGGCTCCCCGTCTTTTCTCCGTGTTCCCTTATAGCAAGCTGCTTGCTATGGGGGGCACACAGTGCGTGCTCACTCCTGAGCTGTGTGTGTCTATAGAGCCGCACTCCATAGATACACAGCATGGCTTAACTGTGCCTCTTCTTCCTCCTCACAGCATTTAATTGACTGAAGCAGAAGCCAATGGCTCCTGCTGCTGCCCAAAATCCCGTGTGAAGAGGAGATAGAAAAGAAGCAGCCGCTACAGCGCTAGATTGATTTAGGTCTCATGTAATATTTATGGACGTAGGGGAGGACAGGATCTGTAAAGCTTTTTTTTTTTTTTTTTTTTTTTTACCTTAATGCAAATAATGCATTAAGGTAAAAAATAATTTGACTTTAGAAACACTTTTTAAGAGCAGACACTGAAAAAAGTGGCCGCTGACTCCACCCTTGCACATGCTCAGTTACGCCTACTGTCTGCGCTTAAATTGTGCACTGGTTGCTAAGCAATCACACAGCTGCAGGGGCTTTCTTTTGCTTAGCAACCAGTGCAAAATGTAATTTAGAGCCGATAGTGGGTGCTACTGACCATATGCGTGGAGGAGTCCGCTGCCACTTTTTTCAGTAAGCCTTTTTCTGAATCCATGACATATAGATTGACTAGTTACAGATAAACTTCCTGCTATCAGGCATATCCCACCCTCCTGCAATATGGTTTTATTTTACCTTATGATCAGTTATTGCTGGGCTGGGCAATATATGGGAATGATTGACACTTCAGAAATAGGTGTTCCTTTTATTTAGTATTGATTTGTTTGCATGCACTGAAGATGAGGGTGGTTTGTGTTTTGGGGGAATTTATCTCCTTGGTTTCTGGTACTCTTTGACAGAGACAGGAGTGTTTTTAAGTTTTGTCACTTTTTGCCTGAGAAAAGAGCTGATTAGAGCTCCAAAATGTTGCACTGCTTTTTATTGGACTAATAAATTGCTCACTTTTTAGCATATGCTGCTGATCCCTACGATTTCTGGAATAAGAACAACGGCATCATTGTGCATCAGTGCAGCACTCAGAAGGTTGCAAATCTTTTTCAAGTGCACCAGACTCTTCTCAATTTATGCTGTCTGCAGCATTTTCATATGACTGATTCTTAGGACTATAAGAAAGTGGGTTGAATCAAGCTGATTGTCGTTCAGTCTGGAAGAGGAACTGTGCCAAATTGTTTTCAAATGAGCAAGAGAGTCTAAAGCCAACCTTATATGGATCGAGGTTCAGCAGGGACCAGCCAAGATTCGATCCATTATTTGGGCATACATTGTACCGAGGTTGATCCATCGATCAACTTTGTTACAATCAGCCTGTCAGATCGTTTACATGCAATAGCTGCTAGCAGTAATCATTGTGTTCTACTGGCCGGAGGGCTCCCAGTGTCGCTTCACTGACAGAACACCATAGTGCTGCGGGAGGAATTCCCTCATCACCACTGACTGTGTTGATGGGGGAATCGAGAGATTTTCTTTACTTCTACTCGTGGTGGAAGAAAAGAAAATCAAATCATCTATGGGCTGCTTAAGATTATCAAAAAACATCCATGTGAAATCAAGCAATGTTTCAGATTTTGAGCATCCTTTGTGGTAATTACGCTATCTTATCTTATATACAATACAGGGCAAAGTATTCATAGACATGTACCTTCAGGTGATTGGACACTGGCAAGCACTACTTCTCCTTTTATAGAGAAATCACTTTTAGCTTATTTAATTTAAAATGTATCTTTATTGTTTTATTTTCTAATTCTTTAATCAACTTCTCACTGCCTTTTAATGCCACAATTGAAAGCCGTACATTCAGATCGGTGCAACCTAGGTAAACCTTGGGAGCCGTATCCAGACTCCACACTGTGGGTTTTTTTGGGCACTGGATCCTGCATGGACCTCGACCCTTAATGCAACGCGTGTAGTCAGCCACAGGGTGCTATTACAGGCCCAGGGCAATGGTCCGTCCCTATGATGAAACCCAGGACCTGAAGATCCCATCAGGGATATACCCACTGAGGGGGGGGGGGCGCAAAACCTGGTCTTTATATACAGTCCAGTGTCATAGACAAATAAGACAGTGTCACCCTGTATGCATCAGACCATTACTGTTAAAGACCTGGGCTGTATTTGAATTCACTATGGTGTAAATTTTCCAAATTTGGCACTAAAATGCAACCACTGAGAGCTTTGTCTTTGGTGGTTGACCTGGTGTTCACACCACGGGTCGCACATTTTACCACCACTTCCTCTTAGAGCCCTTGTAAGGTAATCGGGCACTTCCTTCCACTCTCTTGATATGAGGGTTCACCACAGGGTGGTCTACAACCTGGGATACTGTATTTAAACTCTGAACACACCTACTTTATATTCGGCACCCTACTCCATGAGTACCCCACATGGGAATACCCTCACACAGCTTTGGTATAATCAGGCAAAAGTGAGCCACTGCAAAACCACAGGCAAACATTCACTCTATCGAAGGTCCACACAACACTGAATCTGTGCTAATAAGCCCCTTGCACCAGAGCAAGGACTGACTCTAACATGCAATGGTCTTTGCATGCAATTCTAACTCAATTTCAAAGATACAAGAAGTGGCCTATTTGACAAAAACAGATTTTTCTGAATCTACGTCACGGTTCCTCAGATAGCTAACAGCCTTAATCAACCCCCTTTGCCCAGGGCTCAAAAATGCCACACCTTTTCTTCTCCCATTTCTCTACCGTAGTCAGATCCCGATATGTCTGCCCTAGACAAGGCAGACACAGAAAGGGAGGAATGAGGACATTGAGGCAGTGTTTGGAGAAACCTGCCGAACATTTGCTTGCTAATGTGGAACACCTCACTGCTGCCATCCACAAAAGCCTTGGCGTTGTGTTGCAACTTCATACTCCTTCTCTTCTGGGTACAAAGAGACCTGTAAAAACTTTCAAAACATTCCTGTTAATGAACAGATGATGTGCAATCTATGATGATTGGGTCACTCCAGAAAGGATTTTTACACCTCCCAAAATCTTTTTCAAACTCTAGCCAGTGGGAAAAAAAAGTTCCAAAAGAAGTGAACTGTCCCTGTAGTTGGTCCTGACATCTCAGTTTTAAACATCTCACTGGTTTTCACTCTTTCAAAGATTCTGCAGATAGAAAGTTTGAGATGCTCTTAAAGACTTACTTTACACTTGCAGGCCCAGCCTGGCAGCCTGCTCTCACTGCAATTTCAGTATGTCACACTGCAGCTAACTGGACAAAGGCCATAAACAACCAACATGACCCTTCTTTCCAGGATTATACTTTTAACAGTGCAATTACAGCAAGGAATAGGGGGGGGGGGGGAGGAATGTCTGTTATAGTTTGGTTTCTTCTGGGTCACAGACGTCCCAGACCTGTGGCTTCAATTGGTGGTTTCAAAGGGTTACAAAATATAGTTCAAAACCTTTCAGATTTGCAGAATGCCCTGAACCATCTATTGTCTCAGGGAGTAGTTGTGCCATTAACTCCACAAGACAGGTTCAAAAGATTTAATTCATACCTGTTTATGGTACAAATATGTAAAAAATGCCTTCAAATTCCAAAAATCTGCAAGGTTGGTAATTTGCTATCCTGAGACCAGGGGCCATCCAAGGTGTCTATCTGTATGTGCTTTGCAGTAGCCAACAATAATTTTCAGTTTGTCGCACTGCCCTTCTGCTTTCAGAGTATTCGCAAAGGTCCCAGCACCTCATCTTGCCCTTCTCAAACCTCAGGGCATCCAGGCCACAGACTATCTAGACAGCCTTCTACTAAAGGATTTATCGCCCATCTAACTGTCAGCAAAGGTCCACAGGACAATACAGATGCTCCAGGCTTACAAGGTTGTGTGATCAATTAAAAAAAAAAAACTGCTTTCCAGAGTTCTCTTCGCCTGGAGTACTTGGGTCTTGGCCTGGACACATCCTGAGCAAAGGTTTTTCTTTCCAAAAAAGAAAATTCTTTGTCTCAGAACCCACGCTTGAGAATTAAGATCAAAGTGACATCCTACAATGAAATTCTTCATGCGAGTTCCAGACCTCATAGTAGCCTCCTTTTGACGCTATACCATTTGCCCATTTTCATTCAAGAGCTATATTCTACAACATCTTGTCAACCTGAAACTGGTATACTCCTTATCCTGACATACCCATGCTTTTGTTCAGCCATCAAGGGACTCCTTATGTTGGTGGATTTCATGCTCAGCCTTAAAAATAAGGAGGCCTTTTCCCTCCCTATCACCAGTGATAGTATGAACAACAAATGATGCCCATCTTTCAGGCTGGGAAGAAGTGTTTCAATCCCTCAGGGTCCAGGGAACATGGTCACCAGTGGAAACCAAGTTCCCCATCAACATTCTGGAGCACAGAGTAGTTAAGTTGGCTCTGCAACTTTGAACCTCCCTTCTTCATGGACACCCAGTCAGGGTGCAGTCGGACAATGCCAAATAATCTCTTGGATGGAAAGCACTGTTAAATGATTTCTGTAGTCCATATCCTAGGTGTGGAAAGCAGACTACCTCAACCACCACCGCTTGGATCAAGAGGAATGGGCCTTTTACCCAGACATCCTCAATCTGATATGTCAAAAATAGGGCAATCTAAATGTAGACAGTTTAGTTGTTAAAATCAACAACAAACTTCCCCTGCTATAGCCAGGACCATTGATCCTCTAGCCCTAACCTCAGATGCCTTGATAATTCCCTGTTCTCAGTTTAGACTAGCCTACACCCTCCAGTATGAATTATGTCTTGTCTGCTCAAAAAGATTAAGCAAGAGAGGAAACCGGTGATTCAAATTGCACCTAACTGGCCCAGAGTCTTCTAGCAGACGATCCCTGGCTGTTTCCCAACAGGCACGATCTGCTATCTCAAGGCCCTCTATTCTAACCTTGCTTCACAGTTTAACTATAACAGGATGGCTATTGAAGCATGGGTCTTAAAATATAGAGGGTCCCTGAGTCTGTTATTCCTACCTTGCTAATGGCAAGAAAAACCACATCCAGGAAGATCTACTACCATACCCGGAAATCCTTTTTTGCCTGGTGTGAACACAGGCACATCAAGCTCAGAAATTTGTGCCTCACATTCTGGCCTTTCTACAATCAGGTCTTGACCAGAACTTAGACTTAAGCACTCTAAAGGGAGAGATCCCAGCCTTGTCCATGATCTTTACCAGGCCTCTGGCTTTACTCTCTTTTGTAAAAACTTTTCTTTGTGTATCATGCATTAGACCCCCCCCCCCCTTAAAGCACCCTGTGCTCCCTTGGGATTTCAACTTGGTTCTCTCTGCCCTTCAGAAACCACACTTTGAAACCCATCAGGGATATTCCCTTAGAAGATCTAAGATCTCACTGGTAAAGTAGCCTTTTTGGTTACTAGCACATCTGTGTCTGATTTGGTGGCTTTCTCCTGTAAGGAGCGGTTCCTCATACTTCACAAAGACAGTTGTCGTTTGCCCTAAGACCATCATTTCTTCCTAAGGTGGTATCAGTCTTCCACCTCAACAGCGACATAGTCTGACCATCTTTATGACCCGCTCCAAAGCATCCAAAGGAAATCTCTCATCATTGTCTGGAGCTGGTCAATGCCAATTAGTCTACCTCAAAGCTACAGCGTCAATTAAACAGAAGGATTCCCTATTTGTTGTGTCCTCAGGACCTTGCAAGGGACTTCCTGCTTCCAAGTCCACCATCACAAGATGGATAAGAATTCTTACTGCTAGAGCTTACACTCCTGCTGTGCTTTCACTCGCCCATTTCGCCAAATAGATGGGAGCTTCCTGAGCATTTTGGCACCAGGCCCCTGTAGCCCAGCTGGGTATGGATCCCACCTGGTCCTCTGTTCATACTTTGTTAAAGTTCTACCAGATGGATGTCCAATCTACTGCAAATGCATCTTTCCGCTGCAAAGTTCTTGCAGCTGCACTTCTAAAGTTGGGTCTGTTGTTGTTGTCCCTTGTTATTGGGCCTGTTGGCACAGCTCTGTTTTGCTTAGTTGTCACTCACCCTTCTCATTCATTGATTTAGGATGTCCTATGGTCTATGAATACTTTGCCTGTGTCCTGTACTGTATGATTAGGATAATAGTAATTTTGATTTATCTGTAAACTCTTCATCTTAAAGTACAGTACAGGGCGGCATTGCTTGCTACAGTTGAGGACTCTGAGTGGTGTCTGGTTAAGGGGAGGTGCCCAAGGAAAGTGTCTCTAAAAGCTTGCTAATGTCTAATCATCTGAAGGTATAAGCCTTATAACCCAGGGTCTATGAATAATTTTCCAGTTTCTTGTACTGTACTCCTAAGATGGAATTTACAGGTAAGTCAAAATTCCTTTTATTTCTTCTCTCCTAGAAGAGCGAAAAAAGTGTCTCCAATGGTCAGAGGTGCTCGTTATTTCTGGAGGAGATTTTGCCGCTTATGTCAATGGTACCAATCCCTCACTCCCCATGTGGAAGATTGACTGATGGGAATAAGGATCCATCATTATCGTAGCAGTTAATTTTAGGCCTGATCAATTCAGATGAATACAGCATACAGTTAGGGACCTTTTAGACTTGTGGTTGGCGAGGGAAGAGGCGTAAGATGTTACAAACTGTTGGTTGAGATACATTTTTAGTGTCCTTTTTAGCTCCAAAGGCAGCAAACTGGGGTGTTTACATTTAACAGTTGTGATGCTTTGCTTTGCCCCTGCAGCAAAAACTGTTGCTTCTCATTTAAGTGAATGGGGAAGTACCACAAACACTATGCGGCCATATGCAATGCACACAGTTGCACCACATTGGTGCAGGAATTGGTGTTAAAGCAGGTGGTGAGGAGACTAAACTTGGCCTTATTGATAAGGCTGGTGATTAGTGTGCAGAACTATAAAGCTGCAGATATCAGCATTGTATTGTTTTTGCCTATAAGATATTAGCCTCTCATACACAGGCAGCAAATTATTTTTATAAACGATGTGTCATGTTCTTGCAGACTACCAAGTACAGTGTACACTACAGTGTACGTAACATAACATGGTGTCTATTTTTTTAATAAACCCAATACATTAAAATGCACAAAACAAATGCAATAAATTACTAAAACTCTAGCCGTTAAAGGCAACATGCCCACATTCAATTGTGTGATCTCTGTACCCCACAGACTTCTTGGCTACTTATTCAGTTTGCAGATAGTGTAATAGTTAGGGAGTTTTGTCTCAAATACTCTTTTGTTTGCAGTTGGCTAGGGATTACCTAATCCACATTCAAGCATATGAAGCCGTTTTGAGTGACATGAGGTCTTTATGATTGCTCCATAGATAAAAGCATGCACGTAGCCATAGATGCATGTTTAGCCATGTGCCAGCTGGTACAGATCTCGCCTACATATCCAACAACCCTTTTATATCTGTAAACAGCGCAATAATTCAAGGCGTTGTATAATGCCTGTTAGCATAATATATATAGAATGTACATAACTAAGCAGGTGATTATGTGAGAAATTCCTCACTCCCGAGGTCCTGGAGAGATTCTTCTACAGAAGAGCCCCTTTTGGTGTATGGGTCACTGTTAAAGATTAATGATTTTGAAGATGGTTTTGTGTGCTCATGTAGCATCTTCATGGTAATGTGGTAGACTGGGTTCTATTTCAATCCTCTGCACTTGGACAGTACTGATCTTTAATCAGTAAGGTAGTATAAAAGTTCATTCCTCAGAGCATCCCTGCTAACTGATGTGCAGTATCCTAAGGCGAGAGTGATGACTGGAGTAAATAGAATCTGCACTAATGAATCAGTTATATATTGATGGAAGATGGGTTGATAACTATGGGTATTTTATGTATGTCCAGAGCACCTCTGTTTATGGGCATCTATATTTATGTATAGAAAACCCCCAAACACAATCTGTACCCCTTTACCAATCCCCAATATAAGGACTATAGCATTCATGTTCTTTCCCCATTACATTTTAATATTATAACATACTGGCCTTAACTGGTGGTTTTCTGCATCCAGGAAATGAATGAGGATCATAGCACGCCCAAGAAAGAAAAACAGGAACGCATATCAAAGCATAAAGAGAACCTCCAGCACACTCAGGCTGAGGAAGAAGCTCAACTCCTTGGCCAACAGAGACTGTACTATGAGAAAAACTGCCGACTCTTCAAGAGGAAGATAATGATCAAAAGGCATGAAGTTGAGCAGCAGCACATCCGTGAGGTATTATTTTGCTTTCAATTTAATGCATTTCTGCATATTTCTCAGTAGACTTAATGTTAATAACTTGATTACATTCTCTTAAGACTGATGTGTACATTGATGTTTATATAAGCTGGATACCTATTCAGTTTGGAATTTTCCAAAGATTAAAATTGTTCTGCTAGCATCTTAGACTGGTTGTGTCTGTTAGCATATTTATCTAATGATGCCTTTGCATGAATGGCGTACCACATGAACTGGATATAGTATATGCAATTTTAGAAGTCTGCAGTAGTCAAAATTAATAAACTGAAATGTGCTACCAGAAGATAAATCATTAAGTGGCCTATAGCTTACGTCAAAGACCACAAGTACACTCCCAACCTTTCCCCTGCAGGTTACCTGATTTGTACGTGACCTTATTGGCTTCTGTGCCATCACCCACAGAGACTTTGTCCGATTCTAAATCACTTCAGTCTTTGATGAGCTTGCTCATCACTTCCAAATAAAGGCCCCACTCCCCAAAAGGCCCCATTCACATGTAAGCATTTTAAAGCTCCAAAATGCTCAACATACAAAATCCCATGTATTACGATGGTATCTGTTCACATATAAGCACTCAGATGCTTGAAGCTTAAAAAGCTACATGAGTTACTTTTGAGGTAGATTTAGGCATTTATGGCCCCATAGACTTCAATGGGAACACCTGAAAACACATGAATCAAGCTTTTTTTCCCAGGTGTGTGTCGGGCATTTTTGAGTCTGTAAGAACTGGTCTCCTCCCCCTTAGTTTGAATACATATGTAAAATGTTTAAAATTTGCTTCTAAAATGCTCAAATACATATGAAAAATTGCTCAAAAACTCCTGAAAGTTGCTTTGCTCAGATGTGAATTCAGCCTTAGAGACTGTTTTGGCTCTTATTAATCTGGTGCAATTCACTCTGAAACTAGAGCCTCTACCAGTGTCGTATCCAGTCTTGGTTCCCTAAGGCCACATTCACGCTTGACATTTCCGTAACGAATGAGAGAGCACACAGGAAATTTTATGTTTTGCCACGTGTTTTGAAAACGCGCTGCAAATGTGTTAACTGTTAATGGTGCCCCAAACGCAGTTAGAAGACACGCGTTTTGTCATGCTACAAACGCACAACACTCCATGCCAACAAAAGTTCTGGAGCTTCTTTGCCACACTTGTTGCAAGTAGGGCTGCCGCATGCGCTACGTGAACTGTGAATGGGGCCTAAAAGCGCTAATGAACCCCTATATAAGCCCACTGAAATGACTAGCCTCAGGTGATGCATTAAAATCTCCTACATAATGTTGTACCTGTTTATCTGCAGCCTTCTCTCCTCCACAGCATTCCAAAATACATAATTTAGATCATTTTTCTCGGCTTCTGGGAGGCAGGGGGTGGGGATCTAATGTTGCAGAGCACAGGCCCCTGGCACTCTACACAGTTTCACTGGGAAACATGCACATCTGAGGCTCTCAATTCCCCTGGTGTGTGCTTGGGGAGGAGGGGGGTGTCTTTATTCAAACCCAGAATGTGTGCATGGAATTTACCAAGTCTGTCATTACCTCCTTTCACTAAGGAGACTTTCTGGCTTTTGTGAACATCAAGGACGTATACATGCTATGTCCCATCTTCCCACACATGGTTTCTTATGGTTCGATGTGGGGACCTTACATTATTTGTGGCCCGCCATTTAACTTTTCATTTGCACCGCTGTGTATTACTTAGAGTACCTCCCTGTTGAGGGAACAGTCAGTGTTGACTTTGTTCATTAAAATTAGAAGAAAAGAGGTTTAATCATAAACTACATAGAGGGTTCTTTACTTTAAGAGTGGCAAGGATGTGGAATTCCCTTCCACAGACGGTGGTTTCAGCGGGGGGCATAGATACTTTCAAAAGACTATTAGATAAGCACCTGAACGACCACAACATACAGGAATATACAAGGTAATACTGACATATAATCACACACTTAGCTTGGACTTGTGTCTTTTTTCAACCTCACCTACAACTCTGTAACTTAGTCCTTGGTGTTGGATGTATCCTGAACCATCAGAAATCGTCGCCATAAAATGATTTTGATGTTTGGATTATGTGGGTCTATTCTTTTTTTTTTTTTTAAACAATCAGGAGTGCTTTATTGAAAACAATAGTAGTTCATACAAATTGAATACACAAGTACAGGCGTATATAATCACAGTACAATACATCAGCTGAGTTGTATCTTGTATCACTTGGCCACCATCCATACTACTTATACTTATCATTACATTACAAAACAACATGTGTATTACACGTCAGTTCATGGTATCTGCAGCCACTTGTCACGTGATAATGGATATATAGGAAAGTAAAAATCAAAAGAAAAGAGTAAATTTGACCCGTGGGGGAGGAAGAAGGAGGGGGGGACGAGAAAAAAAAAAGGGGGGGGGGACAGGTCAGGGGGGAAAAACAAGGGGAAGCGGAGAACCAAGCCAACCACACCCATACACCTGATTAGTAATACCCTTTATCCACCCGGCCGGGAGGGAGAAAACTTCAGTGCCTCCAACTGTGGTTACTAATTTATCCAGGATGCCCACACTTTCTCAAACTTCCAGGGGCATCCCCTGTTAATATAGGTCCATTTGTATAGGGGTAGGGCCGCAATGACCTTTTCTTCCCACGTCGATATATTGGGGAGGGATGAGGAGGACCATCTACAAAGAATCTCCTTCCTGGCATAAAAGAAAAGATAGGAGATCAGGAGTTTACTATGATGTGGCCTCTGTTCATCCTCATGAATGCCCAGCAGGGCCAACTCCGGTGTTCTTGGGACCTCCAGCTCCAGCCTAACATTAAGTTGTTCATAAATTTCTGACCAGAATTTTGTAAGAGCTGGACACTCCCAGAACATGTGCATAAATGTACCCAAATGCATCCTACACCTAGGACAGTGAGGGTCTCTGTTAGAGTACATTTTGGACAAGCGCACTGGAGTAAAGTAGACTCTATGGAGAAATGTTATTTGTGTCAATTTGTCCCCTGCTGCAACCACCAACCTGGGACCTGCCTCCAGACATTCATCCCAATCCTCCCTCTCCAATGTGGGAATATCCCTCTTCCACAACCTCCACAGCCTATCCATTTTGGGGGAATCAGTATTCAGTAGTGTTCCATAGAGTGCAGAGAGAGGCTTCTTCAGATCGCTGCAAGACAAAAGATCTTCCACAGGATCAAATTGCAAAACCGGAGGGTTTGGGAATTGAGCCCTGGCTGTATGGTCAAGCTGGATATAACGAAAATACATCCAACCCAGTAATTCATATGATCTACGAAGTTGGGCAAAGGAGAGCAACACACCCACTGGCATAATATCCCTTAAGGTCTTGATGCCATGTCTTGCCCATATCTGTGGGTCAGGAATGGTTCTAAAATGGGGCAAGTTAGGGTTACCCCATAACGGCTGCACTGGCGACCAGCGCTCCCTCTGAAAAAATCTACGTCTCGCCACGCCCCACACTCGCACCGTTGCCACTGTTGGAGCAGGTAGATCCCCATGAGCCCCTATTCCCCTGTATGCTAGATTTTGTAAGGCCTGCAGGGAGCCCAGGCACGCTGCCTCCAAGCACACCGCCGCATTAGAACGTTTACCCTCGAACCACCAATAGACTGTAACCAGCATCGCCGCCCAATAATATACCCGCAGATCCGGGAGAGCCAGCCCCCCCAAATTAGTTGGTAAGTACAACGTAGATTTTGCTAGACGGGGAACCGAACCATGCCAAATAAAAGAAATTATACACCGTTCCACCTCACGGAAGAATGACACTGGTATCCATGTGGGGCTATTCCTAAAAAAGTATGTAACCTTGGGGAGGATTATCATCTTAAGAATATTTATGCGACCTATTAGGTTTAGGGCAAGGGCGGACCACGATTGGCATTTTTCTCTGATAAGGCGCAGCAGCGGGAGTACATTTTTGTTATAATATTGAGCTGTATCTCTAACCACCCAAGGTATTTAAATTCAGTGACCCATTTTAAAGATGAAGGCCCTGTTCCGGCAGTGGGTTGGCTATCCAGCGGGAAAAGGAGTGATTTGGACCAATTAATTCTAATACCTGAGAAAGTACCAAAGTTGTCAAAGAGTTCCAAGGCGGCGTCCAAGGAGGGGCCGGCATCCTGCAGATAAAGGAGGGCATCGTCCGCATAGAGAGATATTTTCTCTTCTAAGCAGCCAATCCGTAACCCACGAACTGCTCGAGACTCTCTAATAATTATTGCCAACGGCTCTATTGCCAGAGCAAAAAGGCTCAGGGACAGCGGGCATCCCTGACGAGTTCCTCTGTGGAGTGGGAAGAGCTCCGAGACTCTGTTGTTTACACGTACCCTGGCCTTCGGAGCCCGATATAGCATCTGAATCCAGCGTATGAAAACGGGCCCGAAACCAAAGTGTTTCAGCACCCCCCAAAGGTATTCCCACTCCACAGAGTCAAACGCCTTTTCAGCGTCCAAAGAGGCGATCACCCTGCTGCCCGCATTGTCGTGTACGGGACAGATTGATAAAAAGGCGCCTGATATTTATATCAGTGCCCTTACCAGGCATAAAACCAGTTTGGTCACTGTGTATCAATGTAGATATGACTGTAGATAGACGGGTGGCCAAGATTTTTGCCAAAACCTTGGCATCCCCATTAATAAGAGATATGGGTCTACAGGACGCACATTCCTGTGGGTCCTTGCCCGACTTTGGGATGAGGACTATAACAGCCTCCTCCATAGATTCAGGCAACTGTCCCCCCTCCCCAAGCCCAGATAACAGTTTTTTTTAGCCTAGGAGCTAGGAGCTCCATATGCTGGGTGTAGAACTCAGTAGGAAGACCGTCCACCCCCGGAGTCTTCCCACCCTGCAAGCTTCCCATGGCTGCCTGAACCTCCTCCAAGGTAATATCCTCCTCCAGAGACTCCCTGTGGGCCGCAGACAGTGCCGGGAATGGAATTCTATCCAAATAATCCTCCAATTCCACTGGTGTAGTACATGCCCGTGACGTGTACAGATTTTGGAAAAATCTGCAAAAACTAGAGCTGATATCCTCAGGAGATGATACCAACACCCCTTGGGCGTCTCGTATGCCTGCAATATGTGTGGAGCCCCTCGTCCCCCTAGCCAGCCAAGCCAAAAGCTTTCCATTTTTATTGCCAAACTCAAAAACTTTCTGCTTGGAATATAACATGGACTTTTTAGTTTGTTCAGCATTATGTAATTGTAGGTCCCTCAATGCACCCCGCCATGAGTCATGGTTTTCCGCACTAGGAGAGGCAATATACGCCTTCTCCAACTCGGCCACCTCAGCCTCCAACCGCTCCAAGGTTCTAGAAGCCTCTCTCTGCAACGATGCGATGCGAGAAATGTAATCTCCTCTTATCCGGGCCTTAAAGGTGTCCCATAGAATTATATCATTTGAGGAACCCTCATTAGCGTGCCAAAAACTACAGACCGCCTCCGTAATATCCTCCTGCAATCTCTCATCAGTCGCCCAGAAACCAGATAGACGCCACAACCTCAGACCCCTGGATTCAGCCAGTGATAAATTTAGTTGTAATGGAGCATGATCAGAGATTCCCCTCACTAAATGTCTGACCTCCCTCGTCCAGCGCAAAGCATCAGCAGATACAAAGGCCAGGTCTATACGGGAAAGGGAGCGATATGACGTGGAGTGACAGGTGTACTCCCTCTCTGACGGATGAAAGTGGCGCCAAACATCCACCAGAGCAAATGTGTCCGCCCAGGTCTGCAGCTCAGACGAGGAGCCAGGCCCGGGTGCAGTCTGTCCATGTCCCGGGAGGGCACCAAATTAAAATCCCCCAATACAAAAACCTCTCCTGTACCATATCCTAATACAGTCTGCATAATGTCATATAGTATGTGGGCATTGGCCGGGGGGGGGAGATATAAACCTACTATTACCATCTTCTTATCATATACTTGTGCATGTAAAATCACATATCTGCCCCCAGGATCTGTATGTATATCAATTAGCTGAAAGGGAAGAGACCTGCGGACCAAAACACTAACCCCCCTGGCGTAATTGGAGTAAGTAGAATGATACTGGGCTCCGACCCATGCTCTACGGAGACCAAGAATCCTGGATCTAATCAGGTGCGTCTCCTGAAAAATGCATATGTGCGGGAGATTTTTTTTCAGAAAATTAAAGACCAAGGCCCTTTTTACAGCCGAGTTCAAACCTCTCACATTCCAAGAGATAATTGTAATGTTAGACATTATGACTCATGTGATATATTTGTTGCCAGGATCCGCATGTCTCCTCCCCCCGCCAACCAAGTCCATCCGGCGGAGACCCGAGCCAGAAAACCACTGGTTGGGCACAACGCTATGGCGTGTATTACAATCTAGTATAAACAGAGATGCAACAAAGAAAGTGCATACAGGTATATTCATGTTCGTGGCAATAATAAAGTGACTCCAAAAAGAAAAATTAACAGTAAAAACCCCCATATCTGCAACGGCAGACAAACATGCCCCCCTCCCCGCATCCCCCAAAAACGGCGATGCATATTTTCCCCAGAACCCCAACTAGTAGAACTGTTCAAAGGGCGTGAATTTAAGGCAGAGAACGTTCAAAAGTCACCTTAGAGATGCTGGTTAACTATGCTGGTATTGATCTCCTGGTTACCCCAGGGGTACAGTTCTTAGTTGCAAAGAAAACAAAAAGAAAAAACAAGGAAAGAAAAGTTCTAGCATAAATGCGACCTCAGTCAAAACAAGGGCCAGTCTCAAAATATCTGGTCTATTAACCCTCTTTACCGTGCATATCCTGCTCATCGTTCCTTTCCATGAGGCTGTACGGGGGAACTCAGCTAGTACCATCTGGTCTAAGTAGCCCAGCCTCGCTTCCCTCGGTGGCAATGCAGGGTCAGTGGGGAGGTGGGTATATCTATCTCAGGACGCCCTTACTGGCATCCGAGCATTCAGCCTCCAAGTTTTGCCTCACGCTACCCGTATGATAGCACCACTGCCCAACACTACTTAAGTCCGGGTGTCCGCTGTCAGACCTGCAGGGAATTTCAGATTCATGTAGTGCATACCAGTCCAGGCTTTCCGCCCATCCCATCCTTCAGCGTCAGCAAAGACTTCCATATTCTCCCATCCGTGAACAGTACAAGTGCAATGAGGGAGTAGAACCAGTGTATGCCGCCATCTCATAGCAGCCAATCAGTAGGAGTGTCAGCAGTAGCAGGAAGACACATATAGTGCACATAATGGCCATCAGCTATTACAGTTCAGTGTAAAAGAAGGTCAAATAAAATAACAAAAAACAGAAACTGACCAAATAGGTTTCGCTGATGCGGATGGCTCCTTCACTCCTTACCCCCTTCAACGGATGGGAGGCAGGGACTCCAACCAGGCAGCTGCTTCACGAGGTGATGTGAAAAATTTCACTGCTTCTCCATCCTGTACCCTCAATTTAGCTGGAAAAAGGATACTATACTTTATATTTCTTGCCCGAAGCCCCATCTTAACCTGGTCAAAGGATCTTCTTAACTTCTGTGTCTCGAGAGAATAGTCCGGGAAGAACAACAGCTTGCCATTCTGATACTTAACCTCACCCGCTCTTCTAGGCGCCCGAAGAACCTCATCTCGATCTCTGAAGTTCAGCAGACGAAAGATCAGTGTGCGGGGGTTTGAACCAGGCGGGCCAGGAACCGGAGGGATCCGGTGAGCTCTCTCTACCGTGAAATAGGGGGAAAAGTGAGCGTCTGGTAATATGGCTCGCAGGAGCTCCTCCACGAACACCGTCGGGTTTTTTCCCTCCACACCCTCCGGCATACCGACAATCCGGAGGTTGTTCCTCCTATTCCGATTCTCTGCATCGTCGACCCTATATTCCAGACCCTATATCGACCCTATATCGGACCTTTGTTTGGAGGGTGCGGATGGAGACCGTGTGCTCTCCCACAGCATCTTCGGTCTGGCTGATTCTCTGTTCCGTCTCCGATACCCTCGAGCGGAGCTTATCGATGTCCTGTCGTATCAGACCGACATCCAGCTGCACCGCCTCGATCTTGTTGGTTAGTGCCGCCTGACAAGAGGCGATCGCCGCCATCACCTCCTGGAATCCCAGCTGGCTCTCTGCCGTAGGCTCCTCCACAGCCGTTTGCGACGCCATATTGCGAACTCCTCCCGCCACGTGTATAGGCACTTTCGGCGATGTAGCTTCCTCCATCTGAGGAAAATGAAGCCTTTTTCCCTTGTGTCTCGTCCTGTATGGCATCCGGACTAGGACTAGGGGAGTTTAATGGCAGTAAATTAGTCAGGAGCAGGATATTTTAGATCATATCCAGCAGAGCTATGGTTCCTGCGTCCTCTCAGGTAGCCATCTTGGTCACGCCCCGTGGGTCTATTCTTAGGCCAGAAAGTTTCTTCTGCATGGGGAAATTTCAGACTCTCCAATCTAAGATTTGAGCTTTCCAGTCAAGAAGACGTCCAACTCTCCACTTTTGCATAGGAGTCTTGGGCCTGATGGTAGCCTCCTTGAGGCCAGTCCCATTTTGCCCAATTTCACTCCAGACATCTACAACAAAACAAGAGCCAGATCTCACTCTTCTCCTTCTGTTCTGTTACAGAGAACATTTAGCTTTCCACTCCTTGATTAAGACCTTTATACAGGAAGTCTCCCATGTAGCTCCCCCTGTTCGTTCCCTTGTGACTCCATGTGATTTGAATTTAGTTATCTCTGCACTTTCGAAACTGCCGTTTTAACCTGTTAGAGACATTCCACACACAGAGTGGTGTTCCTTGTAGTTATCACGAAGCAAATTATGTAAATAGCAGCTTTATCCTACAGGCAACCCTTGTTTTCTATAGGGACATGTTGGTGAGGCACAGGACTTCTTTCTTGCTTAAGGTAGTCTTTCTGGGTCCATTTCACTAAAATTTAAGTCTCTCACTATTGTCTGGATTTGGTTTGGGGCTGTGTGAGTCTCCTTGCCACAGCTTCTTTTAGGAAGACTGGTTCTCTTTTTGTTATCTCAAATAGACCCCGTAAGGGTGCACTGGCAAGGTGGCTTATGCAGACCATCATCCAAGCTTATGGTCTCAAGGATAGGATTCCTCTCTTCTGCGAAGGCACACTACTAGATCTATGGAAATGGGCGGAAAAACTCTGGACAGCCGCACTTCGAAGAAAGTTTCTTATGCCTTTTATTGTAGACAAGGATCACATAGTACAAACCACAGCAAAGCGATACAGAAAAAAGCTGACACATTTCACACTATCATAAGTACTTACTCATAGATACTTTCTTCGGAGTGCGGCTGTCCAGAGTTTTTCCGCCCATTTCCATTTGCATATGCATTAGCCAGCACCTGGGGCTCTTTGTCTCTCAAGGTGGTGTTTTCTTCTCTACTAGATCTATGATTGTGGTGGTGTTTTCTTCTCTACTAGATCTATGATTGTCTCTTGGGCTTTTCTGGAACAAGCAAAAGGCTGCCACCTGGTCTTCTCTTCATATATTCTCTAAGTTCTACAAGGTGAATGTTACAGGCTCATCTGAAGCCAGTAAGGTTCTTCAGTTAAGGGACACCGGTTCTAATATTAGGAGGGGTTGTCCTGGGCTGGTCAACAGTTTATTCCCCCCTCCAACCCCCCCACCCCCAATGTTCAGTCCTCCTGTAGGCGCCAATATAACTCACACTTCTGTGTCCTTTGTTGGACGCCAACAGAAGGACTTTACTGGCAAGTCAAAATTACATTGTTCTAAGGCACATCTTTTAGTGGTATGACCTTGAATGATAGTATTTTGACTTGATAGTCAAATCCTTCTCTTAAAGTCCAATGAAGGGACAAAGAAGTTTGCTAGTTTTGGAAAAAGATGCTGAAAAGCTAAAACCCCCACACTGTCTCTTTATAGCGCTCTGGCACGAAGTAAAAAAATCTTTACGCGACGGTCCTTTGGTACACTCACTCACAGTGGCTGTGATTTTGTATTTTGATGAAATGGGGGCGGTTGGGTTTTTAGAAGGTTAATGGCTTTAGAGAATGCACTACACATCCTCCAACAGCAGGATTTTTATAGCAAAACTCCAGCCAAAGATATATAAATGCTTAAAGAAAAAAAAAAGAACCTTTTGTAATGATGTGTAAAATGTTCACATTGTCTGTGTCTACGCATTAGTTTGCCAGATACTACTGACAGCGCCAAACTCCGATGCTGTGGGTGGTGAGAGCTGCAGCTCTCATACAGTGAAGCGATTCTTTTGTTTACTCACCCTTTGCTCCCCCTTGTCCATTCACAGAATACCTTGTATTCTGTGAACAGAATACAAAGTGTTTTGTGATGGATAATGGGAGAGGAAAGCGGTAAAAGACAGGATCGCTTCACTGTATGAGTGGCACAGGTCTCGTATCCCCAGTGTCTGCATGGGGGAGCAGAGCGCAATTCCCTAAAGCTCGGAGAAGCCAATGAGTGATTCGGCCCACCAGCACCTATTTAGGCCTCATGCTAAAAAGCTGTAGCTGTAGAATGAGTTTGTATCGTTACTGCAGTAACATTTTTCAGCGTTTTTTTTTTTTTTTTTTTAGCAAAACTATACTCCCACTAAAGCTTATCACTCAAAAAGCTCATAAACGCTAAATAGCCACGTGTCTCAGCATTTTTGAGCTTTTTTCAGAGTTGGAGCGTTTTTACAGCTGAAAAACGCCTCTCAAAACCGACTAGTTCTGGATTTTTTTTTTTTCAGCCAGAAAATGCCCCTGCCAAAAAACGCTGATAAAAGCTTATGTGTGCATGGACACATAGGATAACATGCTGGGGAGTTTACTTGCTGCAGAATAAAATTCCTAAAGCCAAAAACAGCAACTGTAAAAACCTCCAGTGTGCATGAGGCCTAACACAGTTTGCCCTATTTAGAGAAAGTAAGTGAAAAAAAATGAACACTGCGTTCTTAGGATGTATTATTATTTTTTTTTTTAACAAACTAAATACAATTTGGATACGTTTATCCTGTTACAAATGCTAACAGTAATGTGAGTGCTAGCATACAATTTTTATGTTAATTAAACATTAACCATACATTTTTATTCCCTTAGGAGCTCAATAAAAAGAGAACCCAGAAAGAAATGGAGCATGCCATGTTAATCCGGCACGACGAGTCCACTCGAGAGCTGGAGTACCGGCAGCTGCATATGTTGCAAAAGCTTCGGATGGACCTTATACGTCTGCAGCACCAGACTGAACTGGAAAACCAGTTGGAATACAACAAGCGCAGGGAAAGGGAGTTGCACCGGAAACATGTAATGGAACTCCGGCAGCAACCCAAAAATCTCAAGGTGAGTATCCTGTGTAAACTCAATGAAGGCTTTGTGCAATGTGAGCAATAGGGTAAATCTATTTAGCCCTCTTATATAGGACTCACGCGTACAGATCACCTGCAATGTACACATGAATTTAATATGACCTTCACGCAAGGAGAACACAAAGTAATACAGCTGCATTGCTGTACACAAAGCTGCCTTAGATGTACAATATTACCGCGCATAAATAAAATGCCAGCCACAAAACCCATTTCTGCTTATTCTGACTGAATAGAAAGGTTATCACCTGTAGCATGCATGATGGGCAAAGCTAGATGCCAATATTTCTTCTGATGAATGGAACACAAGTTCATAGCTGTGCACATCTGTAGTTGTTTCTAGGCTGCATCTTTAGAGAGTAGTCTTCATTTCCCTTTACCCTACCTAGTGAACAATGTAGGCATCTGACACCCACCCAGGTTGACTGTAATACCATCACAGTTATTTGTGTCTACTGAAAGCTAAACTCCACAAAAACGGAACTCCACACTGCAAGAGTTTCTTCTTTTTTCATCTGGTGATCCAGCCAGCAAGGCTGTAAAATGTTGGTGATCCAGCCAGCAAGGCTGTTGTTTTAAAAAGCTCTCCAGCAGAATGTATCAGTTTACATGGATCATTGTTACCCCTGCCAGTAGTAAATAACTGGTCTGGACAGTCTTGGTGGGCGCTGTGCTGATCACATGCACCCTCCCAAAAAAAAAAAAACTATAGCAATGCACACCAAACTGAGCATATCCAATGTGCCTCCAAGGCTCTGTACTATCAGCAGATGGATTGGAGACCGTAAAAGAAAGAGGATTAGAGAAGACAGGATCAAGTAGTTTTTTTTACACAATGCAGTGATCCAGCCAGCAAGGCTGTAAAATGTTGGTGATCCAGCCAGCAAGGCTGTTGTTTTAAAAAGCTCTCCAGCAGAATGTATCAGTTTACATGGATGAGACCAGTTATTTACTACTGGCAGGGGTAACAATGAGTTGTGTCTCACTAATACAGGAGGTGTGTTACTGGCCAGATCACCTGGTAAAACATAAGGGAAAAAAGCGAAAGAAAACTGACATCTAGTGATTGGTAGGCTGCATGCAATACAATACATTTTTGGTTTTGGGTTTCGTACTGCTTTAAAGTTTAACACATTTAAACAAATGCATTGTTAAAAGCATACCTACAATTCCCTGTCTATCATTCTTCCTTTATTTTCTCATATGGATGGTAATTTTACATTTGGGATTTGGGCTATTAAAGAAGGTGCATGTACTTTTTTTATAGTTTACAATTGCATAGTTCTAATTTTCCTCCTGAAATAACTTGGCTACCCAGAGGAGATTCTTATTTTTTTGGTGTGATGCTCTTTTTGCATTTCACCTGTATTTTTTGTTCTAATAACCCCACTAGAAAGCATATTCTAATATAGAGGATTCTAATGTATGTAACATTGGAAGCATAAGATTTCACTATGCTGTTGCATGTCATGGGTGGCCTGAAGATCCAGTTTTGAAGTGTTACTAAACCTAGTTTTTTAGGCGGACCTGAATGAACGCTCCATGCAGGTCTATGGAGCGACGGATGTCAGCGGTGACATGTCCGCTGACATCCGACCCGCTCCGATCCAATGACGGAGGAAAACCCTACTTTTCCATCCCTCATCGGATCGGCTGAAAACGGACTCTACAGTCCGTCTTTATTCGATCCCCCATAGAGGAGAGCGGCGCTCTGACAGGTCGGTCCCTGCACAGTGTGCAGAGACAGACCTGTCATCTGCCTGCTCAGCGGGGATCGATGGAGCGAACCCCCGTTGAGCAAAGCGGAGCCCGTACACGGACACGTCTGTGTGAAAGGGCCCTATGTCTTTTCTCATCAGCAGTATATAGCAGATTTGTGACTTCTATCAGTGTCCGGCTGAGCACTGGTTAAAGTTTGTAGGAGGAGTGATTCTCCTCTGAATGTCCTGTGAGACTGCATGACCCCTGACCCTCTGTCTGGACAGTCCTGGTTGGCGCTGTGCTGATCACACGCACCCTCCCAAAAAAAAAAAAAAAAACCTATAGCAATGCACACCAAACTGAGCATATCCAATGTGCCTCCAAGGCTCTGTACTATCAGCAGATGGATTGGAGACCGTAAAAGAAAGAGGATTAGAGAAGACAGGATCAAGTAGTTTTTTTACACAATGCAGAGGATTAACCCCTTAGGTTCCACAGTGAGTATAACCAGCATGCTTTACTGCATATATATCACTCCAAAGACATGCTGGTAAGTTAATTGGATCCTGTCTAAATTGTCCCTAGTATGTATGAACGTGAGTTAGGGACCTTAGATTGTTAGCTCCTTGAGGGTGTAGGGACTGATGTGAATGTATAATGTATATGTAAAGCGCTGCGTAAATTAATGGCGCTATAGAAGTACCTGAAATAAATAAATAATAAATATACAGACTGGTTTTACGATCGTGGGTTTTTAATAAGTCTAGATAAAGAAGAGGGATGAACAGAAAGCACAGATACATACAATGACATGGTAATTTATTTTTTATGAAGGTGATGGAAATGCAGATAAAGAAACAGTTTCAAGACACATGCAAAGTGCAGACCAAGCAGTACAAGGCCCTGAAGAATCACCAGCTGGAGGTATCCCCAAAGTGTGAGCACAAGACAATACTCAAGTCCCTGAAGGATGAGCAGACACGCAAACTGGCCATACTTGCTGAACAGTATGAGCAAAGCATCAATGAGATGATGGCTTCACAGGCGGTAAGCAGCAACTAGATGTTCTTATCAGTGGTGTTTTTATTTTATTTTTTTTATAAAATAGTGGAATGTTTCGTTGCAGCAGGCAGGGAAAGGGCTCGCTAAGTATAAAGGCTTACCTTTTTTCAGATGACTGTGTAGTCCACTAGTTTTGGCACCACGTGATCCTCTTGGTTGTCAAGAGGCAAAAGGTAATGAACTCATAAGTGTCCCCTTTTTGTGGATTTTAACTGGACGATATATCCAGGACACAAATAAAACGTATAGCCTGTGGTTTAAAATACTAATTTGTTAAAATTGACAGCAAGATTGACTTTTAGCTTAAATGTAACAGACCTCACTTTAACACAGAAGATAGAATTTGGTGCTTTTAAAGTAAAAAATAAGTTTAATGAGAGATTAAACATAAAATAAGTAAAAAATCTAGATTTGTGATCATTTGTAATAGGGTAAACATCGAAGCAGGAAACCATATACAATACATGGCTTTTTGAGGGCTTGACTTTTTTTTTTTTTTTTTCTCCATAGTAGGTATAGGGGTTAATTTATGCCTCTGTCTTCGCAGGAAAGTATGTTAACAGATAATGGTAGAAAATGATGTTTAAATTAACATTTAAGGTCACATTTAATACCTGTTGCTGAAGCTATGCAAAAAATTAATGTAGGAACAAACGGAGAACTGCATACTCCATTTTCCTCTATAAATCTTTAGTGTGCAAACAATACAGGCGACATTTCACCCGTTCTATCCTCTGTGTTTCGACCCCTTCAAGGGCTTGATTGTAGTGTTAAAAGAAATAGTCACCATAAAGGCACTCCAACAGTTATTAAAAAGATACTTTCAGCATCCGTAGCACAACCAAAATAAAAATAAAATAATATTGTTGCATAAGTGTGCACACCCTTAAACTAATACTTTGTTGAAGCACCTTTTGATTTTATTACAGCACTCAGTCTTTTTGGGTATGACACATCTTGACTTGGCAATAGTTGCCCACTCTTCTTTGCAAAAACACTCCAAATTTGTCCGATTGCGAGGGTATCTCCTGTGCACAGCCCTCTTCAGATCACCCCACAGATTTTCAATCAGATTCAGGTCTGGGCTCTGGCTGGGCCATTCTAAAACCTTAATCTTCTTCTGGTGAAGCCTTTCTTTTTATTGATTTGGATGTATGCTTTGGGTCGTTGTCATGCTGAAAGATGAAGTTTCCCTTTATGTTCAGCTTTCTAGCAGAAACCTGAAGGTTTTGTGCCAATATTGACTAGTATTTGAAACTGTTCATAATTTCCTCTACCTTGACAAAGGCCCCTGTGCCAACTGAAGAAAAACAGCCCCAAAGCATGATGCTGCCACCACCATGCTTCATTGTGGGTATGGTGTTCTGTTGGTGATGTGCAGTGTTGTTTTTGCACCAAACATATCTTTTGGAATTATGGCCAAAAAGTTCAACCTTGGTTTCATCAGACCAGAACACATTTTCCCACATCCTTTTGGGAGACTTCAGATGGATTTTTGTCAAATTTAGCCGGGGTTGGATGTTTTTCTTCGTAAGAAAAGCCTTCCATTTGGCCACTCTACCCCATAGCCCAGACATATGACGAATACGGGGGATTGTTGTCACATGTACCACACAGCCAGTACTTGCCAGATATTCCTGCAGCTCCTTTAAAGTTGCCGTAGGCCTCTTGGCAGCCTCCCTGACCATTTTTTTTTCTCATCTTTTCATCAATTTTGGAGGGTCGTCCAGTTCTTGGTGATGTCACTGTTGTGCCATATTTTCTCCACTTTATGATGACTGTCTTCATTGTGTTCCATGGTATATCTAATGCCTGGGAAATTATTTTGTACCCTTCTCCTGACTGATACCTTTTAACAATGAGATTCCTCTGATGCTTTGGAAGCTTTCTGTGGACCGGGACTTTTGCTGTAGGATGCGACTGAGAAAATGTCAGGAAAGACCTACTAGAACAGCTGAGCTTTATTTAATCAGAGGCACTTTAAATGATGGCAAGTTTGTACAGACTCCTATTTAATATGAGTTTGAATGTGATTGCTTAATTCTGAACACCGCTACATCCCCAGTTATAAGAGGGTTTGTACATATATGCAACCACATTATTTTAGTTTATTTTTACTCCCACCCCCCCTAAAAGATTTCAGTTTGTTTTTCAATTGAGTTGTACAGTTTATAGGTCACATTAAAGGTGGAAAAGTTCTGAAATCTCATTTTTTTTACATCACAGAAACCTGACAGTTTTACAGGGGTGTGTAGACTTTTTATAGCCACTGTATACAATCCAGGGTAAAGATCCATTATACCTTTAATATTTAATAATGCATCGGGTACTAAACTAACTTTGTCCATTGTTCCCATCCTTCTGCCCCTCTTCCTATCCCATTCTCCCCTCCTTCCTACTGTTTCCCTTTTATGCTCATCTTTTCTATCACTTTTTTCCCTTCCTTCAATCTTTCCCTCCTCAACTGATTTTATGAGATAAATAAAGATTGTTTTCTGTGTGTGGGGTGGGGTGCTTCAAGCTGGCATAATCCATGAAAATGTGTCAATATATGAACATTGGTTATGCTAATAACATGCATGAGGACTGAATCCTTTGTTGGAGTGCCTTTATGCTGTGTTATAGTATTCTGATTTCTACCTGCACCCCAATTTGTATAACTCTACAATTAAGCCGTTGTAGGTGGAAAAACACATCATGGTAGGGGAGGAGTGACGTGTTTTTGCAAAGGGTAGTTGACAGATCCCAAAGTTTTGCTGGTGCTCTGCACCTGAAGTGTAGAACGAGACCTGAGAGTGGTGTTGGGGAATGTGTGAGCAAAGAATGTATTGTGCAATATCAGGTATAACTTGGAGACCTATTTTATGCCTTTTAAGCCACATCTTCTACAAAAAAGAAAATTTCTTAACATTCTGAAGTGTTCTTAGGACCCTATGGGGTTAATTTACTAAAACTGGAGAGTGCAAAATCTGGTGCAGCTCTGCATAGAAACCAATCAGCTTCCAGGTTTTTTTTTGTCAAAGCTTAATTGAACAAGCTGAAGTTAGAAGCTGATTGGCTACCATGCACAGCTGAACCAGTTTTTGCACTCTTAAGTTTTAGTAAATCAACCCCTATATTTCTAAATCTTGATTAGTGTCAGCAGTTATTCAAACAATGTGCATCACTAAATGTAAAAGTCAAACACTTTGACTGCAAAATTGAAGGGAGTGTTGCATACATTCTCAGCCACTCTAAAAGACGACTTATGCCTTGTACACACGGTCGGACTTTTCAGCTACAAAAGTCCAGCAGCCTGTCCGGCAGTCTTTTTGACAGCCTTTTGACAGACTTTCTAACGACCGGACTTGCCTACACACAATCACACCAAAGTCCGATGGATTCGTACGTGATGGCATACACCGGACTAAAAATAAGGAAGTTGATAGCCAATAGCTGCCCTAGCGTCGGTTTTTGTCCATCGGACTAGCATACAGATGAGCGGATTTCTGGGTCTGGCAGAGTTACGACGTAAAGATTTGAAGCATGTTCCAAATGTAAAGTCTGTCAGATTTGCGACTGGAAAGGTCCGCTGAAGGTCCGGTGAAGCCCACACACGATCGGATTGTTTGCCGGATTTGGTCTGTCTGCATCCATCAGACCAGTCCGGTCGAAAAGTCAGACCGTGTGTACGCCCCATTATACTCTGAGGGAATCCTGAAGGATGCAATTTTTAATGTTGTGAGGTCTTAATATAATGTATGCTTTTATTGCAAGAACTAGATCAGTGTTTCTTGACTACCAGTCTTGATTTTATGTATTTGAATAGTCAAAGTTTCAGCTGTGGATTAAGGATTAATAAAAAAAAATGGGTGGGATTGCTGGCAATTGTACATAATTTCCAAGGGTAGTCCCAGTTTTGGGAGATCTTCTCTGAGAGTCCCTATTTTTGAACAGTTTAAATGTTATATTCACCTTATTTATGCAGTCTAGGCTGTTTTTTGTTTTGTTTGAGAGCTTTTTGAGAATAGGGATAGACTGTAATTTCCTGTAGTAGTATTATAGGGAGACTGAAAGCTAGGGACATGCCTATCTTGGCCCCCATTTACACCTGTGCGATTCAGCATGTTTATCAGAGCCACATCAATGCTCAACATCCAATTTCCACAATATTATCAACACTGAGAAAAAGTTTGGGAGCTTCCTTCCACTTATCCCACCCTCCCCTCCCAATTTCATGCCCAACAACCATCTGCTTCTCCTTTCCATTGGCTAAAACATGCTCAATCCAGGCTAAAAAGATGCTTGACAACCTACCTCTTCAGTCTTTTTTTTTTATGAGGCTAGAGATGCAAATAGGTTTCAAACAAAAGCAGAGAAAAATGTAAGTGGCTATATTTTCAAACATGTTTGGTATATTTCAAGTTCTCCACTCTGAGCAGAGATTAGTGACTGTCAGAGAGAGGCTGAGACAGTTGCCGGTCCAGGCATCTTGGTGGATCCCATGGCCTGGACTGGCTGAAAACGAATCACAGAAGTGCACTTCATTCTTTGTGATCCATAGAGAGAAGTAAGGTCAAAATAGCTTTAGCCATACTTCGCCTTTTACATTTTTTAAACTCTTTTTTTATGTGTAGTAGGGGATACTATGTTTCATAGAACTGCATAAAGTCTGATCTGAGGCTGTGAGCATGCTGCTGCTGGCAAATCCAAAGTACAGGCAGTCCCCGAGTTACGAACGGGTTAGGGACTGACTGTTTGTTCTGAAGTCAGATTTGTTCGTAAGTCGGAAGCGCATGCACAGAACGGCAGAGACGTCGTTTTCCAATGTCTTCCAACTTCGTTTTCCGATGTGCCGGCCGACGCTGCCTCCGTGTTCCTAAGTAGGAGTTGTTCACAAGTCGGAGGTTCGTAACTCGGGGACTCCCTGTAAAGTGTACTTTTTAATAAGAAAGAAAAAATTACCTAGGTGGTATTTTTGTATTTTGTATCAGTTTTTAACAGATGTAGAGTTACTTTTGAGAGTTTTCTATAAAAAATTTGTAAAGATGTGGTTTTATTTCCTGTAATTGTAAAGTTCCAACACATAATTATATTCACAAAATTCAAAGAACCATTCTTATCACTTCCTTTCCTATAGAAGCTCACAATGGTAAAAAAGTCCTTACCACACTCGGGGTTAGATACCATAGGGCTGAATCCTCAGATGCTAGTTAGGTTACCAGTTGCTTTGAGTTGTGGAAAGAAACCATAATACCCAGATGAAACCCAGGTAGACAAATTGCGATAACATAAAACTTTGCGTACATGTGGGCTCTGTGGTACTTTGAGCCCATATCCAACAGTGCAAGTATTGATGCTCTCCTCTTGGACATACAGTGGCTTATTTAGTATTGAATTGGAGACCACATTGATAATGCGCGAAGAAAACCCTTAAATGGAATTCAGCTGGTCTTAGCCACATGCACAAGGTGAAGTTGCAGTGGTACTTAAAGTGGAATTTTCTACCTCTATCCCTGCATCCACACAAGAAATCTCTCATGCTGTTTCATTGTATTCTGACAGCAGGGACTCCCCCCTTTGTCAAGTACACAGATCAGCACTGTAGCACTGATTGAAAACTGTAAGCCGGCTTATGTTAGACAGCAGTTTGTACATACTGAAATTTAGCTGGGTCCTGCTGAACCAGCTGATTCTCAGTCCATGTATACCCTGCTTTACATTTTGTATCTACAGTGTTTCATTTATCTGCAGATTAAAATGATGAGCTTTGAGCCACAGATGCTGTCATTTATAGCAACCTGACAAGAAGAAAAAAATATATATTTTTTTTTGTTTATTTACTCCTTCGTTAGTCCTTAGTTTACCCTAATCAGTCCTAATGAATTCTTTCTTCCTCTTCTCCTCTCAACTGTTATTTTCCTGCTGATTTTTTTTTTAATATGATCAAATAAGAAAAAAGTGTGTTTTTTGTTTTTTTTTTTGTTTTTTTTGTCTAAGGACTAAAGAAAAAAGCTTGACGATATCAATTTTGTCCTTAAATAATATTTGTATTATCTTAATTACAAAGTTTTTCAGAATAAACCGGTCCCTAACAGAAATATAAAAATGTCAAATTTCTAGCAGGTGTAGACGTGCGAGTAGTGAAGTGACTAACCACCTCAATTCCAGCATGTTCTATTACTTTCTTTACATTTTTCATTTTTTCAGTGCTGTGATAGTTTGACATGCACATAGTGTATTCAAATAAATGTGATTTGTGATTTTTGGGGGGGGGGGGGCAGAACATTTTTTGGTGTTTATTAACCACAGTTTTAAATTGTTTTACTATATAAAGCAAATTAAGACCACGCTTTCGGAATTGCTTATATTTACCTAGTATTTATAATATCTTTTCATATTGTTCATCATCATTTAGGTTGATTTATTAAAACCGAAGTCTTCAAGCAAAAAGTAGTTATGTTATATATATATATATATATATATATATATATATATAAAATATGGTTATGGTTAAATCCCACCATAACACCATAAACATATTAGGCTTATTAGCAATAACCCCCTCCACTAAATCATTGGTGGTCAGTGGCGCTTTAAACCCCCCACCTTTTAAAAAAAAAGCAAAAAAAACAAAAATACCAGAGTCACTGGTGGCAAATGACAGTTTAAAACCTCCCACCTTGAATGAAGAGAAGCTTTACTTTGCCTGTTTCTGTCTTTCTCTTCCTCTTCTTCCTTCAGTCCACTCCTGTGAGAGGTAAACACAGCCAGTGTTTACACTTGTAATTAGAGTGATTGGTTTACAGTGATCACAAGGCAAAGAGCTGCTCTGTTCAATTTGCCTGTGATTTGCACAGCCTGATAGTGCCATCAAAGGCATTGGGAACGCACAACCCCTCTATAGACTAGGACAGTTTTAAACATCCGGTTACAGTAGCAATTCCCAAATCGGCCATTTACCGAAATAGCCAGTAAGGAGTAGTTAAATGAAATAACTTGCACCTCACAAAACTAAAAGCAACCCTGAAAAACTACTGATCACAATTAATATGAACATTTACACTGAACTTGATTGCATGCTAGATTTCTAAAACTAACCATATACTTATTTTTTTCATATTTCCGTAATCATGGGTTAGGATGTTGATAAAATTTACTGAGTAGGGTTGTCCTTGGCAGAAGGGGCTTTTGGAAGAGTGGATCTATTGTGTTACCAAACTGAAGGGTCCACATCAGTAGCTTTCTACTATTGTGGAAAACTCTTATAAATGTTTGTTCTGTGTTTGCAGTTATTTTCGTTATATAATCTATTTTTTTCCCTTTTGTCTTCAACTACTATGCACTGACTTTGGACCCACAACGTGCTGTTTTGTGTGTACTCTTGTTTGGGCCACAGCTGCGCTTGGACGAGGCTCAGGAAGCAGAATGCCAGGCTCTTAGGCAACAGCTTCAACAGGAGATGGAGCTACTGAATGCCTACCAGAGCAAGATCAAGATGCAAACAGAGGCACAGCATGAGCGTGAACTGCAGAAGCTGGAGCAAAGGGTGTCTCTTCGAAGAGCTCACCTGGAACAGAAGGTACAGAACCTTTAGCTTCAAATTATTATATAATATATGTTATGTTCCTCATGTCCAGCTTGCCACTTGATATTACCGCAGAGATGGAAAACTAGTTTGCAGCTAGAGGGTAATATGTGTAACAAATCAATCTTGAAACTAAACAGACTTTGTATACATGGCTGTCAGACTTGTCATCAAGTTCATTGATGCTCATGTACACTTATGATCTGCTTTACAGGGTGCTTCTACTTTTAGTGTTAAGGTATATATCATTTGCATAGAAAAATGTCCTATTCAGATGCTTTGTACTGCAAATCAACCAAGATTGATAACCCCAGAAGTGCTGTTCTTCGGTTTTGGTGAACCATAAATGAGGGGGGCCTCTTAGGCATCAGTGCAGTTTGTTCTCAGTCAGCCTCCAAATAGTCATGTAAACTTACCCTCAAGCTGACTGCACACCTTAACCACCTCCCGTTCGCAGTATTGTCAGTTGGGTGGGCGGCGGCTCTCTTTCTCCATGATTGCGTGGGCGTGACGATCATCGATCTGTCCCTGGGACACAGTGCATCACCATTCTCAGAGCTGACAATGAGGATCTTTACCCATGTGATCAGCTGTGTCCAATCACAGCTAATCACATGTAAACAAGGAAATGCCGGTTATCGGTAGTCCTTTCCTCACACAGCGTGAGGAGAGGAGAGCAGCCCCAACAGTGCCCACCAGTGATGCCAGTCAGTGCCACCTATCCATGCCGATCAGTGCTGTATATTGGTGCAACCTCACACTTTAGTGCCGTGTCATCAATGCAGCCCATGAGTGCAGCATCATCAGCGCACATCAGTGAAGGAGAAAAATTACTTATTTACAAACTTTTATAACAGAAACTAAGTAAAACGTTTCTTTTTTTTGTTTTTTTAATTTGTATAAAAAATTTTTTTCTTAGTTTCTGTTCTAAAATTTTGCAAATAAATCTTTCTTCATAAATTTAGGCCAAAATGTATTCTGCTACATTTCTTTGGTAAAAAATAACCTAAATCAGTGTATATTATCTAGTCTGTGTGAAAGTTATAAAATCTACATACTGTGGTGTGTGCGTGTGTTGATAGAGAGATATATCTCTATCTATCTCTCTATATCTCTATCTATATATTTTAGTGTGTATATGTATATACAAAATGAATGAGCTCAAATCACACTGCAAAGAATCGCATGTGATTTTAACAGGAATGTGGCGCGATTCCTGTCCGAATCACATGCAGTTTCCCCCATTGCGCTTGTCATAGTGACTGCAGTGCGATTTGAGCCCATTCATTTTGTATGGGGCTCAAATCACACTACAAAGGTATCGGTACTCTGCATCAGAGTACTTGACTGAACGTATCGGTGCTCGCCAGCAAAAAACAGTATCGTTGCAACCCTAATTGCTCAGTCTTGAAGCACTAAAATGCTAGGACCATATAAATACCCCCCAAAAAAAAACCTTTTTGAAAAAAACACACCAAGGTATTTAGAGACATGGGGAGTTTTTTTTCAGTTGTAATTTATTTGAAAAATGAAGAAATGAAAAAACGTGTTTTTTTTGTTTTTTTGGGTTTTTTTTTTCACAATTTGACACCGTACTGCACTGGAGAGGTGATGAGGATTTTCTGTACACTAGGATTGCTTATTACAGTGAGGATCACTGTATAAGCAATCATTTTTACACTGTGAATGAAATACACTCACGTGCCATTGTGTACCATTGGGATAGCTGTTATTGGCTACAGCTATCACATGGTACAGGTCCACTGTGATCAAGATTGGTAAGATCAGATGTTTTCAGTATTTAAAATCGGCACTGTTTACATCCGGGGAAACCGGAAGTGACAAAAATGCTCGCCGCTTCTAGTTTCCTATACTGTAGAGCTCATCGAGGACCGGTGGGACAGTAGTGCCCAGAGAGGTACGGACAAGGTGGGGTGGGGGATTACCTGTAAAAGCCATCCATCAGCTAATTAAACACTTCAGCACCGAAAGGTTTTACCCGCTTCCTGACAAGGCCATTTCTTTGCGATACGGCACTGGGTTGCTTTAACTGACAATTGCGTGGTCATGCGATGCTGTAAACAAATAAAATTGATGTCCTTTTTTTTCCCACAAGTAGAGCTTTCTTTTGGTGGCATTTGATCACCTCCGTGGTTTTTATTTTTTGCGCTATAAACAAAAAAAGCAGCATTTTTGAATAAAAAACAAACTCTTTTCCTCGCTGACAGATCAGCGGTGTGCCTTGTTTACATAGGCACATCATTGCTCTGTGCCTTCTGTGAATGATCAATGATCAAGGGTCACAGCAGCCTTCTGTGAATGATCAATGATCAATGATCAAGGGTCACAGCAGCCATCGCGGCCGTCAGACCCGCTGTGTCCAATCACAGCGGGGGTGGCACGCGCACCCCCCTGCACCGTGTGCTCAAAATCACGTACAGGTACATGATTTTGCACAGCCAGGCCGCCCTGCTGCAAGTATATGTAGGGTGGGCAGTCGAGAAGTGGTTAAGCCTGGTTGTCTCCTGAAAATAAAAAATACCGGGATAATGCCTGTAGCTGCAGGCATCATCCTGGTATAACCACTTCAAGTCAAATGATGTACATGTACGTGATTTGGCGGCAAGTGGTTAACAAGCGTTTATTTTATTACAAATAAAGAAATTATAAAGACGCAAAAAACAAGTTGAAAACTTGGGTATATACGTCTTTGAAAGTTGATCTCTTTACCCTGTACTGTGGTCAATATAAACAAAGCATTAAAAAAAAAAAAGTGTATACCTATTAAAACCCAACTAACTCCCAATATGATCATCAAAAATTATAAATAAATACATCCTAAAATATAAATCCATATATCAGAAAACTTCTACAAAACTTGTGTATAAATATATAATAATCATATATAGTAGCAATGGTGGTGGTGTTCTCTCAAAATAGCGGCAGTTCCAAAAATGGCTCTGTAGGTGAAATGGTTAATGAAGAGGACATTGTGGAATAGCAAATCAGAAACATACTAGGGCATCCACTTCTTCCATGGAAACATCAGTTACATGTTATCCAGGTTGCATTCCGGTAGGGCTTGATAAAGACTTCATATACAGCGGATAAAATAAGTATTGAACACGTCATAATTTTTCTAGGTAAATATATTTCTAAAGGTGCTATTGACCTGATAGTTCCACGATATGTCGGTAACAACCCATACAAAGAAACCAAAACAAATAAGTTCAGAAATTAAGTTATGTGTAACAAAATGGAATGAAACAGGGAAAAAGTATTGAATACGCTTAACTGAAATTTATTTAATACTTCATGCAAAATCATTTGTTCGTAATGACAGCTTCTAGATGCCTCCTGTATGGATTTTGGTCCATTCTTCCACACACAGTCTTCAAATCTTGAAGGTTCCGTGGGCCTCTTCGATGAACTCTGATCTTTAGCTCTTTCCATATATTTTCTATTGGATTCAAGTTAGGTGATTGGCTGGGCCATTCTAGCAGCTTTATTTTCTTTCTTTGAAACCAATTGAGAGTTTCTTTAGCTTTGTGTTTGGGATTACTGTCTTGCTGAAATGTCCACCCTCATTTCATCTTCATCATCCAGCAGATTATTATTAAGAATGTCTTGGTACATTTTTCCATTCATCCTCCCTTCAATAATATGCCGTTTGCTAGTACCATATGCTGAAAAACAGCCCCATACCATGATATTCCCACCTCCAAACTTCACTGTTGGTATGGTGTTTTTTGGGTGATGTGCAGTTCTATTTGACCTCCAAACATGATGTGTATTATGGCATCCAAAGAGTTCAATCTTGGTCTCATCTGACCGGACTATATTCTCCCAATATTTTACAGGCTTGTCTAAATGTTGTGCAGCAAACTTTAAATGAACTTCAATGTGCTTTTTCTTCAGCAGTGGGGCCTTGCATGGTGAATGTGCATACAAGCCATGGCGGTTGAGTGCATTACTTATTGTATTCTTTGAAACAATTATACCTAATCCAGCTCTTTCTGAAGCTCTCCGCAAGTGGTTTTTGGCTCTTGGAAAACTCTTCTGATAATTTTCACTCCTCTGTCAGACATCTTGCAGGGGGTACATGGTCGTGGCCGGTTCATGGTGGAATGATGTTCTTTCCACTTCCGGATTATGGCCCCAATAGTGCTCACTGGAACATTCAGAAGTTTAGAAATCCTTCTGTAACCAGTGCCATCAGTATCTTTTCCAACAATAAGGTTGTAAAGGTCTTGAGGAGAGCGCTTTGCTTTTGCTCATCATGAGATGTTTCTTGTGTGACACCTTGGTAATGAGGCCCCTTTTTATAGGCCATCAGTTGAGACTGAACCAGCTGATAATAATTTGCACTGACAAGGGGCAGGATTGTTGTCTAATTACTGATAGATTTCAGCTGGTGTCTTGGCTTTGAATGCTTTTTTGCACCTCCATTTCTTCATGTATTCAATACTTTTTTCCTGTAATTCCATTTTATTACACAACTTCATTTCTGAACCTATTTGTTTTGGTTTCTTTGCATGTATGGATTGCATGGGTTGTTACTGATATGTGGTAAACATTTCATGTCAATAGCATCTTTAGAAATATATTTACCTAGAAAAATGGTGACGTGTTCGATACTTATTTTACCTTCTGAATTTAAAAAAATAATTCAATAAAATCAGATTTGGGGGGCGTGGCTTGGAGTCCATGAGAGCGGCTGCTTGATCTCACAGCTACGGCTCTATACACCCATCCTGCAGGCATTCTGGCTCCAATCTTCTTCAAAAAGGCACCGAAATACTCCTGAAGACGGTGGGCACCCGATCTAGGCATGATGGTGAATAAATACGGGCCACCTCTGCCCCAATCCGCGGCGGAACAACTGGCCCCGTTAAGGAGGCAAGATGGTGCCGATCCCTCAGCCATGCACGAGACCGCTCTGCAGTCTGCCTACAGAACTCAGAACTCGTCTCAGGGGGTGAGTGACTCTGTACCTGCTGTCTTTCTCACCCAGGCAGCACACTCAGAACCCCTAGACTCCCTGGTCTGCTCGGAAGGCTCTATATCCTCAGCCCCCTCCATTGCTGAGCCTACACTGGCAGAAATTATGCTAGCTATACAGGACTGTAAATCTTCCCTCACTGTCCAAATGGAAATCGTCCATATTGACTTCTCCCACCTGAAACAAGACGTTCAGACCTTACGGGAAAGGACGTGAGAGGTGGAGGGACGCGTTAGCTCCCTGGAAGACACAGTTCATCCTTTAACCGTTCGTACAGCCACTAACGAATTGGAAGCCCTTAGAGCCAAGTTGGACGATTTGGAGAATCGTTCCTGTCGGAACATTCTTCGTTTTGTGGGGTTCCTGGAACGGTCGGAGGGTTCCAGGCCCAAACATTTTCTACATAAATGGCTGCGTGATGAGCTGGGGGTAGAGGAATTCTCCAAAACCTTTGAGATCGAGCGGGCACATCGCACCCCCTGCGTCCCCCACAACCTGGGGCCCCCCAAGATCTCTAATTGCCAAATTCCTTAATTTTCGTGACTAAGTCACCATCCTGTGTCTGGCCAGGGAGAAAGGCCCTCTCAAGTTCAGCGGTAATAACATTTCCATTTATCCTGATTTTTCAGCTGAGGTACAGCGTCAGTGCATGTCCTTTGCAGCAGTGAAGGATTGCCTCCGCAAAGAAGGCCTCCCCTATGCGATGCTGTTCCCTACTAAGCTGAGGATCATATATGAAGGTAAAGCTCATTTTTGCTCTTGTCCTAAGGAAGCTATGTCCTGGTTAGACTCGCGACTTGGGAAGCAACCCAGACAACGCCGCAACTGAACCCATAAATTTCAGTCCCTGAGTTTCCACATGCTCATCCACTTTTATTGCTTGCCCCTTATGGGCATGGTCCTCTGTGGATCTACCACTACGACTGATATTCCTTCTTCAGATACTGGACCTGCTTGAGACCTGCCTTCATTTTAAAGCAATTTTTTCATATTTGTTTCTTTTTTCAATCTTTGCACTGCTGACAAATCCTACGATCACTCCTACCAGCAATGCCTTTTGGATTATTTACAGATTACTACTGATGTACCTCACACACCGGTTGCTGTTTGTGCCTTCCGTTCAAGTTTCTTACAGATCCTGCAAGATGGACCCTTACATTGCATCTGAGAGCCCTCATGGAACTGCTACTTTCCCTATACCAAGGGGTGGCGAGGCCACGGGACTTTTTACTCCCTCTCAACTCTATTCCTGAGGGGGACACTTTTTTGTTTTTGAACCAATGCTCACTAAGTTTGGGTTGGTAGAGCAGGGAGGGGGGTGGGCGGTGGAGGGAGGGATGTTTGTATTGCTGGTCTTCTCACAATCTCGGCTCTGGAGGATGGCTGGCATTTTGGGTTTTTGGTTGTTAAGTTTGCTCTTATGAACAATTCTTTTTTTGTTGTTACTGCATCCATACTATAGACGGTATCATAGTCAGCAATCTCTGTGGTATACTGCACCATTTAATACCTTTTGCAATGTTCCTGTACTAACTAAAACTACTTATGGCTGACATGTTAAAATTGATGTCATGGAATGTTAGGGGGTTGAACTCGCCTCACAAGCGGTCCCTAATATTCTCCTATTTGAAGAAATGCAAACCCCATATCATTTGTCTTCAAGAGACCCACCTCACGCGTACTATGCTACGGTCTCTTAAACGTCCCTGGCTGGCCACTCAATATCATGCTACTTGTACCAACTACTCTTGAGGGGTTTCGATTCTGCTGGCAAAGTCCCTACCGGCTGAGATTCTGCTTGTGAAGTCAGATCCCGCGGGACGGTTTATTATACTCACACTTCGCATAGTCTCCACAATTTTCACGCTAGTGAACATATATGTTCCTCCCCCGTTCTCCCCAGATGTCCTCTCACATTTGTCCCTACTATTACTGTCTAGATCCCCAGGTCCCCTGCTCTTTGTTGGAGACTTTAATGCTGTACTAGACCCTGCAATGGACCGCTTGCGAGGTGGGGGTAGGCCATATCCTACATTTGTTGACTGAACCCAGGTATTTGCCCTTACTGAACTGTGGCGCTGGAAACACCCAGTAGACCGCCAGTTCTCATGTCACTCTGATTCCTTCCACACTATGTCTCATATAAACCTGGCGTTCGCCCCGGTGGATATACTCCCACTGGTCCATTCAGTTTCATACTTACCTAGCGGGATCTCGTATCATGCCCCTTTGTTGGTTGGTCTCCTCCTCTTGCCAAGATCGGGTCTCCGGGTCTGGCGATTGAACCCCCATTGGCTTGAGGATGAAATTGTGCAGGCTGAGCGCCAAAGAGGCGTGACCGACTACTGGAGTACGAACCAGGGTACCACTGGACTCACCACGGCCTGGGATGGTTCCAAGGCTGTGTTGAGAGGTACCTTTATGTACATTACCGGCATCATGCGCAAAAACGCCCAGCAATGTACTGAGGGGTTAGAAAGTGCCCTAATAAAGGCAGAGGTGGAATACTCCCAAAACCCCAATGCACTGTCCCTTTGGCTTCACTGCTGCAGGGAATATGAACTCCGCCTGTTAGATCTTACCAAAAAAACGTATGCTCTATGTCACCCAGAAGATATTCGAACATGGTAATAAGGCGGGTCGCCTACTCGCATATCTTACCAGATCTAATTGTCCCCCTGTCTCTATCCCCAGAATATTGGTCTCGGAGAATACAGTTAGCGATGTCCCTCAGGATATAGCAGAAGCCTTTCTCTCCTTTTACCGGGATCTTTACACTTCTAGAGCTGATTACTCTGAGTCACAACTGGAAGACTATTTAAACCAAATTACACTCCCCAGTTTGACAGACCAGGTTCGAGAAGAATTAGATGAGCCACTTTCTGTAGAAGAACTTTCGCAGATGCCGGCTCATAAAACGCCGGGTTTAGACAGTTTTCCAGTTGAATGGTATAAACAATTTCAACACCTCCTTAGCCCTATTTTACTCAAAACATACAATGAGGCCCTGAAGGAAAGGGTGCTCCCCCCCTCAATGAGGGAGGCACTCATTGTTTTAATACTTAAACCTCGAAAGGATCCACTAAAATGACTCCTATCGACCGATATCTCTTATTAATGTGGATGTCAAAATTTTGGCTGAAGTCCTGGCTAACCGTCTAAAGGTAATTGCTGAGTTGGTGGGGAGCGACCAAGACTGCTTTATACCAGGCCAATCGACCAGGATGAACATCCGTAGACTGTTCCACAACTTGATGTATCCGCATGACTGTCCACCCACCCGAGTTGTTGTATCCCAAGACACCTGTAAGGCCTTTGACAGTGTGGAATGGATGTATCTGTTTCGGGTCTTACAGCTATATGGCCTTGGCCCTAGGCTGATAGCCTGTATACGGCTCCTCTATGCTATGCCACTCGCCCGTATTCGTATTCATTCGCAGATTACTGAATCCTTCCGGATCACCAGGGGCACCAGACAAGGCTGCCCTTTATCGCCCCTCCTATTCGCGTTGGCTATGGAGGCTGTCCGAATCCGTAACTCCTCAATAATTCACGGTCTACCCATCAATGGCATAGAGGAACGCATCTCTCTCTGTGCGGATGATACGTTAGTTTACCTAGCAGACTCCCAGGACTCACTCACTAATCTGTTAACTACTGTAACCACTTTTGGAGACTTTTCCGGATGCCGAGTGAATTGGGACAAGTCCATTATTTTTCCCCTAGACCAAGCCCTCACTTCACAGACTCACTCGGATTCTAGGCTACAAATAACCACCTCCTTTAGGTACCTAGGAGTTGTGGTACAAATGCCGTTGTCCCTCTATATTACTAATAACCTAGGCCCACTACTGCTTCAATTACAGACCCAAACCAAACAATGGAGGGACTTGCCTTTGGACTTGATGGGACGGGCCAATGTCCTAAAAATGATATATCTGCCTAAGCTGTTGTATGTCCTGGCTAACTCCCCCTGTAAAATCCCCAAAACGATTTTTAAGAGCATTGACTCTATATGTATAACGTTTCTCTGGAACGGCAGACCCCTTAGGGTGGCATTGGAGACGCTTAGTCTCCCGTCCCACCTGGCGGGGTTAGCTTTCCCTGACTTTTATCTTTACTATCAGGCATCTCAATTGGTCAATATTCATAACTGGCTGCATCCCAACTGAAATAATGCATGTACCACCACTGAAGGAGCCATAGTTTCCTCATTTGAAACACTACATAACATTGTTTATCGAGGATGTATACCACCAGGACCTGGAATGACCTATCTTAGGTACCTCCCTATCCTTGTTCAAAACTGTGACGCTTAAACATACCTCTGACTCATGGTTAACTTCCCCCAATAGTCCATTTTGGTTTAATCCGACGCTTTCGGAACTAAACTCCTTACCTGACCCTCAAAGGTGGACCTCCAAGGGAATTAAATATCTACATCACATATACACCCCTCACAGATGAGATTAGATTTTGACTTACCGCGTACTTATTTGTTCTCTTATTACCAACTTAGGCATGCTGTGTGAGCACAGTTCGGTTCCCTAGACAATCTGCTTAAAACCCCTGACCTCGAAAAAAAAATCCTAAGATCCCCAGACCAGAAGAAACGTATTTCTACTTACTATGCAGCTCTGGTCACAGACTCTAACCCTAGATTTAAAATAGCACAACGGAAGTGGGAATCCTTAGATATCTCCATCATGGAAGATGACTGGTCGGAATTCAGTGATACTTTTAAGGCTTCTGTTATATCCTCCTAGGGATAGGGTGATTCAAATAAAGATTTTTCATCAATCGCACCTCACACCAGCTAAAATGCACAAAATGGGCATATTATCCTCTGCTGAGTGCTTTCGGGGATGTGGACACACGGATTTCCTTCACTGTTTTTGGAATTGCCCCATAATACATGACTTCTGGCGGAGCATAGGCTCTTTTCTCTACTCGGCGTTGGGACTTCCCAACATAGTCCACCCCAAGAACTGCCTTCTGGGTGTCTTTGGTGATTTGCCTGTCCCTTCCCGGGTCAAACAACTCCTTCGTATCCTATATTTCTATGCCAAGAAATCCATTTTGTTGACCTGGAAGGGAACGGCAACCCCAACCAAGGGACTATGGTTAAAACTGGTTAATGAAGCTCTTCCGCTTTATAAACTCACTTTGGACATCCGTAAAAGACCAAAAGCATTTTATAAAATCTGGGGCAGGTGGCTGGCTAGCCCCCTGACCCTCTCCCCTATACTGCCGTGATCAGAGTAAGCTTGAGGCAGCTTGCCCTGTAACATGATTACACTCTTTTACAATTTTACTGACTGTGGTCAAAATGCCTGTCTATGGAGTTTGACACTGAATGATCTAACTTGTTTTCTAGTATAATACCTAATGGATGTATTAACCAATTATTGTTCTGGCCTGACACAGGAGCAGTCTGTATCTTTGTTTTTCATGTTGGACCTTACTAGGTCCTTTTTGTTTGTCTTTGTATGTTTGTAAGTTAAAAAAAAACTGCAATAAACATATCTTTAAAAAATAAATAAAATCGGATTTAATTTAATAAATGGTATTTTTACACATTCGTCAAAACATTGCAACAACCCACCGCGCAGGGTAGAACAGACATTAGTGATGGATAAAGGAGCAGTCACCTTGGAGGCCAGAAGCAGTTCCCCCAGAGATCTTCAGGTACATAAAACTTAAAAGTGCCTAGATATAGCATATTACATCCAGATGCAAATGGCTTAACCGCTTACCTACTGGGCACTTAAACCCCCTTTCTGCCCAGGCCAATTTTCAGCTTTCAGCGCTGTTGCATTTTGAATGACCGTTGCGTGGTCATGCAACACTCTACCCAAATTTTATTTGTATTATTTTTTCACGCAAGTAGTGCTTTCTTTTGGTGGTATTTAATCACTTTTTTATTTTTTTCAAAAAAAAATAAGTCTGTTATAAAATTTTGAAATCGGGTATTTTTTCTTCTTCATTGTGCGGTGATGCGGCTGCACTGATGGGCGCTGATGCGGCTGCACTGATGGGCGCTGATGCGGCTGCACTGATGGGCGCTGATGGGCACTAAGAGGTGGCACTGATGATGAGGCATTGATAGGTGGCACTGGTGGGTACTGATAGATGGCACTGCTGGGCACAGACAAGGCAGCAGCGGCTCTGTGTGAGGAACCGATATCCCTCTGACAGAAGCCGGTGATCGGCTTTTTTTTTCAGCGTGAGGGGAAAAAAAAGATTAACGATCTTCTGTTTACATCACGTGATCAGCTGTCATTGGCTGACAGCTGATCACATGGTAAGGGGTCAGGATCGGTCTCTTACTCTGATCTGTGATCAGCCGAGTTTCATAGACTTGGTGATCACAGAGCACGCTGCTCTAGATGGCCTCCCAGCATTTAAGGCCCGGACTGTAGCCGTCATTCGACTATAGGGCGGGAGGTGGTTAAACACCCAGAAAAGCACCTAGAGACTTAAATAAGGGTTGGGCGCATTAACTCAATCCACTGGGACCATATGGCATCAAACTTTAGCATGGCATTTCTAAGATAGGTGTGTTTTTAAAAACAGACAGAATAGGCGGTTAGGGCGAGGTCTATTTGCATGCGGTTAATCTGCTAGCTATGAATACTGCTCGAGAAATGGGAAGCGCTACATTTTGGTGAAGTAGGGATACGTCCGTATATCCAAGCAGACTCATAATGGGGTCAACCACAAGGTTGTTGCCCAGGAGACAATTAAGGTTCCCTAACACCTCTGCCCAATACCTTTGCAACCTGGTATATTGCCACAGGAGATGGATAAGGGATCCTGGGGCTTGCCCACACCTCGCACAGCCTGGATCTTCTTGCACCCCTATATTGTATACAAATTCAGGGGTTCTGTAGAACCTATGCAAAATAAATATCTGCCTGTGAGAGGGAGATGGGGAAAACTATCTGGAGTGACTATAAAAATCCTCCCAGATGTCACCAGAGTTGGGGGCCCACATCCCTCTCCCATCGAGCTTTACATAACATGGGAAATTTCTAGAGAAAATGATTCAGCAATGTAACCATTAGCGGATGAGGCCCGCACCATGGTGCCAATAATGAACGTATAGAAAAAGGAGACCTTAGCGAAGTTGGATTGGGCCTGGATAGCATGCCTGAACTGCAGATATTGATAGTACCATTTAGTGTTGAGGGCAAATTCTTCCTGCAGTTGTGCATAGGGATTTATAGTGCGATTTTCATACAACTGTGCTAACTTGCGTAGACTCGCCCCCTCCCACCTCCGGAAGCCCTGGAGCTTGGCAATTTCGGAAAACAATGGGTTGTTCCAAATGGTGGTATGTTTAGTAAAGAAGGAAATCTTAAGCAATTTTTTTTTTTTTTTTTGCAATATCTCAAATTTTACACATTGTAATGCACTGCAAGCTACCCTACCCAATGCATTTCTCAACAGGCACTTCTAGAGTAGATAGGTTATGTTGGCCTTGGTTTATATATGAAAGGAGGGGGCGAAAGGGTCTCTCCAAGTCGCACCCAACCTAATGCTGTAATTGGGCAGCAATAAAATAGAGCCATGGATTAGGTGCACCTAATCCTTCCGCATCTTTAGGGTAATTGAGCAGTTCCAGTTTAATCCTCTGTGAATTTTTCCTCCAGATCAAATCCCGATATGGCTGTGACCTTTATGAAAATTCTCAGGGGTATCCCCACAGGGGAGTTGTGGAGAAAGTAGAGAACTTGTGGCATCCAAATCATTTTAAGTAGGTTTACTCGCCCCACAACAGAGAGTTTTCACCAGGCCTTGCATTGAAAAATTATTTTAATTTTTCTATTCATCTTTGTGGGAATCTGTGTAAAGCGCCAACTATTCACATGTGCATTAACTTGTATAGCAGCGCAGATGTAATTTTCACTTTTTATGCCTTGCATTGAGTTTGAAATTTTGACAGTAAAGGCAAAATATTATCTGAAATGTAATCTGGTGGGGAGCTGGACATAACCTTGCCCAGGTATTTTAATGAGGGGACCATTTTAAAATGTGGGGTGGTGGCAAAAAGGCAAGCAGTGGGTCTAAAGGAAGCAGCATAGATTTCAACCAGTTGATGGTAAGCCCTAAGAATTTTCCAAAGGTGTCCATGCGATGCAGTTAATGAGGCTTGAGTGTTTTTGAGCTCAACATTTTTTGAGGGGGGGGCAAACTGAAAAACACTGAAAATAAAAACCATCAATTGCAACCTCACTGTGCCCCGTCAATTTCAGCCACTGTGGCATTTAACCAGCACCCCCACCGCCTGCCCGCTCGTTGTCTGACCGGCACTTACCCCATCCTGGTGGCAGGTCAGGTGGCGGAGGCGAGCTGTGGGATGGGCAGTGGGTCTAACCGTGCCGAGCTGTGGGTCAGGCGGCGGCTCCTCTGTGCTCCATGTTTCCGCCGTGCATCTCTTCTTTCCTCCTGCAAGGCGTCCGATAGGATTGCCTGTCCTTTCAGCCAACAGGTGACTGGTTTGAGACCTGCACTTCCTCATTGGCGGAGAGGTGGTTCAGTCTTAGAAAAGTGAATGTTAATTTGCTTTTCTAACACAACTGCGTGGGCTCCCAGCGCAATGCTCTGCGCTTCAAGTCCACCCTATTTTGAAGCCTATTAGAGCCTATGGCTCTAATCAGGTGCTTAAAGGAAACCACCCCCCGCCGCTGTAATTCACGAGCCTGGCGTCCTAAAAGGGACCAGGCTCGTGAATAGGGGGTGGCGCCCGTCTGCCCTTAATGGACGGGCCGCCACTGTGTTTGAGAGGAATAAAAGTACATCATCTGCGTGAAGAGCAACCTTGTCCTCTAAGGAACCTCTAACAAAACCAGTGACATCCAGAGAATGACAAAGCAGACAAGTTGGTGACTGACGATGGTGAAAAGTAAGGGAGACAGAGGGCACTCCTGCCTGGTGCCTCTGCGTAGGTTAAAGAAAGAGGACTGCAGACCATTGACCATGATGCAAGCCCAGAGCAGCATAAAGTAATTGTACCCACTTGCAAAAAGAACAGCCCACAAGACTTCATATATTGCTGGGAAGGTAACACGTCACCGTATGGGTCATGTCACCCATATCTGTGCCCATACCGCCAACAAAGCTCTTCATAGGGGCATCTTTCTACAATTTGCTGGATTCCTGACACAGTGGCCTGGATCTGACTACAATAACCCTCCAAATTAATGATGGATATGCATACAAACAGATGGGAATCGATATTTCAGCCTACAATCTGCAGTGTGGCATATAAGGGTCAGACTCAGACAATCAGGCCACATCTCTCTAAGCAAAAGCTCATAGGCCAACAATCACCGAAGGAGAATATAACATCGGCTGTGATGTACGTCCCATCTTTGATGCGATTACTGGGAGTTGTAGATTTGTGAAGGAAGTTACACGGAGGTTGCTGTCTGTGATGATGAGGGGTTCCAGGAGCTGGATTTGCTGGATGCTATTGAGGAATATCCATACATGCTTAATCCGTATAGCTTTCTGGTAAGCAGACTACATTATCACGTGGTGACGAGTGCCCTTTCACATCTGCACTGTATCTGGTGATTGGACTTCTCCCGTTCTTCAGACCTCTTTGGACTGTTTTTAGCGCCGCAATATTTTTTATGTGATTTTTTGTTTGATATCAACAAACTTTGCTGGCTGCTTGCTTATACATTTAGATCAGCGCAATTTTTTTTCTTTTATGATTCCACAATTTATACTGCTACATATCTTTGGTAAAAATAACCCGAATTAGTGGATATTATTTGGTCCGTGTGAAAGTTAGAGAGTCCACAAGCTATGGTGCAAATCATAAAAAATTGATCACACCTGATGCACTGACGGCCTATCTCATTTCTTGTGACCCTAACAAGCCAGGAAAGTACAAATACCCCCCAAATGACCCCTTTTTTGAAAGTAGACATTCCAAGGTATTTAGTAAGATGCATGGTGAGGTTTTTGATGATGTCATTTTTTCCCACAATTCTTTGCAAAATGAAGATTTTTTTATTTTTTATTTTTTTCCCCACAAAATTGTCATTGTAATAGGTTATTTCTCTCACATGGCATGTATATACCACAAATAATTCCCCAAAATACATTCTGATACTCCTCCTGAGTATTACGATACCACATGTGTGGGACTTTTTCACAGCCTGGCCACATAGAGAGGCCCAACATGCAGGGAGCACCGTCAGGTGTTCTAGGAGCATAAATTACACATCTAACTTGTTGACTGCCTATTACACTTTTGAAGGCACTGGAGCACCAGGACAATGACACATGACACTGACGTGGCACTGATGACACTGATGTGGCACTGATGACAGATGGCATTAATACGTGGCACTGATGACAGATGGCATTAATACATGGCATTAATACGTGGCACTGATGACAGATGGCACTAATATGTGGCACTGGTGACAGATGGCACTGATACGTGGCACTGGTGACACATGGCACTGATACGTGGCACTGATACGTGGCACTGATGACAGATGGCACTGATACGTGGCACTGATGACACGTGACACTGATACGTGGCACTGATGACACGTGACACTGATAACAGATGGCACGTGACACTGACAGGTGGCAGTGATGACAGATGGCACTAATATGTGGCACTAGGGACAGATGGCACTGGGGACAGATGGCACTGACAGGTACTGTGTTCACTTTTTTTTCCGTTTTTTTTTTTTTTTTTTTTCTGACACTCAGGCTGCAGCGGTTCGCTCTCCCTCCTCACACGCTGTCTGTGTGAGGAGGGAGAGCCGGTGATGGGAGATGATCTCATATGTTTACATATGAGATCATCTCATTGGCACCGCCGATCGCACTGTAAACGGCCGCTGTGATTGGCCGATTACAACGATCTGTGACTGGCTGTGTCCAAGGGACAAGGCCAGCACATAACTTCCCCGATGCGCGCCCGCATGAGTGTGCATCGCGGAAGTAAACAGCAGGATGTCCAGGGACGGCCTTCCAGCAGTTAGCGTCAGCGCGGGAGCCGTCTTTTGGCTATAGCGCGGGCGCGAAGTGGTTAAAGCCTGGTACACACTACAGTTTTTTATTTTATTTTTTTTTTCATGCAATCCAGCAGGTTGCATGAAAATAAACAGACAGCGCCAGTCAGAGCCACTGTACTAACCATGCGAGGTTAGTTTAGCAATCTCCCCCACTGAGCTGTTGTGTTCTGACAAATTTATACATTTGTCCCTTTTTTAAAAAAATGATAAAGCATGCAAATAGTGTGGCACTATAAACACGATTGGACTTAAATTTTAAAAGTTTACATACAAATGTTTATAAAAAAAAATTAGGGGAAAAAATGAAAAAGTTACTAAAACAAAGTGTCAAAGACTTAAACCATTTTTAACACAAAAAAGCCCCATGTACAGCTTGAGGCATTGGCTTCTGCTGCAACTTGGACAGCTCTGGGATTGCCTGATGTTTGGTGTAGGTATATCTCTGAGAAAGCTGGCACAGTAAAAGGGCTGGTGTTCATGTTTCAGATTACCATTCTTAGATCCAGTGTGCCAGGAAACCAGCAAGTGTCAGCAGTAAAGGTAACTGTCAGAATGAACATTGTATTCCTGCTGCACTGTTTCTCAGTTCCACTTTCTCCTCTCACAGCCCAGGACTTCTGATACTGTTCATGCTACTGCTGCAAATAGAAGAGTAACAGCAGAACACAGCAACTGGGTGGCACTTTGCAATCCCCTACCTAGGCCCAGATCTAGTGACAGCCTAGTTCTTATGATTTAGATTGGAAGAGCTGCATTTTCCCAATGCAATCTGCAGTATTGAGCTGTCACTTTGACAGCTCGGTCCCTGCACAGTGTAAAAGACAATGCGGTGCAGAAGCAGGAGAGGCTCTTGCCCATTGCACCCTCTAGGCGGAAAAGAGAAGGAAGACAATGGCGCAGGATCCCAGTTTAGTCAGGAACCTCTTCTACCTGAGCCTTCTGTGTGGGGCTTGAGACTAGTGTGGTTGTAGACTCTGGAACACACCACAACCACCACCACCACCATCACACTATCCAAAACTTAAAAAAAAAAGGGGGGGGGGGCGGGGGGTGTTGGCTGGGGAGCGCCAAATAATTGAAAAAAACTTCTAACCCCACCACCATCACTCTATCCAAAACTGAAAGCAAAATAAAAAACTTTGGCTAGGCATACATTTTAACCTTCACATAATATTTTATCTGAAGTTAGCAGTGATAGTGATCTAGGGGTATTGTAATTTACTTCTTAAAGCAATGGAGATAATTAGAAGCCTTTTCGGTCCTCTCCTTTCTTGTTTAAATACTGTAGTAACTCAGAAGCAACAACAACCCCTTTCATCTAGTTCAGGGGTCTCCAAACTTTCTAAACAAAGGGCCAGTTTAATGTCCTTCAAACTTTAGGAGGGCTGGACTGTGGCCGGTGGGAATAGAAAATGTCCTGGCATCAGTGGGAGTAAACCGTTCCCCATGATTGGTATTGGGGGGGAGTAATAGTGCCCCATCGTTGGTATAAGTGGGAGAAATAGTGCCCCATCATTAGTATCGGTATCAATGAGAGTGCCCCATCGTTGGTGTCAGTGCTAGTATTCGTGCCCGTCCTTGATATCAATGGGATTAATAGTGTGCCATTGTTGGTATCAATGGGAGGTATAATGCACCATCATTGGTATCAGTGGTAGTAATCGTGCCCCATCGGTGGTATCAATGGGAGTGCCCCATCATTGGTATCAGTGCTAGTAATAGTGCCCTGTTGTTTGTATCAATGGGATTAATAGTGTGCCATCGTTGGTATCAATGGGAGGTATTGTGCACCATTGTTGGTGTCAGTGGTAGAACTAGTGCCCCATCGTTGGTGCCAGTGGGAGGAATCGTGCTCCATCATTGATATCAATGGGAAGACTAGTGCCCCATCATTGATTGCTGACAGTGAGGGGAAAAATGCCCCAAGGGCTGGATAAAAGCAAGTAGGAGACCACTGATATAGTTTATCAAAACAAACCTCACTTCATAAAAAGCACAGCTCTAGAAAAACTGAAGTCACTTGACAAAGACATAGTAAGCTATCCAAAATGTACACACAATTGTTAATAACACATCTTCTATTGCCTATGATGTCACTGTTAGTCTGCAGATCAGGGGTGGGGCATATGTTCGTCGTACTTTACTGGTATGAGCGACATATTATGTGCTTGTGTTACCGTTTTTTGTGGATGAGACATCATTAAAAATTATTGTTCAATGTTCACATTGTTCGTAGATGAAAGCATTTAAACATGTATGTTCTTTTTGGAACCCAATAGCAAGTATACTGTATTTTATTTATGCAGCAATACGGCTTTGTTGTCTTTTTACTAAGACTGTTCCATGCTTGTTTCAGATTGAAGAGGAGTTGGCTGCCCTTCAGAAGGAGCGCAGTGAGAGGATCAAGCATTTGTTTGAACGCCAGGAAAGAGAAATTGAAACCTTCGATATGGAAAGTTTACGGTTGGGCTTTGGAAATCTGGTGACGTTAGAATATCCCAAGGAGGACTATAGATGAGAGAGGCCAGTTTTTGCCATTTAAATAAAAGAACAATAATAATATTAACAGTGACAGCAAGGAGAACCTGCAAAACGTACATTCCCCATTTTAACGGGCGTGCTCTCTCTCTCTCTTCTCTCTCTCCCTCCCTTTATCTCTCTCTTTCACTCTATCTCTCTGTCTCTTTCTATCTCTGACGTCCGTCGGACACTAGTGCCTGTAATTCTTTTTACTCACCAGGGTGCCTCTGGGCAAATCTGAGCACGGAGCAAGCTCCCTGGCATACCTCTCAAGTGTCCCTGATTGTCACTCAAAATTTCAATCCATCAGAACATTGGTGCTTGTTATACAAACCGAAGATTCAAACAGCGGGAAGGAGTCTTGAAGTTACAGTTGTGTTTTGTGTCGAAACTCTTCCTTTATTCATAACCCCTTTTGTGGAAAGAGATAACTTGATTATTCAAAGTTTTGTCCATGATGTTCCTTGGGGAAGATGTTGAGAGGTATGTGGTTTTATCAGTGTGAGGATTGAGAGGTATGTATCTTCTATGCCTCTGTCAGAGGGCTTATGGGGCTCTGTGTCTTTTGGCCAGGCTTTGGCAGAAGGTGAGAAGTGTGTGTCCCTGGTGTCTCTTGAGTACTTTGAGGGGTGAAAGCTACATGTTTATGATTCCTCTGCTGAGACTAAAAAGATGTGTGTCCTGCAGTTTGGTAAGAAGTCAGCTCCACAGTTTCAGATGGTTTCATAACCCATGATGCACAAGTTGTCAGTCTGTGATTAACCCCTTCAGCCCTGAGCCAGTTTAGTGGCAGTGTATAAATTTAAACCTGGTGATGATTTTTACCTTGTTAAAGACTGTGGTCATTTTGGCACTTTTAGAAGTTTGGTTACGATGAGCTTACCACCTCTCTTGTACTTGGTTGGTATCCAGTAAAGACTAACCTTCCAATCTTCTAAAGTGCCTCACACTAAAAACTAAAACTCAGGGATGAAGAGATTAACTTCTTGATGTTCAGTAACACATTTGAGAGACTAGAGAGAAATGAGGAGATACACATAAAATACAAACCAACATAAAATGTGAATACCTGTTGGTTGCTACAAACATTTTATTCTGTTTAAAGTACAAGCAAAAAAAAATATATATATACAATTTAATACATAAAAGAGAGAGAGAAGCATAAAACTGCAGCCTTAAGGTTACTGCTGCTGCGTTAAACATTGTTGTTTTTTTGGTATTTGTTCGTCAGGAATAAAAAAAAAAAAAAGAAGAGATTTTATTAAACTATTGAGGTTTGATACATTTTACAGAAACCAATCATGTTGTATATATATATAGACATATTGTTGGGAGGGGGAGAAGCAGAATTTGGGGGGTTGTTTGGGCAGATGGGGAGGGTAGAATGTCTTGTGATAATATATATATTTTGTTTCATTTCTTTTTTTTTTTTGTTTGTTTTTTTTCTTTTTTTTCTTTTTTCTTTTGTTTTGTTTTTTTTTTTTCTTTTTGATGACTTATGCTGGCCGGAGCAGAAATTGACTTTGAATTTTCATTGCACTTTTGGCTCCTAATCAATGGTACTTTTTACTCCAGTCCTGGTTTTCTTATATGTATATACCATATGTATTCTTAACTGACATAAGGCAGCTGGGAAATTAAGACCAAAATACACTATTTATCAATGACTTTGGCAAGGTAAGGTGCCAGAGAATAATTTTTGCTAAATCTTTGCAATATATTGCTAATGTATGCCAGGATGTAAAAAAAAAATAATTTAAACCATCCAAGGTTAAGTAAATTTACAGAGTGTGTACATGTGATTGGTGAATTCTACCAGCCCTCTGCTCCAATCCATGTGACAGTGTGTCCACGCCGTATGCAGCCAGTTAATTGTTTCCGCTGCCTAAACCCAAGTAAATACATTTTTATACATAGGAGTGGACACAGTTTCTAAAACTGGATTTGAAAGGAGTACTTGAGTAGAAATTTAAGATTTCTTTCTTCTTTGGTATTAATATATCTTTATTTTAAAAAAAAATACAGATTGTGAATACATATGCCTCAGTCAATAAATACTGTATATCCCTGGTTCCTGGTACAATTCTAGTTCCTGCGTTCATTAGTCCTGGAACCTGCGCATGGAAGAAAGTACTGTATTTGCTTCACAAGAAGTTTTTTGTTCAGCACTAATTGTAGCTAATTATCCTTTAAGCCCATTAGGTTGAAAGGTGGAATTTCAGGGTTTTCTTTCTTTCTTCTGTCTGTCTTTTTTTTTTTTTTTTTTTTATTTTTTTTTTTTTTTTAATGTTTCTTTTTTTCTCCCATAATTTTATGTTTTGGGTGGAGGGCATAAAAATTTAATAGATAATGGCTGTGATGTACTGAGTCAGTGTTTCCTCAAAGAACATTTCAGTGTGTTCATTAAAAATATTGCATAAATATGAACAAAATAAGAAAACCACTTTTAGAGAGAGAGTATTTTTGAAGCTGAAAATTCTGTATAAAAATTGATGTTAGACAAGTAATGTATCGTATTTGTTCAAGAATATTATAAGAAAAATCAAACTTTGCGGACTATTTTTTGGCACAAAATAATAAGTTAAATATACTTATTTTATTTTTAAGAGAATTGAATTAAAAAAATAATATATAGAGTCTCAATTAATAAATGCATTTAATACGTTCCCCTTTTCCGTCTGTAAACTGCTTTTACAAATGCTTTTCAAGTGGCATTTGCAGGGCAAGTGAATCAAATCAAGCTTGCCCTGCTTGGATTTTAATATTTACTGTCCTCATTTTTAAAGATCTTATGCTCTGGCTTAGTACATCTTGGTCCTAATTTATAAGTGTGAAAAGGTCCTCTAGAGTAAAGCATTTTTATTAAATTTAATGCAGTTAGTTATTCATATAATGGTCTATGTTCTTCCTGGATACATGTAGCTGTATTTTCACACACAATGCTACCACATTGCACTTTTGTTGAGAGTGTACAAATTTAAATTTCAAAATATTTGATTTTTATTTTGTGTTGATTTCCTGGAAAATGCATTCAGTTCATAAAATAATTCTTTTACAAGAATATTTTATATGGAAACTTGTCAGTTATATTGATAATTATTGGACACCAAAGCCAGTATCTGAAAACAAAAAGAAAAAATCGTTTCATCATTTCAGTGCATACTTCTTGTATTGAGGAGAAACCTGAATTTAAGGTAAAGCATATACAATATTTTGAAATATTTTAGTTTTTGGGAATTGGCACAATTACACGCAAATAAAACTGAAAATTGATAAGAATGTATTTATTATTTGTTCGATTTGAAATACTTGCTTGAAAGATGGGGAAAGTTCTCAACCAACCAGAAAAAAAATGAAATATAACTTTGTTTGAATCTAAAAAATGTAAGATAAGTATTTGTACAGATCTCTGGAAGCTGGAATGGGAATATGTAAAACCAGGACTGGGTATAATGATCTGTGTTAAGGGTGCTTTACACTTTGTCAAGTGATTAACGTCATGCACCTGCAAAGCACGTCCACCACGCTGTCTACACTGTGCTCATTTGGGTCCCACTCTCTCTGGTAAATAACCTTTGTGGCTGCAGGCCTTTCACTTGATTGCAAGGTTCTCAGAGCTGTTCATTGCTTTACATGACCACTAGCACTGGAATTTTTTCACTGTTATTGGGGAATATGACTAATGGAAAAGTAGTCCTTTCTCTTTTTTTTTTATAGCAAAGAAAAAAGTTGAAATGATTCTATAGAACTGTCCTAAAAGTAAAGGTGCTAAAATTGTCTTTTATGGGATACTTTTTTGTGATCTTTTATGGAAGTAAAACAGAGCAGCATATTGATGCCATTGGATTAATTCTTGTGCCCTAATCTCTTTAGGTTACTACAGAATCTCAGTGGCAGAAGGACTTTGTGTTACCTGCAGTGTTTTGCACTGAAAAGTACATTTAAAAGATCCAGGAATTTTTCTCTGGCAGTAAAGCGTTTCAGCTCATGGAATCTTATTGGCATTGTGCTGTTTACAGAAATTTCTTTCCATACATAGCATTGTTTGATGAATGTGTGTATTAACGGCTATCAAAAGCTATCGCCTTGAGAATGTATCTCATCCATATATCCACCTAGGACATTTGGATATTTGTATTTTGTCTGCTTATTATCTTACAAGAAATGCAGAATACTTTTTTTTAACGCCTCTGAATTGAGCATTGGATAAATTTAATGCCCAAAAAAATGTCAGGCTGCAGAGTTATGGTTGCATGATATCCAGTGGGTTTTTTTTAAGTCCTCGTTGTTTGCTGGTATATGTGTGTTCAAAGAGAAAATCTGCTCATCAGGAGCAGATGTTATATCACTGCCAATATCTATCTCCAGTACTGCCCATCTCAATAAAAAAGCGGAGCATCCATTATGCTTGCATTAGGTCCATTCTTGCATTTTTAGTTTCAAGAATTTGTACTGCTGTTGTTTGCTATGAAGTTGTTTTGTACATACATTTTTAAGAGTATTGGTGGGATATAAATGGCAGATCCCTCAATTTTTTTTGTATATGCTGTACATGTTCCCTTGTTACACACCTCTGGAGCAGTGCAGAAAGCAGTGTTCAGGGGTGTGATGGTGCTTATCAGATGGTCTGCAGCCTCAAAAAAAATACTTTGGAAGCAAAAACATTTAAATTTTTATGCTGCTGATTAAGCCTATTGTGCAGGTTTCTCCAGCACCGCATATTTTTTTTATATATATATATATATATATATATATATATATATATAATATTTTTTTTTTTTTTTTTTTTTTTTTTTTTTTGTTATTGGAACAGGATAGCTTACAAAATGGATAGAGAGTGGACTCTGAATAAGCACAGGCCATTCAAATCGATGCTCTGCTCCACTGGTTTTGCTGCTGTAACAGTTGTTAAGCAGAGGATGTGTGCACACAGCATCCCAGTGCCCACTGTCCCACTAGCACAAAATCCACTTAGGGACTGTGGCCAAAAATCATGTATTTTCTGTATAGAATGAACTGAAGGAGAGATTTTACATATTTTCGTATTGTATTTTAACAGTTTTTTCTCAAATCCGTATACTAACTTTCATCTCTCTCCCTGTTTTCTTTTGTTATTTATATAATTTATTTTTGAAAGTTAATTTAATTTTTTTTCTAAATGGGAGGTGGGGATCTTTTCCAGTATTTAAAGACAAACACAATCAGTCCAGTCTTTTTAATATTTTTTTTCCTCTGCCCTTTCCCCTCCCCCCCTCCTTTTTTTTTCTTTTTCTTTTTTTTTTTTGTCTTTTAAATATTAACATTATCCGCGTTTTCAAGCTGTGTATTTTCTTACAATAAAAAGAAAACGTTTAAAAAATCGATTAAAGAAAACAAAGGCTTTTAATTCTTTTTTGCATGCACTTTAAAAAGAAAATGCGTTTCAGGTCCTTGGGGGGGGGGGGGGGCAGGTGTGACTCGCTGTCGGAGATATTTTAGTATATTTGTAAATAAAGAAATGTTCATCACCCTCCTGTCTCATCATTTGTAAATTAGGAGTGTTTACCAAAATTTCACAATTTTATGTCCCAGAGCAACCATGATATTCGGGGGTGAATTGTTGACCTGAGATTTATTGAAAGTGTATTATGAAAAATATTTAACTTTTTCTTATTTTTAAACAAAGCATTTTGTGCTACTGTTCCCATTCAAGGTAAGTGTTGTAAAGGGTTTCATATTTCATGTCTTTCTCGGAATACTATGTCATTGGTGGTCTACTAGAAGACTTAAAAAAGGGGAGAAGGGGGTGTTACTTATTATGAATCTTTGTAGATTGTAGTGTTTTAGCATACAAGTTTTTTTATCACATCAAAGAGTGGCTCTGCCATAAATTAACAGTCCTACAACCATTACTGTGCATTTGCATTGGGAAGCAAACAATCTGGTCCGTCTTTTAACAGCTGTTTTGCTTTTGTCTTAAAATTGTTGTTTTAAGTGCTGAGAAAGTGCTGAAGATAGAAAGATTGTTACTGGGAGAATCCTCACCATAGAGTTTTTGTGTAATTGTAAATTACTGATTTTTTTTTTTCTATGTACTTTGATAAGACCGTCTCCATTTACAGTAAGCTTTTACATAATTTTTCTTCCAGATGCAACCCAACACCAATAAGGACTGATATATTATTTTTGTGTTCTGAGAAACTGCATAGGAGCCATAGCCCAACAGATATAAAATTATGAAAAATGGCCAAAGAGAATTACACACCCTGGCTTTTAAGTAAACACAAGATGCAAAGCAAGTGAGTGAAAATAGCAGTAAAGGTGGCTTCACATTTAGTATAGCTAAATGTAAAACAAAGGCTGCGTTTTTTCACCCTACCCTTCTCCTATCTTCCTTAAGATATAGGGGCATAGTAATGTTGTCCTCAGAGCTAAAATCTATGCAACTGATAATAAGTCCATTTAGTTTGGCCCCTATGCAACATAGTTGTTGGTAAATCTAAAGGTATTAGTACAGAGCTTTTACACTCAGTTTCTAACTTGTGGCCAGATTTACATATAGAAACCAGTTCAGATTCACTTTGCTAAAGATCAGTACAAAGCTATTTTTTGCCATTGGTGCAACACTTTTCACTTTACTCTTTGCATTTTGTTAATGAGAAACCTTGTAAGTGTTTGTGTTTGAAAATGTACAAAACTGTGTCTTGACCTAGCTCCATTTTTCTACTTCAACAGGTAAGGGTACCAACTTGATGATAGTCACTTTTGAAATGTTAATGCATTCATGTGCCTTAGTCTAGTATCTTTCCTGTAGAGCCAGAACTATGGGCACAATACCGTAACCAGGTGTCATTCAACAAATTGGTTCTAATTTAGTTGGTTCTTTGTAGTCCTGGATCTTGCTAGGCCTTCCTTGGTAATGAGTCTTTCGCAGCACTTTTTGTTGCAACAGCTCAATCACCCTTTGGATTTCTGTGGATTACTGCTGAGCCCTCTGATTCTACATGATGGGGGAGGAATTTGCCTTTTCAGAGGAAAGTTGTATCATTTGTGGTGAACTCCTTTTTATAGGGTTTAAATTGCATCACTGCACAATGTGGTGGCTTTGAACATAAATGCTATTTTGCAATGAATATAAGGAAGATGGAAGGATTCATAAATGGGTAATTTGTAATTATTTGTTCAAGTGTTTAGTTCAGTTTAAATTTATCTTGCCTACATGTATCTGCCATTTTGTATCTTACACCATACACTGGTTGTCTCCTGTTATCACTGCAATTGTATGTGCATCAGGATTACAGTTTACCTTTTGTGTCTTGTAAAATCTATTTCGGGGCAAATCAAGCTTGCAAATGTATTCCTTTTTTACTTGTCCTTGGTGCCCTGGAAGCCATGCTGGAATCCTGAAGACATCTACCAGATCAAGTATAATGTTGACATCCTCAGAACCTGCATTCTACCATTATATCAAAGAAAGCATTCCAAAGAAGTGCCTGTTACCTTCTCACATAGTCCTTGTACCTACTTTTGCTATCCTAAATTGGCCATCCAAAAATGTATTATTTATATAATTTTATGACCCAAATAGGCATGTGTCAGAAACCAGTATGTTTGCAGATTCAAATTTATAAAGCCTGGCTGTTTTGTGTTGTTTTTTTATTTTTCATGGAACTTTGTTTGAACTTGTTTGATGGACAGAACCTGAACACACAAAAAGTACAACCCCCAAGGACCGGTGTTTATGCCCTAACATCCCTCTGCAGTTTAAAAAAAATAACCTTTTTCTAAAAACAGTGTTTGGGTCAACATGGCTGTGAGATGAAGAAAACCTCAACAATACTCTGTCCTTTTGGCTTGCCCGCCTCTGCAGATCATTGAAGGCAGCTAGCTCTGTGTTCTTTAACCCCAAGCTTGGTTCTTTTCAATAAGAATAGGCATTTGGCCCTGTAACTTAGATTTCGTTTTGCATAGCGTAGCCCCGAACACTGTCTTCTCGGGTCCCGTCCATAGCCGCTGAATGCTGGACTTGGCCCCACCCCCCGCATCATTGGATTTGATTGACAGCAGCGGGAGCCAATGGCTGCGCTGCTATCAATCTATTCAATCAAGAGCCAGGACCTCATAGAGATAGGGAGAGTGCGTCACCGCGAACAGAATTACGGGGCTCGGGTAAGTAAAATGGGGGAGCTGGGGAGGCCGGTCACTGCCAGGTGTTTTTCACCTTAATGCATAGGATGCATTAGGGTGAAAAAACACGAAGCTTTACAACCCCTTTAAGCCTTTAGGATAGCCCTAAATGGACTACTTTTCTAAGGGATACAGTAGATAATCAGATTGGTGGCAGGATCAGGTCAGGTTGCTTATGGCCATAATGAATTTTATATCCATTCCATACAAATACCTAAAGAAGCTATTATGTTTAAAATATTGGTAAGAATGTGAATAGATCTTCTGAAGTGAGGGGAGGGAATTAACAATTACGAACTACTTTCAGGTGCTTCTCAACTCTTTCACCATGCATTTTTCTAAACTCTTTCCGTGGCATTGGGCTTTGTGTAGTGATACAATTTCAATTGGGTTTTTAAACTCATTTATAGACAGATTTTTTTTAACAATAAAATCACCTAACTATTTGCAGTGAATGTCTCAATTACAGTGCCTTGAAAAAGTATTCATACCCCTTGAAATTTTCCACATTTTGTCATGTTACAACCAAAAACGTAAATGTATTTTATTGGGATTGTATATGATAGACCAACACACGGTGGCACACTTGTGAAGTGAAAGGAAAATGTTAAACGGTTTTCAAAATTTTTTACAAATCTCTGAAAAGCGTGGTGTGAATTTGTATTTAGCCCCCCAGAGTCAATATTTGTAGAACCACCTTTTGCTGCAATTACAACTGCAAGTTTTTTTGGATATGTCTCTACTAGCTTTTGCACAGCTAGAGAGTGACATTTTTGCCCATTCTTCTTTGCAAAATAGCTCAAACTGTCAGATTGGATGGAGAGCGTCTGTGAAGAGCAATTTTCAAGTCTTGCCACAGATTCTCAATTAATTCAAGTCTGGACTTTGGACCATTCTAACATGAATATGCTTTGATCTAAACCATTCCATTGTAGCTCTGGCTGTATATTTAGGGTCCTTGTCCTGGTTGAAGATGAACCTCCGCCCCAATCTCGTCTTTTGCAGACTCTAACCGGTTTTCTTCTAACATTGCCCTGTATTTGGCTCCATCCATCTTCTCATCAACTCTGACTAGCTTCCCTATCCCTGCTAAAGAAAAGCTTCCCAACAACATGATGCTGCCACCACCATGTTTCACAGTTGGAGTGGTGTGTTCAGGGTAATGTGCAGTGTTAGTTTTCTGCCACATATAGCGCTTTCCTTTTAGACCTAAAAGTTCAATATTGGTCTCATCTGACCAGAGCACCTTCTTCCACGTGTTTGTTGTATCCACCACATGGCTTTTCGCAAACTGCAAACAGGACTTCTTATGGCTTTCTTTCAACAATGGTGTTCTTGCCACTCTTCCATAAAGGCCAGATTTGTGGCATGTACGACTAATAGTTGTCCTGTGGACAGATTCTCCCACCTGAGCTGTGGATCTCTGCAGCTCCTCCAGAGTTACCATGGGCCTCTTGGCTGCTTCTCTGATTAATGCTCTCCTTGCCCGGCCTGTCAGTTTAGGTGGAGGGCCATGTCTCGGTAGGTTTGCAGCTGTGCCATACTCTCCTTTTTCGGATGATGGCTTGAACAGAGCTTCATGAGATGTTCAAAGCTTGGGATATTTTTTATAACCTAATCCTGCTTTAAACTTCTCCAAAACATTCTCCCTGACCTGTCTGGTGTGTTCCTTGGCCTTCATGATGCTGTTTGTTCACTAAGGTTCTCTAACAATCCTCTGGGGGCTTCACAGAACAGCTGTATTTATACTGAGATTAAATTACACACAGATGGAAGCTATTTAATAATTAGGTGACTTCTGAAGTCAATTGGTTCGACTAGATTTTAGTTAGGGGTATCCGAGTAAAGGGGGCTGAATACAAATGCACGCCACACTTTTCATATTAGTAAAAAAAAATTGAAAACCTTTTATCGTTTCCCTTCCACTTCACAATAAGGTGCCACTTTGTATTGGTCTATCACATAAAATTCATTTAAGTTTTTGGTTGTAACATGACAAAATGTGGAAAATTGCAAGGGGTATGAATACTTTTTCAAGGCACTGTATATGAGGTTCATTCAAAGTTGTTTTTCTTTTTTGCAGACTTGGTATGTATAATAAGGTACTTTGCTTTAGCGTGCCTTTTTAAAGACTGGGGGGGGGGGACATTTGCTAACATTCGGTCGGGACAGCTATGATCAAATAAAAACACATTAAAAACCATGCAAATGATCTACCTCCACTTTTGTTGAATCTGTTTATGTACGTGTTGATCTTGACTGATAATGTAAAAAAAAAAAAAAACACACACACTTTAGTTGTTTCTTGTCCATTTGAACTCAAAAATGTTGTATGCAGATAAAAAAATTTCCTTTAGGTAATGTTGATATTTTTATGTTTTGCTGCTGGCCAGACACCCTTCACAGCATTTATTCTTACATTATGTAGACCTACCTGCAGTCGGAAATACACACATTAGATGTGTGTAGTACATTATACAGGTAAGTGGTATGCAGTTACATGAAAGGGGAGGCATATAATCAGCAAGTTAAAGTTTACTTTTGACCTTAGGGTATCATGATGTATTAAAGGTTTCCATATACAACTACCTATACATGTTTGGCGCAAACATACTACAGTAATTACAATTGAGAGAGTGTCGACCAAATCAATATGTAAAATGCCAAATACATAGATTTTATATCTCATAAATGCAAATGTTCCGACCATACACAGCCCTAAAAAAAAATGACGATATGATTATTAACAGTGCTTAAGGATTTTGCGTTTAGTATTTAGTTCCACTGTTCTGTACTCCAGATCATATAGTCCGTGAGAAAATTGCTTACAGTGGACCTGAGCTGAATAAAGATTTGCTATGCGATAGGGAATAATTTACAAATGTTTGTTGTGCCTAAGCAAGTTTTAAAATCCTTCTGAAAAAGAGCAAAGCACTTTCTGACATGTGATTTTGCCTAGGCACTCCTCCTACAGCCTTCTAGCTGTATATCTACAATGCAAGAGGCACTGCTGCCTGTGCCTGCTAGTTTTATGGAATTTGGTGATGTCACCACTCTGCTGCTCATTCTACTCCTTGCCGAAGAGAAATCGGTTTCTGATGTGGGGAAGCAAAGGACCTGCCGTGCAATAATCTTTCTGCTTCATTCATTCTCTGTGTCCATGTTCACTTACCTCTCTTGCTTCTTGATAGTTTCCCCACCAGTCATTGATGTAGAGGGTCAACTTTGACATGAGAAAGCAAAGCCCTGCTCTTCTACCAAGATGGCTAACTCCACACTAAGACGCAATGTGAAAAAAAGGCATGGTTATTAGTAATGGGGCAAGGATCAGCTGCAGGGAGCCTACAAGCAATACTGCTGACTAGCGTCCCCTCCTGCCTTCTGTAAAAGCAATCAAGCAGCTAGACAGCCGCTATGATTGCTTTTTACAATGCAGGGAATGTATAGGTTGGCCCTACAGTTAGAAATAATCAGCCAGGCATGTGCCTGCTTTTGGGACTTTGCAGGGTCCCGCTCTCCAGGCAACACAGGGACGTCAACAAGTTGCTTTGAGAAAGGGACCCTGCAGGGCTCTAAAAAGTAAACTTCATGGTTAAAGAGCCGATGTCACGGCTCTTTAACCATGTGATCAATAGGCTGTGTCCAATCACAGCCGATCACATGTAAATGCCGAAGTACTGGTAATCTGCTCTTCTCACCTCACACTGACAGAGTGTGTGGTGAGGAGAGACGTTTAGCGGCATCTCCTCGTAGGGGACACCCAAACAGGTAATCAGGGCACTGATCATCAGTGCCCTGATTACAGTAAAGTCCCCCCCAGTGCCACCAATCATTACCCATCTGTGACACCAATCAGTGCCCATTAGTGATGCCAATCAGTGCTGCCTTTCATTGCCTCCCATCTGTGCCGCCTATCGGTGCCCATCAGTGTGGCATATTAGCCCTGGCTCACACAGGGGCGACTTGTCAGTCGACTTAGCCGCCTGACAAGTCGCGTCCCGTTCTTTACTACGGACCCATTCTATTAGGAGCGACGCGAGTCGCTCCGACTTAGAAAGAGGTTCCTGCACTATTTTTGGGGCGACTTGCATTGACTTCTATACAGAAGTCCTTTTGCAAGTCGCCACTGAAGTCGTGTGCAGGTCGCCTCTGTGAGTCGGCCTGCAAGTCGTGTTGCCCCTGTATGAACCGGCAGTTAGTGTCTCATCACTGCCGCGTTATTAGCGCTAGCGTCCCCTCCTGCCTTCTGTAAAAGCAATCAAGCAGCTAGACAGCCGCTATGATTGCTTTTTACAATGCAGGGAATCACCTGCTAAAAAAAACAATATTTTAATGATGCCTGCAGCAGCTGCAGGCATTTCTCAGATATCTCCACTCAAGGTCCAGGACATCATATGATGTCCTTGAGCAGGAAGTGGTTTAAGGAGTTTTGGAACAATTCAGAAGTTAATGTAAAGATGCAAATTAGCACTCCAAATAAAAGCATTTCACTTGTTTATTGTGAATGCAGTGCCACATATGAAATTTACTTTTTAGAGCCCTGCAGGGTCCCTTTCTCAAAGCAACTTGTTGACGTCCCTGTGTTGCCTGGAGAGCGGGACCCTGCAAAGTCCCAAAAGCAGGCACATGCCTGGCTGATTATTTCTAACTGTAGGGCTAACCTATACATAGATCAAAATGTGTTACATAGGAGCATCCACCTGCATTTATCAGAAAAACAGTGATAACTAATATATTAATACAAAGAATTGATTTAACAGGCTAGCCTGTGGGCATATGAAAATATAGATGAATTTAGAATATTATCTGACCGAGTGGCAACTCTAGGATCACAAACTTTTTAACACCCCCTCGCTCACTCCTAAAAGTTTTGTCATTTCTGCAACCTCCCTAAGGAGCCACAAAGAATAGGCACAACTGCAGCTTGTGACCTCTGTTGTCTTTCAGTACTGCACGCATGCTGAGCATAAATCTGAGGGCCAATGATTCTAAAAACAACAACCATTTTTTAAAGGGTTGTAAAGGACGAAGTTTTTTTTTTATCTTAATGCATTCTAAGCCTTCTGTGTGCAACAGCCACTCTAATACTTACCTGAGCCCCATATCTATCCAGCGATGTTCATGAGTTCCTCGGCCATCCAGGACTCTCTCCCCCCCCCCCCCCCCCCGATTGGCTGAGACACAGCAGCAGTGCCACTTGCTCCCGCTGCTGTCAAAGTCAGTTAGTCAATCAGGAGATAGAGGGGGTGGGACTGACGCACAGCTCTGTGTCTGAATGGACACACGGAGCTGCAGCTCAGCTCGGGTGCCCCCATAGCAAGCTGCTTGCAGTGGGGGGCACTCAACAGGAGTGAGGGGCCAGGAGTAGCGAAGAGGGACCCGAGAAGAGGATCCAGGCTGCCCTGTGCAAATCCACTGCACAGAGGAGGTAAATATAACCTGTTTGTTATTAAAAAAAAAATTGAGACTTTACAATCACTTCAACCACTTGCCAACTGCCTAACTGTAGCTAGCTGCCATAACCCTGGTATCATTTACAGCAGACTGCCAGTTTTCAGATAAAAGTGGTCTCAGCGGCAGGTATGAAAGATAATTTTTATAGGGCCGTGGGAGAGGATACCAACCCCCCACCCCTGTGGCTTTCCGGTGTTTCCTGAGCTTACCGGACCCGTCGGTAACCCGGGAACCATTTTGTGCAGCCGATCGTCAAGCAGGAAGCCAATTGGGGACTATCTACTCCTCACTCGGCTTCCTGCTTGACGATCTATGCCCTTGGAAGACAGGAGCGACGTCTGAGATCACTTTGGCTTCTCTGTCTTAAAGGAATGGGAGTTTTTTTGCTTTTAAAGGTAAATGAGAGATCGGAGGTCTTTTTGACCCCAGATCTCTCAATAAACAGGACCTGTAATGCTTATTTCTATTACAGGGGATGTTTACATTCCTTGTAAAATAAATAAGTGATTAAAAAAATTAAAGTAAAATAAATAGAAAAAAAAATATTAAAGCGCCCCGCGCACAGTAGCATATGCATACATAAGTCATGCCCAAATACGTAAACAGTGTTCAAGCCACACATGTGAGGTATCGCCACGATCATTAGAGCAAGAGCAATAATTCTAGCACTAGACCTCTATAGCTCTAAATAGGTAAACTGTAAAAAAAAAAATTTAAATCTTCACCTATGGGGTTTTTTTAAGTACCGTAGTTTGTCGCCATTCCACGATCGCACGCAATTTTAAAGCATGACATGTTTGGTATCTATTTACTCAGCATAACATCATCTTCATATTCTAGAAAAAAATTAAGCTAACTTTACTTTTTTTTCTTTATTAACCATTTGCCACCCGCCCACCGTCAAATGACAGAGAATAGGTGCGGCTCTATTTACTCAGCATAACATCATCTTCACATTCTAGAAAAAAATTAAGCTAACTTTACTTTTTTTTTTTTCTTTATTAACCATTTGCCACCCGCCCACAGTCAAATGACAGAGAAGAGGTGCGGCTCTCGTTCTGGGTGGACGTCATATGACGGCACCCCAGAACGGCCACTCTCACGTGCCCGCAACGCGGCAATTGTGGCCACGCCATGTTGCTAGGGCACGGCGTGACCCCGATCTCTGTAAAGAGTCGATGACACAGCTCTTTAACCATGTGATCAATAGGCTGTGTCCAATCACAGCCGATCACATGTAAATGCCGAAGTACTGGTAATCTGCTCTTCTCACTTCACACTGACAGAGTGTGTGGTGAGGAGAGATGTTTAGCGGCATCTCCTTGTAAGGGACGCCCGAACGGGTAATCAGGGCACTGATCATCAGTGCCCTGATTACAGTAAAGTCCCCCCCAGTGCCACCAATCATTACCCATCTGTGACACCAATCAGTGCCCATTAGTGATGCCAGTCAGTGCTGCCTTTCATTGCCTCCCATCTGTGCCGCCTATCAGTGCCCATCAGTGTGGCATATTAGCCCCGGTTCACACAGGGGCGACTTGTCAGTCGCCTTAGCCGCCTGACAAGTTGCGTCCCGTTCTTTACTACGGACCCATTCTATTAGGAGCGACGCAAGTCGCTCCGACTTAGAAAGAGGTTCCTGTACTATTTTTGGGGCGACTTGCATTGACTTCTATACAGAAGTTGTTTTGCAAGTCGCCACTGAAGTCGTGTGCAGGTCGCCTCTGTGAGTTGGCCTGCAAGTCGTGTTGCCCCTGTATGAACCGGCAGTTAGTGTCTCATCACTGCCGCGTTATTAGCGCACATCAGTGAAGGAGAAAAATTACTTATTTTCTGACAGAAACTAAAACTTTTTTTTTTTCAAAATTTTCTTTTTTTAGTAAAAAATAAAAAAAACCCAGCAGTGATTAAATACCACCAAAAGAAATCTCCGTGTGAAGAAAATGATTAAAAATTTGGGTACAGTGTTGCATGACCGCGCAATTATCTTTCAAAGTGCAACTGCGCTGAAAGCTGAAGAATGGCCTAGGCAGGGAGGGGTGACAGTGCCCTGTATTGAAGTGGTTAAAGTGTATTGTTTGAAAGACCACTGCGCAAATACAGTGTGACATAAAATATTGCAAGGACTGCCGTTTTAGGTCTCTGCTAAAAAATATATATATATATATATATATATATATATAAGTGGGGAGAACAAGTATTTGATACACTGCTGATTTTGCAGGTTTTCCTACTTACAAAGCATGTATAGGTCTGTAATTTTTATCATAGGTACGTAACTGTGTGAGACGGAATCTAAAACAAAAATCCAGAAAATCACATTGTATGATTTTTAAATAATTAATTTGCATTTTATTGCATGACATAAGTATTCGATACATCAGAAACTTAATATTTGATACAGAACTTAATATTTGATACAGAAACCTTTGTTTGCAATTAGAGATCATACGTTTCCTGTAGTTCTTGACCAGGTTTGCACACACTGCAGCAGGGATTTTGTCCCACTCCTCCATACAGACCTTCTCCAGATCCTTCAGGTTTCGGGGCTGTCGCTGGGCAATATGGACTTTCAGCTCCCTCCAAAGATTTTCTATTGGGTTCAGGCCTGGAGACTGGCTAGGCCACTCAAGGACCTTGATATGCTTCTTACGGAGCCACTCCTTAGTTGCCCTGGCAGTGTGTTTCGGGTCGTTGTCATGCTGGAAGACCCAGCCACGACCCATCTTCAGTGCTGTTACTGAGGGAAGGAGGTTGTTGGCCAAGATCTCGCGATACATGGCCCCATCCTCCCCTCAATAGAGAGCAGTCATCCTGTCCCCTTTGCAGAAAAGCAGCCCCAAAGAATGATGTTTACACCTCCAAGATTCACGGTTGGGATGGTGTTCTTGGGGTTGTACTTATCCTTCCTCCAAATACGGCGAGTGGAGTTTAGACCAATAGGCTCTATTTTTGTCTCATCAGACCACATGACCTTCTCCCATTCCTCCTCTGGATCATCCAGATGGTCATTGGCAAACTTCAAACGGGCCTGGACATGCGCTGGCTTGAGCAGGGGGACCTTGCGTGCGCTGCAGGATTTTAATCCATGACGGCGTAGTGTGTTACTAATGGTTTTCTTTGAGACTGTGGTCCCAGCTCTCTTCTGGTCATTGACCAGGTCCTGTCGTGTAGTTCTGGGCTGATCCCTAACCTTCCTCATTAACACTGATGTCCCACGAGGTGAGATCTTGCATGGAGCCCCAGACCAAGGGAGATTGACCGTCATCTTGAACTTCTTCCATTTTCTAATAATTGCGCCAACAGTTGCCTTCTCACCAAACTGCTTGCCTATTGCCCTGTAGCCCATCCCAGCCTTGTGCAGGTCTACAGTTTTATCCCTCATGTCCTTACACAGCTCTTTGGTCTTGACCATTGTGGAGAAGTTGGAGTCTATTTGATTGAGTGTGTGGGCAGGTGTCTGTTTATACAGGTAACGAGTTCAAACAAGTAATGAGTGGAGAACAGGAGGGCTTCTTAAAGAAAAAATAACAGGTCTGCGAGAGCCGGAATTCTTACTGGTTGGTAGGTGATCAAATACTTATGTCATGCAATAAAATGCAAATTAATTATTTAAAAATCATACAATGTGATTTTCTGGATTTTTGTTTTAGATTCTGTCTCTCACAGTTGAAGAGTATCTATGATAAAATTACAGACCTCTACATGCTTTGTAAGTAGGAAAACCTGCAAAATTGGCAGCGTATCAAATAAATAGAAATAAATATATGTGGCGCTCACTCACCCTAACAAAAATACACAAATAACTGCAGTTATAAACCAACTGCAATAAATATATCACAGAATCCAGTAAAGAAGTGATACAAAACAATAAAATTCAGTGAAAGAGTGATGCACAGCAATAAAAGACCATCAATAGTGTGATATCACTAAAAAATACCACTAAACAGTATTAAAAATAAATACTAGCGCACAATGAAGTGAAACAAACTAATCTCAAAATAAGTCTTCAGAGTTGTAATAATGAAACATATAACTGGTAAGGTGCAGAAAAATATATAAAGTGACACTGTGCAGGAAATTATTAATGTATCTACAACAATCCAATATAGTATAACAATAACTGGTAAGTGAAACAAACTAGTCTCAAAATAAGTCTTCAGAGTTGCAATAATGAAGCATATAACTGGTAAGGTGCAAAAAAAATGTTAAAAAAAAATGTATTTAAAAATTGCACCTTACTAGCTATTGCTATATTATATTGGCATGTTGTAGATTCATGTATAATTTCCTGCACAGTGTCACTTTATACATTTTTTTTGCACCTTACCAGAAATTTGCCCAGAAATTCCAGGGCAAAAGAACAGACTTTACAGCTACCACTACAAGAGAGTCGTTTCAAATCAGGGACTTTATAGGATGCCATACCGAGGGAGTAGTATATGTACTACAATGCAGCTGCAAGCTCCAATATGTTGGAAGAACAAAGAGAGCCCTCAAAGTCAGAATAAAAGAACATATTCAAAACACATTACAAAGGGTCATGGAGAAGTAGCCACAAAATAAGGACTATAAGCCAGAGAGAGTCTTATTGGATACACAATATGCGCACATTAACCCCTAGAGGTATGAACGTAGAGTTCGACCTTAATTGCTTTTTGAGAAATTTTTAAATGAGTAATTTTTAAATGATTATGATCATTTTTATTAATTTTATTGATCAAACAAAATATTTTTCTAGTCACTGATATTAGTGTACTATTTCATCTTATTGATATTCTACCATCACATACAACAAACCTACCTTTTGTAGTTTATCTTTATATACAATATTTATATTGTCTGTTTTTATCCATATTTTATTGTATATATTTTTGTGTATATATTCAGAAAATATTTTTCCATTGGGGTACCTTATGACGGACTACGGTATACGACCGATGTGGCCCTTTTTTTTTTTTTTTTAAGCTTA